>NC_044388.1:106425710-107625710 GCF_006542625.1 Nomascus leucogenys
TCCATCAAGGTAAGGGCACTGGGTTGCAGGAGAAGGGTCTGACTAGCTTTACTGGGCTGGAACCAGCTTCCTCCTGCTTGCCCTGGGGAGCCTGTAGCCTCGGAAAGCTGATGGCTACAGTGTGGGTGGTGATGTGGTCATATCAATGGAAGTAAAGGGTCAAGGACAGAGGAAGGGCGTTTTGCCTTGTACCAGTAGGAAGAAATAGAGTGGTTTGGGGTTAGTTTGGGAACATTTAAGAAGGACTTGGAGAAATGACTTCAGGGTTCAGAGGTGCATGACCAAGCTGTGAAGAATGTGTAAAAGAAGCAAGAGCAACTTTGGTGGGAGGGCTCAGCGGGGCAGGGCTGGCAGGAAGAGGAGGGGCCTGCTGTAATCTACAAGGTGCTGGGAGTCAGGGACTGCGGGCCAGCTTGGCTCCCAACAGAGCATCCTGGGATGGGCAGGCTGCTGCCCTGGAAGAGCGGGGGCTCCTGCTGACCAGGCAAACATTTATTGAGCACCTTCTGCAGGCACTGTGCTAGGTGCTGCAGGTAAAGTGGCAGTACCACCACTTGCCTTTCAAACTCTGAGCACCTCTGAGCCAAGAGCTGTAATGCCAGTGGGGAGGGCAAGGCAGGGAGTTAGACATGCAGGGGGACAGACAGAGACTGCAGGGGCTGTGGCGAGCTGAGGGGCAACACAGCCTCAAGAGTGCTGTTCAGGTTGGGGTCGTAAGCTGGGGTTTCAGCTCCTTCATTTGGGGAGCATCATGCTGGGCCCCTTGGGAGCAGGTAAGTTGCCCATGTGGCTACAAAAGCAGGAGGATTCCAGCTGCTGATGCAGGGCTGGGTCAGGTTGGTCGTCTCCTGCCCTAAGCTGGAGTGCTGGGGTCCTATCCTCTGGTGATGAGAGACCTGGGCCTGTGCTAGGTCTATAGCAGTGGCCGCCATTCAGTGAGGATCACAGGCGTCAGCAACATTGACTTCCGAGCCGGCTTCTCCACTCAGCCCTTGCTGGACCTCAACCACACGCTCGAGTGGCCCTTGCAAGGTACAGTACCCCGACCCTACAGACAGCGCTGAGCTGCCTCTGAAGACCTGGGGCTTGGCTTTGGGAAGTAGGGGGGAGGTGTGGGGGGGAATGCTTGGCTGTGTGTGACTGTGAAAGGGACCCTGCAGGAGGCTAAGTGGGACGGTGCTCCCAGACCACAGCGATGTAAACTGAGCTTCCAGGCCAGCATTCTTTCCACTAGCCCCAGCCCAGGTGACATTGTGACATTCACCTTTAGAACATCCTCCCTGCCTCCGAAGTCAGTGTCCTGGAGGACGCTTACACTGTGCCCTTTATTATTGAGTTCACACCTTCTTCTTTCTTTTTGTCAAAACATATCTGCCTAGAGTCCTACTTCTTCAGTTTTCCAGTGAACGGCAGGCTAGTTCAATGAACACATGCCAGTGAGTTGACGGCTTACCAAAAAGGAGAGCCGTGCCTTACTCCGAAGGAAGAAATGTCCTGGGGGACATTTGGGTGTCCCAAGACTGAGGAAGGTTGGAGGAGCCTGGGGAGGATATTGAGGGTGGAGGCACAGGCATCCAATTCGAAGCCACCCACCAGGGTCTGAGGATGCCTGCATGCCCACTATGGTTCCGCTGGGAGAAGCCTGGGTACCGAGACAGGCTTCTGGTGCAGGCTGCCTGAGCTCCACGCCAGAAAATACCATCTGGTGGCCAGATCAAAGGTCTCAATTTATAGTTGGGAAAATATAGTCCCTGCCATGGGGCCATTTGGAGACTTTTGCAGGGACCAGCTCAGCTCAGCTCCTCCTGGGAGGAGCCTGGATCAGGTCAGGCTGACTCTGGACCCTGAACAGTGACCAAAAATGGTGCAAGCCAGACCCTTAGTGTTTTCTTTCGAGTCTGTCTGCTCTAATGTTTGTTATTCTTGTCAGCCCTTGCCGGTTTTCCTGCCAGGACCAGGAGTTACATCTTGAAAGTGAAAAGGGGCTGCTTGCTCAGTTTGTTTGTTTTGCCGATAGCAGAAAGGGAAGAAGCAGGGAAACTTTGATTCTACTGTTAAGCCAGGACAGCTAAGATATCCTACGTGTAGTGATGGTGCGGGGACTGAAAACTGGCCTGTCCCAGTGGAAATGGGTGCAGGAGGCCACAAGTGACCCTGCTGGGTTTCTGCTCTTGATAAAGATGTATATCCAAGATAATTTTTTTTTTGAGATGGAGTCTCACTCTGTCACCCAAGTTGGAGTGCAGTGGTGCGATCTCTGCTCACTGTAACCTCTGCCTCCTGGATTCAAGCAATTCTCTTGCTTCAGCCTCCTGAGCAGCTGGGATTATAGGTGCGTGCTACACACCTGGCTAATTTTTGTATTTTAAGTAGAGACGGGGTTTTGCCATGTTGGCCAGTTTGGTCTTGAACTCCTGACCTCAGGTGATCTGCCTGCCTCAGCCTCCCAAAGTGCTGGGATTACAGTCATGAGCCACCGTGCCAGGCCAAGATAATTTTTTTTTAAAGAGGAACATTTGGGAGGCCAAGGTAGGAGGATTGCTTGAGGCCAGGAGTTCAAGACCAGCCTGGCAACACAGCAAGACCCTATCTCTACAAAATTTAAAAATTAGCCAGGTAGAGTGGTGCATACCTGTAGTCTCAGCTACTTGGGAGGCTGAGGTGGGAGTGTTGCCTGAGCCCAAGAGTTTGAGGCTGCAGTGAGCTGTGATTGCACCACTGCACTCCAGCCTGGATGACAGAAAACTTAAAAAGACATTATGAAATTGGAGTCCAGTTCTGCCTCTTCTGGGATAGTGTGAAAAGTACCACATTTCCATCAAGACAGTAAAGAAAATCAAAGAAAACCTAAACATGGGGAGAGTCTGGTCAGAAGTTAGAGTCCCCAAACTTGGTGTTTGCTTTATCTGAGGCCATTCCCTGAAGCCGATCTGATTATGGCCCACACCAGAGTTAATGGGGTGGGGGACAGTTCTACTCCATGGGACTCCAAGTCAGTGCAGTCAGAGGGGATGCAGCCATTGGGAAGCCGTGGTTGGACGACTGTGGTGTTTCAGCACCACGGACAGTAGCAAGGTCCCTCTCTACCTATCCCACCCCCAGCGTTGGTCAGCACCAGGGTAGGTAGGGAAGGAGGGACCAGGTAGGAAGGGCCAGGCAAGCAGGACCCCTGGGGTGTGGTTCAAGGGCCCCTACTTGAGGGGGATCACAGAGGCAGACACTGACGCCAGCACTTTGTTCTTCACCTTCCCTCTGCAGGGGTTCCCATCTCCCTGGTGATCAATTCCACGGGCCTGCAGGCACCCGGCCGCCTAGACTCGGTGGAGCTGGCACAAAGCTCAGGGAAGCCCCTCCTGACTCTGCCCACGAAGCCCCTCTCCAATGGCTCCACCCACCAGCTGTGGGGCGGGCCGCCCTTCCACACCCCCAAGGAGCGCTTCTACCTCAAGGTGAAGGGCAAGGACCATGACGGAAACCCCCTCCTTCGTGTCTCTGGAGTGTCCTACAGTGGGGTGGCCCCAGGTGAGTGGTTGGCTCTTTTGTCCCCCAGGCCCCTGGCTCACTCAGAGTTCCATTTCTTCCTGGAGCCTTCCCTGACTGGATTAGATTAAATTAGATGAGAAAGTGTTTGTTCATTAAGCTTCTATGGACAGCTATTTCCCTGTAAGGCATTATGTTAAATACTAAGATGCTCAGATGTGGCTCTCAGCTCAAGAATTTGGAACAAAGTCATCAACTCAACTATCCATTCATCCATCTACCCATTCATCCATCCATCCACCCACCCACCCATTCATTCATCCACTGACCCATTCACTTACCCACCCATCCACCCACCCATTCATCCACTCATGCACCCACCCATTCACTCACTCATCCATTCACTCACCCATCCATCTACCCACTCATTCATCCACTCATCCACCCACTCATTCCCGCATCCATTGACTCACCTATTCACCCATCCACCCACCCATTCACTCACCTATCCATCTACCCACCCATTCATCCACCTATCCATCTACCCACCCATTCATCCACTCATCCACCCACCCATTCATGCATCCATTGACTCACCTATTCATCCACCCACCCATTCACTCACCCATCCACCCACCCATTCACTCATCCATCCATCTCCCCATTCATGCATCCATCCACTTACCCTTTCATGCATCCATCCACTCATCCATTCATGCATCCACCCACTCACCCATCTATCCATTCACCCATCCACTCACCCATTTACTTACCCATCCATCTACCCATTCATGCGTCCATCCACTCACCCATTCATGCATCCACCCACCCACCCATCTATCCATTCATCCCTCCACTCACCCATCCATCTACCCACCCATTCACTATTAATTCACCTATCTATCCATCTATTTATCCATCTATCCACCCATTCATCCACCCACCTGTCCACCCACCCACCCATCCATCCATTTATTCAGCATTCATTTTGAGTATCTACTATGTACCAGTCATGGTGCTAGGCACTGTAGATACAGCAGTGGGCAGGGCAGACATGGGCATTTGCTCTTCCATAATCACAATCACTGTCATAATCACAATCATCTGAGTCACCATTTGGACACTTTCCATGGGGCAGTCCTGGGCCAAGCTCCTGCCATGTGCTAGCTCACTGATGCTTACAGCTTTTTAGAGGTGTGTCCCCACTTCATAGATAAGGAAACTGAGCCCACCCAGCTCACAGGGATGCCCCTGGGGGTGCCCAAGCTAATGCACACAACAAGACAGCATTTGGGTCCTCAGAGGCTGCACTCAGAATGTATCCATTTGTGGGCAAGGGCCCTCCAGTGTGGCAGCTGCTGTTACCATTACATCATTGCAGGAACAGGTCACTTTGTCCTCCAATCTTTGGCCATGGTCTGTTGGTTCCCATATGTGTCGCTTTTTGCTGGTTTCCTGTGTGTCCCTGAGGTCTCACCGTTCAGGCTGGAAGCTCCCAGGGAGAAGGGTGGATCTTTGGCCTTTCAGGTCTGCCCCTGGTCCTAACAGGGATGTCTAGGGCCACTGGCCATCTGGCCTCCTTGCTGACTTCATTGCTGGCTTCATTGCCTTTCTCCTGCACCATCTCCCTCCCCTGGAGGTGGCCCGAGGGGAGCTTACAAAGGTGGATGTCATTAACATTCTAGTACTTCTTTTTGGGGGATCTCAATGAGAGGCATCCTCCTCTGTCCACTTCAAATAGGGATGCAGGGAGGGGAAGAAGGGCTAGCTCTTGAGGCTGGCCACGGTGCCCATCGTGCCTACAGTGCCGATGGTTGGTGGAGGACTTTGAGGACCTGGGTGGGGCAGGGCAGGCCTGGGCAGGAGAGCTGGAGACCTCTTCTTTCCAGCCTCCCAGCTTCCACTCCACTGCTGTGGTTCCGGGGCCTCTCTTCCCTTGGCCTTTGCAGCCTTGAGGAGGAACTTTCAGGAAGGAGTTTCAGCAGGGGGAATAACAGCCTCTGTTTTCTTTCCCCTGTTTTTCAGATGGATCCAAGAGTTTGGAGTTTAGCTCTGGCTTTTGTTCTCTATCTCAGCTCTAGATTAAAGTTGGGGGAGGGAATTGGTTTGGATTTTTGCTTCCTTCCCCACCCTCCAGGTCTGGGAGGCTGGGATTTCGCCTTGTAGCAGGTGGCTCTGGGTTTGGAGAGATGAGGGTGGGCCTGCGGTCCCATTTAGCTCATGGAAATGGGGACCCCAAACTGGCTTGGCAGAGGCTCCCAGGGTGTGTGGGTGAGTGGCGACTGCTTTGCACACAGCCGAGGACGTGGCTGGATGGTCGGACACCCCTCCCCCCCGGGACAGATGTGGCAGCGATCCTGGAGCATGATGTCACCGCCGCCTTCCCATCCCCAGCCTGGGCTCCGAGGAGGTCTAGTGCATTGTCTCACTCCCGGAGCATCTCTGCTGGGCTTCTCTGCTGGTGGGTAGGGGGAGACGGTGACACAAAGGTTGAGCCCCTGCCAGGGGGCACCCAGCTCTGATGGGCCATGGCTGACCCTGCGGGGCAGTTTCTCAGACTTCTCCATTGAAGTAATTCCAATAGCCAAGGGAAGAGACTGTGTCACTCCAAGACCAGGCTCAGGCCAGGGAGGGGTCCCATGGGGCTCATTACAAGCTATGAGATTTTATTGAAGTCTCTGGTTTTATCTCAAAAATGTGTGTGAATTTTGCATTTATACCCATCCTCTAGCTGTGCTTTTTTTTTTTTTTTTTTTTTTGAGATGGAGTCTCGCTCTGTAGCCCAGGCTGGAGTGCAGTGGTGTGATCTTGGCTCACTGCAACCTCTGCCTCCCGGATCCCAGTTCAAGCAATTCTCCTGCCTCAGCCTTCTGAGTAGCTGGGGTTACAGGAAGGTGCCACCATGCCCAGCTAAGTTTTGTATTTTTAGTAGAGACAGGGTTTCACCATGTTGGCCAGGCTGGTCTTGAACTCCTGACCTCGTGATCTGCCCACCTCCTCCTCCCAAAGTGCTGGGATTACAGGCGTGAGCCACCGCGCCTGGACTGGTGGGCTCATTTTTAAATGAAAAGGCTTCTTTCTAACAAATTTGGGTAAAACTGATGTTCTAGGCAGAGAAGCAATTACTAATACAAACCCACCCATACCCTGGGGAGCCTAATCCTAGTTGGTAGCATTTCATCAGATTTCATACAGTTGAGATGGTGCAGTGGAAGGGCCTGGTCCAGGCTGGCCAACCTTAAACTGAATAGTCTAATAAACCACAAAAGCCCCAGGAGCTGTGCCTAGGGGAGCTGGTGATGCCACACGCATTGTGCCGCGTTCTCCATGCACCACTTCTCACCAGCTCCTCAGGACAACACGATGAGGATGGTGCCATGATCACCCCATTTTGCAGAGGTGAAAACTGAGCTTAGAGAGGTGACCACCAAATAGTGGAGCCAGGGGTTGAATCCTGGCCTCCTGGCTGCTGGTGCATCCCTACGGGTCTCTGTGTCACTGGGTGTGGCAAGGGGGCGGTGGGGAGACATTCTGAGTCCTGGTCCCCACCTACAGGTGCTCCCCTTGTCAGCATGGCCCCCAGGATCCATGGCTACCTGCACCAGCCCCTGCTGGTCTCCTGCTCGGTGCACAGCGCCCTTCCCTTCCGGCTGCAGCTGCGGCGAGGTGAAGCCAGGCTGGGCGAAGAGAGGCACTTTCAGTGAGTGGCCCACGGCAGCTGATTGTCCCCAGCCACAGGGCTCGTGGCTGCTGAGGCCCTGGAGGGATCTCAGGGGAGTGGGTGGCAGGAGAGAGAGACCTTGGTCTCTGTCATTGTCCTCTTGGGCAGCCCAGCCTGGGACTTCCAGTGCAGCCGGGGATGGAGAAGAGTTTGTCCCTGAGACTCCCACCACTGCTGGGCCATCAGCTCGTGAAGGAGCCGGGGGCCTTCCTCAGCTCCTGGGAAACTCAACCCATGCGTCAGGGCAGGAAGGATGGGAGCCCAGGACTCAGAGAGAGGAAGGACCTGACTCCAAGTCACACAGTGTGTCATGGAGTTTCCATGTACTTGGCTGTGTACGTCTTCTTACCGCATCTCACAGAGGAATTGGGGTCTCCCCTTTGGGCAGGATTCAGGGGACTGAAGTCCCTGAGGGGCAGATGAGACCGGGGGGACCCTGACCAGGGGTCAGTGTGATTGTGCGTCTCCTACTGTTCCCTGTTTGCAGGGAGTCGGGAAACAGCAGCTGGGAGATCCCGCGGGCCTCCAAGGCTGAGGAGGGCACGTATGAGTGCACAGCCGTCAGCAGGGCGGGGACCGGGCGAGCAAAGGCCCAGATTGTTGTCACAGGTCAGTCCCTTGGGGTCCCTCCATGTACCCCTTCCTTACCCTCTTCTTGGGTTCTTCCCTCTAGGATTTCCTCCCGGCGAGTCTCCAGCCAGCTGCTGGGACCGTTCGTCATCCCGGGTCTGGCTGCCCAGGCTGCCACCAGCATGCTGCCCCTCATTTGGGGCTGTCTCACCCAGGAATGGCCTGTGGGTCTCCGCTGGAGGAAGGCTGAGGACTCGGCTTGGGTCTTCCTGCCCTGTCCAGCTTTGATCCCAACTCTGACTTCTTGGGGCTCGGCTTTCAGGGGCTGCCATCCATCTCGTGGTCGGGACAACCTTCGTGCCTCCAAGTCCCGGCCAGGATGGCGCCATCGAGCTGGGGAGGTTGGAAACACCACAGACTGTCTCCAAATGAAATTGGCTTTATTTAAAAAATTACGAACGCAAGCTGCTTTGTAGCGAAAAAAAGGAACCCGTAAGCGTGGAAAGATCAGCCACTCTACATAGCCAGAAACTACACATGCTCTTTGTAGGAAGGCTGGAAAAATATAAACAATCCAAGAGAAGATCAAAATAACTTGTAATCCCTCCATTCTGCCATTTGATTTACTTCCTTTTAGTTTTTTTTTCTATGTTCAGCAGTCTCGGATCTTGCCACTTCTTGTGGCTTTTTGCTATCCAGATAGCAGTTTGCTTAGCGCTTTCCTCCTTGGGGGCATATTTGGCTGCTATAAATAGTCTTGCTGTTGGTACAGAGAATTGTTTTGAACACGTTACTCTCTTCCTCTGGCTGGAGACTTCCAAGGCTTTATTCCTCAGCGTGGCATCTTCGGCTTGGAGGCATGAAGATGGGTGTCCGGCTTGTTGCACGTTGCACTGGCTGTTATTTGGAGAGCAAGCGTGTACCGTGCAGCCCCTGGCGGGTGTATAATGGTGGTGGGAGAAGTGACCTCCCACGGGGGTGATGCCTGATGGTGAGCAGATGCTGGTCACCCATGCTGCTGGCTGACATGTCCTGAACGATCTGGTTCAGGTGGACCTGTACCTCAGGGTGGGGTTAGGGTAGGGTCCCAGGTCTGGGCAGCACCAGGGCTTGCAAGATGACCCCCTCCCTTGCTTCAGCCCCTTGGTTCCTCCTGTGCTCATGTCCCTGCAGACCCCCCGCCGCAGCTGGTCCCTGCTCCCAACGTGACCGTGTCCCCAGGGGAGACTGCCGTCCTATCCTGCCGGGTCCTAGGCGAAGCCCCCTACAACCTGACGTGGGTCCGGGACTGGCGAGTCCTGCCGGCCTCGACAGGCCGAGTTGCCCAGCTGGCTGACCTGTCCCTGGAGATCAGTGGCATCATCCCCACAGATGGTGGGAGGTACCAGTGTGTGGCCAGCAACGCCAATGGGGTCACAAGGGCATCCGTCTGGCTCCTGGTGCGAGGTGAGGCTCATTCTGCTGCTGCTGTTCCCCTAGTTCAACACGCGACCTAGTGTTTACCCCAGAAGCCCTGAGTCCTTCCCTCTGCTCAGACGTTGTCTCTGGCAGGCAATAGCAGCCCTTTCAACGTTTTTTGAACTTTCAGGGAGAGAGAATTCTGTAGCCTCCTAGCCAAAGTCTAATGGCTCTCACTGCTGGGAAGTTCCTCCTTATATCTAACTTAAATTTCTACTGCTGTGTCTTGTCCTTTTTCCGTGCCATCGAGCCCCTCCATTGTTCCCCACTCCCCACTGCACCCTGCCCAATATGTAGGGCAGGGACTGAATACTGGAACCTTGCGGAAGCTCAGAGGTCAGATGTATTTGGCAGAGATCAGGCAGCACTGACTGGATGGGGGTGGAGGAGGCAGTGCCAAGAGCACCCATCTGGGAGTTTTAAGATCCCAGAATCTAGACAGAGCCTCCTCCCCAAGTGTAAAAACAAGCATGTTGAACAAGCATTCTCTCTTGTGCCAGCGGCTCTTGAGTGGCTGCTGGAGTGTGTTGGGCAGGATTCTGAGGCTGTGTCTAGGCTCTGCAGGAAGGAGGGGATCCACCAGCTGTGTCTGCCGCCAGTGTGGGAGGGCTGTGGTTGCTGTTTCTAGATGCGCGGGCCTGTGAGCTCTGTTTGAATCTGACCAGCCTGTTGTTCTTAGATTCCAAAAGGCCAGATTAGAACCTAAGCTTGAGGCCAATAGTAGGGCAGGCCTTGGGGTCAACCTCAAGGTCACTGGAGACAGGAGCCATCCCCAGCCCTGGCAGCTGCCTGACATCTCCCTAAGGTTCCCCAGAGCGCTCAGCCTGGAGTGGATGTTCCAGGAGCACAGGGCTCCAGGCTGGGATTGTTGGAAAATCAGCTGCCATGTGGCCTGGGGATGTGCTCAGTGGCTGCCTGGTCTACCCAGTTCCCAGAGAAGCCACCCCCGGGGGATTGAAGCCATCTGGGTTCTGCTTTCTCTGTCTTGCCCATCTGTGATGGTGGGAGGGGAAGAGTCCGGGGCGGGGTGCCTGGGATGGCACGGTTGCTCTGATGGGCTCATCTTCACCTATCCACTTTTTGAATCACAGAGGCCCCACAGGTCAGCATCCACAGCAGCTCCCAGCACTTC
Source organism: Nomascus leucogenys (assembly GCF_006542625.1). Taxonomy (NCBI): domain Eukaryota; kingdom Metazoa; phylum Chordata; class Mammalia; order Primates; family Hylobatidae; genus Nomascus; species Nomascus leucogenys. The sequence goes on from NC_044388.1 coordinate 106,436,072, forward strand.
TCCCAAGGTGTGGAGGTGAAGGTCAGCTGCTCAGCCTCTGGGTACCCCACACCCCACATCTCCTGGAGCCGCGAGGGCCAAGCCCTACAAGAGGACAGCAGGTGAGGGGCCCAGGACACAAATCTCAGGGACTCGCAGCAGGTGGACAGGACTCCCAGGAGACCTCTCTGGGCCTTGGCCTCCCTACCTGTAAATGGGGGAGTAGAATTTGCCTTTCTTGCTCCTGGGATCATTTGAGACTCCAGAGTGAGATCACTTTGGAAACATGAGAATGCCACTGTGTGGGCTCAGTGCTCAGGAGCTCAGGCTGTGCGGACCTGCGCCCGAGTCCCGCCCCCACCATTCAGGCTGTGTGACTTTGGGCAAGTCATTTTACCTCTCTGAGCCTCGAGAATTAAATGTACATAAAGTGCTTAGCACAGGCCTAGAGCAAGCCATCAGTACAGAATGGTCGTCGCTAGTGGCATTGTTAGTGAATTTGTTATTAATGATGACTGTGGAGCAACCCCTTGTGTGACCCGATGTGTTTCTATGGCATGATTCTAGAATCCATGTGGACGCACAGGGAACCCTGATTATTCAGGGGGTAGCCCCAGAGGATGCTGGGAATTACAGCTGCCAGGCGACTAATGAGGTTGGCACTGACCAGGAGACGGTCACCCTCTACTACACAGGTACCTGGGCCACGAGCATCACATCGCAGGAGAGTGGCCTCCTTCCCTCCCTCCTCCCTCCCTCCCGTCCATCAGTATTTATGGAGCATTTACCTGTCACGCACCGGGGGCGTAGCAGTGAACACATGGTCCCTGTCTGGGTGGAGCTTATATTCTAAGGAGAAGGCACACACAGGCCAATGGGATGCTTCTCGATGCTGAAGGTGCTGCAAAGAACTGGGAGCCTCCTGGTGCGAGGGAGGGACGTGTGCTGGGGGCGAGAGAGAAGCAGCTGTCATGCCCAGGACTCGGTCATGACCTCTCTGAAGCAGTGACCCTTGCCTTAGGGTCACTATGGGAACAGGGTCGCAGGTGGAGGGACCAAGAGGGGGCATTGAACCTGGGGTGCTCCAGGGGTGGCAAGCAGGCCGGTGTGGCAAGAGTTGGGATGAGGGAGAGGGCTCCCTGAAGCTGTGGAAGACTTTCTTTATGACCTTTGAGGATTGGTCCCAAATTCTGCATCTCTTCCCCACGCAGACCCACCGTCGGTCTCTGCTGTAAACGCCGTGGTGCTGGTGGCCGTTGGGGAGGAGGCTGTGCTGGTGTGTGAGGCGTCTGGAGTCCCCCCGCCCCGAGTCATCTGGTATCGAGGTGTGTTGGTGGGGAGGGGCCCTGAAGGAACAGCTTTCCAGAAAGCAGGGGGTTGGGGGGAGGTGGGGGTGTCCTGAATGAGGAGTCTGGAGAGAGCTGGCAGGTTCCGCTCCCCACCGCCCTGACCCCCAGCCAGTGTCAGAGCTGGTGGGTTCCAGCTTCCCCACCCTCACCCCCAGCCTGTGTTGACACAGCTGATGTAGGTATTCAGAGCAGCACTGAGCCAGGCCCAGATTTGATTTCCGGCTTCCCTGGGTGACCATGGGCATGTGACTTGGCACCTCTGAGTCTCAGTTTCCTCATCTGGAAAATCAAAGATAGATTGGTTGCATGAGGATTAAATGAGTTCATATGCACATATGGTTTTATTTTTTATTTTTTTGTTTTATTTATTGATTGATTTTTTTGAGACAGAGTCTCACTTTGTCACCCAGGCTGGTGTGCAGTGGTGTAATCTCAGCTCACTGCAGCCTCCACCTCCTGGGTTCAAGGGATTCTCGTGCCTCAGCCTCTGGAATAGCTGGAATTACAGGCGTGTACCACCAGGCCTGGCTAATTTTTGTATTTTTAGTAGAGATGGGGTTTTACCATGTTGGACAGGCTGGTCTGGAACTCCTGACCTCAGGTGACCCACTCACCTTGGCTTCCCAAAGTGCTGGGATGACAGGCGTGAGCCACTGTGCCTGGCCATATGTGCAAAGGTTTTAGAACAAGCCTGGCACATGTGCTGGTGCTCGGCGTTCTTAGTGATAGTGCCGACGATAATGCGATTATCTGAAAACGACAGTAATAATGACAGAGTTGTCCTGAGGCCCTGAGGTCATGGGCTGAGCGTTTTCACGGTGCCTGCTGCCAGGCTGGAGTTTGATGGACAGGTGCCGGGGTCGCACTAGGTCTTTCTGGGAGCTGGCCTCCCTCTCAAGGATCAACCGAGGTCAGCAATACTGTCCCTTCCCATTCCTTGCAGCAGCTGCCTGGAACCTCGTCAGAGCCTCACCCTGACTCTAAGAAAGGCAGGGCAGGTGATATTAGCTCAGAGTTGAGCCTTTTTTTTAGGGTCACTAGCAAGTGGGTGGCACAGGCTTTTGGACTCCTTCCTCACTGCATATTCTGGCCAAGAACCCCATCAACCCAGCCCTAGAGCCCCGCTTTAAAAGGCGGCCTTACCATGAAATATTCTTCCATCTTCAGAAGGAAGGAGATTCTGACATGTGCTACATGGATGTCCTGCTAGGTGGACGCTATTCTAGGTGAAGCCAGACACAAAAAGACAAATATTCTCCACTTATGTGAGTTACCTAGAGACGTCAAATTCATAGAGACGAAAAGATGGAGTGGTGTTCGCCAGGGACTGGGGAGAGGAGAACACAGGGAGTTAGTGTTGAATAGGTATAGAGTTTCTATTTGGGGAGATGCAAACAGTTCGGTGGAGGCCAGTGATGGCCACGCAACAGTGTGAATGTACTGGATGCCACTGAGTGGGTTGCACACCTAAAAATGGTTCAGATCATCAATCTTATGTTATGCATATTTAACTACAATAAATAAAATAAAAATTAAATTAAATTTGAAAGGGCGGTTAGAATCAGGTGTGTCCATCAGGCCTCAGGGGCGGAGGGAAGTCAGGCAAGAAAAATGAGGGAGGGGCCAGGCACAGTGACTCATGCCTATAATCCCAGCACTTTGGGAGCCCAAGGTGGGTGGATCACCTGAGGTCAGGAGTTCGAGACCAGCCTGGCCAACATGGTGAAACCCTGTCTCTACCAAAAATATAAAGAACAGCTGAGTGTGGTGGTGTGTGCCTATAATCCCAGATACTTGGTAGGCTGAAGTAGGATAATCGCTTGAACCCGGGAGGTGGAGGTTGCAGTGAGCCGAGATCATGCCACAGCACTCCAGCCTGGGTGACAGAGGAAGACTCTGTCTCAAAAAAAAAAAAAAGAAAAAGAAAAAAAAAAGAAAAATGACGGCGGGCTCAGGGCTCCCCAGAGCCCTCCCCAGAGCCCTCCCAGAGCTGACCCAGATCTCAGCCTGGACCTGGGGTGGAGGAGTGGACACCAGTGGGGAGGTCCAGACATGGAGTTCTTGGGTGATGAGCCTGTCATGCAGGGCCTGGCTTAGCCCCAACCCTGTTCAACAGAGGGAAGGCCCAAACCCCCTGTAGGACTGGACCCAGGGGTCCTGACCTTGGGACTTAAACCTGCTTCCGCCCACTGTCCCCTAGGCCCCAGCCTTGTGGAACTGCGGGAGCCAAGGGTCAGGCTCCCACCTCCCACCTCCCACCCTGGCCTCCATGGTACCAGGGACACCGGCCTGATGCTTTTTCCTCTTTGGTCCAGAGGGTCTTGAAATGATCCTGGCCCCTGAGGGCTCCAGCTCTGGGAAGCTGCGGATCCCGGCGGCTCAGGAGAGGGATGCTGGCACCTACACCTGCCGGGCTGTCAATGAGCTGGGTGACGCCTCTGCAGAAATCCAGCTGGCGGTTGGACGTGAGTGTATACCTTGTCTCCCCCTCCCCTGCCCGTTCCCCTGTCCCAGCCCTCTGCGTGCTTCTGAGTAGGGAGGGGAAGCTCTCCCACACAGGTGGCCAGTGTAGATGGCATCATGTGGATCCTGAGCCTGTGGGGAGAGGGGAAGTCCAGGTGAGGCAGTGCACGCATCAGCTCTTGCTGGGTAACAAATAGCCCCCAAATTGTGTGCCTTAGACAATAAGTATTTATTTCACAGTCTGAGGATCAAGAATCTGAAAGTGGCTTGGCTGGGTGATTCTGGTTCAGGGTCCATCCTGAGATTGAAATCAATATCTTGGCTAGGGCCGCAGTCATCTCAAGGTTTGCCTGGGCCTAGGGGATCCACTCTAGGCTCACTCATGGGGCTGTTGGCAGGAGGCTCCCAGAGAAAGAGAGAGAGAGAGAGAATCTCAGAGGGAAGCCACAGTCTTGGAAGTAACAAGCCATCCCTTCTGCCCTATTCTCTTGGTCCCACAGAGCAACCCTGGTGCAGTGTGTGTGGGAGGGGCTATCCATGGATGTGAACACCAGGAGGCGGGGGCTACCCACGGGTGTGAACACCAGGAGGTGGGGATCTCTGGGACCAGCTTGGAGGCCCGCCGCAGACAGTTTGGTTCAGCTCGGGATGAGACCTGAATTCCAGTCTCGTCTCTGTCCCCACTTTTGTGCCTTGGTCATGTCATGGATCCTCAGTTTCTCAGTTTCCCATCTGTAAAGTGAGGCTGACTGTACTACTCCCCTCCTTGGGTTGCTGTGAGGATTCAGTGAAATCAGGCCTGTTAGCACAGGGTTGGGCCCACAGTGATTGCTTAGTAAATGGGGGGAGAGGGGTGATCATCCACTTGCTGCAGATGTGGAGTCCAAATTCCTTGGTGGCCAGTGCATGGCCTCAGCTGTGTCTTCCGGGATGTCTCCGTTCCATATTGGAGTTCCTGGCACTGGGACTTGCTTGGAAGCTGTGGGCACAGCTCCTTGGCACACAGAGCTGGGACAGATCAGGCTCTGGGTGTTTGCCGAGGCCACGGCGAGAGAGGCAGGTGCTGGAGTTCTAGGGAAGTGCAGAGAATCGAGAATGTGCTGGTCTGAGATGAATGGGCCAGGCTGGGCCAGGGCTGGCTGGGGCAGCCGAGGAGCCCCCAAGGCAGGCCAGGCTCTGACTGGAGTAGGCATAGATAGGAGGGTCTGGCCTGGGGGGGGCTGTGCTGTCTCAGGGTTGAGATCCTCTCAGGCTTGGGGTGCTCTTAGCCTTCGTTCACTTCTTCCGTCTTTCATTCCTTCAACACAGGGTCACCAGGTGCTCGTGTGCCAGGCCCTGTGCTGGGGACACAGGGCAGGTGAGACACAGCATCAGCCTTTGTGTTGCTCATGAGCTCGGGCAGAGAGAACAGAGGACAGGCAATGAGCATGCACAGGGCACCGAGTGGCTGGAAGTTGCATCCTCAGGGGCTGTGGGTGCCCAGAGAAGGCTAATCCCAGGAAGACTTCTTGGAGGAGGTGATGTCTAAACTGAAACCAGAAGCACCCAGAAAGATGATGAGCTGGGGAACAGTGTTCCAGGCAGAGGGAACAGCACGTGAAGCCCTCCCCTTGGCAAGAGAAGTGAGGCAGAGAGAGGGTGGGGAGGGGGCGGCAGGATGGCTGCCACCTGGTACCAGTCACTCCCCGCCTGGGGAGCTGCGGAGGAGTTTGGGCTGTGCCCTGAGGGGGTTGGTGAGAGGTTTTCAGGAGGAGGGCTGTGTGCTCAGACTTTTCCACTGTGGCTGGGTTCTTGGGTAGGCTGGGCTGGGCCATGGGCTCAGGAGCCTGACAAGGACAGCTACGGAAACACGAGCCGGTGCTTCTAGGGTGTTCGCCAGGTGCTGGCACCAGCTCAGAGCACATTTTGTTGCTGGCTCATGTAACCCTCACAACAACCCTTGGAGATGCAGCGATCATCATCCCCTTTACAGATGGGAAAACAAGGTACAGAGAGGTTGCATGCCTTGCCCAAGATCACACAGCTGGTGAGTGGCAGAGGTGGGATCTGAACTAAGGGTCTTGCACCTTCAGCCCCTGGCCTTGAGTCTGATGCTCACCAGCAGAGTGGGCCTGGCACTGCTTCCCCTCTCCAAGCCTTGGGCTCCTCATTGCCAACATGAGACGTTGTGTGATCAAGAAAGAAGGAAGGCCTGTGGCACGTGAGCTGTGATCCAGCTGTTGACACTGGTGTTAGAGGTTCTGGGTGAGCAGATAGGGTGCTCCAGGGAGGGCGCACCTTGTGTTGTAATGGGCATTGTCATCCTTTGCTCAGCATCTGACTTATTTGAAGCAGAGCCATTTCTTTCTTTCTTTCTTTCTTTCTTTCTTTCTTTCTTTCTTTCTTTCTTTCTCTCTCTCTCTCTCTCTCTCTCTTTCTTTCTTTCTTTCTTGTCTCTCTCTCTCTCTCTTCCTCCCTCCCTCCTTTCTTTCTTCCTTCCTTCCTTCCTTTCATTCCCTCCCTTCCATCCTTCCTTCCTTCCTTCTTCTCTCTTTCCCTCCCTCCTTCCCTCTCTCTCTCTCTCTCTTCCTTTCCTTTCCTTTCCCTTCCTTTCTTTTCCCTTCCTTTCCCTTCCCTCCCCTCCCCTCCCCTCTCCTTTCCTTTCCTTTCTCTTTTCTCAGAGTCTCGCTCTGTTGCCCAGGCTGCAGTGTGGTGCAGTGGCGCAATCTCGGCTCACTGCAACCTCTACCTCCTAGGTTCAAGCGATTCTCCCACCTCAGCCTCCTGAGTAGCTGGGATTAGAGGCATGCGCCACCATGCCCAGCTAATTTTTGTAATTTTAGTAGAGATGGGGTTTCACCATGTTGTTCAGGCTGGTCTCGAACTACTGACCTCAGGTGATCTACCCGCCTCAGCCTCCCAAAGTGCTGGGATTATAGGCATGAGCCACTGTGCCTGGCCCAGAGTTGTATTTCTTTGGGATCGAGGCTGAGGGCCCACCTAGACCTGTTCCTTCGCCTGTCTGCTGTTGACCTCGGAGCCATGTCACTGTGGCAGAGTTTCTGGGCCACTGGTGGCCTCTGGCCTTAACTTTAGGTCAGGGAAGGGATGGACAATGGCCCAGCACCTGTGGGTCTGGTCTGGCAGCAGTGGTGGGAAATGGAATTTCCTGCCTATCTGGGTGGCAGCTGTGGTCCAGCCTTCCTGGCCAGGCTGGCAGAGGTCAGGAACGGTTGTGTACTGTGCCCGCTTCCTGCTGTTGAGCTGGGAGCTGGCTTCCTGGTAGTGTCTGGGGCATAGGAAGGGAGGCACCCTACTCCTCTGTGCCAGGAGGGCCTGCACTTGTGGACCAGCCTGCGAGGCACTGGTGGATTACCTTCTGAGCCTGGCATCTGCCAGTCAGGAGTCCTAGGCCCCATGCCCAGGTCCGCTGGTATTTGCCTGCATTGTTTACCTCTTGGAGCCTCACTTTCCTCGTCTGTGAAACGAGGAGGGTGGAGCACAGCTGTGCTCATAGGGCCCTCGAGAGGCTTCCTGAGAATGTGCTTCGCTCAGGGCTTGCGTGGAATAAATAATCAATGCATGTGGGCACCCTCCCCCATAAACCTGTGTCCAGGCTGGGTGAGCTGACCAGCGCTCAGTGAGGCAGGGCGACTCGTCACATGGCTGGTTGCCTGACTGTGTGTGGCGGCACCCCTTCCTGAGTTCAGTGCCCTGAGCTGTGGTCTGTGCTTTACTTCATTCCTCTCTAAATGAATGTGTGTCCTCTTTTTTTTTTTTTTTGGGATGGAGTCTTATTCTGTCACTCAGACTGTAGTACAATGGCATGATCTTGGCTCACTGTAACCTCCGCCTCCCAGGTGCAAGCGATCCTCTTGCCTCAGCCTCCTGAGTAGCTGGGATTACAGGCACACATCACCACGCCCAGCTAATTTTTGTATTTTTTGTAGAGATAGGGTTTCTCCATGTTGGCCAGGCTGGTCTCGAACTCCTGACCTCAGATGATCTGCCCACCTCGGGCTCCCAAAGTGCTGGGATTACAGGCATGAGCCAGTGCGCCCAGACTAAATGGATATGCCTCCTCTTTCTGTCCTCTCATTTCAGTCCCTGCTTCTTAGTCCCACCCTGGAAGCTCCTGGTTGCCGGGGGCCGAGCTGGGGAACAAGGAGATGTGCTGTTTTGGACGCTGGAGACTCTCCGGCCAGCCTTAGGGAAGGGGAGTTGGGGAGAAATGGGCCAGGCTCTGTGGCGAGGGGGCCATGGCGAGGCGACTTCTCCATCAGGCACAGCAGGCACTGGCAGAAGGCCCTGCACTTGTAGGGGTCCAGGATGCTTTTCTAATTTTGATTTCTTTTAAAATCAGAATAAAAAAATGACCAATAGTGAATAGATAAAGACAAATCCAGCCGCATCGTTCGTGTCTTTGTGCCAGTGCAGTTATGAAATATAATTTTCCATGTTTCTTTATGGAGGAAGAGGAGTGAAGGCATCTTGTGGCCCTGACCAGCAGAGCTGCCACCCTAGGCCCAATCGCAGAATTTCCTCAGGAAAGGGGGCCGTGGAGACCCCTCCCCGGGGTCCGCTTTGCCCATCTGCACAGTCTTCCGGCCTGAGACTCCTCCCTTCTCCTGGCAAGCTGAGTCGCAGGGGGCTTTTTGGGAGCTGGCTGCAACCCCCAGCCCTGCCCCCGTGCTCTGAGCCACAGCCCTGGGTGGGAGGCAGAGGCTAGGGGTGCGGGCTCTCCAGGCAGTGATAAGGAGTCCTAGAGCTGTAAGGTACCGGGACCAAGGTGAAAATAGAGCTACCACCTTCCAGATGGGTCAACTGAGGCCCAGAGTGAGGATGGGACTCATTCCCGCATGCCCAGTGAGGCAGAGGCAGAGTGGGGGCCTTCAGGCCAGTGTCCCTTTCGCTGGGGGAGCAGCAGGGGCAGGAGAGTCACCACCTCTGTCATCTGACTTCACCAGGGCCTTTCCCCTGGAAAATCCCCGGGAGGGGAGCGTGGCCTGACCACCTGGGTCTGTGCTGTCACCCTCCACAGCTCTGAGAGCGCCTCCTGCAGTGGATCAGCAGCCTCGCCTGCAAGCAGGAAGTTAGTTACCCCTTCCCTTTGAACCTGCCCTGGATGAGCTCCTTCCTTCCTTCCTTCCTTCCTTCCTTCCTTCCTTCCTTCCTTCCTCCCTCCCTCCCTCCCTCCCCTCCCCTTCCCCTCCCTTTCCCCTCCCTTCCCCTCCCTTTCCCCTCTCCTTCCCCTCCCTTTCCCTTCCCCTTCCCCTCCTTTTCCCCTCCCCTTCCCCTCCCCCCTCCCTTCCCTCCCCTTCCCCTCCCCCTCCCCTCCTTCCCCTTCCCCTCCCTCCTCTTCCCCTCCCCCCTCCCCTCCCTCCCCTCCCCTCCCTCCCCTCCCTCCCCCTCCCCTCCCTCCCCTCCCTCCCCCTCCCCTCCCCTCCCCCTCCCCTCTCTTCCCTCCATCCCTATGCACCAATTATATGCCAAGCTTGGAGGGATGGCCCTGCCTGTTGCTGGCCAGATCCTTGTACCCCAGGGCTGGATGGTACTAGGGTTCTCTACAAATGTGAGCCGAGTGAGTGGGGGATTGAGGCTGGAGGCAGCAGCCACGCTAGGCTGGTAGGGCATCTGAGCCTTTCCATCACCTGGACTCTGCCCTGCCGTCCTCGGGAGCCAGGGACAGTATCCTGGTCAGCTCAGGCTGCCATGATGAAATACCGTAGACCAGGCAGCTTAAACAGCAGATACTCCTCACAGCTCTGGAGGCTGGAAGCGGACGATCAGGCTGCTGGCCCAGCTGGGTTCTGCCAGGGTTCTCTTCCTGGCTGGCAGCCTCTGCCTTCTCTCAGGTCCTCTCATGGCCTTTCCTTGGGACCTACGGTGGAGAGAGGAAGGATGCTGCCTGGCATCTCTTTTAAAAGGACACTAATCCCCATGGTAGGGGCCTCACCCTCATGACTTACCCAACCCCAATCACCTCTCAGAAGCCCTATCTCCAATACCATCACACTGGGGGTCAGGCTTCAACATATGGGTTTATGGGGGACACAGTTCAGCCCGTAGCAGACAGGGCTTAGGCAGGTGAAGACACAGTCCAGCCTGTGCCCTGGGAAGTCCCTCTGCTGCACCATGGAGGGTGGCTCAGGGGCAGCATGAAAGGCAGGGAGAGCAGCCAGGGGCCACCGCCATGACTGAACTCAGTGAGAAGTGGATGGAATGAGGTCGAGGAAGACTTGCCGCCCCGTCACTGCCAGGAGTGCGACAAAGGAAGCAGCGTCAGGGACTGTACCCTGCGGTGGTGGGTGGTGGTGAGCCGGGGGGCACTGTGTTGAGGGCTGGGGAGTTGTGGAGGTGTCTAGGGGCAGATGGACACAGGGGTAGGGAGCTCAGTGGAAGGTCTGGGCTGGAGAAAGATGGGGGTGGGGGTGCTGCCCTGGGCGTGGCTGAAGTCCCAGATGTGTGGGTGGGGGAGGGAGGCAGAGCAGGAAGAAAAGGATGGGTCAGCCCTGCAGGCGGCAGCCCCTCCTGTCCCCTCGCCCCATCCCAGGCTGGTGGCAGGCACCCTTCACCAGGCACATTTCTGGGTGTTCTGGGCTCCCCCACTCATAGCCCCATCCCCACAAACAGGCAGCTGCAGCCGTCAGCTGACAAGAGGCCCCTCCAGGAGTCTCCAGTGCTGCTGACAGCATCACCTGTCTCTGGATGCTTGTAGCTCCCGCCCCAGAAAACTGACTGTGGCTAAGGCAGAAAGGGTCATTCCTGTGGAGCCACAGTGGCCACGGAAGCAGCTCGCTGTCCTCCCTGGGTCATGGCATAGGGTCACGGGGGAGTCTGTGTGAGGAGGCTTTCTGGGAGCCAGAAAGCAGAGATGAGGCCCTGGGCAGAGCACTGGGCTGGGAGTCCAGCCTCTCCCCTGACCTCAGCAGGACTCGGGGCCTCAGCCTCCCACCTGTACAATGAGGGGCAGACCAGAGGGCCTTCAGCTCTGGCCTGTGAGGGTCCTGGGCTCCTGCCTTATTTGGGGGGCTCCAGGTTAGCAGGGGGAGGGATGGCTGCACAGACCCATGGAGTCACAGTTGTCTGCGTGGGTCCAGGGCACAGCAGTGAGTCTGGGATTTGGCTGTCTTGCAAGAAGATGGAGGGGTGAGTGCAGCTCTGGCTGGGGCAGCCACCAGGTACTGAGGGGGATGCAGGGGTGGGGTGGTTGAGAGCCTGGGCGTTAGCATTGGACAGACCAGGGCTCTGATCTTAGCTCTGCCACTGGCTTCAAGCTGTGACCTCGCGCAGGTTCCTTCATCTCTCCGACCTTTAGTTTCCTCGTCTGTGAGATGGGGATTGTGATGATATCCGCTTATGAGTTCATTGAGCCACAAGTGAAATTATGGTTACAATAAGTGCTCATCTTCATGCCTGTCACTTAGGGATGCCAAATGGTATCCTTTACACTTGAGCCTCGAGGCTGCAGTGAGCTATGATTGCGCCGCTGTGCTCCAGCCTAGATGATAGCGAGACCCCACCATCTCTCTCTCTTTTTTTTTTTTTTTTTTTGGAGACAGAGTCTCGCTCTGTCACTCAGGCTGGAGTGCAGTGGCGCTGTCTCGGCTCCCTCCAACCTCTCCCTCCTGGATTCAAGCGATTCTCCTACTTCAGCCTCCTGGGTAGCTGGGATTACAGGTGCCCAACACCATGCCTGGCTAATTTATATATATATATTTTTTTTAGTAGAGACGGGGTTTCCCCATCTTGAACCTGGGAGGCAGAGGTCGCAGGGAGCCGAGATTGCGCCACTGCACTCCAGCCTGGGTGACAGAGCAAGACTCTGACTGAAAACAAAAAAAAACAAAAACAAACAAACCGGAGTCAGGAGACAAAGCAGGACTGTTTGGGGCTAAGGAGGGCAGGGAATTGAAAGCGGTCTGGCAGGAGAGGAATCAGAACCATCCTTGGAGCAGGAGGCTAGAGCTGGGCTCTGCGGTCGGGCTGGGTGCAGCTGGGGAAGGTAGGCTGTTGTGGTGTTCTGCTCTGGGTAGGTGAGGTATGGCATAGCTGCACCCCTGGGGGCCAGGGCTCTGCAGGAACAGTGACCTTGTCTAGGGCGGGCCCAAGGAAAGGCTTTCTGGGATTCTGGGATTCTGAGCTTCGGCGGCTGCCAGGCCCCGATGAGAAAGGGTGGTGTCTGAGGTTGGGTCCAAGACCGTCTTCCTCCTTGCAGTAATTTTCCAACTTGTGTTTATATCTCTCTGGAACTTCCCTAATCCCTGAGGCCAGGAGGGAAATTTGATGTCATTATTTGGATGGATGAAGGGTATTTCTGGAGACAGATGGAAAGAACAAAGAGGTAGAGGCTTTTCCATGGTACCAGACTCAAAGGGTTAAAAAAAAAAAAAGGCCAGGGACCTCCCTGCTGCAGGGGCCTGGGACAAGGACCTGAGGACGGTGCCCAGGGGCTGCCGAGGGAAGGACCTGCTCGTGGCCTGCTGAAGGAGAGACAGGATCTTGAGTTTCTGTTTTGGGAAATAACTTCTTTTATTCTTCTCCTGATTATAAAAGTCAAATGATGCTTAGGGAAAAAGAGATTTGGAAGAAACACTGCAAGCTATTAACAGTGGTTACCTTAGGGAAGGGCGTGGGATTTGGGGTGTGTGGAGCAACAATTAGGGGAATTTCTGCCCTTCGTGTATTATTAGAATGTCTTATAACTCCTGGTTTCCAGGACAGCCCTTGTTTAGCCAGTCGTCGTGGGGTCACTATTGATGCAGCCCCTTTTCACTCTTGAGTGGCCCAGTTCAGACCCTAATGTATAAGGTCACGTTATTTATAACAAGCAAGTTTTAATTCTGTATGCTCTTTCCAAAAAAGTTCGGCCAACAGGGCAAGCTCTAGAGAAGAGGTTGAAGAAGACCTATAATCCCCCATGACGCTGGCTGTTTGGGGTGGCGGCAATAGAAGGGGCTGTGGAAATGGCAGCTGAGTCCTGCCAGGCCCCCCAGGCCGTGCTCCCCTCCACAGAAGTGGGCCTGGCTTAGGCCAGGAGCTTAAGCATCGGAGGGGAGCTCAGGACACCTCCAAGAGGAAGCCTGTCTGGCCCGGGAGGAGGCGAGGGGTAGGGGAGGGTAGGCAGGGGTAGAAGTGAAGGCTCACCCTCAGCCCCTGTCAGCGGGTCACAATCAGACTCAGAAACATACCTTGCAGCCCCTCGGAGGGGCTTCCTGGAAGATGTCACAGCCAGTAGTGGGCATGCTGCTCCCTCCCCTGCACCTCTGGGGTAGAGCCAGGCCCCCTGAGACCCCACGCACCATCCCACGAGTCACTCCCTCTGCTTCATCCCAAGAGCTCTCCAGGGGTGGACGCCACTCAGCTCAGGTTGACCCTGGAGCCCTGGACAGGAGTCGGCCCCTAGGTTCACAAGGGCAATAGTACAGGGGGAGGAGAGGGAGGCAGTTCCTTGGGGACCTACTGCTGAGCAGGTCCAGCCTCTGGGCATGGTTGACTGGTCACCTCCCTGCAGATGCGCCCCAGCTGACAGAGCTGCCCCGGGATGTCACTGTGGAGCTGGGGAGGAGTGCCCTCTTGGCATGTCGAGCCACAGGCCGCCCACCCCCGACGGTCACCTGGCGCCGCAGAGATGCCCAGCCTCTGGGACTCAGGCTGGGGGCCGGGCGAGGCAGTAGGTCTCGGCAGCCGGATTCGGGAGTGCTGTTCTTTGAAAGTAAGAGATTGGGGCTGGGGGGGGTGGGCAGGGAGACAGGATGGCCTCTGACACCCTAAACCCCCAGGCCAGGTGGCCGAGAGCAGGACCCTGACCACCAGCACTGACCATAGAGCAGAGGCTGATACTCGGTCACACTTCAGCTGGGTGGCTCTGGCCAAGTCATTCCAGTACTCTGACCTTGTTCATAATCACGACCATGAAATCTACTACCCACCTGGCTGATTAACAGTCACTTTATGGGGCTGTTGTGTGGATAATCTGTACCAAGTGCTTAGCACAGTTCTTGCCACGTGCTGTCACACACATATAAGCTATGATTACCATATGTCACACACATATGATTACCGTAATTACTACTGTGCCTACGCCACCACCCACTGTTTACTATATGCCAGGCCCGAGGGCGGGCACTTCCCCATCACACTACAAGGTACAGGCCAATTACCCCCATTCCACAGATGAGCAAACTGAGGCTTTCTCACCTTCCAAGGTCCATCAGTGTCCCTCACCCCTTCCGTCTCTACCATCCCAGCCTTCCCTCCTGAACCTCTGTAAGGCCAGGAGGACATGCCAAGGGGCTGTCTCTGCACCTGGGGAGCTGGAGCCCATGGGGGCTGCAGCTGTGGTGTGCCTTGGCATTCACACCTGCCTCTCTTGTGCCCCTCAGGTGTGGCCCCAGGAGACCAGGCCCCATATGTCTGCGAAGCTCGAAACGTCTTTGGGAAGGTCCAGGCCGAGGCCCGGCTCATCGTCACTGGTCACGGTTCGCTGGTGGATCTGAGGGCCGTGGGAGATGGGAGGTGGGAGGCAGGTGCTCCCAGGGGGGCACAGCAAGGCCATGGGCGCCTCCAGGGAGCCTCTCCTGGCCCATCTGTTGGAACAAATGAATCCACAGCCAAATTCTCCAAGAGTAGCACCTGTGTCCCTGCATCCTGGGCAATGTCCTGGGGGTCCTGTGACCCTTTAGGATCCCCAATTCTGACGCATCTCCCAGTTCCCTGGGGAGGGAGAGGGGAGCAGGAGCCTCTGTCCCCCAGACAACCACCGAGGGCACCTATTGTGGCTGACACCGGCTCCTCTCCCCACAGTCCCGCCACAGATCGCCAGCAGCGCCCCCACCGTCCGGGTCCTGGAGGGGCAGCCTGTGTCCCTGCCCTGCATCGTCCTAGCTGGGCGGCCCCTCCCGGAAAGGCACTGGCTCAAGGATGGCCAACCAGTGAGTGCTGGGCTCCTCTGGGTGTGGTGGGCGGTGGCACCTGGAGTAGAAGGAGGCTGTCACAGCCACGCCTCGATCTCTGCTTGGCTGTTTCCCCTCCTGGGAGTGTCCTCTTCCTTCCACCCTCTTTTTGGCCCCATTTCAGAACCTTCTCTGATAATGCACTGATGGTGTTTGTTGCCCTCTAAAGTCCTGCCGGCTGTCAGATGGGTCATGGCTGCTGGACCCCTGGGAGCTCTGCAGGCGAATCGTGTGCCTCAGGAGTGCTGTGGGCCAGGGAGCAGGGATTTAGTGGAGGCCCAGTCTCAATGCAGTGGTCTCCCTGGTTCTTACGATGCCAGAGCAGGGATGTGACCTGTGCAGTTTCCTATCTGCCCCAAACACCAGCGCGCGCTGAACGCACAGTGGTTGCCTTATCAATCAGTTCATATCCATTTGATTTTCTTGGTGTTCTTCTGTTTGCCCTCTCCTATTGACTCTTTCGTTATCTCTTTCCTTTCCTCAATTCTTCTGCCTGGTCTCAGACACACGGGGTCCCTGTGTCCTGCAGGCTACGAAGAGATGCCTTCCCAACTCTGCATTCCCAGGAGAGACTCTTCGTGGGCCCAGCTTGGGTCAGGCTCAGGCTCACCCTGGTCCAGTTGGCCGAGGGAGAGGTGGGGTCAGGGTATGCAGGGGTCAGGCCCACCCAGCCCTGCAGGGTCTCTGGAGGACTTGACTGGGCACTCGGGAAGGACTCACAGAGCTGCTCAGCCTTCTCTGAGCCCCCGGGCTCTCAGTCCTGGCTGCTCCCTACTGGCCTGATGGGCAGCATAGTTTCCCGAGGGTTCTTTCTCAGCTGCCTCCGAGTGAGGCCCAAGGCTAAGCTGGCGCTTCCTCACCCCCACCAGCTCCCACCTGGCAGCCGGCATTCCATCCGAGCAGATGGCAGCCTCCACCTTGACCAAGCATTGCAGGAGCATGCAGGGAGGTACAGCTGTGTGGCCACCAACACGGCCGGCTCTCAGCACCGGGACGTGGAGCTGGTGGTCCAGGGTGAGTCCTGGGGTCCCGGAGGTGGTGGTCATGGGGCAGGGAACATGATGGGGTGGGGGAATGTGCAGAGGTAACTTGATCTTGAATGCATGTGCCTTAAAAAATCATGCAAATCATATATATTCTCTGTGGGAAAATTAGGGATTTGACAAGTTAAAAAAATAGTCTCATAATACCAGTAGCTAAGAATAACTAGATTTTGCATTTTGGCATGTATCTTGTCATACTCTTTACACACACGCTCTCTCTATATATGACACACAGCTATATGTAGTATATATATACACTATGTATACATAGAATATATATTCTTTATACATGATACATATAGATTCTTTGTATGTTCTTATAAATTATATAAAAATTATCTATCATCTATTTATCTATTTGTCTATCATCTATCCATCTAATCTATCTACCTGTTTCCAAACCTATTTAAAAACCAAATAGGATCACAAGCTGTCATTATCTTGGCAGCTAAGTGTTTCCATGACAAGGTGTTGTGGCTGTTCTGTTTTCTGTCAATTAAGATTCAGAGGCATCAATTTAATAAGGGGATGATCATGTCCCCTGATTATCTAATTATCTGATTATCTGTACCCCGCCCCACATCCCCCACATCCTGGGTAGGAACAGCCTCGTACCTACACATTGTAGGTGATCACGTACCTACCTGACCAATTCTTTCCTTGGGATAAACCCATTAATGTGGATTAAGTTTTGCATCACAGAGATTGTACGTTTTTGGAATTTTTAGTGTTTTGCCCAACTCCTCTCCTGCCCACAGCACTGGGTTCTTTTGTTCACCCAACTGGAACCACTGTGTTTTTAATGTAAGATGAGACGCTTCAAACTAAATTTGGTTATATTTTGTGATTTACCAAGTATGTTAATATCGTCTTTTTTCTTGTTTGTTTCATAAAGCCCCCAAGCGATCAGTGGGAAGAATGCTCGTTCCCCATTTTATTGGGGAGTGCAAAGTTCAGAAGCGCTGGGTTGAGCACTCAGGTGTAATTCTAGTGCCATCCCCTCATAATTCCAGATCAAATCGCCATCCAGGGTTGAGTGTGTACCACATGCCAGGCATCTGCTAGTTTCTATATATGATTCCACTCAGTTTCACCCCCTAACTTCCCACTGTGCCCTCACAGCCGCTTCTGTGGGGCTGACATGAACAGGCTCAGTCTCTCTTGGCTCAGTTCATTTCTATTCAGCAAATATTTATGGGCCTCTGCTGGCTTTGGCCACCTGGGAGTCCAGAAGGCCATTTTCCTCCCTAAAGGAGCTCCAAGTGCTAGCGTCAGAGCCTCTGGCTTCTGGATTCCTCTCCTGGCTTCTCCATGCCTAGTTGCCCCTCTCTCGCTCCCCGTAGAGACCCCCGTTTTCAAGCCTGTGAATCTGAGTGGTGCCCAGGGTGGGTGTGACACCTGTTTTTAAGCTCACTGTGTTCTGCAAACACTGCTCATCTATCCATTCCAGAAGGGAGGACCAGGGAACTGGGGTTAAATTAGCTTTTGTGCTGATCAGGGAATATGGGTACCAAAAGATTAAGTGCTTATCCAGAGCCCCAGAGCAATGAATCAGCGCAGCTGGTTCCCAAGCACATGCTGCCTTCTGTATGGGGAAGACAAAAAAACTGATGATGGCAGGCAGTGGTGGCTCAGGGATTGTGCCAGTTTCATTCTCCCGTTGAAAGCTTTTATTTTTTTATTTTTATTTACTTATTTATTTCTGAGACGCAGTCACTCTGTCGCCCAGGCTGGAGTGCAGTGGCACGATCTTGGCTCACTGCCACCTTCACCTCCCGGGTTCAAGCGATTCTCCTGCCTCAGCCTCCCGAGTAGCTGGGATTACAGGCGTACACCACCACGCCTGGCTAATTTTTGTATTTTTAGTAGAGACGAGTTTCACCATGTTGGCCAGGCTGGTCTCAAACTCCTGACTTCAGGTGATCTGCCCACCTCAGCCTCCCAAAGTGCTGGGATTACAGGCGTGAGCCACCGTGCCTGGCCTGAAAGCTTTTAAAATTGTCAGATATACATGACGTAACATGTATCATTTGACAATGTTTAGGTGTGCAGTGGTGTTAGTACATTCACATTGTTGCGGGACTATTACCGCTCTCCATCTCCAGGACTTTCTCATCATCCTGAACTGAAACTCCGTCCTCATTAAACATTAGCTCCCCATTCCCGTCTCCCCTCAGCCCCCTGGGAGCCACCCTTCTGCCTCCTATCTCTATGAACTTGCCTATCTAGGGACTTCATAGAAGTGGAATCTTACAGTATTTGTCCTCCTATGTCGTGATTTCACTTAGCACGTTTTTAAGGTTCATCCGTGGTGTAGCATGTGTCAGAATTTTATTCCTTTTAAAAAAACAGACTGGACTTTTAAAAGCAGTTTAAGTTTATAGAAAAATTGAGCGGAAGGTACAGAGATTTCCCACATACCCCTCGCTCCCGCCACGTGCAGCCTTCTTCACTGTCAACATCCCCCACCAGGGCGGCCCGTTGTTAGCACTGAAGACACGTTATCATCACTCCAAATCCCACAGTTTACACTGGGGTTCCCTCTTGGTGGTGTTTATTTGTTTTTTATTTTTATTTTTTTTTTAAGATGGGTTCCCTCTTAGTGGTTTTTTTTATTTTTTATTTTTATTTTTTTTGAGACAGAGTCTCACTCTCTGGCCCAGGCTGGAGTGCAGTGGTGCAATCCCAGCTCACTGCAACCTCCACCTCCTGGGTTCAAGTAATTCTCCTGCCTCAGCCTCCTGGGTAGCTGGGACTGCAGGCGCCCGCCACCATACCGGTCTAATTTTTGTATTTTTAGTAGAGACGGGATTTCACCCTGTTGGCCAGGGTGGTCTCAAACTCTTGACCTCAGGTGATCCACCCACCTTGGCCTCCAAAGTGCCGGGATTACAGGCGTGAGGCACCGTGCCCAGCCTTGGTGTTGTTTATTTTGTGGGGTTGGACAAATGCATAGTGACACGGACCCATCACTGCAATATCACCTGGAGTAGCTTCACTGCCCTAAAAATCCTCTGGGCTCTGCCTCCTCATCCCTTCCTCCCCCAGCCTGGCAACCACTGATCCAGTTTTGTCTTTTCTTCTTCTTCCTCTTCTTCTTCTTTTTTTTTTTTTTTTTTTTTTTTGGAGACAAGAGTCTCACTATGTCTCCCAGGCTGAAGTACAGTTGTGCAATCTCTGCTCACTGCAACCTCTGCCTTCCGGTTCAAGCAATTCTCCTGCCTCAGCCTCCCAAGTAGCTGGGATTACAAGGCATGCACCACTATGCCCAGCTAATGTTTGTATTTTTAGTAGAGGCGGAGTTTCACCATGTTGGCCAGGCTGGTCTCGAACTCCTGACCTCAAGTGATCCTCCTGCCTCAGCCTCCCAAAGTGCTGGGATTATAGGCGTAAGCCACCACGTCCGACTGCTTTGCCTTTTCCAGAATGTCATATAGTTGGAATTAATTTCCTTCCTTTTTAAGGATGAATACTCTTCCGTTGTGTGCACACACTGCATGCTGTGTGCCCATGCATCGCTGATGGACATTTGGGCTGTTTCCACCTTATGGCCACTGTGAATGATGCTGCAATGAGCCTTGGCTTTGACATTGGTTTATTTATAACAGTGCCACCTAGAATCCATCCCACTGCCACCCACCATATCACCAATGAAGGGGTTCCTGCCTCTCTCCCCTGTGTCGCTTCAGGAGTTCCCACCCCCACCATCACCTGGACCAAGGTAAGCAGTGCCTGTTACCGAGAGGGTAACTGGAGAGGTAGGCCCAGTGTGTCATGGGGCGGAGGTGTGGGCTTCGCTGATGTCACCTGTGCCTCTGCCCTAGGAAACCAATGCCCTGACCTCCAGAGGTCCCCACTACAATGTGAGTAAGGAGGGCACCCTGCTCATCGCGCAGCCGTCTGCCCAGGATGCAGGGGCCTATGTCTGCACGGCCACCAACACTGTGGGCTTCTCCAGCCAGGAGATGCGGCTTTCTGTCAACAGTGAGTAATGCCAACCCTGTCCTGGGAGAGGGGGCTCAGTGGATGTGGAGACAGGGAGTCCCACCTCAGCCCTGTGGAGCCTGAGGCAGGGAAGCTGTTGCATCAGCAAGTCCTGCAAAGACGCGTGGCTCTGCACAGGACTCGCGTCCCCAGCAGCCCTCTCACCCACCTCTCTCTGCCCCAGACCCTCTGATCTCCTTTCTGTTTCTGGAATGGTCCAACCTGCCTCAGGGCCTGTGCACATGTAGTTCCTTCTGCTTGGAATGCTGTTTCCCCACCTCTGGGCCCAGCTGACTGCTCACATCTGTCAGATCTCAGCTCTCCCTGTTCCCCCGGGCTGGTCAAGTCATCTTGCTGTGAACTGTGGAATATCTCCTTCCTGGCACCCATCACAGCTGTGATTCAATAATTAATCGCATAGTGAGCTTTTTGGTACCAGTATTGCCAAAGGACCCTAAAGGCTGTGAAGATGGGGCGGGACCTGTCTCCTTCGCTGCCGTCCCCAGCATTCCCCGTAGGGCTGGCTCTCAGTAAATACGTCTGGGAGGAGTGAGCAAATGTATAAGCCAGGCTTTTTCTCTCATAGACCCTTACAGTCAATATTTTTATATTGCAAAAAAAATTCCTAATTGGGGGGCATTTCCTCTCTGAACTACAAATGTACGGGGGAACGCGGGAGGGCTGGATGGGTTTTGATGTCCCCAACTGGCTAGCGTCTTTCACTGTTGCTGCTCAGACAGGTAGCGAGTGCCTTCCTTGTATGAGCTCCAAGGTAGAAAGGCGGGGGCGGGGAGGGAGGAGGAAGGAAGGGTACCATGCAGTTTCTGCCATCGAGGGGTCTTCAGCTTAAGGTGAGAGAGAGGTGACATACACAGATTGCCATCAATCCCTCACCAGGCTTCGAGAGGTCCAGAGGGAGGGTCTGTGCATTCTTTGGTGGCTGATACCATGGGAATAAGTGAATGAGCAAGAGGAGAAGGTAGAGAGAGAGGAGGAGTTCAGAGCCTTTCGGAATGTCCCTGGGGAAGGGACGGCAGGATGAAGAGAAGCCAGAGAAGGCACAGATCCTGGGGCAGGAGGGACCGGGTCAGGGTTCTCAGGGCAAGGTGGTGGGGGGGAGGTGGATAGGGGAGGACTGAGCGAAAACCCTGGGACCTGAGTCCCACCTCCAATCTGCACTCTTCCCCTTCCAACCGCCACATCCACCTTCTGGACCTCCTGAAGGTCAAGGGTGCAGTACCGGCTCTGCCTCCTGGGGGAGCTGCACCATGGCCCAGGGCGCTCATGGACCCTAGTCCCCTCTGCCCTGCTGACAGGCCCTGCTTACTCTCCCCACAGCCAAACCCAGGATCCATATGAACGGGTCACGTAATGCAGACGTGCCTCTGAGAGTCACAGCGAAGGCTGGTGAAGAGGTGACCCTGGACTGCGAGGCCAAGGGCTCCCCACCCCCACTGGTCACCTGGATGAAGGACTCCCGCCCTGTACCGCCCATCACCAACAGGTAACCCCAGTCCTATGGCCTCAAGGGACAGAGCTTAGGGCTGGAGGGAAACCTGCCTCAGGTGACCAGTGACCCAGCGGGTGTCTTGGACCCTGCAGTCTCTCCCATGGGGTGCTCCTGGGCTTCTGCACACAGGGCTGTTGTCCACGGGCCCCCAGAAGCCTGGAAGGGGCCTCTAGAGGGTGCCTGGAAGCCCAGGGTGAGACTCCCTGTCTGAAATAACATGCACGGGGCATTGCCTGCAGGATCCCATTTAATCTGCACAGCCACCCCTGATATCTGACAGGACACTGACGCTCAGCCAAGGAGTGAGCTGCTCGCCATCACCCAGCTAGGAAAGAGCAAAGCCAGGGCTGGGACCACAACACACACCACCCCCATGCCTGCTGTGCAGACCAGGTGTCTGGCTGCTGGGCTGTCTGACTCAGCTGCTCTCTGTCCGGGATCCTGGGAGTGGGCGGACAGGGAGGAGGCTGGCTTGGGTGTCCTTCAAAGCCATGCCGTACCCCCCAGGAGGGGATGTGGGGGATGCTAGGGCCCTCGCCCCTGGCCGGGGGGTTCTGTGGCTCAGTCTGGTGACATCAGCCCTGGCAGGGTCTTTGAGATGTTCCAGACCCAGGTCTCGGAGCAGCCTGCTCTGTAACGTGACCCCCGCCCCCACCATGTGTCAGTGCATCTCAGAACATCTGTTTGGTGAGTCCTGCCAATCCTTGCAGCCGGGCACCCCTAAAGGTGGCGGGGGCCCAGGGAGCGGTCCTGGGCATCATCGGCGGGGCCCCCCATGCCCTCTTGTCGTCACTGCAGCTCTATGTTGTGGGGTGGGGGTGTGGTGGGGGCCGTGGGAGCCCACAGCTCCCCTAAAAAGCCTTGTCCTAGCTCCGCGGCTCGGTGGTGGAGCTGGGTGGTGGCCCTCAGCTGGAGGATGCGTGTTGATTATGGCTTGTCACTGAAACGGGAACCGCATTCCCATTTGTTCACCGCTCCTCACCGTGGTGTGTTAATAGGTCAGCGGGGAGCTGTAAATTTGCGAAAACCGCTTTTGCAATCCTAGAGTTGTGTTGTGTTCCCTCTCCCTTGCCCTCTTCACTTCGTGCTGGCTTACATTGTTTTCATCTCCATATTTGGGAGATTCTGAGAGTTTATCTAAATGAGGAGGAAAATGTGCTGGGAGGCGGGGGTGGGGTTAAGTGCTCAGGCCCTGGAGTTCCGCAGACCCGGTGCGGAACTGCCTGCTCCCTTCTTAATCGTACAACCTCATGTGGCCACTGGCTCCTCTTGGCCTGTTCCTCCATCTGCAAAGTGGACGTTATTAAATAGCACCCCTGTGGGGTAATGACGGACGTGCGGTGCTTAGCAAGTCAGATGTGCTGAGAACTCGCCCCCTTTCATGTGATTTCCCTGCTGTTGCTGTTCACAAACTGAGACATCCTCTCCAGCTTTTACAGATTTATCGTCATCCTACCACACCTGTTACCTCAATTGTCACCTGCTTTTTAAATATAAAAGCTTTATTGAGATGTACTTCACATACTGTATCATTCGCTTAAAGGACACAGTTCAGTGTTTTTAGTATATTCAGACTGTGCAGCCATCACCACAATCAATTTTAGAACATGTTCATCACCCTCCCAAAAAAACTTCATACTCATTGGCAGCCACTAGCCCCCCATTTCCGCTCCAGCCCCACTGCAGCCCCTGACAGCCACTGATCTGCTTTCAGCCTATTCTGGACATTTCATATAAATGAATTACATGGGGCCTTTCATGTCTGGCTTCTGTCACCTAACTCAATGTCTTCCAGGTTCATCCATGTCATAGCCAGATTAGTGCTTGCTTCCTTTTAATGGCCAAATAGTGTCCCATCCTGTGGGTGCTCACCTTTTGTGTGTCCACTCATCAGTTGATGTGCACTGGGGCTGTTTCCACATTTTGGTGACTGTGAATAGCCTCGCTTTTTTTTTTTTTTTTTTTTTTTTGGAGACGGAGTTTCGCTCTTGTTGCTCAGGCTGGAGTGCAATGGTGCAATCTCGGCTCATTGCAACCTCCGCCTCCCTGGTTCAAGTGATTCTCCTGCCTCAGGCTCCCGAGTAGCTGGGAGTACAGACGCCCGCCACCACGCCCGGCTAATTTTTGTATTTTTAGTAGAGATGGGGTTTCACCATCTTGGTCAGGCTGGTCTCGAGCTCCTGGCCTCAGGTGATCCGCCTGCCTTGGTCTCCCAAAGTGCTGGGATTACAGGCGTGAGCCAGCGCGCCCGGCCATAGCCTCACTTTGGATTGTACTTGAAGCTTTGTTCGCAGGCTCTGGGCCCTCTGGTTCCCTCCCTGCCCCACACTGGCAGCATCCACACACAGAACCACGCTCAGCCTCTCACAGACACACCGCACCCCCTCCGTCCCTCGGTGACTCGACCAGAACACAGAGACTTAAAAAGCCCCTTGGAAAACACACAGTGAGACTTTCTGTCTGTCTGCTTCCCCCTCCCCTCCCGCTCCTTCCCCTCCTCTCCTTTCCTAAATCCTCTTCCTCTTCCCCTCCTCTCTCCCTCTTCCCTTTCCCCTCCTGTCTCCCTCTTCCCTTTCCCTCCTCTTCCTCCCCTTCCCCTCCCTTCCCCTCTCGTCTTCCTTGTCCTTCCTTCTCCAAGGATGTCCCCAGGCTTGGCCTCAAAGCTGCCCTTCTGGAAACGGAGCACTTATCTGGCTGATGCGTCTGGTGAGTCGAAGGTGCTCATCTCTTGACGAGAGGGGCCAGCTGCCCTCCACGCCCCCTTCCCCCCTCCCCTGCTCCCTTGCTCTTCCTTGCTGAGCTGCCCCAAGGACAGGGCTCCATGGCAACCCCTTCTCCTGTCCGTGGGGAATTCTGCGGTGTAGTCAGGGCTGAGAGCCAAGATGTGCTGAGCCTCTGAGGCCCCCTCCATTCCCCCTTGTCCAGGGGCGGCCCTCTCCTGCCAGCGCCCTGGAGGTGGGTGGGGTGGATGGCACCGTGCCCAGTGCACTGAGGAGGAAATAGAGACACATGGGGTGTGGGGATGTGGAACCTGACCCTGCAGCTCCTGGGGCTGGGTCCCAGCATGCACAGACATGCAGACATACACAGACGCACGCACAGGGACACATGTATCAGGTGGGCCACGGCTCTCTGAACTCCTAGGTATCTTCGACCCCCGCCCCAAGTCAGCAAGTGCTCACAGAGGAAGCATCCTAGGAACCTCAGAAGCCGTGAAGTTCTGAGCCACCCAGCTGTGTCCCAGTCCCTTTGGAACTGCTCTTGTCCTTGTAGGGGCTGTTCTAAAATTAAACCTCGTGCATCTTATATTCCATCCTCATCACGGATTCCTTTTCTCTTTTATCCATTTTCTCGATTCATCCTGGCCCACGTCACTTGCTTTTCCTTTTAAAGGGCAAAATAGACCAGGCATGGTGGCTCATGCCTGTAATCCTAGCACTTTGGGATGCCAAGGAAGGCGGATCACGAGGTCAGGAGATCGAGATCATCCTGGCCAACATGGTGAAACCCCGTCTCTACTAAAATACAAAAAAAAAAAAAAAAAAAAAAAATAGCCGGGTGTGGTGGTGCGCACCTGTAGTCCCAGCTACTCGGGAGGCTGAGGCAGGGGAATCGCTTGAACTTGGGAGGTGGAGGTTGCAGTGAGCCAAGATCGCGCCACTGCACTCCATCCTTGCAACAGAGCAAGACTCTGTCTTAAAAAAAAAAAAAAAAAGGGGCAAAATAACATTCCAGGGCGCTCGGCTCCCATCATTGCTAAGTCATTGCTCTGTGTGGGGCACAGCCGTGTTGCCAGCTCTCACGGTCATAAATGAGACTGTTGGAACAGCTTTGCACGATGTTCCTCTTTATCTCCTGGGTCGGTTCCTTGCGGGATGGTCCCAAAAGCCAATGGTGAAGTCCGAGGGTGGGAATGGTCACTGAGTGCTTCTTTCCTGTGGGACTTGTTTTTGAAAAAGACATCCAAGTTGCAAATTCAAAATTGATGTCAGCAGCATTGACTGAGCAATAACCTGTGCCCAGGATTGTGTTGCAGCCTCGGAGACAAGACATGGGCTTGGGCTGTGTGTGAGGTCAGGTGGCAGAAGACCTGGGGTCCCATCCCAGCTTCACCCCAGCTCGCCGGGTGACCTTGAACAAGACCCTTCCCCTCTCCCCTCCCTGGGCCTCAGCCTTTCCGTTTGAGAAATGAAAGGGTTGGACAGGCAATGGTGGCCAGAGAGCATCTCAGGGCTCTGGTCCCATGATTCAGCCCAGGGATGCTGGGGCGAGGCAGTGTTTCCAGGCAACAATGTTTGTTTGGGATTCCGATGAGGAGATGGGACGGCTGTGAGCACTCCTGGCTCTGGCTGTGGCTCCCGGAGGCAGTCGGCCAGCGTTCCACACAGGGCCAAATCCCTAATCCCAGCGCGGTGTGGGGGCAGTGAGAGGATGGTGCGCTTCTGTCTCATTCTTCCAGGTTTTCTTCCTTTGATACCCCCACCACCCTCCTCTGCCCCTTCCCAAGCACACTGCAGGACACCCACCCTTCTCCTGGAAGGGGGCCACTGGGCCAGCTCATTAGAGGGGAGAGGTGAGGCCTGCAGCTGGGGTCTGGCGACTTGTGGCAGGGAAAGCAGCTCACTGCTCTCTGCAAGCCAGTGGTGTGCCTGGACTGCCCAGGGCCCTGCATGGGGACTGTACCTTGGTGGATCCTCAAAGCCCTTGTTGGTTTCTGGCCTGGTGGCTCTGGATTCTGTCTTGTCAGCCTATGGGCAGTGGCTCTCTTTCTGGAGCACATTTAAGTTTACTCACCTTCAGAGCCGGACGTTTAGATCACCGTGGCGGTTAGGAAGTAGCATGGTCGCACAGTGTGAGGGTCCAGTCCTTGCTGTGCGCTGGCCAGCTGAGTGGCCGTGGACACCAGGACCACACCTCCGGAAGCTCAGTCTTCTCCTTTGCAAAAGGGGGTGTGGTAGTGGGGTCTGCCTGCCTGGTGGGTCTGGCTGTTGGGATTCTAAGTGAGAGCATGCTTAGTGGCACAGTGACACACAGGAAGCGCTCAATAGTTGACAGCTGTGGCTGGCATCAGCACCATCCTCGTTAGCAGCACTAGCATCGCCGGGCTTACACTCTCTGGGCTCATGTGATGGCGCTGCCCCCCCCCCCCCCCGACTTATTTATTGTGCTTGGCCCCTTGGTGTGTCTCAGGCACCTCCTCCTGAATTTCTCCAGCATGACCTTCCCTCATGTGGCCTCCTCACTGGTCTGTGATGCTGGTCAGGCCACAGGAAAAAGATGTGAGTTGAGGCAGTGGTTACCGGCAGGGGTTCTCTCCAGGCTGCCTGCCCAGGCTCAGACCCCGTCCTGGACCCAGCAGGCAGGGCTGGTGTCCACTAGTGCATAGTGGGCATCTGTTGAGTGTTGCCTGACTGTGTGCTCTGTGCTGAGAACCAGCCCTGCAGCAGGCTGGGTGACTCTGGGAGGAGTGCCGTTCATTCCACAGCCGCCGGCCCTGCTCCTGGATGCTTTAGAGACAGAGGCAGCAAGAACAGCAATGTGGGAGACCGCGGGGGTCTGGGGAGGGCAGGAGGGCGGTATTGAGATGGTGGAAGGTCTGTGGGGAGGGAGGGAGAGCAGGGGCCAGTGTCAGTGAAAGCGGGGAAGGGAGTGTGTGGCATGGACAGGGAACAGCTGCAATTTGCCACGAAATATTTATTGAACACCCACTATGGGCCAGGCCAGGGCCCGTGCTGAACTGGGGCATGCCGGGGACCTGGGCAGACCTGGCTCCTCCCCTCACAGAGCCATCAGACAGCGTAATGACAGGCGTGGGAAACTGCATAATGGCATGGGAAGCATGTAATGAGAAGCAGGGCATTGCCTGGGGCAGCGGAGAAGGCTTCCCTGAGTGCAGCAAAGGTGTGTGCTGGGGATGGGGCAGACAGGTGAGGCCTGGGAGCTGGCATTATTCCTGGCACTCTCTATCAGATGCCCTTTGGTCTCTCTGGGCAGCCCTCTGCCCCGTGGGCCCCTCTCGCTTCTCCCCACCACTCTGACATCTGCGTGCGCCTCACCGCAGGGGCTCAAGCCAGATGGATGTCATAAACAGGAAATTCCCCTCAAACCTCTCCACTCTCATCTGGGCGCTGCATGGAGCCATCTGGCCGTGCACGCCGCGATGAAGTCTGCCCCGCTCATCACACCACGCGCCCAACAGCAGCCTGTTCCTCGGAGACTCTGTGGCCTCCTCCCTTTTTCCCATCTCTCCGCTGCCGCCTCCTCTTCCCTGCTGGGCTGCAGCCCCCAAACCTCCCACCGAGCTTCTGGGAACGTGGCGGGAGAGTGGTAGGGGCAGAAGGAGCAGGAGGTGGGCTGCCCTCGAAACCCCAGGCCCATAGCTGCAGCTTCACCTTTTCCCTGAGTCTCTGCAGAGCATGTTCAGGGTCATGATAAAGGCATCTCTCTGTGCCAGATCTGAGCAGGTCCTGGAGATACCAAGGGAAATAAGACGGATGTCCCCTTGGAGTCACAGGCAGGCAGGTAACAGGTGGTGACAAGCCAGTGTGGTGGAGGCTATGATGGTAGGATGTTCAGGCAGCTGTGGGAGCCTACAGGATGAACCTACCAGCCTGGGGCATCAAGTCAATCTTCCTGGAGGAGGTGATGTCTCCGTATTGGAAGATGAATCAAGTATCATCCAGGTGAATGGGAAATGCAGGTGTGTCCCAGGTAGAAGGAACAGCATGTGCACAAGAGGGCTGGTGAGATGGGCCTGGCCCCCTGTGGAGGAATGGTGGTCCAGTGCCTCCATGCAGGGATGCAGGGGAGTTGGGGGTGCTCTGTGTAGGTCCACACAGGCCATAGTACTGTGCTTGGGTTTTGTCAGGGAGCAGTGGGCAGCCACAGAGGGCTTGAGAGCAGGTGAGGATGTGGCCAGTTTGGCATTTAGAGCAGACACAGGCTCTGCTGGGCAGGTCCTGGGCCCTTTGGCCTCAGCTTGTCCATCTGTAAAATGGATTCCTCCATTTCTTCCTTGGTGGTGTAGCAAGCAGAATCCTCCTTCTAGGAAATGATCTGGGCTGCTCCTAAGAAAGATAAGATACCCACTTTTATTGGTGTGAATTGTTAACACTTTTGGAAGTTGTTTTTTTTCCCTGAAGCCCCCATTTCCTATCTTTTTAAGGGTTTGGTGAGGAGGGGAGCAGGGGTCTTACGGTCCTTAAAGTTCTGGAAGGCAACTTCTCAGATAATAGAGTCCGGAGCTGCCTTTTCTTTCTCTCTCTCTCTCTCTCTCTGTCTCTGTCCCCCTTCCTCCCTCCCTCCTTATCTCTCTCCCTTTATTTTTCTTCACAGAGTCTTGCCCCGTTGCCCAGGCTGGAGTACAGTGGCGCAAGCGGAGCTCTCAATCTCCTGGGCTCGAGTGATCCTCCCAACTCAGCCTCTCAATTAGCTGGGACCACAGGCGTGTGCCACCATGCCCAGCTAATTTTTTATTTTTTGTACAGACCAGGTCTCCTTGTGTCGCCCAGACTGGGTGCTGCCTTTTGAAATATGAAATGGGGTTCAGAGATGTTGACTGCCCTGCCTGGGGCTGCACAGCATGTCTGAAGCACAGTTGGATCTCGGATCCAGAACTCCAGTTTCCAGCCCAGACCTCTTCCCACTGGCCCACATCATCCCTGTTTGCCAGCCCAGGTGTTGCGGTGAAATCGAGGGAGGGAACTGCATCCCAGCCTGCAATGTGATTGAGTGTATACGTTTCAGCGTCAAATGGATTTGGCCCTTGATTGGTGGGTTTTGACATGTCAACATTATTTAATTTTTTAAAAAGCTGTAGAAGAGAAAATTCAAGCTGGAGTGGCAGACAGAGGAGAGCTACGCAGGGGAAATGTTTACCCATTGCCAGGACACATACATATTTCTGTGGTGTTTTCTCGCGTTTTCCTTTGCACCATAAAGACTGAGCAACCTGTTCAGGGCTGCCCAGCTGATTGAAGACTGGGGAGAGATCCCAGACACTGGCTGGGGATTTGTGTCCCACTAATAGCAAGGCGGTTTAGGTGACCTGGAGGAGGTGATGTCTCGGTATTGAAAGATGAGCAGGTGTTATCCACATACTATGTGCCAGGCACCTCAGGCTTTGTGTGTGTGATATCAGTTCATACTAGGTAAGGACACTGAAACTCAGGGAGATGGCGTCCTTGGCCTGAGGTCAGCCTGTAAGAGGCAGAATGGTGGTTCTCACCAGGACACCTGCCGTCAAAGACCCGCACCCATCTGCTCTGCCATGCTGCTTCTTGGGGAAGGGGCACGTCTTCATGTCCCCAGGCAGTGGTTCCCCGGAGGTGGTTCCCCAGCCACTTGTATCAGCTACCTAGGGCTTTTTAGTAAAACCCCAATTCCTACCTCCTCCATAGAATGGGTCTCTGGGTAGGGCCTGAGAATCAGCATGTTTCACATGCAGCTGGGAGAATCTGATGAGAACCCCTCCCCTGCAAAGTGTGAGATCTTTGAGAGCAGAGGGTGTGAGCCTGTAGCCCAGGGGACCTGCTCCGGTGCATGTGAGACACATACAGCAGTGTGAGAGAGAGAGAGAGAGAGAGAGAGACAGACAGAGAGGAAGGAAGGAAGGAAGGAGAAAGGAAGGAAGGAAGGAAAGAAGGAGAAAGGAAGGAAAGAAGGAAGAGATAAAGTTTTGAATGTTTAATTTTTTTTGAGACGGAGTCTCGCTCTGTCGCCCAGGCTGGAGTGCAGTGGCGCAATCTCGGCTCACTGCAAGCTCCGCCTCCCGGGTTCACGCCATTCTCCTGCCTCAGCCTCTCCGAGTAGCTGGGACTACAGGCGCCCGCCACCACGCCTGGCTAATGTTTTTTTTTTTGCATTTTTAGTAGAGACGGGGTTTCATCATGGTCTTGATCTCCTGACCTCGTGATCCGCCCGCCTCGGCCTCCCAAAGTGCTGGGATTACAAGCGTGAGCCACTGTGCCCGGCCGTTTTGAATGTTTAAGTGTCCACTCAAAAGGGAGCAAGTTAATAAATTGTGGTGTGATCATACAAGGGATTATTATACAACAGTCAAAAATGAATGAATTAGCCCTATATATATATACTCATGATGCCATTTATATTGTGATATAGCTCATGATGCAAGTTTTAAAACATGCAAAACTTTGTGTATTATTTATGCATGTGCTCTTGTCTCCGTGGAGGCAGCCGACCTTTGTTGAGGGCCTCTCTGTTCCAGACGTCGTGTTATGAATTAGGCCATTCAGTTCTTTTGATAACCCTGTGAGCATTGAGCACGACTGATGGCTCTATTTTCCAAAGCAAGATGGCTTAGGCACAGGAAGGTGAGGTGACTTGCCCAACCTCACGCAGCTAGCACATGGCCCAGCAGGTTAGACCCAGGCAATCCAGCCCAGTGCCCGGGCTCTAGAGGCCACCACCCACTATGTCATCCACAGCCATCCTCAGAGAACTTGTCCCCCCGAGAGGCTGCTGGATGCTTGGGACAAATGGATGGAGGGGGTGGCTGGAAAGGGCGTGTCACTGCCCTACTTTACAGTTGGGGAGACAGAGTTTTCAGCTAGTAGCCCGAGAATTGCCAGTGGTATTGCCCTGTTTAATGACTGCATGGCCCGCACTTTGCTTACCCTGTCTCATGTGGTCCTTGCAGCTGCCTGCGAGGTGGGGCTATGAGGAGCCCTAAGGATTCTATAAGGGGCTCTGTGAGCCCTGTTTTGCAGAGGAGGGAATTGAGGCTCAGCAGAAAGCAAGGTGGGGGCCAGGACTGGAGCATCCCAGCTCACCAGCTGGTGAGCGCAGGGCCGGCGACTGGGCCTTGGAGTCCCCCACCCCCATGCTGGCTGCGTGCTTTTGAGGCCAGCCAGGGTCAGTGGCCGCAGCTGCCCTCCCTGTTTTATGGAGGCAGGAGCTGTGCAGAGCCAGCACATATGGGCCAGTGACATCATGTCTGCAGGGGACCCTTGGGGTCCAGCCCAGCTGCAGGAGCCTGGCTGGGGGTCCTAGATCCCTGTGGGATGGGAGTGATATGACTTATCAAGCTGAGCCAGACTGGGGAGGACAACGATGGCAGCAGGGGTGGGGACTCCACAGCTTCCTCCTGAGGACCCTCAACACAGTTCTGGACGTAAGAGCACCAAGCGACTGCAGTCAGAGTCAGGCCGGCCCTGGCACCAGACCAGAGGGCCTCAGGGCTGCCAGCTTCTTCATCCCATACACAGGGCAGGTGTGTGTGGCAGAGGAGGGGGAGTTGCCACCCGCAGTCAACAGGTGTCAAGCGGTGGGCAGGTTCCTGGCCCTGGGCTGAGCCTGTGATAGACTCCGTTTACCAGCCCTGGCTCAGACACAGGCCGTCTTAGCATGCCCATTTTACAGATGAGGAAATGGACGCTCCAAGAGGTGAAGCAACTTGCCTGAGGTCACACAGCTAGGAAGGATTTAGAGTTTAGACTCGAACCCAAGCTAGTGGACTCCTAGTCCAGTGCTCTTCTTCCCTTACACCAGTAGGTGTGAGACTGGCCCTGGCCTGGTGGTTCAGGGAGGATGGAGGCGGGGGTGGGGGTAGATGGTGGCTGCTGGCTCATTCTCGGAAGGCTTCCTGGGGGAGGTGGCTGGTTCAAGTTGGGTCTTGAGGCCTTTCCATGGGGGTGGGGTCAGTGGGGGTCTCACCAGTGCTCCTCATTCCCGCAGGCATGGCCTCCTCCCGTCTGGCTCCCTGCGTCTGGCCCAGGTCCAGGTGGGTGACAGCGGCCACTACGAGTGCACAGCCAGTAACCCTGCAGGGTCCGCCTCCCGTCGCTACATCCTTGGGGTGCAAGGTAGGATCAGCTGTCAGCCCCAGTCCCTCCCTGTCCCCCGTCACCCTGCCTGTCCCTCAGGTCTCTCAGTGCCCCTCCTGTAGCCCAAGCCCAGGCCTGTCAGGCTCTGTCACCTCTCCCTCCGTGCACCTCTGCCACCTCCTCTTGCCACCCCCACTTCCTGTCTCTCTCAGGCCTGTCTCTCTTCCTCCACCCTTTTTCTCCACCTCTCCCCATAGCTCTTGGGGGGTCCTAGAGACACTATTCAGAGGCCCCCAAGAACACAGGGCAGAGCACAGTGGGGACCTGGGTTTGGGAGGACAGGTGTCAGAGGGGAACCCATGAAGGTGGGTCTGACAGCATCTCTGCCTGGTGCGCGAGGCCCAGCGGGAAGCCCAGGGCGTGGCGATGGGAAGAGGCCTGTGAGGTGCCACAGAGCCCCCTCCTGCTGGGAGCATCTTAATGCCCCCCAAGAGGCCCTTCTGAGCCCCTGCTCCCACCACTGCCATCAACGAGGCACTTTGTGCACCTGTAACAGGAGGTGCCACTCTCCGTGTATCCCTTCCTCTAGTCCAAGGTCCCTATGTACCCCACTGTGGCTCTGATTCCCAGCCTGGTGGGGGGGTCCCAGGAGTGGGCGTTCCCCTGTGAGTCCAGGGCTCATTCAAAGGGAGCCAGCCAGTGGGAGTCATACACTGAAAAGGGAGGGCGCTCGTCATCCGAAAGAACCCTGAGAGGCATCCAAGACAGGCCCAACTATGGCCCCAGGGCCCAATCTGCCCTCCTGTTTTCAGAGATCATGAGCCAGTGAAGAATGGCTTCCACTTTTTAAAATAATTGGACAAGCACAAAAAACCAACTAAATAATGTTTTGTGACATTTCAAATTTATCTGAAATTCAAATTTCAGTGTTGGCCAGACATAGTGGCTCATGCCCATAATCCCAGCACTTTGGGAGGCCTAGGCGGGAGCATGGCTTGGGCCCAGAAGTTTGAGACCAGCCTGGGCAGCATAGCAAGACCCCATCTCTACAAAAAATAAAAAATTACTCACTCGCAATGGTCCGCACCTGTAGTCCCAGCTACTGAGGAGGCCGAAGTGGGATGATAGCTTGAGCCCAGGAGGTCGAGGCTGCAGTGACCCGTGATCATGCCACTGTACTCCAACCTGGGCAACAGTGTGAGACCCTGTCTCAAACAAAACAAAAAACAAAAATTCAGTGTTTATAAATACAAGTTTTATTGGAACACGCCCACGCATGTTCATCTATGTGCCGCCTGTGGCTGCTTTACCCTCTGACGGCAGAGGTGAGAAGTGGAGGGAGCCTGCCTGGCCTCACAGTCCAGCATCCTGACCACCTGACTCTTTACAGAAAAAGTGTGCTGCCCCAGATCTAAGCTCACACCTCATTTTACAGACGGACAAGCTGAGGCCCAGAGTGGGAAGGGGCTCCAGGGTTCCCATGGGTTTGCATGGGGGTGTGAGAGAGACACAGGAACAGGGAGTCAGGGTAATGAACAGGGCCTCAACATTGACAGAGCTGGGTTTGAATCCTGACTCTGCTACTGACTGGCTGTGTGACCTTAGGCCAGTCGCTTGGCCTCTCTGAGCTTTGCTTTCCTCCTCTATAAAGTGAGGCCATAATAAAGCCCATCCCATTGTGGGCATTGAATGCTCAGAACAGTGGAAGCTGTTATTGTTTTCAGCGGGTGTGTGAGAGAGATGGACAGATGGGCGGGGCATCCATGCTTTCTGTGCTCCTGGGCACCCAGGCCCTGGGCTAAGGGGTTGGTCTCCACCCAAGGGCCAGGATCCCATGGGTGGTTTTATATCCAGGCTCCTTCTCAGAAGCTGCATAGGGGGTGTGTGCACCTCAGCTTCCCTCGAGGGTCCAGGACACTTGTCCCAGTGTCCCATGCAGTGCCTGGAGCAAGGTGGCCACTGGGCTCTGAGAATTCTTTTGTGCCCACCCAGTCTGGCCCCGCAGGGGCCTGGACCCTTGGACACTCAGACCCAGGGTTGGTGCCAGCTCCTATCCCCTGAGGGAGGGGGGTGACTCTGGCCAAGTCATATAACCTTTCTGAGCCTCAGTTTCCCCCTCTGCAAAATGTGCAGGCATGGATGGCATCACTTGCCATGTAGGAAGGACCGAGTGAGATGGAGGATGAGAAAGTGACTTGAAACCACAAATGTGAAGGAGCAGGAAGCCACAGCCAGGGGGAGGGAAGGATGGGGCAGCGGTGCTGCCCAGCTGGAGCGACTCCAGCCACAGCATGCCAGGCACCGGGCTCTGTGTTGGCTGCTTTAGTGCTGCACCTCATTTCATCCCGCCGGGCGGGAGGGGTTGTGATGAGGGGGAACTGAGGCTCTGGCTGGAGCAGGGTCCCTTGGCTATAAGGAGCTGAACTGGGATTGGAGCCACCTCTGCGCATGCTGCCTCCGAACCTTGCTTGGCCATTATGAGTCAACCCCTCTGCCCTGCCTCAGTTTCCCCTGTGCACTGAGCTGGATGAATCCCAAGTGGCGCTTTTTTTTTTTTTGTCTTAGAGCCTCCCTCTGTCACACAGGCTGGAGTGCAGTGGCACGATCTCAGCTCACTGTAACCTCCGCCTCCCGGGTTCAAGCAATTCTTGTGCTTCAGCCTCCGAGTAGTTGGGATTACAGGTGCGCGCCACCACGCCCAGCTAATTTTTGTATTTTTAATAGAGATGGGTTTTCGCCATGTTGGCCGGGCTGGTCTCAAACGCCTGACCTCAGGCGATCTGCCCACCTCGGCCTCCCGAAGTGCTGGGATTACAGGCGTGAGCCACCGCTCCCAGCCCTGAGTGGTGCTTCTTAAATGATGTCAGGCACATTGGCGAGGGCAGAGGGATATACAAGCTCAGCCCTGAGGGTTGAGTCTTTCATGAGTGCGTGTGTTCAGGTGAAAGACCAGAGGCTCACTCACTTTGGGGGAGTCCATGTGAGGTGTCCCAACATCTTTTCCTGCCAGCCTTAGATTGTGCTCCATGACAATTTTGCTGGTTGGTGACATCTGAGATGTGGCTTGGGTCTAGGTTCTGGGACCCTCTCGCCTGGGTCCCCCAGCCTTGATACCCCTCCTGTGGCCTCTCAGTCCCCCCTCAGGTGCAGCCAGGCCCCCGGGTTCTGAAGGTGCTGGTGGGAGAAGCCCTGGATCTGAACTGTGTCGCTGAGGGCAACCCAGAGCCCCAGCTGAGCTGGTCCAAGGATGGCGTGGACTTGCAGGGCCGGGGGCCTGAGGGCTCCGTCCACTTCGCAGCCATCAGAACCTCTGATGCCGGGAGGTACCGCTGTGAGGCCTCCAACAGCGCCGGAGTGGATGCCTGGGAGGTGGAGCTCAGGGTGCTGGGTGAGTCTCCCTGGCCCCAGAACCTGCTTCTCCCCAGCTCTCCCAGCCACAGACTGGACATGGGAGGTGCTCTTCTCTGTTCCGGGCTCTGTGCCTGCCCGTTCCCTTCCTTCCTGGGACAGATAGAGCCCTGGCCCTTTCTGGGACCTTCCAGCCCCACAGCTTTGGGGCTATCCTGTGTCCAGGAGCCTTTGTCAGCCCTTGGGTATGGACCAGGTGGTCCTCAGAGCTCCCAGCAGGGGTTCCCTGTACTTCTTACCCTTGGGCGGTGACCTGTGGGGCCCCTGAGTACCTGGGTGGACAGAGGCACCTGGGGCAGTAACTGGGGAGTGACACTGGACCCAGGGCCATCCAGACAACCATAGGCCAGTCACCTACACTCTCTGACCCCAGTTTTCTCACCTGCAAAGTGGGTCCAGTAGTATGTGGGGGGGTCCATGTGAGAGAGAGTGTGAAGCACCTGGTGCATAGAAAGTTCTGGATCAGTGGTGCTAGCAGTTTCACTATTAGGAATTTAAAACAAGCTTGGGGCTGTGTGCGGTGGCTCATGTTTGTAATCCCAGCAATTTGGGAGGCCGAGGTGGGCGGATCGCTTGAGCCCAGGAGTTCGAGACCAGTTTGGCCAACATAGTGAAACCCCATCTCTTAAATAAATAAATAAAAGCTTGGAAAGCCACTGCTGAGAGGGACCACTCATGGCCCCTTGTGTTTGAGGGTACAGCTCAGCCTCCCCAGCCTGTGGGGGCTCGGCCCTGGTGGCTGCACCATGGGGCCTCCCTGCAGGGTGAGCCAGTACCCCTGGCCCTGACTGGACTTGCCAAGAGGCTAGGAGCTGGGATTCTGGAAGGGGACGCCCTCCCCATTGGCCCTGAGTTCCTTGGAGGCAGGGGTTGAGGGGTCCCAGGCTTTGGGCTCGAGGTAGGAGTGTGGCCATGTTGCCTCCCTACAGAGCCACCACACTGGGGGGCTGATGAGACCAGCGGCCTGCTGGAGCGAGTGGCCGGAGAGAACGCCAGCCTGCCATGCCCTGCCAGAGGTGAAGCTGCGTCTGGGGTGGGACTGGGGAGGTGGGGTGGGCTGGCCTAGGAAGGCGTCCCCACTCACATTCCAGTGCCCTGGGCTGCACGTGGCAGGCGGAGCCCACGGGACACGTGCTCCTTGTCAGCAGCATGCCAGGTGGTTCATCCCATTGTCAACCCTGCAGGATGGTGTTAGCATTCACTCCTTTTTTATTAGGGGCAATCCAGGCCCAAAGGGGTTAAGTGACTTGCCTGAAGTCATACAGCCAGGGTATGACTCAGAATGTGGACAAGTGTGACCCCTGCCCTGCCCCCCTGTGCCCATCAGCATCTGGAGGTGTGATCGCCAGGGCTGAGGCAGCCCAGGGTCCTTGTGGGTTGGGGCTTCGTGGTCAGCCCGCCTCTCCCCATGCCCCTGACTTCCCCACAGAGGATGGATTCAGTGGTTCTGGCCAAACCAGCTTTACTGGGCTTGTCTTTGGGGCAGGAGCACGGTATGGGGCTGATAGCCACCTTGGGTCAGCTGCCCAGTGCTGAACGCTGCCCTGGCCCTTCGTGGCTGTGTAACTCAGGGCAGTCTCCATCTCCTTTCTGAGCCGCACTTTCCCTGTCTGTACAGCGGGGTTGTACCAGCCCCTCTACATGGAGCTGCTGTGAGCTCTCAGTGGGACCCCATGTGTGCACGGGGCTGGCACCTTAGGAGGGCTCAGGAAATGTGCTGGATGCCTGGCTTCTGCCTTTTTGTGAACCCCATGGCCCCACCCAGAAGATCCCTCCTCAGCCCCCGCCACTGCCTCAGTTGCTTCTTTTGGCGTTGGGCTCCTCCATGGCTGGGAGCGCCGCCTCCTCTCTGTGGGGCTGAGGTTCTCTGCAGGGTGCTGTCTGGTGTCTGGTAGCAAGTGGCAGGTCACCAAAGCCTGGCTGGAGGCTGGGGGGCATCTCTAGTCTCGTTCGTTGCTCCGTAAGCCACAGGGTGCCCCGGAAGGCCCCAGAAAAGGACTCAGGGAGAGGCAGGTAGGAGCAGGGATGGCACCCACCTAGGCAAGGGGAGGACCTGGGTGGGAGCTGTGGGAGCCCCTCTGGATCCCCAGGCGCAGAGCTGCCCACCTGCCCACCTGGCCCCCCGACCCTCCCCGACCCAGGTCCCGGGCCCTTGACTATGGTGCCACCTTGCGTTGGACTCTGCTAACAGCAAGCAGCCGTTCTGCGCTTTTGGGAGGTGGGAGACAGTGGAAGGTGGGACCCACCCAGACCCTGACTGCCACACGCAGCCCTGGTCAGTCAGGGACCAGCCCTGAGCCTGTCAGCCTCACCCAAATCCCCTCTGATAGCACTGCCTCTCCCACCGTGCCTGCCACCTGGGCTGCCCTGGCCTCCTTCCCGGTGAGGAGGGCCTTGTTTCACAGCCCTGTGGCCTTGGGCTCGGAGTGCTCTAAGGGCTACAGGGATGGGACTGAGCCCAGCACCCTCATGGGGACTCCCTGGGCCCTGCAGTGACACCATCTGCCTCTTCCTCGTGGGGTGGGGTGGGGCGTGAAGGCCCAGAGCCTGGACACCCACTTGGGGGTGTGTGTGGTGAGTGTGGTGTGTGATGTGTGGGACTCTGCACAATGGGGAGGGGGCAACGTGAGGGACTCGGGGCAGCAGCTGGTGCGCGGGGATCTCCTTGTCACAGAGCTGCAGGGCCGCCCTGCACTAGAGCACTTTAGGCTGAG
Organism: Nomascus leucogenys; assembly: GCF_006542625.1. Lineage (NCBI taxonomy): Eukaryota > Metazoa > Chordata > Mammalia > Primates > Hylobatidae > Nomascus > Nomascus leucogenys. The sequence continues at coordinate 106,474,240 of NC_044388.1, forward strand.
ATTGTCTGTGCTAAACAAAGTTCCACAGCAGAAACCCATCACCCCTCCCGACCTGCAGCTCGGAAGGCCTGGCCCCCGGGGTGGCGGGAAGTACAGGGGCTCTCAGGGGAAAGCTGAGGAAGATGAGAGGGGGGTATGCATGTGTGTGAGTGTGTGAATGTGTAGTGTGTGTATGTGGTGTGTGTGTCATGTGGGATATGTGTGCACGTATGTGTTTTCTGTGTGTGTGATGTATGTAGTATGTGGTGTGTGTGTGTGTGTGTGGTGTTTGGCGTGTATGTTGTGTAGTGTTTGGTGTGTGCATGTATGTGTTCTGTGTGTGTGGTCTGTGTATATGGTGTTTGGTGTATGTTGTATGTGTGGTGTGCACGGTGTTTGTGTATAATGTGTAGTGTGTAGTGTGTGGTGTGTATGTGGTATGTGGTGTTTGGTGTGTGTAGTGTGTGTGTGCTGTGTGTATGGTGTTTGGTGTATATGTTGTGTGTGTGGTGTGCATGGTGTTTGTGTGTGGTGTATGTATGTGCTGTGTGTGGTGTGTGTATGTGGTATGTGGTGTGTGGGGTGTGTATGTAGTGTTTGGTATGTATGTTGTGTGTATGTGTATGGTGTTGTGTGTAGTGTGCGATGTGTGGTGTGTGTATGTTGTTTGATGTGTATGTAGTGTGTGGGTATGATGTGTAGTGTGTGGTGCATATGTGTGAATGTGTGGTGTGTGTGCGTATGGTGTTTCGTGTGCATGGTGTTTGTGTGTATGGTGTGTAGCATGTGATGTGTATGTGCTATGTGGTGTTTGGTGTGTGTAGTGTGTGCAGTGTTTGGTATATATGTTGTGTGTGTGGTGTGTGTATTGTGTTTGGTGTATGTGGTATGTGGTGTGTGTGTGGGTTTGGCATGTATGTTGTGTGTGTGGTTTGGTGTGTGTAGTGTGTAGTGTTTGGTGTATATGTTGTATGCGTTGTGTATGTGGTGGGTATAGTTTTTGGTGTGTGTGTGGTGTGTGCATGGTGTTTGGTGTGTATGTTGTGTGTGTGGTGTGTGTAGTATGTAGTGCATGGTTTGTATGTGGTGTGTGGTATATATTGTGTGTGGTGTGTGGTGTGTGCAGTGTTTGGTGTGTATATTGTGTGTGGTGCGTGTATGGCGGTGTGTGTAGTGTGGTGTGTGGTATGTATTGTGGGTGGTGTGTGGTGTGTAGTGTGTATGTTGTGTGTGGTATGTGTATTGTGTGTGGTGTGTGTAGTGTATGGTGTGTATGTGGTGTGTGGTGCGTGTGGTGTTTGATATGTATGCTGTGTGTGTGGTGTGTGTATGTTAGTGTGTGGTATGTGGTGTGTATGTGGTGTGTGTGGTATGTGTAGTGTGTGGTGTGTGTATGTTGGTGTGTAGTGTGTATAGTGTGTGGGGTGTATAGTATGTGGTATGTATGTGGTGTGTGGTGTGTATAGTGTGTGGTGTGTGTTGTTTGGTATGTATGTGGTGTGTGGTGTGTGTATGGTGTTTGGTGTGTATAGTGTGTGGTGTGTGTAGTGCTTGGTGTGTATGTTTGTGTGTGGTATGTGTGTATGGTGTTTCGTGTGTGTAGTGTGGTGTGTGGTGTGTATATGCTGTGTGGTGTGTGTATCATGTGTGTGTGTGTGTGGTGTGTATCCCCACAGTGGGGAGTGGGGGTAGCAGTCCCTGGCGGTGGGACATTCTGGCCTGCGTTCTGGACAGAGGATTCCAGAGGAAAACGCGCACAGAGGGATTCAGTAAGTTGCCCAAGGACACGTAGAGCGTGCGTGGACATGGAGCAGGGCCCTGGGCCCTCCCTTTCCCTCATGCCAGCAGGGAGGGTCTCTGGCACTTTACGGTGGGCAGTCAGGGTAGGGCGGAGGGGGCAGGGCACCCTCCTGCAGAGATGATGCCAGTGTGCCTTCTACGTGCGCCATGTCTTCCCCACCACCATGCTTACTGGTCCTTCCAAGGATGAAAGAGTGAGCGGCCTACAGTGTAAGTGTCTAGCCCTGGGCCCCCGCTGCCAGGGGCGGGCCTTTCTGATGATAATCAGTGTTAGCTACAACAGTCCTGATGACCAGTGCTAGCAGCAGAAGGCGGGTGGGAGTGATGTGCCGATCTGCAAGTGTGGGGACCCCACCGGCTCCCCTGAGTCAGCGTTGGTGGAGGTCAGGGGGCAGATGAGAGCTACGGCCAGGATGGCGGCAGCAGAGTGCGTGCCTGGGGCTCACGCTGCGACCTCTGTGCAGTGTGCCTCAAGGGGGTCACTTGGAGGACTGGGCTGTTAGCTTCAGCCCACATAGGACCCCCTCTGGGCAGGCCCTGTCCTTGGGGCCCGTGAGTGACAGCTCCACTCCAGCCCAGTGGCACACCTACTGTGTACCAGGCTGTGTGCATGGACCAACATGGGGCGTGTCCTAGAAGTCAAGGGGCTGGGGGGTGTGGCACTCACAGTGGGGCTGGGGGCTGGGGGGTGTGGCACTCACCGTGGGGCTGGGGGCTGGGGGGTATGGCACTCACAGTGGGGCTGGGGGCTGGGGGGTGTGGCACTCACAGTGGGGCTGGGGGCTGGGGGGTGTGGCACTCACAGTGGGGCTGGGGGCTGGGGGGTGTGGCACTCACAGTGGGGCTGGGGGTTGTGGCTGGCAAAGTGACTATCCCAGGCTTGTGGAGGGAGGAGCAGAAGCAGGCTGAGCAGAGTTGGGGCCTCCCGCAGGCCCTGACCCCAGGGCACAATGCAGGGTGCTGGAGCACGGTAGCCTCGGCTCGTTTTTGATTTAGTGCCTACTGTGTGCCAGGCACTGTGCAAGAGGCTGGCGGTGGCAGCAGGGAAAATAACAAAGAGCCTGGCCCTCGTGGGTTGGGGACACAGACAAGAGGCAACAGAGACCTGAATCATAGATGCGTCCTCTGGTCCCCGGAAAGTGGACGACGATGGCTGAAAAGCAGGGAGGGCAGGGGCTGGGGGTGCCAGTTGGGGTGCAATTCTAAATGAGGGGACTGGGGCCTTGCTGTGAAGAGAACCAGAAAACAGGCATGCAGTCCCCTGCCTTGGTCCCTCAGGGACCCCAGGAGGCCGTATGGATGGGCAGTGTGGGTAGGTGGCGGGTGTGGTGGTGCCCACAGCTCCGAGGGAAATGCTCTTCCCAGCCTCGGGGGAGACGGAGGTGCCTGGAGTCCTCCCTGGATGGTCAGTCCCTTTTGCACAGAAGAGACATGTGGGGGACAGTGCAGATGTGGAGGGGAAGGTGTCAGGGTGTTTGTACTGATGACGCCATGCACCCTGCCAGGAACGCCCAAGCCGCAGGTCACATGGCGGAAGGGCCCGTCCTCGGAGTCCCTGCATGGCCGGCCAGGTGTGGCGGTGCTGGAAGAGGGGTCTCTGTTCCTGGCCTCCGTCTTACCCACGGACAGTGGAGACTACGAGTGCCAGGCCACCAACGAGGTGGGCTTCGCGTCCAGGAGAGCCAAGCTGGTGGTCTATGGTGAGCAGGGAGCCAGAGCTGGGGGCAGGAGAGGAAAGCGGCAGGGACCGAGGGATGGGCCTGTCTTCCTCCCAGGACCACATCCGGCCAGAGGCCCACAGTGATGCCGGGGGTCTGACAGTACCACGGTGTGCCCAGGTGTGGCAGTGCCAGTTCCCCAGGGCCTAAGAGCTTCCTACACAGGAGAATCAGGTCCTGCCACCAGGTGCCAGCGAGGGGGAGGGCTTGAGGGGGCTAGGAGAGTGGCAGGTTGCACTGGACACCCCACTTCCCTAGAGAGACCCCCACGGAGACAGTATGGGGGAAGCACCTGGAATTCCATGTGTCTTTGAGGTTGGTCTAGAGGTGAAGGCATTTTAAAATGACCCCTTGGCTGGGCGTGGTGGCTCGCGCCTGTAATCCTAGCACTTTGGGAGGCTGAGGCAGGAGGATTGCTTGAGCCCAGGAGATCAAGACCAGTTTGGGAGAGAGAGACCCTGTCTCTACATAAAATAAACTTGAAAAATTATTTTTAAAAATGAGCACAGATGGCAGTGCAGAGCCCCAGAGCCCACCTCTGGGTTAAAACTCACCCCTGGCCTCTTCTCACATTCTTGTCCTCAGCAGGGAGAGCGCCCCCACATCCAGGGTGCTATGTGCAGAGGAAGGGGACCCCCCTTAACACAGGCAGTGTGGGTGGGCTGGAGAGTGGTCTCTGCCGGCAGGATGAACTGGCCTCGCTTGGGCAGTTCTAACAGCTCCTAACGCCACCTGCTGCTTCCCCAGGACCAGCTGCTCTGGCTCGCCCTCTAATGACTGGCTTAAGACATTTGTTACAAAAGCATGGCCAGGCCTCACCTTCAGAGATTCTGACTCAGGGGGACCCTCGCTGGTCCCTGTGACACCAGGTTGGGTGTAGAACCGGATGGATCTAAGGGGACTCCAGCACCTTGCGAAGCTGAGAGTCAGAAAGGGTGGCATCTGGGCCTGGGCACGACTAGGGGTGTGTCAGTCCCAGGGCAAGGCTGCTGCGGCCATCTGCAGGTCCACAGGACCGTTTGTGGCTGGGCGGACGGGGACAGGCAGACCTTCTCCAACCCCAGTGACGAAGGGGAGGGAATGGCCCAGATGAGGTCCCTTCGGCTGCAGCTCTAAGGGGGCAGGGAAGCAGCTCCTCGGCTCTCCTTGCCCCCAAGTGCCCCCCAGCATCCGGGAGGACGGGCGCAAGGCCAACGTGTCGGGCATGGCCGGGCAGTCCCTGACGCTGGAGTGTGATGCGAACGGCTTTCCAGTCCCTGAGATCGTGTGGTTGAAGGACGGGCAGCTGGTGGGTGTCCCCCTAGGGTGGGTGGGGTATGGATGGGATTTGGGCTGGGGACAGGCCTTCTGGAGGGGCGTTCCTGTGTGTGCCAAGGTGGGGCAGGGAGATGTGACAGGTGTCTTTGGGGGTGCTCTGGGGTTCAGGGCAGTGGAGGACGGTGGTCATGTAGTGAAGCCTGGCAGGGGGCTGCGTGGCAGAGAGCATGGCACCATTCCAGCCACTGGCCACTTCTTGGGCCTCAGTTTCCTCATTACTGATGCTGGAAGTGGTGGCTGGATCCCCTCTTACTGGCTCCCTCTGGCCTCTCCTACCCAGATTCCTAAGGTGGGCGGCCACCGCCTCCTGGACGGGGGCCAGTCCCTCCACTTCCCCAGGATCCAGGAGGGTGATTCTGGGCTCTACTCCTGCCGGGCAGAGAACCAGGCTGGGACCACCCAGAGGGACTTCCATCTCCTTGTGCTCAGTGAGTGAGGCCTGAGCCCCGCAACTCTCAAGTGTGTCTGACCCTGTAGCCCCAACTCTTGCAGGCACACCGGGGGAGAGGGTAGACTTTGCCTGCAGAGAGCAGGGGGCACAGAGGGGCCCATGACAGACCCAACCCCCATCCTCACAGAGCTATCAGGCTCAGGGGACAGACATCAGACAGGTGATTAGCAAAATCATTACTGTCACAAGTGCTACCAAAGAACAGTCTGGATGCTGAGGGCTCCAGAGCAAGCCCTTCTGGCCAGGGTTTTGGGGGGCTTCCCAGGAAGGTCGAGTAGGAGGGGGGCCCAGGCTGGGGGGTCTGCACAGACAAAGGCCCCGTGGTAGGCGGGGCTTGCAGGGTTTGAATAGTTTCCCACCCCTCACCCCTTCTCACCCCCAGCCCCTCCTTCCGTGCTTGGAGCCGGGGCCGCTCAGGAGGTGCTGGGATTGGCTGGTGCAGACGTGGAGCTGCAGTGTTGGACCTCAGGGGTCCCCACGCCCCAGGTGGAGTGGACCAAGGACAGGCAGTGAGTGGCCCCCCGCCGAGGATGGCGTGGGGTGGTGCCCAGACTCGGCCTGCTGGATGTGGGGGTTGGGGGAGGTTGAACTCTTCTTGGGGAGCTGACAGGCATGGCATGTGCCACCCAGGGCCCAGACTGAGGGCTGTAAGGGCACCTCCCACCCAGCGGGAGATTAGCCAGGGAGACCCCACTCTTACCTCAGCAAGGTCTTCTCATCTCTTAGCCTCTTAGCCTTTCCTTTTTTTTTTTTTTTTTGGAGACAAGGTCTTGCTCAGTTGCTCAGGTTGGACTGCAGTGGAAGGATCTCAGCTCACTGCAGCCTCAAACTCCTGGGCTTCTTGGGCTCAAGAGATCATCCCACTTCAGCCTCCCAAATAGCTGGGACCATAGGTGTGCAGTACCAACAATGGCTAATTTTTTTAAAAATGTTTGTACGGATGGGGGGGTCCTGCTTTGTTGCCCAGGCTGGTTTCGAACACCTGACTTCAAGCAGTCCTCCTGCCTTGGCCTCCCAAAGTGCTGAGATTACAGGCATGAGCCACCGTGCCCAGCCTCTTTTTTTAAACTCACTTTTTCTCTAAGTAAAACTCACATAACGGGCTGGGCGCGGTGGCTCGCGCCTGTAGTGCCAGCATTTTGGGAGGCCAAGGCGGGCAGATCACCTGAAGTCAGGAGCTATCAGCTTGCCAACATATCGAAACCCTGTCTCTCCTAAAAATACAAAAAAAAAAATTAGCCAGGCATGGTGGCAGGCGCCTGTAATCCCAGCTGCTTGGGAGGCTGAGGCAAGAGAATCACTTGAACCTAGGAGGTGGAGGTTGCAGTGAGCCGAGATCAAGCCACTGCACTCTGGCCTGGGTGACAGAGCAAGACTCCGTCTCAAAAAAAAAAGGTGTGCAGTGTAGTGGCATTTAGTACATTTGCAGCATGGGGCAACGTTCACTTCTATTTAGTTCCTGACATTCCATCACCCCAAAAGGACACCCTGGACCCATCAGCAGCCAGTCGCTGTCCCCCTCCCCAGCCCCTGGCAACCACAAGCCTGCTTTCCTTCTCTATGGGACGTGCCTGTTCTGGGCATTTCACATCACTGGCATCATAGAGTGTGTGGCCTTTTGTGTCTGGCTTCTTCCACTCGGCATATTTTCCAGGTTCATCCGTCTTGTGGCGAGTGTCAGAATTGCCTTCACTGTTGTGGCTGGATAATGTTCCGTGGCATGGACGGACCACACGCTGTTGATCGTTCCTGCTTACTGGACCTTTGTGTTGCTCCCACCTCTTGGTGTTAATGAATGGCCCCGCCTCGCTTTTTACAAGCCACACACTCCCCGTGTGCAGTGTGCCCCGTCCAGCCCCTCGGCCTTACTGGCGCTTTTCCCTTGCCCGTCTCTCCAGGCCTGTGCTTCCGGGAGGCCCTCACCTGCAGGTGCAGGAGGATGGCCAGGTTCTCAGGATCACCGGCAGTCACGTGGGGGATGAGGGACGATACCAGTGCGTGGCCTTCAGCCCAGCTGGTCAGCAGGCCAGGGACTTCCAGCTCCGAGTTCATGGTGAGCCCCAACGCCTTCTGGGACCCCACCACAGGCTACTCAGGAAGCTTCCCACCCAGCTGCCCGCTGCCTTAGAGGGAGAGTGAGGGCTGAAATGGGGGACCTGGTGAGTGATCCCTGAGTCCAAGAAAGCTGGGGGCTGGGGTTGGAGTCAGGGTCAGGGGATAGAGGTTATCTGGCCCAGCGTTTTCCAAATCCATGGTTTCCATCCCAGCTCTAAAAATTTACTGCTTTTTTTTTTTTTCTTTTTGAGATGAATTCTCTCTCTGTTGCCTAGGCTGGAGTGCAGTGGCACCATCTTGGCTCACTGCAACCTCCCCCTCCCAGATTCAAGTGATTCTCCTGCCTCAGCCTCCCAAGTAGCTGGGATTACAGGCACCTGCCACCACACCCAGTTCATTTTTGTATTTTTAGTAGAGATGGGGTTTCACCATGTTGGCCAGGCTGGTCTCAAACTCCTGACCTCAAGTCATCCTTCTGCCTTGGCCTCCCAAAGTGCTGGGATTACAGGCATGAGCCACTGTACCTGGCCTAAATTTACTACTTCTGATACCACTTGGAATTATGAGTTACTTTTCTTTAAATGAGTCACACTTCCTTATACTGAAACACATTTATTTAAATAGCCCTTATTCTTATAAAGGATATTTAATATCGAAACTGTGAGCAGAAAACCAGCGCCACTTGGCTAAGGAAGCTGAAAAAACAAACATACCCCATAGAGCAATGTTGTAACTCCTCAAGGCGTGGACTCCGCAGAGGGCGCCCAGCCTGCATCTGCGCTCTCCGTGCTGAAAAGCGGAGAGTAGAAAGTGCTAGAAAGGTTAGGGACATGCATAGTAGCACCAAACACAGCCTTTCCTTGCTGTGACCAGGATAGAAGGAGACTTGGGAGGGGCGTAGCCATTCCATTCTGAGATGCAGTTATTTCATGCTGTGCTCATGTGCCCCTAGAATTGTCCTGGGTAGCATCGGTGGTGAGTGACCAGCCCTGTGTGATTTCCTCATCTAGCCCAGCCCCTCATTTCACAGACGGGAGACTGAGGCCCAGAGAGGGGAAGTGGCTTACCCTTGATCTTCCAGTGAGTTAGAGGCAGAGCAGGGCCCGGAATCCACACCTGTGGCTTCGCCCCCACCTCCTGCACCTTCCACACCAGCATGTCCCTATGCTGGCCTCTCCCATCTGTCCCCAGACCCCTGCCCTCCTTGTCCACCATGCCTTTCCCACCCCCACAACGGAAGCCTGTGGTGTGTCTTGTGGTCCAAAGGCGTGAGTCTGCTGCCCTGGGGAAGATGCCAGAGGCCTCAGGGGCTGCCTGTGACCAGTCCCCACTGCTTTCCTTCTCAGCACCCCCCACTATCTGGGGCTCCAACGAGACAGGCGAGGTGGCCGTCATGGAGGGCCACCTAGTGCAGCTCCTGTGCGAGGCTCGAGGAGTGCCCACCCCAAACGTCACCTGGTTCAAAGACGGGGCCCTGCTTCCCCCCAGCACTGAGGTGGTCTATACTAGGGGCGGTCGGCAGTTGCAGCTGGGGAGGGCCCAGAGCTCAGATGCCGGCGTCTACACCTGCAAGGCCAGCAATGCTGTGGGGGCCGCAGAGAAGGCCACCAGGCTGGATGTTTATGGTGAGCAGCCAGGGGCCACGGCAGCCAGGGTGGGCAGTGGGAGGGACTCAGCCATGGTGGCCCCTGCCTGTCTCCAAAGGAAGGCTAAGTGGCCATTTGGAGTGGTCAGAGGCAAAAGGATAATGGGACCAAGACATTATCTAGGGAGAAGGGTCCTCCCAGCTCATGCGACTTCCCTCATACACGGAAGGAAACGGAGGCCAGGGGTGGAAGGACCTGTCTAGGAGGCCATGGCGGAGCTAAATGTAGAATCCAGGTCTCCCCTCATGGTGTAGGGCTTTTCACTAAACCATGCCCAGACCCCTGTGACCACCACAATAATTAACTGCCCTTAGTTCATCACTTCTGTAAGCTAGACCAGAGGGGCACTTTGCAGCATCAGCTCATTTGATCAGCTGGCAAAGGGACTTGAGCTCTCGTGTCCCCACTTACAGATGATCACAGTGAAGCTCTGGAGCAGAGAGGTTTCCCCAGGTTCACACCACTAGGAGGTGGTGGGACCTGGTCCATACGTGGGCAGATCTGACTCCAAACCTCACGCTGTGAACCTCAGCATCAGCTCAGCCCTGAGGGGCTTGGCTCTGGGGACTTTTGAAGAACTCAGAGGAAAGGGTGTCGGTGGCTCTGGATGAGTCTGAGCAGGGCCCCGGTGAAGTGTGACAGGGCAGCGTGCAAGCTGATAGGGGTCAGCCTGGCCCCCCGTGGGGAGTCATTTCGGGAGCTCTGGCTTCCAAAGATGCAAAGGGCTTGGGTGTTGGAGCCTCAGGGACCCCAAAGGGCAGTTGAGCTCCATGGACTCCACGGCAGCCTCTGAAGATGGCCCCTCCACTAGCTCAGGGAGTTTTATTTTGGGACCCGAGGTCCCCCAGGAAATGAAATAGAAAATGTATATGTGTATGTTTTTATTAAATTTTCAAAAGGTCTTATGCCCAAATAAGGTTAAGAAGCATTTCCCAGGCCACGGTTGCCCCTTGTCCCCTGATAATGGCTTCATCAGCTCAGCAACTTGAGGGTCTCCTTGAGGGTAAAAGAGAAATTTCCCCTCTGGCATGGCCACCATGGGCTCCAGGCGTAGTTAACATCTGGTCCCCTTGACTGTCGCTGGCTAAGTTAGGAACCCCCCAAGCCAAGCCATCTGGGCTCAGGTCTGCCCCAGTCTTCTGCCTCCTGAGACCAGGGAGGGGTGGGACTTCCAGGAGCAGAGCTCTGTCCCAGCCCTGGGGGTCTCATTTGAGTCCAGCAGATACTGGACCTGCTGTGTATAGGCACTGGGGATGCAAGTAGGCTGGCCCTCGTTCCACTCATGCTGGGCTTGCCGGGGTAGCAGCGGGGATGGAGAGGCAACAGTCAGCACCCAGGGGTGGGGTGGTGCGCCCAGGGGCTGAGGAGGGTGAGATTGCTGCCCCGGGGTCTGAGCAGGGGGTTCAGCCAGTGGAGGTGAGAGAAGGAAGTGTTTCACATGGAGTGGGGTCGGTGAGGGGCTTCAGCGGGCCTGTTGGGCTGAGATGAGAGCAGGCTGGCGTCCAGCTGTGGTCCCCAAGCTGCCCCCTGCCTCTTTTCCAGTCCCACCCACCATTGAGGGTGCCGGTGGAAGACCACACATGGTGAAGGCTGTGGCTGGGAGGCCTGTGGTGCTGGAGTGCCTGGCCAGAGGCCACCCGCCCCCCACCCTCTCCTGGCACCACGAGGGGCTGCCCGTGGCAGAGAGCAACGAGTCGCAACTGGAGACAAGTGGCAGCGTGCTGAGGCTGGAGAGCCCGGGGGAGGCATCCGGCGGCCTGTACAGCTGTGTGGCCAGCAGTCCTGCCGGGGAAGCCGTGCTGCAGTACTCTGTGGAGGTTCAGGGTGAGCCCAGCCCACCCCACTCAGAGCTGCCTGGGCTGTGGACCTCTGCCCAGGCCTGCTGCGTGCTTGTCCTGAGAGAGCTCCTGGAGTGGAGGGAGGGTAGGGAGAAGTAACCAGTGTCCCCGCATTGCATGACACAGATGAGGACGCTGAGAACTGGGCTGTGGGGCCAGCAGGGCTAGGAGTGGGCAGGGTGGAGCCTCAGGATCAAGGGTCCCTGACTGTGCCCAGGACCCTGGGCAGGGTCACCCAGGACGGAGGACCTCGTTCTGCCTTCTGCCAATGGAATGGCCCTTTACGGAGACTTTCCTAAGGCCGGCTTGTGGGTGTGGTCCCAGCAGGGTGGGTGGGGCCTTCGCCTGCTCTTCCATCCATTGCTGAAGCATCTCAGGTACTAGTGCTGTGCTGACCCCAAGTGGCACTGGAAATGAAGCTGGGAACAAGGCCAGCCGGACTCCTGAGCCCTCAGTCTGCCAGGGAGGCAGATGTTAAATAATCAGGCCCAAGCCTCTGGGGAGCCCGGGGTGTCCCCTTACCTGCCTTGGGTGGCCCTGGAAGGCCTCCTGGAGGAAGGGCCACTGATAGGGAGACCTGAGGGTGAGGTGCGGCCGGGCCTCGCTCTGAAGGCACTGGGGACTTGGGAGGGTTTGAGGCCAGTGGCTGCTCAGCTCCAAACACCCAGGAGTGTGTTCTGCCTGCAGTGCCCCCACAGCTCCTGGTGGCTGAAGGCTTGGGACAGGTGACCACCATCGTGGGACAGCCCCTGGAACTTCCCTGCCAGGCCTCAGGCTCCCCAGTACCCACTATCCAGTGAGTCAGTGGTGGTGGAGGCCAGGATTGGGGGTAGGCAGAGAGCGTGTGCTTTGCAGATTGTGGGGGGAAGTGGACAGGAGAGAGGCTTCCTGTTTCCAGGAGTAGGAAAGAGGCCTGGAGCCACGGCTGGTGAGAGCAGGTGGGAGGAACTTCAAGGCTTCCTGCTTGTCCTGCCTGGCCTGGCCTTCCCTGGTCTCAGGTTGATGCGCCCCCCCTCCCTACTCACCTTAGGTGGCTGCAGAATGGCCGCCCAGCTGAGGAGCTGGCCGGGGTGCAGGTGGCCTCGCAGGGGACCACACTGCACATTGACCATGTGGAGCTGGACCACTCAGGCCTCTTCGCCTGCCAGGCCACCAATGAGGCGGGCACTGCCGGGGCCGAGGTGGAGGTGTCTGTGCATGGTGAGTGGGCGCCTGGGGTTCTGAAGCTGTGGGCAGCCTGAGATGCCAGGGGTGGGTGGCGCCAGAGGGCTGTGGCAGGCCTGGAAGGCAGGGCGGCTCGGGGGCTGGACTTCCCAGTTCCCCACAGAGACGCAGCTGTGAGAGGCTGGGCTGGGCCACTTGTCACACTTATCCTCGGTCTTGACCAGTCTCTAGGCCTCACTCTTTCCCCAGCTCCCTCTCTCTCCATCTGCTCTCTTCATGCTAACCATGCTGAACTTCACTTAGTTCTTTTAATAGATCAGCCCTCTTTCCCTCACCTTCAAGTCTATGTATGCTGCTCCTTCTGCCTGGAACATTCTCCCTCCTCTTTTCTTGCCTAGTTCCTTATCTTTCAGGCATATCCTGAAATACTCTTCCTCGATTCTACCATGTTTCTCATCTGCACTGCCCAGCCTCTCAATGCCTTAGCCCTCCACTCACTACATTGGGATTGCTTATTTGGTTGTCCATCTCCACTGTCCACCTCTGTGAGCTTTGAGAGGGCAACATGGTAGCTGCCTTTCCCTGCTGTGTCCAGGGGCCCAGCATAGTTCTGGCCACAGAGTAGATGCTCAGCACACATAAGGATGCATAGATAGATCAGTGGGTGGATGGGTAGATGGGTGGGTGGATGAATGGGTTGGTGGATGAATGAGTGGACAGATAGAAGGGTGGATGGATGGATGGATGGAAAGGTGGATGGATGGGTAGATAGATGGAAGCATGGGTGGATAGAAGGGTGGATGGATGGGTAAATGGATAGATTGGTAAATGGATGGGTGGGTGGATGGATGGATGGAAGGGTGGGTAGATGGATGAATTGGTGGGTGGGTGGATGGATGGAAGGGTGGGTAGATGGATTAATGGGTGGGTGGGTGGATGGATGAATGAGTGGGTAGATGGATGGATGGGTGGGTGGGTGGATGGATGAGTGGATGGATGGGTGGGTGGATGGAAGAGTGGGTAGATGGATGAATGGGTGGGTGGATGGATGGGTGGATGGGTGGAGGGATGGATGGATGGATAGAATGGTGAGTGGATGGATGAGTGGATTGATGGATGGGTGGGTGGATGGATGGAAGGGTGAGTGGGTGGATGGCTAGCTGGATGGATTGGTAGATGATGGATGGGTGGGTGGATGGATGAAAGGAGGGATAGACAGAAGGATAGGTAGATGAATAAATGCATTAATAGATGCATGGGTGCATAGATGGATGGGAGAATTTTTAAAGGGAATAACTACTCTGCTGGCTGCCAGTCTAGAGCTCTTTCCCTAAGCCATGTGTTTGGGGGATATGGCAGGCAGAAGCTAGATGCTAGCCTTTGGCCGGCCCTTCAAGGGCACCTTCTCACCCCCAGGCATCGAGGGGGTTGCTGGGTGCCCACTGTACTCCTCCTGATTCTGACCCGGGCTCTTCCTGACTCTTTCCCTTCCCAGAGTTCCCATCGGTCAGTATCATTGGGGGTGAGAACATCACAGCTCCTTTCCTGCAGCCTGTGACCCTCCAGTGCATAGGGGATGGGGTGCCTACCCCAAGCCTCCGTTGGTGGAAGGATGGTGTAGCCCTGGCAGCCTTTGGGGGGAAACTACAGGTATGTGCAGGGGCCCCAGGGCTGGCGAGCCAGCTAGGCACAGGTGGAGGGCCTGCTCTGGGGGCTTCCTGGAGACTCTGAGCAAAGCCCAGCAGGCTGGGGATAGGAAGGGCCCAGAGCCCTCTCAGCCTGAAAGGCGAGCCTCAGCCTCTTCCGGGTCCTAGGAGCTTCAGTTGTCAGAGGGAGAAAATGTCGGCGGGTGGAGGACAGGGAATGGTATGCCTGGAGATCAGACGAATCCCTGGAATCCGAGTGCTTGGCTCATAACTCTACCTCCAGAGCCAAGTGTCCCCATGCCTTACTGCTCCTGCCCCCGGGCTTGGCAGCAGCCTGGCCACTCACCATGTCCTGTAATCACTCTTACGGCCCCGTGGCATCCTCTCTGCCCTCTCCCCTCCAGATTGAGAAGGTGGACCTGAGGGACGAGGGCATCTACACTTGTGCCGCTACCAACCTGGCTGGGGAAAGCAAGAGGGAAGTGGCGCTGAAAGTTTTGGGTGAGGACGTGGATAGCCAGCAGGGCCCAGGCCAGGATGTTGGGTGATCCCTTGGGGACCCTTGGGGTGTGTGGCAAGAGAGGGGGAGGAGGTTTTTCAGTTGTAGTTATGCACTTAACTTCAGAGGAAGTAGAAAGCCTGAAATGAAAGTGTTAGCAATAGCTCTGTAGTCCCTTTTGGCTGCTTTTGGTGGGATTTTTTTTTTTTTTTTTTGAGTTGGAGTCTCACTGTGTTGCCCAGGTTGGAGTGCAGTGGCGCGATCTCGGCTCACTGCAAGCTCCACCTCCCGGGTTCATGCCATTCTCCTGCCTCAGCCTCCCGAGTAGCTGGGGCTACAGGCGCCCGCCACCATGCCCGGCTAATTTTTTTGTATTTTTAGTAGAGACGGGGTTTCACCGTGTTAGCCAGGATGGTTTCAATCTCCTGACCTCATGATCTGCCCGCCTCGGCCTCCCAAAGTGCTGGGATTACAGGCGTGAGCCATGGTGGGATTTTTAGTAGCAGACTTGCCCACATTCATATTTACGTTTGCTTATTTTGGGGGTTTATTTGCAGGGAAATCCTTGTCCTTGTCCCTTCCCCTGGCTATGCTGGCGTCAGCTGTCCTGGGGTGGGGGCTGGGTGCTGTATGACTGCTGTAAGGATGGTGGGAGCTGGGTGCTGTATGATTGCCGTAAGGATGGTGGGGGCTGGGTGCTATATGATTGCCGTAAGGATGCTGGGGGCTGGGTGCTGTGTGATTGCCTTAAGGATGGCAGCCTGTTGCTCTTTGTTCTTGGGCTTGCTTCCAGGAGTGGGATTGCTTAGTCTGAGGATGTGAACTGTTTTAGAGCCCTTTGTCTAGGATTTTCTATGGGGAGCAGGGAGCAGCACTGCTGGGATGGCTGGGATTAGAGCTGCCCAGAGCTTGGACCTACCAAGCTGGGTCTCTCCTTGTCTCCCCCTAGTGCCCCCCAACATCGAGCCAGGCCCAGTCAACAAGGCAGTGCTGGAAAATGCCTCAGTGACCTTGGAGTGTCTGGCTTCGGGCGTGCCCCCTCCTGGTAAGACCCCTCCTCTTGGCTGAAAGCTACTTCCAGCCCAATTCACTGTCTAATGAGGCTGGCGAGTGACCCAGGGACTCTGACTGGACACAATGGGGAGAAATCAGCAGGTTTTTCCCCCCATTTCTCTCATGTTCCTCTCTTCCTCTTCAACAATGTCCTTCGGGCCAAGGCACTGCTAGGGTCCAGAGCCAGTGTGAAACAGGCCTGCAGGGCATCTACTCACAGTAAACTTCACAGGGCTGTCTGGGGCTGGGGGCGAGGATCAGGACCTCAGAGTCACCATCCGGTCTGTAGGGTCCTCCCCTCTAGACCAGCAGTGGAGGAAAGGGCAGGGCGCTGGGAGCTGGGTGTGGGTGTTTGCACAGGGGACTGGGTGAGGCTTACGGTGGCCCAGGAGGAAGGCCTCTCTCCTGCTCCCATCTGAACTAGGCCCACCCTACTTTGCTTGTTGCCTGTGAGCCCTGGGGATATTTGCCCCCTCTCGTGGGGACGCCTGCTGAGTTCCGGGGGCGTGGCCTGGCAGGATGCAGGGAAGCTGCAGATACACGCCGTCCAGCCTGGCTTTGAGGCTGCTGCTTTGGGCTGGTCCATGTTCTCTAATGCCCCCTAGGGGAGGGGGTCTTCTGGTAGGGGGAGGGCAGGGCTGAGTTTGACTCTCTCTGCTCCTGGCTGCCTCAGCCTCTGCCCATGGGGCTTCTTCTCCACCCTTGGTCCTGTCTTGGGCAACATTGCCCGGTTCCACCCTGGCTTCCTTTCCTGAATGAAGAACTCTGACCTTCTCCAATGCCTGAAAAAATAGTGTGGTCACCCTGGAAGTTTCTCTTGGATGCCCACCACACCAGCAGAGTCTGACGGGCTGGCAGCACCCTTGCTTCTCTCTTGCATTCCCCCTTGCATCTCTCTTCCTTTCCCCCTTGCATCTCTCTTCCTTTCCCCAGATGTCTCCTGGTTCAAGGGCCACCAACCTGTCTCTTCGTGGATGGGAGTGACAGTATCAGCGGATAGGAGAGTTCTCCGCATTGAGCAAGCCCAGCTTTCTGATGCTGGGAGCTACCGCTGTGTGGCATCCAATGTGGCAGGTAGCACAGAGCTGCAGTATGGCCTACGGGTCAATGGTGAGCTTCCCTGGGCCTACAAGGTCCCTTGTCCAAAAAGTTGTCTTTTCATTCATTTGTCTATTAGTCTGTCCATCCACCTGTCCACTCATCCATCCATCTACCACTCCATCCATCCGTTACCCCATCCATCCATCATCTATCCATCCATCCATCAACTCATCCACCCCTCCATCCATCCACCCATCCACCCATCCACCTATCCACCCATCCACCCCTCCATCCATTAACTCATCTATCCATCCATCCATCCATCCATCCATCCATCCATCCATCCATCCATCCACCCAACCATCCTTTCATTCATTTATCTACCCACCTGTCTGCCCACTCATCCACCTGTCCATTTGTCTACCTGTCCACCCTCCCATCCATCCACCCATCTATCCATCCATCCGTCTACCTACCCATCCACCCATTCACCATCCATTCACTCATTTAACTACCCATTCTTTCATTGATCCATTTTCTATCCAACACATTTATTGAGTCCATGCTCTGGGGCAGACACTGGACCTACATCCCTAAATAAGACAGATCTAGGAGCTTTCAGTCTAGTGGAGGACACAGCAGTTAGATCATTCCCCAGAGTACTACTTGATGTCAATTTTGATAGCAGCTGGTGAACATGAGGTGCAACTGAGCACCTATAACAGGGCACTGACTTGGCCTGTGGAGTCCAGGAGGCATCTTTGACACTTGGATACCTACACTGAGGTCTCTGCCAAGGCCTGAGGTTATGAAGACCTGGGGAATTTGAGAAACTGAAAGGAGGCCATGGGGTCTGGGGTTTATAACACTGAGAAGAGGGCCAGGATGGTGCTGGTGGCCATATGGAGGCTGGACCTCTTGGGCCTCATGGGCCATGGGAGAGGTTGGGTCTAAGAGCAGTGGGTAGCTGGGCAGAGGCCTGGGACCCTGGGCATCATGGCTGGTGCCTCCCAGATACAATGGAATCTTCTGGCTATTTTCTGCCGAAAGGGGACTGCCTGTAATATGGTATTTCATCTCACACCACCCCTGAGTTAGGAAGTAGCACTGTCCAGGGACCCTTGGTCCCCTCCCCATCCCTATAATAAATGACCTTCTGCTGACCAGAGGCCTGAGTGAGAGTGCTGCTTCCTGGCTGGTCAGCCTTGAGCAGGTGACTTTCCCCCTGTGAGCCTCAGTTTCCCATCTATAGAAGCCTCGTGGTGGTGTTGAAAGGATGGAATTAGCAGCCTCGGGGGCAGTGAAGTGGCTCAGAGCCTGTGTCTGGATGGCTGTCCTTGTGCTTTTGCTGTGGCTGTGTGCTCCTGCAGGGGTGCCCAGCCAGGGGCCCTGCCTGCTTTGCCCCAGTGGGGCTCAGCCTGTGCCCCATGTCACCCCTGCCCTGCAGTGCCCCCTCGAATCACGCTGCCGCCCAGCCTGCCAGGCCCTGTGTTGGTCAACACCCCTGTCCGGCTGACCTGCAATGCCACCGGTGCCCCCCGCCCCACACTGATGTGGCTGAAGGATGGAAACCCTGTGTCCGCTGCAGGGACCCCTGGCCTGCAGGTCAGTAGGGCTGGGTGGCCCCGGCTCACCTCTCTGCACCTCCTGTAGATGCTGGGAACAGAGGTCAGGCCCTGGGAACTTAGGGTGAGGGAGAAGCAGCAATAGCCCAGGGCCGAGGGCTGGAGGGAGGCGGGACTGAACAGAGAGGCTGGAGTCACACTGCCCAATGGTAACAATACGTTCCATGAACGTGAACCATCTACGTCATTGTAAATGTTCTCGTAGCCACAGTAAACTGAGTAAGAAGAAACAAGTGAGATCAATGTTAATAATACACGTTAGTTAATCCAGTATATCCAAAATAGCTTCATTTCATCATGAGATCAATAAAAACAATTATTGAGATATTTTATATTCTTCTTTTCATATGAACTCTTTGAAGTCTGTGGTGTAGTTTGTACCTGGGGCCTGTCTCAATTGGGCCTGGCCACATTTCAAGGGCTTACTGGCCATGTGTGGCGAGTGGACAGAGGGACTCTAGAGGACTCTTCCTGAGGTCCAGTGTCATTGCCAGCTGGCAGAGGTCCGGAGGCCCAGATGCAACCCTGGGTTTCCCTGCATCATGAGGGGCTCTGAGGGTCTGGGGCAGGCTGTCCAGGCGTGCTCGGCAGCAGGGCCGGCGAGGTTCTGCCGCTTGGGGCCTGCGACAGCAGGACAGTTGCCTAATTTGGGCTTCCCCCTGGGGTCACAGGTCTTCCCTGGGGGCCGGGTCCTCGCCTTGGCCAGCGCCCGGGCCTCCGACTCTGGGAGGTACTCCTGCGTGGCTGTGAGCGCGGTGGGTGAGGACCGCCGGGATGTTGTCCTGCAAGTCCACAGTGAGTCTCAGACTGGGAAAGCCACGTGGTTCAGAGCAGCAACTCCAAGGAGATGGGGTGGGGGTATTCCCAGTCACTTCCAAAGGGAGAGAGGGCGGGTGGATGGAGGAGCGTCCACCTGAGAGCGGCTGCCTTCCAGTAGGGATCAGTGAGCTCTGGAGACCTGCCCTGGAGTGTGAGCTCCCGCAATGGGTGGGAGGGTGAGCAGGTGGTCCCGCATAGCCAGGAGCTCTGCCCCGTGTTCAGGGAGAGGCGGAAGGGGTGTGAAGTAGCAGGAACAGCGTGGAGTGGTGGTTAGGAAAGCCGGCTCTTGAGTGTCAACGACATGGGGTTCAAACCCTGCCTCTGTGACTTCGAGCTGGTCACTTTGCTTCTCTCGACCACCATTTCTTCATCTGCAAAAACAGCACTCACCTCAAAGGTCACCATGGGGACTCACTAAGCCCCTGAGCTCATGAAGCCACTGTAACCACAGTAGCTTATTTTTAAATGTCCTTCTCTGGGTTTTTCTGGGGCTCCGTGGAGGTATAAGAGAGAATGCTGGGAGCTGGGCACAGTGGCTCACGCCTGTAATCCCAACACTTTGGGAGGCTGAGGTGGGTGGATCACTTGAGGTCAGGAGTTCGAGACCAGCCTGGCCAACACGGTGAAACCCTGCCTCTACTAAAAATACAAAAAATTAGCTGGCTATGGTGGTGCGTGCCTGTAGTCCCAGCTACTTGAAAGGCTGAAGCAGGAGAATCACTTGAACCCAGGAGGTGGAGGTTGCAGTGAGCTGAGATCATGTCACTGCACTCCAGCCTGGCCAATAGAGCCAGACTCTGTCAAAAAAAAAAAAAAAAAGAGAGAGAAAGAAGAAAGAGAAGGAAAGAAAGAAAGAGAAAGAAAGAAAATGGAGAAGGAAGGAAGGAGAGAGAGAAAAAAGAAAAAAAGAAAAAGTCAGAGAAAGAAGGAAAAAGAAAATGAATGAATGTAGTCTTGGGTGGGAGGTGGTAGGAAGGATTCGATTCTAGCTCTTTCCCTTTGCTGGAGTGAAGATGATTAACACATATTGTATGCCCAAGAGCCCCACCTGTGCCATTGGATTGAACCTCATGGCGGCCCCACCAAGTGGGGATTTTCATTATCCCCACTTTACAGATGAGGAGACTGAGGCCCAGGAGTGTAAGTAGCATCCCCAGGGCCTCGCATGGTGAGCGAGTGGTGGAAGGCAGGATTCCACCCCAGGAGTTCTCCCCCTGGACCCTGCGTTCCTTCCTACAAAGCTGCACTGGTTATTTTTGTTTCAGAGGCAAAAGGTGGTTCTGAGACCTGCTTTAAAAATTTTTTTCTTAAACAAAAATTTTAAATTTTAGAAAGTTTTGAGATAACTGTGGATAATTATAGATTCACAGACATCTGTAAGAAATAACACAGGGAGACCCTGAGTTTCCTTCCCCAATTTCCCTCCGTGGAAACGTGCAGAAATCTGGGATGTGGATATCGTGACAATTTTACTCAGACTGGCTCCTCCAAAGCAGGACTGAAGGCAGAGGAAGGGTGGTCACTCCTGGCTGCTGCGAGTAGCTAGGCCTGACCCAGAGTGTGGCCCCTCCTTGCCAGCCCCACCCATGTGCCTGAGGGAGCCCCTCTCCTGCCCCCTCCCGCAGTGCCCCCGAGTATCCTCGGAGAAGAGCTGAATGTGTCCGTCGTGGCCAATGAGTCAGTGGCCCTGGAGTGCCAGAGCCATGCCATGCCCCGTCCCGTGCTGAGCTGGTGGAAGGACGGGCGGCCCCTGGAACCACGGCCTGGAGTCCACCTCTCCGCAGACAAAGCCTTGCTGCAGGTGTGCAGGCCCCCGGCCAGCCAAGCAGGCCTCCGCCTCGGGCCAAGGGCAGGGTGGGGCCTGCAGGTGCCCCAGCTCAGTGACCTGCAAGTCCCCTTCCCCCCAGGGGATCGAGGACAAAACCCCAGGACTGGTTCCTCGAGGCCTCCCTCAGGGCCCCTGACTCAGCTGAGTGGCACCAGCTGTTGGGTTAGAACCTTCGTCACCTGCCTGCTCCTCCTCCCACCCCTCTACACCTTGTGATGTGATCATTCCCAACTCAGAGCACTGCCATTTGGTTTCCCCTCCTTTCGTTCATTCTTCAAAGCCACAGCCTAGCCCCAGCAACCCCGTGTCAGGATCTGACCCCTGAGGACAGGTCCCCTGCACCCTACCAGCCTTATTCCTCCACCTTCTCTTTGGGTCTGTTTTCTTGGGCTTTCCTAAGAGGCTGGGAGCAGATGAAAGGCAGGAGCAGGTCTGATCCAGTCACATGCCTCCCCCTTAGCAGATCTGGGCCATGAAGGTGGGGAGGCTGGCAGGACTGCCATCGAGGGGGCCCTTCTCAGGCCCACCACAGGCACTGGCTTCTGGAAACTTCCCAGTGCAGCTGGTGGGGAGATGTTGTCACTGTCCCTTGCTCCAAGTGGGGAGCTTGCGGGGGGGGGGGGGGACGTTAATCAAGGTCACGTGACATGCCTGCAGTCACACAGTCTGTCCAGGGCTCACCCATTTCTGTGCTGTCCCCGCCCATGGGGTGTCTTTGCTTTCTGCCAGGTGGACAGAGCCAACGTGTGGGATGCGGGCCGCTACACCTGTGAGGCGCTGAACCAGGCCGGCCGCTCAGAGAAACACTACAATCTGAACGTCTGGGGTGAGGGTCTCCTGGGCTGGGCAGGGGGAGGGGGCTGTTGCCTTGATTGGGTCCCAGGACACAGCCCTCCTCCAGCCTGCCCTCGCCTTGCTCATCCCTCCCCATCTCAGCCCCACCCCCACTAACCCTCTCTCTGCTCTGACTCAGTTGCTCCAGTGTTCCCCTCGAGGGAATCCCACACCCTGACTGTGAGAGAGGGGCACCCTACCAGGCTGTCCTGCGAATGCCGGGGTGTCCCCTTCCCCAAGATCTCCTGGAGGAAGGATGGTAGGATTGCTGCCCTCGCCCAGCCCCACCTTATTGCCAGGCACAAGGAGGCTATGCCCAGCCCTCACTGGTTACCCCCACCCCAGAGCCTAGCTGAGATGGGGGGGCTTATGCCTCGAGGGGGTGGGGATGCTGGTTACAGAAGTGATGCTTCCCCCAGCCCCTCTCTACTCAGTCCCTGAGCCTGCAGGAGCCCCTGGTCCTGCTCTGCCAGTAAGAGCTGGATTGATCTTCAGGCCTCACTTCAGACATCCCTTCTTCCAGGAAGCCCTCCCTGACTGCCAGGCTGGGACAGAGCCTCCCTGATGCAGTCCCTGTCACTTGTCATGTCACCCACATTAGTCCTTCTGTGTGTGCTCCTCCATTAGTCTGTGACCCCTGTGAGGCACCATCTTGACCACCGCTGAATTCCAACTTCAGTGTATGGTACAAAAAAGGTGCTCAAAAAACATTTGGAATTCACTTCACCAATTTTTTTTTTTTTTTTGAGACAGAGTCTTGCTCTGTTGCCCAGGCTGGAGTGCAGTGGCACGATCTCAGCTTATTGCAACCTCCGCCTCCTGGGTTGGAGTGATTCTCCTGCCTCAGCCTCCTGAGTAGCTGGGATTACAGGCAGGTGCCACCATACCCAGCTAATTTTTGTATTTTTAGCAGAGACAGGGTTTCGCCATGTTGGCCAGGCTGGTCTCGAACTCCTGACCTCAGGTGATCTGCCACCTCAGCCTCCCAAAGTGCTGGGATTACAGGCATGAGCCACTGCACCCAGCCCATTTAACCAATATTTATTGAGAGACTGTACCAGGCCCTGTTCTAGGCACTGGAAATACAGCAGAGGATAAAACAGACCCCCACCCTCACAGTGGGGGCAGTCAGATAATAAACACACAGTTAGTAAATGACTCGATACCTTAGGCGATAAATGCTATGGAGAAAAATAAAGCTAGGAAGCGGGGGAAGATGTCCTGGGGGGTTGTAGGAATTGCAGTTTTAAGTTGGGTGGCCAGGAACGCTTGAGCAAGCAGACTTGAAAGGGTGAGGGCTGAACATGAGAATATCACAGGGAAACGCACCCCAGGCGGAGGTAAGGGTAAGTGCAAGGGTCCTGGGGCAGGAATGCTGGTTGGATGGGGGAATGAGAAGAGGCAGGGAATCAGGGATGATGGAGGAGAGTGGAGCTGCCATTACCGAGATGGGAGATCCCAGGGGCAGATATAGTGGAAAGACCTAGTGTTTGGGGTGAATTAATCTTGAGACATCTGCTAAATACCTAGTGAGGTGTCAAGTGGACGGTGAGAGACAGGTGTCTGGAGCTCAGAGGAGAGGTCTGGGCTAGGAAGCAGCCTGGGAGTAGCAAGACAAGCTGAGGTCATCTGGACAGAGAGGGAGGAAGCAATGCCAGGAGGCCATTGGGTCTGCTTCCCTGATGGGACATGCATTGAGTCATGACCCAGCCAAAAGGTCTGCTCCTCTAGAAACAGGTGGAAGGGTTGAATCCAGTAGGTCAAGGTTGACAGATCCTCCTCTTACAAGGGAACTTCTTGATGCCAGGTCTACCAGTTGCCTGGTCACCCTCCTCAGGTCACTGTAGCTAAATGGATGGTCATTCCGTCAGTAGCCTTTACTGAGCCTTGCTGTGTGCCAGGCCCTGGGGAGCCACTAAGGATCCCAGGGGGAGGCTGGTCGAGGTGGCTCACGCCTGTAATCCCAGCACTTTGGGAGGCCGAGGCAGTGGGTCAGGAGTTAGAGACCAGCCTAACTAACATGGTGAAACCCCATCTCTACTAAAAAATACAAAAATTAGCCGGGCATGGTGGTGTGCACCTGTAATCCCAGCTACTCGGGATGCTGAGGCATGAGAATCGCCTGAACCCAGGAGGCAGAGGTTGCAGTGAGCCGAGATGGTGGCACTGCACTCCAGCCTGGGCAACAGAGCAAGACTCTGTCTCAAAAAAAAAAAAAAAAAAAAAAAAAAGATCCCGTAAGGAAATTGAGGCAGGGTCTGCCATTCCGGAGGGCTGAGGCCAGGGTAGGATTCAGATGGGGCACCTGTAGGCAGATCTGTGATGGGGAGAAGCCTAGGGGGATAGGGAGGAGCTCAGAAGAGGCACCAGGACCAGAAGTGGCACTCATGGAAGGCTTCCTGGAAGAGGTAGTGTCTAAATGAACACCGGAAGGATGAGCAGGAATTGGCAAGAATGGGTGGGAGGACAAACTTTCCATGTGGAAAGACATCACGTCCTTGCAAATGCCCTGGACCAGGAGTTTCTTTTTTTCTGCACCCAGGTCAACCCCTCCCAGGGGAGGGGGCTGGCCTCCAGCAGGTGTCGGCTGTGGGGAGGCTGCTGTACCTGGGACAGGCCCAGCTGGCTCAGGAAGGAACATACACCTGTGACTGCAGCAATGTGGTGGGGAACAGCAGCCAGGACCTGCAGCTGGAGGTGCACGGTGGGTGAGCTGGGTGGGGGCTGGAAGGGTCTGGGATCATGGGCTGGCTGGGCAGGCGTCGCCCCCAAATCGGAGCAAATACAGGGAAGTGATGGTGTGTGGTGCAGGCTTTCTCCTCCCTCAGATTCCTGGTGTGTGAGTCCGTTCTCACACTGCTCTAAAGATACTACCGGAGACTGGCTAATTTATAAACAAGAGGCTTAATTGACTGACAGTTCCACATGGCTGGGGAGGCCTCAGGAAACTTACAATCATGGCGGACGATGAAGGGGAAGCAAGGCACGCCTTACATGTCGGCAGGAGAGAGAGAGCGAAAGGGGAAGCACCAGACACTCATCAAACAACCAGATCCCATGAGACCTGACTAACTCACTTGCTATCACAAGAACAGCATAGGGGAAACCGCACCCATGATCCAATCACCTCCCACCAGGTCCCTCCCTCTGCACGTGGGGATTACAATTAGAGATGAGATTTGGGTGGGGACACAGCCAAACCATATCACCTGGCATTTTAACTGCCCCCCACACAGCTTCTCACTAACCCAAGCATTGGGGGTGGGGGCCACAGCACAATCCCTAAGGGCCCCCCAATGGTCCAGAGGAAAAAAGCCACATCTGAAACAGCTGGAAACCCGACAGAAGCATGAGTATTATGTGAAGCTCCTATGTATGATGGAAACCTAAAGCCCTATC
Organism: Nomascus leucogenys; assembly: GCF_006542625.1. Taxonomy (NCBI): domain Eukaryota; kingdom Metazoa; phylum Chordata; class Mammalia; order Primates; family Hylobatidae; genus Nomascus; species Nomascus leucogenys. The sequence goes on from NC_044388.1 coordinate 106,498,952, forward strand.
TACTGGTCCTGCAGTGATGAAATGAAATCCCCCAGCCTTGTAAAAATCCTGCTAGAAAATAAAACCAGGAAAAGTGCTGTTCAACATCTTGAGGAGAAACCCACCCATAGAATAATTTTCCACCCCCAACCAGTCCCAACAACTGTTGAAGCTCCAGGGAGTCTCTGGTTTTTGAGGAAGAAAACCCATCACACTTCCTGAAAGGGCTGTTCCCCACATAGCAGGCCTGCCTGTGACTCCCAGGCTGTAGCAGTAGGGTGCTGTTATGACCCCATTGTTGGGAAGGAGAATGGAGGCCCAGAGAGGTGAGGTCACGAGGTCACACAGCCAGCGATGGCAAGGGGAGAGGGTGTGTCCCTATTGGGCCCGGGGCAAGTGTGTGGTGCCTGGTGGCCCCAGCAGCTTTCTCTGATGAGCTTTCTCCCCAACCCAACAGTTCCCCCTCAGATTGCTGGTCCCCGGGAGCTTCCCACACAGGTCTCCGTGGTCCAGGATGGAGTGGCCACTCTGGAGTGCAACACCACAGGGAAACCCCCTCCGACAGTGACATGGGAGCGGGACGGCCAGCCCGTGGGGGCTGAACTGGGCCTGCAGCTGCAGAACCAGGGTCAGAGCCTGCGTGTGGAGCAGGCCCAGGCTGCCCATGCTGGACGCTACAGCTGCGTGGCCGAGAACCTGGCTGGGAGGGCAGAGAGGAGGTTTGAGCTCTCCGTGCTGGGTGAGGACCGGCAGCTGCTGGCGGAGGGTGGGCTGGGGCAGACTAGAGTGGGCAAGGCCAGTTCAAACTCCAGGCACAGCCCTCAGGCTGTGATCCTGGGGTCACACCTGTTCTTTCTGGAGTCAGGGCTCTAATGAGAGCTGCTGGAAGGGGGAGCCACCAACACTGCTCTCAAAATCAGGACTGGTCCCAAAGGGCCCCAATTTCCCCCAGTTCAGCTCTCCTCCCTCCCTCTCTCCCTCTTGGGTTTACTCTTCCCCTACTCTGTTCTGGGCACTGGGGAAGTAAGCAGTCCCTGTCCTGCCTGACTGGTATGTGACGGGGAGAATTCAGGGGCTTGTGAGAGACCAGGAAAACCTTGAATACTGTTGGGGCAGGTCAGGGCAGCCTCCTGGAGGAGGTGCCCTTTAAGCTGGACCATGAAGGGTGAGTAGGAGTTAGGCAGCTGCTAGGTGAGGGGAAGCAGGTGCCAGGCAGAGGGTGGCTGGGGCAGCCTCATGCATTCCATCATTTACTGAGCTCCTACTGTATGCCTGAAGGATAATTCAGGGTGGAGACAGGGAGTGGTAAGAGATAGGGTGGGAGAGGTGGGCAGGGATCAGTTTAGGGAGGGCGCCCCTCACCGTTGCTGGGATCTCGAGCCTCACCCAGATATCCCCAACACCCCCACCCGCCTGGGTAGAGAGTGGTTTCCTTCAGGAGCAGGTTCCTTCAGAACTGCAGTGTCACCACTTAGCTTCCACATGTGGATTTAGGAAGCACACCTGGCCTCACCTTTGCACAAATTCCAGTCCCACTGGCTCAGTGCTTGCTCTGCCCAGGTACTGGACCAGGCACTTTCATGTGTTCCTGTTGAATCCCCCAGCATCCCGCTGAGGGCTTGGGGAGACTGAGGCCCAAGGAGGCTGCCTGACACCAGAGCCCAGGCTGTGGAGCCACGGGCTCCCTCCTAGGTGTCCTCGCTTTAGAGGGAGCGGCTCTGCTCTCATCACTTCTGCTCCTCAGACTCTCCCAGTTGGGTGGAGTTGAGGGGCAGTCAGTGGGGCTGGGGAAGGAGCATGAAGCACACAGCCCTGATCTGCACCCTGGATGTGGCTTCTTCTTTGTGTCCAGTGCCCCCAGAGCTCATCGGAGACTTGGACCCGCTGACCAACATCACTGCTGCCTTGCACAGCCCCTTAACTCTGCTCTGTGAAGCCACCGGGATCCCACCCCCAGCCATCCGCTGGTTCCGAGGGGAGGAGCCTGTCAGCCCCAGGGAGGACACCTACTTGCTGGCAGGTAAGATACCAGCCGAGGTTGGATCCTGGGAATCAGGTTGGGCCCTCTGCCTCTGCCTCTGCCTCTATCCATTACATGCCCATGACCTCTGACCCTGAGCTGCCAGGCCTGGTTGGAATAATCATTCCAGCCGCTGGTCCCCCGAGAATGCAGCCCAAAACACTAGTCAGGTGAGGTGCTCCAGGAAAAAATCATGGATTTAGATAAATTTGGAAAAGGCTTCCTGCTCTGCTCACCTAGAGAACCACAGTGAACATTTGCATAGCAAAGGTTCTGATAAGTCCTGCAGAAGAAAAAAAAAAACTTTGGCACTTATATCTAACATCCCACAGAACAGTAACAAGCTTTGGATGTGCTGATCTAAGCACCTTCTCCTCTGAATATTTATCCTCATAAAATGGGTTTGTGAGGTTCTCGCTGGTATACAAATGAGGAACTGAGGCCCAGGAGTCTCTGTCCCATCCAAATCCTGCAAGGACTTCAAGGCCCCTGAGGCTATGCCTCAGTCACCCATTGGTTGTTCTACGCAGCCCATGATGAGACGGCAAATACATTTCCCTCTTGGGCATCACTTCTGAGCACTTGGTAAGAATTGCCGGGTGCATTCTGTGGATAGGAATTCAGAGACTGCATTGGGCCCAGTGGCAATCAATTAGTAATGTCTGCTCTGCGTGCAGTAACAGCAGTGGTGGCCTGTGTCCTGTGTATCTGCCCTCCCCACACTGGTCTTGGGAGACCCTTGGGTTCCTCTGAGAGGAGCTGTCTCTCCCTGAGAGATCCTTGGGAGGAGAAGCCCTTTTACCATGTCTGTCAGAGTACAGCAGAGGTCTGCTGGGCCAGGACTACATAACCCATTGCTCTCCCTTCAGTTGCAGCCAATCCCCAGAGCCAGGGGTGGCCAGGGTGACAGATACTTCTTGCTAGAGCAGGGTCCTCGGATTTATTCTGGTATGTGTCTAATCTCCAGGCAGCTCCATCCGTTTGTTTACCCTCCTGGGCCTCAGTTTCTGGATCTGAGGAACAGGACACAATGGGAGACAGATATGTACACGTCCAATTATAATGCCTTTTCCTGCTGGGCAGCAGGGGGCTCAGCTGGGGACAGAATGCTGCTCAGAGCCATGCTTGGGGCCCATGCCCCTCCCTCCCCAGGTGGCTGGATGCTGAAGATGACTCAGACACAGGAGCGAGACAGTGGCCTCTACTCATGCCTGGCAAGCAACGAGGCTGGGGAGGCGCGGAGGAACTTCAGTGTGGAGGTGCTGGGTGCGTTACAACCCCATTCTCATGAGTGCCCTATGAACTCTTCCCCACTGCCTGGGAGCTCCCAGAGGCAGGGCCCCAGACTCATGGCTCGTGCTGCATAGCAGGGGCCCAGCACAGAGAAGGAGGGAGAAGCTACGCCTTGTAAGCTTTGCCTCATCAAAAACCTTTGTTCAAGCCTGGGCAGTGTGGTGAAACCCTGTCTCTATTAAATGTACAAAAATTCACTGGACATGGTGGTACGCGCCTGTAGTCTCAGCTACTCGGGAGGCAGAGGCTGCAGTGATTGTGCCACTGCTCTCCAGCCCAAGTGACAAGAAACCTCTGTTCTGAGGCTGCCATGGAACTTTCCAGAAACAGCAGGGACAATCCAAAGTGGAAGGGGGCAAATATTTTCTACACCACTAAGACTGCCTGCCTGTCATCAGAGTCTTCTTCTGAGACACTGGTGCTTCCATCAGCCAGCAGGAAATGTTTCTTAAACTCACCACCCTGTGGAAACAGGCATGGGATAGGGAAACTGAAGCACAAGAAACGGTGGGCTCTTGGCTTCTTGTTCTGTGATTGTGTAGCCTGGGTGGGCCAGCCCCCGCCCCCAGTCACTAGCCATTTGTCTCCCTGCTTCTCCCAGTTCCTCCCAGTATTGAGAATGAGGACTTGGAGGAGGTGATCAAGGTCCCTGAAGGACGGACTGCCCATCTCATGTGCAACGTTACAGGTAAGGGCCACATGATGTGGTGGGCTGGGAGAAGGGGTGGGAAGACACCTTCAGAAAGGAGGGGATCCCTGGGGATCTGCCCACCTGCCCCAGCCCCACTCCTCCTGACTGGGGTCTCTCTACGTCTTGGACTCGGCACCAGGTCCTGGCTCATCTTTGTATGTGTTCTTCCATCCCAAACACTCTTCCCTCTCCCCACCTCACTACAGACCTCAGCTTTCAGGACCCTCCACAGGGAGTCCTTGGCTGGCCCCTAAGGCCCAGTGGGCCATCTCCACTGGGCTCGCACAAGCCCCAGTGCTTCCCTGTCCTAGCACTGACCCACATTGGACCATAGTGGCCTTGTGGCATCTGAGCTTCTTGAAGACCCAGCTGCTGCCTTGTCACCATGGTTTTCCCAGTGCCTGGCAGAGTAGGCTCCCATTAATGCTTATGGGTTGAAGGATGGTTGGATGGATGGATGGGTGGGTGGGTGGGTGGATGGATGGATGGATGGATGGATGGGTAGGTGGGTGGATAGATGGATAGGTAGATAAATGGATGGGTGGATGGATGGGTAGATAAATGAATGGGTGGATGAATAAATGAGGGTTGGATGGATGGATGGATGGATGGATGTGTGGGTGGGTGGGTGAATGGATGGATGGATGGATGGATAGATGGATAGGTGAATGGATGGATAGATGGATAGGTAGGTGGATGGATAGATGGGTAGGTAGGTGGATGGGTAGATGAATGAATGGGTGGATGAATGAATGAGGGTTGGATGGATGGATGGATGGATGTGTGGATGGGTGCATGGACGGATGGATGGATGGAGAGATTTATGGATGATTGGCTGAATAAAAGGATAGATGGGTAGGTAGTTGGATGGTTGGATGGTTGGGTGGTTGGGTGGTTGGGTGGGTGAATGGATGGATGGATGGGTGGATGGATGAATGGAGAAATGAATGGATGATTGGTTGAATGGAGGGATAGTTGGGTAGGTAGATGCATGGATGGTTGGATAGTTGGATGGTTGGGTGGATGGGTGGGTGGGTGGGTGGGTGGATGGGTGGGTGGGTGGATGAATGGAGAGATGAATGGATGATTGATTTAATGGAAGGATAGGTGAGTAGATAGATGAATGGATGGTTGTATGGGTGGATGGTTGGGTGTGGGTGGGTGGATTGGATGGATGGTGTGTGGGTGGGTGGACGAGTGAATGGATGGAAGGAATAACTTGTTTTTCTGTCTTGCCTGTCTGTACCAAGCCATCTCTACCCATTCCTCAGTAAGGGGAAGGCAGCCAAATCACAGAGGAAGTGGCACAGGCTGCTGCTGCTACCTTTTGTGCTTCATAGGCCTCTGGGCTAGGATGGAAAATCCACATCCCCTGATCCATCTGGGAGCAGCCTGTGACCCCTGGGCTGCCCTAGTCAAAGCCTGCCAAATTGTCTCATTCTCTGCTCTGCATACAGGCCACCCACAGCCCAAGCTCACATGGTTCAAAGATGGCCGGCCCCTGGCTGGTGGAGATGCCTACCACATCTCCCCAGATGGAGTCCTCCTGCAGGTCCTCCAGGCAAACCTGTCCAGTGCTGGCCACTACTCCTGCATTGCAGCCAACGCTGTTGGGGAGAAGACCAAGCACTTCCAGCTCAGTGTCCTGTGTAAGTTTTGGGCATCTCCTGGCCACCGCAGGTGCTGGAGGGAGGGAGAAGCAAGGTGACTGGCTCCTTACAGACAACTTCCCACAAACCATTCTACTATTTTTCTTCTAATTCTCTGAGTCTGACAACAAAAATCATATAGCGACTCTATTGACTGAACATTTATTATGGGGCCAGGCATTTCAACAGGCCTGATTGATTGAATCTTCACAGTGACACTGGGAGGTGGGAGATGTGCTGGTCCCCATGTCATTGATGAAGCCCTGAGGCTCAGAGAGGTGACAGGAGGTATTGCCAGGCCCCAGCGTGGTGGGTTCACAACCAGGCATCTCTCCATCTCCTGAGGACAATACATACTTACTGTTCTGTTAGCCTGGAGAAACAGAACGTCTATCAAATGAGAGGGGCACAGACCAGCTTAGAAAAATCTGTTTCTAAAACGTTGTCAGTTAAAAGGAGAGTCCCCTGCGGAGGTTGAAAGAAGAAATATTGGGACCAATGAAAGCAAAGCTACTCTACTCAGCGGGGAACAAAGCCCCCCAACTTCCACTCACCCCTCAGACAGAATTGAGAAGCCTCTGGTTAATTGTTAGAGAGGCTGGATGTTGAGAAGCTATGGGGGAAATGGAGGCAGAAATTATTCAGCTTTCCCTTGTAGTATTGCTTAGTGTTTGCAGAGCCGGGCTCTGGGTCACCCAGGCCTGAGTTCACGTCTGACCACCCCGGGCATGGGCTTCTCTGAGCCTCAGTTTCCCGTCTCTATAATGTAAGTGACAGAAGCACCGAGGCCCAGCACCGGGGTCCGAGGCTTTCCTGGCCTTAGTCTAGGGTCAGGGATCTCTGCTCACAAGTGCCCCCCTGGTCTGCCATCACAGTGGCTCCCACCATCCTGGGAGTGGCCGAGGACAGTGCAGACGAGGAGGTGACCGTGACCATCAACAACCCCATCTCTCTGATCTGCGAGGCCCTGGCCTTCCCTTCCCCCAACATCACCTGGATGAAGGACGGGGCCCCGTTTGAGGCCTCCAGGAACATCCAGCTGCTCCCAGGTGACACCCTCTGGGGGGAAGGAGGGAGGGGACAGGTGACATGTCATCGGAGTTGGAGGAGAGGACCTGTAAGCCTGTCCTTATGCCTGGCATGAGGCTGCAGATTCGGGGTGACCCTGGCCACTGGCCCCCACACAGGTACCCACGGGCTGCAGATCCTGAATGCCCAGAAGGAAGATGCTGGCCAGTATACCTGCGTGGTCACCAACGAGCTCGGGGAGGCCGTGAAAAACTACCATGTGGAAGTGCTCAGTGAGTCAGGGACTCTGGGGCACAGCCAGGTGGGCAGAAGACCGCCCGGGAACCCAGGGGCCCAGGCACCCGAGCCACCCTTGGTGCTCCAGGGGGTCTCCATGTGGCATATGTCCTCTGACAGTCACCGGGCAGCTAGGGCAGGCTCCAGAGGACACGATGAGGAGAGAACAGTGAGTTAGGGCTTGGGCCACGTGGGCTCCCAGACCCACTGCAGTCCTAGCTTCCTCCTGCCACTTCTGTTTCGGGGTATAACCAGAGGCTCTTCAGATTGAGACTTGGGACCCCCAAGGAAGTCCTCTGAGGTGACCCCAGAAATTCCCCTGCCTCAGACCTGACCCGCCCTATAACTCTGGCAGACAAATGCTCTCTCCCCTAAGTGGACAGCCAGGAGCAGGCTGGCTCCCAGGATCCCTGTGTCTCTCAGGCTGGCCCCCATTTCTGGGGCTACCCCCAGGACAAGGGTAAGCTCAGGGTCTCATCACCCATCCCCCAGCTCTGCTCTCAGACCCCTCCTGCTTTTCAGTTCCCCCTTCCATCTCCAAAGACGACCCCTTGGGGGAGGTTGGCGTGAAGGAGGTGAAGACCAAGGTCAACAGCACCTTGACCCTGGAGTGTGAGAGCTGGGCTGTGCCCCTGCCCACCATCCGCTGGTACAAGGACGGACAGGTGAGTGTGGGACCCCCTGCGCAGCTTCTAGCTCTCACCTCTGCTTCCGGCTGGTTCTGCTTGGAACCTTCCAGAAAAGGCTTCCCTTAAAGCACCTAGCTCTAGAGCTGGTCCGGGCCCCAGTCACCCTTTATTTATTTTATTTTAATTTTTTTGAGATGGAGTCTTGCTCTGTTGCCAAGGCTGGAGTGCAGTGGTGCAGTCTTGGCTCACTGCAACCTCTGCCTCCTGGGTTCAAGCTATTCTCCCTGCCTCAGCCTCCTGAGTAGCTGGAATTACAGGTGCCCGCCACCATCCCCAGCTAATTTTTGTAATTTTTGGTAGAGATGGGGTTTCACCGTGTTGGCCAGGCTGGTCTCGTACTCCTGACCTCAGGTGATCTGCCCGCCTTGGCCTCCCAAGTGTTGGGATTACAGGCGTGAGCCACCGCACCCGGCCATTATTTTATTTTATTTTATTATTTTTATTTTTGAGACAGAGTCTTGCTGTGTCACCCAGGCTGGAGTACAGTGGCACGATCTTGGCTCACTGCAGCCTTTGCCTCCCGGGTTCAAGTGATTCTCCTGTCTCAGCCTCCTGAGTAGCTGGGATTATAGGCGCGCACCACTGCGCCCGGCTAATTTTTTGTATTTTTAGTAGAGATAGGGCTTCTTCATGTTGGCCAGGCCGATCTCAAACTCCTGACCTTGTGATCCACCCACCTTGGCCTCCCAAAGTTCCGGGATTACAGGTCTGGCCACCGCGCCCGGCCATATTTTTAATAAAAAGTTGAACTCTTTGTAAACGTTAAACTCTACTATTTTCACCCATGTGTGGCCTTTCTCATCCTTATGCTCTATGGATTTGGTTTTATAAATGTCTCCGGGTGTTCTTGTCACTTTATGCTGCATTTTTGGAGAATGTATTGAGAAGTAAGCACACTTGTCTTGCTGCTCTCAGCCCCTCATTTCTGATCTCCCTTCCCCCGACCCCCTCGTCCTCCTCGCAGCCCGTGACCCCCAGCTCGCGGCTGCAGGTCCTGGGCGAAGGGCGACTGCTCCAGATCCAGCCCACGCAGGTCTTGGACTCGGGGCGGTACCTGTGTGTGGCCACCAACATGGCCGGCGAGGACGACCAGGACTTCAATGTGCTCATCCAGGGTGCGTGGCACCAGTGGGCCGGGGGTGGGGTGTCGGCCAGTGTGAGGACATTGCGGGGCTGGCCCTCCACAGGCCCCCACCGTGTGTCCTGCAGCTCACGCGCCACCCGCGGCATCTCCCACTGGCTCATCTCAGCCGCCCAGAACGGCATCCTGCCCCAACCCCTCTGCCTTGAGGGACCAAAGTCAAAGACATGAGGGCTGTGGCCCCAAACCACAGAATTGAGTGGTGGAGCCTGGAATGGTCTGGTTGAGCCAGAACGCCACACTCTTAGCCCCTCTGCCAGATGCCTCTCGCGTTGTTAGGGAAACCTGGGGAATCGCTTCAGAATCTCTGGTGGAGAGTAAGCTGAGTGGCTGCCTCAGTGGTTGAAACTGCTTGTGGGTGCCTGGGGCTCATATTCTTCTCTCGCTTGCATCAGTGTTTGACGTTTTCCTTTTTAAAAAGTGAAGGAAGGAAAAGAGGGAGCCAGGAGTCAGAGAGGCTGGGAGGGAGAGGCTGGGAGGCTGGGAGACGGGGAGCTGAGAGGCTAGAAAGAGGAGGCTGGGAGGGGGATGCTGGAAGGCTACATGGGGGAGGCTGGGGGGAGGCTGTGGAGACTGGGAGGGAGAGACTAAGAGGCTAGGATGAGGAGGCTGGGGAGGAGGCTGGGAAGGGGAGGCTGGGATGAGGAGGCTGGTAGGCTGGGATGGGGAGGCTGGGAAAGGGGGTTGGGATGAGGAGGCTGGTAGGCTGGGATGGGGAAGCTGGGAAAGGGGGGCTGGGAGGAGGAGGCAGGGAGGCTGGGAGGGGGAGGTGGGGAGGGGGAGGGTGGAAGGTAGGAAGGGGAGGGTGGGAGACAGAGCTGGGAGTGGGAGGCTGGGATGGGGAGGCTGGGAAGGGGAGGCTGGGCGTGGGAGGCTGGGAGGCTAGAAAGGGGAGGCAGGAGGCTGACAGGAAAGCTGGGCGATGGATAAGTGTTCAGAAGCAGGTTTTGCTACACAATGCCTGTGGAGTGTCCTGGCAGGAGGAACACCTGCTCCGGGCTGCTCATACCCTTTTTCATCTCTGGTGCTTCTGGCCACCAGCCCTGTAGCCCTGGCTCTGTCATGAACTGGTTATGTTACCTGGGGACAACCTGGGGATGACACAGCCCCCTCCGGGCCTTAATTTGATCCTTCGTAAAATGCAGGTGATCAAAGCAGGTGACCTTGAGGGCCCCCCTCCATTTCTAAAGCTGAAGATTTTGTGCCTCTATGCTCTGATAAACAAACATTGGCTAAAGCTTAGTATCTGGCTTCCAACTGTGAAAAATATTTCCATGTTACAGGGAGTCTTTAGCATCCATTAGACATGAGCTGCTTAGGGAAGGAGCCTTATCCAAGTGCCCAGCACATAGTAGTTGCTCAATAAACACTGGTTTAGGGAGTGAGGGAATTTAAGAAATGCCCTGCCCTAAGAGAATGTGGCTCAAGTAACGGATTTCCACAACTGGGAGAGGCTGGGACGAGAATCTCCGTGAGCAGAGGTGCATTCCCCACCCCTCTGCTGTGCTTCCTAAGGGCTTTGTCTCCCCCACCCAGTGCCCCCCATGTTCCAGAAGGTGGGTGATGCCAGTGCAGCCTTCGAGATCCTGTCCCAGGAGGAGGAGGCCCGGGGCGGAGTCACGGAATACAGGGAGATCGTAGAGAACAACCCAGCCTACCTGTACTGCGACACCAACGCGATCCCACCCCCGGAGCTCACCTGGTACAGAGAGGATCAGCCCCTCTCGGCCGGGGATGGGGTGTCTGTGCTGCAAGGTGGGTCAGGGGTGCGTGAAGAAAGTGGGCGCTTTGAGCTCTCCTGTGTGCTGCCTGCTGTGTGACCTTAAGCAGAGCACACAACCACTCTGGACCTTAGCTGCAATTTGTAAACTGGGGCTACAAGTTCTTTGCCTGTGTGAAGGCAAAGACTGGATTGCCTTTTGTCTCTGGTTTATAGAGCAGAGCCTCCTACCATGGGGCATGCCCTTCCAGGCTTCAAGATCCATAATGTCCTTAAGTGATCGGCAGAAGCTGCCACTTTCTCTGCAGGGGCAGCTGGCCCCTTCATTAATCGGCAACAAAGCTCATGACCCCAAACGCTGACAAAGCTCTAGCTGGGCATTGAAGGCCACACTGTGGTGGCTGAACTCATGTCTTTTGTGTCTGGGTTTTTTTTCTTTTTCTTTTTTTCTATTTTTATTTTTTGGGATGGAGTTTCGCTCCTGCCGCCCAGGCTGGAGTGCAGTGGCGCAACCTCAGCTCACTGCAACCTCCACCTCCTGGGTTCAAGTGATTCTCCTGCCTCAGCCTCCCGAGTAGCTGGGATTACAGGCATGTGCCACCACACCTGGCTACTTTTTGTATTTTTGGTAGAGATGGAGTTTTTCCATGTTGGCCAGGCTGGTCTCGAACTCCTGACCTCAGGTGATCCGCCGTCTTGGATCGGCCTCCCAACGTGCTGGGATTATAGGCGTGAGCCACCATGCTCAGCCAGCTTTTGTTTTTTCTTTTACCACCTTAAGTGGCATTTGTTTATTTAAGGTAATTTAATTTTTTTAAGTAAACCTTTTATTTCAGAATAATTTTTGGTAGGTGATTTTGACTTAAAAGCCTCCAGGGGTGGGGCTTAGAAATGCCCAGACCACCTGGCTCATGAGGGAAGCCTGGGTGGTCTCTGTTTGAGATTCGAACTGTGTCCTGCCAGAGATGGGCTGGTGATGGGGCTGGTTTTGGGGAGAAGTGGTCAGTTGCACAGGTCTCCAATGAGCAGAATCAGACCAGGATTTCTACTTTGGTGCTTGCAAGAAAAGGAGGTGGCCGGGCGCGGTGGCTCACACCTGTAATCCCAGCACTTTGGGAGGCTGAGGTGGGAGGATCGCTTGAGCCCAGGTATTTAAGACCAGCCTGGGCAACATCGTGAGACCCCGTCTGTACAAAATATTTTAAAACTAGCTGGGCATGGTAGCATGTACCTGTGGTCCCAGCTACTCAAGAGGCTGAAGAAGGAGAATCCCTTAAGCGCAGCAGATCAAGGCTTCAGTGAGCTGTGATCATGCCACTGCACTCCAGCCTGAGTGACAGATCAAGACTCTATCTCAAAAAAAAAAAAAAAAAAAAAAAAAAAAAAAAAAAAAGGAAGAAGAAGGAGGCCTCTTGCAGATCCAGGAGTGCAACTCTTACTGAACACTGTTAGTTCCTATTAGAAGCCTCTGGACGGACCCCTTAACCTGGCCACTGACCACTGATCCTGACCCCAAGTCCTGGGTGCACAGTAGGCTCTGTCACCTGCTGATCCTGATGAGACTCTAACCATCAGCTAATCCCAACCAATAGCTGAACCCAGACCACAGCCACCAACTGCCCCCCAGTCCTACCCACTTACCTCCAACCCTACCACTCACCTCTCACCCTGACAACTGACCTCTAACCTGTGTTCTCTAATCCTGAGAAAGTAGGTGTCATGGTCACAGCTGACCTGAATTCTTACCCTGACCTTACACTAACCTCAAACATCAACTGACCCCTACAATGCCACTGCTGCCCCAATCCTGGCCACTGGGCTCTGCAGGCTCTCAACCTGGTCAAGCCACCCATAGCCCGGGCCGGCCAGCCGCAACCTAGAATTCTGAGCACGCAGTAACCCTAACCAGGCCCCCACTGGAGACCAACTCCAGCCCCCATAGATGCCAGGCTCTGGCCTTGGCTGGCTCTTTTTTTTTTTTTTCTGAGCTAGAGTCTCACTCTGTCGCCCAGGCTAGAGTGCAGTGGTGCAATCTTGGCTCACTGCAACCTCTGCCTCCTGGGTTTAAGCGATTCTCCTGCCTCAGCCTTCTGAGTAGCTGGGATTACAGGTGTGTGCCACCACACCCGGGGGATTTTTGTATTTTTAGTAGAAATGGGGTTTCACCATGTTGGCCAGGTTGGTCTTGAACTACTGACCTCAGGTGATCCACCTGCCTTGGCCTCCCAAAGTGCTGGAATTGTAGGATTGTAGGCATGAGCCACTGTGCCTGGCCCCTGGCTGGTTTTGATGCCTCCCCGGCCCCCACCCCTACTCCTATCCCCACCAACCGCCACAGCCCCAGGAGCTGCCTCCCTTGCCTCCTGAGTCTCTGCTTGGACTCTGCCCTTGCCAAGGAGCTGGGCTCAGCACAACAGCAGAGCTGAGCCAGCGACTGCTGCTGTCACGCCCAGCACTGCCGTGAAGGCTCAGGTTTGCCATCTGTAAGATGGGAGTGACAACAGCGTGTGCCCCACAGAGGCATTGTGGGACAGGCTGAGAATGTGCAGCCCAGGGCCTGGCATGCAGTGAATGGTGGCTGTGCCCTGACTTCACTCCACCCGTGAGCTGGGCAGGACAGGCTGATTCTCCTCATTTCACAGATGAGGCAGGGGACAGTCACATATCCTGGGTCCCCTCCAGAGGAGGGGGCAGCATCCTTGCTCTTGGGGGTGATTCTCGTGCCTGAGCCCAGGCCTCTGTCCCATGTCCCTGCAGGAGGCCGGGTCCTGCAGATCCCCCTGGTGCGGGCAGAGGATGCCGGGAGGTACTCGTGCAAGGCCTCCAACGAGGTGGGCGAGGACTGGCTGCACTACGAGCTGTTGGTGCTGAGTGAGTGGCGGGGCCTGCAGGTGGGGATTCCTGGGACTGCAGACACCGTAAGGGCCTTCCTCGGAAGGGGCCGAGGCAAAGTGCACGCAGTCTTGCTGTACTCAGAGGTTGAAACTGGAGTGACAAGCTCGACCTCAAAAAATCATGCAGGACTGGGCGCAGGTTCCAAGTCAGAAGCTTCCTGGCTGTGTGATGTCGAGCAAATCACAACCCTTTCTGTGCCCCCGATTCCTTAGCTGTGTCAGGGGTTGGGAGGGCTTGGAGAGATGGGCATGAGGATCCCAGCCAGCGCCTGACACCAAGTGCCACCCTTGCCTCCACGGCCATCCCCACTCCCAGGGGCCTGTGCTGGCCCCTCAGCCTCCTCTCCCCCACCCCCAGCCCCACCTGTGATCCTGGGCGACACAGAGGAGCTGGTGGAAGAGGTGACAGTCAATGCCAGTAGCACCGTCAGCCTGCAGTGCCCAGCCCTGGGAAACCCCATGCCCACCATCTCGTGGCTCCAGAATGGGCTGCCTTTCTCCCCGAGCCCACGGCTGCAGGTCCTGGAGGACGGGCAAGTCTTGCAGGTCAGGGCAGCCCCTTGCACCGGCTAGGGGCGGTGGCTGCTGAGGCCCAGCACCACTTGTCTGGGAACCAGGGAGGGGTCGTTATCTGAAAATGAGGCTCTTTGCTGGGAACCATGCTGGAGCCCAGCCAAGAATCACCTGTGAGGAGCCATGCTGGGCCAGCACAGGCCTGTGCATGGCATCCAGAGCTTCAGGAGACACCTAGCAAAGGACGCACATGAGTGCGGGACCCAGAGCCCAGCACCGCACAGAGCAGCCTTCCGCGGGATCACCAGCTGGCGCGTGCAGAGCCGTGCCCAGCACTCAGACATCAGGCAGCCCCCTGAGTCACCCCATGTGCAGACACAGAGCTGCAGGGATCCCGGGAGCCCAACACACACAGCACGGCCCTCCACAGGGGTGGGGGAGGCTCTTGTCACATCTGGTTTGCTACAGAGAACCACCCAACACCAACCTCACACGCCCGCTCCTTAGGGCCACACAAGGCCCTGGATGGAGGAGGTTCCAGGTCTCCATGAGCTGCCTGGTGCCTGCTTCCCTGGCATGGGATGGGAGGGAGTCCTCGCAGTCGTTTCTGGGGGGGGTGGTGTCCAAGGGGTCTCAGGCATCTCCCAGGCATGGCTCCCTGCACCCACAGGTTTCCATGGCAGAGGTGGCCGATGCCGCCAGCTACATGTGTGTGGCCGAGAACCAGGCAGGCTCAGCTGAGAAGCTCTTCACCCTCAGGGTTCAAGGTGAGCTGGGCTGAGCAGGCAGCCCCTGTGGGTTCCTTTTCCCTCCCCAGGGGGCACTGCCTTGGGGCTTCCAGTATCCTGGGCTCTGGGTCCTGCAATCAGAGTTCAGGGATCCCAGCCGGGCCCCAGCCACATCCCGAGACAGAGAGCATTTGGGGGGCCCTGATCACCACTGTGCCAACCCCAGGTAGTTTTAAGCAACTTTGAAGGTGGCCAGGGAACAGCTCTTTTGAGGTGTTAACACCACCATTACTGAGCACTTACTGTGTACCTGACACGAGGCTAAGTACTTTCTCTGGGCTGACTCCTTCCAGCAGAGCTAGGTTAGCCCAGCTTTGCAGCTGTGGGAGGAGACTCAGGGAGGTCGCCCTCAGAGAGGAGTGGGGGTGACTCACCGCCCCGGAGCCTCCGCTCCTAACCTCTGCAACTCATGACGCACACCGCACTGCAGTGGCTGTGAGTTCTGTCTCCAGATGGGGGGACAGCTATGGTCTCAGAGATGGAGGAAGATAGTGCTGAGCCCTCAAGGTCATGGGCTCAAACCTGAACTGATATCTTAGCTCTGCCACTGACCAGCTGTGTGGCCTTGGAACAGTGACTCTCCCTCTCTGATCCCCTACCCAGTGTCCTGTGTATGAGAGTCATGGTAAATGGAGGTTTCTGAATTATTTGAAGTTGTGCCGAGGTGAAGCCCCAGGAGCTGGGTGAGGCTCAGGGTTTCTCTTGGGCTCCGTGCTCCCCTGCTGGTGTGATTCTCATGCCTTTCTCTACCGTGGTGGCTGTGGGGATAGTCCCGCCACGAATCGCAGGCCTGGACTTGGAGCAGGTCACTGCCATCCTCAACAGCAGCGTCTCCCTCCCTTGCGACGTCCACGCTCACCCAAATCCCGAGGTCACATGGTACAAGGACAGCCAGGCCCTCTCCCTGGGTGAAGAGGCCTTCCTCCTGCCTGGTGGGTAAACTGAGGCGTCCGGCCCAGCTCTAAGGTTACCTGGGGAGAGAGTTGCTCCCCCGACCTTGGACAGGGCTGTCAGTTGGGCAGGGATTTAGGACTGGGGGCTGGGCTAGAATGCTGATGTGAGGGGCTGGCTCCCCCCGGCAGGCACCCACACGCTGCAGCTGGGGAGAGCACGGCTGTCGGACTCTGGGATGTACACGTGCGAAGCCCTCAATGCTGCCGGCCGAGACCAGAAACTGGTGCAGCTCAGTGTTCTGGGTACGTCCGTGTCTGTCCACGACTCGTACTGTCCCCGCTCCTTCAGTCGCCCCTCAGCCCACACCCCCCGGGGAACATAGCCAGGAGAGGGCCAGGAGGCACAGGGGGAGGCTGGGATGCCCGCACAAATCAGCTCTGAGCGGGGGGAGCAGCGGGATGGGCCCCAAAAGCCTGGCTGGGGAAGGGACCTCCCCAGGCCTTGTGTGGTCGGAGAAGCCTGTTTCACGGTGGAGCCTGTTTCAAGTCTTCAGAATCCTCTTGGGGAAAAGCTGGTCCAAGGCATCTTGAGCAAGGACTCGCTGGAAGGTTCTTTCTAGCCCCTGGGCTGGTCCATCCTCTTGCACGAACACCAGCCAGACACTGCGCCAGGCCTGTGGGCTCACAGCCATGGGGAAGAAGGGCTTCTACACTGATTTGCTGGAGCCGCAGGGGAATGAAGGGGCCCCCGTAGAGGGCTGTAACCCAGCTGGGGTCTGCCTCCTGTCGGAAAAAGCCTGGGTGGGGGCGGGCGTCAGCATCTCCCCCATCTAGGAGGCTGAGGCTCAGAGAGGCAAGAGGCTGTCCCTGGTCACTCAGCGGGTCCTTGGCGTGCTGGCCTGGTTCTCTTCTCCAACTCCCCTGGGTCTGTGCCAGCCCCCAGGGCTGGGTCTGCTGTGTGACCCTGGTGGGTGTCCACTGGCATTTTCCCTGTGGCTGAGTGGGGAGGGCGCAGGGAGAGCTGCAGCACCTCACTCTGCTATCTCTTGCCCCCAGTTCCCCCTGCCTTCAGGCAGGCTCCCAGCGGCCCCCAGGATGCGGTCCTGGTGAGGGTCGGGGACAAAGCTGTCCTGAGCTGCGAGACAGATGCATACCCCGAGCCAACTGTGACCTGGTACAAGGATGGGCAGCCCCTGGTCCTGGTGCAGCGGACCCAGGCTCTGCAGGGTGGGCAGAGGCTGGAGATCCAGGAAGCCCAGGTGAGCAACCCTGGGGGTGCGGGCAGCCATGAGCAGCTGCAGGCAAGTCGCCTCCCAGCCCTGGCGAGCTGCGGGGAGGAAGATGGGCAGGATGTGAGTTGCTGCCTCCTTGGCCTGTGGGACCCCAAACCGAGTTGATTAGCAGCTTCCAGGGTGGAAGATGTGGGCAGAGCTTAGGGCTCTGGAGTCACGTTCCAGACCCAGCCCTGTCACGGCATGAGCCCTTCCTGCCTCAGTTTCCTTAGCATCTAGATGCTTTTATCCGGTCCGCTCTGGCTGACTGTCTGAGACTCCTGGGAGTCTGCCCTGCCCTCCCTCCCTCCTTCCCTGGTGTGGATTAGATGCTCACAGTGTTTGTTGGATGAATGTTTGCTGTTCCCGTGGAAATCCATTCCTGGCCAGGCTCCATCCCCACAGCAAGGGGGACCTCTTCCTGCCAGCTTGGCCCAGGGAGGGAGACCCCCAGAGCCTATGTATTCACTGTTGAGGGGCCCTCCTGCTTCTTGAGGCTCTTGGAAAAGGCCAGAGCGTCCTGATTCCCTTTGGCTCCCCAGTCAGGACCAACATATGCGGGAGGCCCCTGCTCTGGAAGTTTTGGGGGCCTAGATGCTTTTGGGGAGCCCTAGCACCCCGCCTCCAGCTCCAGCACACAACCACTGTGTGCTTTGCCTCTCTCAGGTATCGGATAAAGGTTTATACAGCTGTAAAGTCAGCAACGTGGCTGGGGAGGCCGTGCGGACCTTCACCCTCACTGTCCAGGGTAAGCCAGGGACCAGCCTGGCCAACGTGACCGTGGAACCCCTAGCAACACCCAGGGCTGCCAAGGAGGACAAAGACAATGGCTGGGCAGAGGCAGTGCCGCCAAGTGCTGAGGGCATGATGACTAGAATTTGTGTACATGTCTATATCTATATCTATATCTATATCTATATCTATATCTACATCTCTTTCTTTTTGTAGAGATGGGGTCTCATTATGTTGCCCAGGCTGGTTTCGAACTCCTGGGCTCAAGCAGTCCTCCTGCCTCAGCCTCCCAAAGTGCTGACATTACAGGCATGAGCCACTGCACCCAGCTAATTTCTAGAATTTAAAAGACTAAGGTTAGCAGGCTCCAAATGGAACTCTGCCAGTGACCTGCCTCATGGAGCTTAGTTGAGTCACTTTGTCCCTCGGAGCCTAAGGTTTACCTTCAGTGAGTAAGTCTAAAAGCAGAAGCTGCCTGCCAGGCACAGTGGACCTGCCCGATCCCACGGATCCCATGGACTGCCACGACAGTGTCTATAAAGTGCTGGGCACAGGGCCTGGCACGTGGGCACTAAGATGAAGGAGCCCTATGAGATCAGACACACGGGAGGCCATGTCACCTGCATCTTGATCCCCAGGGGGGCCTGTCCCATCCACCCAAGGATGGAGCACAGATGCTGTTTGATTGGACATGTGGCTCCAGCTGGGGTGAGGAGGAGCCTATTTACGCTGTCCAGGAAACTTGGCCAGATTTGCTGGTGCTCAGATGTGATGTTAGTTAGAATATAGACTTAGCTGTGCCACAAAGAGACCCCAAAATATAGTTGAGTAAATGAGAGAGTTTAACTCTTATTTAAAAGCCCAGAGGTGGGTGTCTAGGCTGGTGGGTAGCTTAGCTCCATGCAATAGTTAAGGGACCCGGGTTCCTTCCCTCCTGTTGATCTTCCATTTCTTAAGTGGTTGTTCTTATGCATATGGTTGAAACTGGGACACGGCATCCCGTCCTGGCCCACAGGAAGCAGAAAAGAGCAGAAGTGGTGGGCAAGCATTTATTTCATGCAGAAGTTGCACCTATCCCTTCTGCGTGTATTCCATTAGTGAGCGCTCAGGCAGCTGGGTGCAGGGGACACTGGGAAATGTAGTTTCTGCTAGAGTGATCGTGGGCTCAGCTAAAACTCTGCTATGCACAGTGGGAAGAACGGGCTGGGGGGACACCAGCCATCTGCCACAGATGCCAAAGCCAGTAGCCTCCCAACCAGGTGAGCGGTAGGCACATGCAACCCTGAGCCATATGCAACACAATCATTGAAAAGGACTGACAAAATGGAGTGCAGGGGCTCATGCCTGTAATCCCAGCACTTTGAAAGGCTGAAGCAGGGTGATCACTTGAGTCCGGGAGTTTGAGATCAGACTGGGCAACACAGTGAGAACTTGAATCTACAAAAAATAAAAAATAAAGTAACAAGGACTGATATCAGGCTTGCTGCTCAAAGCTCCCAGCCGTTTCTGATGGCTACATTAATGAACAGTGGAAAGTGGGGGAATATCTGGTCCTTGAGGGCAAAGGCATTTCATCTTGAGCCTGGTTAACTCTGTTCCACTGGTGGTGGCTGCCTGGGGTGTGTGACTTCATCCTGGAGGAGCAGGAGAGAGTGTTGGGATCGATTAGTGATGTCTGCCCTGGCACAGGTTAAGGACTGTGGGTGAGTGAGCCTCCCATTTACCATCCCTGGGCTAAGTAGACCCCGCTGGAGCTTTGCTTTGTATGCTTTAAAACAGCCAGGCACTGGTTCTATTTACATTTCTGAATAAAACAAAATGGGAACTCCTAACTACCAGGAAGGGCTTCTTAGGCCTCCCTGATCTGCCTGAGGGGAAGGAAATGGGGGAAGAGTCTCAGAATTCTGACAGTCTGGCTTTTCTCCTGCAGTGCCCCCAACATTTGAGAACCCCAAGACAGAGACAGTGAGCCAGGTGGCTGGGAGCCCCCTGGTCCTGACCTGTGATGTGTCCGGGGTCCCTGCACCCACGGTCACTTGGCTGAAGGACAGGATGCCCGTGGGTGAGCACATCTGTCCTTGTCTGTTTCACATAAAGCATTCCTTTCTTTAATAAGATGACAGTGGAAGCGGAGGAAGGAAGTTATTGGTTGTTGATGATCTTGGCAAAACCAGGGACTGGCGGTGCCGTGTTGGCCCTGCCCCCTTTGTGTTTGAGTGAAGCGTTATTTATTGGCCCTTGGAATCCAAACTTAAAGAGCGTCTCCTGTGGGGGTTTGGAAGCTCCTTTGCATCCACGCCCTCAGTCAGCTCCCACAAGGTAGCAGACGTGGGCTCTCCATCGTGCAGGGCGGGCGCTGAGGGCTGTGGAAAGCCCACTGGCTGACACTGGGCTCAGCATTGGCCCCCAGAGCTGCTCCTTGGTGGTGACTCAGCTCTGTCCTAGCTGGGCCATTTGTCAACCCCCATCCCCCATCCAGGCCTCCCCATTCTGGCCACTGCTGTGCCCACTGTTCCTCCGAGTGAGGGCAGAAGCCTCACATGGTCTCCTGGGCCCACTGTGCCTCTCATGCAGGCTCCACGTGGGGCAGAAAGGTCTGAAGGTGCAGCTTGGAGCTGGTCCCTTGTCTGGTGGAAATCCATCCACAGCAGGGGCCGGCACTGCAAGCCACCTCTCCCTGCCCCTCCATGTGCTAAACGTGGCTGTGCTGGCTCCTCGAACCTGCCCCTCTCTCTCAGGAACAGCTTTATTGGGATATAATTCACACACTATGTAATTCACCCACTGAAAACATGCAATTCAGTGATTTGTAGTACAGTCATAGAGTTGTGTGACTATCACCACAATCAAATTTAGAACATTTTTATCACCAAAAGGACACCCCATACCCATTAGCAATCACTCCCCGTTTTCCCCCAATTTCTTCTTCCCCCAGAGCCAGGAAACCACAAATCTGCTTTCTGTCTCTGTGGCCTATTATGGGCATTTCACATCAATGACATCATAGAGTGTGTGGCCTTTTGTGTCTGGCTCCTTCCACTTAGCATGTTTTCAAGTTTCATCCATGTTGTAGCATGGATCAGTACTTCATTCTTTTTTTTTTTTTTTTTTTTTTTTGAGACGGAGTCTTGCTGTGTTACCCAGGCTGGAGTGTAGTGCCACAATCTCGGCTCACTGCAACCTCTGCCTCCCGGGTTCAAGCGATTCTCCTGCCTCTGCCTCCCAAATAGCTGGGATTACAGATGTGCACCACCACGCCCAGCTAACGTTTGTATTTTTAGTAGAGGTAGCGTTCCACCATGTTGGTCAGGCTGGTCTTGAACTCCTGACCTCAGGTGATCCGCCTGCCTTGGCCTCCCACAGTGCTGGGATTATAGGCATGAGCCACCGTGCCCGGCCAGTGCTTCATTATTTTTAAAAATTAAATTTTTCTCTTCATTCCCTTCTGTGGCTGAATATTCCATTGTGTGGCTGTGTCACATTTTGTGCATCCACTGGTCAGCTGATGGGCATTTGGGGTGTCTGCATCTTTTGGCTGAGATGCTCAGTGCTGCTGTGAACCTCTGTGTTCGTGTTTCTGTGTGGACCTGTGTCGTCGCCTCTCTCGGGTCAGGTGGCTGCAGGCCCCGTCCCCCTTTGCGTCCAGCTCTTGGCACATGTGTTCCCTGCCTGGAATACCCACACAGGCTCCCATGGTCACCTCCACTCCCCCCTGGCTGATTCCTGCTCAACATTCACATCTCAGCGGAGGCTCACCACCTCCGGAAGCCCTCCCCCACCCTTCCTGTCCCCCAAGTTCCCCGGCTCCATCAGGGGCTCACAGGGCTTGTCAGCACTGGGTCCCCTTGTTTCATGGCCCCCACCCCTGATACACTGTGAACTCCTTGAGGACAGGGACTGAGCTGCCCTCATCTTGATTCCCAAGCTCCGCGCTGGACATGGGGCAGTTGCTCGTGTCTTTGTGTTGAGAGGCTGGCTGGATCCATGAGGATCTGGGCAAGGAGATCGGCCTGGGCTGGGGCAGTTAGGGATGGCTTTGGGCAGGGGTGTGGCTGGAGAGAATGAAGGGGGAGGCCTGAAGGCCGGGAGTGGGAGGAGCCCGAGCAAAGGCCCAGGGGGAGGCCCCAGGGTGACCTGTGTAGGGTCAGTGAGGGGCTGGTTTGACTTGAGCAGAAACCTTGATAGATGGGGGTAGAGGGGCAGGGCGGGGAGGGAGAGGATGGGAGGTGAGAGCTGGGCCCAAGAGCAAATCCTGGACACTGAAGGGAGAGGGTCCCTTGGGAAGAGCTATCTCAAGTGGAAGAAAATGAGGGAGGTTCTAAGGAACAGAGACTGGGCTGGGGAAGGTGGGGACATGTAAGAAGGAGCCTCTGCCTCTATGGGACTCAGTTTCCTGTGAGCACAAGAAGGGGCTGGGGGATTCAGGGGACCCCTCTGTCCCACAGAGAGCAGCGTGGTGCACGGTGTGGTCTCCCAGGGGGGCCGCCTCCAGCTGAGCCGCCTGCAACTGGCCCAGGCAGGCACCTACACATGCGTGGCTGAGAACACCCAGGCTGAGGCCCGCAAGGACTTCGTGGTAGCAGTGCTGGGTAGGTCTGTGCCTTCAGCCTCCTGTCCCACTCCCATGGCAGCCCCTGCAATCACCCAGGGCCTCACTGCACCCCTGCCTCAGTGGCCCCCCGGATCCGGAGCTCGGGCGCGGCGCAGGAGCACCACGTCTTGGAAGGGCAGGAGGTGCGGCTGGACTGTGAGGCCGATGGGCAGCCGCCGCCGGACGTGGCCTGGCTGAAGGACGGCAGCCCGCTGGGCCAGGACATGGGCCCCCACCTCCGGTAAGACTTGGCCCATGCTCTCCCCAGAGGCGGCAGGGCCCACGTCCCCTTACGCCCCTGCCCTGGGCCCTCCTTCCCTGTGGCAGGTTCTACCTGGACGGTGGCTCCCTGGTGCTAAAAGGCCTGAGGGCCTCGGACGCGGGTGCCTACACGTGCGTGGCCCACAACCCAGCCGGGGAGGACGCCAGACTGCACACGGTGAATGTGCTGGGTGAGGAGCCCAGGGGCATCTGGAGGGTGATGCGTGGGCCTGGGCACGGGAGATAAGGTGACATGTGAGCAAAGCCCGCACTGTGACCTGGGCCACGGGTCTCACTTCCCTGGGCCTCCATGGCCCATCCTCAAACTAGAGGACAATAATGCCAGCCCAGAGTATAGCGGAGATTCGGGAGGTGAGAAGAGAGTCAGGGAGTGGCCGTGTCCCCCATGCAGGGGGCCTCATCCCTCACGAGGGGCCACTGTGGTTGCTGGCGGCAGAAGTGCAGGTGTCCACTTGTGGGATTTCCCTGGGAGGAGCCCGCCTTCCTCCCAAGACCTCCTCACTAGCCCTCTTTTTTCTACCCACCCTCAGTTCCTCCCACCATTGAGCAGGGAGCAGACGGCTCAGGGACCCTGGTGAGCAGGCCTGGGGAGCTGGTGACCATGGTGTGCCCTGTGCGGGGCTCCCCGCCCATCCACGTGAGCTGGCTCAAGGACGGCCTGCCCCTCCCGCTCTCCCAGCGCACCCTCCTCCACGGCTCTGGCCGCACCCTCAGGTAGGGGAGATGGCAGACAGGCGTTGGCTATTCCACTCAGAGTGGACATGTGGGGATTGTCAGCAAATGGGAGGTGCTGGAAGCCAGGACTGGCTGCAACACCCACCCCCCACCCCACAGCGAGTGTGGACTGCGCCCCAGATGCTAATGCTAGGATGGGTCTCAGGGACCCAGGGAAGGGGAGGTGGTCGGGGTAGGAGGAGATGCAAGAGAAGTCAGGTTTCAGGGAAGGAGAGACCAACTGGGCCACAGGAGACGAGGCCTGAGGACGGACCGTTGGCTTTGGTGCTGTGGCTGTCACTGGGGACTGGGCAAGAGCAGCTCAGGAGGAGTGGCTGGGGCGAGGGGCTGAGAGAAAGTGGGAGGACAGAGAGTGAAGCCAGTGAGCTGAGATGACTCCAGTGAGCTCTGAGGGCAAAGAGGGCTGCATAGAAGAAGGGGAGCCAAGCTGTCCATGTGGGACGTGGAGCTTCCCGAATTTGCGAGGCAGGAGGTCTGGCTCCAGAATGAGATTGGTTGGAGCAGGCAGCAGGGGTGGAGGCAGCTGGAGGCTTTATCCTGGGGGCACCGGGAACCCAGGTAAAGAGTTTAAGCAGGCTGGGCGCGGTGGCTCACGCCTGTAATCCCAGCACTTTGGGAGTCCAAGGCGGGCAGATCACAAGGTCATGAGATCAAGACCATCCTGGCTAACGCAGTGAAACCCTGTCTCTACTAAAAATATAAAAAATTAGCTGGGCCTGGTGGTGGGCGCCTGTAGTCCCAGCTACTGGGGAGGCTGAGGCAGGAGAATGGCATGGACCCGGGAGGCGGAGCTTGCAGTGAGCTGAGATCGCGTCACTGCACTCCAGCCTGGGCAACAGAGCGAGACACCATCACACCATCTCAAAAAAAAAAAAAAAAAAAAAAAAGAGAGTTTAAGCAAAGGCTGGGCTCAGTCACTCCGTCCGCTCTGGCCAGCAAGCTCTTGGGAGACAAAGGATGGAAAAGGGAGGAAGTCTTTCCACACAGCCAGCTTCTCCTGTCTGTCTCCCTCTCTCTTCCTCTCTTTCTCTCTCTGCCTTTCTCTTCTCTCCTCCCTCTCCTTTTGGGGGATTCAGGATTTCCCAGGTGCAATTGGCAGACGCCGGCATCTTCACCTGTGTGGCCGCAAGCCCAGCTGGCGTGGCGGACAGGAACTTCACCTTGCAGGTGCAGGGTATGGAGCAGGGGGTGGGGCAAGGGGGTCTCTGGCCTTGGTGGGTGAGAAGCAAGGCCCTTGGCCCCCTTGCCCATCTGGGTGGAACCAAGGATGGGCCCTGGGGGTGTCAAGGAGAGCGGACACTGCGGCTCAGTCTCTGACTCACTGGATTGCTCGTTCGCACCTCACAAGTAGCTGTGGGCACTCTGATATGCCCAGGATAGGTGGGGGCAGAGAGGCAGGAAGCAGCTCTGTAAAGAGACAATCACAATTCCAGGGAACTAGTGACACCGGGGGGTGGAGAGGATGGAGAGGATGCTGTGGGAGCACGGAGGAAGGCAGCTCACCTGGCCTTGGGGGACCAGGGCGGCTTCCTGGAGGAGGTGATGTCTAAGCTGAGTACTGGAGATGAGAGTCCTGGAATAAAATGGCTCCTGCCCACCTTTCTGCCCTCCACAGTGCCCCCTGTCCTGGAGCCGGTGGAGTTCCAGAATGACGTGGTGGTGGTTCATGGCTCCCCAGTGGAACTCCCGTGCGAGGCCCGGGGTGTTCCCCTGCCTCTCGTCTCATGGATGAAGGACGGGGAGCCCTTGTTGTCCCAGAGCCTTGAGCAGGGGCCCAGCCTGCAGCTGGAGGCAGTGGGAGCTGGTGACTCAGGGACCTACTCCTGTGTGGCCGTGAGCGAGGCGGGGGAAGCCAGGAGGCATTTCCAGCTGACCGTCATGGGTGGGTCCTCTAGCATCTAGGCAGCTTCTCTGGGCTCGGGGTAGAGGGTGGGACTCTGGGGGCAATGGGAAGGACAGTGAGGGAGGTGAGTCCCCTGGAGACCTGGGACTGCCACCTGGGAGCAGAACTCAGGGAACTTGGTTCTGGCTGGGATGCCTCTCTCGCCTTCCTTGCCTGCGGGGAGTGGGTGGCTGGGCTTTGATTCTCCCAGGGCTGTGCTCCTGGTTTCTTTCCACCAAACCTTGGTGGCAGATGCAAGAACAAGAGCCACCAAAATGTGGGAGCAGAGCCTCCGGACTCAGCACAGCGTTTTCAAGTGCGGTACCGTCCTGGAAACGTGTGTCAATTGTGTGTTCCCCTCCATGGTGGCTTGCAGAGCCCCCTCACATTGAGGACTCAGGCCAGCCTACAGAGCTGTCGCTGACCCCCGGCGCCCCCATGGAGCTCCTCTGTGATGCCCAGGGCACCCCCCAGCCCAACATCACCTGGCATAAGGACGGGCAGGCCCTGACCAGGCTGGCGAACAGCATTAGAGCCACACGGGTGCTTCGGGTAGAGAGTGTGCAGGTACCAGTGCTGCTGCCATGGGGCGAGGCTGGGGGTTGGGGTAGAGGGGAGGGACTGCAGGTTCCCCAGACCCAGTGGGCAGTTGGCAAGGTTTGGCTGAAGCTCCTCCTCTGTGTGGGGTGCAAGGGTGTGGAGGTGACCCACCTAGGCCGTGTGCTTGGGAGCTCCCAGCAGGGTCAGGGCCCAGGCTGATGCCAAAACCAGGTGACCCCATCTAGGCCAGAGGAGGGCTGGTGCAGTTAAGGGGGACTTCTGGGAAGAGGCATCACACCAGCCCTAAAGCAACAGTGAGATGGAGGGAGAGGGCGTGGGTTGGCTGGGAGGTGGATGGCAGACCTTGCAGGGCTGAGTTTGAATCCTGGGTCCCTCGTTGCATGAGAAAGAAACCAGATCAGGAGGCAGGCAGAGAGAGGCCAGGGGCAGCTGCTCAACCCGCTCCATCCCCAGGTTAGGGATGCCGGGCTGTACACTTGTCTGGCTGAAAGCCCTGCAGGTGCAATTGAGAAGAGCTTCCGGGTCAGGGTTCAAGGTAGGTGGTGGGGGTGGGGTGGGGTGGGGGCAGGGCCGGGAGGCAGGACGGGCTCGTGGCAGGGGTGAGTCTCCCTCTCATATCCTCTTGTGCCACCCCCTTCCCAGCCCCTCCAAACATTGTTGGGCCCCGAGGCCCCCGCTTTGTGGTCGGCCTGGCCCCGGGGCAGCTGGTCCTGGAGTGTTCGGTGGAGGCAGAGCCAGCGCCCAAGATCACGTGGCACCGAGACGGCATAGTGCTGCAGGTGGGCGCCAGGCGGGGCCCCAGGGTGCTGCCTTCTGTCCCTCTCAGGCCTCAGACCTGACCTGGCCGGATCCAAGATCCAGAGCGGGTGCCAAGGGCCCGCTCTGAGCTGCACTTTGCACCCCGTTCCCCGGGTGTCGTACCCCCCCCATTGTCATTGTCACTCCCATTTTATGGATGGGGACACCGAGGCAAGGCTCAGGTCACTCAGGGCTTCCGAGGCCCACCCAGTATTCTCCCCCTGGCTCCTTCAAGCTATGCTTAGCAGCTGTGTGGCCTGGGCCGGTGACCAAGGCTCTCTGTGCCCACCCCTCAAATGGGATCAGTTTGCGGCTGTGGATTCAGGGTTGTGGGTGTTCTGACAGGAACTCCAGGGACAGGGGATGCATTTCCTCCCAGAGGGGTG
The DNA here is from genome assembly GCF_006542625.1 of Nomascus leucogenys. Lineage (NCBI taxonomy): Eukaryota > Metazoa > Chordata > Mammalia > Primates > Hylobatidae > Nomascus > Nomascus leucogenys. The sequence continues at coordinate 106,525,765 of NC_044388.1, forward strand.
CATTTCCTTAGAGGGTCCTCGGCGGGGCACAGTCAGGGCCTGCGGTCAGCCTGGAAGGACAGAGCCACTGTCCAGCTTCACCAGTTCCTCAGTCTTCCACTTCTGCTGCCGGGTGGCCTGGCGCAGCTGGGCACTGATAAGGGTCTCTCCACTCTGGCGGGGCTCTGCAGGAGGATGCCCACACACAGTTCCCGCAGCGGGGCAGGTTCCTCCAGCTGCAGGCCCTGAGCACGGCTGACAGCGGCGACTACAGCTGCACAGCCCGCAACGCTGCAGGCAGCACCAGCGTGGCCTTCCGCGTGGAGATCCATAGTGAGTAGGGCCCGCCCACCCCACCCTGCCCACCCCCTTAGAGCCACAGCTCCCAGCACCACTCCCTCTGTGCCCCTCCCCAGCGGTGCCCAGCATCCGGTCAGGACCACCTGCAGTGAACGTCTCAGTGAACCAGACAGCCCTGCTGCCCTGCCAGGCTGATGGCGTGCCCGCACCCCTCGTGAGCTGGCGGAAGGACGGGGTCCCCCTGGATCCCAGGAGCCCCAGGTGGGAGAGGGAAGGGGTGGGCCTTGGGGAGGCTCTCAGGTGCCACTTTGTGGGTTCCAAATCAAACCCACTTGGGCAATTGGAGCAGAAAAGTGACTTTATCATCAGGACGTGGGGTGTCTCAGAACACAAGGACAGGCCCACCACTCATGAAGGTCTCTTGCTTATTTAACTTGATCAGAAGCCTTGATAGATGGGGCGGAGTAGAGGGGCATGAATGGGTCTCAAGAGATCTGATGGTTTTAAAGCTTCTCTCAGCTTCTCTCTGTGTGGGCTTCATCTCTTTCTCTCTCTTACCTTCTTCCTCGGTGAACATGGGAGAAATACACCCCGACAACCCCATGGCCCCCAGCCCCAGGTTTACAGCTCCTCAGCTCACTAGCAAGTTGTCTGTGAATCCCAACTCTAAATTCCCAGGGCACAGAATGCCATTAGCCCAGCCTGAGTAATATGTCCATCCCCCATCCAATCAACTGTGGCCAGGGGCGGGATTGCATGGTACAGACATGGCCCTTGGGAAGGGCATTTTTCAGATCTAGGGGCTGCTCTCAGGAAGAGCAGGGTGCTGCGCCTTCTGCGTCTCAGGAGAGGTCAGGCCCAGGAGAGTGTTGGAGATGCCCAAAGCAGCCCTTCTCTCCATCTTTCCAATGTTGGCTTGGGCTGTGGGGAGCTGCTCATGGCTCTGACCCCCTGACCTTGGCCTCATAGATGCAAGACTCTGACCTCCAAAGTTAGCATCTGTATTAGTCCATTTTCACGTTGCTGATAAAGACATACCTGAGACTGGGCAATTTACAAAAGAAAGAGGCTTATTGGACTTGCAGTTCCACATGGCTGGGGAGGCCTCACAATCGTGGTGGAAGGAAAGGAGGAACAAGTTACATCTTATGTGGATGGCAGCGGGCAAAGAGAGAACTTGTGCAGAGAAACTTGCGTTTTTAAAACCATCAGATCTCGTGCGACCCGTTTACTATCACGAGAACAGCACGGGAAAGACCCGCCCCCCAATTCAATCATCTCCCACCAGGTCCCTCCCACAACATGTGGGAATTATGGGAGCTACAAGATGAGATTTGGGTGGAGACACAGAGACAAACCATATCAGCATCCTCTCCCTGGGAAAGTGGGGGCAGAGGGAAGGGTCTTGCTAGAGACAGCTGTGCTCCAGACCCCACTGGCTTGCTCATCTCCAGGGCAACCCCCCGTCCATTCTAGGTTCGAAATTCTGCCTGAGGGTTCCCTGAGAATCCAGCCAGTCCTTGCCCAGGACGCCGGCCGCTACCTCTGCCTGGCATCCAACTCTGCTGGCTCCGATCGTCAAGGCCGTGACCTATGGGTCTTTGGTAGGTGGCCTGGGGAAGGCCTTCAGTGTTCAGTCCCTGTCAGGGTCCAGTCCTGCTTAGTTTCTGAGTCACCCCAGCTGTCAGGAGCCAAGACCCAATGGTCTTCAAATGTTTTTGACCATGAAGCCCATTAGTAAAAAGTTGTGATCATGCACACTCAAAGGACATGTATTTTAGTGCATATGTTATGTAACAGAACAGCGATTCAATTAAGTAAGAAACCATGCACAAAAGGTAAAACAAGTCTGAGAGGCCAAAGCAGGAGCATCACTTGATCCCAGGAGTTTGAGACCAACCTGGGCAACATACTGAGACCCGATCTCTACAAAAAAAAAAAAAAAAATGTTTCAATTAGCCAAGCATGGTGGCACATGCCTGTAGTCCCAGCTACTTGGGAGGCTGAGGTGGGAGGATCACTTGAGCCCAGGAGTTTCAGGCTATAGTGAGCCATGATTACACCACTGCACTCCAGCCTGGGTGACAGAGTGAGACTCCGTCTACAAAAAAAAAAAAAAAGTAAAACGTGAAAGGATAAAATTCAAAATCACTAGAATCAGGTGCCCCAATCTCCTCCCCTCCAACAGATCAGCTTGTGTGAGGTTGCTCTGGCGGTCCCTGGCCTCAGGTGGGGGCTGATGGGAGTGGAGGCCTGGAGGCCTCAGTCAAGGCAAGGCAGTGAGGGGGTGCCGGGCTCAGGGATGGGGAAAGCCCAAAACACCTTGCTGGAAGCGCTGTCTCGGGACTTTCCCCTGCCCTCTCCCTCTGTGCTCCCTCAGGGATGGGTGGAAGACAGTAGGCAGTGGCTTTGCCCCTGGGCACAGCCTCAGAGAGCCCCCAGCCCCTGAGCCCCCTGCACCTGTCTCCTGACCACTGCGCTCTCCCCAGAGCCTCCAGCCATCACCTCCAGACCCTCCAACCTGACCCTGACCGCCCACACCCCAGCCTCGCTGCCCTGCGAGGCCAGCGGCTCCCCTAAGCCCCTGGTGGTCTGGTGGAAGGACGGACAGAAGCTGGACTTCCGCCTGCAGCAGGGCACCTACCGGTAACGAGCTGGACCTTGTGGTGACTTCCTGAGATGCACGGGGCGGGGAGGCACTCTCATCTCACGGGGGCATGGGGCAGGGACGGGGCGGGGTGTGCTCACGTCTCACTGGAGTCAGGACTAGAACTTGTGTCTCAACTTTGAGGATCAGAGAGTCTTCACACTGAGATAGGGGTGAGGGCACTGGGGACATACAGCTAAGCAGAGACCTCTGGCTTTATTTATATCTACCAGAGTCACTCTTTTTCTAAAAACAAAACATGAACTGGGCGTGGTAGCTCACACCTGTAATCCCAGCACTTTGGGAGGCTGAGGTGGGAGGATTGCTTGAGGCCAGGAGTTCAAGACCAGACTGGGCAACATAGTGAGACCTCATCTTTACAAAAAATTTAAAATTAGCAGAGTATGGTGGTGGGTGTCTGTGGTCCCAGCTACCTGGGAGGCTGAGATGGGAGGATCCCCTGAGCCTGGGAGGTTGAGGCTGCAGTGAGCTGTGATTGTGCCACTGCACTCCAGCCTGGGCAACAGAACGAGACTGTCTCAAAAAAAAAAAAAAAAAAAAGAATGTCAATTTTTAAAAATTGGAAAACCAATGTAACAAGCCTAAACTTAGTGAAAATGAAATCAGTAACTAAGACTCTGAGCCACTTTAAAGTGGTTGTTCTTACAGAAGTTATCCTAGATGGTTACTATAACAAATGTGCAGGGTTACAGAGAAACAGGGATGAAAACGAAAATCACTGACAAATCCACTAGCTAGACCTTTGGGGTAGAAACTTCTAGAAGACATTTCTAGAGTCAGGGCTGGAGGTCAGATACAGGAAGGGGAAATGGGCGTGAGATCCCCACAGCCAGAAAGCCATGGCTGGTCTCTGTCGGCCCAGCAGCCACTTGGCCGTCCGTCTGTCCACCCCAGGCTCCTGCCCTCCAATGCCCTGCTCCTCATGGCCCCCGGCCCCCAGGACTCAGCCCAGTTTGAGTGCGTGGTGAGCAACGAGGTAGGCGAGGCTCGCAGGCTCTACCAGGTGACCGTCCATGGTGAGTCAGGGCAGAGGTGGAGGGGGACACCTGGGGGCAGCGCCTTCCCGCTCTTGGGTGCTCTCCCTGCCTGCAAGGAATTGTGTGGCTTTTTCCTGCGCTGCCCTGGACACCTCCTCCAGGAAGGCCTCTGAGATCCTGCTGGGCCACACTGACATAACCCCAGCTCTGGCACAGTTCCTGGCACACGGGAGCTCACAGGAGAGGCCCCTCCCAAATCCAGAATGTTCTAAACTCAAATCTGACCTTGTCATCACCCCCGTTAAAAATCCCTCCCTCCACAGCTGCCTGCTGCCCTCAGGATAGAATGCAACAATTCAGCTGGGCACACCAGGTCCTGTGCCAGATTCAGCTCACACCAGACCTGCCTCATTCCAGGGTCTAATCAAGCTGCTCAGCTTTTTGTTCCTTGCCTCAAGGGCTTTGCACACGCTGTTCCCTTTGCTGGGAACACTCTTCCCTCACTCAGCAAACACCTGCTTTCCCTTCAGATCACAGGTTAAATGCCACTTCCCCTGGAGGTCTCCTCTGGCCTCCCCTACTCCAAGTGGAAAACCCACGATAACCCCCTGTGAAGCTACTAGGCGAGGGTCTCTATAGAAAGCTGTATCCCATTGGGTGCAGTGGCACGTGCCTATGGTCCCAGCTACTCAGGAGGCTGAGACAGTAAGATCGCTTGAGACCAGGGAGTCCTGGGCTATAGTGCACTATGCTGATTGGCTGTTCGCACTAAGTTCAGCATCAATATGGTGACCTCCCGGGAGCGGGGGACCACCAGGCTGCCTAAGGAAGGGTGAACCTACCCAGGTCAGAAACAGAGCAGATCGAGACTCTCATGTTGATCAGCAATATGATCACACTTGTGATTAGCCACTGCATTCCAGCCTGGGCAACATATTGAGACCCCATCTCTGAAAAAATACACTTTTTTTTTTTAAAGAATAAAAACTATAGCCCCGTGCCCAGAAGGATTTGCTGAGTGAGCAAATGTGACTTCTCCCTCTGTTGCCCCACCTCCCTCCTTGGCCCTTTGTCGCTAACATCACCTTGTGTACTAGCTTTACTCCCCGGCCCCATGGCCGTGAGTGCCCCGTGCGCGCTGGCAGGGCCTCAAACCTTGTCTTGGGTTTCAGTGCCTCCCACCATTGCCGATGACCAGACAGACTTCACCGTGACCATGATGGCACCCGTGGTCCTCACGTGTCACAGCACGGGTATACCAGCTCCGACCGTGTCCTGGAGCAAGGCAGGTGCCCAGCTAGGAGCTCGGGGGAGTGGCTATCGTGTCTCACCATCGGGTAAGTAAGGGTAAGCCACAGAGAGAGGCAGCTGAGGGGAGACTGGGAGAGCAGGCAGAGGGAGTGAAAGAAGGTCACATGGCAGAACAGGATGGAACAATCTGGCCTGGCTCTGCCTCTCCTGGCTGTGTGACCTGGGAGGACCCTCTCGCCCCCTCTGAGCTCCATATTCTCCTGCATGCTCTGCAGTGTTGAGACCCATCAGTGGTTCCCCAAGCCCTCTGGCATACAAGTGCTATTTCATGGCAAAATAAGAAAAATAACAGCTCCCTGGGAGTTTTTGTAAACCTGGCTTAATCCCATCAGAAAGATCCTCCTTTATTCTGAAGTTATCTTTTGGTGTTGAAACTTCCTTTTCTTGATGATTTTAAGATAATAGTACATGGTGATTTTTTTTTAAGATGGAGTCTCGCTCTGTTGCCCAGGCTGGAGTGCAATGGCGCTATCTCCGCTCACTGCAGCCTCCACCTCCCAGGTTCAGGGGATTCTCCTGGCTCAGCTTCCCAGGTAGCTGAGATTACAGGCAACTGCCATCATGCCTAGCTGATTTTTGTATTTTTGTAGAGATGGGGTTTCACTATGTTGGCCAGGCTGGTCTTGAACTCCTCACCTCAGGTGATCTGCCCTTCTCAGCCTCCCAAAGTGCTGGAATTACAGGTATGAAGCCACCATGCCCGGCCTAACATGGTGACTTTTTAAACGTCTTTGCTTGTCAAAATAAAACGTTGGAAGCTTTATGGAGAGTCTCCAAATTTGTTTGTTAGTTGGTTAGCGAAATACTAAAGTCTAGCAATCACTAGCCAAACCTGTGATTTTCAAACTCTTCTGAAGCAATAGAACTTCCTTCCAGGCCAGGCACAGGGACTCACGCCTGCAATTCCAGCACTTTGGGAGGCTGAGGCAGGAGGATTGTTTGAAGCCTGGAGTCTGAGACCAGCCTGGGCAACACAGCAAGACCCCATCTCTACAAACACATTTAAAAAAATTAGCCGGGTGCGGTGGTGCATGCCTGTGGTCCCAGCTGCTTGGGAGACTGAGGTGGGAGGATTGCTCGAGTGTAGGAGTTCGAGGATGCAGTGAGCTATGATTGCACCACTGTACTCCAGCCTGGGCAACAGAGTGAGACTCTGTCTCAAAACAAAATACAAAACAAAAACTTCTTTCCAGTAAGTGTAATAAGTGGTAACAGCAAAGTCCAACAAGTGAAACAAACCACAGTTCTGGTTCCATCTGGGGCTGGGACAGGGGCTGTGGGTGGGCCAGAGTGCTGTGGGCCTTGCTTCCTTCCCCCACCCAGCAGGCCCCCAGGGGTCCACGGAGCACAATTTAGAACCCTCATCACTTGACTGCCAAGGTACAGCCTGCAGTCTGGGAAGGTTAAAATGGTGTTCACTGAGTAACCAAGGCTAAGGCCGGGAGGATAAAGGGAGGAGAGGAAGCAGTAATCATGGGAGGCTTCCTAGAGGAGGTGAGTTTTTAGCAGAGCAAGGTGAGAATAGCAGGGTGTGGAACTGTGAGCGGGGGATTACAGGCAGGGGAGTGGCAGATCCTGGAACTTCACAGCCAAAAGGGTCTAAAGACCATCTTGTCTGATTCTTCATTGCACACACGGGGAAACTGAGGTCCGGAGAGTGGAAGGAACTCGCCCATGTCTCTGCTTTGGGCAGGGCACAGAGGCAAACCTAGATGCCAGGTTCCCATACAGTCACATCCCCCAGACTGTCTATAAACGGGCAAAGGAGGCAGGTTGAGTGACCAGAGACAGAGTGGGGTTGTGTAGGAGCCCTGCCACCTCCATCGCTGGGGACCTCTGTCCTGATCCCCTCACCCTGATTCCCACCCGCAGGCGCCCTGGAGATCGGTCAGGCCCTCCCCATCCACGCAGGCCGCTACACCTGCTCAGCCCGCAACTCTGCCGGCGTAGCCCACAAGCACGTCTTCCTCACTGTGCAAGGTAAGGGTCCGTGGTCCAGACCCCAGAGTTCCTAGGGCCAGGGGAGCAGGTGGAAAGCCAGACGCAGGTGGGGCTCGGGATGGAGGTGAGGCCCTGGGTCTCAGAGGCCCCGAGCTGTCTCCCATGGGATTCTTTGGCAGGAAAAGAATCAGCCATGGCGTCCTTGTTGCTAGTGGCCGATGTTTCTAGAACCCCCATTCTCCTTAGAGGCCTCTCTCTCTGATGCTCCGCGGCCCCTTGGTTGGCGGAGTTGTGTTAAGGACATTCTCAGGGCCCTCTGCACCGCTGTCCTTTGTAGCCTCCCCGGTGGTGAAGCTGCTGCCCAGCGTGGTTCGGGCAGTGGCAGAGCAGGAGGTGCTGCTGCCCTGCGAGGCCTCGGGCATCCCCCGGCCGACCATCACCTGGCAGAAGGAAGGGCTCAACGTCCCTACGGGTGAGGGCCCCTGGCAGCCAGCCTGGGAAGGGAAGAGAAGAGTGTGGGCCTGGTGGGGGGGTCCCGCTTCCTGCCCTGGGAGAGCCCGCAGACCTGCTGAGAGGTCCTGGAAAGCCCCTGGCCTTCCCAGATACGCCCCCACCCTTGCTCTGGCCTCCCCCACCCCAACCCTTCTCCTGTCACCACGGCCTGAGATGCCATCCGAGCACTCAGTGGCTGAGTGGGAGGTTGGGAGGGGGCAGCTGGGCTGGGCTCGGGGTCAGGCTTCTTGGCTTCTTCTGTCCCTTGGTCATCCTGTAACCCCAGCAAGTCACCTGCTGCCTGTGAGACAGAATAGCCCAATCTGTCCACCTCGGGGGTCCCCAATCCCAGCTCCCAGGCCCCGATTTTCTTCTTCTTCATTCAGGGGTGAGTACCCAGGTCCTACCAGGCGGACAGCTGCGGATTGCCCATGCCAGCCCAGAGGATGCCGGAAACTATCTCTGCATCGCTAAGAACAGTGCAGGCAGCGCCATGGGGAAGACGCGGCTGGTGGTGCAAGGTGGGTGTGAGGACGGGGCCGAGGTGGGCCCTGGCAACTGAGGGGCTTTGAGGCTCCTGCCAGCTTCTCCCTTCCCTGCATGGCAGGGCACACTGCTTATAGTTCTAGAAGGAATTAAGGGGAGAACATCTCTCATTGTGCGCCTGAGTTCGGGATTCAGGCATAAACTCCCATCCCTTCTGCCTTCTCTCTGGCCCTATGGAACACAAGTCTAGCATCCCTCATTCATTCCGGTTTCCAGTAGCTGTGGCCTCTCTGGCCCTCCTCAAGCACACACACAATTACATGTGCCCTTCCCTTAGTTTGATCAATCATTGGCTTCAAAGATCAGATGGCATCACTGGCCAAAAATCTGCAAAGTCTGCTGGGAATTTTCAGTATGGGCTGGTCGTGTCTTGGCCCCAGTGGCCTGCTTTGTGGTATCTCAGTGGCCATCCCTGGCCGCAGCTGTGTAGGGCCGGAGTCGGACTCTGGCTGTGAACTCAGAGGGGCTCCTGGCTCCAGGCTTCCTCCACGCCTCCTTGTCCAGCGTGCTCCTCTCCCCTCAGACCTGGAGCATCACTGGTCACCAGATCAGCCAGACACCAAGCCAGTGACCCTCACCCTGCCCAGCATAGCTCCTCTGCAGGGATGCTCTGTGACGGCTGCCCTGCTTTTGTTCCTGGAGGTGGCCTAGTACAAGGTCCAAGTGGACCCTGCCCAAGGCCTCTGTCCTGCAGCTTTTATCATCTGTGTGTGTGCATGTGTGTGTGCATGTGTGTGTGTGTACACATGTGCACAGGTGCAATGGAATCACCGTCACAGCTACACCAAACTCAGGGAGTCCCCAAATCGTCCTGAGCATGGGCAATGGCCTATGACTAGGGAGTTGGAGGGGGCAGCTGATGGCCAGGGAGGGCTGAAGGGCTGGGCCAAAGGCCAAGGGCCCCAGGATGGTGTCAGCCACCTCCCCGAGCCCCGGTTCCGAGTGGGCCTCCCTCTGCCCGCAGTCCCACCAGTGATTGAGAATGGCCTCCCAGACCTGTCCACCACCGAAGGCTCCCACGCCTTCTTGCCTTGCAAGGCCAGGGGCAGTCCTGAGCCCAACATCACCTGGGACAAAGATGGCCAGCCTGTGCCGGGCACCGAGGGGAAGTTCACCATCCAGCCTTCTGGGGAGTTGCTGGTGAAGAACTTGGAGGTGAGGCACTGCCCTGAGGGGCACAGCAGGGAATAATGGCTGAGACCCCTGTTTGTCATGCTCTGCTTCGAGCACCGTGCAGCCTTTAACCCTGGGAGCCTGGGGAAATCAGTGTCACCATGCCGGGTACAGACGGCTAGAACTGAGGCTCAAAGTGTACCTAGTTTTCTACCATTGCCAAGAGGCAGAACCCAAATTTGAACCTGGACCTCGGCAGCCAGCTCCTGGGGGAAGGGAGGGAACTCAGACTGGGGCTCAGGGATACGGCGATGACTTTGTGTCCCGAAAGTCTACCCAGTTGTTGTCAACCATGCATTGCCATTAACCGTCCTCTGGGTTTTGGGGGGTGTTGAGCCAGGGGTATGGGTGGGACCCCCAACCCCCTTCCCCTCAACACTCATCAGATTCTGCAATTTTGTGATGAGAGCCTCTCCAGATGGGTTCAGTGGACACACCTAGAGGGGTCAGAGGCATTGGACCCGGCCACCCAGGGAGCCTGGGGGTGAAGTGCTGAGCGCACCAGCCCTGCTTGAATGCACCACAAAACTCCTCCTCTCGGAGCCCCTGCTGGGCCCTCTATCAGGGCACCAAAAGCAAGGCCTGCAGTGCAGGTCAAGTTCTGAGGATAGGGCAGCACACAGTAGGTGTTTGGTAAACAGTGGCTATTGCGACCATGCAGTCAGGGCTGGGGTTATGAAGCAGCAGAGCATGTGAACGCTGCAGGGCAGGGCAGGGGCGTGGTGGTGATGCTGACCCGTTTGCTAGCTGTGTGACCTTGGGCAAGTCACTTCCCCTCTCTGGGCTGGATGCTCCGTGAGAACCTTCAAGGGTCAGGGGCATCCTGACCTATGCCGAGGGGGGGGCAGTTCTCCGGCCAACCCCTTTCTTTGCTCACAGGGCCGGGACGCAGGCACCTATACCTGTACTGCTGAGAACGCCATGGGCCGTGCCCGCCGCCGCGTGCACCTTACCATCCTGGCACTGCCTGTGTTCACCACCCTGCCTGGGGACCGCAGCCTGCGCCTTGGGGACAGGCTGTGGCTTCGCTGTGCAGCCCGGGGCAGCCCCACCCCTCGCATTGGCTGGACTGTCAACGACCAGCCAGTCACAGGTCTGGGTCTGCTGGGCGTGGGTGGGACAGACAGCCAGGACCCTGGGAGGTCAAGAAGGGAGGGCAGCTGGGGAGACCCAACCCAGTGGAAAGGAAGAGGTTGTCAGCCAGCCCTGTTGGTTCTGGGTCTTCCAACGTGGCCCTATGTAGGGGGACAGGGCAAACCCAGCTGTGGCCATATGTGACAAGCCATGTATCAGAGCTGGCAAGAGGCCGCCTGAGAATACTCAACCCAGAGACCTCAGGGCCAGGAGTGGGAGGCCTGTGTTCTAGCCCAGAGCAGCTGCTCCCATTGTGGGACCCTCAGCAAACCCCTTTTTCTGGGGGGCCGCGGGGGCTCTGTCCTCCTACTGGAAACCCAGGTGATGTCTAGGGAGACACACGGCCTGTGGAGTACCTGCTGGGTACTCAGTGTCTGCTGAATGGATAAATTGCTAAGTCCCCTCCACTGCAAAATGATACTTTCCTACATTAGGATATGACATCACACATTCCTAACTCTGAGTCCCCAGGTGTGGAATACCCGTGCACACCTGCGGTGAAGGCTTTGCTGGGTCCCACCACTTCCTGGGGAGGGACCTTGGGCAAGTAGAATAGTTTGGCCTGTCTGAGGTCCACTCTCCATCTGTCAAATGGACATAACCAGGGGTCCTGAGGACAGAATGACAATGGAGGGGCCGCGCGCGGCACAGGCCTGGCCTGGAGTAGATGCCCAACTGATGGTGACGCTTGTCCATATTCATCTCCTAGAGGCGATGGCCAACCCCAAAGGAAAAGTCCATTATTAGAATCCTTCTCTCAGCCAGGCATGGTGGCTCATGCCTGTAATCCCAGCACTTTGGGAGGCCAAGGCAGGCGGATCATCTGAGGTCAGGAGTTCGAGACCAGCCTGGCCAACATGGTGAAACCCCATCTCTACTAAAAATACACAATTAGCCAGGCGTGGTGGCACATGCCTGTAATCCCAGCTACTCGGGAGGCTAAGGTAGGAGAATCGGTTGAACCTGGGAGGTGGAGTTTGCAATGAGCCGAGATTGCGTCATTGCACTCCAGCCTGGGCAACAAGAGTGAAACTGTCTCAAAGAAAAAAAAAAAAAAAAAGAATCCTCTCTAGAAATCATGGCAGTGTTTCAGTAAGTGCCCTGTGCTGAGAGGCCCCCAAAGACCTGCCCTTGACCGTTTATCAAACACACAGTGTGCACTGGAAAATGGTAGAAGGCAGGTTCATTCACCGCAGCCTCCAGTGTGGCCTGTGCCTCCCAGGAATGGGTCTGATTTGATCAGCCTTCACCCGGGACTCCCATCTGTTTCTGCATTTTTATTAAGTTCCTGCAGGTACCCAGGCACCAGGGAAGTGTTTAGGGCAGGAGTTCCCTGCACCCGACTTCTCTTTCTCCACCACAGAAGGGGTGTCTGAGCAGGATGGAGGCAGCACGCTGCAGCGGGCCGCTGTCTCCAGAGAAGACAGCGGGACCTATGTCTGCTGGGCGGAGAACAGAGTGGGCCGCACACAGGCGGTCAGCTTCGTCCACGTGAAGGGTAGGGCGCATTCCCCAGGTGGCTTCTCTCTCAAGACCTCCAGTCTATTGGGACCCAATCTATTGGTTTCCTAAGAACCCGGCCTCCTGTCCTCTGAACTAGTGGCTCCCCACCCTGGGTGCACGTTAGAATCCCCTGGGGGACTTTAAATTCTGAAGCCCAGGTTCTACCTCCAACTCTGTAAACCAGCCTCTCTGGGGTGAGGCCTAGGCATCAGTATTTTTGACACTCCCAAAATGACCCCGGCTGCAGGTGGAATTGGAATCTGACCAATTGCCCTACAGCACTACCTGCAGCTGGATGGTGCCAGGGTAGGAGGAGAGCATGGGGGCCAGGGTCTCCTGGCAGAAAAATGCCAGAAGCTTGCCAGCCAGGCAGTTGTTCCCTATGACCTACTCATCCACCAGGAGTAGCACAGGAGCCCTCGGTGACGCCATGTCTTAGTTTGCACAACTTCAGGATGGGTGGGGCTGGATGGAGGGAATGAATGCCCCAGGCACCAAAAGAGAACTGCAGCTTTTGGTAGATCCAACCTCAGGAAACCGGGAAGGATATAAGCCAGTCCAGAGCATTCAAGAGTGTTTTGAGATTAGCATGAATCTCATAGTGTTGCTTTGTACAACAGAGGTGTCTAGGGTTCTTGTTTTTTTATAGTTACTGATTTCCAAAGTACCTGGCAGGTACTCCGCTGCTAGTGTAATCCATCTGTGAAACAGAGTATATGACACGCGTAACACCGCCTTCCTGCCTGTGCCCATCTCAGACATCACTAATCAATCACAGCACTGTTCTCGTTCAGCTTCAAATGCTTCTCAGCACAGTTCTTGGAAAGTCTTTGCCAGTCTTTGTGACTTGACCCATGACATGGACACTGTTTGCTGTCCCTGATGCACTGACTAAACACAACCATGCTGTGCTAGCAGGAGCCTCTGGAGGCCCCTGGAGGCAGGAGTTGGGCAGACCTTTGGGGTTTATGGGAGGTTGAGCCCACAGGGAACCTCTTTTCTGACAACTTGCTCGATGTCACCCCATGCAGAGGCTCCTGTCCTACAAGGGGAGGCTTTCTCCTACCTGGTGGAACCTGTAGGAGGCAGCATGCAGCTGGACTGTGTGGTGCATGGAGACCCAGTGCCGGACATCCGCTGGATCAAAGATGGCCTTCCACTGCGGGGCAGCCACCTCCGGCACCACCTGCAGAATGGCTCGCTGACCATCCGCAGGACTGAGGCAAGGCGGGGCCTGGCACCTTGGGTGGGGCCACTGAGGACAACTCTACACTTTTTCTGATTGCTCAAGAGGGTTCTTCATGTCGCCCCCTCTGCTTCTGCAGTCTACAAAGCACCTCCCTGCCCATTCCCCAGACATCCTCCCACTACCACCAATATTGACCTCCAGCCACTGGGCTTTTCTGTTCTCCGGTCATCCACCCATTCAATGGAGCGAATTAGTTCTACCTCATAGGATTGTGATTAGAAATCAGTGAGATGTCTCATACCCATCACTTAAGAGTGATCTGTGGGTAATGCCTCCAAAATGTTGTTATTAACAACCTCAGGGGACAGGGTAGGCAGGTAATAGTGCTCCCTATTTACAGACGAAGACACTGAAGTTCAGAGAGGCTGACAACCAATAAGTGGGGGAGGCAGGGCCCCCACCCCCCGGTCTCCTGCCTGAGGCTCCGTGCTGTTTCCAAAGCCTTGGGCCCAGGGGCAGCCCCTCTCAACTTCCATTTTGTGTCTCAAGCTCTGGTGATTGTGCAGAAATCCCCAAGTCAGTCCTGACTCAAGTTCATCTTAGGGGCCTTGATCTCACCCATTTGGGAGCCTTTCTCTGGGTAGTAATAATAATAGGACTAGTAATAAGAGTAGCAGTAAAAGCAGTGGTAATAATGGCTCCTGTTACCCAAGTACTAACTGTGGGCCAAGCACGGGGCCTTGCACTTAGCAAGCATTATTCCATTTAATACTTATAAGGTCCTAGCAGTTATCATTCCCATTTTACAGAAGGGGAAACTAAGGCTCCAGAGGCATGAAAATGTCCTAAGTAATGGGCTCAAGGCAGTAAGCAGTGAGGCTGGGATTCAGTCACATGTTGGTCTGACCTCCAAACCTACACTCTTAACTTCGTGCCATGCTATACCCCCCAGTCCCTTGGGTGTGGCCCCCCAGATACCATCTTCTGGGAGTGGACGTGGCCTCAGGCTGCCCCAGGCCCATCTCATGGTGGTGCTGCTACTCAGAAGTGATGTGAGCCAGCACGCCACCTGAGTTCCATCACATATCCATGGGCCACCTGTTAGGGAAACGCTGCAAACCGTCTCCCTTCTGGAAGACTCACCTTGCACACTGGCACAATAAATGCCCTGAGAGGTCCTACAGTTCAGACTGCCATCCTGTTCATACAACAGAGGTGTCTAATGTTCTTGTTTTCCTATAGTTATTGATTTCCAAAGTACCATAACATGTTGTCAACTCAATGTCTCGAAAACTTACTTGACCATGGAACCCTTTTTTCCAAGGAGTCTCAAATAACGTGCCATGGGGCAGTAAGATTTTAACGTACACAGTTTGGAAGAGGTGGATCTACACCGTGCTTTTCCAGCAAGTTGTTCCACCTAAGGCAACAAGGACCTTAGTCACAACCCCCCATTTTCGGGTGTGAAAAGGGGCTGGATTCTCTTTGCATGTCTGCTGACAAGTGGTCACAGAGGCCCTTCTGATGCTCTGCGGGGGATCAGGTGTCCCTGGCTGGTTCACAGCCTAAGCCCCTTGCTGGCTGGCTGTCCTCAGTCCCCTACCCAACTGTCTGAGCTGCTCATCTTCTCTGAGCACCATGCCCCCTCTCCTGTGCCCACTTGCAGAGGGACGATGCGGGACAGTACCAGTGCCTGGCAGAGAACGAGATGGGTGTGGCGAAGAAAGTGGTGATCCTCGTCCTGCAGAGTGAGTCTTGGCCTTAGCAGAGTGGGGATGTGGGAAGTGTGCTCGGGGACAGCGGTGGCGTGTGCAGCCTACAGGGCAGACAGGCAGGGCCAGGACTTGGAATTCTTTCATTAATACTTACTTGGAACACATATTGAATCCTACCAAGTGTTTCCCAAATGTGGGATGAGTGAGACTCAGGATTGAGCTAAAGAAAACCTGGCAACCTGGGTCTAGGGGGAGCTGGGCATTTAAAACTCAGACCAGCCGTCAAGATCACCGCGTCAGCTCTCGCATGTGCCAAGCAGCTCATAGTTTACCAGGCGCTGTTGAGCCTCAGAATAACACTGTGAAGTTGTCTCAATAGGGATTCTGTAGAAAATGTTTTATTGAAGATGAACACCTGTAGAGAAGAGCCAGGATCCTAAGTGCAGAGCTCAGTGAATTTTTACAATGCGAACCCACCCAGTTAACCAGCAGCCAGATCAAAGAAATAGGACCGCGCCGGCTCCCCGCCTCCAGCATGCCCACCTCTGTTCACTGCCCCCTGCCCCAATAATCACTGTCCTGGATTCTGCCTCTTTAAAAAAAAAAACAAAACTTTATTGAGTTGTAATTTGCATACCATAAATTCACTCATTCGTACAATGGAATATTATTTAACCTTAAAAAGGAAGGAAATTCTAGGGCTGGGCTCGGTGACTCACATCTGTAATCCCAGCACTTTGGGAGGCCGAGGTGGGCGGATCACCTGGGGTCTGGAGTTCAAGAACAGCCTGACCAACATAGTGAAACCCTGTCTCTACTAAAAATACAAAAATTAGCTGGGTGTGGTGGTGCGCCTGTAATCCCAGTTATTCAGGAAGTTAAGGCAGGAAAATCACTTGAACCCAGGAGGCAGAGGTTGCAGTGAGCCAAGATCGTGCCATTGCACTCCAGCCTGGGTGACAGGCAAGACTCAATCTCAAAAAAAAAAAAAAAAAGAACAAAAGGAATGAAATTCTGACACAGGCTACAACATAGATGAACCTGGAGGTCATTATGTGAAGTGGAAAAAGCCAGTCACAAAAAAACAAACACTGTATAATTCTGTTTATATGAGGGGCCTAGAGTGCCAAAAGCATAGAGACCCAAAGTAGTATGGAGCTTGCCAGGGGCTGCGGGGAGGGGAGAAGGGGGAGTTAGTGTTTAATGAGTCTGGAGTTTCAGTTTAGCAAGAGAAAAAAGTTCTGGAGATTGTACAACAATGTCAAATACTCAACACTACTGAACTGTACACTTACAAATGGTTCAATGATACATTTTATGTAATGTATTTTTTTTACCACAATTATTGTTACTAATATTTTTTGAGACAGGGTCTGGCTCTGTTGCTCAGGCTGGAGTACAATGGCGCCATCTCGGCTCACTGCAACCTCCACCTCCCGGGTTCAAGCGTTTCTCCTGCCTCAGCCTCCTGAGTAGCTGGGATTACAGACACACACCACCACACCTGGCTAATTTTTGTATTTTTAGTAGAAACAGGGTTTCACCATGTTGGCCAGGCTGGTCTTGAACTTCTGACCTCAGGTGATCCACCTGCCTTGGCCTCCCAAAGTGCTGGGATTACAGGAGTGAGCCACTGTACCCAGTGCTTGTGCTCATTCTTAAATGGAGTCGTTTATTTTACTAGTGAGTTTCTGGAGTTCTTTACATAGCATGGATATAGCCCTTTATCAGATACATGATTTGCAAATATTTCTCCCAGTCTGTGGCTTGTCTTTGTATTTTCTTAATGGTGACTTTGAAGAGCAAAAGTGTTAAAATTTGGTGAAGTCCAAAATTATCCATTTTGTATTTTTTGATTCATGTATTTGGTGTTACACCTTTTAAAAATCTTTGCCTAATCTAAGGTCATCTTTTTCTCCTTTCTTTTCTCTTTTCTTTTCTTTTCCTTCCTTCCTTCCTTCCTTCCTTCCTTCCTTCCTTCCTTCCTCCCTCCCTCCCTCCCCTCCCTCCCTCCCTCCCTCCCTTTCTTCCTTCCTTTCTTTCTTTCTCTCTTTCTTTTTTTTTGTTTTAATGTTTTGGAGACAGCATCTTACTCTGGTGCCAAGGCTGGAGTGCAGTGGCAAGATCTCAGCTCACTGCAACTTCCACCTCCAAGGTTCAAGCAATCCTTGTGCCTCAACCTCCCAAGTAGCTGGGATTACAGGCACGCACCACCACACCCGGCTAATTTTTGTAATTTTAGTAGAGACGAGGTTTCATCGTGTTGCCCAGGCTGATCTCGAACTCCTGGCTTCAAGCGATCCGCCTGCCTCGGCCTCCTAAAGTGCGGATTACAGGCGTGAGCCACTGGGCCGTACATTTTCTTATATAATTTTTGTAGTTTCAGTTCTCACATTTAGGTCTGTGATCCATTTTGAGTTAATTTTTGCGTGGGGTAAGGGTCTAACTTCCTTTTTTGCATACAGATAGCCAATTGTTCCAGTACCATTTATGTTGATCTTGAATTTCTTTCAGTGATGTTTTATAGTTTTGAGCGTACTGGTCTTGTATTTTTGTTAAATTGATTTTAAGTCTTTTTATTATTGTTGATGCTATTTTGGGTGGAACTGTTTTCTTTGATTTTTGGATTTGTAATTGCCAATATGTAGAGATACAGTTGAATTGATATCATATCATCTATGAATAGGGACGGTTTGACTTCTTTCTTTCAAAACTGCGTACCTTGAAGTTTTTTGCTTTGCCTTATTGCCTTGGTTGGACCCTCTGGTACATAGTTGAAGCAGCGAGAGCAGCCATCCTTGCCTGGTTCCCTGGTTTAGGTGGAAAGCAGTCAGTCTCTCACCATGGGGTGTGATGTTAGCTGTGAGTTTTTGTGGACGCCCTTTCTCAGGCTAAGGAAGTTCCCCTTTTGTACCTAGTATGTTGAGAGTTTTTGTCATGGATGGAATAGGTTTGTGGTTCCAGACAAGATGGTATAGATGCACTTCTCCCTGTTTCTCTTGCTAAGGACAGCTAAACACCTTGGACTTTATACAGAAGCAAACATAAAGAGCCTCTGAAAAGTAGAGAAAAGGAGGAGGATAGACTACCAATTTTGGGACCTGAGGAGCAATATGGTGGTGAATGCCCTGGTGTTTCTTTTTGTCCCTTATATCCTGGGCTGCGTACTTGAGAAGCCAACAACCTGGAACCACCAGTGGGCTCAGACACACACGCATGTATGCGCGTGCACACACACACACACACACACACACACGGGCATGTGCACCTCAACAAGAGCCTGTCCTCTCTTGCAAAGGACTAGGAAAGGGACAGCATAGTCAGAAAGAAAACTTGTAAGTAACAACCCCCAACCGGGTGTGGTGGCTCGTGTCTGTAATCCCAGCACTTTGGGAGGCTGAGGTAGCCAGATCGCTTGAGCCCAGGAATTTGATATCATCCTGGGCAATATGGTGAAACCCTATCTCTACCAAAAATACAAAAAAAAAAAAAAAAAAAAGCTGGGCATGGTGGCGCACACCTGTAGTCCCAGCTACTTGGGAGGCAAACACCCTGAAAAACACCCCAGCCCCATCATCACACCAACTGGGAGCCCCGAACTTCCACCTTCACCCCTGTACTGAGGCAGTGCTCTCCCTACGCTGGAGCGGGATGCTGTCAGGTGACACCTAATGAAGAGACAGAATTGTCACCACTGTCATCTACTGAGTGGGAAGCTCCTCCCCCGTCTGGCCAGGTGGGCAGACAGGGTAGTGCCAGCAGAGGCCCAGTGTGGGCATGCCTCCACCCATGCCCAGCAGTAATGAGGTACCCCTCCCTGTTCCGGGGTGACCATGGAAGCCTCATAGGGAACCTGGGCTTCCACTCCTACCTGGTGGAAATGAGTGGTACCACTTTTTCTTGGCAGTGTTCCAGCTCTGCCAATAACAGAAGATTTAAATAAAAATCCGAGTCTTACAATACTGAAACTCACTTACACATCAGGAACAAGGAAAATCTCAACGAAAGCAGACAACAGATGCCAACAGAGATAGTACAGGTATCAGGTAATCTGATGAGGACTTTTTTTATTTTTAGACAAGGTCTGACTCTGTTGCCCAGGCTGGAGTGCAGTGACATGCTCATGGCTCACTGCAGCCTGGGCTCAGGTGATTATCCCACCTCAGCCTCCCAAGTAGCTGGGACTGCAGGCACGTGCCACCACACTCAACTAATTTTTATTTTTATGTATTTATCTTTTGTAGAGATGGGGTCTCCTTACGTTGCCTAAGCCAGTCTCAAACTCCTGGGCTCAAATGATCCACCTGCCTCAGCCTCCCAAAGTGGTGGGATTACAGGCATGAACCACTGTGCCTGACCAAGACTGAACTGTCACCACTGTCACCCACTGAGTGGGAAGCCCCTCGCCTACACAGGCCGAGTGGGGGAGCAATAAGCAGTGCCCCTCTCCCTCCCAGCCAGGACGGTGCCAGCAGAGCCCCACCTGAAGCACCAACTCCCACCGATCCCCAGCAATAATGAGGCACCCTCCCTGTTCCCGGGTGTCCATGGAGGCCACGTAGGGAACCCGGACTTCCACTCTCATCTGGCAGGAGTGAGTGGCACCTCCTTCCCCTGGCAGTGTTCCAGGTCTGCTAAGATGGAAGATTTAAATAAGAGCCCAAATCTTATCATACTGAAACTCACTTATCACACCAGGAACAAGGAAAAATCTCAACTTGAATGAGAACTGACACTCAACAAACACCAACTGAGATAGCACAGATGTTTGAGTCATCTGATAAGGATTTCCTTTTTATTTTTTGACAGGGTCTTGCTCTGTCGCCCAGACTAGAGTGCAGTGGCACAATCACAGCTCACTGCAGCCTCGACCTCCCGGGCTCAAGCAATCCTCCCACTTCTCAGCCTCCCAAGTAGCTGGGACTGCAGGTGCACACCACCATGCCCGGCTACTTTATTTATTTTTTGTAGAGATGGGGTCTTGCTATGTTGCCCAGGCTAGCCGACAAGGATGCTTCTGTCAGCAGTTGTCAACATGCTTGAAACAAGTGAAAAAAACAGAAAATCTCAGCAAAACGTGGCTGTGGAGTAATTTGAAGTTCAGGCAGTTTTCAAGTCGGCCTCAGTTTGACCGTCCTTTGTACCCCTCAGGTCTCCCCTGCACAGGTGCATATTTCCCACGTTGGCCAGGGATTGTGGGGAGCCAATCCAGCCTGTCCGTGGCTCCTTCATTTCCAGGTTCTCCCCGTTAAGTTGCTGGTTGGGCCTCTGCTCTTCTCAGCCAGGGCCATGCCACAGGCCAGCACAGCAGCCATTTCCCTTTTGATTCCTACCAGTTTTGCCCCTTTTCCTGATGATATTTCTCAGGGCATATTTTCATCCTCTACTGCACATCAAGGCAGCCCCCAGGGGTGGCAAAAGCTGCTGTTTTTCACAGCCATCCCTAATAAAACCACTGTGATGGTCACAGTGGGGTAGGGATGGGCACAGCCCTAGGCAGGAGGGCCAAAGGCTTCCACTGTTCTTATCCAAAGTTCTAGAGGGTTTTTTTTTTTTTTTTTTTGGAGACAGAGTCTCACTCTGTCACCCAGGCTGGAGTGCAGTGGCGCGATCTCGGCTCACTGAAACCTCCACCTCCCAGGTTCAAGAGATTCTCTTGCCTTAGCCTCCCGAGTAGCTGGGATTACAGGCACCCACCACCGCGTCCAGCTAATTTTTGTAATTTTAGTTGAGACAGGGTTTCACCATGTTGGCCTGGCTGGTCTCAAACTCCTGACCACAGGCCATCTGCCCACCTCAGCCTCCCAAAGTGCTGGGATTATAGGCATGAGCCACTGCACCCAGCCATAGAGGTTTTTATGGATAAATGCTCTCAAGACCTGGCACGATAGCTCACAGCTGTAATCCCAGCACTTTGGGAGGCCAAGGTGGAAGGATCACTTGAGTCCAGGAGTTTGAGACCAGCCTTGGCAACATAGTGAAATCCCGTCTCTACAAAAAATAAATAAATTAGCCAGGCATGGCTGGCTACAGGCACGCACCTGTAGTCCCAGCTACTCAAGAGGCTAAGGCGGGAGGATGGCTTTAGCCGGGAGGTCAAGGCTGCAGTGAGCTGAGATCGCATTCCAGCCTGGGCAGCAGAGCGAGCTTCTGTCTCAAAAAATAAAAGGGCCATTTAAAAAATGTAAATGCTTCTCAATTTGTTGTGTGCCTTTGGTTGATTTTGGGAGCCCTGAAATCATTATTTTGGGCAAGTGTGTCCAGTTTTATGCTTGTTTGTGGTGGCAGTTGGCTGACCTCTTCCCTCAGCCACAGCTGATGACTGACTCTTGCTTATTTTGACATTGATTGATTGATTGATTGAGATGGAGTCTCACTCTGTCACCCAGGCTGGAGTGCAGTGGCGCGATCTTGGCTCACTGCAACCTCCGCCTCCTGGATTCAAGTAATTCTTCTGCCTCAGCCTCTCGAGTAGCTGGGATTACAGGCACCTGCCACCACACTCGGCTAATTTTTGTATTTTTAGTAGAAACAGGGTTTCACCATGTTGGCCCAGCTGGTCTCAAACTCCTGACTTAAGGTGATCCACCTGCCTTGGCCTCCCTAAGTGTTGGGCTTACAGGCGTGAGTCACCACGCCCAGCCTCGACCTTCATTTAAATGGAATCACGCCACACGTGCCCCTGCCTTGACTCTTCTTTTGCACATCATTATTTGTGGCATTCGTCCATATCGTTCACATGGAATTAGTTTATTGGTTCTCATTGCTCTATGTTTTTCTGCTACATGGATGTACCACAGTTTATTCACGTATTCCACTGTAGGTTAGTTTCCAGTGATGGGCAGTTAAGAACAGGGCTGCTGTGACCTTTTTACGCATGCCCTCCAGTGAACATGCACACACACCTGTGCTGGAGTATTCGTCCAGGAGCAGAAGCGCTAGGTCTCGTAGTACACATGTGTTCCGCTTTAGGACACACTGGCTGTGGTAGTATCTGATGAATGGCGCCCCAGGGCCTGTGAATGTTTCCTTACTTGGAAAAGGAATCTTTGCAAATGTAATTAAGTTAAGGATCTTAAAGTGAGCAGATTATCTCGGTGGCCCCTAAATGCTATCACAAGTGTTTATTTATTTATTTTTTGAGATGGAATCTCGCTCTGTTGCCCAGGTTGGAGTGCAGTGGCACAATCTCGGCTACTGTAACTTCTGCCTCCCAGGTTCAAGCAATTCTCCTGCGTCAGCCTCTCAAGTAGCTGGGATTACAGGCACAGACCACCACACCTGGCTAATTTTTGTATTTTGTAGTAGAAATAGGGTTTCACCATGTTGGCCAGGCTCTTCTCAAATTCCTAGGTTCAAGCAATCCACCCACCTCAGCCTCCCAAAGTGCTGGGGTTACAGGCATGAGCCACCACACCCAGCTGCAAGTATTATTATAAAAGAGAGCCGGGGCCGGACATGGTGGCTCACGACTATAATCCTAGCACTTGGGGAGGCTGAGGAGGGTGGATCACCCAAGGTCGGGAGTTCGAGACCAGCATGATCAATATGGCAAAACCCCGTCTCTACAAAAATACAAAAATCAGCCAGGTGTGGTGGCAGGCGCTTTCGGGAGGCTGAGATGGGAGGATCGCTTGAACCCAGGAGGCAGAGATTGCAGGGAGCCAAGATCGCACCATTGCACTCCAGCCTGGGGGAAAGAGCGAGACTCCATCTCAAAAAAAATAAAATAAAATAAAAGCAGATATAGCCATATGATCATATTTTCATAAAGAAACAGTGTCTAGAGGGAAACATTCAGGAACAATGTCTGGGTGGAAGGATCCTATGCAGTTCGTATTTTCTTCTTTCTGCCTCTCTGGATTTCCCAGTGTATCTAAATGAACATATCTACTTGAATATGCAAAAATAAGTAAATGTTCCTAAAAGCCACCCGGGTCTCCCACAGGTGCTCCAGTGTTCCAGGTGGAGCCCCAGGACATGACAGTGAGATCCGGGGATGATGTGGCCCTGCGGTGCCAGGCCACTGGAGAGCCCACACCCACCATTGAATGGCTACGGGAGGGTCAACCCTTGCAGGCCAGCCGGCGGCTCCGGACCCTGCCCGATGGGAGCCTGTGGCTGGAGAACGTGGAGACTGGGGATGCAGGTGCCTACGACTGCGTCGCTCACAACCTCCTGGGCTCTGCCACAGCCCGGGCGTTCCTGGTCGTGAGAGGTATGGGGCATCCCTGTCTGGACCTTCGTGGACAGAGGCAGGATCTCTTGACGATGGGGATTGTGTGGTGCTTATGGGGGACCTGTCCCCTGCCTTGCCACCTCCCCACCTCTTCCCTTTGCTTCGTCACAAGCCCAGAATGAACCCCTACCCTGCCCGTTTACAGTTGGGGAAACTGAGTCTTGGAGGTGCTAAGTGTTTGCTGCTCATCTTGGACAGGGAACACTGGCTGTTCCCGCTTAACTGGCACAAATGCATATCCTCTGTCTGGACACTGCACAGCCCCTGGAAGCAGGCAGAGGAAGATAAGGGCATCCCCGGTGACCTCGGGGGCTGCTGTGAAAAGTCTGTGCGTCAGTGCGTGTCCCAGGCATCACACATTGCCTGGCCGTGGCAGGTGGTTGGAAAAGAGATGGCTTCCTGGTGGGATGGACCCCTGCCATCTCGGATTCCTCAATCAGCTCCCTTCTCCCTTGGGTCAGACCAACTTTAAAATTAAGGAAATATCTATCCTGAGAAACCACAGTAAATGGATTCAGCCCTGCATAAAGGCAAGTCATAAGATATTATTTCTGTGGCCTGTGCCTCTGGGGGGAACACTCCATGTGTGTGGGGACACGTTCCCTTCCCTGTACCTGGCAGACATCACTAATCTATCACCACATGGGAACATTCCCTATGTGTGGCGATGCATCTCCTTCCCTGTCCCTGGCAGACATCACTAATCTGTCACCACATGCACTGGCAGAATCTTTCTCCAATGAGCCCTCCCAGGCAGCGCCTCTCAGCTAATTGGAATTGGGACTTGACACTTGGCCCCCTGGAAATCCACGTGAAACCCACTGCCAACCAAATGTGGGACCCTTTCTGGCCCTTGCTGTCATTGTCTCCCGCAGGCCGGGGCAGGGTACCAACCTATGCAGCTCTGAAAGTTCAGTGGTTCTCTGACCCCCCCAGCCAGAGATGCAGTCTCAGAGTTAGCCTTGGATCTAAGCAGAACCCCGTCTATTTCAGGGCTTCGTCCCACTTCTTTTTTTTTTTTTTTTTTTTTTTGAGACGGAGTCTCTCGCTCTTGTTGCCTGGGCTGGAGTGGTGCAGTGGCATAATCTCAGTTCACTGCAAGCTCTGCCTCCCGGGTTCACGCCATTCTCCTGCCTCAGCCTCCCGAGTAGCTGGGACTACAGGCGCCCACCACCACGCCTGGCTAGTTTTTGTATTTTTAGTAGAGACGGGGTTTCACCGCGTTAGCCAGGATGGTGTCGATCTCCTGACCTCGTGATCCGCCCATCTCGGCCTCCCAAAGTGCTGGGATTACAGGTGTGAGCCACCTCGCCTGGCCCTTCCCACTTCTTACCTTCTGTTGGCAGGCCCCAGTCCAAACCACAGAGCTATGCACTTGGCCTTTGTATTTGTTCTCTAGGGCTACTGGTAAAAAAAAAACAAAAAACACAAGCTGGAGGCTTAAGCCACACTGATTGTCTCATAGTTCTGGAGGCTGGAAATCCAGGATCACACTGTCAGCAGCCCTGGTTCCTTCTGAGCACTGTGGGGAGGATCTGGTCTGGGCCTCTCTCCCAGGGTCGTCTTGGTGGTCCTCGGCATTCTGTGGCTTGTCGAGACATCACCCCCAACTCTGCCTTCATCTTCCCTGTGTGTGTCTACGCTTCCCTATTTATAAGGACACAGTCATGTTGGATTAGGCCTGCTCTAATGACCTCATTCTAACTTGACTTACCCTATAAAGACCCTGTCTTCAAATAGGGTCACATTCTGAAGTCCTGGGGGTTAGGACTTCAACATATGAATTTTGGGTGGGGTGGTACCATTCAATCCATAACCCAGCCTCCTTATTTTTTTTAATAGAAACAAATATTCTTCCTTTATATATGTTAATTGTAGAAAGGCCAGATACTATAGAAATCTATGAAGAAAAAGGTAATTCTCTCCCATAATTCAGTGACCCAAAGTAGCTTAAGCAATTATTTGGGGAGATACATTCTTCCACACTGTTTTCTCTGGATAGAAGAGATACACTTTCCTTTTTACAAATGTCAAATTTACACCCTCTATAACCTGCCATTTTTACTTCCTCTATCTTGGAAGACATCCCATTATGATACACATCAGTCCACAGCTTTTTTATTGGCTTCGTATCATTCCATGGGAACGTTTTTTATCTTCATTCCTTTCGGCTTTGTCAAATGAGCAACATCGTTTATTTTGCTAGTTTCCATTCCCCAAAACCACACCGTGCTGTGCATCTTTATGTGTGGCCCTGAGGATTTCTGTGGGATGATTTTCTTAAGGGGCACTGGTGGGTGAAGGGAGTTCAGGGTTTGGGAGCTTCTAACTATAAACCTGTTTTCCCTCCTGAAAACCTGCTTCTCCTCCTTCCCCATCAGCCTGGCAGGTCCCAATCCTGGCCTTGTAGGGGGACAAGAGGCTGCTATGTCACTCCATGTCTGAGAGAGCTGGCGGTGGCTTGCCGTGCCTGGGTTCCATTTCCTGTCCCCTTCCAAAGCTGCCCGGGTCACACTCCAGCCTTCTTGGTCTGCAGCTCCCGATACCTTCCTCACCCCCCTATTAAAAGGCCAGGGATAGGTTCACGGCCCTTCTCCTGTCCCACCCATAGGCTCCAGAGCATCAGATACTGATGAGAAACATCCTAGATGGGCTTCAAATCTCATCAAACCCCAGCTCTGGGCTGCAGGAAATGGCCCTGCTTCCTAGAACCCAAATTAACCAGCCCCTTGATTCATCCATTTAGGATCCTAGCACTTGAGTGTTTTATGTTATTTTTTGACAGATCATGGGCAATTTGTTGTTAATTTCCCCTGAGAGCTGGTGAGTGGAGAGGCAGGCTAACTTCTGTCTCTCGCCCCCTGGAATGCCATCTGCCTAAACAAGACAGCTGGCCCATTAGTCAGAGGAAGCACCCCCCCTGTGCCTGCACCATCCGTTTGATTAGCACTAAAGAGCATCTGCTCACAGACGGCCTGGCGGGCGGCCGCTCGGAAGCCAGCCCACCCAGCCAGGCCAGCTGCAGGGCAGCCGGAGCCAGCAGCACTGATGGAATGGGGCTGTTCAGATGATGGCATCCGGCTCTGGCTCGGTGCCCTGGCTCCTTCAGTGTGCCAGCCATGCCATCGTGGGCTCCTGGCATTTCAGAGACCCACAGGTCTTCTGTGAGTTTGTGGTCCCACCTCCTCATTTTACAGGTGAGCCAACTCAGGTGTGGCTTGGGGGCCTGACGAGGCCAGGTTTTAAGGAATGGCAGAGCCAGAATTAGAAGCCAGCTCCACCCCCAGCCCAAGGTTCCTCCTAACAGCCTCCCTTCCCTTTTAGAGCCAAGATCCCCTGGGCGTTAGTCTGTGACCCCTTAGCTGTGTGTCCTTGGACAAGTGGAGGTGAACTCTCCGAGCCTCCATTTACTCCTTCATGAAATGGGAATGACAGCCTGCTTGTGCTGTGGGCCCGGGGTGTATAGTCAGTAGCACTGTAGTTCTTTCCCTTCCTTACAGGGGAGCCCCAGGGGAGCTGGGGCAGCATGATTGGGGTGATCAATGGCCGGAAATTTGGCGTGGCCACACTCAACACCAGCGTGATGCAGGAGGCGCACTCCGGGGTCAGCAGCATCCACAGCAGTATCCGCCATGTCCCAGCAAACGTGGGTGAGTAGAAGGCAGAGCATCACCTGCCTCTGGGCCATTGTCCCAGCCCCAGCGAGGATCCTCCAGAACATGCTGGACCGAGGAGGGGCAGAGCCTGTGCCCCGAGACTTGCTCAGGGCCTGATGACCAGAGCACATCTGACCACCTCTCAAAGCTGAGTGCAGGCCAAAGCAAAGCAAAGCTCAGTGGACTTAGGTGCAGGCAACTTCCTGTCCCCCTCACAACCTCCCAAAAACAAAGGAACTGCATTTACAGTCAGACCAAGAGTGTGCGAAACGGTCGGTGTTCTGGGGGTGCGGGCACTCGGATTGTGGTTTCCCAAGCCACCGATGGCTCCCTGAGGCTTTTCCCCATTTAAGTTAAGGCTTGGGCTGATGGAAGTGGAGGGATCTCCAGTCATGAGTGAGGGGTGCAGGCTGGAGGTGACGGGAAGCGGGAAACATGGAGAATTGAATTGCCTAGAAAACCTAGAGGACTAAGAAGAGCTAAGAAGAGTCATCTGCACACAGAGCTCTCATGTACGGTGTGTGAGCGATGAATGCTCTGAGAGACCTGCAGAGCTTGTGACAGTGGATGTCACTGTCTCTCCC
Organism: Nomascus leucogenys; assembly: GCF_006542625.1. Taxonomy (NCBI): domain Eukaryota; kingdom Metazoa; phylum Chordata; class Mammalia; order Primates; family Hylobatidae; genus Nomascus; species Nomascus leucogenys. Next base: position 106,553,172 of record NC_044388.1, read on the forward strand.
TTCCCAAGGAATCCCTGGCCCCTCGTGGGGGTCCAGGAGGGGCAGTGTTCATGGGGTCTTCACTAAAAGTAGCTCCTCTGAAGCTGCCCTTGGCCATGGTCCTGCATGAGCAGTGTGGGGTCAGGGGATTTTGCTGGGGAAGTCACTCTGAGCTGGCTGTCAGCAGACAGCAGATGAAGCGAGACGCCGCCCAGACATGGCTGCTTATTCCAGCTGCAGGAGTGCGAGGCCTGGAAAAGCATCTGGCCCCAAGCCCGCGGGCCAGGCTCTGTTCCATGAAACAGACGCACAGAGAGGCTGAGAAGGTGGTGCCCATGCACAGGGGCCTGGCCGGCTCCTGTGAACCTTGCAAAGCTGGCACCGTCCCTGACTCGGAGCAAGTGGGGAGCAGGTGTATTCCCCTTGCCCAGTCCGTGGCCCCACCTGGCCCTGCGTGGAGGGTGGGGCATCACGTGAAGAAGATCTGAGAATCCACGTCCAGGGCCATTTTTTGGTTCTTTTTTCAAATGGGTTGGAACAAACCGGGGCTCGTCCAGAAGGGATCTGCAAGTTAGAAAAGTTGGTTCACTTCAACTCAGCAAATATGTAATGACAGTCTGTGGAGTCCCTGGCTCCGTGGTGACCCAGGGGCCCTCAATCGGTATTTGTTGAACTAAGTTAAATGTCAGCAAGGTACATGCATTTATTTCTTCTTTTTTTTTTCTTTTTGAGACTGCTTCTCGCTTTGTTGCCCAGGCTGGAGTGCAAGTGATGCAATCACAGCTCACTGCAGCCTCAGCCTCCCAGGCTCAAGCGATCCTCCTACCTTAGCCTCCCCAGTAGCTAGGACTATCAGGCGTATGCCACCACACCTGGCTTAGGTCCATATATATATATATATATATATATATATACATTTTTTTTTTTTTTTTTTTTTTTGAGACGGAGTCTCACTCTGTCACCCAGGCTGGAGTGCAGTGGCGCAATCTCAGCTCACTGCAAGCTCCGCCTCCCAGGTTCACACCACTCTCCTGCCTCAGCCTCCCGCATAGCTGGAACTACAGTCGCCTGCCACCACACCAGGCTAATTTTTTTTTTTTGTATTTTTAGTAGAGACGGGGTTTCACCGTGTTAGCCAGGAAGGTCTCGATCTCCTGACCTCGTGATCCGCCCGCCTTGGCCTCCCGAAGTGCTGGGATTACAGGCGTGAGCCACTGTACCCAGCCTGTCCTTAATATTTTTATTTTTTGTAGAGACAGTCTCACTATGTTGCCTAGCATTTCCTTGTATAAATTTATTAATTTCACAGTTACTCCAGGAAGTAGATTATTTGCCTCCACCAGGTCCCGGATTCTGGTTAAATAATTGGCATGGCAGTCACAAGGCTGAGTATGGGCAGCAAGGGAAGGGGCTGAGCTCTCCTGGGGGCAGTGGGGAGCCATGACGGGACCTTGAACAGGAGAGTGGCTGCCCTGAGGATCAGCTCTAACCTGGCCTCTACGCCCTGCCCCACCCAGGGCCTCTGATGCGGGTGCTCGTGGTCACCATCGCCCCCATCTACTGGGCCCTGGCCAGAGAGAGTGGGGAAGCCCTGAATGGCCACTCCCTGACCGGGGGCAGGTTCCGGCAGGAGTCACACATGGAGTTTGCTACAGGTAAGCGGGGCCTCCCCCAGGTGGGCCAGGCAGGACTGAAGCCTGCGCCCAGGACCTCCCTTGGTGACTCTGGGCTGGGTGGGGATGGTTTGCAGGGGAGCTGCTCACGATGACCCAAGTGGCCCGGGGCCTGGATCCTGATGGCCTCCTGCTCCTCGACGTGGTGGTCAATGGCGTTGTCCCTGAGAGCCTGGCTGATGCAGATCTTCAAGTGCAGGTTGGGGGTCAAGTCCTGGGGTGTGCAGACAGGGTGGGTGAGAGAGACGGAGGTGCCCGGCTCTCAATCACCCCTGAGCAGCCAGGCCCACTCTCCCTCCTGACACCGCTGCAGGGCTGGGTCACAGTCTGGCCTTGGACTTAGGGTAGGATGAGCAGTTGTAACAGGCTCAAGTTCAAGCCCTTGAAGGGATGCTCTGAGCCATGCGACTTCAGATCAGAGTATTCTTGTTCAAAAGCGCGAGTCCTGAAGAGAGGTGAGCTGCCCAGAGCAGCCCAGCTGTTAGAAGAGGTTCTAGGAGGCTCACCCATCTCCTCCCAAGGCTCACCCCATCTCTTCCCAAGGCTCACCCCATCTCCTCCCAAGGCTCACCCCATCTCCTCCCAAGGCTCACCCCATCTCCTCCCAAGGCTCACCCCATCTCCTCCCAAGGCTCACCCCATCTCTTCCCAAGGCTCACCCCATCTTCTCCCAAGCCTCCTCAAGACCCTGAGTTGGGGTAAGGGTCTCAGGCTGCTTGGGAGTTGAAATCTCAGCATTTTCCTCCTCCCCTTCCAACCCTGACCCCTTTCTCCCTCTCCCCCACCCCTCCTCCTCCTCCCCTCCTCTTCATCCTGCAGGACTTTGAGGAGCACTACGTGCAAACAGGGCCTGGCCAGCTGTTTGTGGGCTCCACACAGCGCTTCTTCCAGGGCAGCCTCCCCTCGTTCCTGCGCTGCAACCACAGCATCCAGTACAACGCGGCCCGGGGCCCCCAGCCCCAGCTGGTGCAGCACCTGCGGGCCTCAGCTATCAGCTCGGCCTTCGACCCAGAGGCCGAGGCCCTGCGCTTCCAGCTCACTACAGCCCTGCAGGCGGGTGAGGCCCCTCTGCTTTGTCCCACCCCCACTGCCCCAGCTAAAACCTGCCAGGGGCCCAAATGCACGTGGCTGGAATCCACCCCTGCCCCTAACATCCACTGACCATGGGCCAGACTTCAGACTGAGACGGCCCACCTGGCCTGCTCACCTGGCCTGTCCCCACTCCCATCCATCCACCCACCCTCCTCACAGGGACACAGCTCTCTAAGCCACCCTTGTTCCAACCTCTGGATCCTTTCCCCAGGCCCCAAGGTGAAGGTCCAGGCACCCCAGGCTGATGTTAAGGAATTGAGTCACCCAACCCTCTTCTCCCGAGGGCACCTGCACCGAGGCCCCACCCAGGGAGCCAGAAACCACTGTTGGAACCCTAGAGACCCACAGGAACATGCTGTTTACCCAGTGAATGCTAAAGATACACATGCTCACATTATTTGAGGTCCCAGAGTGTTATGAACATTGAATGAGAGACAGTGATAAGAGCACCGCTTTGAGGTCAGGCAGACCCCAGTTCAAATCCCAGGTGCACCACTTTCTGGCTGTGGGACCTTGGAGGCAATGTCCTGGTCCTCCCGGAGCTTCAGTGTTCCCATCTGTACAGCGGGCAGGAATCGCCTGCCTTGCAGGGTGTCACCGTACAGATGTTGTCTCTAAAACCCTAGCCTGGCACCTAGTGGCTGCCTCATCAAGGGTGGCTGTCCCTACAATTATTTGGACCAAGCTTGTCCAACCCGTGGCCCACAGGCCGCATGCCACCCAGAACAGCTTTGAATACGGCCCAACACAAATTTATAAACTTTCTTAAACATTATGAGATTTTTTTGTGATTTTTTTTTTTTTTTTTTAGCTCATCAGCTATCCGTATTTTATGTGTGACCCAAGGCAATTCTTCTTCTTCCAGCATGGCCCACAGAAGCCAAAAGATAGGACACCCCTGATTTAGACTGCCTTGTGTCCTTCCCGCCTCCAGAACCCAGCTCACCCCTCCCCTGCCTTTGTCTTTGCTGCCCGTCCGACGCTCTCCTCTGCCCCTGGAGAGGAGCACGCTCTCTGTGCATTGCTGCCGTGGTCTCACGAGAGCCGTTCTGCATGTGCTGACCTCCTGCGTTTTATCTGAATGGTTTTCCTGGGGCTGCCTGACTCACTGCCCAGCCCCACTGGGAGCCCTTCAGGACACATTTCCTTGACTGGGCGTGCCCTGCAGTCATCGCCTCCAACAGGCCTGGGCAGGAAATGGGCTCGCTGACTCTCTGGCACCGTCTTGGCTCTGCCTGGCTAAGCTGGCAGTGGGGGAGCTGCAAGCCTGGGCTACGGCCAGGGCAGCCTTGGGAGAGGACACCCTCATGTCCTTAGAGTCTGTCCTCTTTGCCTTGCAGCGGAGAACGAGGTCGGCTGCCCCGAGGGCTTTGAGCTGGACTCCCAGGGAGCGTTTTGTGTGGGTGAGCGCCCCCAACCCTGGCATGGATGTGGGAGGCCTCTCAGCCTGGGATGGATGGCTTCTCCCAGCCAGCTGGCAGGAGGGCCTGGGAGCGGAGACCACCAGACCCCTTCCTGCCCCAGACAGGGACGAGTGCTCGGGAGGCCCCAGCCCCTGCTCCCATGCCTGCCTTAACGCACCCGGCCACTTCTCCTGCGCCTGCCCGACTGGCTTCGCCCTGGCCTGGGATGACAGGAACTGCAGAGGTGAGGGAGTCGCTGGGAGGAGGGAGGAGACGTGCTCCTCAGGCCTGACCCAGGTGTGCGGAAGGGTCCCCAGGGCCAGGACCCTGGCTGGGGACACAGACCTGCAGGGATGGCCAATTCTTGAGGGTGTTTGATGTCAGCCTGGGGGTCCCAATGCTATGTCCCCACCAGGCTCCTTCCTGCTATGGGAGCTGCAGATGAGTGAGGCCCAGGTATCAGGGGGTGATGGGCAGCCCCAGAGACATACGGGCGGTTATCACATGCTTACAGCATTCTGAACCTGAACAGGCCTCAGAAGCTTTCCCAACACTCAGCATAATTTCCAATTGACTGAGACTGGCAAGTGAATTGTCCCCCTCAGCAATGTTGCTGGATGACAAATCTGACCTCAGGTGATGGTGCTGATGCTGACCCCCAATCTGCATCCCTGCACTCCCACCAGGAGGGCCTGGTGCCAAGTCTCTGCTGGGCTCCAAGCCGGGCGCCCAAGGGGACGTTCTCTGCAGCCTTGCATTGGAAGCTGCAGGCCCAAGCTCTCGGGTCCCTTGGAGTGGGCCCTGTGTTCTGGGGTAGGGAGCAGGACAATGGGAAGAGCTAGCAGAAGGGGTGGGGACCTTCTTGCCAGTGGCTCCTGGGCCTGTGGACGAAGCCTCTGTGGATAGGCTGGGCCAGGGTTAGGTGGCGAGGCAGGCCTGGGGATCATGTTCACACGGCCATCTGCCCTGATCTGCCCCCAGATGTGGACGAGTGTGTGTGGGATGCTCACCTTTGCCGAGAGGGGCAGCGCTGTGTGAACCTGCTCGGGTCCTACCACTGCCTCCCTGACTGTGGGCCTGGCTTCCGGGTGGCTGCTGATGGGGCCGGCTGTGAAGGTGACGGGGGCACAGCATGCGGCCTGTCCATACTCCTGGAAACCCAGAGGTTGCCAGGGATCAGCTGATAGGGGGCTGTGTGTCACTGGGCTCTGGGCTTCCAGGAAGACTGAGACTTTTGGCAGAAGGAGCACAGCAAGGCTGGGGACAAAGCCTGAGCCAGGCTCTGGAGGTCTGAGCCCTCCCCTGGCTCCTGGCAGCTGGCACCTTCTTTGATAGGGGTGTTTTCTTTCTGGACCTCAGTGTCTTGTCTGCTTGATAAAGAGGGAGCTGGGTCAGGGATGGCAAACACATGCTCCCTCTGCTGCCATCCGTTCTGTTCCCCCGCATGAATCAAGCCCCAGCTAGAGACCACTTCTGAATCCTTCTTGACCCAACAGCCTCTGCAGCCACCATGGAGCAGGTGCAGTCAGCCTTTGAGATAAAACCTAGGTGCCACCCCTGGACAGGTGACCTCAATGGTCCTTCCTGTTCTAGCAGTCTATGGCTGCAGGACCGTGGGTGCACCCGGCTCCTCTGAGAGACTGTACGGTGGAGAGGGAAGCACGGTGGAGCCTGACCCCAGAGGATCAGCCATCGCCATCGCAACTCTGTGGCCCCCAGGGCCCTTAGAGTGCCCGAAAACTCACTGGGCTCTCCTGCCTGCCGCCCTTCCTGCCCCCTTTCCTCCTTTCTCACCACTTTCTTAGCTCTTCCCACATACCAGGCTCCCCTCCTCACCACGACCCCATGAAGAGGTCACATCTTTACCCTCTTTATGGATAAGGAAACTGAGGCTCAGAGAGGGAGAGTTCCTTGCCCAAGGGTTAGAATATGGAGAGCTCAGCGGAACCCAGGACTCCGCCCACAAAACCCACCCTTTCAGCCCCTTCCTTTCTTTGGGACCTGGAACCCTGTTGACCTCCAACCTGGTATAACTGGGGGAGGTGCTACGAGGGCTGCCATGCAGCCTGGTGGCACTGAAACTGGAGAAGGGGACAGGGAGGCCCAGATATGGAGGGGGATGGTCCGTCCCTTGGGGGAGGGGCTCTGGGCTAGTCTTCCCCCCGCCGACCATGCCTCTGCCTCCCAGATGTGGACGAATGCCTGGAGGGGTTGGACGACTGTCACTACAACCAGCTCTGCGAGAATACCCCAGGCGGTCACCGCTGCAGCTGCCCCAGGGGTTACCGGATGCAGGGCCCCAGCCTGCCCTGCCTAGGTACGGGGACACCCACCCTCTGGCCGGCACCCCCAGCTCAGGGGCTGAGAGTGTCTAAGGCGCCAGTGCTGGTGAGTTCTGAGAATAACCAAACAGCAGCCGACACTTTGCACTCACTGGGTGCCTGCCTGTGCACCAAAGCCTCAGCCTGACCCTATGGGGTCATCTTACGGGGAATTTCAAGAGTGGGAGGACTGTGGAGGCAAGTGAGTGTATCTCAAAGAGGCTTAGGAGAGGGAATGGATCTAACTGGGGCACTGAAGGGCTGAGGGGGAGCTGGAGTCTGGGATGATGCTGAGAGCTGGGGAGGCTGAGCCTCTGGTAGCCTTAGGTGGAATCAGAGAGGAGGCTGGGGTTGGTCCAGGAGAGGAGGATGCAGTGTGGCTCGCATGCAGCGTGGGAGTGACTGGATTCTAGGGAGTGCCGACAAAAGAGAAGGCAGGGCCAGGCAATGGCTGCAGGCTGCAGGGGGCCCTGGGCCACCTGTCTGTGCACACGCCTGACTCCACCCCTCTGCAGATGTCAATGAGTGCCTGCAGCTGCCCAAGGCCTGCGCCTACCAGTGCCACAACCTCCAGGGCAGCTACCGCTGCCTGTGCCCCCCAGGCCAGACCCTCCTTCGTGACGGCAAGGCCTGCACCTCACTGGAGCGGAATGGACAAAATGTGACCACCGTCAGCCACCGAGGCCCTCTATTGCCCTGGCTGCGGCCCCGGGCCTCGATCCCCGGTGGCTCCTACCATGCCTGGGTCTCTCTCCGGCCGGGTCCTGTGGCCCTGAGCAGCGTGGGCCGGGCCTGGTGCCCTCCTGGTTTCATCAGGCAGAACGGAGTCTGCACGGGTAAGGCCAGGCCCTGACCATCCACGGGACACTGCCATTATGGGCTCTTGGGCCCCTAGGGTGGGTGTACAGGTGCCCCCCACCGAGTTCAGAAACCCAGACCTTCCTGGCAAGTGAGGCGGGTGGTGTGGTGGATGGTGGCTTCACCAATGCAGGGTGTCTCGGAGCCTTGGCTGTGCTACTGGGCAGGGGACTTCCAAGATGGGGTGGACTATTTTTTAAACCATTTGACTTCAGGACACTTTGCCCAGAGGGAGGGCATCCTAGGCAAGTGGTCCTGAGAACCCCCTTTGAGAAACACTCCTCTTAGCACTCAGAGGGAAAGCAGTCAGGGAGGGAGATTTTCAGGGGTGAAAGAGAATGTTCCAGGTAGACATGAGAATGTGACAAGGGACTGCTGGGTGGTGGGGGTGGGGGACGGCCCCTGGACCCTGCAGAGAGGGACAAAGAGGAGGTGGCCTGCCCTAGGGCTGACGCCTCGGCATTCCTGCCTGGACGGAGGCGTCTGTGGGGTGGTGCTGCTTGCTCCTTCTATGCCTTGGTGAGCCCGGGGTAGGTAAGGTGGGGCTCCTCCCTCTCACCAAGCCCAGGGACTCCCCCAACCCCAAACCTAGGCTGGGAGGGGCAGGACAGGGAGAAGGAGCAGGGCCGCTTCAGAGCCCAGACGGCAGGTGTGTGGCCACATCGGTGTCTGTGGCTCAGTGTGTCTCTCTGCCCCCGTCCCCTACCTGCCCCACCCCCATGCCCGAGCCAGACCTCGACGAGTGCCAGGTGAGGAACCTGTGTCAGCACGCCTGCCGCAACACCGAGGGCAGCTACCAGTGCCTGTGCCCCACCGGCTACCGCCTGCTCCCCAGTGGGAAGAACTGCCAGGGTGAGCCGGGCTCAGGCCACCGCCCAAACACCCTTGGGGCTAGGGCAGGCAGCGTGGGATGGGACATGTGGCATCTCACCTACTCCGTTCACTCCAGCCCCTTCACAACTATCCTGTGATGTGGGGCAGGAAGGCAGGCTCAGAGGGGTTCCGTGAACACCCCAGGCTCCCACAGCCATGCCAGGGCCCGTCCTCTGAACAGGAGCTCTGAGATTACGTGGGCAGGCTCTGAAAGCAGCTCCGCAAGGCCAATCCTAGCTCTGCTGTGTGTCCCTGGGAAACTCACTTCACCTCTCTAAGCCTCTGGCCTCCTGGTTAAATGGGGCTCACACAGTCCCCCCTCAGATAGCTGGGCTGAGAGCTGTGGAGATTGAGCACAGAGCCGCACAGCTGCTGCTGCTGGTATAGTAAGTGCCTCTAACTCCCAAACCGGGCACCGTTTCCCTGGTGTGCACAAACGGGGCTGGGGCCAGTCATGCTGCTTCCTCCACAGGAACCATGCCTGCCCTGCCTGTCTCTGTCCCTCACGCTGCCATGGAGGTCACCGAACATCCTCTGAGAAGGGTGGGGCTTCCACTGAGGAAGACAGGATCAGGGGCTCTGTCCATGGGCAGTGGGCACTCTGGGTCTTTGGGCAAAGCAGCCACCTAGGGAAAGCCCCATCTCTCCCAGGCCCTCCTACCCAGCACTTGGTCAGGAGGCCCCCACAGTGCCCACCTACACGCCCTGGAAAGCCCTGGCCCCCCCAGGGAGATGAGAAGGTGCTGCAGGCCTCCAGCTGGGTGGTCACGGGTCAGACTGGCTGGGGACAAAGGGAGAAGGGCTGCTCACCTCACTGGTCCCCCAAAGGTACTTCTCCCCACGCACTCCCCCTTTCTCCTTTGCTCCATCTTTTCATCTCCCTCCCCCGCTTCACCAACTTCCCCATCCAGACATCAACGAGTGCAAGGAGGACAGCATCGAGTGTGGACCCGGCCAGATGTGCTTCAACACCCGGGGCAGCTACCAGTGTGTGGACACACCCTGTCCTGCCACCTACCGGCAGGGCCCCAGCCCTGGGTAAGGGCTGAATTGGCAGGGCCTCGTGCCCTCAGGAAAAGCACATTTTTCAGTCACTCGGGATGCAGAATGGCCCTGTCATTGTCACTCCCCACATAAGTGATGCAGGCAGGAGCGCACGGAGCCCTGGGGGCAGGGAGAGGCCAGAGTGGGAGAGAACGGGGACACAGGAGCACACACACCAAACCCCAGACACAGGAACACCGTGCAGACCCACACACAACCCCAGGACAAAACTCAGACACGCCAGCACCAAACCCATCTCCCCCACTCCACTCACAGCGGCCACGGACACTCATCAAGACGCACGGAGACATGGGGACCTTAGGGGTGGCAGCTGCTGCCCTGGAAAGGTTTCTCGCGGCGGGTGACCTGTCCCGGGCCTTAACAACTGGAAACCTAGGCTGGGGTTGGAAGCGGATGCCCCAGGCAAGGCTAAGCGCAGTCTCCACCTCCAACCCCGCCCCCGCAGGGCAAATCCAGACTGGGTGACTGGGCCCAGGGGCACATCGCTCCCCTGTGTCTGCTGGGCTTCCCTGGGGCATGGATCTGGAAAGTCCGCTGGAGGGACCGTGAAAGGGCACGCCTCTGGCTTCTCTGGGCTTCAGTTTGTTGATCTCTAAAACGGGCTAGCGTGGGCGCCTGCAGAGAAGGCGGGTGGGGCTCTGCGGGAGAAGGACGGGCAGCGCGTGGGCGGAACTGCAGGGGCTGGCAGGGAGGTCTGAGTTGCGCGGATGGGCCACGCTCCGACCGCACCCCCGAGTCCGCCTGTCCGTGTGTCTGTGCCGCCCGCAGGACGTGCTTCCGGCGCTGCTCTCGGGACTGCGGCACGGGCAGCCCCTCTACGCTGCAGTACCGGTTGCTGCCGCTGCCCCTGGGCGTGCGCGCCCACCACGACGTGGCCCGCCTCGCCGCCTTCTCCGAGGCCGGCGTCCCCGCCAACCGCACCGAGCTCAGCGTGCTGGAGCCCGACCCCCGCAGCCCCTTCGCGCTGCGTCCGCTGGGCGGGGGACTCGGCGCGGTCTACACCCGTCGCGCGCTCACCCGCGCCGGCCTCTACCGGCTCACTGTGCGCGCCGCGGCGCCGCGCCACCAAAGCGTCTTCGTCCTGCTCATCGCCGTGTCCCCCTACCCCTACTAAACGGGAGAGGGCATTGGCGGCCGCCCTGGACGCCTCCCTCTGTGAGGTCAGGTCCTCGCTGTCGGGGGGGTCAAGGCTGTGCGCAGGGTCGTGTTGACCCAAGGTCTCGCTGACGCACGGGGCGGGAGACGATGACGCTCCGCTTGCCACAGCAGGTGGCGTGGACCAAGCTTCTCCTCGACCCCTTCCTCGGGGGTCACGCCAGGACACGGGGCACCTGGACGCACGGGAGAAGGGGCAGACCCCGCGTTGGGGGTGGCAGCGGCTGTCGCCCGGCCACACCTGGCGGTGTCATTCTGAACCCTGTTGCAATATAAAAAGATTGGTAAAGATTGTTTTTTTAACCAACTTGGTTTCTTTGTCTAATTATTTTGCTTTGTAGGGAAGGCTTTGGTCTGGGAAGGAGACCACGCCTTCTGTTCTGATCCAGGAGCACTGCAGTTTGAGTCTACCAGCCTTAGGAGTAGGGCGCCTCAGGCACCTCCCGGCCTCAGTTTCCTAATCCATAAAATATTGCAATAGGGCATTCCCTTCCCCCATAGGGCTGCGGGGGCAATTAAATGAGGAGTAAATGTGTTGCACAGACAGCAACAGCCAGTGGCAAAAAAATAATTCTTACTTTTTAGAGGCAGGGTCTTGTCCTGTCGCCCAAGCTGGAGTTGCAAATGACATGATCGTGGCTCACTGCAGCCTCGACCTCCTGGCCTCGCGATCCTCCCGCCTCAGCCTCCAGGGCAGCTGAAACTACAGGCACATGCCACCATGCCTGGCCTTTATATTAACTATTAATGTTTTGTGTATATGTAAGTCATACAACATGATGCTTTGATACACATAATGAAATGGTTACTACAGTCAAACCAATGAACATATCCATTTGGATTTTGTGTGGGTTTGAAAAAAAATAAAACATACCCATCATCTTGTATATACTTATTTTTGTGGCAAAAACAATATCTACTCCGTTAGGAAAATACCAATGTGATATTATTATTTTGAGATAGGATCTCACTCTGTCACCCAGGCTGGAGTGCAGTGGCGTGATCTCTGCTCACCTCAATCTCTGCCTCCCAGGCTCAAGCAATCCTCCCACCTCAACCTCCTGAGTAGCTGGGACCACAGGCATGCACCACCACACCTGGCTAAATTTTTTTTTTTTTTGAGTTGGAGTTTCGCTCTTGTTGCCCAGGCTGGAGTGCAGTGGTGCTATCTCGGCTTACCGCAACCTCCGTCTTCTGGGTTCAAGTGATTCTCCTGCCTCAGCCTCCCGAGTAGCTGGGATTACAGGCATGTGCCACCATGCCCAGCTAATTTTGTATTTTTAGTAGAGATGGGGTTTCTCCACGCTGGTCAGGCTGGTCTCAAACTCCTGACCTCCAGATGATTTGCCCACTTCGGCCTCCCAAAGTGCTGGGATTACAGGCATGAGCCACCGTGCCCGACCTAATTTTTTAAATGTTTTGTAGAGATGAGGTTTCATTATGTTGCTCTGTCTGGTCTGGAACTCCTGGCTCAAAGGATCCTCCCACCTCAGCCTCCCAAACTGCTGGGATTACAGGCATGCGCCACTGCACCTGGCTTACCCCAGTGTATTTTTATCTGCTAACTCTTGTTGCTTTCTAGTCCTAGACTCCTACAGCGGGCTTCTTTATGGCTTGGTTATTATCTTGTATCCTTTGCACCTTGCCCCTGGGTTTCACTTGCAGTCCTCTTCTGAGCTATCTTTTTCCTGATAGCACTCCCCCCACTCTGTGGGACGGATTATTGAAGGCAAGGGCCGTTTCTAGGCCCTGGCCTTAATAATTCATCTAATTTATCTACAGGAAGGGCCTTTGTTGGATGAATGAATGGACAGAAGTTTAATGGAACAATTCCTAAGTAGTCCTTTTTTTTTTTTTGAGATGGAGTCTGGCCCTGTCGCCCAGACTGGAGAGCAGTGGCGCGATCTCGGCTCACTTTAAGCTCCACCTCCCGGGTTCACACCATTCTCCTGCCTCAGCCTCCCGAGTAGCTAGTATTACAGGCATGCACCACCATGCCCGGCTAATTTTGTATTTTTAGTAGAAACGGGGTTTCTCCATGTTGGTCAGGCTGGTCTCAAACTCCCAACCTCAGGTGATTTGCCGGCCTCGGCCTCCCAAAGTGCTGGGATTACAGGCATGAGCCACCGCGCCTGGACTAATTTTTATATTTTCAGTAGAGACGGGGTTTCACCATGTTGGCCAGGCTGGTCTCAAACTCCTGACCTCAAGTGATTCTCTTGCCTCAGCCTCCCAAAGTGCTGGAATTACAGATGTGAGCCACTGTGCCCAGCCCCTGGGGGAGTTTTTAAAAGGCGGTCAGGGCAGGCCTCACCGAGCAGGTGGCTTCTGAGAAGAGACCAGAAGAAGGTGAAGGAGAAAGTTACACGGCCATCGCAATAGAGGGGAGGGTGTTCCAGAAGAGGGGACAGCAAGTGTCAGGGCCCTCAGCTAGGAGGCTGGGGAGGCTGGAGATGAATGAGGTGGGAGAAAGGGAAGAGAGAAAGGTCGAGGGGGTGGGGTGGATCCTGTGAGGTCTTTGGGCCACCACAAGGACCTTGGCTTTGATGAGTGACCTATACAAGAGTACGTGTATAGTTGGGTGTGGTGGTGCATGCCTGTAGTACCAGCTACCTGGGAAGCTGAGGAGGGAAGATCCTTGAGCCCAGGAGTTTGGGGCTACAGTGAGCTATGATTTGGCCACTGCACTCCAGCCTGGGTGAGAGAGCGAGACCCCATCTCCAACGAAAATGGTTTTTAAGAAAGTCATTGCATATCTGCGTGTTGGCCTATCTCCAGTGTGCTGGGTCTCGGGAGGAGTGTAGGTGAAACGGAGCTTGGCAGAAGCTCACGCTGCTGTTCGTCCTTCTCCTCCCGTTCCTGCCCTTCTCCCTGGGCTGGCAGCAGCCCCTGCCTGGGTGGCCTCTTTGTTGCCAGCTGCCCCTGACACAGCCTCTGGGAGAGAGAAGTTGTCTTTTGCATATGGTTCTGAAGAAGAGAGTTCCTCTCTCCCTGTTTCTCCTACTTAGTGTGACATGGTCAGCTCCCTCTGTGTCCCCTCCCTCTCATCTGGGCAATGAGGAAAATTGTCTGAGTTAGTTCCTTCTAGAGGTGAACGACAATCAGGCTGTCTAAACAGAGCTGTTCTGGGTACACAGAGAAAAAATCACTGTGTCCATTTTACAGATGGAGAAAGGGGGGTACAGGGAGGGAACATGATCCAGTCACTTGACTGAGGTGTGACTGGTTAATGGTCAGACTGGGACTCTTGATTCCCACCTAACAGCCCAATAGAACCTTCTCCAGGGCGATTCTTCCTGCAGGTTTCCTTCAAACCAGTCTGCAAAGTTTTTCTGTTAGGGGCCAGATAGTACTTTCTGCTTTGCGGGACATTCAAGCTCTGTCAAAATGACTTACCTTTGCCATTGCAGCGCAAAAGCAGCCCCGAAGGACCCATGAACAGATGGGCACGGCTGTGTTCCAATAAAATTTTATTTGTGGACACTTACATTTCAAATTCATTATCATTTTCACGTGCCATGAAATATTCTTCTTTTGATATTTTTCAACCATTTACAAATGCAAGAGCCATTCTTAGTTTGCACGCAGGCTTGACAAAAACAAGTTCAGATCAGAGTTTGCTGATCTCTGGTTTAAACCACAGAAATCACTGATGGTGGAAGTCCAGGCTGGGTGGAGAGATTAGAGGTGGCGGGAAGAAGTGGGGGAGGGGCTTCCTAGACCCTCCTGTACCCCATTTGTCCAGGGTCCACCTGTGAGGGCCTTCCTTGGGCCGAACACCCCTCTTTGTGCAACGCCAGGGGTCAGCGGGTCAGAACTGGAGCGCTGCTCTTTGCTAGGCTGTTAATTTTTTATGGAGCTGGGGACTTTGTGGAGGCGACGCAGAGGTGGAGACCCACAGAGGGGAGGGTCCTCTCTCACCCCTGCTGTCTCCTGCAGGCCGCTCCCAGTCTCACCCAGGCCTTCCATGTTTGTAAAACTACTACTTATTAAGTCTTTGTCCAGTGTCTTACAGACTTGAGATTTTTTGTTTGTTTGTTTTTTGTTTTTGAGACGGAGTCTCACTGTGTCGCCCAGGCTGGAGTGCAGTGGCGCGATCTCGGCTCACTGTAAGCTCCGCCTCCCATGTTCACGCCATTCTCCTGCCTCAGCCTCCCGAGTAGCTGGGACTACAGGCGCCCGCCACCACGCCCAGCTAATTTTTTTTTTTTTTTAGTAGAGATGGGGTTTCACTGTGTTAGCCAGGATGGTCTCGATCTCCTGACCTCGTGATCCGCCTGTCTCGGCCTCCCAAAGTGCTGGGATTACAGGTGTGAGCCACTGTGCCTGGTGACTTGGGTTTATTTAGTCCTTCCAGGAGCTCCAGAGCCAAGAAAGAGCGTCCCCATTTCACAAATGAGAGAAGGAGAGCTCAGAGAAGGAAGCCACTTATCTCATCTCACACAGCCTGGAGGGGAAGAGAAGGACTCAACCCAGGCCCATCTGACTCCAGAGTCCTGGGCTCTGACCACCAGGCTCCCCTGCCTCCACTTTCCAAGGAAGGGGAAAGAAAGAGAGGGCCAGGGGCAGGCTGAAGACAAGGGCCCTTGGCAATTGAACATGTGAGGAGCAAAAAAGGGTGTCCATTCAGCCCCCTGCCTCCCCACTTTTCCCTCCTTTTCCATTTGAGGCTATGGAGCGGAGGCGGGGGAAAGGAGTGACTTACCCAAGGTCACACAGAAAGCCCAAGGCAGACCAGGCCTTGGAGCCAGATTCTGACCCAGTCCCTTCCTCCCCTACACTCCAACTGCTTACCCCACCCCCAAGGATGGTTACGAGCAGAGGAGGCCCCTCCCAAGCAAGCCGTAGCCAGAGCCAGAGAGTATTTTCCATCCAAGAAGGATGTTTGTCACTTCTCTTTTTCTAGCTGCCAGCTGCCATCGGCCAAGGCTCTGTCCAAGCCGCCCAGCCCCCTGGTGCCACCTGACCTCCGCGAGTCTGTTTGCACCATCGGGGTGGAAAACAGGCCTGCAGGTCGCTCTTTGAACTCCCTGATGTGGGTTTTCCACAAACCCAACAACTGGACTCTGTGTTCCTGTGGGCGAGGACTGGCAACCTAGGGTCTGGCCTGGAGGACACTCTCTTTTCCTAGGGCCAATGCCCAGGCTTGGGCAGCGGCAAAGTGGCTTCTGGTGCCAACCACGAGGAGGTTTCAGGGTGAGATCCTTGAAGTCTCTACACACCCAGGCCCTTTCACGCCCAGTAGGTACAGAGCCCTTGGGTGGCAGAGGCAAGAGAGGGAGGCAGGAGGAAGCCCACTCCAGGGCTCTGTGCACAGGCTGTATCTATGCCTTTAGGTGGCTGGAGGCATTTGATGAGCTCACATCCATTAAGCTTGCCCTGTAGCCATTCAGACAAGTGGCCACAAAAGAGCTGAGGCCAGGCGCAGTGGCTCACGCCTGTAATCTCAACACTTTGGGAGGCTGAGGTGGGTGGATCACCTGAGGTTGAGTTCGAGACCAGCTTGGCCAACATGGTGAAACCCCATCTCCACTAAAAATACAAAAATTAGCCAGGTGCGGTGGTGGGCGCTTGTAATCCTAGCTATCCTGGAGGCTGAGGTAGAATAATTGCTTGAACCCAGGAGGCAGAGATTGCAGTGAGCCGAGATTGTGCCACTGCACTCCAGCCTGGGCGACAGAGTGAGACTTATCTCAAAAAAAAAAAAAGGTCAGAGCTGACTCTTAGAAAAGCCCTCTGGCTGCATTGTGGAGCAAGGAGCAGAGGGGATGGTGAGCACAGGCAGGAGGATACGTGAGGTGTCTCCTGCAGAGGTGCATGTGAGAGGTCACAGTCATCCAGGCTAAGATAAGAGCAGTGGGGAGAGAGAGCAGGAACCAGAGCGCTCACATTCTTCCATTTTCTTGCTGGAGCCCTCAGCCCTCTGCTCTATGCCAGTATCAGAGCTTATGACAAGCAACTGATCTGGTGGGGGAGGAAAAGGATAAGAGAGGCATCACTAAGGAGCAGTGTGTGGAAAGACCACACGGCAAAAAGGGCACGACACATTGAAACAACCACAGCCAGGCTGGTAGCAGCACTATAGTGGGTAAGGGCAGAGGAGGAAGTACAGCCATTGAGATTTGATCCTAAGAATCATGGGGATCATCAAAACCTTGTTTCAGAAATCATTTTATTCATTAATATTGCAGTATATAGCTCTAAAACTTTACAAATCTTTCAATAAAAATATAACTACAAGCTGGGTGCAGTGGATCATGCCTGTAACCCCAGCGCTTTGGGAGGTCAAGGTAGGCAGATTGCTTGAGGCCAAGAGTTCAAGACCACCCTGGGCAACATGATGAAACCCATCTCCACTAAAAATACAAAAATTAGCCAGGTGTGGTAGCACGTGCCTGTAGTCCCAGACACTAAGGAGGCTGAGGTGGGAGGATCGCTTGAGCCCAGGAGGTAGAGGCTGCAGTGAGCCAACATCATGCCACTGCACTTCAGCCTGGGAGACAGAGGAGACCTTGTCTCAAAAAAGAAAAGTAACTACAATATCATTATTATTACACCTAAAAAATCAATAACTCTGTCTTGCTGTTATTGAATATCTCATCAGTGTTCAAACTTCCAATTGCTTATAAAAATATTTCTTTTGCACTTAAAAGAAACCAGGATCTAAATGAGATCTAAACATTGTGATTTATTTAATTTAATTTAATTTAATAATTTTTGAGACACAGCACATTTCGTGCCCAGGTTGGAGTGTGCAGTGGTGTAATCTTGGCTCACTGCAATCTCTGTCTTGGCTCACTGCAACCTCTGCTTGCCAGGTTCAAGCAATTCTTGCGCTTCAGCCACCTGAGTAGGTGGGATTAGAGGTATATGCCATGACAGCTGGCTAATTTTTTGGATTTTGACTAGAGACAGGGTTTCACTATGTTGCTCAGGCTGGTCTCAAAGTCCTGGCCTCAGCGATCTGCCCATCTAAGCCTCCCAAAGTGGTGGGATTAAAGGCATAAGCCACCACACCCAGCCTTGATTTTATCTCTTATAGCTCTTTTAACTCAAACATTCCCCTTCTGTTTCTTTTTTTTCTTAAAAATCAATTTAATTGAGATATAATTTTTTCCAGGAATGCAAGGTTGGTTCAACACCTGAAAGCCAATCAATGTAACACACCACATTTGTAAAATAAAGGAGAAAATCATATGATCATTTCAATAGGTGTAGAAATAGCATTTGACAAAATTTAGTACCTATTTATGTAAAAATCTTTTAATAAATTAGGAAGAAAAGTGAACTTCTTCTGACAAAAAAAAAAATCTATGAAAAACCTACAGCTAACATTGCACTTAATGGTGAAAGACTGAATGAATCCTCTGCCCTAAGATCATGAACAGGGCAAGGATAACTACTTTTACCAATTCTATTCAACATTCTACTGGGGATACTGACCATTGCAATAAGGCAAGAAAAAAAGGTACAAAGGTAATAAAGGGGAAAGTAAAACTGTTTGTATTCATAGACGACATTGCTGTCTACCTAGAAAATCCTAAGGTATTTACGAAAACCTACTAGAGTCAATAAGTGAATTTAACAAGGTTGCAGAATATGAATCTAATTTACAAAAATTGATTTTATATGCCAGCAACAATTGGAAAATAAAAATATCATTTATGATAGCATCAAAAAATTAAAATTCTTAGAAGTAAATTTGATGGAAGATAGGCAAAACTTGCACACTCAAATCCATAAAACATTGCTCAGACATCTGAACCATGATGGATCTCTTGGCACCTCCACTGAAATTGAAGACTTACCCTGATTTGATGATTACACATTGTATACACGGATCAAAATATCACACGTACCCCCAAAATATGTATAGCTAAAGATATATCAGTGAAAAATACAAAAAAAGAAAAAGAAATTGAGGACTTTTATACCACCTATCAAAGATGTCTCAACCTACCAAGTCTTCCTCTCCACCGAATGGAAGACTTAGGCCTTTGCCTAGGCACAGGCCTCCACCTGGCCAGTCATCCAAGGTGTCCAATAAAATAGTCACCTCAGAGCTGGGCCCTGGAGTACCCATACCTGTGACCCCAAGAAACTCTATCTCTTAAAACAAACAAACAAACAAACAAACTAACAAAAACCTCTCTGGCTGTTGGGGAGGAAATGTTGGAGGGGCAACTAGGGTAACCGGGGGAACCAGCAAAGAGACTTAAGTAAGAAATTATAATGGTCTGAGTAAGAGAAGATGGTGGCCCTGTGTGGAGGAAGTGGAGGTGGAGAGAAAGGGGCAGACTTGATCTATTTAGAAGATATGAATGTTTTTGGGTGAGGTGGCTCACACCTGTAATCCCAGCATTTTGGGAGGCAGAGGTGGGTCGATCACCTGAGGTCAGGAGTTCAAGATCAGCCTGGCCAACATGGTGAAACTCGTCTCTACTTAAAATACAAAAATTAGCCTGGTGTGGTGGCGGGCCTGTAGTCCCAGCTATTCAGGAGGCTGAGGCAGGAGAATCGCTTGAACCCGGGAGGCGGAGGCTGCAGTGACGGTGCCACTGTACTCCAGCCTGTGTGACAGAGCAAGACTCCAAATAAAAATTTACAAAAAAAAAAAAAAGAAGAAGGTATGAGTGTCTCAGATCCCAGTGCCTTTATTTCTCCACCTGCTCAGGCCTAGGTGCTGCTTTGTTTTTAGGAATGCCACCAAGATCACTTACCTAGAAGGTGCAAAGGCTCCTGGAGGACCCCTGACCTAGGTGTGGGCAGGGGGTAAGATGAAAGTCAAAGGCCATGGTGCCCCAGCCTCAGGTGGGGGAATCCCTTTGGGCCACGCCCCACTTTGGCCCTCAGCACTGCTCTGCAGGGTGAGGGCCAGAGCAGGGTGAAAGGTCCACCTGGCGGATGGAGGGGTCCAGGCAGAATATGGCTCATTCAGAAGCTGGCCAGTCCTCCCTCACCTTGGTCTCTGCCTCTGGGCAACCACTCACCTTGCTGTCGGTGGCAGGAGGGCGGGGGTGGGGGGCAGGGTGCTGCTGGCAGTTTGGGCCCCTGTTTTCTTCTCAGGAGAGCTGTGACCTCACTGTCTCTCACGTCACTGGTGCATGTGAGTTAGGAAGGGTCTGTCCCTTAGGCTGGAACCATTTCTGTGGCAGAGAGTAAAGGTCCCAGCAGCCTGTGACCCTGGGACTGTGACCTCAGTTCAGCTCAGGCTGGAGCTAAAGCAGAGGATTTGGGCCAGAGTTTCAGACACTGGATTCTAGCTCTGCTCTGCCACTCACATGCTGTGTGGCCTTGGGAAAGATACACCGTCTCTCTGTGCGGCAGGTTTCTGCCCATACCATGGAGATAACAATCACAGGTACTTCATACAGGGTAGTCGTGAAGGTGAAAACAGAATGCTTGCTCTTTCCAGGGCAGCCCTACCAATGAGAAAACAGGCTGCAGTGGGGAGTGACCGCCCCAAGGCCACACAACTGCTGCAAGGATGTCATTTTGTGGGCGTTCCTCAGTTGCCTCCTGCTAGTGTGGAAGGCCCAGAGACTCCACGAGACCCCCAGCTGGTCCTGTGAGAGGGCCGAGGGGGGCCAGTTGTGATACCGCCTCCCAGCTGGAAGGGGCCTCAAGCCACCCATACGCACCCAGCCCCACGTGGCTCACCAGGGACCCCTTTGCCATCAAGGGCCACATCCCAGGTTTAGGTGTCAGAGAACTGAGGGGCTTAAGAGAGAACTGAGCTGTGGCTTTATTTGTGAATTGGTTTGATCCTTTTTTCCTTCTAGAAGGACTCACAGCTACTGTCGCGTGCCATGGGCTTGAGGGGGTGGTGGGGGCTGGCTGGCAGAGGGGCTGAGAGTGGATGGTGATTAAAAGGAGAACTGACTCCAGGGTAGCGGCTGGGCAAGGCTTGGGGCTCCCACCTCCCCCAGGTTCAGAGCCGGCTGAGGACCGGGAGTCCTCCCCCCTGGGGTCAGTGCTCACTATGGAGCAACTGCCTTGGATGGGGTCCCAGGACTTGCTCTTTTACTGGGGCTGTGGTTGCAGTGAATAGGGCTTTGGAGCCGGCAGACCACGTTGGGAAATTCCTGATGTAGAGAAGCTTTTGAAGGCGGGCCTGGGGTCACAACTCCCAGCTGCTTTTTACAAGCAAGAGACTTCTCCTCTCTGAACCTCAACCTTCCCTCCTGTCTAGTGGGTTCGCAGCCAGACAGTCTTTTACTTACTGCTTACTGGGTGCCCTCTAGAGTCTGGGCAGGTGCCAGGCTCTGAGAAGACAGGCCAGCAATCAGCCCTGGCCTAAGGGATGAAAGCCGGGCCTTCCCGCTCCGGCTCACTTCGGGTTTCTCATCCTTACTCGGCTTCCGGAGGCTACGGTGGGGAGGGAGGGGCTCTGGGGGCTGCAGAAGGCCCAGGCTGCCGGCACCAGATAGAGGTGAGCACAAAGCTCCCTACGCCAGTGGAACTTTTATCCCGGCTCCCACCTCGAAGCGTTTGAATGCTTCCCCAGGGCCAGGAGGCAAGTCTCTCAAAGGACGGCTGCGGCCACCCTGCGCCCCTGAGTTACATGGGTCGCAGCCACTGCCGCCCTCCTTGGCGCCTCCAGCCTGCGGGCCAGGGCCAGGAGCCGCGAGCCGCCTGCGTCCCCGCCGGCGCGCCCCTGGGAGGGTGAGCCGGCGCCGGGCCCAGGCGGGGACCGGGTGGGAGGCGCGGGGAGGTGGGGACGAGGCCGGGCGAGGCGGGCCCCGCCCATCTGCAGGTGGCTGTGAACGCTGAGCGGCTCCAGGCGGGGGCCGGGCCCGGGGGCGGGGTCTGTGGCGCGCGTCCTCCCCACTTGTCCCCGGTCACCGGCCCTGCCCCCGGGCCCTGTGCTTATAACCTGGGATGCGCACCCCTGCCAGTCCTGCTCTGCCGCGTGCCACCGCTGCCCGAGCCCGGTAAGGAGCCCTCGGCCCCTCTCGCTGCTCACTCCCTAGTCGAGAGCACACCCTTCCCGGGCCCAGCCGAGGAGGGGGAGGAGACGCGCGCTCCGGGGCTCGCGGAGCAGAGGGCGGACCCCGATCGCCACTCTCCGGGGACTGGGACCGAGGCAGGAGGGAAGGGGCTCCCGATGCTCAAACGCCTGGCACCGGATTCCAGATTCCTGGAGCCTGGGGGACGCGGCGGGGGCGCGAGTCTCCGGGGTTCGAAGAGCGGGTCGGGTTATTTGTTCCCTGCGCAGCCGGGTCCTTTCTGGACTCCTTCTCGGATCCGGCTTCCTCTGTGTCGTGAAGCCCCCACATGGAGACCTGGGGAGTCCAGAGCGTGTGGTGGGGCTCCCGATTCTCTCTCCCTCTCTCGGACTCACCGTCTGTCTCCACCTCTATTTTTCTGCATAAAACCAGGATTCCAGCCCCTCTGGGGCTTGGACGTATCGCTTTCCCCGCAGCCTCAGTTTACCCTGGACAGATGGGCATGGTGGCCCTGGCTCCCTTCCCTGCAGGGGGCGGCAGCCACCCGGCCCTCCCCGGTGGGGCTGGCGGCCTCGCGGCGGGGTTTCCTGCTGGCCTGGGCTGGGCTCTGTGGGAGGAGCCGTGCCAGGAATATATTCTATCCGGGCTGCTGTTGCCTTTGGCCCCTGGGCGGCTGCGCCCTCCAGGGAGGCAGGGTCATTGTGAAAGAGAGGAAACTCCTCTCCCAGGCGGCCAGGGCTGTTCCTGAGGAGGGCTGGCCTGGTCTCAGTATTCTTCTCTGAGAAGTGGAGAGTCCACTCCCAGGCAGCCGGGTCAGGCTGCAGGTCTCAGGGCAGGAACAGACCTGTTCTCTCCCCAGGGGTAGATCAAGACCTAGGGGACCTGGGCTTTGATCCTCCCGCTCCCAGCAAGCACACCCAGTGATGGGGAGAGATGGTGAGGCCTTGGCTCAGCCTCCAGATTCCCAAGCTTCCTTTTCATTTTCTTTTCTTTCTAAAAATTTATCAGAGATGTGGACTCGTCATGTTGCCCAGGCTGGCCTTGAGCTCCTGGGCTCAAGCCATCCTCCTCCCTCTGGCCTCCTAAAGTGCTGGAATTACAGGCTCAAGCCACCCGAGGCGCCTGGCCCCCAAGCTTCAGTCTGTTAGAGCTGGCTGGGGCTGAGGGCTCAGGAAACATTTAAAGATAGTGTGAGGCTGCTAAGGGCTCTGTAGACTGTTGGGCGCTGGGCCTGGGTCCAATTGCCCAATAACTGTGCCTGGGGTTAGGTTCTGATGAGAGGGATGGAGAAGCAGCCACACGGACTGGGAAGCTTGGCTAGGAGCAGGAACTGGAGGCGTCTCCATTCCAAACTCCCTCTCCTGCCCAGTTCTGATGAGAGGGATGGAGAAGCAGCCACACGGACTGGGAAGCTTGGCTAGGAGCAGGAACTGGAGGCGTCTCCATTCCAAACTCCCTCTCCTGCCCAGACCCCTGAGGCCCAGGGCCTAGGGCGGGAAGTTTGGGGGTGGGGGCAGGGCCCTGTCCTGGCGGGGCCATCTGTGCACCATGCTGAGAAGTAATTCTGGTTCTGCTCTGTGTGGGTGGATCAAGTGAATGAATAGTGACTCCTGCCTGCTGAGCGCCTGGCTGGTGCTGGGGCAGGCACGTGGTGAGAGGGAAGGGGAGGCCCCACTCTCAGCACAGTCTCCATTCCTGTGCTTGGGAAGCAGGGCCGCAGGAGACTTGGGGTGGAGCCAGGCCCGGAACCGCCTGCTACACAAGTGCTTCCCCCTTCCAACTCGGGCCCATCTCATCTTTGGCCCGTGGGTGCTGGGAGGCCAGCCAGGTCAACCAGATGCCTCATCTGAGCACTGACTACACAGCCCCCGAAGTCTCTGGGGCCCACAGATGGCTTGCCTGTGGGCACCAGGCACCCATGTGGAAAGAAGTGACTTCACTGGAATTCAGAGTCTAAGGCTCTGATTTCTGATGTAGCTTTGGGCAAAGTTGATCTTCCAGGGCATGGCTCCCTCCCCAGACTTGGGGTAGACCGGGCACCCATAGGCACTTTGATATGAGTTGAATGAACGAATGAATTAATGCGCCCTTCTTCCGTCACCAAAGACAAACCGAGCTCAACTGAGTTAGAATGTCAGAGGGGGGTTGCAGGGGAACCTTCCATGGGGCAGTAGGCCTGAGCTGTAGCACACAGGCTCTCCAGAGAAATAGTGGGCAGGTTGGCCATGAGTCACTGGGGGGCTGGTTTTCTGGAACGTGTGTAGAGTCAAGGGGAGATCTGAGGTCTCCTGGGAGCCAGGGAGTGTAAGGCCCAGTGCAGGGAAGAGCAAGTGGCCTGCAGTCAGGCTGGGTTTGAAGCCGCTGGCTTGTGACCTCGGCTAGCCGCTTAGCCTCTGCCTCTTCCTCTCTAAATTGATGGTAATGGTAGTCTCCACCTTGAGGTGACGCACCTGTGACTCTGAACTTAGTAGCTGCTCTTTTTGTCATTCCAGCTCTGACGTTTTCAAGTAGCACGAATTTTCCTTAGTGTCAAGTGAGCTCCCAGGCTGGCCTGTTTGCTGGAAGCAGGACAGATGGCTGTGGCTGGGGCCACAGAGAATGCCATCCCAATGAAAGCCAGGTGGCTCTGGTACCTTGACGCGAGGCCACCTTCCCTCCTCCCAGGTGTCTCTTCCGGTGAAGGAGGGCTGGAGGGCAGTGGGCACTTGCCAGGGAGCTGGAAAAACCTGCCGTAGCCGGCTCTTTCTGGGGTATGTGGTGGGGGTGGAGCTGGGACTAGGGGAGGCTGCAATCAGCCAGGATCTGCCTGCCAGGAACAGCTCCCAGGAATAAAGCCCAAAGTCCTGGAGGGTCAGAACCCAGAGGGCTGTTAGGTTGTACAGATGGGGAAATTGAGGCTTAGCAAGCCAGGAACTTGGCTGAGGTCAGCCATGGCAGTGGTGCACAGACCTTAGTGGGCACATGCTTGGTGCCCAGCTCTGGGCTCCATCCCCCAGCATCTCACCCAATCCTTACAGTTGCCCTGTGGGGAGCAGGCTGTTTGCACCCCTATTTTGCAGCTGAGCTGTTATGCTAAAGAGCTGAAGCCACTCAAACCCGTGTCTGGTGGACTTGACCTCTGTGCTTTGCCTGGAGTGAGCACTCACGGGATTGCAGCTGTGGTTCCTTCTCTCCCTGTCACTTCCTCCCCGACTTCAAGCCCTCAGTTTCATTTAGTTTTTGCCTCAGGCTGCAAATGCAGCTTAGGGACCTGGGGAGGCTGAGGGAGGGGGGTGCCCCACCCGCTGCTGGGAGGGCAGGAGCAACGCTGCTGTCTGATTGCATCATTTTCCCAAGCCCATCTGCCCAGCTCATTTCTCTGCATGCATACACAGGCCCCAACACCCACACACATGTGCATGCACACAGGTACACATGTGCAAGCCCAAACACATCACACACATGCATGCACACACATTGTGTACTCTCAGGTACGCACCCCTGGGTGCACATAGGTGCATGCGCGCACACACACACACACACACACACACGCTGTCACATGCATTGCTTCACACTGACCAGCCCCAGAGGCTGAGGGCCTCAGAGCCCACACCTGCCCAGATACAACCTGGCAGGCAGGAGGGGCTCACTGGTTTCTTTTGGTTTATTTAAAACATACAACAGAATTTCCCCCAACCCAACCATACCACCCGCACCATCACACACAAACAGGGGTAGGCTTCCACACATTTCCTAAATGCCTTCTGGAGCAGGGGGCAGGAGGCAGGAGGCAGGAGGCAGGACAGGTGGCTCTGGGGCTCCTGGGCCTCCTCGGCTCAGTGAGGCTGCTCACAGGAGATTGGGTGGCCGGGAAGTAAGGTTTAGGGCCTCTGGGCCGGCCCGGGCTACCTGCAGGCAGCTGAGTAGCTTTGCTTTCGCAGAGTAGTTCACTGCACTGTGAAGACAGATTCCAGACGCTGGGAACTCACGCCTCCAATCCCAGGTATTGCCCACCTTAAGTCCTGCCTGCCTCCCTTCCTCCCTCCTTCCCTCTATCTTGCATGGCCAATTGCCTGGCTGCAGTTGCCATGGATACCACCTGCTGGCTCCAGGGTTAGGGCCTGCTGAGTCACCAGCAACTCAGGGGCAGGGGGTTGAATGCCCAGTAGGGACGTTGTGGGCAAGGACCAGAACCATCTCCTCTGCCCCAGCTGCATGGCCCATGAGGTGTTTCCGCTTCTAAGTCCAAAGGGCAGCACAGGCCTGTGAGCCCCGGCTGACTGGCGGGTGGGACTGTGCAACATGCAGGGGACTGAATTCTCACATGACGGAGCTCCAAAGTCCACCTGGCTACACGGCCGGGCTCTGCAGCACAGGCTAGGAGGCCTGGGAAAGCCACTTCTGCTGCCCAAGCTTCCAGGTACACGGACAGTGCTCGGGATAGCGATGCCTGCCTCACTGCAATGGTGATGGCTGGGTGTTCCCTTCTGGGTTCCGCTTCCCCAATAGTGTCTATTAAAGACCCTGTTTGGGCCAGGCGCGGTGGCTCACGCTTGTAATCCCAGCACTTTGGGAGGCCAAGGCGGGCGGATCACGAGGTCAGGAGATCGAGACCACGGTGAAACCCTGTCTCTACTAAAAATACAAAAAAATTAGCCGGGCATGGTGGCAGGCGCCTGTAGTCCCAGCTACTCGGAGAGGCTGAGGCAGGAGAATGGCGTGAACCCGGGAGGCGGAGCTTGCAGTGAGCCGAGATTGTGCCACTGCACTCCAGCCTGGGCGACAGAGTGAGACTCCGTCTCAAAAAAAAAAAAAAAAAAAAAAAAAGACCCTGTTTGACTCTGACCTTGTGACGTTGGTCAGACTCCGGTGGAAACATTCCCATGCAGAGCAAACATGCCCTGTACATTCAGGAAATGCGGGATGCTGGGGCCAGGTGTCCATGGAGGCTAGAACCAGGAGGCCTGGGCCCACATCTGCCCCTGCTGCTTGTTGATCAGATGACCTTGGGCAGGTGACCTCGTCTCTCTAACCCTGGTTTCCTGTTCAGCAAACTGGACACAGTAAAGGCACCCAAGCCCAGGGCCACAGGAGGCATGTGGGAGGTGGCGGGCAGGGCGAGCCCAAGGGCAGCCCAGGATTCAGGGAGAGCCCTCAGGGAAGAAGCATTGCTGCAAAGACCAGGAGACAGGAGGCCGTGGCGACTTCGGGAGGCTGCATTGTGGCAGAGGGTGGGGCAGGATGGGAGACCGCAGCCACTTCCCGGCTGCAGAGGGCCTGGCTGCAGAGAGCCCGCTCGCCCATCTGTCCCCCCAGGAAGGGCCGTTGGTTGCAGAGGTCTTAGGCCTCTGCCTATCTATTGCCTTCCCTCCCTGGGCTTCAGTTTCTCTACCTGCACACTGGGGGAAGTTGGTCTCTGAGACCCTCCGAACTGGGCATTGGCAGAGTTGAATTCAGAGGCGCTCACATTTGGAGACACGATGTCTAAAATTCCAGCCAGTGAAGGTTCCATGGGGTTCCAGGTAGGAGAGGGACTGGGGCTGGGTGCCTGCCCCACAGCATCCTGCTCCACCTGCAGGTGGGCGGCGGCACTGCATGCTGGGGAAGCACGGATTCGTGTGCCCTCTGTGACCTTGAGCCTGCCACTGACCTCTCTGAGCCCTGCTGTCTTCCTCCCCAATAGGAATGACAACTCCTACTTCACGAGGTTGTAGTGGGGGCTCTGCAGCACAGGGAGATCCAGCTGAGGCTCCCAGGGCCCTGCCTGGTGCTCGGCAAGGAGCAGTTCTGATGGGGGATGTGTCAGCTGCCAGACGCTCAGAGCCAAGGCCCTCCCACATCTCCTGCCTGCGTGCATTCTTCACATCCTGGCCTTGGGCCAAACTGCTCAGCCTCAGCCGCCTTCCCTCGCTGCTGGGGGATCAGGTCCAAGAGATGCCTCTCCCCGACCAGCCTAGGACTACAGTCAGCATTCCCAGGCCCCAGTGTGGTCTGTGGGGCTGTGTGCAGAGTGTGCAAGGTCAGGGTCCCCGGGGGTGGCAGGCGCTGAAGGTGAACATCCTGTTCCCGACCTCCAGTGGCAGCTTGCCCGGGAGACAAGGCTGTCCGAGGCCGAGGTCGGGGCTGGGCCGTCTGCAGGGGCTGGTGGGGGGCACTGGCTGTCTCAGGGTCACTCAGGTTCTTCCTCGACTCCCGCCAGACGCTATGTCCAGCAAAGGCTCCGTGGTTCTGGCCTACAGTGGCGGCCTGGACACCTCGTGCATCCTCGTGTGGCTGAAGGAACAAGGCTATGACGTCATTGCCTATCTGGTGAGGGAGCGACCTGGGTGTCTGTCTTCCTGTGTGTCCCGCAGCCTGTCCTGTCTGCCCCCTGCCAGCCTCTGTCCGAGTTGTCATCCTGTCTACTCACTGTCACTCATTCAAGCCTGGCCTCTTCTCTCTAAGCCTGTTCTGAACTGGAACTAAGAAAATAGCTTCTTGTTATACTGCCTCACTTTCTCCGTCTGCAAATTGGCCATCCTTGAGACGCCTTCCAGAGCCAGGTGATGGGGGCATGGGGAGGGCACAGAAGTGAACTTGGCAGTGCTGCTGGCTCAGCCTGCTTGCAGAGAGGCGGTGGGCTGGGACCTGCTGCCAGCCCTGGGAAGGCACACAGTTTTCCCATCTCCAGAGTACTCTGTCAGCCTGCAGTAATTCAGCAAAGATTGTGAAATCCTGAGCTGGAAGGACCCTGGAGGATCACCTGGTTCTGGGAAATAGAGGGATCACCTGGATGGGAAATAGGTCACAGGTGATGGGTTATGTGTGATGCCACTTCCCCATCCAGGGCCCACAGGAGTCATCCCTCTCAAACCAGCTCCTCTTCGACTGAACCTGGCCACAGCTCTGAGTCCTTCTCTGTGTGGCTGTGCTACACAGCCACTCTTGGGTGCAAATTTTAGAAACTCAACTCAAACCAACTTATGCAAAAAGGAAAGGGAAAAGACAATTCTTGGCTCACATAACTGAGAAGTCCAGGGTTAGGATGGCTTCAGGCAGGGCTGGATCCAGGTGCTTCTAAGATCTGTCTCCAATTCTACTTGGCTTCATTCTTGGCCTCTCCACAGGGCAGGCAAGGCTCATGGTCACCCTCATAGCCCATCTTTCCCAAAAAGGAGGGCTTACCCCCAGTAGGGCCCATGGGGACCCACCATGCATTAGTTACTATGGCTGCATCATGGGGTGCGAGGCTTGGGACATGAGCCTACTCCTACAGTGGGCGGGATTTGTTTCTCTCCATCCCTGTGGAATGGGGTCCACCCAGGAAAGAAGGTTCTGTTTCCAGAGGAAGTGAGGCTGGGTCTCCGGGCAGACAAAACTTAGCTCTTGCCAAAAGTGGCTTGTTTGCCGGCATATATTGGCATGTCTAACTGCGCCCAATGCCCTTGTCATTCAGGTTGGGGAAAGTGAGGCCCAGGGGAAGAAATACTTTGCTCACAGTCACCTGGTGGGTGACAGCACAGCTTTGAGGGGGGCTGCAAAGAGCCCAGGGTGTATCCATCTCACTGTAGGCAGCAAAGCGTGGCAATCAGAGCTGGAGCTGGCCGTGTATAGACCCGTGGGCTACCACCTGGGGGATTTTAAAGCTGAATGTGATTCAAATAAGCACCTGCAGCTGGGCTTTGGCAAGATTCCAGGGTCTGGTGAGCAGAATGAAGGGAGCGAGGGCTGAGGCCAGGATCTGGGCAGCAGGCCAGAGTCCAGGCAGCAGGAAACACGGCAGTGTCTAGACAGGGGCTGTCGGACCCCGAGGTCAGGGCACCGGCCACAGCGACGGAGCTGGAAGTTCCTGAGCACGGGCTTCTCTGCCTCCCACCTCTCAGCTGCCTTAGGATAGCCAAGGCGTGGCCTTTGACTAGGGAGGAGAGCTGGAGGCTAGGAAGGCCCTGACACGCTGATCTTTGCACTGGCTGAGAAAGAGTTTTCTGGAAAAGACAGATGAGTTTCAGGAGAACCCTAGACCTTCCAGCAACGACAGCAAATGGTTGTCTCCCAGCAGCCTGTGTGGCCAGGGCCAGGCTCAGCCAGTGCTCCAACCCATGGAAGCCACCGGCCATCACCACGCTGCAATCCAGCTCCCAAGCTCACCTCCTGGACGAATCTCACCTCCTGGAAGAATCTCACCTCTCCACGCCTTGGGCTTTGTCCTTTTTCCTTCTTACTGTGACTTGGCCATGGAATGGAAGCTGTCTCTGTAGCAGGGGGTGGGGGGCTGCTGTATGTGGACGCTGCGACCCCAGGGCTCCCCCCAGGGGCTGACGGAGCCTCTCTGCTTCTGCTCCTCAGGCCAACATTGGCCAGAAGGAAGACTTCGAGGAAGCCAGGAAGAAGGCACTGAAGCTTGGGGCTAAAAAGGTACCAGGCGGGAGGCAGGGGTTTGGGCTGGGAGTGGGGCGGTGATGTGGAGGGCAGTGGTGGATGCTCCTGCCCCAGGGATCCCATCCCTTCCAATGTGTCTTCTTGCTTCTAAGAGTATGAGATCATCTTGCTCTCAGGTGTGTGAACTCTCTTGTTTTTCTGCCTCCCCCACGCCCTCTTCCACCCACCCACCTTCCCATCCAGATGGAGTGTCTCTTCCTCACCCACCTACCTTCCCTTCTCTTTTATCTCTCTGTCCATCTATGCACCCACTCACCCTCTTTTATCTCTGTTTATCCACTCATCCACATATCCATCCATCATTCATCCCTCCGTTAGCTATCCATCCATCCGTCCATTCGGCCATCCATCCATGCATCCATCACCATCTACCCATGCATCCATCCATCCATTCATCCATCCATCATCTATCCATCCATCCTATTATCCATTCACCCATCCATCCCTTCATTATCCATCCATCCATCCACATATCCATCTGTCATTAATCCCTCCATTGTCTATCCATCCACTCATCCAGCCAGCC
This sequence comes from Nomascus leucogenys, assembly GCF_006542625.1. NCBI lineage: Eukaryota > Metazoa > Chordata > Mammalia > Primates > Hylobatidae > Nomascus > Nomascus leucogenys. Next base: position 106,583,463 of record NC_044388.1, read on the forward strand.
AGCCATTCATCTACCCATCCCCCATCCATCCATCCATCCCTCCTTCATCCATCCACTGTTTATCTATCCATCCATTCATCCATCCATCCATCTGTCATCCATCATCCATCCATCTGTCCATCATCCCCCTACCTGTCCTTCCCTCTTTTATCTCTCTGTCTACCCATTCTTCCATTCATTCAACAGAATCAGAAAACTCCAACTGAGTCTGGTGCATTGATTGTGAATCTAGGCATGTGGCAGGCAGACCCCTGTCCCATACGAGGCATTTATGGTGAACAGGGTCATCAGGACCCCTGCTTGCATGTGCTCACTCCCCATGGAGAAGCCCTTGCCAATTGTGCCCCTTCATTTGGGGGAGTGAGCAGGGGACATAGCAGGGATGATGTGCAAGGCCACCAGCCCACCTGCAGGGTCAGAGCTGATCCCCTCTGTGGGGTGCTTCTGCGGGGTTGCCAGGGTAATTAGCATGTTAAAATGAACACGTGAGGGAGTGGATGCCCCAGTCCCAAGTCACCTACGGGCCACAGGCCTGGAACTAGAATGTCCCTCCTTGGTTCTGTGTCTCCCGAGTGCTGGAGAGCAGAGGGGTTGTCTGAGCAGTAGCCCAGGAAGGGGAGAAGGAGCCCTGAGTGTTGAAGATTCGAGTGCGCTTTCAGCAGCGGGGGAGCAGGGCTTTGTGCACGGCTTCCGCTTTTGTCCTTTACTCTAGATGAGCAGTTCTCAAACCTTTTGGTCTTGGGAACCCTCTACACTCTAATTTACATGGCATTTTTAATGTTTATTTTCTTGCATATAACATTAGGATGGGCCAGGCACGGTGGCTCACGCCTGTAATCCCAGCACTTTGGGAGGCTGAGGTGGGCGGATCACCTGAGGTCAGGAGTTCAAGACCAGCCTGGCCAACATGGTGAAACCCCGTCTCTACTAAAAATAGAAAAATTAGCTGGGCATGATGGTGGGAGCCTGTAATCCCAGCTGCTTGGGAGGCTGAGGCAGGAGAATCGCTTGAACCCAGGAGGCGGAGGTTGCAGTGAGCCGAAATCATGCCATTGCACTGCAGCCTGGGCAACAACAGCGAAACTCCATCTCAAAAAAAAGCAACCAACCAAACAAACACAAAAACACTTTTATCCTAATGTTTTTATATATCCTTAGTCCCAATTGCTTTCTTTTCTTTGCCTTTTTATTTCATTTTTTAAAAGGATTTTTTCAAAATAATTATAGACACAGGAAGTTGCAAAAGCAGTACCAAGAATTTCTCGACTCTTAAAAATTATTGAAGGCGTTGGCTGGGTGCAGTGGCTCACGCTTGTAATCCTAGCACTTTGGGAGGCTGAAGTGGGCAGATCTCTTGAGGTCAGGAGTTTGAGACCAGCCTGGCCAACCAGCCTGGTTTCTTTAGTAGAGAAACCCCACATGCCTGTAGTCCCAGCCACTCGGGAGGCTGAGGCAGGAGAATCACTTGAACCCAGAAGGCAGAGGTTGCAGTGAGCCAAGATTGCACCTCTGCATTTCAGTCTGGATGACAGAGTGAGAGTCCATCTCAAAAAAAAAAAAAAAAAAAAAAATTACTGAAGGCCTTAGAGAGCTTTTGTGGATTACATCTGTTGATATTTATCAAATTAGAAAAAAAAGCTGAAATGTTTTCAATGAACAGTTCATGTTAACATAAGTAACATTATACTTATGAAAAATAACTATTTTCTCAAACAAAAAATTTTAGTTAAGAATCTTATTGGCTTCCATTTTTGCAAATCTCTGTAATGTCTGGCTTGACAGAAAACAGATGGATTCTTGTAGCGGTTTTCTGCATTCACCTGTTTTTTTTGTTCGTTTGTTTGTTTTTCTTTTTTAGCCTCCCAGGGCTTCCTCACTATGTGATGCCTTGTTTTATTGAAGTTTATGAAGAAAACTGGGCAACACAGCGAGATCCCATCTCTACAAAAAATAAAAAACTTAGCCGGGCGTGGTAGCACATGCCCGTAGTCCCAGCTACTCAAGAGGCTGAGGTGGGAGGATTGCTTGAACCCAGGAGGCTGAGGCTGCAGTGAGCTAGGATCACATCACTGCACCCCAGTCTGGGTGACAGAGAAAGACCCTGTCTCAAAAAATCAAAGTTTTCACTCAGCGTGTCCCTGAAAAGTCACTGGGAGCCCCTGGGGGCCTACATTTCAAGAACCATTCGTCTAGATCAGGGTTTCTCAGTCCTGGCACTGTTTCCGGGTGGCTGGCCGTCCTGTGCACGGGAGGATTTTAGCAGCATCCCTATAGCCTTTACCCACAGATGCCAGAATTACCCCCACCTGGTAGTTGTGGCAACCAAAAGTATCTCCAGATATTTCCAAATGCCTCCCCTACTCCCGCCCCCCACAGGGACAAAACTGTCTCTGGTTGGGAACTACTGCTGTGAGATCTTAGGTGACAACTAAGTTTCGTCTTGTTGGGGCAGATTTAGAAGCCACATCCAGTTTCACAGAATAGTGCATCAGGAGTGATTAGCAGGCCGGCCGCGGTGGCTCATGCCTGTAATCCCAGCACTTTGGGAGGCCGAGGCAGGTGGATCACCTGAGGTCAGGGGTTCGAGACCAACCTGGCCAACATGGTGAAACCCCGTCTCTACCAAAAATACAAAAATTAGCAGGGCATGGTAGCATGCGCTTGTAATCCCAGCTACTCAGGAGGCTGAGGCAGGGGAGTCAGTTGAACCCGGGAGATGGAGGTTGCAGTGAGCCGAGACTGAGCCACTGCACTCCAACCTGGGCAACAGAGCGAAACTTCGACTGAAAAAACAAACAAACAAACAAACAAACAAACAAGCTACTGATTAGCAATGTCTGCCATGAGTGCAGGAGGGGGAGTAACAGTGCAGCGTGCTGGGATTGATGAATGCAGATGCAGAAGAAGAAGCACCAGGTACAGTGGGGGTGGCCCCTTGTAGGTCTCAGCTAGCTGAGGCTCCTGGGGCTCTGTATGCCAGCTGGCCCCTGTCCTTGCCGACTTCTTCCTTCTGGGCTCCTCCTCCCGTAGGTATTCATTGAGGATGTCAGCAGGGAGTTTGTGGAGGAGTTCATCTGGCCGGCCATCCAGTCCAGCGCACTGTATGAGGACCGCTACCTCCTGGGCACCTCTCTCGCCAGGCCTTGCATCGCCCGCAAACAAGTGGAAATCGCCCAGCGGGAGGGGGCCAAGTATGTGTCCCACGGCGCCACGGGAAAGGTGAGGCACCTGGGGAGGGCCGGGCAGAGGGAGATGGAGGCGGAGGGGCACGGGAAGGAGATGAGCACCCCTCGAGCGGTTTCCTGGTGTGCCTCCGGGGCAGACTTGGTGCAAAGCAGCTACATGGCTTTGTTTAGACCCCAATGAGAGGGGTAACAGCTCGCCCCTGCGCTCCATGCACTGTGGCACCTGAACGCCCGTTCTGAGTCCTCACCTCCACCCTTTGGTGTGGGAGCAATGTTACCCCATTTGGCAGACTTGCTGCTGAGGCCTGGGGATATTGTCCAAGGTCGCACTGGCCAAGGTCACTGCGTGAGTCCTCCGGGGGACACACAGGAAAGTGTTGAAAACCCCAAGTTGGCAGAGTGGGGTTCAAAGGTGAGCTCTGCTGCTGGCTCGCCGTGTGTCCTCAGCCAGGGCCCTTCCCCCCTTCCTGAACCTCAGTTTCTTCATTTGCAAGATGGGGGTCGTGCCCTGTCTTAGTTTCCCAGGGCTAGGGTAACAAAATGTCTCAAACTGGCGGCTTAGAACACAGAACTGTTCTGCCTCACGGTTCTGGAGGCCTGAGGTCCATAGTGAGGGCATGGGCAGGGCCACACAGCCTCTGAAGGCACCAGGAAGCCTCCGGCTCAGGCCTCTCTCCAGCTTCTGGTGGCCTCTGGTGTCCTTTAGCGTGTGGCTGCGTCACTCCTGTCCTCCCGTCCTCCATCTTCCCAAGCTGTCTTCTTCCTGTATTTTTGCATCGTCTTCCCTCTGCTTGTCTGTTTACCTTCCCCTTGCTACAGGAACCCCAGTCTTGGATTAGGGCCCTGCAATGACCTCATCTTAACTTGGTCACTTCTTTTTTTTTTTTTTTTTTTTTTTTTGAGACAAAGTCTCACTCTGTCGCCCAGGCTGGAGTGCAGTGGCTCGATCTCGGCTCACTGCAACCTCTGCCTCCCAGATTGAAGCAATTCTCCTGCCTCAGCCTCCTGAGTAGCTGGGATTACAGGTGCGTACCCCACCACACCTGGCTAATTTTTTGTATTTTTAGTAGAGACGGGGTTTCACCATGTTGGGCAGGCTGGTCTTGAACTCCTGACCTCAAATGATCCACCAGCCTTGGCCTCCCAAAGCACTGGGATTACAGGCGTGAGCCACCATGCCCAGCCTTAACTTGGTTATTTCTGTCAAGACCACATGAGGCCACATTCAGAGGGACTGGGGTTAGGACTTGAACGCATCATTTCGTGGAAACACAAATCAACCCGTCCCGCACCCCTTCCCTCCGGGCCGTGTGTCCCGGTGCAGACTGCGGGGCCCCCGTGGGGTGCAAGACAGGAAGCCCCCTGCCTGCTGCTCTTCGGAAGGCAGTCCTTGAGAAACCAGATTCCTGACAATGTTGGCAACTGTCAGCTGATGTTTTTATAAAGACCCAGGTCATGAGCTCTCAGTCAGTGGACAGCACGCCAAGAGCCTGGTACAGGAATTGACTGTTTACCAACCCCACAGTCAGAAGGCTCGGAAGCTCCCCAGTGACGGGGAGCTCACTACCTCGCCTGCCCGGGCTGGTCAGGGTGCTGATGGTGGGAACAGGTCCCGGCTCACTGTGGTGCAGGGACACACACAACTAAGATGATGATGGAGGAGACACGGTTGATTTGAGGGTGGCCTCGGAGACAGCCACCTACCAGGATGGCAACTGTCATGTCTTTGAAAGTCCAAGTGTTCATTTCTTCACTGGAGCACTGGTTCAGCAAGCTTGCACTGGGTATCTGCTGGGAGTTGGGCGCTGGCTGGCGCTGGCACAGTGCTGAACTTCTTGGGCTCATTGCCTACCCTCAGAGAGCCCATTTCCTGGCAGGAGAAGAGAAAATGGATGTGTGATGAGGAATGCGGGTGGGGCCGGGGGTCTGTGCCAGGGAACTGCGGGGGCAGCAGGCAGGGGCTGAGGATGAGTCTAGAGGAGTGAATCATGGCATGGAAGAGTGTGAGAGGTAGAGGGAACAGCCTGCGCAAGGGCTTAGGGCCAAGAGGTCCTGAAGGACAGTCTGTCTGAGGCTGTGGAGCAGGAGCTATTGCTGTGGGGGAGGCAATAGGGCCAGGACTGGGCCGAGGCCATGCTGGGAGGTTTGGCTTCATCCTAAGGGCAACCGATTAGCGGCTGGAAGGAGGTCTCAGGTTGGTTGGAGGTGGCCAGTGACTCCCCCAGCGAGATGCTGGGGAAGAGACAGGGGAGAACTTCTCATAGACTGCGGCCTTGGTTTTTACTGTCACTCCAGCTGTGGATGACAGGATGGTAGGAAACCAGGCAAGGAGGGTTGGGCGGGCCTGGGCTGTTGGGCAGGACCGTGTGTGTGCTGCCATCTGTGCAAAGGTGGTGGCAGAGGAGGAGAACCCAGAGGATCAGGACTGGGTGACAGAGCGAGACTCTGTCTCAAAAAAAAAAAAAAAAAAAAGCTCCCGACCCATCTGCCTTAATGGAATGAGCTGGATGGTGAGAGCTCCCCGTCCCAGGAGGCATACAAACCGAGGGCAGAATTCTGGGAGGGGTCCTGCCCTCAGGTCTTTCCAACGGTACTATTAAGGTTCAGTAGGGCGGCATTCAGGTCTGGTGGAGTGCATGGGTGGGTGGGTGAATGTAGGTGGGTCAGCTCTGGCTCAGGTAGTTCCCGGGTCCATGCGGAGACCCCCACCCCGGACCAGCCCACATTTAGCCTGGAACAGCCTCCCGCTGCCGTGTGCGCCCCTCCTCCATGTGGCCACCAGAGGGCGCCAGAGGCTTGGGTTTGAGGCCTTGGGGGCCGACCAAGGCGGGAGGAGGTGGTGGCACCACCGGGGTCCTCTGTTCCGCACCCTGGTCCTGCAGGGCGTGGTTCTGAGAAGAACGCCCCCCGAGGTAGTGCTGTGGCCGCTCGGGACTTGCGGGCGTCCCTGCATTCACACTCAGAAGACCCGAGAGGGACGGACTCCGGGGATGCCAGGGAGTAGGTGCTACCTGGCACAGCCACCTCTTTCCTGGGGTTGACAGGCAAGGCATACTTCTGTGCCTCAGTGTCCCTTTATGACAGTACCCAGGAAACCCCCAACAGCCTCTGGAGACGATTTCCGAGAACTAGGGGTGTGAGTGGGGAACCAGGAAGGTTGGGAGCGAGGTGGATCCAAGGCCTTGGAGGGGCTGGTCCAGCCTTCAGGCATTTATCCCCTGAGTAACCACCCAGCACCACCATCCTATGAGTATCCACCCAGCACTGCCCCGGGTGCCATCACGGGGGATGGAGCAGGCGGAGGCCCTCGGGTCTTTGGGCTCAGGGAAGGTGACAGTGAAATGTCGGGGGCGGGGGCACGCATTGGCCTGCGATGTGAGGGGGAAGGGCATCCTGTTTGCTGGAACCACCTGAGCCCAGCCCTGAAGGCAGAGGCAGAGGCAGCCTCCCTCCCAGCACCCCATCCAGACAGCACCTGGTGCAGAAATTGAGCCGCACTCTCCCCTCCCATGCCCTGCTGCCAGTCCCACCCCTGCCCACCCAGAGAGCTGCACCGAAGCTGGGGTGGCCCTTGTGGGGCTCCTCTCTCCCCCTAGTTTTGGAAGAGGGGCCTGGAAATATGATTCTGAGACTCTGGCCGGGGAGTGAGAGTTTTGTAAATGGCACCATCTGTATGGCTGCCCCAGGGCAGATGGGAGACCCCAGGCCCCCCAGTCCCAGTGGGCCCGTGTTTACATGCATGTTTACACACGTGTGCACAAATATCAGCATGCGGACACTCGTGTGTGAGACACTACATCTCCCTTCTCCCCGGAAAGCTGCCAGGAGCTGCCCTGGTGCTGGGGTCTTGGGGTTCAGAAGGAGAAGGACTGGACTGGCCTGCTTGGCTCTCGCCTGAGACGAGGGCAGAGTTTGAACCAAGGAAGTGTTTGTTTGGCCTCTTCGAGGGTCTCTGGCTCCTGAACAGATGGGTGTCCCCATGGCAGCATCTGGATGGGCAGACAGCAGCCCGGCCGTGCCTGGCTGGTGAGGCACAAGCCGTCTTTGTGTTGGGGAAACATGAAGCTATGGGGGGAAAATAGCTGGGCCGTGCAACGTCGGACCGTGCCTTACCGTCTAAAATGAGGCTGTCTTTTAGTTGCTCTGGGAACGGGGCTGGCCGGGGGTCCACAGGCAAATGTGGCCACCCCCACCTCAGTGTCCTCATTCGTAAGATGGGACTAATAGAACCTGCCTCCTGGGGCTGCTCGAAGGATTCAGTGAGTTAATTATGCATGGAGCTCAGCCCCGCAGCCTGAGTGTGAACTGTTAGGATGAGCGTGTTTGCTGTGTGGCCCTGGGCAAGTAGCTGCACCTCTCTGAGCTTCACTTTCCTCATCCATAAAACAGGGCTAAAAATTCCCCTGGCCCTGGGGGCCTCTCTGAGTGACAGCACATAGTAGGTGCTCACTAAAGGGGCTGCATGGAGGGTGAGTGAGGCCAGCCCAAGGCCTGTGCCGCACACGCAGCTCCCAGCTCTGCAGAGAGGCTGAACCCTGGATTCTGTGCCACCTGACGAGAGTCTGGAAAATAGCATGTAATTCCCACCGCTGCCTGGCTGCGCCCATGCAGTTTTCACAGTAGGCAAAAGGTCCCTCTGTCATTTCCACAGCGCTTAAGTCTCCCTCTGGGCTGCCGAGCCCATGGGGAAGCAGGAGACGTGCGCAGCCATTTTCTCTCTGGTGACAGAGCTGGGCTGGCGGATGCCTGCGCTGACCCCGGCCTCCTCCTTGGCATCAGTGTGGACGGTGGTCCCAGCTGTGTCAGGGGTAACGTTCACAGCTCGGTGGGGTGTTGAGGTGTCTCCATTTGCCCACAGAAGAATCAGGCAAGGCAACCTGCCCGAGGGGATGGCTGTGGTGCTGGGGGCCTGGGCTTGGGTCCCAGGCCTGCCCCGGCTGAGTGTCCTTGAACTGGTTCCTTTCTCTTTCTGGGCCTCAGTTTCCCTCTCTGTGCAGAGAAGAGCTGAGGAGCAAAAGGCCCTCAGTAGTCACCTAGTTCCACCTCCTCCCTGAAACCAGCCATTGAAGAGATGCAGAAACTGAGGCTCAGAGAGGTGACAGGGTTCCCAAATGTATGGGTGTGGGGGAGTCCAAGCACCCTGGTGCCCCAGCCCTGAAGTGAGCTTGATTTGGGGCAGGGCAGGGTCAGCAACGTGGGAGCCTTGAGGAAGAGACTATAGTGCGAGCTCTGGGGCCGCAGGAACAGGGCCTGGCTCCCCAGGTCTTGACAGTGGCTGGGCCTCCAGCTCCAAGGGATCAGATGTGCCCTGCACCAACCCACGTGACGTGTGTGCCCTCTCCTATACTCTGCCATGTCCCCAGACGTGCACATCTCCCTCCTGCCACATGCTCACACATACGCAACCTACACTGCATGACCCCACATGTGTACACGCTCTGCCCCCACCATGGGCTGTCCTTGTCCTCACTTCCTCCCCCAGACTCCAGAACCCCCATCCTGTGGCTCCTGACAGCCCTCCGTTCTGCATTGCAGGGGAACGATCAGGTCCGGTTTGAGCTCAGCTGCTACTCGCTGGCCCCCCAGATAAAGGTAGGATGTGGCTTCTCCCCTTAGCGGGGAGCACTGGCAGCTGCAGCACCTGATGGGGAGGAGGGCGCAGGGTTCTGGGAGATTCCACAGGACAGGCACAGACTCTTCTCTGTGGCAGGGGTGCCCATCGGGTGGACAGCCCGCTGGGGAGGCTCCCTTCGCTGGAGCCAGCTCCAGGGGACACACTTTCTCCCCCGCCATTCATTCTTCCCAGAGGGGCTGTCCAGGTGCCGGGGCATGGGATAGAAAGTCCCTGCCACTCTTCAGCCACGTCCCTGGCACCCCAGGTGTGGGCAGAGATCGCTCTGGCACCCCAATTGTGGGCGGGCATGGCTCTGGCACCCCAGGTGCAGGCAGGGATGGCTCTGGCACCCCAGGTGCGGGCGGGGATGGCTCTGAGATGTGGTTGCTGGTGTCTGGGATGCTCAGAGCCCTCTGAGCCCCAGTCAGAGCCCCCAGCTATGCCTGGCTCCTCCCCAGGCTGCCTGTGCCTGGTCCCCAGCATCTCTTGAGCCTTTCCTGGGGTGGGAATCACCAGGATCTCAGGGCATCAACCACCCTGGCCCTTGGTGTGTCACCCAGGCAGGAGGGCACTTGTGGGTATTGCTCAGCCTGCTACTACCACCCCCACCCCTCCAGCTTGACCTTGGACCTGGCCTGTGTCCATGCATGAACGAATGGACACGTTCATTCCTTCACTCGCTAGCTCATCCTTCATCCAGTGTCTACTGAACACCCACTCAGCTCCAGGAGTGCAGTGTGCAGGGCCCAGGGCAGGGCCAAGCAGTGGGAGTTTGATGCACAGCGTCGCTGCAAGCTGCCCAATTTTTCTAGTAGCCATATATATAATATATAAATATTTATATATAATACGTATTATATAATACTTCGTATATATATTTATATATTTATATAATACGTATTATATATAAATATATATGTTTTTTGTATATATATATATTTTTTTTTCTTTTCTGGAGACTCGCTCTGTCACTCAAGCTGGAGTGCAGTGGCGCAATCTCACTGCAACCTCTGCCTCCCAAGTTGAAGCGATTCTCCCTGACTCAGCTCCTGCATAGCTGTGACTATAGGTATGCGCCACCACACCTGGGGTTTCACCATGTTGGCCAGGCTGGTCTTGAACTCCTGACCTTGTGATCCGCCCACCTTGGGCTCCCAAAGTGCTGGGATTACAGGCATGAGCCACTGTGCCCGGCTTTAGTAGCCATTTTAAAAAATAGAAAAACGAAACAAATGACATGATTTTAATAACATGTTTTACCGAAACCCATAGATCCAAAATGTTATCATTCCTCCTGTAATCAATGTAAAAAAAATTATTAATGAGATGTTTACATTCTTTTTTCTTCTGTGTTGAGTCTTCAAGACCCAGAATGTGCTGCATGCAGGCATGTCTCGCCAGCTGGCCGGATTTCAGGTGCTCCGAATGGCCACCCGTGGCTTGTGGCCACCTGTAGGCAGCACAGGCCGGGACTGAGCTCTTTTGAGGCCGATTTGGGTTAAAGCTCAGGAAGGGTTGCCCCCTCCTAAGCCCCCAAGGGGCTCACAGGAGTTTCCATTTTATTCTTTCTACGAGGAATCTCTTTCCCTCTCCCTTTAACCAGCTGGTAGCTGCTTGGGATGCGTGGCCTGGAGGTGAGCCGTAATGAGCTCTAATGATCTGTTTTGACCCCAGACACCAGGCAGCTGAGTGGCCGGGACAGTAGCTGCTTGTTGATTTGCTGCCCGCGAGGCCGCAGGACGGGGCCCTCCCTCAGTTCCCACAGCGGCTCGAGGGGCCAGGGTGTCCAGTTTCGAGGTCTTTGTCTGCAGAGGCCAAGCCCAGGCACTGAGATGGGATTGGGGCAGGGGCCAAGCTGCTCCGGGAGCTGGGAGTGGGGCTGTGGTCTTCTCATGGCTGCTCTGAGGGGCTGAGAAGGTGGCGGGCGCCTTCCATCACCCCGCACCACCATCAGCTCCATGGCTCAGCAACCAAATGGCATCTCCACCCCCCACACACACATGCCCCCGAGTCCTGCTCAGAGGCAGGGGCCTGGTGAGCTCCAGGGCTGAGTCGGGGGCTCCTTTTACCAGCTCAGGCCAAGGGGCTCAAGTGGAATGAGCTTGGTCCCTCAGCCAGGCTGAGTCTTCCCCCACTTCTTTCCCTTCCACACCCAGAGAAGTGGGTGGGGGGCAGCCTATGCCTCTCTGGGCCCCCAACCACACGTGGGGCCAGGCCTGCAGCGGTAGCTCTGTGGACTCTCCCTGGGTCATGGCAGTGGCCCTGTGGCTGAAGGTGCTGGCAAAGACCATGAACCCCGTCTAGTTCAAACTCTCAGGTGTCAGTTGGGGAGACTGAGGCCCAGGGAACAGGGACCCCCTTCTCCCCCCAACACACCACCATTCTGCCATGGAGTGCAGGCTCCTTCCAGTCGGCCCCGGTGAGCGAGTCTGTGTCCTTCCTCTCCTTCATGGGGCTCCCTGCTCACCCTCCACAACGGCATCCTCTCTGGGGACATGCCAGAGACCCCCATGGGCCCCTCCCAGGAGAGGCCAGCTCTGCAGCTTACAGGCCAGGGGAAGCCGGCAGCTCGGACCTCCCAGCTCTGACCCCTTGTCCTATGTCCAGGTCATTGCTCCTTGGAGGATGCCCGAATTCTACAACCGGTTCAAGGGCCGCAATGACCTGATGGAATACGCAAAGGTATGGCCGAGTCTCCCCACCACCCCCAACCTTTCCCTACAGCCCCCTCCCCGGGCACGTCCCTGCTGGGGGCTGTCTGAGCCAGTGGCCTAGGCCGGGACTGACCCCACGTGATGGGGGATTGAACTTCCACCCCAGCTGCCTACACACGTGGCCTCTGTCCCCTGGGCCGACCCCACAGAGGTGTGGTCATCTGCCAGCCCGTTGCCAGGACGGAGCCTCTCTGAGGCCATTTCCCAGTCCCCCGAGCCAGAGGATACAGGGCTCACTCTCTCTCCTGCTCCCTGGGAGGTGGAGACCAGAGCCCTGCTCGCCACCTCTGCAGTGTGTGTCCTTTGGTGTGTGTCACTTGGGGGGATGGCTGGGGGATGTGATCGGCCAGCCAGGGGGATGTGATCGGAAGCTGTTCTCCCAATTCCCTGGATACTAATTGCCCCTAGCGCTTTCCCCGGAACAGGTAGGCGCTCCAAGGGACAGTTGCAGACAGAGCCTTTTATGGCGCCAGCCCTTTTTGAAGTACAAGTTGCAATAAAACATATTAGAAGTTTTGCATCAAGATCCTTAGCCGCTCCCCAGGGCACCTTTCTTTTTAGCGACTCGATGGCAGCCCTTGACAAACAGCCTCAATCAATCAGGCCGGGGAAAAGCAACTCAGTGCACACACCAGAAAATTGCTCAGGTTTTTAAATAGCAGTCGCCAAGGCTGGCTGTGAGCTCTCGCTGCAGCCAAGGTGCCGCATGGTAGGGGACGCGGCAGGGACGCAGCCCTGCCCCCGCCGCCAGCATCCCATTAAGACCTGGAGTGCTGGGAGGGAAGACCTTCTCTACCATCTGTTGTTTTATTATTAAGAGGGGAGTTTACAAGAGTAAGCCCATATGTTGCCAAACAAATTGTCAAATAGCAGAGCTATTAAGGGAGCTGGATTGGCGAGGTTTCTCCCCCTTGTCTCCTTGATGATATAGAATATGAAGTGTGTTTCATCTTTAAGAATAATGAATTGGAGCTCCCACCCAGCTCTACCCTCACGACTCGAGTCCTGGATAGAGAGGAGCAGGGCTGACCCATACGTTGCCCTTTCTTTCCGTTAAGTCCCCAGACAAAAGCGGCTTCTGGTTTCTCGAGCATAGACGTCTCAGGAGCACTGCTGTCCTTCCTTCTCAGGTTTGGAGGAGAAGGTGCTGAGCTCAGCTTCCATCCCACATAACCTTTTGAGCAGGAAAAGTTTGCCAGGGAAAGATGAGCACGGCCCCCTCGGCCACCTACCCTCTCCTGGAGACGGGTTTCATCAGAAATGACCGTGGTGAATCTGAGCACGTTCTAGAAGGAGGCAGAGGCAGTGTTTCTGCACCCAGGAAATGTCAGAATGACTGAGCAGTGATGAGGCCTCCTCCAAAATTCCGAGCCAGGCAGGATCTGAGATGGATGACACAAAAATCAATGGGGCTTTCAAAATCTCTGCTTTCAAGACCCTTCGATAGCCAAGGCAAAAAGGCGCCAGAGGACTCATTAAAAACATGCATTTGCTTCACTGGCCATCCTCTCCCAACCCATGGTCCAATGGAAAAACACTCAGAACCACCCCATCCTTGTCATTGTCACTATAATTTAAAAAAAAAAAATTTTTTTAGAGACAGTGTCTCACTCTGTCACCCAGGTTGGAGTGCAGTGGCACAATCCTAGCTCACTGCAGCCTCAACCTCCTGGCCTCATCTGACCCTCCTAACTCAGCCTCCTGAGTAGCTGGAACTACAAACGTGCCCTAGTACATCTGGCTAATTTTTGTTTTTTATATTTTTATTTATTTATTTTTTTACAGACAGGGTCTCACTGTGTTGCCCAGGCTGGTCTTGAACTCCTGAACTCAAGTAATCCACCCTCCTTGGCCTCCCAAAGTATTGGGATTGCAGGTGTGAGCCACAGCACCCAGCCTTGGCTAATTTTTAAAATTTTTTTGTAGAGAGAGGGTCTTGCTATACTGCCCAGCCTGGCTATAATTCTTATTTTTAAAGCCAGACTGCAAGGTGGGAGCTAGAAACGGGATGGTCTCACGACGTCTACATGTTGGAGATTGTTTTGTTTTCTCTCCTCAATTACAATGAGAGTGTGAGCAGGGCACCTCGGGACCGAGAGAGGCCGGGAAGCACAAATCTCTTTGGTCTTGGGAGGGTCATTGTCATTGGCCCCTGTTGCTTTCCTCACCGCCCTTTCGCCTCTCCTTGCTCCTGGAGGGAGGTCTGCTGAGAAGGGAGGCAAGGGTGTTTCCATGCCACCCCCCAAAAACAGAGGCTCCATGGAGCCTGGCCGGCGGCTCTTCTTAGCACCCAGCCGCTGAGCTGAGTGAGGAGCGAGGACGGAGCCCAGCAGGCCACCAGGACATCTCTGCTGGAGAGTCCAGTCTTGCCTTGCACAAGGTCCCGGTGCCCATGCCTGGCCAAGGGCACAGCGCGAGTGTGTGGGCTGAAGAGTCCTCAAATTCTAGAGTAGATCGTGGGCTGTGTTGTTTTTTTAAATTTCAGTTTTCATGTGTAATATGGTAACTGTTGATGAGATAATCTACCCAAACTAAGGCTCTTAGGGGCCCTCAGTGATTTTTTTGTTTTTCTTCTTTTTTTTTTTCTTTTTTGAGATAGAGTCTCCTCTGTCACCCAGGCTGGAATGCAATGGCAGTGTCTCAGCTCACTGCAACCTCTGCCTCCCAAGTTCAAGTGATTCTCCTACCTCAGTCTCCCAAGTAGCTGGGACTACAGGCACCTGCCACCATGCCCAGCTAATTTTTGTATCTTTAGTAGAGATGAGGTTTTACCATATTGGCCAGACTGGTCTTGAACTCCTGACCTCAAGTGAGCCACTGCACCTGGCCTTGTAGGCTGTTTTAAAATGAGTCTCCTGGCTTTCTAGGAAACCCGAAACCCAGAGCATTTCGCCTCATTTTAATGTTTAAGGGGGCGATGGGGAAACAGCCGCTCCCTGGAGGAAGCCTCTAGAATCTCACCATCTTGGGAATGAGTCTGAGTGGGGTCGACCCGATCAGGAGAGAGATGGGGGTGGGGGTGACCCGGTGGGGGCTGCCTGTGGTTCCCATGGGGACCCAGTGGGGCTGAGGGGCTGAAGGGGCTCAGAGGCAGAGCATCCAGTCTCGCTGGCTCCGAGGGGCTGGGTGGGGCCCCTTCACTGCACCCTGTGCCCTGTAAGCGTGGGGCCAGGAGAGCAGTGCCAGGCGTCCGAGTGCAGGAGGAGGCTGGAGTGCATGCGCTGGATTCCAGTCGGGCGTCATCAAGGGTGGTGCGGGTCACCAGGGCAACAAGCCTCATCTTCCTCCTCCTCTTAAGGCTGAGTCAGGTGGGCCTTCCATGCGTGACCTGCAGCCCTCCTAGCCTGGGCATCCTGGGCAGAGGTGGGTGTCCTCCTGTAACAACAGACTAGGCCATTTAGGAAGCAAAACAGAGCCACAGCCGAGTCCTGGGGAGACGGGATCTGCTGGGTGTTCCCCTTCTAGGGTCTACAGAGTGATGTGTGCGGCTGTTGCGCCAGGCCCAGGGAGGGGTGCCCCTGGAAGGTGCGGGCCATGAGCTGAAGGCTCTCCCTGCATCCCACCTGTCCTGGGGTCCACAGGAAGCACTGCCTGGGCTCTGGTGCCAGGTGTCCTGGTCCACAGTGCGAGTGGGTTCACGCAAGCCCCAGCTCGTAGGGTGGTGGTGGGGCTGGTTGGCTGGTGCTGCGAGACCTGGGCATGGCACCTGCGCGCTTGCTCAGTGCTTCAGGGGCCCTTAAAATGTCGACTCAAAGTCTTCTGGAAGGAACCTCCAAGGTCAGCATCGCAGACACACGGTCCTGCAGTTTCTCTGGGGCGTGTCCAGCAATAGGGTCCCCCCAGGGAGGTGTCCGTGACCAACACTAGGAGGTAGCCGGGGTCTTGTCTGAATGGGGGCCAGAGTTTGGGGCTGAAAAAGCAGGGCCCCTGGGACGGACCTCACGCCTTCTTCCAGCTGCCTTACCTCCGCCTCTGCTGTCTCTTTCCTGCAGCAACACGGGATTCCCATCCCGGTCACTCCCAAGAACCCGTGGAGCATGGATGAGAACCTCATGCATATCAGGTAAATCCCACCCTCCACCCATCCTTGGTCCTCCTGGGCTCATTCCAAAGGACGGCCATGCGCTGCCCCAGGACGTCCTGGTGACCCCCACGCTAGTGGTCCCTGATCTCGGTGAGCTGAGAGGCCTCAGGCAGGACAGAGGTCAAAGCGCCCAGCTCATGCACTGCCCTCATTGCAGTTCTGCTGAGTGTTGTTGGGGCGATAGATCATGGGGACCCGGCCTCATCAGGAGTATCAAGGAGGGCTTCTTAGAGGAGGTGGCATTCAAGGATGGAGAAGAGGCCCAGATGGGGCACAGGGGAAGAGTGTTTAAGGCGGAGGCAGAGGCCCCCCCCGCCACCATGTGCAGAGCCCCAGGGCAGTCCCCAGAAGACTGAGGGAAAGGCCCCAGCTCTTTCTTACAACCTGCAGCTCCACGGGTGACTGTGGTGGGCCCAGAATGTTTCAGGCAGGTTGGCAGCAGATGCTCTGGCAGAGAGTAAAAGGCAGACCAGGCTCATGGGCACAATGGGGTGTGCGTGTTGGGGGATGGGGGCATGCCATGTCCCTCCCCAGCTGACCCTGTCTTTCCTCTCCCCTCCGCAGCTACGAGGCTGGAATCCTGGAGAACCCCAAGGTAATCCCCCCAACCCCGTCTCCTCCCAGCCGGCCACCTTTGGTGGTAGCAGCTCCATGCCGATGCTGTCTGATGTATTTGTAGCCTAATTTGAAATTTCACGGGGGCCAGCGTGGGGCTAGGGCCGAGCCCTGCCTGTGTTCCCCAACCCCTGCACTGGCCCCCTCTGCCCGCCCTCTCCTCGCTGCATTTGAAGACCTCCCCCCGCCCTTCCTCTTCTAATTGCCGCTGGGATGAACAGGGGAAGGAAATATCTCAGGGCAGCATAGAGAGAGAGTGTGATTGTGAGACAATAAAGAAGTAATTAGGCAGATGAGACACTTGGGGGAGGGCCCAGCCTGTGTCCACCAGCTCCCAGGCTGTGCTGCTGGAGTTTTGGTTGTGGGGGGTGGGGGGAGGCATGGCTGAGAGCCCCAGGCCCCATTTGTCTGGATCCGTGTTGCACACCCGCCACCAGCGGCCACCCTGATCCGGTCCCAAGCCTCCCAGGCGGGCCGGGCTGGGCCCTCAGCTCTGTTTGAAGTTTCGGGTTTCTGTCCCGGGGGTAGGGGGTTTCTTTGTGTCTACCCCTGCCCACTGTGGGAGGTGGGGGAGGCAGGGCCAAATCTATCATGGGAAGAGAAAAATCTCTTTGTCCCTGAGGGAATGTGTCTTAGTTCCCCGGCCCAGCCCCACACCCCGGGGAGGCTGGTTTGGGGGTGGGAAAAGTGTGCTTTTTGAGGGGGTGCAGCTGGGCCTGGGGGAATCAAGAAGGCCAGCTGGAGGGGAGGGTGCCCGGGGAGGTTTGGTGAAATTGGGGAGCGCCAGAGCCCAGGGCCCGGGCGTCTGTCACTCTCAGGCCCGCGTGCCGCCCCCTGGTCGGTGTTGGCTGTAATATCACATGGCAGCCACCATGTCTGGGGAGCGGGCCGGGGGTGGCATCGTCCTGGCTCAGTTCCTAAGACACCGGCTGGGAGCATCCTCACTTTACAGGTGAGGAAACTGAGGCCCGGAGCCGAGACACGCCCCAGGGCGCTGGCTGCTCCGGGCGAGGAAACGGGCCCTGGGGCTGGTGCCCTCCAGCTCTGTGGCTCCCCTACTGCCCAGGGCCCCCTCCCTGTCCAAACTGTCACTCAGGAGAGCTCCACCCTTGCCCCCTGGGGGCTGATGGCCCCTGTGTGTGGCTGCTGCCTGCTGGTCACAGGTTTTTCTAGTTCATGCTCTGCTGACCCCACAACACTCAGGCCAGCCACCCTAATTAGCCAGTCAGTCAGCTCCAAGGGAGGCAGGGAGGCCGAGCCTGCAGAGTGGCTTCCAGGCAGGCCATCCTCTCAGGCCCGTGGGCCCCAAGCATGCCGGGCAACCACTCCCAGCCATTCTCCAAGCAGCCTATGGCCTCTGCAAGCAGCCTATGGGGGCAGAGAGGAGGCCCCCCAGAATAGAGGACTTCAGGATTGAGAGAGCAGAGCGAGGCCAGAGGGAAATCACCCCTCGGACCGTGCAGGACGGCATCCGGGGCCTGGAGCAGGTTACTGAACTATTGTGGGCAGGTCCTGCGCCCTCCCAGGCCTCCTGTCTCATGAGGAGGCATCGGGTGGAGAAGTCAGTGCTAAAGAGAATCTGGATTAAGGATCCTGCTACCTCACCCACAATTGGCTCCCAGAGACAGGAAACCCGAGTCTAAATCCCAACTTTTCTTCTTATTGCTATGCAACCTCGGGCAAGTTACCCAACCTCTCTGAGCCTCCAGTACCCCTTGCCCAAAGTGGGAAAATACAGCACCTCCCTCCTGGGGCATCTAAAGTGCTCAGCCTGGCACAGGGCAAGCCCTCAGTCATGGAGTTGGGGGTCCCATGCTCCCTCTTCATGGGAGGAAGGGTCCAAGGTCCTCTCAGGCACCCCCCTCTCAAGAAAGGCTGGGCTGGGCTGAGCTGGGTGTGAGTCAGGGGAAGCATCATTCCTGCTGAGAGTCCCGGGGCACCCAGAGTCCCACCCAGGCACCCAGAGTCCAGTCACTCTGGAAGGGAGTTTGCCCAGCCATGCACACTCCCCAAGGGCTTTGTGCTGGAGGTGGGGCTCAACGTCAGGACGAACCCTTGCATCCCTGGACCTGGCAGTCCTGTCCCCCTCAGGATGAGCTCAGGGGGACAGAGCCTGGGGAACCCGTGCCCCTCCCCCTCTCCAAAAAAAGCCAGGAGACCTGCGGAAGGGAGGGCTTGAAGGCAGATGGCTGAGCCATTTTCTGCCTCCGTGAGGGCTGATTGAAGGGCAATGAGGCAGCTAATGCGAAGAAAGATAGAAATTTACTTGCTTTAACTTCATACGGTCCACAGTGAAAGGGTGCATTCAGTCGCCGGCCCGCCATAGCTGATGGATGAATAAACCATTTGCGGCATCGATCATGCCTCTACATCATGGTTTAGTTCATGGGCCATTTGCTTCCAATTTCTCCTTCTTGGGGCCTGTTTCATGCTTTCTTTCGCCCTCTCCCCTTACCCCCCCACCCCGACTCTCTCTCTCTCTTTCTTCACTCTCTTCCCTCCCCCGCCCCCCCAACAGATGACATTGGAAGTGAGCCCTCCCGCTGGGAGGGATAAATAGATGGCATTGATACTCGGCAACAAACTATTTGTCATTTGAACTGGGCTTTTAGGAAGGAGAGTAAAAAGAAGGCAGGCGCTCGAGCCACCGCGGAATGCAAAGCAAATGTCATTTTATTTCTATTTAGTTATTTTATTTAATCGGCGCTGTCAGGTGCTCGTCTGACAGCTGCCTCTGACTTCTGCTGCAGTCTGCAGAAACTCATCCTCCAGTCTTCCCATCTCCTCTCCTTCCAAATGCACGCACTGTCAGCCTCCACTTTGGTCTGGGGCTCCCTTAGGAAGTGTGGTGGGAGAGAAAGTGACAAGCAACGCATTGAAAACAGTTGACAGTCGGGCCCAGCGCAAGTGGAGGTGGGAGAGAGCTGGGCTTGGGTGGGAGTGGGGCCCTCGTACCGGCACCCTGGTTGGAGGCTTGGGGGAGTCCCAGGCAGCTGGAGATGGGGCTGTGGAGTTGTGTAGTCACCCCAAGATCCAGTGCAGTTCACTTTACTTTTTTGCTGAGGATGAGCCTTGGGGACCGTCCGTCTGTGCCCAGGGAATGCTGCAGTTGGCAGGGCCCAGTGGGCCAGCCCTGATGCCTGCCTGTGGCTGTGATGCTGGCTCGCTCTGGCCACAAGCCTCACCCTGTTTCTCAGCCCAGGTTACTACAGCAGCTGGGAACCAGCGTAAGGTGGCAGAAAGAGTCCCTACGTTGAGCTTCCAAAGCATGGTTTGGAGAAGCCACCTCTCAGCCTTGGCTTTCCCTGTAGTCCATAGAGGCATCAGGCTAGGGGTCCTTCAGGGCCCCTCCTACCTCCTGGAGTCTGTCTTTAGGGAAAGACAGACTGGGTTCTTGTTCCTGCCCCACAAATGGGCACTGATGCAGGGATACAGCTGGCCCTGAGTCACATCGTACCTTGGAGGTAGGGGTGGAGGATCCACCACAGTCCCTGTCTTAGAAGGATCAATTGTCCTGGTTTGCCCAGGACTAAAAGTTTCTTGGGACAAAGGACTTCCAGTGTTAAAACCAGGAAAAATCAGGCGCTTGGTCACTCTAACACAGAGCCACAGGCAAATGACCACAGGTGAGCTTCAAGGCACTTATGTAGCCCCATCCCATGCAGAAGGAGGAGGAGGCTGGGCCGAGTATGTACCCCCAGAGTGAATTTCAGCTGCCCTTTCTACCTGCAGAGCATGTTCCAGTTTGTACCATGCCTTCCCTGACATTTTCTTGCGTGTTTTCATGTCCAATTAAAAAATATTTATATACTTAAATTGTAAGATGGCCAAGGGCAGGTGTCATTTTCCCCATTTTACAGATGAGGAAACTGAGGCTGGAGGAAGTGAAGCTTCCCCAAGGCCCCATAGCCTGAGATCTTGATCCTGGCACGGGGGTATTGCCCATCACTCAAAAATCCAATATGTATTTGGCGAGGACCTCGCGGGGCTGCTGTCCTGAGTGCCAGGGAACAAGTCCCATGTGGTCTCTGCCTGCACAGAACTCACAGTTGCAGCTCCAGTCCCTCCCGCTCAGCCTCGATTGCTTCATCTGTAGATGGGGTAAGAGCGCTTGACCTTCTTACCAGATGGGTCTGCTGAGAACTCAGACTGCAGATGGGAAGTGATACGTGAATGTGTGCAAGGTGTTTTTGTTCGTTTGTTTTTTGGCGGGTGGGGGATGGAGTCTTGCTCTCTCACCCAGGCTGGAGTGCAGTGGTGCAATCTCGGCTCACTGCAACCTCCGCCTCCCAGGTTCAAGCAATTCTCCTGCCTCAGCCTCCTGAGTAGCTGGGACTACAGGCGCACGCCACCATACCCGGATAATTTCTTTTGTATTTTAGTAGAGATGGGGTTTCACCGTGTTGCCCAGGCTGGTGTCGAACTCCTGAGCTCAGGCAGTCCACCCACCTCGGCCTCCCAAAGTGCTAGGATTACAGGCGTGAGCCACCTCGCCCAGCCGTCTGCAAGGTTTTTAAAGCAAAGATGAGACAGCACTTCTAGATGTCAGCAGGTGAACAAGGACCCCAGGCACAGGATGCCCACAGGAGGGACCTGAGCAGTCAGGCCCAAGAGGCCCCAGTCCCCACAGTGGCAAGTGTCCAAGCCACAGCCTGGGGGAGCTGGGGCCTCCGAAGGTGGGAGGGAATTTCGAGAGTTCCAGGCAACACACAGCCCCTCCACCACTGCATCAGACGAGAGGCCCATTTTCCAACACGCCCAAGAAAAAATATACATAAAGGTTGATGTGTTTTCAAATGGGTTTTTGCTTTGCTCTTCTCTTTTCTCCCTGTGAGTATTAACCTTGGGGACCCCGGGGACGGCTCGGCTTGCCAGAGCACCTGCTGGGGTCACAGGCAGTCATTAGCTTTGCCGTCAGTGCAGAATAAACCCCAATCCCGAGCCGGCGAGAGCGTGCGTGCCGCTCCTGGGAAGCCCTCGGAACGCCGCCTCGCTCCTCCAAAGTCACACTTTTTCCTGCCTGACTTGTTCCTCTCCAGCTATTCTACCTCCAGCTGTGGGGGCGTCGAAGAAAAAGATGAGATCAAGTTGAGGGGAAAAATTGTCTGATTTCTCCAGCCCTTTGTTTCCCAGGCCCTGGCAAGCGGGACTGGTGCTGGGCTGAGGGCTGGGGACCGGGGGATCTGCTGGAACCCACCAGCTGGTGGGGAAATGGACAGAGGAGAGGGGTGCAGATCCCTGCGGGAGGTGGGCTATAGGGTGTCCGGGGACTGGCATGTCATCCTCCCACCTCTTTCTGTCTTTTGTCAGAACCAAGCGCCTCCAGGTCTCTACACGAAGACCCAGGACCCAGCCAAAGCCCCCAACACCCCTGACATTCTCGAGATCGAGTTCAAAAAAGGTATGTGCCCACCTGTTGGGACTTGAAGGGGGTTGACTCTTGGGGACCTGGCTCCTTTCCCCTCCCTGCCTGGGAACCTAGGCCCTCTTTACCCCTGCCCTGCATTCCTGGAAGCTGGAGTTCAGGCAGGGGCTTCAAGGTAACGCACAGCCCCCCTCCCTGGACAGTACGACCCATGGACCATGGATGCCTTTAGGCTTGGGAGGAACATGCCCTCGGCTACCCATCACTTGGGTTCATGGGCACCAGGTCTGGAATGAGAGTGCTCTAGTCTCTGAACAGCCACTTAGCTTTCCTGGGCCTCAGTTTCCTCACCTGTATCTGAGGATGAAAGAGTGCCTGCTGTTTTCCCGGGGTAGAATGAGGCCTGCAAGGGAGCGTCTAGCCCTGGGCCCTGACCCTGGAAGGTGCTCAGTAAATGGTGAGTGTTGGCGAGCTGGCCTCAGGGACCCCTAGGACCCCACATGGAAAGCCTTCGCCAGTCTTCACTGAGCCACTCTGGGCCTCACCCTGCTGACCCCATGTTCAAAGCTGCGGCCACTCTTGCTCCCCTCGGCAGTGGAGGCTGTACTGATCGCTCCCTTCTCCTCACTGCTGTCAACAGGAAGCGTTTGCTGGACTGGCCTGAGTGCCTGGGTGCCTGAGCTTGGGAGAGGGCATCTCTTGGCCTGGAGGAAGGATGGAGAAGCAAGGCATGCCTGCCTGGGCTCAGTGGGAGGGCTCAGAGGGCCTGAAGGGGTACATTTTCAGGATGCTGGAGAGATCAGGGAGGCTTCCTGGAGGAGGTGGTGCTGGGCACAAGGGCACCCAAGGACCAGGCGGGGGCCTGGCCCATTCGTCCACAAAGTGGCTGCCCACACTGGAGCTGGGATGAGAGGGACAGAGGCTCGTGGAGAGGCCTGGCCCAGCTCTGGCGCTTGGCTCTTACCCCGGGTACCACAGAAAGGAGGATAGGGTGGGGAAGCCTCAGGCCGGTGGGGAGGCAGAGCTGCAGATCCCACTCTCCCCCTTGCTGGTGTGACCTTGACAGCCAGCTTCACCATGCTGGGCCTTGGGTGCACTCATCTAAAAACGGACCACAGGCATGATGCTCACAGGTGCCCAGCATGGTGTGTGGAATGGGGTGTCGGAGGCTAAGTGCTTTAATAATCTGCCTCTTCTGGGCCTTTCCCAAGAGCCCGGCCAAGCCAGCGACTGTCTTCCTCGCTCCCCTCCATCTGTCCCAACCTACTGGGGGGCCAAAGAGGGCCCCAAAGGCAGCCGGGCCCCCAGGCCTGTTTGCAGGCACAGAGCCTCCCTTGAGGATCATCTCTGAGAAGATGGCGAGAGTGGCCCCAGCAGCACCTCCTGGCTCCCTGCGCGGGGCCCCCAGGAGCCTGGAGAGCCGTGAGGGTGGGAGGCGGGTGGCAGGCTGTGGAGGGTCCTGGGCACCAGGCTCCAGCAGCCCTGCCGGAGGACCAGGGCAGCTCCGCAGGCTGGGCTGGCGAAGAAACGTGACCTATTGTCATGATTTGGGGACTGTCTGGAAGAAGAAAAAAAGACAGGAGGAACCCTCCCCTGGCTAGTGCCCATTCACTCTCTAGTTAATTTATTTGAAGTTTTAATCTAATTATTAACTATTTTAAAGGCTAAGAGGCTTTCTCCGGCCGCAGCACCAACAATGTCACCTCTTCTCCCGGGCAGGCCCCATCTAAGGCCCCAGCGAAGGCCGATAATAGGACCGGGGAGGGAGAGAAAGGGAGAGGGGAGAGGCGGGGGGTGGCGAGAGGGGCTTAAGGTTCATTATTGGGCAGACTTACATTTAATAGCAATTTACAACCAAGTTATAAAACCCCTGGAAATGGGGGTTAAGAATGGCGAGGCTGACAGCGCCTTGAGTGAAGCCCCTCCAAGCGGCGCCTGGCTAATAAAGCCTCGAAAGCCGCTATTGAGGCCTGATTGGCACCCGATGGCTCGCTCCATGGTAATGAGCCGGGCAGATGGGTGGGGGATTAGCCGCCAACTTTGAACAGCTTTTCTTTGTCACTGTTTCAGCTCTCTTGTTAGCCCCAATACATTTATTGCTCATTTCACACCGCTCGAGAAAGTGCCCCTTGCTATTCAAAGTCAACCCCAAACCCACCCACTGCCCCCACCAACCCCTTCCCTCCTGCCCTCCTGCCACCCCAGACCCAGCTCCTCAGATTCAGGGACGCTGCCGACACCTCGCCTGCTGGAGCGGGCACCCTGTCACCCCCATCAATCAGATGGCTGCGTGTGGGTCTGGGGTACGGGGTCGGAGTGCAGGGTCCGTCCGCCCGACAGACGTGGCAGGGGGCTCTGTGTGTGTGTGTGTGTGTGTGTGCGAGTATGTGTGTGCTTGAGCCCAGCCACACCTCGGCCAGGCGGCCCCCGGGTGACTGGTGGGACAGAAGGTGCTCCCGGCATAAGACAATGGTGGAGCGTGAAATTCAATTAGTTCAGGGCCTGGTTCCAATTTCACAGCCCCTAAATGCAAAAGGGGCAAAGAGAATGGGAGGGTGGGGGAGAGCGTTTTTATTGCATTTTCCCTTTCATTCTGGGGGGCTTTCTCGCCCCTTCTCTCCCTGCAGCAGGCCTCAACCTGCACAGGGCTTTTGAAGGAGTCATTTGGAGTCCATATCTGTCACATCCATTTAAGGCGTTGCGGGAGGAGGGAGAGGGTGGGGTGGCGGGTGCAGGCTCCTCCGCTGAGCCGGGCCCAGAGGCCCACTGCCCTCACTTCCCACCCTAGGGGTCCCTGTGAAGGTGACCAACGTCAAGGATGGTACCACCCACCAGACCTCCTTGGAGCTCTTCATGTACCTGAACGAAGTCGCGTGAGTGTCTGCAGCCCTGTCCGGCCTCCTGGGAACCCCTGTCTTGGGCGAGCATGAGCCTGGACCGTTGGAGCTAATGGTTGTGGCTGAGGCTCAGGGGTGCGGAGCACAGGCCGTGTCCCTTCCCCATAGCCAGAGTTTCCCGGACCAGGGGGACCCATTTGGCAGGAGAGGCTCGGGGTCTCCTGCCTCCAAGGGATCATTAGGCTGGGGCTCTCAGGCCCTTGGCTGGATGGGAGGCCAGGATAGAAGGAAAGGGAGCAGTAGTTAGCTCTGGTGCTAGGCAGGGCCCCAGGACACAGGTAACAGATGGAACAATTTGAACTCACACCTGGGCAATCCCTGCTCTCTGGGCCTCAGCTTCCCCACCTGTCCAGTGGGCACCTGGACTAGGTCACCTGGCTCAGATGTCCTCTTGAGTCTTAGATCCTGAAATGCTGCCTACTGTGTGGCCTAAGCTGTGCCCACCCTGCGACAGCCCAGCTGGGTGGGTGACTGAGCCTTGCGGTAGCGCCTGAACCTAACGGACCGGTTCTTCCCACAGGGGCAAGCACGGCGTGGGCCGTATTGACATCGTGGAGAACCGCTTCATTGGAATGAAGTCCCGAGGTGAGTCTGCTCAGCCCGCCTCAGGGTCTGCCTTGGGGCCCAGCAAACCCAGAGATCCCTGAGACCCTGTCCCATTTGGACGCTACTACCCCCCTGCTACGTGGGCGACCCTGGGCACGTCCTTTCACCACACCCCCGAGACTGCAGTTTCCCTCCTGCCAAGTGGGGATCGTGGGCCCTTTGCCACTGGCTTTCAGGGTGTTATGAGAAGAGCTGTCCAAGGGCTGGGAGAGGCCCAGGAGGGCCTAGGGAGTCTCCAAGGAGCAGGGAGGCCAGGGCCAGGCCTAGAGGTCAGGCTGTCTTGTGTCTGGGGCGGGCAGGCCAGGTTTGGAGGCAGACCGTGCAGGCCCGATTTCCTGGTCATTAAGGCCGCATGGAGGCCGCCGGCCAGGCAGGGCGAAAATCCTGCCAGGGGTGGGCGCTGTGGCTGCACAGGCGCTGGGAGCCGGCCAGGGCCTAAGGGCCTGTCCCAGCATCAGGCACGGCTCACGGGCCCTTTTTCCAGGGATGGGGCTGTGCTGCAGTTGAGGCTGAGCTTCGGTGTGACATGCCTGCCACCTCTGCTGGCCTCTAACCTGCCTAGCCGCGTATCCGCCTGTGGCTGGGCCTAGGAGCAGGACAGTTGGTCCCCAAGCAGGTGCCTCTGTCTTCTCTTAGTAGCCAAAGCCCATGATTCCCTTTGTCAGCCACTCACCATTTCATCTTGACCACACCCTCCTCTCCAGGACTCAGTTTCCCCATTCATACACCTAGGGGATCTCAGCTCCCTGAGGGTCTGCCAGTGTGTGATAAAGCCATGCTGTGTTCTTTCTTGGGGGTCCTAAGAGGGAGAGAGCAAGGTTTCAGCAGTCGGAGCCCCTCAATTGGGCACCTGAATTTTTAATACTGGTGGTGGGGTCAGGGCTCCCCGTTTTGGTAAATGTTCAGATCTCTTTGCTTAGGGTCGATTTGAAAAGATACCACAGCCAAATAACACCTGGCCACGGTATAGTCACAGACCCATGTCTCTCAGGCTGTTTTTACTAAGATTCTAAAATCCAAAGAGAGCCGATCACCCCATGTGGGCCAGAAGAAAAGGGTGGTGCTCCGGAGGGCAGGATGCCTGGTTCTGGTCCCAGGTTTTCCCTGCCTTGCCCAACAACCTTGGACTTGTCATCTATCGCTAGGCCTCAGTTTCCCCAAGTGTAATGTGGCAAGCGTTGGGAGTTGCATCACTCTGGCTCTGACCTGTTTGCATTTACCTCGAAAGGCATGGGAGCACGGAAGGGGGAGGGGGGCTTGCCTCTTTCTTGTGGTTTTAGCTCCTTGCTTGCTGTTATTCAGGAGAAACAAGCTAATTGCAGCTCTAGGAAGGCCTTGAGAACAATGTTACTAATTAGCTGCTCCTTTTTATCCTGGCTTACCTTTGTCTCTTACCTATATTAACATGTGATTAGATGCCCCTTTGTTGCAGCCTGCCCTTGGGAGCCAGCGGGGTGTGCACCCTCCAGGGAGAGCTGGGAGGGACCTTGAGGAGCCACACACCAGCACCCCACTTACAGATGGGGAAGCCAGGGCTGGGGAGGGGTGGGATAGAGGGCTTGCTTCAAGTCCCAGGCACTTTAGTGGCAGGACCCGGACTGCCATCTGGGCCCAGAGTGGCATGGAGTGGAGGGCTAAGAGCTTAGACTGGAGTTGGACAGATCTGGGTTCAAACTCATGTATGGTGGCAGGAACTGGTACACTGGAAGTGCTCCATAAATAGCCATCAGTCCCCAGGGCATGTGAAATGGGGACAGAAGCAGCCCCCACCCTCTGGGAGCTGTCAGTGTGGCGGGGGGTGGGAGAGTTCCAGTATTGCACCTGTTATTATGCCCTTGTCATGCCTGTGGCAGGCATCACCAGTCAATGCTGGCACTATCCTGTTGCCTCCAGAGGTATCTCAGGGCTGCTTGCAGGCACTACCAAACGATCAGGATTGGCATACGCGATGAAAATGTATTGCCTTCCCTATTGGAAAGATAAGGACTGGCCTGAAGTCACTGTGAAATTGCATCCCGCGAGGTGGGGCGAGTCAAGCAGAGTTGAGCAAAAATGAACTGAAGGAGGTGGTTAGTGATGAAGACCTGGACTGCACTATTCTGAATGTGGAATGGTAGCTGAGAGCATTCCAGGGAGGCTGGACCTTTTTCCCAGAATGGGGGCCTCATGCCCTAAGAAGGTCAGAGCCAAGAGATCAACAGTCTGTTCCAACCCCCGTGGCTCCTTACCACCCACCTGGGGAAAGGTTCCTGGGGCCCAGCCTTCACTTTGCCCTGGTACTTTGTGTGGACTGTTGGAGGCTGTCCCTAAAAGCACAGAATTGAGTCAGTGTTGTACAGGGAAGAAAATCGGGATTCTGACGGCAAGAACTTGCTGTGTGATCTTAGGCAAGCTTCTCCCTCTGGAACTCCAATTGTCAAGGGGCCAGATGAGGAGGTCACATCATCTCCCTCTGAATGTCCTCACTTGCCTATTTTCTTGCTTTGGGTTGGGGAGAGAAGAGAAAGTTGCTAGGTAATTTTAGGTGGTGTCTTGTTTTTATTTCTCTACTCCCAATATTTCACGTGAGAAGGAAAGAGGAGAGACGGTAAATTAGGGCACCGTGGATTCCCCCATGACAAGGTTTTTATTAAGCGTACAGTAGTGAGAGAAGCTGTTAATCGTCAATTATATTGAGGGCAGAACAGAAAGATGCTATTGTCCGTATCTCGGTGTACAAGGGGAAAATGTCATTTGTATTGATTTTACAAAGCTCGTAATTGAAATTCGTTAAGGGCTGATTTTGTCTCTGGGGGGTTGGGGGCGTGTAGGGAGTTGGGTAGCGCCAGTGCCCTGGGTCTGGGGTGGCCTAGTCAGCGGCGCTCAGGGTCAGGGACAGGAGGCTGGGGAAGCTGTGGCTGGAGTAGCTTTCTCTGTATTGTGGCTGTTCACATGTCATTATCACATTATCTTTTTAACTCTGGAGGGGGGCTAATTAAGTGAAGTAAATGAAATCAGTGGGGAGGAGAAGGGGGGGCAAGGCAGGCCGGAGGGAAGCCGAGGGAGGCCGGGAAGGAGCCAGCGCAGGTCCTTGTGCTCAGCTTCTTTCTCTCTCTCCTCTCTGGCCCCAGACTTCTCCGGCCGCTCTCCCCTCTCTGCTCTCCTCCCAGCCCTGCCCGTCTCACCTCTGCCTGCCCCCGTCTTGCTCCTCCTCCTTGCCTTCCTTTCCTCCTCCCTCTCTCCCCCCTTTCTCCCCTTCCTCCTCCCTCTCTCTTTCCTCCTCCTTCCCCTCTTCCCTCCCTTGCCCTTCCCTCTTTGCACATCCTCCTCCCCTTCCCCACTCTCCCCTCCTGTCTCCCTTCCTCCTCTACTTTCTGGCCCAGAAGGAACAAGGGCTGCCACCCACTTGCCCAATGTGCCCACCCACCATCTGGAACATTCCAGATGGAGAATGGAGGGAGACCTGTGAAGCAGAGGTTTTCAGCCCCAGAGGCCCACCCAGGATGGGGCCTGCCAGGCACCAGGAGCATAGAGGATGGCTAGAGTCCCACCCTGACCTGCCTCCCATCACCATGGCAACTGCCTCTCACCTTGGCCCTGGTACCTAAGAGGGGAGCCCTTGGGCTCCAGCCAACCCCCATGCCCCACCTCTTCCAAATCACTTCTTCTACTTTCCCAAAGGACCAGAGCCTTTAGTCCAGGTGCCCTCACCTCCAGCCAGGGCCCCAGCTGAGCTGGCAGATCCCACTCAATTCTGCAAAATTGCTCATTCCGGCTAACCTGGCAGCCTCAGGGACAGACGAGAAGAATTTGAGCCACAGCAGCTGTTTGGTTCCCACCTCTTTCTGCTTGGTCCACTCTCCCCCCAGCCACCCTGGCCACCCCTAGCTCCTTGCCCTTCTCCCCACTGCACCCTTCTTGGCAGTAATTATGGTGTGATTGAAGCTGCTCCACAGAGAACTGCTGACACCTCTGTCTTTTTCCTGTAAACACGGGGAGATGAAAGTAGACACTTGGAGATGCTGTGCGTGTCACTCCAAAGATGTCTGTTGTCTCTTCCACGGCAACACAGAGGCTCAGCTGTCATTTGCTCCTTCTCTCTGCGCAGTGGTTTGTATGCCAACTGTCAAAAGCCCCAAATCCATAGTCTTTTAGCATCAGGTTTCTGTCACTTTTTTTTTTTTCCAGAAGAAACACACAGAAATCATCTGTACCCCCTACCCCTGTGGAGAGGAGAGGGAAGAGCTTTAAAATGCACACACACACAACACACACACACACGCGTGCACGCGAGTCAGTGGCAACCTAAAAACAAGCTTTTTGATCCATCACAATTAACTTTAACACCTTCGAAGAAAAGGAGCAGCAATATTAATTGTGCGCTGGTGCGTGTTGTGGCTGCAGACTTTCCCCTTGCCCACGAGCCCTCCGGAGGCTGCCTGGGAGGGTGGCAGCCAGGAAGCCGGTGCTGGGGGCTCAGGAAGAGGGGGGTTCTGCCTGGCCTCTGCCCACCAGACACTCTCTGCTCCCGGTGGCACTGGCCTCATTTTCCTGGGGACACCTGTGATGGGCCAGTAGCTGGAGGACCTTGGGCAAGTCACAGCTCTTCCTCGAGCCCTGAGCCCACCTGCGCCCTCCCCTCTCTGGACTGATGGCAGGCGATGCTGTGGCCTCGAGTGTTCTCGAGACAAGACCGTCAGTAAGCAGGGCACACCTGGAGGATGCTCTGAACACTTACCTTTGGGATAGGTCCCAAAGGAAGTTGGAATGTCAGAGCAGCAGGAACTTGCAGCCTTCTTGTTTTCCAGATGGGTTGCCTGGGTCTAAGAGAGGGGGCTGAGACCGGCCAAAGTCACACAGCAAAGCCAAGCTGGACACTTTCTGTAAAGCATGGTTGTAGGACTCCTGGTGCCCAGCTCCAGCCCTGTAAATATAGTTTGGACTGCCCCACAGTTGGCCCAGCTGAGGACAGAAAAGCAGGGAGGCGGGCGTAGGTATCTAGGAGTTAAAAATGAGGAGGGCTCCTGCTACTGGCCTGCCCAGGATGGCACTATTATGACTCTGTGGCCAGTGTAAGGATGGGCTTTGCAAGTTTCTGGAATTTTCCAAAATGTACCCAAACTAATCACTAGAAGGCCTGTTTCCAACCCAGTATGTATCGAGTTCTACTATGTGCCAGGATGGGAGGACCAGCAGGACTTTGTCAGTGTCGTGCTCTTGGTGGCTCTTGGGCAACTGCGTTATTTCTGGTCATAAGCTTTCTAGGCTAATTGAAAACTGGCTCCTTGAACACTATCGTGTTATCTGCCATTTTGGAGCAGAGATTTCCCGTTTCTGCACACACTGGGCTTTCTGAACACACTGCTGAACCATTCCCCTTTCTGGTGGTTTTCTTCGTGCTGTCATGTTTGTTTGGGGTCGTCATGTTTTGTTTTTCTTTCAGACAGGGTCTTGCTCTGTCACCGAGGCTGTAGTGCGATGGTACAATCACAACTCACTGCAGCCTCAACCTCCTGGGCTCCAGCAATCCTCCCACCTAGCCTACACCACCACACCCAGCTAATTTACCATTTTTTTGTAGAGACGGGGTCTCCCTACATTGCCCGGGTTGGTCTTGAACTCCTGGGCTGAAACGATCCTCCCACCTTGGCCTCCCAAGTAGCTGGGACCACAGGCACATGCCGCCACACCCAGCTACTTTTTTTAAGTTTTTGGTAGAGATGAGGTCTCACTACGTTGCCCAGGCTGGTCTTGAACTCAGCTCAAGCAATCCTCCCGCCTTGGCCTCCCAAAGTTCTGGGATTACAGGTGTGAGCCCCCGCACACCTGGCCTGTGCTAAGTTCTATGTCCCTGTTCTCCAGGCTGTCTATAATGACTTTTCTCAGTCATTCCTGTTTCTGCCGCCATCAGCCTTTTTACCCCTTCCTGGTTTGTGGCTCTGCGCTGCTCTGCAGAAAATGATGACGGGCCCATTTGAACTGTGTTTACAAGAGTCACGGTGAGGCCTGAGGAACTCCCGAGGGATTTGAGGGCTTGGATCTCTGCATAAACTTGGAGAGAGGCCATTTCCTAATCAGAGGTCACAACTAGATTCAGACAGTGGAGATGCCGAAGGCTGCAGCCCCCACCAATGAAGCGGGGTGGGCTCTTTCATAGCACACGATACTCATATTTGCACCTGGCTGATCTGAGGGGCTTTCACGAGCATGTCACCTGACACCAGTATATCAGGGGTTTACAGATGAGAGAACTAAGCCCCCAGAGAGGTTCCCTTCCACCCGGGAACACGGAGCCATGGTGAGAACCAAGCTTTTCCTCCACAGCAACAGTCCGGACTTGGGCTTTTTCTCTCACCCTCTGGTTAGCAGTTGATCACCTTGCCAAAGGCCCTTCGAGGCCACCTGGAGCCGATGGGAGACCCCGGTGCTGGGCCCATTCCCCCTCCAGTTGGCTGGGTGGTATTAGGCAAGCCACCCCCCTCCCCAGGCCTCAGGTTCTCATTTGTAAAACTGGTGTGTGAGACTAGATTTAAGGCGAGTCCAGAGTTTGCAGAGGGGCCTCTGTTCCTCCCAGCACAGCCTCTGCCATCTCTTCTATATGCTGGGCTTCTGCCGCAGGCTGTTTGAATATTAGGTTGGCAGCTAACAGTCGGGAGAACACGGTACCGGATTGATCCTAATGCAAGCTCTGACATTCTTGTGATTCTAAGACTTAAAGATCAAAGACTGGAGGAGTTCTCCAAGGAGGAAACTTCTGGTTAGTGCACGAGGGCTCAGCAGACTCAGCCTCCCCAGATCCCCAGTGGGCTTCAGAGTCAAAGCCAATATCCTTCATGGTTTAAAAAAAAAAAAAAAAATTTAAATTGTGGTAAAATACATGTAACATAAAATGAACCATTTAAAATGCGCAAGTGTGCCGCTCAACGGCATCAGGTCCCTTCCCAGGGCTGTGCCGCTGTGACTGCCGCCCACCCCCAGAACATTTTCATTTCGCAAAGCTGAGACTCTGGCCCCATGAAACACTCCCCATTTTCCCTCCTCCAGCCACTGGCAGCCACCATTTCTGGCTGTATGACTTTTGACAACTTGAGGGACCTCCCACGAGTGGAACATACAGTGTTTGTTTTTGTGCCTGGTCTTTGTCACTTAGCGTCACGGCCTTATGTTGATGCTGTGGCATGTGTCAGGATTTCCTTTTTTTTTTTTTTAGACGGAGTCTTGCTTTGTCACCCAGGCTGGAGTGCAGTGGTGTGAAATCAGCTCACTGCAACCTCTGCCTCCCAGGCTCCAGTGATCCTCCTGCCTCAGCCTCCCAAGTAGCTGGGGCTACAGGCATGCACCACCATGCCTGGCTAATTTTTGTTGTATTTTTAGTAGAGACGGGGGTTTCACCGTGTTGGCCAGGCTGGTCTTGAACTCCTGACCTCAGGTGATCCACCTGCCTCGGCCTCCCAAAGTGCTAGAATTATTACAGGCATGAACCACTGCGCCCAGCCCCCTTCCTTCTTAAGGCTGAATAATATCCCATCGTATGGATGGACCGCATTTTGCTTCTTCACTCATCCCTCGATGGACACCTAGGTTGCTTCCGCCTCTTGGCTATTGTGATTAATGCTTCTATGAACATGAGTGTACAAATCCTTTCTGGGTTTTTTTCAAGCAGCCACTGTAGAAAGATGTTAGTAAATTCCCAGGATAACTAAGAACCTGCCCCTTTAGTGATGTAACGTATGGTGGAAGAAAGGAAGCTCTGGGGGTAGAATCCATGGAGATGGGGGAGCTATGGCCCCTGCGCCACCCAGACAGCAGCTGCAGGGCGGGCTTGCCCAAGGCCAGCTCTGAAGTTGACGCGAGAGGTCGCACTCCTGGGGCAAGAGGGGGCCTGGGCTGTGTGGTATGGGCAGTCCTGCCTCTTGGTGCCCCACTGTCCTCCAATGCAGTAGGACCTTCCCCGAGACCCAGCTCAGCCCAAGGCCAGGCACTTCTGTGTCACTCGGAGATCATCTGTTCCAAGCAGGTTGTTTTCCAAATGGAGGGACTGGGCCTGAGGTTACAAGAGGGCACCTGAGCAATCCCCTCTCCTCTGACCTTCCAGGGTTGGGCCTCCATGGCCAGGTGACTTACAGGGCAGCAGACAGCACTGGTGAGGGACTCGGGGGCCTGCATTCAGTTCCCAGCTCCACCTAGAGCAAGTCCCTTCCCCTCTTGGACTCAGTTTCCCCATCTGTACAGTGGGGTCAGCCTAGGTGATTGCCCAAGCCCTCTGCCACCCCAGTGCCCTCTGGAGAGACCTGGCCGCAGGGGCCCCACGGGCTGAAGGTGGCATGTGTGTACACATGTGTACATGTATGTGCATAGCCGTCCCCCTCCCCTGGCTCCCTGGTGGAAGGGAGGAAGGGATATTTGGGGCTCTGGGCTCTGCCGTAGTCGCTTTAATTACAGGCTTTCAACCTCGGGCCGGTGGGCACACATGGGGAGGGAGGGGTTGCTGCTCCGAAACCCTGTCATTTTCTAGCGTCTGGGGCCCCTTCAAAGGGGGCATCTAGACATTTTCTCCACAAGCCGCAGAGTGGACTGTCGTGGCCCCAGCATGAACATAATGACAGATGCATTTTGCAGCAAGCTGGGAGTGAATGGGTCCGACCGGCTTGTCTCCTGTCAGACGAGTCATTATTACTATTATTTTTTTTTTGTCATTTGCTGACAGTTTGGGTTTCATGCGTTTCTCTCTTTTTTCTCCCTTTTCCCCCTGCCTGGAAAAATGGCTAGGTATCTACGAGACCCCAGCAGGCACCATCCTTTACCACGCTCATTTAGACATCGAGGCCTTCACCATGGACCGGGAAGTGCGCAAAATCAAACAAGGCCTGGGCTTGAAATTTGCTGAGCTGGTGTATACTGGTGCGTAAGACTCTACGGCTGCCCCCTCTAACTGCCCCACAAGGGATCCCAAATCACCGTCAGGCTCTCGGGCCTGGCCCTCCCCTCCGTATCAGCACCTTCCTCCCCTGCTACCCACTGCCATCCTCGTGTGAGACCCTAAAAGGTGCAGGCCGAAGGGGGTTGAGGGAAAGTGCAGGGCATGAGGGAGCAAGGGGATGCTAGAACCTGCCTTGACATGGGGTGTGTCCAGGGAGATGCACTGGCTTCTCAAGGTGTCCGGCAGCTTCCACTGCCTATAGTTTGCATGACTCCAGCACGTGCCAGGCACTGGGTACTGTGCGGTGACGGGCATCACCCCACATGGTCCTCACAACTTTCCCAGGAGGTCTGCAGCTCCCTGTACACGAGGAAACTGAGGCTCAGAAGGAAAGCATAAAACCAGAAGTGGCCTAGCTGGGTCTGACCCCCAAGTCAGGCTGTCTCCAGGCAGAACCTGGACCTACTCCATGAACTTGACGAGAGGCTCCCCGGACCAGAAACTCAGCCCCAGACCCCAGTACTGCAGGAGCCAGATCTTGACCATGAAACTACCGGGGTGGCCACAGGGCCTGAGCCCTGTCACACACCCAGCCCATGTGTGGAAGGACCAGTGGGTGACATGAGCACCTGACGGGGGGGTGTCCCCGTTTTGCAGGTGAGGAGCCTGGGTTTCCATGCCTTGGAATCCAGGCCTCCTGACTCCAAAATCCAACCCTCATGTGGTGTAACAGAGGTCCCCAAACTACAGTCCCTGGGTCAAATCCAGCCTGTCACCTGTTTTTGTTCAGCCCGTGAGCTAAGAATAGTTTTTACATTTTTATTTAATTTATTTGAGACGGACTTTCGTGCTTGTTGCCCAGGCTGGAGTGCAATGGTGCAATCTTGGCTCACTACAACCTCCGCCTCCCTGGTTCAAGCGATTCTCCTGCCTGAGCCTGCAGAGTGACTGGGATTACAGGCAGGCGCCACCATGCCTGGCTAGTTTTTGTATTTTTAGTAGAGATGGGGTTTCACCATGTTGGCCAGGCTGGTCTCGAACTCCTGATCTCAGGTGATCTGCCTGCCTTGTCCTCCCAAAGTGCTAGGATTACAGGCATGAGCCGCTGCGTCTGGCCAGTTTTTACATTTTTAAATGGTTGGGAGGAAAAAAAATTTTTGTAAATGCTATTTCATGACAAATTATGTAAAATTCAAGTGTTGCCGGGCACGGCGGCTCACGCCAGGTGAGGTGGCTGTTTCTGTATTGTCTGTGGCTCCCCTGGAGCGGCAAGGGTAGGTTAAGCCATTTTGAGAGAGACTGTAGGACCCAAAGAGCCTAAAATACTGACTCTCTGGCCCTTCCCACCCCCCTCCATAACATACACATAGCCCTGATTTGGGGCATTAAACAGCTGCCCTGAGCTGTGGGAGGACAGGCTGCTGCCTGAGACTGACCCTCACATCTGCCGGGGCCTGGACGTCAGGGGACCCATGCAAAGTTAGTATTAGTTAATCTAACAGCTACCTGGGCTAAGCTCTTCTCCCCTCGCCTCCATTTATCCAGCAATAAAATGGGTATAATGTGCAACTCACACAGAATTGCTCCAGTTAGAAAGGATCGCATGTGTTTGGCTGGGCCTAGCAGCATGGGGGAGGGGTCCCTCTCCAGCTCAGCCCTAAGCCCCACCCACAGTGATCTGCAGGTCTAGGGGGTGCAGGGTCTCCCCCGATGCAGCTTGTGCCAGGCTCGCTGTCCCCCAACCAAGGCTGGGTCTGCTGGGAAAAGAAATCTGAGCAGAAGACCCCCATGGGGCAGAGAGAGAAAATTCTGAGATAAAGCCCAGGCCAGTTGCTCCCACAGAGATCTCTGTCCTATCTCTGGCTCCATCTCCTGCCTGTCTTCTGGCCTGGAAACTTAACGGGCTAATTATCCCAGCTCCGTCAGAAAGATGGCCAAGCCCAGGACACCAGGGCATGGGGGGCTGGGAGAACATCAGTGGCCCCCTCCACAAGGGTCTCGGGGTGTGTCGGAAAAAGCCCTGGGCCAGAGTTAGGAGTGCTTCATCAGACCTGGGCTCTTCTACAATCTTGCTGTGTGGCCTTGGACAGGCTCTTTCCCTCTCTGGGCCTCTCTCCCTGTGTACAGTGAGGTCTGGCACAGAGCGTGGTGTTCAAACTGCAAATGCAAAACGCTTTGCGCTCTGTGCATTCCCTCACTGCATCCACACAACCTCTGGTTAGTAATGTTTTCTCACTGTGCAAATGAGGAAACCGAGGCACAGGGAAGTTACATCACTTGTCCAGGTGTGGCTGGGATGTGGACTCAAAGGGTGGGACACTGAAGAGCAAGGACTCAACCTCTACTCTCTGTGCTTGGCCCTCCCCCGCCTCTGCAAGCCCCAGGACCCCATCCCAGAGGCCTGTCCCCTTTCCCACGGAGGGCCTCAGCAGGTGCCCTCAGGGGCCTGGGCCTCCCACAATAGCCGCAGCCCCTGGGCTGACCCAGCCCTTTATCAGGGCAGGAGATCATGCGCCATCTGGCCCCGCAGCTGCCCAGGTGGGCTCACCTTCCAGGCTCCATTTCAGGAAACTCTAGCCTTGCCCTGTCCCCTCCCCCCGCCATGGCCTGCCTGCCTGCCCCTTGGTCCCAGCCTCCATCAGCAGAGGCTAGAGAGAGGCCCGGGGCAGACTGGGGTCTGAGCGCTACCCCTCCCTGGCCTTTAGGGCTCTGGGGGAGAGGGCAGGGAACATGTTTCTCAGGCACCTCCTGCCCCCACCTACACACCAAGGGATGTTCCGGCCATAGAGAAAGCTCCAAGTTTATCATAGGAAGCAGAGTTGTTACAACTTGGGCAAACACAAGTCAAATGGAGGCTCCCCACTTCCAGCCTGTGTGATCCTGGAGAAGTTTCTTAACTTCTCTGAGCCTCCCTTCCTCACCCAGAAAGGGGAGAGGCTAAGAGAGTTTCTCTCAGAGTGCTGCCTATGAGGATTCAGGGAGCTAGCCCAGATCAAAGCCTGAATGCAGTGCTGCTTATCTATGCAGAAATAGTCTATCTGCCCAGGAAAACAGTAGCAGGTGCAGAAAACAGCTCACTGATTCCAAGGGGCCTGCCCACCCCAAGGGGTGGGTTCCGGCCAGGACTCCAGTTCACAGTAGCCCCTAAGGCCGGTGCTGCTCAGTGCTAGGGGCTCCACATGAAATATTACTGTGACATCCCCACTCAACAGATGGGGAAACAGAGGCACAGAGAGGGGAAGGCTATGCATGGCCATGGTCTGAACCACTGCCCAGCTGCCTGCACTGGACACCCATATCACCAAGCCCCAGGCAGCACGTGCCTCTGAGTCCTGTCTGAGGTCTTCTGCCTCCCCCAGAAGATTAGAGCCTCCGTTGGGCCAGGGATGGGGTCCCTTTACCACTGTGTCCCCAGTTGCTGGCCTGTGGCACTTCCTGAATGCCTATGGCATGAAGCAGTGGGTCACTTCCCTCCTCCTGACCCTTAAGGAAATAACCTACGTGGTCACCTCCTTACCCACAGGCCCTTTGCAAGGTTAGAGGGCAGGGCTATGAAAGCATGGTCCTCAACTCAGCCACTGGCAAGCACACATTGTGCCAGACTCACGGGAGGCAGTTATGGTCTGCATGGCGGGGTAAACCACAGGGCACCCTTCCTGTGCCCCAGGTCTCCCTGTGTCCTCACGGTGCAGGAGGCGTCCCTAGTGGTATCCCATTTTCCTCCCTGTAGGTTTCTGGCACAGCCCTGAGTGTGAATTTGTCCGCCACTGCATTGCCAAGTCCCAGGAGCGAGTGGAAGGGAAGGTGCAGGTGTCCGTCCTCAAGGGTCAGGTGTACATCCTCGGCCGGGAGTCCCCACTGTCTCTCTACAACGAGGAGCTGGTGAGGTAGGTGCCCCACACCTCATTCTGACTCCCACTTGGGCACAGAGCCTGTCTTTTGACTGGATCCTCAAGACATCTGTGCCTGAGCACGTCAGGCACCATGCAGAGCACAGAGCAGTGGTCACAGAGGATACAGACACCACTATGCTCCCGTGGAACTCACAGGCTAGCTGGGAGAAAGGCATGGATCAAACCATCACCAGAATGTAGAATTAGACAAGGTGGCAGTGGGCTGTGAGGAATGCAGGATAGTCTGGCTGGGTATAATAACTGGGATTGGCTAGGAGGGGTGGTGCATGCCTGTAATTTCAGCTACTCAGGAGGCTGAGGTGGGAGGATTGCTTGAGCCCAGTTCAAGACCAGCCTGGGCAACATAGTGAGACCTCATCTCTACTAAAAATAAAAAAATTAGCTAAGCATGGTGGCATGTGCTTGTGGTCCCAACTACTTGGGAGGCTGAGGTGGGAGCGTCTCTTGAGGCTGGGAGATCAAGGGCGCATTGAGCCATGATCATGCCACTGCACGCCAGCCTGGGCAACAGAGCAAAACCCTGTCTCAAAAAATAAATACATAAAATATTAGCCAGGCGTGGTGGCATGCACCTGTAGTCCCAGCTACTCAGGAGGCTGAGGCAGGAGGATCACTTGAGGCCAGGAGTTGGAGGCTGTAGTGAGCCAGGATCGCACCACTGCACTCTAACCTTAGTAACAAAGCTAGGCACTGTCTCTTAAAAAAAAAAAAAAAAAAAAAAAAAAAAAAAAAAAAAGGAAACACAAGTGGAACCATGAGGAGATTTCTCACTGATGGACCAGGCAGAAGGTGGCCAAGGAGGAGCCCCTGGAGGGGCAGGAGGGCCCTGGTGAGCCAGGGCAAAGGTGGCAGGTAACGATTGGCCACTCCTGTGTCCGCCCCGTGGATGAGAGTGACCTGCACCAAGGGACGAGGTGTCACCTCCAGAGGTCACCTGGCCAAACTAGAGATGGGGCAGGCCCCTGTGGGACAGACAGCCCCCACTAGACGTGGGTCCCCCAAGGCCCAGCTTAGCTCAGGCTAAGACCAGCCCCTCCCTCCTGGAGGCTGGTTGGGAATTAAAGTACGAGTCTTGTTTGGCAGTCAATATTATTTTTTTCTTTCCCTTCTCCTTGCCATGTTGAGTTTCTCCCCCCTTCAATCTTTCTAAACACTTTATAAGCCATAAATACAACTGAGTCAGTTTAGATCAGTCGGGGTAAATGTCAAATTATCTTCTCTCTTTCTCTCTCTGGCTCTTTCTTCCCTCCCCCTCCAAATCAACAGCCTCTAATAATCTTTCCAACCCTTCATTAAGCCTTACAGTCTCACTCAGGGAGATTAAATGAATAAAGTAAAAAGGGAAAGGGGAAAAAAAGAGAGAAAAGCAGGAGCATTTATTCTCACTGTGTTTCCGACCATTTCCCTTTTCTTTTTGATTTCTACATCGCTGACTTGAAAGCCCTTGAGTGACAGCGTCACAGGGACCAGCGAGGAAGCCGTGAGAGGTAGCAGAACTGGAAATGCCGCGGCACAGTAGGTAGAAAGTAACGTAATTATAGAGCAGGTCAGAGCCACTCGAATGAGCACAAATAAAAGCACAGAGGTTTTCTGCAGACCGTCAGGGGAGGTAAAAAAAAAAAAAAATCATTGTAAACTCTTTTTCCACCTCCCCCCTCACTTCAAACCACAATTTTAAAAAGAGGTTTTTTAGTTCCTGAAAAACCCCTCTTGGAACTCCCAGCAGCCTCGTGGGACAAGTTTGTCCCTGGATGTGGGCCCTCTTTGCAGGGGCTGCCAGGGCAGTTGGGAAGTTCCCACCTTGGGGAACGGGATGGAGAGAGTTTGTTGTGACTTGTGAGAGATGGAGGTGAAGGGACAGATGGACACGCAGGTGGGGGGATTCTGTGTCCTACGTTCTCCCTGGGTTGAGTACACGGGCCAGTGGGGCTGAGGCTCAGTTTCTAAAACAAGGTCTGTTAAAGGGATCTGAGGAGCTTGGTGGTCTAATTTGGTCTAGCTCTTCCTAAGCACTGACTCTGCACAGAAAGGGGTGGCCAGCAAAAGTCTGGCATCTCCTCCTCTTCCAGGGAATGCAAGCTCCTAGTGGCTTCAGTGCCTGAGCCCTGGAGGGGCCATGGAGGTGTAGAGGAGGGAGGAAGGGAGATCAAGGAGGTGCAGGAGCATGGGAGTGACTTTGCAGAGAGTTCCACGCACCCACTGGCTTCAAGGCCTGGTGAAGGTCAGGACCCGGATCCTGAACAAGTCACTGGGGCCAGGCAGATGCAGAAACCTCATTTGTTCTTGTAAAAAGTCCACAGTCTACAAAGAACCAGTCAGAGGTCCAGCCTCAGGGTCTCAAAGCAGCAGATCCTCCTGCCTCCCAACACCGACACCCGCCCCCCCACCCCTACCTTGAGAACCTTGAGTCAGCTTTGTCCCAAGGCTGGAATTCTGCAGACAAGGGACTGATTCAGAGCAGGACATGACAAGGGACCGCATCCTCTCAGAGGCTGGCCTTGTAGAGTAGGAGGCATCTGAGTCCACGTGTCCTAAGTGCTTAGCACAACCATAATTAATGAAGGCAATGGGTGATTGTTTGCTTATGTCTGGCCCCTCCCTGTGGACACCACTGTTGCTCTTCCTTCCTTGGCACCTGGCCCAGCACCTGGCAGGCAGCAAGGGCTTAATCAATGCCTGAACAAATGAATGAGTGAACGAATAGTGTTAGTACTAATGGGTGCTCACCATGTGCCAGGCACCAGCTACATTATTTCATGTGGGGCCAAATGTGGCACTGAGAGCTAACCACCATCTAACCACCATCACGCATTTCACAAGTGCAAGGCCGAGGCTCTGAGTGCAGGAATACTCGCCTGGGCTCTCTGGCGGCAAGTGGCGGAGCCAGGACGCAAACCCCAGTCGGCCGGCTGGAGTGACTGCCATGGTTAGGAAGGTTTGGAGGAGCAGCTAAGGGTGGAGAGCCCCAAAGCAGAAGGCTGGTGAGTCTGGGAGGTGGAAACTGTAGGGAGGTAAAATCTGCTCTGCTGAGTATACAGCAGCAGTCAACCCAGCATTTTCCATGACACACTGGCGGTGGGTGCCCAGGTTTCAGGATGGATTAGGTAAGGTCTAACTGGTTGAACACATGAGGGGAAAGGTGACTTAGTGGGCCAATCTTGCTGTGAATGCTGGAGGCCTCCCTGCAGCTTGCGAAATGCCTTTGTGCTGTTGCAATTCACACCCCAAGGCCTCCTGAGCCTTCAGGTCACTGGATGCCATCCACACAGTCCCAAGGGCACAGGTGGCTTGGACAAGTTATCCATTTACAGACAGAGTGCTCTGGTTGGTAGGATTTCACAGGGCTAGTTCTGGGGTGGCTGCTCCTAGCCTCCTGCCACATTGTGTAGCAGGGAAGAGGCTGCTGTGTGCTCCACTAGGGCTCTCCGACCTTTGGGTTGGTGCCTGGCCCAGAACAGGGTTCCCTGAGTTGTACAGAAATTAAATGGAAAGCCGACGTGCAGGGAGGGTTTGAACCCACACAGGGGAAATGCCCTGGCATCTGGGAGGTGAGGCTGCTTCTGGCCCCAGCAGTCCTCCCTTCAAGCAGAGGCCAGGGCCAGGCTGAGCTGACAAGCTTCTACTCTCCTTGCAGCATGAACGTGCAGGGTGATTATGAACCAACTGATGCCACCGGGTTCATCAACATCAATTCCCTCAGGTGAGAAGCTCAGGGCCCTGACGGGCCTTCAGAGCCCCCAGGTGTAACGGGTAGGCTTTGACAGCCCCCAGGTGTAAAGGGTAGGCTTTGATAGGACCTTGACTGCTGCCCTGCCCTGCCCTAGACAAACCCCACTTTCCTGTCCATCTGCCCATAGCATCCTCAGAGGCATGCTTTGATAGCTGACAGCAACAGAGGGTCCTAGGCACTGGGGTCCTAGGTTCCTGTGTCCCACCCGGTGCCTCTGATACTTGCCCTCCCCTCCCGCTAAGCCACAGGGACTCCACTATGAGCTCCTTTGCAGGGCAGGTTAAACAAGGAAATAGCGTAAAGGTGGAGAGAAGCCTTTGTTTTCTGTCACCATACCTGAGCCGTAGGTCTAGCTGGAAACCATCCTAGCCACGTGGATCTCCATGGCCCAGGAGGGTGGTGCACGTCATCTGAAGTCACTCAGACCTTTGATCCTCTGTGAGTCACCAGTAAGGGTGTCAGCTGTACCTGCCTCACAGATGCAGTGAAGGTTCAATGAGCCTGTGGAAATCAAGCATGCGGCTCAGGCTTAGACCCTGGCATGCAGAAGAGCCAGGGGCAGTGCCAGCAGCAAGCATTCTCAGCCCAGGGCTGGTGTGCTCAAGGGCAAACAGGGTCATTTGTCACCAGCCGCTAACATAGACTAAGCTGCCCTGGGGCACTCTCCTAGGATGTCTCATTGAATTCTTACACAAACTTTGCAACTACCCGCAAACAGGCTGAGTGGTTAAGTAACTTTCCAAGGGTCACACAGCTAGGAGGTGGTGGAGCTGAGTCCGGAGGGCCTGTCCTGCTGTGGGTTCTCCATCACCAGCTCCCTTCTCATGGGGATTGGAGTCTAGAAGAATATGCAAGTCTGTCTCCTCTTGCTAACAACATGCCAGGGGCACAGAGCCACGATTTTCTCCCAGAGCCAGTCTCTTGTCCCTAGAGGCACCTCATGCCCCGAGAGATGTTGAATCCCACCCATCTGCCCAGGGTCCTCTCCCTTCCCCTCCGTCACCTCCACCTCCCCTGCCTCCTGCGCCCTCTGTTTGTATTTTATGACTCTATAAACCCTTTTAAATGGCCCAGAACAAACAAGGCTTGCATAATGGTCTCTTCATTTCTCCTATTGCCAGTTAAACGCTTTGTCTTCAACAATGACAAACAATGTTTTCCCCCAAGATAAATTAATTACATTATCCCGATTGGAGGGCAGAAGGGGCCAGGGCGGGAGAGGGAACAGAAAAAAAGGCAACTTCACACACATCTTAACAAACAGCTGCCCCAGCCACCCCAATTCTGCCTGAATTAATTGAACCCAGTGTGTGTTGTTATTGTTAATTTACATTTTTCTTTGTTTTGAATCTGGTTTACAGGCTGAAGGAATATCATCGTCTCCAGAGCAAGGTCACTGCCAAATAGACCCCTGTACAATGAGGAGCTGGGGCCTCCTCAATTTGCAGATCCCCCAAGTACAGGCGCTAATTGTTGTGATAATTTGTAATTGTGACTTGTTCTCCCCGGCTGGCAGCGTAGTGGGGCTGCCAGGCCCCAGCTTTGTTCCCTGGTCCCCCTGAAGCCTACAAACGTTGTCATCGAAGGGAAGGGTGGGGGGCAGCTGCGGTGGGGAGCTATAAAATGACAATTAAAAGATACACTAGTCTTTTGTTTCTTTATTTCTAGTGTGTGTGTGTGTGTGTGTGTGTGTGTGTGTAGTTAATTATGGTT
Organism: Nomascus leucogenys; assembly: GCF_006542625.1. Taxonomy (NCBI): domain Eukaryota; kingdom Metazoa; phylum Chordata; class Mammalia; order Primates; family Hylobatidae; genus Nomascus; species Nomascus leucogenys. The sequence continues at coordinate 106,626,799 of NC_044388.1, forward strand.
TTCTTAGGCCAACCTTTGTGTTTTCGGACCTAAGTGCCGCCGAAGGCCGCTATTTGCCAGACAGCCTGTTAATCTGGCAGTCGACCCCACTCCAGCAAAAACTAGGAATCCAAAAGTGCCGCCTGGGTCAGATCCTAGCCAGCAGCCTAGGAATCTGTTACCAACTGTGGTCCTGTGGCAAATGTCAGGAAACCAAATAAAATTTAGGGGATGCCCTTTGGGGGCATCAACGCACAGCCCTTTCTCTGGAGACTCACAGCCCACAGGGAGCTTCTACAGAGAGCGACCATGAGTGACCCTAGGACACTTACCACAGCTGCATGGCCTAAAGCAGCCTAAATCATGAAGGAGGAGGGAGAGGCCTCAGCAGAGAGGAGAAAAGAGCAAGCCCGGAACTTGGCAGCACTTCTCAGGGTCCACAAACCAGGCCCCAAAGCAGCCATATTTATAGTGTGGATCCGCCCCCCCCCCCCCCCCCTTGGTCATATCTGATTGGACCTTGGATGGACATCTGACTCGAGCTGGCCAATCAGAACCCCCAGGAATTGGGCCTGGGCACGTGGCCGGAAGTGAGGGCTTGTAACACAGGCACTCACCGCTGGGATGCTGTGGACCTGGGTCGCAGAGCAGGTGTGGAAGGAAAGGAGAGGGAAGGGATGGGAAGAGAGGGTGATGGTATTAGCGTCCGTATTTCTATACTGGTGCTTCATGAAAGCTGGTGGCATCTCTTGGCCTGGTTTCCCTGACACCTGATATCATAACGAGTTCAGGACTCCAGCTCAGTGAGAGAGTTTCTGCTCCTTGCAACCAAAAGCATCTTCACGGGGAAGACCTGAGTGCCGCTTGCTCTGTGCTTTGTCCTGGTTCTGAACTCAGAACCTGACCTCAGGGATCGCCTCGCCACTCCGCTGCCTGTGTCCATGAGGGTTTCTCGCAAAAGATGTTTTACCTTTAAAACTTATTTTCCTCTGATTATTAATGTCCGTGGTAATAATAAATGACTCAATATTAGCTTTGTGCCAAACACTTCGCTACACACTTTATTCACATTATCTCATTGAATCTTCAAAACCACACTTGGAGGTGGACACTTTCATCTCCATTACGTAGAGGTAGCAATGAAGCTGCAGATAAATTGACTTGCCAAAAACCACTCAGCTAGCAAGTGACAGAACCAAGAACCAAACCCCGGCCTGGCTGTCCCCAAATCTTGTGCGTTTGTCTTTTTGTTGTTGTTGTTGTTGTTAAGATGGAGTCTCGCTCTGTCACCCAGGCTGGAATGCGGTGGCGCAATCTTGGCTAACTGCAACTTCCGCCTCCCAGGTTCAACCGATTCTCCTGCCTCAGCCTTCTGAGTAACTGGGATTACAGACACCCGCCACCTGGCCTGGCTAATTTTTGTATTTTTAGTAGAGACGGGGTTTCACCATGTTAGTCAGGCTGGTCTTGAACTCCTGACGTCAGGTGATTCACCGGCCTCCCGCCTCCCAGAGTGTTGGGATTACAGGCGTGAGCCACCGCACCTGGCCATTATGTCTTTAACCATAGTGATAAGCTGCATCTTTAAGAAAAGAAATAACTAGCCAGGCATGGTGGCTCTCGCCTGTAATCCCAGCAGTTTGGGAGGCCGAGGCGGGTGGATCATGAGGTCACGAGTTGGAGATCAGCCAGTTTGAGACCAGCCTGGCCTCAGCCTCCCAAAGTGCTGGGATTATAGGCATGAGCCACTACGCCCAGCCACATTTGGTATATTATCAGTCATATTTTGTCTTTTTCTTTTCTTTTTTTGTTTTTTGGCTAAACATCCTATAATGCACATATATGTTTTCCTATGCTTACAATATTTTTGCAGTTATTTAGGCTAAAGTATAAATGCTTTATATTTTATAGTTATAAATGTATACCTTATACTTTAAAGTATAAACTTTATATATTTATGCTTTAATGTATATACTTTGCACCCTATTTTTAAAATTTTAACATATCATAAATGCTTTCCTATAACATTAAAAACTCAATCCTTAAGCCTGGGCGCAGTGGTTCATGCCTATAATCCCAGCACTTTGGGAGGCCGAGATGGGCGGATCGCTTGAGTGCAGGAGTTTAAGACCAGCCTGACCAACATAGCGAGATCCCATCTCCATAAAATAAGTAAATAAATAAATAAATTTTAAAAACTCCTTAAACATTTTTAGCAATTACATAATGTTTTGTTACATTGATACTCCTTAACTTAACCTTTCCCCATTTATATATTTAATTCTTTCCATATTCTAAATTATTTTTCTGCCTTTTGTTGAATTTATCTTTTATATTTTAAATAAATAGAGATGGAGTCTCACTATGTTGCCCAGGCTGGTCTCAAACTCCTGGGCTCAAGTGATCCACCTGCCTCAGCCTCCCAAAGTGCTGGGATTACAGGCATGAGCCACCATCCCCAGCCCTTTTGTTGAATTTAATGGAATGTTTTTAATAATTGGTTATTAGCTATACTTAATTATTATTGCTTTTTTAGTAGCCTTTCTGAGAGTTATTTTATATATCTTTAACTTACCACAGTCTACCTTCAATTAATAGTATGCCACCTCGAGTGTAACATAAGAACTTTGTAACAGTACGAGCCTAGAATATTTCACTTTATGCTTTTGTTGTCATAGATATGCTACAAAATCCCATAATACATTGCTATTATTTTTGCTTTAGACAGTCAAATATCACTTTTAAAAGATTAAAAATAAAAATAAAAAATAAAAGATTTTAAAAGATGAAAAATAATGGTGGGCCATGCCTATAATCCTAGCACTTTGGGAGGCCAAGGTAGGAGGATTGCTTAAGCCCAGGTATTCAAGACCAGCCTGGGCAACATAGGGAGACCCCCATCTTTACAAAAAATTTTACAATTAGCCAAGTGTGGTAGCACATGCCTGTGGTTCCAGCTACTCAGGAGACTGAGGTGGGAGGATCGCATGAGCCTGGGAGGTAGAGACTGCAGTGAGGTGTGATCACAGCACTGTACCCTGGCCTGGGCAACATCTCAAGACTCCGACTCAAAAAATAAAAACAAACAGCTGAGATTGCACCACTGCACTCCAGCCTGGGCAACAGAATGAGACTCGGCCTCAAAAAATCATAATAAAAATAAATAAAGATTAAAAATAAGAAAACAGTTGATCTTATATTTATCCATATATTTCTTTTTCTGATGCCCTTCATTCCATTGAATAGATCAAAGTTTATATATATATATATATATCATTTTCCTTCTGTTGAAGAACTTTTAAAAGTATTTCTTCTAGTGCAGTGATTAATTCTTTCCGGTTTTTTTTTTTTTTTTTTTTTTTTTTTTGAGGCAGAAGCTCACTCTGTTACCCAGGCTGGAGTGCAGTGGCGTGATCTTTGCTCACCCCAACCTCTGCCTCTCGGGTTCAAGCGATTCTCCTGCCCCAGCCTCCCGAGTAGCTGGGATTACAGGCGCCCACCACCATGCTGGCTTATTTTTGTATTTTTTAGTAGTGATGGAGTTTCACCATTTGGCCAGGCTGGTATTAAACTCCTGACCTTAAACGGCCCACCCGCCTCAGCCTCTCAAAGTGCTGGGATTATAGGCATGAGCCACCCCACCAGGCCCAGCTTTTATTTCTTTGAAAAAATTTTATTAACATTTACAAGTAGGTCCTTGCTCCATTTTGAGTTCATTACTGTGTAGGTTGTGATCCAGGATCAAAGTTTATTTTTTTGAAAATACTGATGTTTTGCTATCCCAGCACCATTTCTTAAAAAGTCTTTTTCCTATTATATTACCTTAGCATCTTTGTCAAAAATCAATTGATTAGGCCGGGCGTGGTGACTCACGCCTGTAATCCCAGCACTTTGGGAGGCCAAGGTGCTTGAGGTCAAGAGTTAGAGACCAGCCTGGCAACATGGCGAAGCCCCGTCTCTACTAAAAATACAAAAATTAGCCGGGTGTGGTGGCGCACAACTGTAATGCCAGCTACTCCAGAGGCTGAGGCATGAGAATCGCTTGAACCCGGGAGGCAGAGGTTGCAGTGAGTTGAGATTGCACCACTGCACTCAAGCCTGGGCAAAAGAGCAAGATTCTGTCTCAAAAAAATTAAAAATAAACAACCAGATCTTGTGTGACCTCATTACTGTGATTAATTTTTTTGCATATGTGTATATATATATATATCTCTCAAAATTGGGAGTTGAATTTTGTCAAATGTTTCTCAACATCCTTTGAGATGTTTTCTCCTGTATTCTGTTAATACAATGCATTACATTAATTGATTTTTGAATGTTAAACCAATTTTACATTCACAGGAAAAATACCATTTGGTATTGCTGGATTTAGTTTGCTAAAATTTTGTCCGAGATTTTTTGTGTCTATATTCATGTGGGATGTGGATCTGTAGTTCTCTTGTGGTTCTTTGGTTTTTGTGTCAGGGAGAGAGTGGCCCCCCAAAAAATACATTCAGAAGTATCTCTCCACCTCCTCTGTTTTCTAAAACAGCTTTTTTGTAGGATTGGTAATATTCTTTCATAAATATTTCATAGAATTCACCAGTGGAAGGCCAGGCATGGTAATTCATGTCTGTAATCCCAGCACTTTGGGAGGCTGAGGTGGGAGGATTGCTTGAGCCCAGGAGTTCAAGACAATCCTGGGCAACATAGCAAGACCCCCATCTCTGCAAGGAAACAGGAAAAGGAAAAAGAATTCACCAGTGAACCATCTGAGCCTGGAATTTTGTATGTGTATTTTTATTTATTTATTTTTTCCTTGAGACGGAGTCTTGCTCTTGTCTCCCAGTCTGGAGTGCAATGGCATGATCTTGGCTCACTGCAACCTCTGCCTCCCGGGTTCAAATGATTCTCCTGCCTCAACCTCCAAGTAGCTGGGATTACAGGCACCTGCCACCATGCCCAGCTAATTTTTTGTACTTTTAGTAGAGACAGGGTTTCACCATGTTGGCCAGGCTTGTCTCAAACTCCTGGCCTCAGGTGATCCACCCATCTTGGCCTCCCAAAGTGCTGGGATTACAGGCATGAGCCACTGTGCCCAGCCTGAAGCTTTTAAAAAATAAATTTGGCCAGGTGCAGTGGCTCACGCCTGTAATTCCAGCACTTTGGGAGGCCAAGGTGGGCAGATCACTTGAGTCCAGGTGCTCAAGACCAGCCTGGCCAACATGGCGAAACCCCATCTCTACTAAAAATACAAAAATTAGTCAAGTGTGGTGGTGCATGCCTGCAATCTCAGCTACTTGGGAGGCTGAGGTTGCAGTGAGTTGAGATTCTGCCAGTGCAGACTCTGTCTCAAATAAAATAAAATAGAATAAAAAATTCAGTTTCTTTGATTTATGTAAGGCTATTTGTCTATTTACTCTTGGATCAACTTTGGTAATTTGTATCTTTTGAGGGATTTAACCATTTCATCTAGGTTTTCAATTTTACTAGCAGAAAGTTTTTTAAATAATTTTCCTGACCTCACGTGATCCACCTGCCTAGGCCTCCCAAAGTGCTGGGATTACAGGCGTGAGCCACCGCGCCCGGCCAGTGATTCTTATATTCAGTGAAGTCTGTCTACTCTGGCTGGGGGAAACTCAAAACAATTCTCAGTCCTGTATGAGATTCTCAGTAATTTCTTTTCCCTCAAAAGTTGCTCTTGGCCGGGCACGATGGCTCACACCTGTAATCCCCCAGCACTTTGGGAGGCCAAGGCGGGCAGATCATGAGGTCAGGAGTTCGAGACCAGGCTGGCCAACATGATGTAATCCCGTCTCCACTAAAATTACAAAAATTAGCCAGGCGTGGTGGTGTGCGCCTATAATCCCAGCTTCTCCGGAGGCTGATGCAGAAGTATTGCTTGAACCTGGGAGGTGGAGGTTGCAGTGAGCCGAGATCATGCCACTGCACTCCAGCCTGGCCAACAGAGCAAGACTCCATCTTGGGGGAAAAAAAAAAAGTTGCTCTTGTCTGGTCTCATGGGATTTTACTCTATACGTGAGGAGACTGGCATCCACCAAAGACTCAAATGGACACTTAACAGATTGCTGGAGGTCTTTCTCCTGTAGTGCCTTCCATGCTGGTTGTCAGTCCCACAGATTTCAGCTGTGTCGGCTTCCCCAAACCCCATCTGTCTTCTCAGCTTGGCATGATCACTGGACTCTGTGTCTCCTCCCTATTGTGCAGTTTTGGAATTACCTCCAAGCAGAAAGCTAGGTGATGATAGGGCTTGCCTTGTTAGTTTCCCTTTTCTCAGGAATCACAGCCCTGTGCTACCTGTTGTTGAATGTCTGAAAATAGTTGTTCCTTCTGTTTTGTACAATTATCTGTTGTTTACAGTGGGAGTATAATTCTGGACCACCTCAGTCCTTTGTGGACAGAAATGAAAGTTGATTTTTTTTTTTTTCTGAGACAGAGTCTTGCTCTGTTACTCAGGCTAGAGTGCACTGTGATCTCAGCTCACTGAAACCTCAAAATCCAGGGCTCAAGTCATCCCCCCAACCTCAGCCTCCTAAGTAGCTGGGACTGCAGGCATGTACCATTACACCTAGCTAATTTTTGTATTTTTCATAGAGACATGAAAAACAGCTCACTGCAACCTCCATCTCCCGGGTTCAAGCAATTCTTGTGCCTCAGCCACCTGAGTAGCTGGGATTACAAGCACACACCACCATGCCCAGCTAAGTTTTGTATTTTTAGCAGAGACAGGTTTTGCCATATTGCCCAGATGGTCTCAGACTCGTGGCCTCAAGTGATCTACCCGCCTTGTTGCACAGACTGGTCTTAAACTCCTGTGCTCAAGCGATCCCCACATCTTGGCTTCTCAAAGTGCTGGGATTACAGGCATGAGCCACTGCACCTGGCCTGATGTTTTTCAATATAACAGTAATATAATCTAAATGCCTATAGGCCAGCCTGGCCTGAGATCACAATTAATATCTTGCAAACATGAACCATGTAGTTTCTCATCCTAACATTCCACCCCTCACTGGCTCCCATCTCACCCAACATAAAACCCGAAGTCCTTACTACAGCCAGCACCAACTGCCAGACATGAAAGTGAGACCACACGGGAACTTCCCTCCGCAGACGAGCCTGACAGCAGCTGCCTGAATCATCCCACATGAGACTAGCAAAAGAACTGCCTAGGCTGCTCACCTATAGGCTCGTGAGAAAGAATAAATAAGGTTTTATTTTTATTATTATTATTTTGTTTTTATTTCAATAGTTTTTGGGGTACAGGGTTATTGCTTACATGGATAAGTTCTTTAGTGGTGATTTATGAGATTTTAGTGTACCATTACCTGAACAGTGTACATTGCAGCCAATGTAGGCACTAAGTTTTATGGTTGTTTATGATGCAGCAACAGATAATTGATGCATTTATTATGGCCTACCAGCCCTTTCATGATCTGGCTCCCACCTACTTTCCTTCCTTCCCTCCTTCCTGCTCCCTCTCACTCTGCTACAGCCCACTGTCTTCAAAAAATCCAAGCTCCACCTGGAACATCTTCTCCCAAATAGCCACAAGACTCACTCATTACAGCCCCAATGTGGCATTGACCATAACTTTGTCCTGCCTCCCTCTTCACAGCACATACCACCACCAAACATATGCATTGGTTTGCTTTGTATATCTAATAATTTTTTATTGAATGTTGGACATTGTTGAGTATCTCTCCCATTAGATAGGAAGCTCCATTTGGGCAGAGACCATGTCTGCCTTATTCGCAGCTGTGTACCAGATGCTAAAACCATGCCTGGTCCAAAACAGGTATTCCCAATTAATATTTGTTGAATGAGTTGAATATTCATCCTCACGTGGGCTCAGAACCCCACTTGAGAAGCGTCAGGAATACATACTTCCTCCCCTGCTCCAGGAGCCCATAAAATGGTGCCTAGGCATTCAGAAGCTATTCCAATCCAATCCTCATGCCACAGCCCAGGGCCCGCCCTCATTCACCTCTTTGTCCCTCCTGTCACTCCTCTCCAGTCACTGCCTACACTCTTGACATGCTGTTGCCCCCGCTGTCAACACAACTGACCCCAGCTCCACTGAGAAGTGGATAGGAAACCACCACCTTAGGGAAGCTACGGTAGGTTTGCTTGGACACAGAGATGTTAGAGCTCTTAGCTCTTCATGTATGCAGCCCCTCTACACCTGGGCATGCCCGTGTAGCCAAATGATCTTGATTGGTGATAGTTTCAACAAACAGCCTCCAGCTGTCACCAGAACCACCTTGTCCTCCAGCTCTCATATCCTATTGCAGGGATTAGCTTATTAGGACTGACTCTGCCTTCTCTCAGAGTAAATTCTGTCTTTGGTAGACCCTCGATCCTCCTACCCCCTGGCTATAAGGCTTCCATGGAGTTGCCCCCAGACTGCCACTGAAGACTGGGTATGTCTGAATCCAGGTCACTCCCAACATTGAAAATCTTTTCTAGGAATGTCCTTAGTCCTCAAGTCAATCTAGAAATACAGATCAATACTAGGGTGTAAATAGGACTGTTGCTATCTCACAACCATTGTTTAGTAGTTGTTTATGATGCAGCAACTTATCCATGTAAGCAATAACCATGTACCCCAAAAACTATGGAAATAAAAATAAAATAATAATTAAAATAAAACCTTAGTTATTCTTTCTCAGTGTCCAAATAGAATAACATTGAAAATTAAAGACTCAGAAAAATAATTACATTTTTTGTTTTGTTTTGTTTTTTTGAAACAGAATCTCACTCTGCTGCCCAGGCTGGAGTGCAGTGGCATTAACCTGGCTCACTGCAACCTCCACCTCCCGGGTTCAAGCAATTGTTGTGCCTCAGCCACCTGAGTAGTTGGGATTACAGGCGCACACCACCATGCCTGGCTAATTTTTCTATTTTTAGCAGAGACAGGTTTTGCCATATAGCCCAGGATGGTCTCAAACTCCTGGCCTCAAATGATCCACCAGCCTCAGCCTCCCAAAGTGCTGGGATTACAGGCGTGAGCCACCATGGCTGGCCCAGAAAAAAATTTTTATTTCTGATTCCAACATCTTTATCAAAATGTTTTGGTTAATATTCAGATGCATTTCCTGCCAGTCATTCTTTCATATGCACATTTGTTTATGGGCATGTCTGTTTACACTGTGTACCTGTGCATTTGGTTTTTTTGTTTTTTTGGGTTTTTTTTTTTGAGACAGAGTCTCGCTCTGTCACCCAGGCTGGAGTGCAGCAGCGCAATCTCGGCTCACTGCAGCCTCCGCCTCCCAGGTTCAAGCGATTCTCCCACCTCAGCCTCCCAAGTAGCTGGGATTACAGGCACATCTCACCACACCTGGCTAATTTTTATATTTTTAGTAGAGACGGGGTTTCACCATGTTGGTCAGGCTGGTCTCAAACTGCTGGCCTCGTGATCCACCTGCCTCAGCCTCCCAAAGTGCTGGGATTATAGGCGTGAGTCACCACGCCTGGCCCCTGTGCATTTGTTTCATTTAACATAATAGTAGAATTAATTTTCCACATTGTTGATAGACTCTGAAACCAACTTGAATTGTACACTTAAAATTGGCCTATTTTGTGTGATGTGTAAGTCACACATCAATAAAGCTGTTAAAAGCCAGGCTCAATGGCTCACCTCTGCAGTCCCAGTGCTTTGCGAGGTAGAGGCAGCAGGATTGCTTGAGGCCAGGAGTTTGAGACCAGCCTGGGCAACATAGTGCACACTCATCGCTGCCAGAAAAAAAAAAAAAAAAAAAAAAAAAAAGAAAGCCAAGTATGGTGACTCACACCTGTAATCCCAGCAGTTTGGGAGGCCAAGGCAGGTGGATCACTTGAGGTCAGGAGTTCAAGACCAAGCTAGCCAACATGGTGAAACCCTGTCTCTACTAAAAATTACAAAAATTAGCAGGGTGTGGTGGCACGCACCTGTAATCCCAGCTACTTGGGAGGCTGAAGCAAAAGAATCACTTGAACCAGGGAGGCAGACGTTGCAGTGAGCCGAGGTCATGCCACTACACTCCAGCCTGGGCAACAGAGGAAGACTCCATCTCAAAAAAAAAAAAAAAAAGAAAAAAGAAAAGAAAAAAAGAAAAATTACCTGGGTGTGGTGATGCACAACTGTAGTCCCTACTGAGGAGGCTGAGACAGGGGGTTTGCTTGAGCCCAGGAGATTAAGGCTGTGGTGATCACACCACTGGACTCCAGCCTTAGTGACAGACGAAGACCCCCTCTCAAATAAATGGACAAATAAATCTGTTAAAAAGAAATATATGTATATTTTTGAGACAGGGTCTCACTCTATCACCCAGGCTGGAGTCCAGTGGTACCATCACAGCTCACTGAAGCCTCATGCTCCTGGTCTCAACTGATTCTCCCATCTCAGCCTCCTGAGTAGTGGGATCTACAGGTGTGTGTCACCACACCCAGCTAACCTTTTTTTTTTTTTTTTTCCCCCAGTAGAGATGGGTTTTCACTATGTTGCCCAGGCTGGTCTCAAACTCCTGGGCTCAAGCAATCCCCTCACCTTGGCCTCCCAAAGTCCTGGTATTACAGGGGTGAGCCACCATACCCTGCCAAAAACATAAATAAATAATTTTTTAATATAAGCGAGAGAAAGATGGCCAATGTTAAAGAAAGGCATTGAGAAGAGTTTGGGCTAGCAAAGTGCTGGGCTGGAGCAGAAGCGAGAGGAGAGGAGGCATCTGGGCAGAGTGGAGCCAAGGATCCTCCAAGGCAACTGTGGGCAAGGCAGCTGGGATGAGGGAAGGGGCAGGATGCTGGACAGGCAGGTTGGCCTTTAAGGAAGGTGACATGGGGTGCAGAGTGAAAGGGGAGAGCCCCAGCTCAGGGACCAGACTTAGGTTACACATATTAAATCCTGGTTCCTTCCTCTTTCACGGTGAGAATTTGGGTCAGGACTTTACCTTCTTGAACCTCAGTTTCTCCATCTGTAGGATGGGATTGTAATGGCCCTTCCTTACAGGGCTATTGGAGGTTCCAGGAGGCCCACAGTGGGCCATCAGGAACGGGAGCCTAGTCTCGGTCACTATTCCACAGGGCTTTCCACGGCATTAGGGAAGCTGGTCAAGACAAATAACTGCCTGATTGGCCAGGCGTGGTGGCTCACACCTGTAATCCCAGTACTTTCGGAGGCTGAGGTGGGCAGATCACCTGAGGTCAGGAGTTCGAGACCACCCTGGCCAACATGGCAAAACCCTGTCTCTACTAAAAATATAAAATTAACTGGGCATGGTGGCAGGTGCCTGTAATCCCAGCTACTCTGGAGGCTAAGGCAAGAGAATCACTTGAACTCAGGAGGCAGAGGTTGCCATGAGCCGAGATCATGCCACTGCACTCCAGCCTGGGCGACAGAGAATCTGTCTCTAAATAAATAAAATAAATAAATACTGCCTGATCTTGCCAGGCTCACACCTGTAATCCCAGTACTTTGGGAGGCCAAGGTGGGTGGATCGCTTGAGCCCAGGAGTTCAAGACCAGCCTGGGCAACATGGTGAAACCCCGTGTCTTCCAAAAATACAAAAATTAGCCAGCCATGGTGGCATACACTTGTGGTCCCAGCTACTCAGGAGGCTGAGGCAGGAGGATCATTTGAGCCTGGGAGGTCCAGGCTGCAGTGAGCCATGATTGTGCCACTGCACTTTAGCCTAGGCAACAGAGTGAAACCCTGTCTCAAAAAATAAAAAACCTGGCCAGGCACGGTGGCTCACACCTGTAACCCCAGCATTTAGGGAGGCTGAGGTAGGTGGATCACCTGAGGTCAGGAGTTCGAGACCAGCGCAGCCAACATGGTGAAACCCCATCTCTAAAATTTGTAATATTTGTAAAAATACAAAAATTAGCCAGGCATGGTGGCGCATGCCTATAATCCCAGCTACTTGGGAGGCTGAGGCAGGAGAATTCCTTGAACCCAGGAGGCGGAGGTTGCAGTGAGCGGAGTTTGTGCTGCTGCACTCCAGCCTAGCAACAAGAGCAAGACTCCTCTAAATAAATAAATAAACAAGCCAGGCGCGGTGGCTCACACCTGTAATCCCAGCACTTTGGGAGGCCGAGGTGGCCAGATCACGAGGTCAGGAGTTCGAGACCAGCCTGGCCAACATGGTGAAACCCCATCTCTACTAAAAATACAAAAATTAGCTGGGTGTGGTGGCGCGTGCCTGTAATCCCAGCTACTCAGGAGGATGAGGCAGGAGAATTGCTTGAACCCAGGAGGCAGAGGTTGCAGTGAGCCGAGATCGCACCACTGCACTCCAGCCTGGGTGACAGAGCAAGACTCTGTCTCGGAAAATAAAATAAAAGAAAAGAAAAATAAAAAAAGAAAAATTAAAAACCTGCCTTGACGTGTACACGGGGTTGACAGCTCAGAAGGCGCTCTCTCCTCCTTACTTATGCCGTTGGAACCTCGCAACCATCACGGAGAGGAAAGGAGGTAGAATGAGCAACCCATTTTTCAGGTGAGGCAGCACAGACCTGGGTTCGAATCGTGGCTCTGTCACTTCCTAACCCATGACTCAGAGTGACTTCCTTAGCATCTGACTGGCCTCCATGTCCTCGGCTATAAAACCAGAATAACATTAGGGCTCACCTTACTTGTGAACGTCAAGGGGAATACATGCCGTGCGTGGTTTTGTGCTAGAACCAGTATTAAGGTCTCAGTAAATACCCAGGGTTGGGGAGGGGAGGTGAGGAGGGAGCAGTTCCCGATAGCCAGAGTCCAGGTGAATTCAGATGCTATTGGTACCCACCTTCTCCCCTCTGCCCCCGAAGTTCACCAGTGGCTATAGTAGAAAGTTTCCAGCATGCTGACAGCATCCTCCCTCTAGCCCCTCTTGTACTCATCACGTTTGTTATTTCCTGTATTTTATGATGCTTTCACATCCTGGGGCCTTGCTAATCCTGGAGAGACTGCTCCTCCTGGGGCCGGCTAATTCCTAGAGCTAGCAAGCAACGCACCTGCAAACCTGCCTTTTATGTACAAACCAATCCAGAGCCTGTGTACCCAAGCATCTCCTTCCTCTAACTCTCACACCCCAAGCCAGTATTTCCCCTGCCCTAAATCAATCCAGAGCCATTTCCCAGACAACTAGAGGCCACACTTACAGCCCAGAGCCTGCCAGAATTCTCAAACTAGCCATCCCAAACTCGCTGAAACGCACCTACCCTCCCTTGCCCATTCCTTCCCACATGAACCACGGTGAAAGCTTTGGGCCAGGCTCTGCCCTCACTCCTGCCACCTCCTGACCCACCCTGGTGCCTCCCCACGGGGTGTGGGGTCCCTCCTCTAGAAACTGTGAGTAATCAATTATTTCTGGGCAGTTGTCTCCGTGTCTGCCATCTTGCCATACCCGATGAAAAGAAAGTCCTGGGCACACTTGAGAACACCTGCAGCTCACTTCTTTTCTGCCTGACACCTTTCCCCAGCACCTAAGAAATTTGCTCTGAGACACATGCAGCCTGGAAGTTCAAGGGAATTGTCTCCACCAAGGGAGGTGGGTGCAGAGGTCTGGATGCCCCATTTCCTGCCAAGGGCTTTCTTTGACAACAAGAAGTAGAGGTTGGCAGTGGTGGAAGCTGGGGTAAATGCCCAGCTCCCTGTCCTTCTAGCACGTTCCACAAGATGCCAGGGAGGGCCCAGGCCGGGTGCTGTGCTTGAGACGGTGAAACCCCATCTCTACAGAAAACACACACACACAAACACACACACACACACACACGCAAACTTGGATCAGGACCCATCTGCTCATGGAGAACTCCCTATCCAACTCCAGCAGCTATCAACACTCCCAGAAAATCCAGTTTCCTACTCCAGTGGAAGAATGAGGAGGTACTAATTCTGAAAGCTGAAAAAATGGCTTACATTTGTCCCCATTTATTCTCCTTAAGAAATATATTTATAGGCTGGGTGAGGTAGCTCACCCGTAATCTCAGCACTTTGGGAGGCCTAGGTGGGAGGACTGATTGAGACTGGCCTGGAAGACATGGCGAAACCCCATCTCTACAGAAAACACACACACACACACTAGCCTGGCGTGGTGGTGCCTGCCTGTGGTCTCAGCTACTCAGGAGGCTCAGGTAGGAGGATGGCTTGAGCCTAGGAGGTCAAAGCTGCAGTGAACCCAGATTGTACCACTGCACCTCAGCCTGGGTGAGAGTGAGACCTTGTCTCAAAAAAAAAAAAAAAGAAATGCATTTATAATAACATTTTACTTTTTGTGTATAATAATCCTTTATCTAAATTTGCCTGATTAGAGGGAGCCACAGACGACCTAGGAGCTGCCAGCAGGCGGGGGTACCTGGGAAGGAGGCCTAAAGCACAGGAGGACAAAGGGGGTGTTAAGGTCCTGTCGCCTCCTGGCCCCAAAGCTTCCACTGTCCTCCCAAGGGCCAAGTGCTGGCATCAGGCCATCCCCAGTCCGAGACGGCCTCCTCTCCACTCCCCACAACCCAGCCAGGCATCTCCTCCTGAAGCTCAATGCAGACCCAGCCAGACGCAGCTTCCTTTCCATCTTCACACTTTTGCTGCCACCCCCTGAAACACCTCCTCCCCATCTCCGATCTGGAAATCAAAGAGCATAGGGAATACAGGCTCAGAGCTCAGGCCTCAGCCTGCTGCGAACCTCAGGATGCCAGCCCAAACCAGCCCACCTGGTGGGGCCGCTGTCAGCTCCACCTGGATCCAGAAGCTCCTGGCCACATGGAGGAGGCCAGAGGGCCTTGGCTGCCTGGAGCCAGGAGCCACGGGCTGTAAGCCGGGTGCTGAGCTGATCTGCACGCCTCTCAGGCTGGGGAAAGGGCTCGTCTGGGGTCAGTGCAATCGATATCTCATCTGCAGCTCTCCTAGCGGAAGTGATGGCTATTGGAACATGGTAATGGGTGTTGTCTAGTGGAAGAGACTAATCTTCCCAGCTGTGGAGGGCTCTGCAGGTGGCCCATGCGCCAGCAGGCTCCGCTCAGCGGCTCACTGCTGTCACTGCCACCGCTGATGGAGCTATGGAGGCAGTTTTTTTCTTTTTTTTAAGCCCACATCCAGTGACCTATCAAATTGAGGCATGTTTAAAGCCACAGCAGCCTCGTGTCACACTGGTGTCCATCCCGGTCTTCCTGGCACCTTCCTGGCACAAAGCCTCAGAGCTGATCCTGAGCCAGTCCTTCCAAGCACAGGTGGGGACACCAAGGCCAGTGATTTGCCCAAGCCCATGTACTCAACTGCAAGAGGGCCAGGATGAAACTCTAGTCTCCAGACTCCCCAGCCAGCATCACAGAGAACACTGACAATGACCAACCCATGGCCAGGGGCCTAACTTGGCCGTTAGGTATGCCAGGGTTTCTATTGGCTGGCTCAATGCTTCTTGAAAAAACTAGAATTCAAATGCCATTGATATATCGGCTACAGTCCTTACCACTCTCTAATGTCTCACACTCAGCCAGCTTCACTCACTTTGTCATATGTCTGATTGTGGATCAGTAAAACTGAGGTCTCCACATACTGGGGTGAGGAGAAAGGGAATCAGCCTCCTCCCCTGGAGAGTGAGACTCCAGATCCAGTCTCCTTGTCCCAGAGGCCACGGAGCCTGGCAGGCTGTGTGCCCTGCTGCCCACTGCTGTGAATGATGCTCATTGCAAATTTCAGTAAATATTAACTGAGCAGCTGCTGTATGCCAAGCCCCAGGGACTCATCAGCCCAGCTAGCGCAAAGCCCTTTATTTTTTATTTCATTTTGAGACAGGTTGTCACTCTGTCACTCAGGCTGGAGCACATGGCGCAATCATAGCTCACTGCAGCTTCGAACTCCTGGACTCAAACGATCCTTCTGCCTCAGCCTCCCAAGTAGCTGGGACTACAGGTGTACACCACCATGCCCAGCTAGAAGCCCTTTATTTCAATGGCTTCATGTGCTGCTCCTTTATGGAGCCCTCCCAGCAGTTAGCAGTAAGCACTGACACTCTCGTGGTGGAATTCCAAACACCTGTTACCCCAAGCAGCTTGGTGTCATGGGAAGTGACTGAACTGACTCTGCCATGAGCTTGCAGAGGGCTCCTCAGGCCAGAACCTTGGGCAGGGCTCGGAACATTTCTGGACCCAGCTTTCTCCAAATGTGAAACAAAAGGCTTGAACTCAATGACCCCTGAAGAAGGGAGGTTCCCTTTCTTTTCAAATGTCTTTAGAATTTGTGCAATTTTGAAAGCCCCTCCGGTATTCTCCTCTGTGAGGCTTCCAGGGGCAGGGAAGGCTGGGACGGGCCAGGCCGTAGAATTTGAGACAAGTAGGCTGGGCACAGTGGTTCATGCCTGTAATCCCAGCACTTTGGGAGGCCGAGGTGGGCGGATCACAAGGTCAGGAGATCGAGACCATCCTGGCTAACACAGTGAAACCTCGTCTCTACTAAAAATACAAAAAACTAGCCGGACATGGTGGTGGGTGCCTGTAGTCCCAGCTACTCTGGAGGCTGAGGCAGGAGAATGGCGTGAACCCGGGAGGTGGAGCTGGCAGTGAGCCGAGATTGTGCCACTGCACTCCAGCCTGGGTGACAGAGCAAGACTCCGTCTCAAAAAAAAAAAAAAAAAGAATTTGAGACAAGTGGTTCCAGCCCACCTCTCAGAGTTCTGGATGGGCTTGGGCGTGCTGATACAAAAAGGACTCTGGGCTGGTTTCCTTTGTGACTTTTGAAATGTGGAGCGGTGTGCACTAGAAGTGGGTGTTTCTTGATAAATGGGCAGATTCCTAAATCTGGAACCTCTCTGAGTCTGGGGCCTAGGAATCCACCTGTTTCTCAAGCTGCCTGAGTGATTCTGATGCTCGCTGAAATTTGAAGAACACAGGCCTGGAGAGATGGAGGCCAGTGGCATTCACAGAAGCTGATGCCTGATGACCAGGCTCCAGCGTGGGTCCTAGGATCCGAGTGGGTTGAGTATCTGCATGTTTAGCCAGGACCAACTGTGCAGATGCTGCCCACTCAGGCCTCCCCCACCCACAAGCCCACATTCACCAGCCTCCCCGGAAAAGACGATCACAGTTGCCACAGCCTCTGAGGGCTCCCTGCAGAGCCACAGGTATTCCGGGGAGCCAAGTGGTCACAAGCCCCAGTTAGAACTCAGGCAGAACTGGAGCGTGCCAATTACTCCAGCTCTGAGTCTCCGTTTCCTCATCTGTAAAATGGGCCCAATAATAGTACTTATCTTACGGGGTTGTCTTGAGGAATATATTATGCACATAAAGATCTTAAAACAGAGCAGACACCGGGTAACTGTTCCACAAATGAGAACTTTTGTCCTGTTGCTACTGATCATCACCATTCTGCCCTGACCCCATTGTATTAGTCTGTTTTCACACTGTTATAAAGAAGTACCTGAGACCGGGTCATTTATAAAGAAAAGAGATTTAATTGACTCACAGTTCTGCATGGTCTGGGAGGCCTCAGGAAACTTGCAATCACGGCAGAAGGCGAAGAGGAAGAAAGGCGCGTCTTACGTGGTGGCAGGAGAGAGGGAGAGAAGGGGGAATTCCCACACATTTTCAAACCATTAGATCTCGTGAGAACTCACTATCACAAGAACAGCATGGGGGAAACCGCTCCGTGATCCAATCACCTCCCACTAGGTCCCTCTCTCAACACATGGGGATTACAATTCGAGATGAGATTTGGGTGGGGACACAGAGCCAAACCAAATCACCCATGCACTGGCTTCCTCTTCGAGCCCCTCCCCCACACCCTGACCCTGGAGTGGTGGCAGGCACCAGTTGTTACTAATCATGACACAACCCCCACCCCCACAGGGCTTGCAGAGACCCAGCCAGCCGCTCAGTTAAGATGGTAATGAAGCAGCTGTGAAACACGAGGCCTTTCCATCTGGGATCCCAGCTGACCTGAGTCCTGCCTGAGGTTGGGGAATCTGCTGTGTGGATGCTGCCCCCCGCCCAGCTGTTTATCCCTTGTGTGATGATGGCTCAGGCTCACTGCAGCCTCAGCCTCCTGGGCTCAAGCGATCCTCCCACCTCAGCCTCCCCAATAGCTGGGACTACCTGTGTGCACCACCACGCCTGACTGATTTGTTTTATTTTTGGTAGAGATGACGTTTTACCATATTGCCCAGGCTGGTCTCAAACTCTCTGAGCTCAAGTGATCCTCCCGCCTCAGCCTCCCAAAGGGCTGGGATTAGAGGCGTGAGCCACTGTGCCCAGCTGCAATCACTTATTTATGTCTGTGTTAACCTGCTCGCAGGCCCGGCTCCCACCTCATTCGCCTCCATGGAGGCAGCCCCCGCCCTTGGGCGCCAATGGTAGGATGGAGTGGGGGGGTGTGTGTGGCGAGATGGAGGTAGGAGTACAATGCCCCCTTCCCCTTCTTCTGGATGGGAGTGGCGGAGGGCAACACTCTACAGCTGTGGGTGAGATGATGTGGCCCTAGAAAAGCTCTGGGATGATGTACCAAGGGCTACAGTCCTGGCTGCTCCTCCCACTCACTACGTGACTTGGGAAGGGGCTTGAGTCCACCTTGGAGGGACAGGGACACCTGATTCATTCAGAAATTGTTGATTACACTTGCCCTTTGTGTTCAGCACTGTTCGAGATGCTGGGGATACGGAGATGAAGGAAACAAACCAGCTCCTGGGTGTGCCAGGGGAGGGAGCATCTGGAGAGGGGAGTCATAGGTCCTCCCAGGAGGGAGAGTGAGAGCAGCCATGTGAAAAGGGCAGGGAAGAGCATTCCAGGCAGAAGGAACAGCATGTGCAAAGGCCAGAGGGTCAAGGAACCAAAAGGAGTTGAGAGTTGGCTCAGGAGGGAGAGAAGAATAAGGGGCTGGAGAGGCAGGCAGGACACGGGCATGGGGTTGATTCTAAGAGCACTGGGAAGCCATGGGTACCTGAAGTGATTGAGAAAAGCCAGGTCAAGTGGTAGCCAGGGAACTGCTGTCAGAGATCCCAGGCCCCTCAGCCCCACCCTCCCTAACCTCATGGGCCTAGGGCTCAGTGAGGTTCATGGCCCTGCTCCTGGGAGCAGCTGACCCTGAGCACCCTGGTGAGCCCCTGAGGGGAAGCTGCTCACCAGGGATTGGGGTCCCCACTCCTTCCGAGCCCTCTCAACAAGGCGGCTTTGTCTGGCAGCCCCAAGGACCCCCACGCTCCTCCCCAGGCCCCCTACAGCAGCCTGTGCAGAACTCTGAAAGGAGGCTTTATCTGCAACCAAGGCCAGATTGCTGGGAAGTGAGTGGCCGGGGCTGGCACATGGGGCCAGGCAGCAGCCGCAGCCCTGACTCCTTGGGCTGCAGACACAGAGAGAGTTCAGGACAAAAGGGTGCCCTGGGGAATCAGCCCGGCCCCAGAGGAAGACAAGAGGACTACACAGGCTCCCCTGCACCCCCTCCCCTCCCCAGCAATCTGGTCACTCGATCGCAGTGGTCAGTGACATGGCCCTTTGTGCAGCCCCTGCCCCAGGGGAGAAGGAGGCAGGTAAGGCAGGGTTGCTTGTAATCGGACCTCCTGGGGCCTCCTTCCCGTTCCCTTTCTCTGGTCCTGGGATGCTTTGGGAGGGTGGGAACGGTTTGTCAAGGACGGGACCTTTCCAAATGAAAAGAGCTTCAGGAAAGATCGATGCCCTAAGCCATCACTGGGCCAACTGGAGAGAATGAGAAGCAGAAAGAAGAAAGGCTAGAAAGGCTAATATTTCTGAGCCACCTCTTCCTGGGTGCGCGGAAGGTGGTGCCACTCAGGCGGGTTTCTGCCACCCTGCTTAGCCCTGGTTAATGTGGATAATGGCAACAATGACGTATTCCAAGTGCTTCTATGGAGATTACCTCCACCATCCACAGCGACCCTTTGTGGCAAGGAGCGGCAGCCCCATTTTACAGGGACAGGTACAGAGGCCCAGAGAGACTAAACCACCTGCCCAAAGCCACGCAAGAGGCCCAGCCAGGATTCAGACCCGGGAACGTCTGACGCCAGAGCCCAGGCCTTGAATGTTGTGCCTCCCAGCTTGGCTGGGTCCACCCAACTGCCAACGCCGTGTCCAGAAGCCCCATGTCAGCTCTGTCCTGGCTGCAGACATCCTGGATGTAAGAGGTGGGAGGAATTCCAGCCATCACCTCTACAAAAAATTTAAAAATTAGGCTCGGTGCAGTGGCTCACGCCTATAATCCTAGTACTTTGGGAGGCAGGCAGATCACTTGAGGTCAGGAGTCCAAAACTAGACTGGCCAACATGGCGAAACCCCGTCTCTAAAAAAAAAAAAAAAAAAAAAAAAACAAACAACTTAGCCAGACATGGTGGCGTGCACCTGTAGTCCCAGCTACTTAGGAGGCTGAGGCAGGAGGATCACTAGAACCAGGGAGGCGGAGGTTGCAGTGAGCTGAGATTGTGCCATTGCACTCTAGCCTGGGCAACAGAGCAAGACTTCATCTAAAAAAAAAATTAAAAATGAGCCAGGCATGGTGGCACACACCTGTAGTACCAGGTACTCAGGAGGCTTAGGCGGGAGGATTGCTTGAGCGTAGGAGGTTGAGGCTGCAGTGAGCTGTGTTCTCACCACTGTACTCCAGCCTGGGTGATAGAGGGAGACTCTCTCAAAAAATAAAAAGGTAGTTTATTAACATGACTGAACTGTACACTGAAAGATGGTTAAGGTAAATTTTATGTTATGCATATTTTGCCACAATTTAAATTTTTAAATGTTCAAACATAAAGCAAAAAGTGAGTCTAGCCAGTATTCAGTGGCACTAAACCAAGTGACACCAGCCCAAGTCTCTCTGATGCAGCGAGAATTTGTGGGATGGAATGGAAGAGAATGAAAAGGAGGATACATTTAGGCCGGGCGCAGTGGCTTATACCTGTAATCCCAGTAATTTGGGAAGCCGAGACGGGTGGATCACCTGAGGTCAGGTGTTCGAGACCAGCCTGGCCAACATGGTGAAACCCCTTCTCTACTAAAGATATAAAATATTAGCTGGGCATGGTGGTGGGTGTAATCCCAGCAACTCAGGAGGCTGAGGCAGGAAAATCTCTTGAACCCGGGAGGCGGAGGTTGCAGTGAGCTGAGATCGCACCATTGCACTCCAGCCTGGGCAACAAGAGTGAAACTCCATCTCAAAAAAAAAAAAAAAAAAGGAAAGAAAGAGGATACATTTATTACAGCGGGTGCAATGTTCAGCCCAAATCATCTTTTGGGCCACCAGTCATGCCTGTTGCATTTGGGAAATGCCAATCATTGCACAAATGGGGAGACTAAGGCCCATAGAGAAGGGCACACCCTGATGCAGGGCCAGTCATAGTCACATCCAGGCTGGAACCTGCGGTCACCAGCCTCTGGATGTGCCTCACCCCAGGGGTCACAAGGGGCCCAGCAAGGAATTAATGCCACTGGGAGGACAGCAAGGCACCCCCTGGATCTTGCCCCCCAAACCCCAGGAAAGAGGGTAAAGGCAAAGGAAGAAATGGCTGGTTGCCTCCACACTGTGTGTCCTCAGCCCATCTGGGTTGGGCACCAGGGACCGGGCAGGTGTGCAGGCTTTACTTCCTGCGGACCCCAGGAGGGCTATGGCATCAGGAGGGAGACTGAGGCTGCCTGGCCGAGGGGAAGTGGGATGGTGACAGCTGCCGTGTTGACGGCTCGGCCCCGGGCACTGAGCCTGAGCTCGTCTCAGCCAAACGTCTAACACTCATAGAGACACAGGCTGGTAAACTGGAGCTCAGAGAGAAGTCACTTGCAAGTCAGGGGCAGAGATGGGATTCGAACCCAGATCTGTGACTCCGGACCCTGCGGGGAAGTGCCTAGGAAGATGGTGGGGGCCCGTGAGGAATCATCGCAACCAAACCAGCTTCCTTTCTGGCCCCGCACTGAAGCCATGTGAGCTTTCTGGAACACAATTGCATGTTATTCCTCCCTCCCTTGCCTGAGCCGAAAGCTTCCTGGGGCTCTTTAAAGTGTGACGCTGGTCCCTGGCCACCTCTGGAGCCCTGTCCCCACCTGTCTGGACTCCCTTTGGATTTTGTCCCTCAGCTAGACTGACCCATTTGCAGTCCCTCAAAAGCTCTGCCACCTGCAAGCCAGGCCACCTGGGCCCAGGCTGAGCCCAGTCTTCCCCACCATCAAAGTCTGCACCCGCAAGGACAGAATATGGAGCGTGTGTGGTGCACACTGTAAAGTGTGGTGCCCCCGCTACGTGACGACAACGGAGAGCAGATCAAACCCAGCCTGGCTGCAGCTGGCGAATGCTAAGAATCCAGCTGCTCAGGCCATGGTCTCTCACTTCCCTGGCATGCCCTTCACTGCCTCCTCCCACCCCGTCCTCACTGCCCCCACTGTCACCAGGGGAGGCAAGTCCACCCTCAGATTTACTAGGGCATGTTAAGACACAGTTTGAAGCCATCTCTGGGGTCATGAGGTCATGGCGGTTTCCCATCGATCTATTTGTCCCTCCCTTGGCTGGAGCCCTTTGCCCCCACTGGCCCCCAGAGCCATATCAAACTTCAGCAGTTTCTCCTAAGGCCCAAGGAGCCAAAACACAGGGCAGGGCCTTAAAATACAGCCAGCGGGCGATTTACCAGCTGGGCTGCCCAACCCCTGACCTCCGGAGGGGATGTAATGCGTCTCCCTGGTTTAGCCGGATCAATGGTGCTGTGAAAAACAGCCCCATGTGGGCCAGTTGGGACAGGAGAGAGACACCCCTGCCACCAGAAATCCCACGCGGACAGCGGCGGGGCCAGCCTCTGTGCACACGCACGGCCCCAGGACCTCGCTGGGCTCGCCTGCTGTTTCACCGAAATGTCTAAGGCAGGAGCTGGGATTACTGAGTTCAGCCCCTAGAATTCAGGTGGGGACACTGAGGCTGGGAGGCTTCTCAAGGTCACAGAGCAAGTTCAAGGAAGTCCCCAGTTTCCCCAGGGGGAGCTCTCCCTGCTCAGCTTCTGCCTTCTCCTGTGGGCAAAGGTGGCAGTGGCCAGTCTGGTGGGGCAGTCGTGGTATTGGGGGTATCATAGGTCCCTGGAAGGCCAAGCTCGGCTGTCCCACAGCCTCTGGGCAGGACCAGTGGACCCTGTGTGCCTCCAAGGTGGGACTTCCTGCCTTTGACTCTGTGTGGGGCAGAAATTCCGCCTTCAACAGAGTGTCCTGCCTGAGTCACAACATCCCAACAAGGGCAGAGGCCAGAAGCACCAAGCCACTCCATGCTGGGACCCCCTTGCTCCCCAGAAAGCACAGTAGCCCATATTTAGGGAGGAAGGTTAACAGGAGCAGGAGGGCTCTGCGTCCAAATTCTCCTCGGTCCTCGTGTGACCCCCTACCCCTAGCCTGAGCCAGCAGGAAGAGCAGGTGGCTCTACAGCCTCCCGCCTTCAAGCAGGGGACATAGACCCACAGGGGCCCCTGGGAGCTCACTAGAAAGGCAGAACCTTGGCTCCTTTGCTCCAGACCTACTGACCACAGTCTGCATTTTAACAGCTGATCCATGTGCGCGCTAAGGTTGAGAGTGCTGGTGTTTAGAACCTCCCGGAGTGAAATGAGAAGGGGTGAGTGTGCGTGTGTGTGTGTTAAGATCTTTACCCTAAAGAAAGGACGTGAGATGAGGAGGGAAGGTGGGAAGGGAGGGGGGTAAAAAGGAAAGTAGAATGGAAGGGAGGAAAAAAAAGATACCCTGCAGATGTTCAAAAAGTATTTGAAGTAACTTCATTCACCTCCCATTCCTTCACTGCATATTTATTGAGCATCAAGGACATGCTAAGCACTGAGCTGAGTGCTAGGGTAGAGCAGCAAGCAAAATGGGGGACACCTCAGCCCCATGAGCCCCGCCACCCCACAGCTTATAGTCTCAAGCTATGCTGTCCGGAATGGTAGCCCCACCACGTGTGAACACATGAAATGTGGCCAGTCCCCACTGAGATGTGCTGTGAGTGTTAAATACACACTGGATTTCAAAGACAGTGCAAACTGGCCAGGCGCAGTGGCTCACACCTGTAATCCCAACACTTTGGGAGGCCGAGGCAGGAGGATTTCCTAAGCTCGGAAGTTTCAGACCAGCCTGAGCAACATGGCAAAACTCCACCTCTACAAAAATACAAAAATCAGCCCGGCCTGTACTCCCAGCTACTCGGGAGGCTGAGGTGAGAGGATCGCGTGAGCCCAGGAGGTCGAGGCTGCAGTGAGCTATGATCATGCTGCCACTGCACTCCAGCCTGGGTAACAGAGTGAGACCCTGTCTCAAAAAACAGTGCAAGCAAAGGAGTGTAAAATATCTCAATTTTAAAAATATTCACTACATGCCAACATGATCATATTATGAATATATTGCATTAAACAAATTCAGGTATTTCTTTTTTTTAATGCGGCTACTAGAAAACTTTATGAGGCTCACATCTCTGTTGTACAACACTGCTCTAGAGGATGAGACAGAAAACAAACTAATAAGCAAACAAAAAGTTACAAGCAAACAAAAATGTAAGAAGATTACATGTGATGAAAAGCTCTGGGAAGGAAACCAGCAGGATGAGATGCAGGACTGGAGATGAGGAACGAGGGCTCTTCAAATAAAGACATACGAGCTGGCATAGTGGCTCACGCCTGTAATCCCAGCACTTTGGGAGGCTGAGGTGGGAGGATCACTTGAGCCCACAAGTTTGAGACTAGCCTGGGCAACATGGCAAGAACCCGTCTCTACAAAAAATTTACAAATTATCCAGGTGTGGTGGCATGCACCTGTAGTCCCAGTTCCTTGGGAGGCTGAAGTGGAAGGATCACTTTAGCCTGAGTGTAAGTTACATATAGTCAACTGCACAGATCTGAACTGCACCTCAGGAGTGTTCCATGCCGCTCCCGGTCACTATCACTATGGCTGTGGTGGTGCATTAGCTACCTATTGCTTCAAACAACACACGTTGATCATCTCACGGTGGCTGCGGCTCGGGAGTCTGGGCACAGTTGAATGGGTCTTGTCTTCAGGGTCTCATCAGGCTGCAGTCAACACACACACACACACACACACGCACACTCACTCCTCATTTCACTCCGGGAGGTTCTAAACACCAGCATTCTCAACCTTGGTGCGCACATGGATTAGCTGTTAAAATGCAGTCAAGGTGTCAGCCAGGCTGCATCTTCTTTCAGAGCTCGGGTCTCCTTCCAAGGTCTTGCATTGGTCGGCAGAATTCAGTTCCTTGCACCAGTAGAACTGAGCTCCCTGTTTTCTGGCTGGCTCTCAGCCAGTGGCCCCCTGGTGCCACGTGGCCATCTCTAAGGCAGTTTGCACTATAGAAGCTTGCTTCTGCAAGTCTCTCTTCAGGTTTTTTTGTTTGTTTCATTTTTTTGAGATGGGGTCTCCCTCTGTCACCCAGGCTGGAGTGCAGTGGCGTGATCTCAGCTCACTGCAATCTTACCCTCCAGGGCTCAAGGGATCCTCTCACCTCAGCCTCCCAAGTAGCTGGGATTACAGGCATGCACCACCACACCAGACTAATTTTTGTATTTTGGTAGAGATGGGGTTTCGCCATGTTGTCCAGGCTGGTCTCAAACTCCTGGACTCAAGTGATTCACCCACCTCGGCCTCTCAGAGTGCTGGGATTACGGGCGTGAGCCACTGGGCCCAGACTTTAGGTTTTACCTAATTAAGTCCAGCCTAACCCTTTCAATGAACTCAAAATGAACTGCCTTGAGATCTAAGTTACACCTGCAAAACTCCTTCAGCTTTATCATCTCAGCCAAAAGCACATCCCTAGTCCCACCCACAGTCAAAAGGAGAGGTTACAAAGAGTGTACATACCAAAGGTTAAAAATTAGTGGGAGTCAGCCAGGGATGGTGGCTCATGCCTGTAGTCCTAGCTACTTGGGAGGCTGAGGCGGGAGGATCTCTTGAGCCCAGGAGTTCAAGACCAGCCTGGGCAACATAGAAAGACTCTATTTCTTTAAAAAAAAAATTATGGGGGTCACTTTAGGGTCTGTCTGCCACAAATGGTAATGACAATTCTAACCTCTTCAACCCCAATTAAAAATTAATCATTTACTAAAAACTTATGAATTCATTAATTAATTGTGTCAGACTCCTTTTTTCTTTTTTTCTTTTTTTTTTCTTTTTTTTTTTTTTTTTGAGATAGAGTCTCGCTCTGTCACCCAGGCTGGAGTGCAGTGGTGCGATCTCAGCCCACTGCAACCTCTGCCTCCCGGGTTCAAGCGATTCTTCTGCCTCAGCCTCCTGAGTATCTGGGATTACAGGCACAGCCACCATGCCTGGCTAATTTTTGTATTTTTGGTAAAGACGGAGTTTCACCCTGTTGACCAGGCTGGTCTCAAACTCCTGACCTCAAATGACCCGCCCGCCTAGGCTTCCCAAAGTGCTGGGATTACAGGCGTGAGCCGCCGCGCCCGGCCTGCCTGTGTCATATTTCATTATGGGAATGCACCACAATTTATTTCACAACTTCTGTTGACAGATATTTGGGTTACTCCCAGTTTATGGCTATTGAAATAGAGCTGCTAGCACATGGGATTCTGGATCAGATTTTAGACAATCCAAAGACATTAATGAAAAAACTGATGAAATCAAAGTCTGTAGTTTAATTAGTAATATTGCATCCATGTTAATTTCTTAGTTTTGACAAATGGGCCATGGTTATAGAAGATGTTAACTGCAGAAGAAAGTGAATGATGAGTATACAGGGGCTCTCGGCACTATCCTTCCAACTTTTCTATAAAGCTAAAATTATTTTGGGGCCGGGCGCAGTGGCTCACATCTATAATCCCAGCACTTTAGGAGCCAAGGTTGGAGGATCACTTGAGGCCAGGAGTTCAAGGCCAGCTTGGTCAACAGAGTGAGACCCTGTCTGTACAGAATAAATAATAAAATAAAATAATTCCAAAATAAAATTTTTTATAAAAATAAGTAAATAAAGCTAATAGCAAACATCTGCTACAGGCCACAGAGGAGTAGTGGGTATACAACTAGCCCTTGGCGGAATCTATGAGGCTACTGTGTTCAGTGCAAGATCATAGATTCAGACTGTGCAAGACCACAATCCCTGAGAGAAGGGAAACCTGTGAGGTGAGCCCCACAGTCACCGGATCTCTGCCTGGGGCCAATTTCCCAGCCACAGACCAGAGAGCAGGGATCCAAGCTGCAGTCATCCTGCTGAGCTGGGAGGCAGAGGTAAGGACACGGAGCTACTGAGGCCACAGGGTCTGCAGGGCTGGAGGAAAGGATGATGCCCAGCCTGGGTTTCTTTTTTCTTTCTTTCTTTCTTTCTTTATTTTTTTTTTTTGAGACAAAGTTTTGCTCTTGTTGCCCAGGCTGGAGTGCAATGGCGCAATCTCGGCTCACCGCAACCTCTGCCTCCAGGATACAAGCAACTCTCCTGCCTCATCCTCAGTAGCTGGGATTACAGGCATGTGCCAGCATACTCAGCTAATTTTGTATTTTTTAATAGAGACGGGTTTTCTCCATGCTGGTCAAGCTGGTCTCGAACTCCCGACCTCAGGTGATCCACCCACCTCGGCTTCCTAAAGTGCTGGGATTACAGACATGAGCCACCACACCTGGCTCTTTCTTTTCTTTTTTTTTTTGAGACAGAGTCTTGCTCTGTCACCCAGGCTGGAGTGCAGTGGCACCATCCCGGCTCACTGCAACCTCCACCTCCCAGGTTCAAGCGATTCTCCTGCCTCAGCCTCCCAAGTAGCTGGGACTATAGGCATGCGCCAAGCCTGGCTAATTTTTGTATTTTTGGTAGAGATAAGGTTTTGTTATGCTGGCCAGGCTGGTCTCAAATGCCTGAGCTCAGGCAATCCGCCCACCTTGGCCTACCAAAGTGCTAGGATTACAGGCATGAGCCAGCACGCCTGGCCTCAGGCTGGGTTTCTAAGCAAGTCTTTGACTATGGCCTGCGGGGCACACACTCAGGACAAGATGACTTGAGTCTTTCCAGAGAGCAGCTGCTGTGAGTGGAGTGTGGGACCAGATCCTTGAAGACCCCCTGGGGGAGAAGATGGGGGATGGCAGAGGAAAGGGTTGGAGCGGATCACACAAGTCCCTGAGGGCTGAGAGGAGGGTTTGGCTTTTGCTCCGAGCTAAGTGAGGACACCAAATGGTTTGGGCAGAGGAGTGCCCTGCCCTGCCATTGATAAAGGGCCCCGCTGGCTGCTGAGTGAAGAGCCCGTTAGATCTGTGGTGGGGGCTCCGGTCAGAGCCGAGGGTGGAGGTGGCCCTCAGTGTCAGGGCGGAAGCCACTCTAAAGGTGGAGCTGGTCAACTGGACCTGGGGGTAGGAGGAAGACAGGAGCCAGGAGGGCTCCAAAGTTCTGGCCTGTTGATTTCCGAGACACTTGGCTTTTCCTTTTGTTTTCCTTTTGAGAACCAGTTAATAGACACTTGGCTTTTTCTTACAGCAGGTGTGCATTACCATTGTAATGAGAAAACCCCAAAAAGACATACCTTTTACTGGAGGGGGAGAAGGCATTCTCCGTGTCGAAAGCATTCTCCACTCCTTTCCCGAGGGGAGCCATGAAGGAGGCACGCGTCTTTCCCAGGTGCCCCACCTCGCCCGGTGGTCTGCCCCTGTCTGCTGCATGAGGTTTGTCTCTGTCTCTTGCTCCTTCTTCCTGCTGTGTATGTCCCTCCTGTCCTCCAGCCCCTGAGCAGGTGCTGCGGGGATGGACAGAGGGGAAGAGCCAGCACTGGGGCTGGGCGGGGGTGGATGAGGGGTGCAAGAAGTTCAATGAAAGAGTTGCCTTTGGTTAAAACAAAATTTTTTTTAAAAGAGCGTCTTTCTCCCCTCTTGACTGGATTCTCAGCCCAGGCAGCTGGGCATGTTCCGGGCAAGGACGGCCTTTGGGACCGCCGGTGCTTGTGACTACGACTTGCAGAACAGGGACCTCTCTTGGTCTCACTCCTGCGCCCAGCCTCTTGTGGCCTCACTGGCCCTGGCTGTGGTCCCTCCTGCCCCTCAGGGGTCCCTGCCCTCCCCAGAACCTTCCTTTTTTTTTTTTTTTTTTTTTTTTTTTTTTGAGGTGGAGTCTTGCTCTGTCTCCCAGGGTGGAATGCAGTGGCGCCATCTCGACTCACTGCAACCTCGGCCTCCCGGATTCAAGAGATTCTCCTGCCTCACCCTCCCGAGTAGCTGGGATTACAGGTGTGTGCCATCATACACGGCTAATTTTATTTTTCATATTTTTAGTAGAAACAGGGTGGCCAGGCACGGTGGCTCACGCCTGTAATCCCAACACTTTGGGAGGCCGAGGCAGGCAGATCACGAGGTCAAGAGATCGAGACCATCCTGGCCAACATGGTGAAACCCCATCTCTACTAAAAATACAAAAATTAAATGGGCATGAAGGCGCGCGGCTGTAGTCCCAGCTACTTGGGAAGCTGAGGGAGGAGAATCGCTTGAACCCAGGAGGGGGAGGCTGCAGTGAGCCGAGATCACGCCACTGCACTCCAGCCTGGCAACAGAGCGAGACTCCACTCCATCTCAAAATAGAAAAAGAAAAAGAAACAGAGTTTCATCATATTGTCCAAACTGGTCTCAAACTCCTGACCTCAAGTGATCTGCCCACTCGGCCTCCAAAAATGCTGGGATTACAGGTGAGAGCCACTGCCCTGGATGTCCCAGAACCTTCTCCCTGTTCTGTTACCCAGACTCCTCCTTTCCGTCTCTCTCTGCCCACCTGGGGCTCGGCCTCCTTCAGGGCTCAGTGTTCCAGGGCCCCTCATCCCCCTCCCCCAACAGTCTCCCCACCCATAGGGTCTCTGCCTCCAGGAGACCTCCAGACCCTCCATCCAGCTTGGGGCCTGTTACAGGCTTGTGTGACTCCCCTCAGAGCAGTGTCACGGCTGTAATGAGTGATGATTTCTGGGATTTTTCATTCACTATCTATCCCCTGTGCTAACCTGGGAGCTTCTCGTTCACCTCAGTATTCTCAGCCCCTAGCAGAAGACCTGACCCATAACTGATGCTCAAAAGATACTTATTAAATCAAATTATATATAACTCAGACAGAGATGAGTACATCTGAACAAGTGGCACATGGGAGCTAGCACACAGAATGGGCTTTGAAAGTGGAGACAATTTCACTAAGCGAAGATGGAAGAATGGAGGTTTCCTGGGGGGAGAGCTCACCATGAACGAAGAAACGGAAGCAGGAAAGTGTGTGTCAACTTCAGTGCCCAGAAGTGCATGCACAGCAAAAAACAAATATTTTTAACCTTTTTACAAAAAATACTGGGAGTCTCTCTGAACCTTTTCTGGTCTGGGGGCTGCCCAATTCATGAATCACCAGAATAAGTAAATAAATGTATAAATAAAATACTTATGGCAGGGTGTGGTGGCTCACACCTGTAATCCCAGCACTTAGCTGGGTGGGGTGGCACATGCCTGTTATCTCAGCTACTCCAGAGGCTGAGGCAGGAGAATCCTTGAACCTGGGAGGCGAGGCCACAGTGAGCCCAGATTGCACCACTGCACTCCAGCCTGGGCAACAGAGTGAGACTCCGTCTCAAAAACAAAACAAAACAAAACAAAACTTACCAAACGAATGACTATTTGGAAGGGTGGATGGACGGACAGCAGATGGGCAACAGGTTAAAGCAAAGCTCCTCCTTTTAAGGAAACAGAAACCGAGGGCTGGAGAGAAAGGGGGCTCCTGAAGATGACTGCATTGCATTGAGGCAAAAGGAAAGCCGTTGTACCTTCAGACCATCTCTCGCCATCCACCCTGCATGACCATTGCCTATGCCAGTCTTCCCTCCTCCCAAGACCCCTGCCCCCCACCCCCCACCCCCAGCATCCCCTCCAGTGCCCCCCTGAAAGGTAGCTACTTTCCTGCTCATTACTTTTTACCAAACCTGGAGCCGAAGCCCTGAGTGAGCAGCTGGAGGGGGGGATGGGCCCTTTGTCCAAGCCTCAGCCCGAGGGTGGGGGTGGGGAATGAAGCTGGGGGGCTCCCTCCTCCCCGCTCTCTCTGCCATCTCCCTCGCTGACTTTTGTCCTTGGATCGCCTGCGTGATCAGAAGAGGTTTCATTCTCTGGCAACTGGGCAGCCATTAGCAAGAGGCAGACGCATTACCCTCTCACCACACAATAGTTGGCTACTTCAGTTATTCTATTTCACCTGAAGACTTTATTTGCAGCCGAGCCTCCCCTTCGGAGCAGGGCAGGCCCCATCTGTCGGACAGTTTGCTCCAACGTCTCCGGCCATTATGCCTCCACTTGGAGGACGGGATGGATGGCGTGCATGCAAGGGAGCAGGGCAGAGAGAGAGCTGGGGAGAGAGCGCGCGTGTCTGCCTGCCTGCACTCCCTCCCTCTTGTCTCTTTATCATTCTCCCAGGGCCGAAGAGAACTTGCT
Source organism: Nomascus leucogenys (assembly GCF_006542625.1). Lineage (NCBI taxonomy): Eukaryota > Metazoa > Chordata > Mammalia > Primates > Hylobatidae > Nomascus > Nomascus leucogenys. The sequence continues at coordinate 106,658,104 of NC_044388.1, forward strand.
TTAAAGAGTGATGTCAGACGTGTGCAAAACAGAGCGATAAAACCTAATGCACTCGCGCCCCTTTGTCTGCCTGATTCTCCTCCCGAACATTTCCCACTCAGAAAGCCACTTAAAACACATCAGCAGTAACTCCACAAAACAGCCACTTGTTGGCTAATTGTGCTAAGCAGCTGCCAGCAGGGCTAGGGGCAGGGTGGGGAAGGAAGCTGGAGGCCCCTCCGCTCCCCCAGCCAGAACCTGGCTCCTGGGAGGGTGCCCGGCCCAGCCATTGCCTCCCTCCCGTGCCTCTGCACCACAAGGCTCTGCAAGGAGAGAAGAGGCAGCTCTGTTCACTGGGTGGAGGGCGGGAAGGCGAGGAACTCGGGCCTGGGGGCCGGGTTGGGGAGCCAGGTGGGCAGGATTCTCTGCCAGCTCCCTGGGAGTCACTGGCCATCTCTGGGCCTCAGTTTCCCCACCCACCCCATAAGCGGGTTGGACTGTGGCTTCTGGGGTCTCTTCCAGTTCCCAAAGTCTGCCTGGTGTTACGCACTGGGAGCTTCCGACAGACCTGGGTTCAAATCCCGGCTCTGCCTTTTGACCTGTAGCCTCAGGCTTTCTGAGCGTGTTTCCTCATCAGGAAAATGAGATACCAGCAGCGCCTGTCATGATTAGCACCAGGTGAGGTGGTGCCTGGCTAGTCCTTGGAGCCAGTCAGCACAAGACAGGGCTGCTGGGGCTCATAACAGGGCACCCTGGCCCAGACTTGCAAACTAGGGTGAGCTAAGCTGAGACCGGAAAGATAAGAACCTCACCAGACTAGGGTGTGGGCACAGGCAGGGGCCAGTGAACAGCATATGTAACGGTCCTGAGGCAGAGCTGAATTGAAGGACCAGAAAGAAGACCAGCGTGAGTGGAGTCCCAAGGGAGGAGCCAGAGAAGTGGCCAGGGCCAGGTGAGAAGGACCCAGTAGGCCGTGGTAAGGAGCCTGGCTTTATCCTGAGGGCATAGAGAGCCATGGAGGGAGGGGAGCAGCCAGGTACCTTTTTCAAAGACCCGTCCTGGTTTTAGGTGGAGAAGAAGCTGGTGGTCAGGGTTCAAGAGCAGAAGCAAGGCGCACTTCCTCCCCTGTTCCAACAGCCCAGGCTGGGTGGCAAAAGTGATGGACCCACCCTCAGAGGGACAAGGATGAGACGGCCGAACCAGTGCTCCTGCCCGGGCTTCGCAGGCCCCTTTCCTCTCTGGCCCCACTGGAGAGGCATGGGTTAAGCTCCATGGCCTGTCCCCTCTGTCACACACGCACCCTACCGTCTCTGGGCTCGACTGTCACTGCACTGTGTCAGGACTCCGTTAGGGAGCCTCAGGTAGCAGCTTGCAGTGTTCAGGCCGGCGGTCTCGAGGGTGGCGAGTTCTTGCACCCCTACAACAGTGCTTGAGGACGGCTCTGTCCGCTGGCCGATGCTGCAGCCTCCTCCTGCCCCGCGGCAGAGGAGGGAGAGCCGTGGGCACAGCTAGCACTACTGTGTGTGGGTTCGGAGGTCTGAGCCGCCACTTCCCGCTTCCAGACCTCGGATGCGTTGCTCATCTGCACGGTGTGGGTGGAGATAACATCCTCCCCAGAACAGCATGGAAATGTTTCAGCGGGGTGCTTGGCTTAGAGAAGTGCCCAGCAAACCAGAGTTGCCGTCATTATTCCCCCACGGCCCTCAATCCTCTCCACCCTGCAAAGCGTGCATTCTTTTTTTTTTTTTTACCCCATCTTCCACCCCTCCCGATTTCCCTTTTGGCCTCATCTTGGAGGTTGTAAGTCAGGGTGAATCATTCATCAGAATAACTCACTCTTCCTCTTCCGGGGTTCCTGATATAATTACCTCCCTCTTCGGTTTTGCTTCTGATGTCTCTTCTGTTTTTTTCTGTGTGAACTTTATTTTAACCATCCTTTGTGTGTGTGAATGTTTTTTTTTTTTTTTAATCTTGCCAATGAAAATAACTTAATTGCTTTTTCTGGTTTTTAAAGTAACACATGCTTATTATCAAAAACATCCAGACAACACAGAAACGCAGAATGAGAGGAAAAACAGTAAGGTTGTTTTTAAGCAGCCTCGAGTAGTTTGTAGCAGAGTTGGGATAAGGAGACCCCCTCTTTATAAAACTGGGGTGCTCTCCACCTGCCCCCAGCCCTCAGCCACCAACCTCTTGCCCACTGCCTAAATGCCAGCTCAGCCTCGCTCCCCACGTAGGCTTCCTAGACTCCCACAGCCCAGGGCGATCTTTCTTTCCACTGACTTCAATTCTTTTCATTTCTTTTTTCTTTCTCTTTCTTTTTGTACGACGCTTGCAATCATGGCTCACTACAGCTTCGACCTCACAGGCTCAAGCAATCTTGATCCTCCCACCTTAGCCTCCTGAGTAGCTAGAACTGAAGGTGTGTGCCACCATGCCTGGCTAATTTTTGTATTTTTTTGTGGAGACAGGGTTTTGCCATGTTGCCTGGGCTGGTCTCAAACCCCTGAGCTCAAGCAATCCACCTCCCTCGGCCTCCCAAAGTGCTGACAGGCACGAACCACTGTGCCCAGCAATCCTTTTCATTTCAACAAACATTTATTGAGCCTCTACTTTGAGCCAAGACACAGGATCTGGCCATCTGGATTCATCCCCTTCTGCCTGCATTTCATTGGTCTTTCGTTATTTTTCTGCCTGGTGTGTAGACTCCTGCTCCCCAGCCTGGACTGTCAGGTACCCACGGGCAGACCTACAGCTCTGTCTCTGTATCCCCATCCCTAGCACCTATTGTTCCTGAGCAGGACCTCGCAGCTGCCTACAGGGAGGGCAGGTGCTGTGGATTGCATGTGCTGGACACCATGCCAAGCCCTTGGCACCAATGATCTTGCGTGATCCTCACCTTGACGATGGGAGGTGGGTGTTGCTATTAGCTTGACTTTTCAGGTACAGAAACTGAGTTTATACAGGCTTGCCCAAGGAACCACGATGGGTGAGCTGAGAGTCAGGAGTTGAACCTGCATCTCTGAGACTGAGGCTTGAGTTCTGAGCTGCTACAGGGGATTGCTTCCTTGTACAGCTCAGTAATGGCACAGGGAACGGGACAAATGCTCTCAGCAAGGAATGCCTGGGACAGGAAGGACAGTGTCATCGTCCTGGGATGATGGTTGACCATGTTTCTTTTTTTTTTTTTTGAGATGGAGTCTCTGTCACCCAGGCTGGAGTGCAGTAACACGGTCTTGGCTCACTACAGTCTCTGCCTCCCAGGTTCAGGCGATTCTCCTGCCTCAGCCTGCCAAGTAGCTGGGGTTGCAGGTGCCCATCACCACGCCCAGCTAATTTTTGTATTTTTAGCAGAGACGGAGTTTCACCATCATGGCCAGGCTGGTCTCAAACTCCTGACCTCAGGTGATCCACCCACTTCAGCCTCCCAAAGTGTTGGGATTACAGGCATGAGTCACCGCGCCCAGCCTTTGCCAAGTTTTTTGAAGAACAAATGAATCATAAAATGCTGGTCATGTCACTTCTGGCTTAAGACTTCTCCCAGCTTGCAGAAGCGGTTTCAAATGCATTTGCTGCAAACCCTTCAAATGAAATCTTACACTGAAAATCTAAATGAACAACCCAATGAAAGCGCAGCTTCCCTGAGACCCGGGGTGGGGCTGGGTGCAGAACCTGCATCTTCTCGTCTGTTCCCTCCCTCCGGTTCACCTTTCTCCAGGTGCCAATGGGGCTCTGAGGAACCCAGAGGATTTCAGGGATCTCAGTTTGAACCACTGGCCTAAAGCTCAGGTCCAAATGCTTGGTTAGAGTGTATAAGGCGCGCCATGGTGCTGCCAGCTGGCCAGCCCACTCCCCTACCTCCCTGCCCTGCCCTTCTCTGTGTGCACCTGCACCTTCCACTCGGAATGGCCCATGATTCTCCCACCACAACTGATTCACAGCTTTGGCTTGACCACAGGCTGTTGCCTCCTCTTCAATGCTTTCCACTTACTTTCCACTGGGCTAACTCCTGTGCAACCTTTGAAACTTGGTCAAGTTCAAGACCAGCCTGGCCAACATGGTGAAACCCTGTCTCTACTAAAAATACAAAAACTTAGCTGGGCGTGGTGGCATGCACCTATAATCCCAGCTACTTGGGAGGCCGAGGCAGGAGAATCGCTTGAACCTGGGAGGTGCAGGCTGCAGTGAGCTGAGATCTCACTACTGCACTCCAGCCTGGGCAACAAGAGTGAAACTCTGTCTCAAAACAAAAACGAAAACAACAATAACAAAAAACTGGGCAGAGCTTCACCCTCTACCCTCCTGACTTCTGGCTCTAGGGAGGGTATGTTCAGTTGTGCCTGCCTTGGGGATCCTGTGTCATGGGCCCAGGGTCAGAATCCTGGGGTTCTAGTCCCAGCTCTACCTGAGACTTACTAGGGGGATTTCCCCCTCGCTGGATCTCAGGGTTTTGGCCCTCAGCCTCAGACTTGACCATGCCTGTGGCTATAGACCAGAAATAATCTTACCCTGGCCAGTTCTTTTCAGGGCGATCACGCACTCCTGATGGGCCTCCCAGATTAGAAAAAGAACCATGACAACCACAGCAGCCACCACCAGAACCAGTACTGCAGGCACTTGTTCCTCATTGAGGCTTCTTCACAACCACCCATTTTACAGGGAGGAAAACCAAGACTCAGCAGTGAGGTCACTCAGCAGCTGTATATTGGAGACAGGACTTGAGCCCAGGGCCTATGGCTCTGAAGCCTGTCTTCAGCACCACCACCCCCACTGGGAAGAGGGCACGGGCAGCCTGCCTGCAGCCGCTGTGAACGGCCCCCACCCCTGAGGCCCTCCAGGCTGCTGTGCTCTCAGACGTCAAGGTGACCAGGAAACGTCTCTGGGGAAGGGAAAGTTCAAGGCCCCACTGGAAGAAGGGACAGGGCAGGTGCTGGCTGGACTATGAAGGTGCTCCCCGCCTGCCCACACTTGACTGTGGCCAGTCACTCCCAGTCTTGGGATGCGATGCTTGTGCTGGGGGCCTGAGGACTTCCCTCCTGGCCTTCACCTCCTGCTGTCTCTGGGGCTCCACCTTGGTTCACACTGGCAGCTCTAACGGGAGCTTTGTTCCCATCCCCAGCCCCCACCATACCACACAGAGTCACCCACACCAGTGCTGTGGGTTTAGCGACGTTTCCTGGAGATGGCTGGGCTTGGGGGTCCCAGGGTGGTCACTGTGCTCTCCCCCATCTCTGCTCCTCGGCAGCCCCCGGGACCTCCACTGTCTCCTCCCTCTGCTCCACAGGACACCTCCTGCCTGCCTGCCCTGCCTCCTGGAGGGCCTCAGGGCCGGGGCTGTTCACAGCTGCTGCAGGCAGACCACCCTCACCCTCTGCCCACTGGGAAGGTGGTACTGAACGCAGGCTTCAGAGCCACGGGCCCTGGGTTCAAGTACTGCCTCCAATACGTAGCTGCTGAGTGTCTGGCAAGTGACCTCACTGCTGAGCCTTGGTTTTTACTCCCCGTAAAATGGGTGGTTGTGTTGCAGCCATAAAAAGGAATGAGTTCATGTCCTTTGCAGGGACATGGATGAAGCTGGAAGCCATCATTCTCAGCAAACTAACAGGAACAGAAAACCAAACACCGCATGTTGTCACTCATAAGTGGGAGTTGAACAATGAGAACGCATGGACACACGGAGGGGAACATCACACACCAGGGCCTGTCGGGGGGTGGGAGCCAAGGGGAGGGAGAGCATTAGGACAAATACCTAATGCATGCAGCACTTAAAACCTGGATGATGGGTTGATAGGTGTCGCCAACCACCATGGCACATATATACCTATGTAACAAACCTGCATGTTCTGCACATGTATCCCAGAACTTAAAGTAACATAAAATAAAATTAAAAATGGATGTCTGTGAAGCCTCAATGAGGAAGAAGTGCCTGGGGTACTGGTTCTGGCGGTGGCTGCTATGGTGGCCATTGTTCTTTTTCTAATCCGGGAGGCCCATCAGACATCTGACATCTCAGGTACCCTCATTCCCAGTCTCTGCCGTTCACCTCTGGGGTTCACCTCTGCTGCGTGGTTTGATACAGCAGCTTCGGTGCGTTGGACCCTGCCACACATTTTACACAACAGTTGCGTTATCTTGCAACCTTGATGTTGGATTCACCTGAGCAGAAACCCACATGGAGTACCAGGATCAGGGAGGGATGCAGAGTGTGCTCCTCTCCCAAGGAGCAGCTCTGCCTCACAGCTCTGCCTTCTCTCTGGAAGTGTGTGGCTGGTGGGGCTTTTATGGAATATTCTCTCTACACAGGGAGCTCATTGATTTTTTTTTAAAGAGGAAAAAAATTCTTCAAACATCTTTTTTTTTTTTTTTTTGAGACAGAGTCTCGCTCTGTTGCCCAGGCTGGAGTGCAGTGGCATGATCTTGGCTCACTGCAACCCCCACCTCCTGGGTTCAAGCGATTCTTATGCCTCAGCCTCCCCAGTAGCTAGGATTACAGGCACCCGCCACCACACCTGGCTAGTTTTTGTATTTTTAGTAAAGATGGAGTTTCACCATGTTGGCCAGGCTGGTCTTGAACTCCTGACCTCAGGTGATCCACCCGCCTCGACCTCCCAAAGTGCTGGGATTATAGGTGTGAGCCATGTGCCTGGCTGTCAAACCCCTTTTCTAACAGAATGCTGATTTTGAGTATTTCCCCAGACATGGCAAGTTTATATAAAGTCAAGACTTCTGTTAAGAAGTGCCCATCTTCAAGCTGGGCGTGGTGGCTCACCCCTGTAATCCCAGCACGTTGGGAGGCCGAGGCAGATGGATCATCTGGGGTCAGGAGTTTGAGACTAGCCTGGCCAACATGGTGAAACCCCATCTCCACTAAAAATACAAAAATTAGCCGGGCGTGGGGGCAGGTACCTGTAATCCAGGCTGCTGGGGAGGCTGAGGCAGGAGAATCTCTTGAACCCGGGAGGCAGAGGTTGCAGTGAGCCAAGATTGCACCACTGCCCTGCAGCCTGGGTGACAGAGTGAGACTCCGTTAGAATGAGAGAGAGAGAAAGAAAGAGGGAGAGAGGAAGGAAGGAAGGAAGGGAGGGAGGGAGGGAGAGAAAAAGAGAGAGAGAGAGAAGGGAGGGAGGGAGGGAGGGAGGGAGGGAGGAAGGAGCGCCCATCTTCATTTATCATGAAAAACGTGGCTATTGCTCACTTCTGCAGCTAGGGTGAAAAGAGGGGGCCAGGAGAGCAGGTTCTACAATTTTTCTTTAATCTGCTCCTTTAGCAAGTAAGTGTTGAGCTCCTGCAGTGTGCTTGGAGTATAAATTTGAAAAAGGCAGAAGCAGGCACCAGCCTGGGGGAACTCACAGGCTAGAGGAGAAACAGGTCATGAGTCCCCTTGTGACTGGTAAGCCCGGCATGGGGGAGCATGAAGGTGGGGCTGCTTCACAGCCTCAGGGAGCTCATCCCTGGGGAGGGGAGGTCTGGCCAAGACCTGGAGGAGGAGGATTAGCCAGGCAAAGAGGAGAGGAAGGGTGTTCTGGGCACAAGGAACAGCACATGCCAAGGCTTGGAGGTAAGAGAGAGCAGATGTGTCTGGGGACGGGAAGGACCAGTGTGGCTGGAAGGAGACACCCAGCCAGGGTGATGGGGCTCAAGGGAGACAGGAGACAGAAGATGAAGGAGGGGGTCAGGACTTGCAGAACACTTGGGCCGAGCCCAGGAGTTTGGAGGCCACTGAGGAGGATTATGCAAAGAAATGACCCAATCTGAAATGCATTTAGAAAAGTCTCTCTGGGCCGGGTGCAATGGCTCACGCCTGTAATCCCAGCTCTTTGGGAGGCCAAGGCGGGTGGGTCATGAGGTCAGGAGTTCAAGACCAGCCTGGCCAAGATGGTGAAACCCCGTCTCTACTAAAAACACAAAAATTAGCCGGGCATGGTGGCGCAAGCCTGTAATCCCAGCTACTCGGGAGGCTGAAGCAGGAGAATTGCTTGAACCCGGGAGGCAGAGGCTCCAGTGAGCCGAGATCCCGCCACTGCACTCTAGCCTGGGCGACAGCGTGAGACTCCATCTCAAAAAAAAAAAAAAAAAAAAAGAAAGAAAAATCTCACGGTAGAAGCATTACCATTACAGATTAGCAGTTGAGGCTAGGTGTGTTGGCTCATGCCTGTAATCCCAGCACCTTGGGAGGCTGAGGTGGGAGGATTGCTTGAGCCCAGGAGTTCGAGACCAGCCTAGGCAACAAAGCGAAAGTCCATCTCAATTTTAAAAAAAGACTAGACGTTGAAAGTTCAGGTTCTGGCATCCCAAGGGCTTGAGTTCAAGTCCTGGTTCTGCCAATAAGTGAATGATCTTGGGGAAATTGATCAAGTCTTCTGAGCCTCAGTTTCTCCAGCTGTAAGATGGGGACAATAATAGTCTCTACTGCCAAGAGCCGTGGGAGGAGTCAGTGAGACATTGCAGGAAGTGGATCCCTCAGAATGGCAGCTGTCAGGGGCAGGCTTTCCATCTGAGTCATTCACTGCTGTATCTCCATACCTGGAAAACGGTAGAAACTCCATAAAATATGTACCCAGTGAATGGAGAAATGGTTGTTGAGTGCATGATGGATTGGAGAGGCAAACAGGATCCCTCTTGACTCTGGAAGGCAAGAGGACAATAAATATAGCTAATTCAATAATCACGCAGGCTCAAGACACAAGGCGTTCAGCAATGTACATACATTAGTGCCCCCCAAACCCAACATCTCCCTCATTTACAAGTGAGGGCACTGAGGCTTGGAGGAGTTCAATGCATTGCCCAAAATCACCCAGCAGGAGAGCACTGAGCTTGGAATTTGCACCCAGACCTTTGCCTCAGAAGCCTTTGAAGTAAACCACAATGCCAGGGGCTCACCAATGCCATGCACCGCACTGGTTTTCTTGCTCTGTTGGCAGCTGCCTGTAGCTAAGGCACCTGCAGGTGCAACATAGGAGGGGGCTGTTGGGCACAGAATTTAGTGGTCCCCAGAAAGGGCCTGGTCCCAGGGCTTTTGCATCCATCACCAGCTATTTATTGAGCACCTATGATGTGTGCCCTTTCTAGCTACAAACTTGTGGGGTGGGGTGGGGGCTTGCAGGCTAGTGGAGGTGCCTGCCACCAAATTGAGAATTACTGGGGGGTGGAGGCACATGGACAGGGATAGACAGGCTGATGGCCACTGGCAGCCATGGTGATTAAAACACAACTGGAGTCCCAGCTACTCAGGAAGCTGAGACAGGAGGATTGCTTGACCCCAGGAGTTCAAGGCTGCAGTGAGCCATGATTGGGTCACTTCACTCCGGGCTGGGCAACATAGCAAGACCCCATCTCAAAAAAATAAAGTAAACTCAATAAACATTGGATGCTTCCTGTGTCCATTTCCCTCACCCGGGTCCTGCTGCACCTGCCTCACCATGGCCTCCAGGACCCTGCAGCTGGGCTCTGATTGGCTGTTCCCTGTCCCCCATGCAGGTGCTATGAAAGCCTGACCTGATGGGTGGGGGAGGCTGCTTGAGGAGGTGATGGTTCAGTGATGCTCAGTGAGGGTTAAGTGGGTGGAGAGAGAGAGACAGAGAGAGAGCAGGGCAGGGGAGGACCTACAGCTGCAAGGCCCAAGGCAGGAGGGAGCTGTGAGTTGGGAGAGAGAATTCGTGATGAAGCTGGAGAGGAGGTGGAGCCGGTCCACAGGGCCCTGTGGGCCATGGGGAGAGATTTGGGTTTGATCCGAGGCTAGTGAGGGGTTGTATCCCAAGGTCAATGAGTTGTGGAGGTTCTAAGCAAGGGAGGGGTGTGGCCTGGCGGGAGGGGCCCAAGGGGGGCAGGGAGGTAGTGGATGGCACTACCCAGGGCAGAGGTAGATGAGGACGGCGCAGAGGCCAGGGACGGTGGAATGGAGAGAGGTGCATAAGAGGTAACTCAGACTGGCAGGAGCCCCTCCTCAGCATGTCCCCAGCATCGAGGCCCAGGACCTCATGCTCAGACACCATTCCTTCCAGTCCTAGTGCTCCCAGAGACCATTCTGGAGCCCGCGGCAGGTTGCGAGGCTGCGGCCCCTCATCTGGCAGAGCGGGCAGGAGTGAGAGCTGCAGCCTCCAGCCCTGGCTCCCTAGAGTGCCAATTCCGAAAATGACAAACGGAGAGCCAATAAGAAGGTTGGAAAATGGGCACCTCCGTGCCTCTCTGTGTCTATTGCAGGGTTTGGAAATAGCTGAGATGAGACGAGAGCTGCTAGGAGGGGTGCCCGCTGGGCAGAGGAGAGGCCCAAAGCTGCTGCTGCTGCTGCAGGAAGAGGAGAGACTGGAGGGGAGGGGAGGGGAGGGGAGGAAAGGAACAGCAGAAGACAGAAAGGACAAATCTCAAAATGGACGCACAAAGACCAGCTGTGGTGTGTGGCCTAGGATTGTGGGAGGGGTGTGTGTGTGTGTGTGTGTGTGCGCGCGCGTGTGCGTGTCTGTGTGTGTGTGTGATGCGGGCTTTGAGGAGCAATTCAAAAGCCCCTGGCCCCTGAGCCCATCTGAACACCCCCCTTCTCTCTTCACCCCGCCAACCACCAAAAAAAAAAGAGAGAGCGAGCGAGAAAGAAGGAAAACAAAATATCTACAGTTGTCGAGACAAGAGGAGAAAAATAGAGGCAAACATCCGTAATTTTCTCTGTGGGGCTTTGCGGTAATTGAGCCATTTGGATAAAAATAAAGGCAGCAGGCCCCTTAGGTAAGAAGAGCTTTTGCAATCTAAGAAGCTTGAATTATGCGTCTTGTGTCACTTGAAATCCCCCATTCTCCCCCTTCCTTGGGCGACCCAAACCACTTTCCCTTTTCTTATTATTTTTTTAAGTACCCTGTCAAAATGTCGGCTGTAGAGTAGAGAATTTCAGCTGTCACAACTAATTTCAATTTTTCCACGTGCTTTCCCCCTTGTGGGGGGGCCCTGGCAGAGCCCCCTTTCCCTCCCTCTTGCATCTGCTCACTCTTTTTATTTCTCATTATTGTTATTATTTTAAAACCAGATTTACATCATCAGTGTGTTTGGGGAGTGTTTAAGGACTATGGTTTGCCCCTGAGGAAGGCTGGGCCTGGCGCTGTTGGTTTCTGGCTCCCACCCTGCCTGCACCCCCTCCTGCACGCTCCCACCTCCACCCACCTGAGCCTCTGGGACTCCCACCTCTCTCTTCCTGGTCCCAAGCTGCCAGCCCCCGTCGACCACCCACTGGGGAAAATCCAGGCCTCAGAAGAGTCTTGAGGTTCTAGGACAGCCGTGGGAACCATGCACATTTCCGAACCAAAAGGAGGTTCCGGGGCAGGCGAGATCCAGAGGGGCAAGTGTCAGTGACTTCCCTCCCTCCCCACTCTCTCTGGCTTTTCCATCTTTTAAAAAATTGTTTAATTTGTTTGTGTAGAGACAAGGTCTCACTCTATTGCCCAGACAGGTCTTGAACTCCTGGATTCAAACGATCCTCCTGCCTCGGCCTCCCAAAGTGCTGGGATTACAGGCGGGAGCCACCTCGCCCGGCCTCAGCTGTTCTACCTTTTGCCTCATCTTTCTTGCCTCCTCAGTGCATTCATTCCACGGGCATCAGTCCAGGGCCACCTCCTATGAGCTGGCCATGCCAAGCTGCTGGGCACACCGCGGTGAGTAAGACGCAATCCTTGCCCCTGAGGAGATGACAACCCAGTGGGCTCCAGGAGACAAAAAGGCAGACAGACGGTGCAGAGTAACTGATGATGAGCACATCATCAGTCAGCACTGATGAGGTCAGCACTGTGCAAGGACAGCGGGGCACAGGGGAGGGACGGGCCCTTCTAGCCCAGCTCCTGAGAGGTCTTCTATGTTTTTTTTTGTTTGTTTTTTGTTTTTTGTTTTGAGATGGAGTTTCACTCTTGTTGCCCAGGCTGGAGTGCAATGGCACGATCTCAGCTCACTGCAACATCCGCCTCCTGATTTCAAGCGATTAACTTGCCTCAGGCTCCGGAGTAGCTGAGATTACAGGCGCCTGCCACCACGCCTGGCTGATTTTTGTATTTTTTGTAGAGAAGGGGTTTCACCATGTTGGCCAGGCTGGTCTCGAACTCCTGACCTCAGGTGATCCACCCACCTTGGCCTCCCAAAGTGCTGGGATTACAAGCATGAGCCACCACACCCAGCCTCTGCCATGGTTTGAATGGGTCTCCTCCAAGATTCAGGTGTTGCCAATGTGGCAGTATCAGGAAGTGGGGCCATTAAGAGGTGACAAGGCCACAAGGGCTCCTCCCTCGTGAAGGGTAGTAGGTGCCCTTCTGTAAAGGGGCTTGACAGAGGAGGATCATGCCCTTTTGCCCTCCTGCCTTCTACCATGTGAGGATGCAGCAAGACGGCCCTCACCAAGCCAGGCGCGGTAGCTCGCACCTGTAGTTCCAGTGCTTTGGGAGGCCGAGGCAGGAGGATCACTTGAACCTAGGAGGTGGAGGCCGCAGTGAGCCGTGATTGCGCTGTGGCACCCCAGCCTGGGTAACAGCGGGAGACCCTGTCTCAAAAAAAAAAAATCTTAAAAATTAGCTGAGAGTAAAGGCAGCCAATTAAATGCCTGTAGTCCCAGCTACTCAGCAGGCTGAGGCAGGAAGAACGCTTGTGCCCAGGAGTTTGAGATCAGCCGGTCCACATTCTACACAGGTCTCTCGTGTAGGGACTGTATGTCTACACAAAATAAATATTAGAAAAAAAGAAGGCCCTCACCAGATGCCAGCACCGGACTTGGACTTCTCAGCCTCCAGAACTACGGAAAGTGCATTTCTATGTTTTATAAATTATCCAGTCTGAGGTATTTTGTTAGAGCTGCAGAAGCAGATGAAGATAAAGTCTTCACCGAGGAGTGGTGCCCCAGCTTTTCACAAGCAAATGGATGCTGTCTCTACCTAAAAAATACAAAAATTAGCCGGGCATGGTGGCACACACCTGTAATCCCAGCTACTTGGGAGGCTGAGGCCAGAGAATCGCTTGAACCCAGGCAGCAGCAGTTGCAGTGAGCCAAGATTGCACCACTGCCCTCCAGCCTGTGCCACAGAGTGATATCCCATCTCCAGAAAAAAGCGGGGTGGGCAGATTTGGACACAGACACACACACGGAGGCAGAAAACTGTGTGGAGATGAAGGCAGAGACCAGGATGATGTCTTCACAAGTCAAGGAATGCCAAAGATGACCAGCAAACCACCAGAAGCTTGGGGCTTGGGGAGAGGCAGGGAACAGACTCCCCCTCACAGCCCTCGGAAGAAACCAACTCCACCAACACCTTGATCTCAGATCCTGTAGGTCTCAGAACTGCAAGACAAGAAAGCTCTGCTGTTTAAGCCCCCGGCAGGTGTACTTTATGACAGCAGCCCTAGCAAATGAACACACGTGGAGACACGAAACAGCAAGTCTGAAAATTGCTGTAATTGAGCAAGGCGGGTGCGTGGAGTTTGAAAGTGGCAGCAGTTGGGGTGGAGTATGTAGAATCGGGGACATTACCTGCAGGGCGGTGGAGAGTGGGGGAGGACATCCATGGAGGGATTTCTTTTTTTCTTTTTTTTCAGACAGAGTCTGGCTCTGTTGCCCAGCCAGGCTGGAGCGCTGTGGCGCTATCTCAGCTCACTGCAACCTCCACCTCCCAGGTTCAAACGATTCTCCTGCCTCAGCCTCCCGAGTAGCTGGGATTACAGGCACCTGCCACCACACCCGGGTAATTTATTGTATTTTTAGTAGAGACAGGGTTTTGCCATGTTGGCCAGGCTGGTCTCAAACTCCTGACCTCATGATCAGTCCCCCTCGGCCTACCAAAGTGCTGGGATTACAGGCGTGAGCCACCGCGCCCAGCCCATGCAGGGATTTCAAGCAGGAAAGAGATGGGATGAAATGCACTTTGTTAAATGCACACCCTGGTTACAGAGAAAGCAGCAGAGGGGCCGAGACACCTTTCTCCTCCCATTCCTGGCTCCCCTTCCCACTCTTTCTCCCGCTCCTTCTAGCACTCTCTGGGGATGGGCCTGGCTTTACTCATCTGTGGGTTTTGGGGCCCAGGACAGGGCCTGCCCCTCATGGGCCTCCTTGACCTGTTTGTTGAGTGACAAAACGGGCCCATCAGCTCCTGGTTTGTCAGCTCTTTCTCCTTGTTTAACGGCCCTCATGGAGCACCCTGGTGTGCAGAAAACGGGATCGAGGCCTGGAGGAGGAGCTGCGGGCAGGTGGCAGGAGCCACAGGTGCCAGCGCCTCGCCCCTGAGAAGCCACTGGACTTTTTTTGTTTGCTTGTTTTATTTTGTTTGTTTGATTTGAGACAGAGTCTCACTCTGTCACCCAGGCTAGAGTATAGTGGCGCAATCTTGGCTCACTGAAACCTCTGCCTCCCAGATTCCAGCAATTCTCCTGCCTCAGGCTCCTGAGTAGCTGGGATTACAGGCACGCACCACCACACCCAGCTAATTTTTGGATTTTTAGTAGAGGTGGCGTTTCACCATGTTGGGCCAGGCTGGTCTCAAACTCCTGACCTCAGGCCTGCTTCAGCCTCCCAAAGTGCTGGGATTACAGGTGTGAGCCACCACGCTCGGCCAGCAAGTGCTGTTTAAATGAGGAGGTGAGCGACAACACGTCCACACTGGGACAGAGGCAGAAGGAGAAGCGGTCGCCTCGGGGCTGGCATCACCAAGCAAGGGCTCCCATGGACAAGGTAAAGAACTAGGCCCCTGCTTCTCAATGTACTTCCTCCTTGGTCCAAGGGGGTTCCCAGTGAGATCGGCTTGGCTGTCTCCTATTGTAGCAGGACGAGCCGCGGACAAAATCCCTCAGACACCGGGTTAAAGAAGGAAGTGGCTTTACTATGTTGCCCTGCTTTCCTCCCCTGCCGTCCCTGGGAGAGAGAAGGGAAAGGCTTGGAAAAGGCCAGGACTCTTCTCTAGGAGTGCAGGAGTCTGACCAGCGAGTGGCATTACCTGGGAGGAGTCAGGCTGGGTCACTCCTGTGTCCCCAGTGTCTGCCATAAAACCACACTGTGAATGGTCCAATTGCCATCTGCCAGGCCCTGCCCCCAGGGCTCTGTACGGATTCTCACAGCAGCCCTGTGTGATAGGTACTTTATTGTCCCCATTTTTACAGAAAGGAAAACTGTCGCACAGAGCGGTCACCTGACCTGCCCCAAATCCCACTGCTGGTAAGAGGCAGAGTTGAGGATGCAACCCAGGAAGTTTGGATCTGACCCCCTCACTCTGAAAACATACATGCTGCCCCCATGAGGGCCCTGGTGGGCATTCAATACCTATTTATCCAATTCAGCACTAATTTCCAGAGAGGCAGCATAGCCCAGTGGTCAAGGGCATGCTCTCCGGAGTCAGAGAGCCTGAAGCTGAACTCCAGCACTACCCCCTCCCAGCTGGGCCACTGAACTTCTCCAAGCCTCAGTTTCCTCACCTGCAAAATCAAAATATTAGGTTGGTGCAAAAGTAATTCTGGGTTTTGTCATTACTTGTGACACTAATGGTTGGCCGGGCGCGGTGGTTCATGCCTGTAATCCCAGCACTTTGGGAGGCCGAGGTGGGCAGATCAGTTGAGCTCAGGAGTTCAAGACCAGCTTGAGCAACATGGCGAAGCCCCGTCTGTACAAAAAATACAAAAATTAGCTGGTCATGATGGCACACATCTGTAGTACCAGCTACTCAGGAGGCTGAGGCAGGAGAATCAATTGTTTGGGCCTGGGAAGAGGAGGTTGCAGTGAGCCAAGATCGTGCCATCACACTCCAGCCAGGGCAACAGGAGTGAAGCCCTGTCTCAAAGAAAAAAAAAAAGAAAGAAAGAAATACTAATGGTTCCTACCAGCAGCGAGTCCTGGCTGCTTTTCACCAAAAGGTCTCCTTTTCCTCCCAGGTACACAACTAGACTGTATTTTCCAGGATCCCTTGCAAGCAGGTAGGGCCATGTGGCGGAGTTCTGGCCAATGAAAGATAAGGAGGAAGTGATGTCACCACTTCTGGTCCTGGCTCCTAAAACATCCTGCACCATCGTTCATGCTCTGGACCCTGGGTCCATGCATGACTTCGTGGAGCAGATCCCATACCCAACACTTCTCCTCATACTGGACTGTAATGTGAGCAGGAAACAAGCTCTTACTGTGGGATTACTTGTGTTAAACCAAGTTAGCCTAAAGCTGCCTCCTTACCTATTTTAAGTTCAGCCTAAAGTTTTCTCTGTACATCATAAAGTGTAACCTAAATGGAATTATAAACAGACAGTAGCCTACACTTGTACCAATCACCAAGTTTTGGCCAATCAAATGTGGCCCACTGTTCAAACCATGTTCAAATAAGGCAAACACCAAGCTATAACCAATCTGGCATTTTCTTGGCCTCCCAAAGTGCTGGGATTACAGGCATGAGCCACCATGCCTGGCCTATCTCTATAAATTTTATGACTCCAAAGAGTCATGTGAGTGAGGTCATAGTATTTGTCATTTTATGTGTGACTTATTTCATTTAGTGTAATGTCTTCAAGGTTCATGTGTCAGAATTTCCTTCCTTTTTAAGGCCGAAAATCATATTCCATTGTATGGATGGACCACATTTCATTCATCCATTCATCCATCAGTGAACACTGGGTTGCTTCCACCTTTTTGCTATGTGAGTCATACTGCTATGGACATAGGTATACACCTACAGAAGATGGCTTTTGATGCCATGACTGAGATACTGAAAAAAAACAAAAAAAAACTTTTTTTTTTTTTTTTTTTTTTTGAGATGGAGTCTTGCTCTGCCACCCAGGCTGGAGTGCAGCGGTGCGATCTCAGCTCATTGCAACCTCTGCCTCCTGAGTTCAAGTGATTCTCCTGCCTCAGCCTCCCTAGTAGCTGGGATTACAGGTGCCCACCACCATGCCCAGCTAATTTTTGTATTTTTAGTAGATACGGGGTTTTGCCATTGTTGGCCAGGGTAGTCTTGAACTCCTGACCTTAGGTGGTCCGCCTGCCTTGGCCTCCCAAAGTGCCGGGATTACAGGTGTGAGCCACCGTGCCCAGCCAAAAAAAAATTTTTTCTTAAGAAGCTGACATTTTTGAAAATTTGAGACAGGGTCTCACTCTGTCACCCAAGCTGGAGTGCAATGATCATGGCTTACTGCAGCCTTGACCTCCTGGGCTCAAGCAATCCTCCTGCTTCAGCCTCTTGAGGAGCTGGGAATACAAGTGTGTTCCACCACGCCCAACTAATTTTTCGTGTTTTATGTAGAGATGAAGTTTTGCTGTGTTGCCCAGGCTGGTCTCAAACTCCTGGGCTCAAGTGATCCTCCTACCTCAGCCCCCCAAAGTGCTGGGATGTGAGCCACTGTGCCTGGCCAGAAGCTGATATTTGAAGTCAATGTCATAAAAAGGGGGCAAACCAGGAACTCCCCTGACTGGTTTCTTGCTGGGGAGAAGCCTGGGGGAGCCATTGGTTGGCAGAGACCTTACCATCTCTTGCACAGATGAGGAAATGAGGCACAAAGAGGAAGGACGAGCAACATGGTGAAAGTCAAACTGCCCAGAAGTGGAAGAGGGAGGATTTGAACCCAGGGCTGCTCTGTGAAGCTGTGCCATCCAGCCACCCAGCCACTGTGTTCATCCCTTCTTATTTTTATTTTTATTTTTATTTTTATTTTGAGGTGGAGTTTTACTCTGTTGCCCAGGCTGGAGTGCAGTGGTGCGATCTCGGCTCACTGCAAACTCTGCCTCCCAGATTCAAGCCATTCTCCTGCCTCAGCCTCCTGAGTAGCTGGGATTACAGGTGTGTGCCACCATGCCCGGCTAATTTTTGTATTTTTAGTAGAGATGGGGTCTCATTGTGTTGGCCAGGCTGGTCTCGAACTCCTGACCTCAGGTGATCTGCCCACCTCAGCCTCCCAAAGTGCTGGGATTATGGCGTGAGCCACTGTGCCCAGCCTTGTTCATCCCTTCTTTCAGGCAGATGGCACAGGTTTCTGGCTCACGCTGGTGCCAGCTCAGCGACAGCCCTGTCATGACCCAAAGCCATCTTGGAGAGGGCGGTTCCTCAGTGCCTGGTGGCCGGCTGTGGGAGTCTGAAACCTATTTTGTTCATTATGAATGAAAAGCAGATGTGATTTTAAATGTCGTGCTTTGGCTGCTAGTGCCGGGTGGAGCAGGGCCCCGGCGAGCAGTCACACCAGATAAAACATATTATTTAGGAGTGATTGGAAGGCAGACAAGCTGAAACATTGTGCAGGGAAGGGCTACCGCAATTCACTCATGAGCATCACAATCACTTTCCCCGGGCTCGTAGGTGGATTCACATTTAGGGCAATTTCCCTCATGGTAGCTCAGCTCCGTGAGTGGGCTTGGGCTTGAGGACAAGCGATTTCCCAGCCGAATGACTTCCAGCCTCCACACAGAGCACAGGGCTCAGTGGGGCATGGCTTCCCTGAATCGAATCCACGCTGCCCATTGAGATATGATCTCAGAAGTAGCTCCTCGGCTCTCAAGACTCACAAGAAGGGTGGGCCGAGCCCTGACCCCATGGCTGAGCACCTGCTGTTTACCATAACCAGCAGGCCGGGCCCAGGATCGGTAAAGCAGGAAACAGGCTTAGAGAGGTTAAGGTGTGCATCCAAAGTCACACAGCTCTTCCCCAGGGAGCTCCTAAATGTTAGGAAGTCACGGCTGTCTAGCAGGTGCAATTTTTTGTGGTACTGGTGCCACTTGCACAGAAATTTAGACAGAGGAGGCAGTGTAGCACCGTCCAGATGATGGCACTTAGGGGATTCTCTGGCCCTCTGAAGCCAAATCCTAGGAGGGCTCCTCAGACCCGTGCATAAGAACTCTGAACGTAGGGTCTGAGGCATCGCCACAGGCTGAGGATCCCTGCGCGGGGAGCAGAACGGCTTTTTCACACTGGGGTTGGAGGCGGGGCTGAGGCTGCAGCTACAGCGAGGAGGAAGGCCGTGGAGGCCAAGAGCCACCAGCCAGAGTATTTCATGACAGGAGACCAACAGGAGCCAGTGTTTAGAGACTGAAGTTCTGGGATGGGAACCCTGGCCCCAACTCCAGACACAGGGCAATGAGGCATCCGGCATTTACTGAACACCCAGCAGGTATAAGACCTTTGGGGTTTAGCAGGAGGGAGCTGTGGGACAATGATGACAGATCACTACCCGGGACTCTCCAAGCACCCAGCACTGTGCCGAGCCCTCGGGGAGACTCACTGTCTGTGGGGAGTGTGTTCCTTAGCATACGCCGACTACCTTAGCAAGTGTTAAAAGAAAAACTTTAGCTGAATTAGGTTTACAAGAGTTCAGCCGGGTGCAGTGACTCACACTTGTAATCCCAGCACTTTGGGAGGCCGAGGCGGGGGCATCACTTGAGGTCAGGAGTTTGAGATCAGCCTGGCCAACATGATGAAACCCTGTCTCTACTAAAAATACAAAAAATTAGCCAGGTGTGGTGGCGGGCACCTGTAATCCCGGCTACTTGGGAGCCTGAGGCAGGAGAATGGCTTGAACCCGGGAGGCGAAGGTTGCAGTAAGCTGAGATCGCACCACTGCACTTTAGCCTGGGCGACAGAGTGAGACTCCATCTCAAAAAAAAAAAACAAAAAACAAAAAAAACTCATCTTGAAAAAAACTGGAAAATTTTTTTCAGCACTTTCACCTGGAAAGCATTGGAGGGAAATAATGGGAACTGTTGAGTTTCTATAATTATTCATCTGGTGTAGAAGCAGGCGCTGCTGTTGAGGTGACTTCCTGCTCAGAGATAAAGCCAAGGCCACCTCAGATAAACCAGAGAATAGATAGATAGACTTGCCTTCTTTGTAGGCATTAAATGTGGAGACCTCCAGAGAGGAGAGGCTGGGCTGTCTCAGAGAAGTCTGCATTTATTTACTCATACATTTATTTATTCACATGTGAAACAGTCAAGCACCTACTTCATCCTTTGCTGAAAAGAATTTTTTTCTTTTTTTCTGAGACGGAGTTTTGCTCTTGTTGCCCAGGCTGGAGTACAATGGCATGATCTTGGCTCACCGCAACCTCTGCCTCCCAGCTTCAAGCGATTCTTCTGCCTCAGCCTCCCAAGTAGCTGGGATTACAGGCATGCACCACCACATCCAGCTAATTTTGTATTTTTAGTAGAGACGGGGTTTCTCCATGTTGGTCAGGCTGGTCTTGAACTCCCGACCTCAGGTGATCAGCCACCCGCCTTGGCCTCTGAAAGTGCTGGGATTACAGGCGTGAGCCACCATGCCCAGCCTGCTGAAAATAATTTATGGAGCACTTACGGAGAGTCGGGTGTCACAACTACAGAGGTGAACAAGACAGGCAGAAAACTGCCAGCTGGATGCTAGAGGCAGGGCTGCTAGCTGGGCACCAGGAGGGTCCCCAGGAATGGAAGCCCCCACTCCTGTCCCACCAGGAGGCTCTGGTTTGTAGGGGAGACAGACATGGGGCGAATCTGCAAAGCATATCCTGGAATGTGACCTTGGTCCGCTTCCTGCTTTCTGCTTAGGCAGGGATTGAAATAGATGCTGACCGGCCATGGATGGGAAAAGGGAGGCCCCAGGATGTGCTGGTGGACCGCCTGGTCCTTGAGCATTTATACATGTCACAGGGCCAGGTGTAAAGGCTCATGCCTGTAATCCCAGCACTTCGGGAGGCCAAGGCTGGTGGATCACTTAAGCCCAGGAGTTTGAGACCAGCCGGGGCAACATGGTGAAACCCCATCTCTACAAAAAATATGAAAATTCGGCTGGGAGCTGTGGCTCAAGCCTGTAATCCCAGCACTTTGGGAGGCCGAGGCGGGTGGATCATGAGGTCAGGAGTTCGAGACCAGCCTGGCCAACATGGTGAAACCCCGTCTCTACTAAAGATACAAAAAATTAGCCTGGTATGGTGGCACACACCTGTAATCCCAGCTACTTGGGAGGCTGAGGCAGGAGAATCGCTTGAACCCAGGAGGCGGAGGTTGCAGTGAGCCAAGATAGTGCCATTGCACTCCAGCCTGGGCGACAGGGCGAGACTCCATCTAAAAAAAAAAAAATTGAAAATTAGCTGGTTGTGGTGGCAGGCACCTGTAATCCCAGCTACTCAGTTTTGGGGGTGGGGGGCTGAGGAAGGAGCATCTCTTGAGCCCAGGAAGTCAAGGCTGCAGTGAGCCAAGACAGCACCACTGCGCTCTAGCCTGGGTGACAGAGCAAGACCTTATCTCAAAAAAAAGATGTCACAAAACCACTCTGACCTGAGTCCGGAGTCTTCTCTCCTATCTGGGTTTCTGGGGCCTCTCATTGTCCCCAGAGAAGTCCAAAGGCAACGCTGGGCTCCGTGGAGGCAGGGGATGCAGGGTTCAAACCCTGACCTTATCCCTGTGCAGCTTGTTTCACCCAACCCTACCCGCTTAGCCACCTCCGGAGGTTATCCACAAGATAGGTCTCATGCCTGCTCGGGGGGGTTCCTTCCCTTCTCTGCCTGGTGCAGGCATGCATGGCCCACATGAGGGGCCAGCCCGAAATGCCAGCAAATTAGTGCCCCAGGAGTGACCCTCAATCAGTGAGAGGGAGGAGGTGGGCAGTTCTTAGGGGTGCCCCCATACTGTAGCTCAGAGGTCCCCCACAAAAACTGAGCCCTAGTTGCACCCTGTTCCAAGGACTATTGTAGCAACCGTTTTACTATGACTGAGGATTTACAGATCCAAAATTCAGACCGAGCACACAGGGGAACGCTTGGCTCTGCCCCGCAGTGTCTGAGAATCCAGCTGGGAATACTGGAATGGTTAGGGGGCTACTTCAATGCCTAGAGATCAAAAACCCTCTGGTGGCATCTTTCCCTGCATGCCAGGCACTGAGCTGGGATGGTCTGAAGCCTCAGCTCAGCTGGGGCAGATGACTGAAGTGCCTACACATGGCCTCGTCATGTAGCTTGGGCTTCCTCACTGCATGGCAGCCTCCAGTGGTCAGATTTCCAATACCGCAGCTCAGGGGCCCCAGTGGACAAGGCAGGAAGCTGCATTGCCTTTTATGTCCTCATCAGGGATGGAAGTTACACACTGTCACGTTTGCTTTGCTATATTGGCTGAAGTTGTCACAAGCCCACCCAGATTCAATGGAAGCGGGTGTAGACTCTACCTCTTCATGGGAATTTGTGGCCATTTGAAAAATTCCCCCACCCCAGCTGCTGGCAGGGCATCCTTGACTGGCTCTCCTCCCCTCCTGGTCTCTCTGCCCCTCACCCACACTGCCTGCACCCAGGTGTTCGTCTCAGCCACTCACTAACTGTAAGTCCCTAACCTCTCCCAGCCTCGGTTTCCTTAGCTATAAAATGGGGATACTAATGGTCCTGCCTCCCAGCGTCAGTGTGAGGAGTAACCGAGATGCAGGCATGCAGTGTTTGTAGCTGAGTGATTAGCATAGAGATTAGCCTTTTTTTTTTTTTTTTTTTTTTTTGACAGAATCTTGCTCTATTGCCCAAGCAGGCTGGAGTTCAGTGGTGGGATCTTGGCTCACTGCAACCTCCACCTTCCGGGTTCAAGCGATTCTCCTACCTCGGCCTCCAGAGTAGCTAGGACTACGGTGTTCGCTACCATGTCCCGCTAATTTTTGTATTTTTGGTAGAGATGGGGTTTTACCATGTTGGCCAGGCTGGTCTCAAACTCCTGACCTCAGGTGATTCGCCCGCCTTGGCCTTCCAAACTGCTGGTATTACAGGTGTGAGTCACCATGCCTGGCTGGAGGTTTGCCATTTTTATGAGCTATTTCCTCATGATTGTGGCTAAAGCCAGCTCTTGTATCCAGTACCTCACTCCGAAAAATTGATGGTGTTTCACTCACAGTCATGGGTCCCAAATCTCTCTTGTGCAGGCTGCCTCCTCCCTTGAGGATGACAGCAACCCAGAGGGCAGCTAAGGTTACTGTTTAGGAATTTGGCAGGTGTGAGCAATTGCATTTTCAAATAACTGCAACAGCGTCTCCCTCCTATCCCACGGGCTTACCCACAAGGTGACTGATTCTCCTGCCATCAAAAAGCAATGTCTGTGTCCCCTCCCCTTGAATCAGAATGGGCTTTTGTTGTCTGCTGCAACCAATACAGGAAGGCAGAGGTGATTTCCCAAGCAAGGTCCAAGAGGCAGGCAGTGTCTACCTTGCTGGCCGGACTACCTCTCTTGAAGAAGCCTTGAGCCACCATGTGAGCAGTCCAAGGCCCTGAGACTGCTGTGTGGTGAGGCCACATGAAGAGGACCTGACATTCATAAAGACAGACAGAGGCTCACTTAGCCCCGGGTGGTCCCAGATGCCCCGCCAACAGCGGCCTCTGCCCGCCCCTGCTATTCCAGCTCCAGTTATCTGATTGTAGCCCCACACACAAGATGCTCTCCTGCCAGAAACACCCAGCTAAGCTCTCCCAAATTCCTCACCCACAAAGTAAGCACAATAGAATACTTGTTTTATGGTGCTAAAGTTTGGGGTAATTTATTACTTAGTAAGAGTAACCAGCGGGGTGCGGTGGCTCAGGCCTATAATCCCAGCACTTTAGGAGGGAGAGGCAGGCAGATCACCTGAGATCAGGAGCTTGAGACCAGCCTGGTCACCATGGTGAAACCCCATCTCTAATAAAAATACAAAAATTAGCCAGGCGTGGTGATGAGCGCCTGTAATCCCAGCTACTCTGGAGGCTGAGGCTGGAAAATCGCTTGAACCCAGGAGGCAGAGGTTGCAGCGAGCCAAGATGACGCCACTGCACTCCAGCCTGGGTGACAGAGTGAGACTCCATCTCAAAAAAAAAAAAAGTAACCAGAGCACCAATTTAGGAACCATCCTATAGCAGGTAGCAGTGTAACTGAGCAACAGAATCTGTTCCCACTTAGCTTGCCGCTCTCTCTCCTGAGCCAGTCATGCCTGCAGGAACATCTCAAAGGTCGCCCTCACATGCCAGCCTGGTACCTCAATGTTGTATGTTCCCTCCAAAGGGGTAAAGTGTGGTGGGTTGGCAAAGTGCAGTGGCTCATGCCTATAATCCCAGTGCTTTGGGAAGCCAAGGCTGGAGGATCACATGAGACCAGGAGTTCAAGACCAGCCTGGGCAACAAAGCGAGATCCTGCTTCTATTTTAATTTTTAAATTTTTTGGGCCGGGCGCGGTGGCTCACGCTTGTAATCCCAGCACTTTGGGAGGCCGAGGCGGGCGGATCACGAGGTCAGGAGATCGAGACCACGGTGAAACCCCGTCTCTACTAAAAATACAAAAAATTAGCCGGGCGTGGTGGCGGGCGCCTGTAGTCCCGGCTACTAGGAGAGGCTGAGGCAGGAGAATGGCGTGAACCCGGGAGGTGGAGTTTGCAGTGAGCCGAGATTGTGCCACTGCACTCCAGCCTGGGCGACAGAGTGAGACTCCGTCTCAAAAAAAAAAAACAAAAAACAAAAAAAACTCATCTTGAAAAAAACTGGAAAATTTTTTTCAGCACTTTCACCTGGAAAGCATTGGAGGGAAATAATGGGAACTGTTGAGTTTCTATAATTATTCATCTGGTGTAGAAGCAGGCGCTGCTGTTGAGGTGACTTCCTGCTCAGAGATAAAGCCAAGGCCACCTCAGATAAACCAGAGAATAGATAGATAGACTTGCCTTCTTTGTAGGCATTAAATGTGGAGACCTCCAGAGAGGAGAGGTTGTGTGGGCTGGGCTGTCTCAGAGAAGTCTGCATTTATTTACTCATACATTTATTTATTCACATGTGAAACAGTCAAGCACCTACTTCATCCTTTGCTGAAAAGAATTTTTTTCTTTTTTTCTGAGACGGAGTTTTGCTCTTGTTGCCCAGGCTGGAGTACAATGGCATGATCTTGGCTCACCGCAACCTCTGCCTCCCAGCTTCAAGCGATTCTTCTGCCTCAGCCTCCCAAGTAGCTGGGATTACAGGCATGCACCACCACATCCAGCTAATTTTGTATTTTTAGTAGAGACGGGGTTTCTCCATGTTGGTCAGGCTGGTCTTGAACTCCCGACCTCAGGTGATCATCCACCCGCCTTGGCCTCTGAAAGTGCTGGGATTACAGGCGTGAGCCACCATGCCCAGCCTGCTGAAAATAATTTATGGAGCACTTACGGAGAGTCGGGTGTCACAACTACAGAGGTGAACAAGACAGGCAGAAAACTGCCAGCTGGATGCTAGAGGCAGGGCTGCTAGCTGGGCACCAGGAGGGTCCCCAGGAATGGAAGCCCCCACTCCTGTCCCACCAGGAGGCTCTGGTTTGTAGGGGAGACAGACATGGGGCGAATCTGCAAAGCATATCCTGGAATGTGACCTTGGTCCGCTTCCTGCTTTCTGCTTAGGCAGGGATTGAAATAGATGCTGACCGGCCATGGATGGGAAAAGGGAGGCCCCAGGATGTGCTGGTGGACCGCCTGGTCCTTGAGCATTTATACATGTCACAGGGCCAGGTGTAAAGGCTCATGCCTGTAATCCCAGCACTTCGGGAGGCCAAGGCTGGTGGATCACTTAAGCCCAGGAGTTTGAGACCAGCCGGGGCAACATGGTGAAACCCCATCTCTACAAAAAATATGAAAATTCGGCTGGGAGCTGTGGCTCAAGCCTGTAATCCCAGCACTTTGGGAGGCCGAGGCGGGTGGATCATGAGGTCAGGAGTTCGAGACCAGCCTGGCCAACATGGTGAAACCCCGTCTCTACTAAAGATACAAAAAATTAGCCTGGTATGGTGGCACACACCTGTAATCCCAGCTACTTGGGAGGCTGAGGCAGGAGAATCGCTTGAACCCAGGAGGCGGAGGTTGCAGTGAGCCAAGATAGTGCCATTGCACTCCAGCCTGGGTGACAGGGCGAGACTCCATCTAAAAAAAAAAAAATTGAAAATTAGCTGGTTGTGGTGGCAGGCACCTGTAATCCCAGCTACTCAGTTTTGGGGTGGGGGGCTGAGGAAGGAGCATCTCTTGAGCCCAGGAAGTCAAGGCTGCAGTGAGCCAAGACAGCACCACTGCGCTCTAGCCTGGGTGACAGAGCAAGACCTTATCTCAAAAAAAAGATGTCACAAAACCACTCTGACCTGAGTCCGGAGTCTTCTCTCCTATCTGGGTTTCTGGGGCCTCTCATTGTCCCCAGAGAAGTCCAAAGGCAACGCTGGGCTCCGTGGAGGCAGGGGATGCAGGGTTCAAACCCTGACCTTATCCCTGTGCAGCTTGTTTCACCCAACCCTACCCGCTTAGCCACCTCCGGAGGTTATCCACAAGATAGGTCTCATGCCTGCTCGGGGGGGTTCCTTCCCTTCTCTGCCTGGTGCAGGCATGCATGGCCCACATGAGGGGCCAGCCCGAAATGCCAGCAAATTAGTGCCCCAGGAGTGACCCTCAATCAGTGAGAGGGAGGAGGTGGGCAGTTCTTAGGGGTGCCCCCATACTGTAGCTCAGAGGTCCCCCACAAAAACTGAGCCCTAGTTGCACCCTGTTCCAAGGACTATTGTAGCAACCGTTTTACTATGACTGAGGATTTACAGATCCAAAATTCAGACCGAGCACACAGGGGAACGCTTGGCTCTGCCCCGCAGTGTCTGAGAATCCAGCTGGGAATACTGGAATGGTTAGGGGGCTACTTCAATGCCTAGAGATCAAAAACCCTCTGGTGGCATCTTTCCCTGCATGCCAGGCACTGAGCTGGGATGGTCTGAAGCCTCAGCTCAGCTGGGGCAGATGACTGAAGTGCCTACACATGGCCTCGTCATGTAGCTTGGGCTTCCTCACTGCATGGCAGCCTCCAGTGGTCAGATTTCCAATACCGCAGCTCAGGGGCCCCAGTGGACAAGGCAGGAAGCTGCATTGCCTTTTATGTCCTCATCAGGGATGGAAGTTACACACTGTCACGTTTGCTTTGCTATATTGGCTGAAGTTGTCACAAGCCCACCCAGATTCAATGGAAGCGGGTGTAGACTCTACCTCTTCATGGGAATTTGTGGCCATTTGAAAAATTCCCCCACCCCAGCTGCTGGCAGGGCATCCTTGACTGGCTCTCCTCCCCTCCTGGTCTCTCTGCCCCTCACCCACACTGCCTGCACCCAGGTGTTCGTCTCAGCCACTCACTAACTGTAAGTCCCTAACCTCTCCCAGCCTCGGTTTCCTTAGCTATAAAATGGGGATACTAATGGTCCTGCCTCCCAGCGTCAGTGTGAGGAGTAACCGAGATGCAGGCATGCAGTGTTTGTAGCTGAGTGATTAGCATAGAGATTAGCCTTTTTTTTTTTTTTTTTTTTTTTGACAGAATCTTGCTCTATTGCCCAAGCAGGCTGGAGTTCAGTGGTGGGATCTTGGCTCACTGCAACCTCCACCTTCCGGGTTCAAGCGATTCTCCTACCTCGGCCTCCAGAGTAGCTAGGACTACGGTGTTCGCTACCATGTCCCGCTAATTTTTGTATTTTTGGTAGAGATGGGGTTTTACCATGTTGGCCAGGCTGGTCTCAAACTCCTGACCTCAGGTGATTCGCCCGCCTTGGCCTTCCAAACTGCTGGTATTACAGGTGTGAGTCACCATGCCTGGCTGGAGGTTTGCCATTTTTATGAGCTATTTCCTCATGATTGTGGCTAAAGCCAGCTCTTGTATCCAGTACCTCACTCCGAAAAATTGATGGTGTTTCACTCACAGTCATGGGTCCCAAATCTCTCTTGTGCAGGCTGCCTCCTCCCTTGAGGATGACAGCAACCCAGAGGGCAGCTAAGGTTACTGTTTAGGAATTTGGCAGGTGTGAGCAATTGCATTTTCAAATAACTGCAACAGCGTCTCCCTCCTATCCCACGGGCTTACCCACAAGGTGACTGATTCTCCTGCCATCAAAAAGCAATGTCTGTGTCCCCTCCCCTTGAATCAGAATGGGCTTTTGTTGTCTGCTGCAACCAATACAGGAAGGCAGAGGTGATTTCCCAAGCAAGGTCCAAGAGGCAGGCAGTGTCTACCTTGCTGGCCGGACTACCTCTCTTGAAGAAGCCTTGAGCCACCATGTGAGCAGTCCAAGGCCCTGAGACTGCTGTGTGGTGAGGCCACATGAAGAGGACCTGACATTCATAAAGACAGACAGAGGCTCACTTAGCCCCGGGTGGTCCCAGATGCCCCGCCAACAGCGGCCTCTGCCCGCCCCTGCTATTCCAGCTCCAGTTATCTGATTGTAGCCCCACACACAAGATGCTCTCCTGCCAGAAACACCCAGCTAAGCTCTCCCAAATTCCTCACCCACAAAGTAAGCACAATAGAATACTTGTTTTATGGTGCTAAAGTTTGGGGTAATTTATTACTTAGTAAGAGTAACCAGCGGGGTGCGGTGGCTCAGGCCTATAATCCCAGCACTTTAGGAGGGAGAGGCAGGCAGATCACCTGAGATCGGGAGCTTGAGACCAGCCTGGTCACCATGGTGAAACCCCATCTCTAATAAAAATACAAAAATTAGCCAGGCGTGGTGATGAGCGCCTGTAATCCCAGCTACTCTGGAGGCTGAGGCTGGAAAATCACTTGAACCCAGGAGGCAGAGGTTGCAGCGAGCCAAGATGACGCCACTGCACTCCAGCCTGGGTGACAGAGTGAGACTCCGTCTCAAAAAAAAAAAAGTAACCAGAGCACCAATTTAGGAACCATCCTATAGCAGGTAGCAGTGTAACTGAGCAACAGAATCTGTTCCCACTTAGCTTGCCGCTCTCTCTCCTGAGCCAGTCATGCCTGCAGGAACATCTCAAAGGTCGCCCTCACATGCCAGCCTGGTACCTCAATGTTGTATGTTCCCTCCAAAGGGGTAAAGTGTGGTGGGTTGGCAAAGTGCAGTGGCTCATGCCTATAATCCCAGTGCTTTGGGAAGCCAAGGCTGGAGGATCACATGAGACCAGGAGTTCAAGACCAGCCTGGGCAACAAAGCGAGATCCTGCTTCTATTTTAATTTTTAAATTTTTTGGGCGGGCGCGGTGGCTCACGCTTGTAATCCCAGCACTTTGGGAGGCCGAGCGGGCGGATCACGAGGTCAGGAGATCGAGACCACGGTGAAACCCGTCTCTACTAAAAATACAAAAAATTAGCCGGGCGTGGTGGCGGGCGCCTGTAGTCCGGCTACTAGGAGAGGCTGAGGCAGGAGAATGGCGTGAACCCGGGAGGTGGAGTTTGCAGTGAGCCGAGATTGTGCCACTGCACTCCAGCCTGGGCGACAGAGCGAGACTCCGTCTCAAAAAAAAAAAAAAAAAAAAATTTTAAATTTTTAAGTGTGCTGGATTATCTGACACTTCTGTGACCTCCTAGTGAGAACAAAACACCAGGGATCAGCAACCTGGATCCCTTCACAAGGGTTTCCAAAGGGAATCCTTTGGCCCCATGGCACTTCTATTTATTTATTTAGAGATGGAGTCTTGCTCTGTCACCCAGGCTGGAGTGCAGAGGCTCACTGCAACCTCCGCCTCCCAAGCTCAAGCAGTTCTCCTGCCTCAGCCTCCGAGTAGCTGGGATTACAGGCGTGAGCCACCACGTCCAGCTAATTTTTGTATTTTTAGTGGAGATGGTGTTTCACCATGTTGGCCAGGCTGGTCTCAAACTCCTGACCTCAAGTGATCTGCCTGCCTTGGCCTCCCAAAGTGCTGGGATTACAGGCGTGAGTCACCACGCCCAGCCCCCATGGCACTTCTGTGACATTGATGGGGCAAGTGCAGCAGAAGTAGGCATGGCGGAATCCCTCTTGCCTCTCTTGAAGGATGGTGATATCTGTCTGGGCCCTGGTAGGGTTTGATCTGCCCTCACGGCACCTCCACCTACTCTGAAAACCCTCAGGCGGAGGCCAGGCGCAGTGGTTCTTGCCTAAAATCCCAATACTTTGGGAGGCTGGGGTGGGAGGATCGCTTGAGTACAGGAGTTTGAGGCCAGCCTGGACAACATGGGGAAACCCTGTCGCTAGCTGGGCGTGGTGGTGCACGCCTGTAGTTCCAGCTACTAAGGAGGCTGATGCGGGAGGATTGCTGTAGCCCAGAAGGTCGAGGGTGCAATAAGCAAGATCACACCACTGCACTCCAGCCTGGGTCCACAGAGTGAGAAAAAAAAAAAAACCTGGCCCAGCTGGGATGGGAGTGCCCTCCTGCTGAAGGCAGGAGTCAGGCCGAGGCAGCAACAGAAGAGGACGATAGAAGCTGCCTGGCCTCACTGTCGTCTCTGCCACTGAGTGGAAATATTTCCAGTTTGGTGGCTTAGTCCTTGCGACGCGGCCCTTGACCCTGTTGGTGATACCAATTCTCATAACAGGCTCTCCAGCGCATCCTCTTGCCATTCGCCAGAGTGATTTAGGAGCTTCCCGCATGGATTCCACGGCACTGCCCTGCGACATGCCCATTTTATAGAGGAGGACAGCTGAGTCACTCAGAGACTCAAGAGGCTTGCCCGAGGTGACGAAGTGGCAGAGCTGGGGCTGGGCCCAGGCCCATTGGGCAATACTGTCCTAGGCAGAACAGCCAGGGCAGGTTCCCAACCTCACCCAGGACCCTCAGAGTTTTGGGGCTCCCCGTCCAGTGCCCCCAGCTGCCTGTTTCCTCTGCCCTGTTTCCTTCTCCTCCTCTGCACCACCTCTTTTTCCTCCCTCCTTCCCGCTCACTGTTGTTCATTTGCTTGTTTTGTTTTGAGGCAAGGTCTCACTCTGTTGCCCAGGCTATAGTGCACTGGTGTGATTATAGCTCATCGCAGCTCTGATTTCCTGAGTTTAAATGATCTTTCCGTCTTAGCCTCAGTAGCTGGGACTACAGGCATGTCACCACACCGGCCTAATTTTTGTTGCTTTTTTTTTTTTTTTTTTTTTTTTTGTCCATACAGGGTTTCACTATAGTACCCAGGCTGGTCTCGAACTCCTGACCTCAAGTTGATCTGCCTGCCTCAGCTTCCCAAAGTGCTGGGATTATAGGCATGAGCCACCATGCCTGGCCTAATTTCTGCCACTTTCTGACATTCTTGGAGAAGAGGGTCTAGAGGCAGCAAAGTTCTAGAGGTCCTCTCCACTGCTGGGGAAAAATGCCACCAGATGGCATAACGTTATAGTTAAAAGCGCAAGCTTACGAAGTCCAAAGACATGGCTGGGAAATTCAGCTCTGCAACTTACTAACCTTGAGCCTCAGGGTCCTCATCTGTAAACTGGAAATAATTAATAGTACCTGACTCATAAGGTAATAGGCTTAAATTAGATAATATAGATTAGTGGTTTAACCCAAGGCTACCCCAGCTCAATAATATTAACTAACATAATCATCGCCACCATCATTACTTGTAATAATGAGGGGGGTAAGTGATAGGCACTCAGCAAATATTAGTTTTTTGGGTGGGGGATTGA
The DNA here is from genome assembly GCF_006542625.1 of Nomascus leucogenys. Lineage (NCBI taxonomy): Eukaryota > Metazoa > Chordata > Mammalia > Primates > Hylobatidae > Nomascus > Nomascus leucogenys. The sequence continues at coordinate 106,689,380 of NC_044388.1, forward strand.
GATGAAGTCTCGCTCTGTCGCCCAGGCTGGAGTGCAGTGGTGCAATCTCAGCTCACTGCAACCTCTGCCTCCCAGGTTCAAGCAATTCTCCTGCCTCCTGTCTATGGCTGGGACTATAGGCACACACCACCACTCCCAGCTAATTTTTTTTTGTATTTCTAGTAGAGGCAGGGTTTTGCAATGACTCCTAGCCTCAAGTGATGCTCCCGCCTTGGCCTCGCAAAGTACTGGGATCACAGGCGTGAGCCACTGCACCTGGCCAATTCCTTTACTTTCTTAACAAACTTGCTCTCACTTTTTTCTATGGACTTGCCCTGAATTCTTTCTTGTACAAGATCCAAGAACCCTCTCTTGGGGTCTGGATCAGGACCCCTTTCTGCTAACAGCTAGGACTACAAGTGTGTGCCATCATGCCTGGCTAATTTTTTTTTTTAAAGTAAAGACAAGGTCTCACTACCCAAGCTGGTCTCAAACTCCTGAGCTACAGCAATCCCCCAGCCTTGGCCTCCCAAAGTGCTAGGATTACAACCGTGAGCCACTGCGCCCAGTCCTGCCCCTACATATTATATACTGTATTCATACAGCAACATGAAACTAGAAAAAAGAAAACGCTGTTAAGAAAATTGTCTGGGGACGGGCGCGGTAGCTTACACCGGTAATCCCAGCACTTTGGGAGGCCGAGGTGGGCAGATCACCTGACATCAGGAGTTCGAGACCAGCCTGGCCAACATGGTGAAATGCCGTCTCTACTAAAAAATACAAAAATTAGCATGGCTTGGTGGTACAGACCTGTAATCTCAGCTACTCAGGAGACTGAGGCAGGAGAATCACTTGAACCAGGGAGGTGGAGGTTGCAGTGAGCCAAGATTGTGCCACTGCACTCCAGCCTGGGCGACAGAGTGAAACTCTGTCAAAAAAAGAAAGAGAGGAAGGAAGGAAGGAAGGAAGGAAGGAAGGAAGGAAGGGAAGGAAAGAAAGAGAAAGAAAGAGAGAGAAAAAATATAAAATCATCTGGGCACAGTGGCTCATGCCTGTAAGCCCAGCCGTTTATGAGTCCAAGGTGGGTGGGTTGCTTGAGCCCAGGAGTTCAAGACCAGCCTGGGCAACATGGTGAAACCCCGTCTTTACAAAAAATACAAAAATTACTGTGGTGGTGCGAGCCTGTAGTCCCAGCTACTCGGGAGGCTGAGGCAGGAGGATCAACCACCTGAGCCTGGGAGGTGGAGGTTGCAGTGAGCCGTGATTGGGCCACTGCACTCCAGCCTGGGTGACAGAGCAAGACCCTGTCTCAAAAAAAGAGAAGGAAAATCATGAGGAAGAGAAAATATATTTACTATTCATTAAATGGAATTGGATCATCATAAAGGTCTTCATCCTTGTCTTCACGTTGAGTGGGCTAAGGAGGAGGGGAGGAAGGAAGGGGTTGCTCTGGTTGCCCCCCGGGTGGCAGAGGTGGGGGACCTGCCATGCGGACCTGCGCAGTTCAACCTGTGGTGTTCAAGGCTCAGCTATTTTCACCCAGCTTTCGTATCCTCATTATGAACTAAAGATTAAGCTCTTTTTAAAAATGGATGTTTAGGCTGGGCACAGTGGCTCATGCCTGTAATGCTAGCACTTTGGGAGGCCGAGGTGGGTGAATTGCCTGAGCTCAGGAGTTTCAGCCCAGCCTGGGCAACATGGTGAAACCCCATCTCTACTAAAAATACAAAAAATTAGCTGGGCGTGGTGGCACCCGCCTGCAGTCCCAGCTACTCAGGAGGCTGAGGCACGAGGATCTCTTGAACCCGGGAGGCAGAGGTTGCAGTGAACCGAGATCAGGCCACTGCACTCCAGCCTGGGTAGTGGAGCAAGACTGTCTCCAAAAAAAAAAAGAAAAAAAAGATTTTTAATCACATAAATAATGCACAAAATATTACTACTTTAAAAAAAAACATTTTAAACATGATTTAAACTTCTTTAAAAAAAGACATTTTAAACATTTAAACATGACAGTCCTGTGACTTTCTGTTTTGCTCACTGTCTCATCCCCACATCCATTCCTAGCTCTCCAGAGGTTATCTCTGTTATTTTGTGGCAGCTGCCTCGGGCATTTTTCTACGTATTTGCATGCATATATACTTATCCTTTGAAATAAACAGTGTGGTTTGTGTGAATTTGATTTGTTTTCACACAAAGGGATCAGACGGATCATATCATTCTACAACTTGCTTTTTTTACTCAATAACACATCTTGTAATTTACCAATGCCAGCAGGAAAAGAAGGAGGGAAGGACTTCAGATCTGGAAGCTGGGCAGACAAACCTCAAGGGTGAAGGCCCGCATTGGACAAACTACTCGTTGGTCACTGGACACTTGTCTTCAAGACACTCCCCTGTGCTCTCCAGAGGCTTATCTGGTTTATCTCTCTTTTTTTTCCTTTCCTTTTTTTTTTTTTTTTTTTCACGTTTACCACTTCTTCCAGGATAGTTTATCTTGGCAAACAGATCACAATCCGTTCTCTGCATGAAAGATCCACAAGTCCCAGGTTCTAAAATATGAAAACAGGTCAGGCACAGTGGCACATGCCTGTAATCCCAGCACTTTGGGAGGCCAAGGTAGGCAGATCACTTGAGGTCAGGAGTTCGAGACCAGCCTGGCCAACATGGCAAAACCCCGTCTCTACTAAAAATACAAAATTATCTGGGCACTGTGGCACGCGCCTGTAATCCCAGCATCTCGGGAGGCTGAGCCAGGAGAATCGCTTGAACCTGAGAGGCAAAGGTTGCAGTGAGCTGAGATTGCGCCACTGCACTCCAGCCTGGGTGACAGAGCAAGACTCGGTCTCAAGAAAAAAAAAAAAGGAAAGAAAACATCTTTCTCTTTCACTGAAGCATGAAGTGGACCGTGGCTAGTGGGAGGGGGCATCTCTGCGAGGCATGTTTATGAAAAGGCAGCGCAGGCCTGGGCCTGTCCTCAGCTCTGGCCCTTGTCAAGGCCTGTTTCCTTGAGCCTGGAGTCCTTTGGGAGCTGTGAGAATCAAAAGAAAAACGGTACACCTGTACATGTACTCATCCTTTTAATTTAGGCAAGTATTCTTCAAGAGATGACAACAAATTTGGGCTTTTTTTTTTTTCTTTTATAAGACAGAGTCTTGCTCTGTCACCCAGGCTGGAGTGCAATGGCACGATCTCGGCTCACTGCAACCTCCGCCTCCCGGGTTCAAGCAATTTTTCTGCCTCAGCCTCCCAAGTGGCTGGGATTACAGGCATGCACCACCACGCCCAGCTAATTTTTGAATTTTTAGTAGAGACGGGGTTTCTCCGTGTTGGTCAGGCTGGTCTCAAACTCCTGACCCCATCTTAAAAAAAAAAAAAAAATCCCATAACCTCTGGATTTGGATGGTCACTGTTCTAGAACCATTAGCATGGCCTTCTCTTTCCTAACTACCAGTGAGGCCCCCAGCCCCAGTGCATTCAGGGCAATAGGCATTTCTTGTACCACTGTCACCCCAGTCACCCCAGTCTATTTTTTTTTCTCTTTTTCTTTTTCGAGACAAGGTCCTGGTCTGTCACCCAGGCTGGAGTGCAGTGACACAATCATGGCTCACTGCTCAACTTCCCAGCCCCAAGCGATCCTTCCACCTCAGCCTTCCCAGTAGCTGCGACTACAGGCACGCACCATCACACCTGGCAATTTTTTTTTTTTTTTGACCGAGTTTCACTCTTGTTGCCCAGGCTGGAGTGCAATGGCGTGACCTTGGCTCACCGCAACCTCCGCTTCCCGGGTTCAAGCGATTCTCCTGCCTCAGCCTCCCGAATAGCTGGGATTACAGGCATGCGCCACCATGCCAGGCTAATTTTGTACTTTTAGTAGAGACAGGGTTTCACCATGTTGGTCAGGCTGGTCTCGAATTCCCAACCTCAGGTGATTTGCCTGCCTCAACCTCCCAAAGTGCCGGGATTACAGGCGTGAGCCACCGTGCCCGGCCTAATTTTTTAAATGTTTTGTAGAGATGAGGTTTCATTATGTTGCTCAGTCTGGTCTGGAACTCCTGGGTTCAAAGGATCCTCCCACCTCAGCCTCCCAAAGTGCTGGGATTACAGGCATGCGCCACTGCACCCGGCTTACCCCAGCCTATTTTTATCTGCTAACTCTTGTTGTTTTCCAGTAGTAGACTCCTACAGTGGGCTTCTTTATGGCTTGGTTATTATCTCGTATCCTTTGCAGCTCGCCCCTCGGTTTCACTTGCAGTCCTGTTCTGAGCTATCTTTTTCCTGATAGCATCTCCCATTCTGGGGGATGGATTATTGAAGGCAAGGGCCATTTCTAGGCCCTGGCCTTAATAACTCATTCACAGGAAGGGCCTTTGTTGGATGAATGGATGGACAGAAGTTTAGTGCAACAATCCCTAAGCAGTCATTTTTTATTTTTTTTTTTGAGACAGAGTCTCGCTCTGTCACCCAGGCTGGATTGCCATGGCACAATCTCAGCTCACTGCAACCTCCACCTCCTGGATTCAAGCAATTCTCCTGCCTCAGCATCCTGAGTAGCTGGGATTACAGGCACGTGCCACTACGCCTGGCTAATTTTTGTATTTTTAGTACAGACGGGTTTCACCATGTTGGTCGGGCTGGTCTCGGACTCCTGACCTCGTGATCCACCCACGTTTTTTTTTTCTTTTTTTTTTTTTTGAGACAGAATTTCGCTCTTGTTGTTGTCCAGGCTGGAGTGCAGTGGCACGATCTCAGCTCACAGCAACCTCTGCCTCCTGGGTTCAAGCAATTCTTCTGCCTCAACCTCCCAAGTAGCTGGGATTACAGGGGCATGAACCACCATGCCCAGCTAATTCTTTTTTTTTTTTTTGAGATGGAGTGTCACTCTGTCACCCAGGCTGGAGTGCAGTGGCATGATCTCGGCTCACTGCAGCCTCTGCCTCCTGGGTTCAAGCAATTCTCCTGCCTCAGCTTCCTGAGTAGCTGGGATTACAGGCACATGCCACCACACCTGACTAATTTTTGTATTTTTAGTAGAGACAGGATTTCACAATGTTGGTCAGGCTGCTCTCGAACTCCTGACCTCAGGTGATCCAGCCACCTCGGCCTCCCAAAGTGCTGGGATTACAGGCATGAGCCACCGCCCCCAGCTGATTTTGTATTTTTAGTAAAGACGGGCTTTTGCCATGTTGGCCAGGCTGGTCTGGCACTCCTGACCTCAGGTGATCTGCCCACCTCAGCCTCCCAAAGTGTTAGGATTACAGGCATGAGCCACCGTGCCTGGCCTGCCTGGCCTATTTAGTAGCTTTAAGCCACTCCCAAATGGCTACATCCCAACTTCCATAGGGATACAATCCACGTTGTTTTTCCTTTTTTGATTCCCCTCACACTTGTTCCCTCCTTTGACATTGCTTTATTCCCCTCTCCAGTTCTCTTCTCTTCCCAAAAGCCCAAAGCAACAATCAAGGATGGCTAAGGTAGCCGGGCTGGTTTTTTTTTTTTTTTTTTTTTTTTTTGAGACAAGGTCTAGTTGTTGCCCAGTGTATTAGTCTGTTCTCAAGCTACTAATAAAGACATACCCAGGACAGGTAATTTATATATATATGAGGTTTAATGGACTCACAGTTCCAGATGGCTGGGGAGGGCTCACAATCATGGCAGCAGGTGAAGGAGGAGCAAAGTCACATCTTACATGGTGGCAGGCAAGAGAGTGTGTGCAGGGAAACTGCCCTTTGTAAAACCATCAGATCTCACGAGACTCATTCACTATCACGAGAACAGCCTGGGAAAAACCACCCCCATGATTCAATTACCTCCCACCGGTTCCCTCCCATGACACTTGGGGATTGTGGGAGCTACAGTTCAAGATGAGATTTGGGTGGGGACACAGCCAAACCATATCACCCAGACTGGGGTGCAGTGGTGCAGTCATGGTTCACTTCCACCTCAGCCTTCCCTGGCTCAGGTGATTCTTCCACCTCAGCCTCCCAGGTAGCTGGGACTACAGGTGTGCCACCATGACTGGCTAATTTTTTTTTTTTTCTCTTTGTAGAGACAGGGTTTTGCCGTGTTGCCCAGGCTGGTCTCAAACTCCTAGGCTCAACTGATCCTCCCACCTTGGCCTCCTAAGGTGCTGGGATTATAGGCATGAGCCACCATGCCCAGCCATGGGTGGTCTTTTATGGGTCCTTTTTTTGTTTTTGTTTGTTTGTTTTGAGACAGAGTTTTGCTCTTGTTGCCCAGGCTGGAATGCAATGGTGCAATCGTGGCTCACTGCAACCTCCACCTCCTGTGTTCAAGAGATTCTCTTACCTCAGCTTCCTGAGTAGCTGGGATTACAGGCATGCGCCACCACACGCAGATAATTTTTTTTGTATTTTTAGTAGAGACAGGGTTTCACCATGTTGGCCAGGCTGGTCTCGAACTCCCGAACTTAGGTGATCCGCCTGCTTCAGCCTCCCAAAGTGCTGGGATTACAGGCGTGAGCCACTGCGCCTGGCTGGGTCCATTTTTTTCTACTCCTTGCTTGGCTAACTCATCCCAATTTTCTCAGGACTTTCCTGGTTTTAGCACTGAAAAGCTCCACACTCCAGGAATCTCTTCATTCCTGAATGGCTGCTTACCCTACCTACTCCCCCAAGCCCCACCAATCTAGTACATCACATGGAAGAGAAACTTTTTTTTTTTTTTTGAGACGGAGTTTCACTCTTGTCACCAGGGTGGAGTGCAGTGGCTCAATCTCACCTCACTGCAGTCTCCACCTCCTGGGTTCAAGCGATTTGGAAGAGCAACTTTTGTTGGTTCCTGTGGTAGGCAGAATTCTAAGATGGCCCCAGGGTTCCTGTCCCCTCGTGTACATGCCCTGTATAACCCTCTCACCTAGAGTGTAGGTGAGATCTGTAAATATGATCGGATCTCGTTCCTGCGGTTAGGTTACTAATCAGTTGATTTTTTACTCCGTAAAAGGAAGATTCTTCTGGATGGGCCTGACCTAATCAGGTGAGCCTTTAAGAGAAGGTGAAGTGTCAGAGAGAAGCATTCACTCCTGCTGCTCCTGAACACCCTGCTCCCATAAATTCTACAGCTGCAAGAAAGGAATTCTGCCAAAAAAACACATAAGCTTGGACCCCAAGCCTCAGATGGAACCTCAGCCCCAGAAACACATTTATTTCAGCCTTGTGAGCCCCCAAGAAGAGAGTCTAGCTACACTCTGGCATGACTTATGACCTACAGCACTGTGAAATAATATACTTGTGTGGTTTTAAGCTGCTAAATTTGTGATTGTTTGTTACGCAACAATAGAAAACTAATATGATATTATTAAGGGCAGCCTTCTATATAAGAGAAGGCTATGTGACTATGGCAAGTTCCTCAGCGTGCCTGAGCCATTGTGAATAATGCTGGCATCTCTCTCCCTCTCTCTCTCTCTGTCTCTCTCTGTCACTCTCACTCTCTTTCTCTCTCTCTCTGGGTGGGCCAGGCACGGTGGCTCACATCTGTAATCCCAGCACGTGGGAAGGCCAAGGCAGGAGGCTGAGGTGGGAGGATCACTTGAGTCCAGGAGGTCAGGGCTACAGTGAGCCATGATCACACTACTGCACTCCAGCCTGGGTGACAGAGTGAGACCTGTCTTAAAAAAATAAATAAGTAAGCCAAGCTCAGTGGCTCATACTTGTAATCCCAGCACTTTGGGAGGCCAAAGTGGACAGATTGTTTGAGGCCAAGGGTTTGAGACCAGCCGGGCCAACATGGAGAAACCCCATCCAAAAAAACAAAAATAAGCTGGGAGGATGTGGAGGTACAAACCTGTATTCCCAGCTTCTTGGGAGGCTGAGGCACAAGAATTGTTTGAACCCAGGAGGCAGAGGTTGCAGTGAGCTGAGATCACGCCACTGTACTCCAGCTTGACTAATTCAAGATTCTGTCTCAAAATAATGATGATAATAATTTCTACCAGGTTTCTGGATGCGTCACTTGACTTCACTTGTGCCTGACTTTCTTTGTTATAAAATGGATCTGATGTTCACCTACTTCGCCTCACAAAGATGATGGAAAGGACAAGAGGATGAGAGAGAGAGTAATTCCGCACCTCAAAAGGAAAATTAACAAATACGAGTCCAATCCTTTCTCTTTGTGTAACTCTGTCATAGACGCAGACCCTTTTGTCTGCTGGGTGAACACTGCATCACCACAGTGCATTTGAAGAGAATGGTTCCACCCTTCCACTCCAACTTCATGGTTGATGGGGCTCCAACCTTGGCAACTCATGATTGGTTTAGGGATGATACTTGACCTTTCTGAGCCAATCAGAATCTTGCCCTGGGATTCTAGAACTGAGATAGCAAAGTCAGTTTCTTTTCAGTAGCTGAAAATGAAGTTATGTAAACTCCTAAGTTCATCTGAGGCTAAGCAGGGCTGTTTGCTCCAATATTCCATCATCCAGGCTGAGGAATAAAAATAGCAGATTGGCCACAGGAAAGAAGGATGAGGCCAAAAGAGGCACACAAGGCCGGGTGCCATGGCTGACACCTGTAATCCTAGCACTTTGGAAGGCCAAGGCGGGTGGATCACTTGAGGTCAGGAGTTCGAGACCAGCCTGGCCAACGTGGTGAAACCCCGTGTCTACTAAAAATACAAAAATTAGCCAGTCTTGCTGGGGCGTGCTTGTAGTCCCAGCTACTCAGGAGGCTGAGGTGGGAGGATAGCTTGAACCTGGGAGGCAGAGGTTGCAGTGAGCTGAGATTGCGCCACTGTACTCCAGATTGGGTGACAGAGCATGACCCCGTCTCAAAAAAAAAAAAAGAGGCACATGAGATTTACCAAGGAGAGAGCTGAAGAGAGTGCTTCCTGACTGGCCAGCCTTTCCCATGCACCAACCTCAGACCCCCTGTGGTATGCATTTTGCAAGCTTCTCCAGCATCACTCCAGCACATCCCCAGCCTTCTTTCCACTCCTCAAAATTATATTTTATTTATATATTTATTTATTCTTTTTTTTTTGAGACGGAGTCTCGCTCTGTCTCCCAGGCTGGAGTGCAGTGGCGCGATCTCGGCTCACTGCAACCTCCGCCTCCCAGGTTCAAGCAATTCTCCTGCCTCAGCCTCCCGTGTAGCTGAGACTATAGGTGCCGGCCACCACGCAAGGCTAATTTTTGTATTTTTAGTAGAGACAGGGTTTCACCATATTGGTCAGACTGGTCTCAAACTCCCGACCTCAGGTGATCCTCCCACCTCAGGCTCCCAGAGTGCTGGGATTACAGGCATGAGCCACTGTACCCGGCCAAAGTTTTATTTCCTGGGGTGAATACATTTTTCATTGTGGTAAAATAAAAATAACATAAAATTGGCCGAGTGCAGTGGCTTATGCCTGTAATCCCAGTACTCTGGATGGCCAAGGCGGGTGGATCACGTGAGGTCGGGTGTTCAAGACCAGCCTGGCCAACATGGTAAAACCCTATCTCTACTAAAAATACAAAATTAGCTGGGCATGGTGGCACACACCTGTAATCCCAGCTACTTGGGATGCTGAGGCAGGAGAATTGCTTGAATCCAGGAGGTGGAGGTTGCAGTGACCCGAGATCATGCCATTGCACTCCAGCCTGGGCAACAAAAGTGAAACTCTGTCTCAAAAAAAAAAAAAAAATCCGCTGGCGCAGTGGTTCACACCTATAATCCCAGCACTTTGGGAGGCCAAGGCGGGAGGATCGCAAGGTCAGTAATTTGAGACCAGCCTGGCCAATGTGGTGAAACCCCGTCTGTACTAAAAATACAAAAATTAGCTGGGCATTGTGGTAGGTGCCTCTAATCCCAGCTACTTGGGAGGCTGAGGCAAGAGAATTGCTTCAACCAGGGAGGTGGAGGTTGCAGTGAGCCGAGATCGCGCCATTGCACTCCATCCTGGATGACAGAGTGAGACTCTATCTCAAAAAAAAAAAAAATCAACTGGGCATAGTGGTGGGCACCTGTAGTCCCAGCTACTTGGGAGGCTGAGGGAGGAGAATCGCTAGAACCCAGGAAGCCTGGTCAACAGAGCAAGACTCTATCTCAATAATAATCATCATCATCATAATAACATAAAATTTATCATTGTAACCATTTTTAAGTGTACAATTCATTGGCATTGTTATGCAACCATCGCCACCATCCATCTCCAGAATTTTTCATCATCACAAACGGGAACTCTGTACCACGAAACAATGACTTACCATTTCCTCCCTCCTCCCAGTGCCTGGTAACCTTCTGTCCCTATGAATTGGACTACTCTAGATACTTCGTATAAGTGGAATCATGCAACACTTGTTCTGTTGTGTCTGGCTTAATTTATTTAGCATAATGTTTTCAAGATTCACCCATGTTATAGAGTGTGTATATCAGAATTTCATTCCTTAAGGCCAAATAACATTCCATTGTGTCTATATGCCACATTTTATTTATCTGTTCATCTGTTGATGGACATTTGAATTATTTCTACCTTTTAGCAAATGTGAATAATGCTGCTATGAACATTGGTGTAAGACAGATCCTTTTTTGTTGTTGTTGTTGAGACGGAGTCTCGGTCTGTCACCCAGGCTTGAGTGCAGTGGTGTGATCTCAACTCACTGCAACCTCCGCCTCGCAGATTCAAATGATTCTCCTGCCTCAGCCTCCTGAGTAGCTGGGATTACAGGTGCTCGCCACCACACCCAGCTAACTTTTGTATTTTTTTTTTAAGTAGAGATGGGGTTTCCCCATGTTGGCCAGGCTGGTCTTGAACTCCTGACCTCAGGTGATCCACCTGCCTTGCCCTCCCAAAGTACTGGGATTACAGGTGTGAGCCACCACACCCAGCCCCGATCCCTTTTTTTGTTTATGTCAATCAGCGATAATTTTTGTTTCAGACAATCATAAGATTTCTATCTAATACAGGAAGTGAGAAACTGTAACCCCTAAAGCCAGATGACCTCCTGCCTTCCCAGAATGAATAATCCAATCGCAATGTGTCCCCAGACCCGTCTGGAATTCTGAATGGGAAAATCTAGGTAGGAATGAAGTCTGGGAAGTGGAAAATGAATGACACTTTTTGTACAATTCCACCAGGGGCCTGGTAGTCAGGAGAATGAGAGCAGTAATTTAAGATAGTGGGGTTTAGCATGTACAAGCTTAGTAGGCAGGCATTATGGAATAAAAACGTAAGCAGAAGCTCAAAGAGAAGAAATGTTCAAAAGATGACATTGTTTTCATCTTTTTAGCCTCAGAACGTGGTAAATTCATTCACATATGATTTGTTTTTGTCTACATTCACTAAGCATCTAATATATGTCTGCTAGGACGGAGACTGTAGTGCTAAGCACATCAGAAATGACCTCTGACATCTTGTAACATCCAGTCTAGCAGGGGCTGGCTCATAGTAAGTGCTCAGTACGTGTGCATGTGTGTTTATTTGTTTGTTTGTTTGTTTGTTTGTTTTGAAAAAGGGGCTGGCTCTGTTGGCCAGGCTGGAGTGCAGCGGCGTGATCTTGGCTCTCTGCAACCTCCACCTCCCGGGCTGAAGCGATCCTCCCACCTCAGCCTCCCAAGTAGCTGAGATTACAGGTGCACACCACCACACCTGGCTATCAATACGTATTTTGCACGAAATATTTAGTAATCATTTCTGTGTGCTTCCTGGCATTTGATATGCAGCCAGATTTTGACAAATGTCATGCTTGAACAAGTTTCTCACAATCCAAAGTGAAAAGTCTCCCAGATCATCCACAAAATAAAACCCAAATACAATCGCTGCGGCTGGGCTATCTGAAGGGGCTATTCCCAATCTTGCAAGGGTTTCTTTGGCTGAGTTTTTCCCACAAGCCAGTGAGCTTTGTATTCTATACCTTTATTGCAGCCACCACCATTGCTTGCTGCAATAAAGGTATAGACGAATGTTCTCAGACTTTTTGAGGGTAGATTTGAGAGACCACCTAGAGGCCTAAGGTGGAAAATCAGGCCATATCATATGGTCAGAAGTGATCCTATTTATAATAGCCAGTTAAATATACATGAGTAACTCTTCTGTGTAAAGACCTCATTACAATGAAAGTATCTCCAGGCAATCACAGGGATGAGGGGAAAACAAAATATTAAAAATGAAAGTAAAAATATTAAAGGTTTAAAAGCTACAGTATCGGCCAGGCACGATGGCTCACACCTCTAATCCCAGCACTTTGGGAGGCCAAGGCAGGAGGATCACTTGAGCTCAGGAATTCAAGACTAGCCCAGGCAACATGGTAAGACCCTCATCTCTATGAAAAAACATTATTAAAAAACAATTTCTATGCCGGTGCAGTGGCTCATGCTTGTAATCCCAGCACTTTGGGAGGCCAAGGCGAGTGGATCACTTGAGGTCGGGAGTTCAAGACCAGCATGGCCAACATGGTGAAACCCCGTCTCTACTAAAAGTACAAAAGTTAGCCAGGCACTGTGGCAGTTGCCTGTAAGCCCAGCTACTCAGGAAGCTGAGGCTGGAGAATCGCTTGAACCTGGGAAGCAGCGAGTGCAGTGAGCTGAGATCACACGACTGCACTCCAGCCTGGGCAACAGAGCGAGAATCTATCTCAAAAAAAAAAAAAAAAAATCCTAGAAGGCACAAATTGGATGGCAGAGTAGCCATAAAGCAGAGCAGAAGCCAAGAATCTTTGCAGGCCGGACGTGGTGACTCACACCTGTAATCCTAGCACTTTGGGAGGCCGAGGCGAAAGACACTTGAGCCCAGGAGTTTGAGACCAGGCTGGAAAACATGGCGAGACTTTATTGCTACAGAAATTTAAAAAATTAGCTGAGCATGGTGGCGTGCACCTGTGCTCCCAGCTACTCAGAAGGATGAGGTGGGAGGGGGATTTCCTGAGCCCAGGATACCAAGGCTGCAGTGAGCTGTGTCCTGTCACTGCACTCCAGCCTGGGCGACAGGGAAACCTGTGTCAAAAAAAAAAAAAAAAAAAGGGCTGGGTGAGGTGACTCACTCCTGTAATCCCAACACTTTGGGAGGCCTAGGCGTGCAGATGGCTTGAGGTCATGAGTTCGAGACCAGCCTGGCTAACATGGTGAAACCCCATCTCTACTAAAAATACAAAAATTAGCTGGGTGTGGTAGCAGGTGCCTGTAATCCCAGCTACTCGGGAAGCAGAGGCAGGAGAATCGCTTAAACCCGGGAGGCTGCAGTGAGCCGAGATGGCACCACTGCACTCCAGCCTCGGCAACAAGAGCGAAACTCCGCCTCAAAAAAAAAAGAAAAAAATTCAGGAAATCAACCCAAAAAGGCTACTAGAACTAATAAGTGAGTTTAGCAAGGTTTAGGGATAAAAGTTCAATCTAAAAAACAATTAGGCTGGGTGTGGTAGCTCATGCCTATAATCCAGCATTTTAGGAGGCTCAAGCAGGATAATTGCTTGAGGCCATGAGTTTGAGAGCAGCCTGGGCAATATAGTGAGACCCTGTCTCTACTAAAAAATAAAAAACTAACCATTGCATGGTGACACGGGGCTGTAGTCCCAGCCACTCTGGAAGCTGAGATGGGAGGATTGCTTGAGCCAGGGAGGTTGAGGCTATAGTGAGCTGTGTTTGCACTACTGCACTCCAGGCTGGGTGACGGAGCGAGACTCTGTCTCAAAACCAAAAACAAAACAATTAATTTCTATACATCAGCAATAAATAATTGAAAATCAAAATGTTAAAACATATCATTTACAACAGCACCAAAAGCCATGAAATATTTCAGTATAAATCCAACAAAATATGTGCAGGATCTGTATGCTAAAAACTATAAAACGCTGGGCCAGAAATGAATAATGTTAATAGACTGGAAGTCACACTATTGTTAAGATGTCAGTTTTCTCTAAATGGATCTATAGATTCATGATTTCAATCAAAATCCTAACAGATTTTTATTTATTTATTTTAGAGAACGAGTCTCGCTCTGTCGCCCAGGCTGGAGTGCAGTGGTGTGATCTCGGCTCACTGCAATCTCCGCCTCCCAGGTTCCAGCGATTCTCCTGCCTCGGCGTCCAAGGTAGCTGGGATTAAGGCTCACCCCACCATGACCTGCTAATTTTTGTATTTTTAGTAGAGATGGAGTTTCGCCATGTTGGTTGGCCAAGCTGGTCTCGAACTCCTGACCTCAGGTGATCCACCTGCCTCAGCCTCCCAAAGTGCTGGGATTACAGGCATGAGTCACCCCACCTGGCCTAGATTTTTTTTTTTAAGATATCAACAAGATAATTCTAAAATTTATTTGCTAAATCAAAGGAACTTGAATAGCCAAAACAATTTTGAAAAAGAAGAACAAAGTTGAAGGACTTACACTACCTGATTTTAAGATTTACTGTAAAGCTACAGTAATCAAGACAGTATGGTGTTGGTGAAAAGATAGGTACATATGTCAATGGAATAGTATACAGAGTCCAGAAATAGACTTACACATTTGTGGCTAATTCATTTTTTTTTAAACGAAGGTACAAAGGCAATTCAATGAAGAAAGAATAGTCCCTTCTACAATTGGTACTGAAACAATCAGACATCCTTATGATAACAAAATGAAGCCAGGGGTGGTGGCTCATGCCTGTAATCCCAGCACTTTGGGAGGCTGAGGTGGGAGGACTGCTTGAACTCAGGAGTTCAAGACCAGCCTGGGCAAGATGGTGAGACCTCATTTCTACTAAAAAAAAAAAAAATAGCCAGGTGTAGTGGTGCATGCCTGTACTCCCAGCTACTGGGGAGGCTGAGATGGGAGGATTGCTTGAGCCCCAGAGGTTGAGGCTGCAGTGAGCCATGTTTGTGCCACTGTACTCCAGCCTGGACGACAGAGCAAGACCCTGTCTCAAAACAACAACAGCAACAACAAAGAATCTTGACCCCTACCTCACACTTGATGCAAAAGTTAACTCAAAATGGATCATAGGCCTAAATGTAAAACCTAAAACTATAAAACTTCTAGAAGAAAACATAGGAGAAAATCTTTGTGACCTTAGGCTAGACAGTTCTCTTATTAGATAAGATACCAAAAGTACAATCCATAAAACAAAACATTGATAAATTGGGCATCATTGAAATGAAGAACTTCTTCTATTCAAAAGACAAAATAACAGAAAGACAAGCCACAGACTGAAAGAAAATATTTGCAAATCACATATTTTATAAAAGACTTGTATACAGTATATAAAGAACCTTCAACGTCCCCAAATTTTTTAAAAACCCAACTTCTAAAATGGGCAAAACTTTTGAACAGACAGTTCATCAGAGAACATCTACAAATGGCAAATAAATTATCAGAGTTGTTTGCTAAAACCAAAGCAAAACAAAATATCAAATGGCAAATAAGCATAGAAAAAGATATTCAACAGCATTAGTTATTAATTAAATGCAAATTCAGGCCAGGCGCAGTGGCTCACGCCTATAATCCAAGCACTTTGGGAGGCCGAGGTGGGTGGATCACCTGAGGTCAGGAGTCCGAGATCAGCCTGATCAACCTGGTGAAACCCAGTCTCTACTAAATACAAAAAAAAATTAGCCAGGCGTGGTGGCACGTGCCTGTAATCCCAGCTACTTGGGAGGCCGAGGTAGGAGAACTGTGTGAACCTGGGATGCAGAGGTTGCAGTGAGCTGAGATTTTGCCATTGCATTCCAGCCTTGGCAACAAGAAACTCTGTCTTGGAAAAATAAATAAATAATAAATAAATAAATAAATGCAAATTCAAACCACAATGAGATGCTACAACACACCTATTAGAATGGTTAAAGTTGGCCAGGCGTGGTAGCTCACGGCTGTAATCTCAGCACTTTGGGAGGCTGAGGTAGGCAGGTCACGAGGTCAGGAGTTCGGGACCAGCCTGGCCAATATGGTGAAACCTCGTCTCTACTAAAAATACAAAAATTAGCCAGGCGTGGTGGTGCATGCCTGTAGTCCCAGCTACTCAGGAGGCTGAGGCAGACAAATCGCTTGAACCCAGTAGGCGGAGGTTGTAGTGAGCTGAGATTGCGCCACTGCACTCCAGCCTGGGTGACAGAGTGAGACCCTGTCTCAAAAAAAAAAAAAAAAAGGCTGAAGTTTAGACTTCAGCTTTTTAAAATGCTGACCAGACTCAAATGTTGTCAAGTAGGTAAAGAAACTGGAAAACTGGAATGTTCACATGTTGCTTACAAGAATGAAAAAAACTGAAAAATGGTACAAGCACTTTGTTATTTTTGTTTGTTTTGTTTTGTTTTTTTAGAGACAGGGTCTCACAATGTTGCCCAGGCTGGTCTCAAACTCCTGATCTTCCCACCTTGGCCTCCGAAAGTGCTGGGATTACAGGCGTGAGCCACCATGCCCAGCAATAAAACTGTTTGGAGAAATATTGGAGCCAGGCGAGGCGGCTCATGCCTGTAATCCCAGCACTTTGGGAGGCCAAGGTGGGTGGATCATCTGAGGTCAGGGGTTGGAGACCAGCCTGGTCAACATGGCAAAACCCCATCTCTACTGAAAATACAAAAATTAGCCATGCATGGTGGTGCATGCCTGTAATCTTAGCTACTCAGGAGGCTGAGGTAGTAGAATCATTTGAACCCAGAAGGAGGAGGTTGCAGTGAGCCAAGCTTGCACCACTGCACTCCAGCCTGGGTGACAGAGTGAGACTCTATCTCAAAAAAAAAAAAAAAAGAAAAAAAAATATGTATGTGTGTATATATATATATGTATGTATATATATGTATGTGTATATATATGTATGTATATATATGTGTGTGTGTGTATATATGTATATATGTACATGAGATGCTAGAAGACAGTAAGAGATGCCTTCAGTCTTCTAAAGGAGAATTATTTACAATCCAGAGCTCTATAACTGGCTACATCATTAATTTTGAGGGGCCAGCTGTGTTGGCTCATGCCTATAATCCCAGCACTTCAGGAGGCCAAGACAGAAGGATTGCCTGAACCCAGGAGTTCAAGACCAGCCTGGGCAACACAGTAAGGCCCTGTCTCTATTAAAAAATAATGCTTTTTTTTAAAGTGTGAAAGCTGAATAGATTGTTTTGGACAAGTGTGGTCCCAAAAAATTTACTAGCCAAATTTACTAACTTTCTTTGAAATTACTTGATGGTGTAGCACTACTCTTTGGTACCAGCAGGGTGGTACAACGCCAAAGGTGGAATGGGGGAGATATACAGTCACATTCCTGTCAATAATGGACAGCATATTCAACGGTGGTTCCATGAAATTATAACACTGGGCCGAGCGCGGTGGCTCATACCTGTAATCCCAGCACTTTGGGAGGCCGAGGCGCGTGGATCACCTGAGGTCAGGAGTTCAAGACTAGCCTGGCCAACATGGCAAAACCCCGTCTCAACTACAAATACAAAAATTAGCTGGGTGTGGTGGTGGGCACATGTAATCCCAGCTACCTGGGAGGCTGAGGCAGAGACAATTGCTTGAAGCCGGGAGGTGGAGGTTGCAGCGAGCCAAGATCACGCCACTGCACTCCAGCCAGGGAGACAGAGCAAGACTCCCTCTTAAAAAAAAAAAAGATATTATAACACTGTATTTTGACTGTATCCTTTCTATGTTTAGATACACAAATACCTACCATTGTGTTACAACCGCCTACAGTAGTCCATATAGCACCACGCTGTACAGGTTTGTGACCTAGGAGCAATAGCCTACACCATACAGCCTAGGTGTTGCAGTAGGCTATGCTATTTTGGTTTGTGTAAGTATGCTCTGAGATGTTCACACAATGACGCATTTCTCAGAACAAAGTCCTATCACTAAGTGACAATTACATATATACATATACATATGCATTCCCTATTAAAGGTAGATTCTAATTTACTCTCTGATGCTAAGATAAAGAGCACTATTCCAATAATTGGATCGCTCCTATTGCTCCAAGGCATGCCTGTATCCCTCAGTCAGTGTTGGAGAGTCTTAATAATTCTATTTTTAAATTTTCAGATTTCATGCGGACATGCTCTTTAGTCTGCACTTGAAATTACAGTGGGCCCTTGACATTGGAAAAGGTCTGGTCTGGGGACCTGTGAAAATCTCCAAATGGAGAATTCTCTCACTCACGATTAATCACTATAAGCTATTTCTGCCTCAGGGATATAAACAACGCAGATCTTGGGATGGCAAGGCAAAGCTTCCCCAAATTACAAATGACCAGATGCGGAGGGTCTTTAGGGTAGTTAACGAATCCTGGAAACCACCCATGTTATATCCTTTAAAATCTACTGTACAACATTCTCCATGCTTATTTTTTTCCTCTTGATTTATTTGAAAAATCGTGTTACTATTCAAACATATTTGCTGTTTCTCCCTGGAGATAGACTATATTTCTCTGCCACTTGATCAGTGCTTGGCCACGACTTGCTTTGGCCACTTAAATGTGAGCAGAAGTGCCATATGCCACTCACTTCTAGGCAAAAGCTTTAAAAGCCAACGTATGCTACTTACTTCTGCATCCGATTGACAACAGGCAAACGTTCTTCAACCAATAAAACACGAACAAAAGTAGTGCCTAGCACCTGAGGCAGAAGCTTTAAAAACCAGTTCATGCTTTGTCACTCGCTTCTTCCTCTGCCCTGATGAAGCTTAATGTTCCAGACAGAGGCTGCTATCAGCCTTGGTTGAAGAGTAAACAGGACATGTAGTGGAGGCACCACCATGTTCACGTATCCAGTGAGAAGTAACCTGTATTGTTGTAAACTACTGAGGTTTTAAGGCTTGTTACTGTAGCATAACCTAGACTCTCCTTATTGATACAGTTTCATTTTATCAAGGCTTCTAGTTATAGTATCTAGAGGCATTGCAATGTTATCAATAGGAATGGTTTGCAAAACTAGTCACAACCACAGTATGTGGATTTTTCTTTTCTCTTTTTTTTTTTTTTTTAGACTGAATCTCGCTCTGTTGCCCAGGCTGGAGTGCAGTGGCATAATCTCGGCTCACTGCAACCTCCACCTCCCAGGTTCAAGTGATTCTCCCGCCTCAGCCTCCCGAGTAGCTGGGATTACAGGCACCTGCCACTACGCCTGGCTAATTTTGTGTGTGTGTGTATTTTTTTGTAGAGACAGGGTTTCACTATGTTGGCCAGGCTGGTCTTGAACTCCTGACCTCAGGTGATCTGCCTGCCTGGGCCTCCCAAAGTGCTGGGATTACAGGTGTGAGCCACTGCACCTGGCTTTTTTTTTTTTTTTTTTTTGAGACAAGATTTTGCCCTTCTTGCCCAGGCTGGAGTGCAATGGCACATTCTCAGCTCACTGCAACCTCCACCTCCTGGGTTCAAGCGATTCTCCTGTCTCAGCCTCCCAAGTAGCTGGGATTACAGGTGCCCGCCACCACGCCTTGCTACTTTTCATATTT
This sequence comes from Nomascus leucogenys, assembly GCF_006542625.1. NCBI lineage: Eukaryota > Metazoa > Chordata > Mammalia > Primates > Hylobatidae > Nomascus > Nomascus leucogenys. Next base: position 106,708,702 of record NC_044388.1, read on the forward strand.
TTAGTAGAGATGGGGTTTCACCATGTTGGTCAGGCTGGTGTCGAACTCCTGACATCGGGTAATCTGCCCATCTCGGCCTCCCAAAGTGCTGGGATTACAGGTGTGAGCCACCGAACGCGGCCAAATTTTTAACCTCTAAGAATCTTTCCCATTCTTCTTTAGACAAGATCATCTCATTCATTCATTTCACAAATACTGAGAGCCAACCAAATGCCAGGCATTCGTGGTAGGTGGTAGGGAGAGCAATTAACAAGACAAACATAGACCTTATGTCAGCAGAGGCTTTATTCTAGTGGAAAAGGCAGACAATAAACATATAACTGCATGATGATTTAAAAGCAACTGTGATAAGTGCTACAACAAGACGATGAAGTCGAGGGTGTTAGTAGAACAATTAACAGTGGACATGACAAGCTCAGGGTCATGTTCATCTTCTGTGCCCCCAAATATAAGTAACCTGCTCAAAGTTACTCAACCAGTAAAAGAGGGGGAAACAAAACTGTCTTCCTACTTAGGGATTCTCCGGTCTTTGGACCAAACCTTGGACTATAACTTACATTTGGGCCAATAGCCTTGTTTTCCCTGTTTATACTCAGGGAAAGCCAGCTGGAATATGCATGAATCAACATTCTAACCTCAGAGATATATTTCTAAAATTCAAAACAGAAGTTATCACTGATACGTGGTTCACTTGAACGACCGTGTTCATGAGAGTTGATACCATTGCCATTCCTTGATTTTTACAAGCATAGCGAAGTTAAAACGCTCAACACACCCAGAGTTGGCAATAAATGGATGTGTTGGCATGGTCCTCCTCATGCTGGCACTTCAACAACACAGCAAGCTATGTATTTTTGAACAGGGGTTGGAACATTTTTCCTGAAAGTGATCTTTAATCTTGCCAAATTCTTTTATTTTGCCATAATTTATGAATTATTCTACTTGGCATTATTGAATGCAAAATAAGTTTACTAAGCACCTACTATGTGCCAAACCCTAGGGATACAGGGAAAAATAAGTCTCTGCTCTAAAGTAACTCACAGTCTAGGAGAGAAGTCATTAACAAATAAAGAACTATGCTTTGGTTATTGGTCAAGTATTCCTCATACTTCTTTAGAATGCCCAAAGCTCTCTTGGCATAATGACACAGTGAGGGGTGAGGGTGGGGTCATCAAGGAAAGTCATTAGGACTTTTTTCCCCAAGCAAGGGCCTTGCTCTGTCACCCAGGCTGTACTGCAGTGGCGGGATCATAGCTCACTGCAGCCTTGACCTCCAGGGCTCAGGTGATCCTCCCCCTCCGGCCTCCCAAGTAGCTGGGACTACAGGTGTATGCCACCACGCCCGGCTAACTATATTTTTTGTAGAGACGGGGTCTCACTATGCTGCCTAGGCTGCTCTGGAACTTCTGGGCTCAAGAGTTCTGCCTGCCTTGCCCTCCCAAACTGCTAAGATTACAGGCATGAGCTACCGCACCCGGCCGATATTGGATTTTATTTATTTCCTTTTCTTGGTGCTCATCTTCCTTCACAACTTCAAGATGGGCATAAGATGTTCGACAACATGGTTCTTCATTAAGTCCAACTCCTTATCATAATAGGGCTTGGGAAATATTAAACACGAGGGCAATCGTGCTAACACAAAAATGGGCGCCTTGCTCACTTATAAGAAGAGCCAACTCAAAGGCTCAACTGAATTCTAGCACTAAGATTCCTTCCTTGCTGTAGAAGATCTATACCTGGTCACTTCCATTAAAGTTACACAGGCGTTCCAAGAAGCCTCCTGCAATACAGTTGTGACTCAGCAGGTATGGGAGTAATCACGGTCCTGTGGTATTTCCTGCACCCCCAGAGTCCCAGAGTTTGTGAAGGACCCTGTAAGAGGACACCACGCTGGCTTTTCAGTGGGCGCGTCCCTCCTGGGGGCGTCACCAGGCAACCCCAGGCGGAAGTGGCGGCGGCCCATCCTCATGCAAACTGCAGTGTTAAGAACTGGGGCCCAGGACTCCCCGCAAATGTGGGACACTGACATTCTGTCATGCTGTCCCAATGCCCTTTCAAAGCGCTCAGCCCCCAAATTCCCAACCAACAGCCATTTCAGGGAGGTGCTGCCCAGGACCAGGCTTTTGATGAACCACGACTGTTCGGGGTGCCGTCTTGGGAGAGCCACGTCAGTCCCACTGAGATTCCAAACGGCCGACAGCGGACACCTCGGGACCACATCCTAGCCTCGGGGACCTGTCAAGACGCCATCGACGGTCCTGGACCAAATCCCGCCCGGGAAGGGAAGGGTCGCTACCGGACCCTGGAGACCGACGGCTGCCTGGCGATCTGAACCCACCCCGGGGCTGCCGTCCCGCCCCCATTTCCGATCGGTCGAAGGTCACGTGCGCTGACCCCGCCCCGCAGACGCGGCTCCTTTAGCTGAAAGCGTCCCGGCTTTCCCTTCCGCCGGAAGTAGGGCGACTTTCCTTTTCCGGCTACGGGTCCCCAAGCGGAGCGGGAGGCCGGACCGGGGAGCCGAACGGCGGCGTCGGCGGCGGGGGCGACGGCGGCGGGGGCGGTAATGGCGGAGCTGGTGCAGGGGCAGAGCGCTCCTGTGGGGATGAAGGCCGAGGGCTTCGTGGATGCCCTGCACCGGGTCCGGCAGGTACGGGCGCAGCCGGCTGGCAGGAGCACGAGATCCCGAGGCGGGGCCTGGCGGGCGGGGAAGAGGGGTTCGGGCCTGGGGGCGGGAGGCCGCCTGAACCGACGTCTCAGCCGGGCCGGGCCTGTTCCGTGGGGTTCCTGCAGCCGGGAGGAGACGGGTGGATAAGGCCACTGCGAGGCCCAGGCGCGACCTGTCGGGCGGGTCTCCCAGCTGCCTGAAGTCGCTGGGAAAGGGTTTGCTTAGAGCGTCTGGCCCCATCGTGCCCCAGCGGCCAGCCTGGACCCACAGCGTAGCTAGCGCGGGGTTCTGAACCTCGCGAGGGGAGGGGTCCGGGAAGGCCACGGGGAGAATCTGGGTGTAGACGTAAAGCAGCTGTCTCACGCCCAGTAGCTTGTTAAAACTTGGGAAACATCGTCTTTAGACTTTCTGTTGAGTAGAAGGAACTCGAGGGCATCTTATATGTGAGGGTGCTCTTTGGAGAGGTGAGAGAGGGAGGTGTTACCTGTGTGGGGGTGGTCCCCAAGATGTAGAAATTTCTCATGGCAAGCTTGCCCCTGCTGGGGAGAATGATACAGCCTCATTCCGACATTGAAACTTTACTGTCTGACAATGTCGTGCATTTTGTCAGAGTTAAATTAACTGGGTTTTAAAAGGCTCCAGGCTTCCCCAGAGAGTGAATATGGGACCTGCCAAAAATACTTACTGGCTTCCGGCATGATACTTAGAACAGAACGTGTTCTTCAGTTGTATCTAAAACTTACTTACAAGTTAGCCTTAACACTTAAACTTCCTCTGTTAAGTGTCTATGTCCTCGTCTCTTCTTATGTAATTGTAAGCGCACTGATACTTTAAAAGATGGGCTATAACTAATTACTGCTTGATTCCTAACAGAAAGCCACAGGAGTCATTGTATTAGAAGAAGGTCTTCACTCGGGCGCTTGAAGATATGGTCTTTACATCTCTTTCCAGTATTCCAGGGGAGGGAACCCTACCTGTTGCCCTGATACTGACTTTTCATGTTATATATTGATGCTCCTATAGACATTGTATTGGATCCCAGAACTTTCCAAACCTGTGGTTCCACCTAAAATTTTATCTGATGAATTGTTACTTTACTGCCTAGGTGCCAACCAGTACAGTAGTGAGTATCCATCTTACTTAGACTTCAGATCCACCCATGGCTGTAATGGATGAACATGCCACCCAGCTCCCCTTCCACCACTCTGCTTGCTGGCGTGTTACAGTGCTCTCCTCTACAGTACAGGGTCTTGAACCTTGTTTCTCCCTGGCTACTAATATGTAATGGCTTTCGCTCTGTGCTGATGTGTGACAGTCACCTTGTTGGCCTTCTATGTCCGGGAAGAATTATAGTCACTGCCCTAAAGGGCTCAGATCCTCAGTTTGCAGAAGGCCTGTAGTTGAACATAAAGTGAATTTTGAACCATTGAGAAGACATTCCGCTTCTCTTGAGCCAGTGGTTGAACTCATATTCTTGGACAACCTGCTCCAGAGGGAGACCCTCTGTTAAATGCTGACCTAATGTGGATTGTTGAAGCAGTGGTGTTTACTACTAGCAGTGAAAACTTCATTGGAATTGTTCTCAGCTCTGAAATGCACCATTGACTGGAGCAGTAATAAGCCCAATGGAGACAGGGCTGTAAGTGTGTTGCTTCTGAATGTTAACAGCTGGAGGTCCATACTATCTCCAAGGATTTGATGGCCTTTAAAAACTAAAGAAAAAAACAGGTTGGTGGGTAATTTTAGGTTTATTGTATATAGATTTGCTGGGCAAGAATGGAACGTTAGAAATCTGTAATACTGTATGCTGATGGTAAACATACTCAAAGGATCTCATTTGGGCATCTGGAAGGTGATAGTTCTTTTTCTTTGTTATATACACAGCATGTTACAGAGATGTGATTTTTCTCCCCATTAAACAGAACTAAAAGACAGTATATTTATTTAAATGCAAAGCTTTTTCCCCTTTTATGTCTCCTCATAAACCCCAGAGACAGTCTGTAAGGCCCTCTTAAATTTGTCAAAGAGCGGTAAAGTGTCTCATGCTCAGGTTTTCTAGCAGATCGTAATAGAGTCTCAGTTGACCCTGCTGGGATTTGAACCTGCAGTTTCTATTAAGTCTGGTGTGTGAAGTCCAACACCTTATCAACTAGGCTTTCCCTCTGACATCTTGAAGCCTCAGTGTATATCTTTGGACTCTTTGCAGCAAAGTGCATCAGTTGTTAGTTTACTCTGAGCATGGTATTCCTAGATTGAAAAGAAGTCTCTGAAGATGTCAAATAAAATGTAAACATTTTCCCCAGCAGTGTGAAGTCTAGTGAGTTAATGTTTGGCACAAGCAGGTAATTTACATCCATTCTATAGGGTAGTAGAAATGTGATCTGGGCAAGTCACAGTGGCTCATGCTTGTAATCTCAGCACTTCGGGAGGCTGAGGTAGGAGGATGGCTTGAGCTCAGGGGTTTGATACCAGCCTGGGCAACATAGCAAGACCTTGTCTCTACTAAAAATTAGAAAAATTAGCTGGTTGTGGTGGCCCACCCCTGCAGTCTCAGCTGTTTGGGAGGCTGAAGCAAGAGGCTAGCTTGAGCATGGAGATCAAGGCTGCAGTGAGCTGTGATCGCTCCACTGCATTCCAGCCTGAGTGGCAGAGCGAGACACTGTCTCAAAAAAAAAAAAGAAAGAAAGAAATGTGATCTCATTCAGTTCCATGGATGAAGATCTAAAAACTGCTGGATATTAAAAAACATCTTGTCTACTTTTCCCAAGTCATTGGCTGGTTAGCAGAAGTAGTGTTTCTTCAACTAGTTCAGGTAAGACAAAATCCTGTTCCACAGCCGTCCTCTGCACTTCTGTCCTGACTGTCTGCCTAGGTTACAAGGGGACCTCTGGATGAGTAGATCCAAGTCTGGTTTATGTTGTTCCATTCTCCTAAAAATATTTTTAAATGTTCCTAGAAAGTCTGCCATTGATAATTTAGTAGCACCTGTCATCACGCGTGAGCAATCCCTCGTTAGGATAGCGTGATGCCACAGTGCATTATAGGTTGACAGCAGCCTTCCACAAGCTGGACCAGCTAGCTGTCTGCCAGTCATCGCCTAAATAGAAGTTGTTCTCCGTGAAACTACTAATACTTTTTAGGACTTTAAAAAGCATTAGATCTGTTCTGATCTAGACAGACCCGCTCAATGCCTCTGGATTGTATAACTACAGCATTTAATGTTGATACAGAATGCAGTCTAAATGGTGCTTCGTGGAGTTCAGCATCCTGGTGGCACTACACTCAAATGAGTGTGACCAAGCCATTGTAGAATCAGTAGAAAGTAACCTCTTGACAGATTTTTAGGCCCCAACCTCTTCTTCACTGGCACCTATTTTGGGGAAATGTTGATTGGTGTGGGGCCTCAGAAGTTCCACAGTCCTCCTGAAAATCTCTCCCAGTGCTGCTGTTTAACACTTTAAGCCTGAGCAGTAGGTAATTTGGGATATGTGCTGTATACCCTGGGCTGATTTAGAACTTTAATGCTTGAAGATTCTGACTTTTTAGAACAAGCACTAAGTTTCTTTTTAAGAGAACACTGTACATCTACCATTAAAAGAAAAAGCCTCCATTCATTGGCCAGTGGGTTCGCCCTGAGAGGCTCATTTAACACATGGTTTTGACTCCCGGTTCAGTCAAGTGTACTGAACACTCAAGAGATCTAAGTGGTACTCCACTGAGACTGTCTTGTACATGTCCAGTGATTGAATAGCTCAAGTCAGCATTTCACAGGGGACTAACTCCTGCCTGTACACTCATTTCAGCTTTCATAAACACTTGAAGGAAACTAGTGTCTGCAGGAAATCCATGGGCTGCTCCTGTAGCTTTACATTGTTGGGACCCAGTAGAGTACCTGGCAGAGTGAATCTTCCTTAAAGGGTTTTGGTGACGTCACTGAGTGTGTATGCACCACCACATGTTAATGGAAGTGCTGAATTTCATACTGGGTATTGGAAAGTAGATAGTAAATAAACTATATATTCCACTGTATGTCTCTAAGGCTTTTCTCATTTGCAGGTGAGAACATTTATAATGTGATAATTTATCATATAATATAATTATTTTGGGATAGAGACAGGGTCTCACTATGTTGCCCAGGCTGGTCTCGAACTCCTGGCCTCAAGCAATCCTCCCACCTCAGCCTTTCAAAGTGCTGGGATGGGTGTGAGGCACTGTGCCCCCATGCCTGGCTGTCTTTATTTTAAAATCTGATCGCCCATGTGTATTACCAAACTGATTTCTTCTGAAATACCAGTTATTTCATAGATAGAAATTTACTTAGACCACAGTTCTCAAACTTGTGGCCTATGAGCTATAGAAGACTTACCGTGGGCCTGCAGGCATGCTTTGTTTGACACACATAGCACCAACACTTAAAAACTAGAGTGATTTTTGGCTGGGCACTGTGGCTCACGCCTGTAATCCCAGCACTTTGGGAGGCCGAGGCGGGCGGATCACTTGAACTCAGGAGTTCGAGACCAGCCTGGTCGACATGGCGAAACCCCGTCTGTGCTAAAAATACAAAAATTCACTGGGCGTGGTGGCAGGCTCCTGTAATCCCAGCTACTCAGGAAACTGAGGTGGGAGAATAGCTTGAACCTGGGAGGTGGAGGTTGCAGTGAGCTGAGATTGCACCATTGCATTCAAGCCTGAGTGAAAAGAGCAAAACTTTGTCTCAGAAAACAAAAGAAACTAGAGGGATTTTGCATTAAAAAAAAAAGAGAGATTTCGGGCTGGTCATGGTGGCTAACGCCTATAATCCCAGCACTTTGGGAGGCTGAGGCAGGTGGATCACTTGAGGTCAGGAGTTTGAGACCAGCCTGGCCAACATGGCAAAACCCCATCTCTACTAAAAATAACAAAAATTAGCCGGGTGTGGTAGCACATGCCTGTAATCCCAGCTACTCGGGAGGCTGAGGCAGGAGAACTGCTTAAACTTGGGAGGTGGAGGTTGCAGTGAGCCGGGATGGTGCCACTGCACTCCAGCCTGGGCAACAGAGCAAGACTCCATCTCAAAAAAAAAAAAAAAAGTTTCGGCCAGGCACTGTGGCTTATGCCTGTAATCCTAGCACTTTGGGAGGCCGAGGCAGGCAGATCACTTGAGGTCAGGATGAGACCAACCTGGCCAACATGGTGAAACGCTGCCTCCACTTAAAATACAAAAATGAGTCAGGTGTGGTGGCATGCACCTGTAATCCCAGCTACTGGAGAGGCTGAGCCACGATAATTGTTTGAACCTGGGAGACAGGTTGCAGTGAGTGGAGATTGCATCATTGCCCTCCAGCCTGGGCGACAGAGTGAGACTCTGTCTCAAAAGAAAAAAAAAAAAGAGATTTCTAGTTTCCCTAGAAAAGATCTGGCCACACTGCTCCCACAACCTGCACAGCGATAATCGGTAGGAGCTGAGTAGCTGCTGTGTTTTTGACATGAGGCATTCACACTCTCTGGGTTGTCTTCATTCCCGCCATTTTGCTATTGTTTTATACTGTTCTTTGGGATGCCTAATTAACAGTTTTTTACTTACCTTTTTGTAAATTGTGAGTCAGTCGTCTCTGGTTTTTATCTGAAATTTCTAATGGAAAGAGCTCTGGATGGAGAGTTAGGAGGTCTCAGTTGCCTGTAAGCTGATGCATGACCTTGGGCTGGGTTGGCCTTTCCTAGCATTTGATCTATAGGCTATTTAAAGATCTTCCATGGAAAAGAGATCATGGGCAGTTAAGTTTGGGGAATGCAGGATTAAATAAAGGTGAATTGGCTTCTTTACTGTAGGACTTCTCAGAACCTTTAACATGCTTATGTGCATTAACTCCTACAGGGGTTAGGGTGTGTTTTGTAAATGTCCTGAAGTTAGATCACTTCATGCCCTCTTTCCATGGAACCAAATCACATTCTGTGCATCAAACGTCAGGAAATGTGGAGCTAGATAATTTCAGCAGTCCCTTCAAACCCTTAGACATTCAGAGCGTCCGTCTAACTGGATCTGGAAGAAGCTCACCATGTTATTTTGGTTCTTGTGCTTTCTCATGTTATATCTGCTGTCTATTCATACTCCCTTCTCTCTCCTTCCTTTCTGTGTAGTCTTTATTCTGATAACTTTATCTTAGAATCATCCCAATTGAAAATGTTCTGCATTTGGAGTTTTATTATAAAGATTTTGTTTGTTGGTTTTGGGTTTTCTTGAGACAAGGTCTTGCTGTGTTGTCCAGGCTGGAATGCAGTGGCACGATCACAGCTCAGTGCAGCCTGGACCTCCTGGGCTCAAGGGATCCTCGTACCTCAGCCTCCCAAGTAGCTGGCATGCACCGCCGCTCCCAGCCTACATTTTTATTCTAACACCAGATGGTTACAAATCACTTGCAAGACTGAGTAGTGTGATTGGAAGTAGTGATTTGATTTAGATTACTTACCATTAATTGAAGATCTGCTGAGTCCAAGGCCACTTGCTGGATGCTGGGCCAGTACAAAGATAAGTAAGACAAGTTTGTAAGTGGTTTTATCTTATTGCGGAATTCAGTCTTTACAACCACCAGGTAAGATAGGACCAGGGCTATTAATTATCTGTCTCTTTTTTTTTTATAAATTGAGACAGGATCTCTCTCTGTCACCCAGGCTAGAGCGCAGTGGCGCAGTCTCGGCTCACTGCAACCTCTGCCTCTCAGACTCAAGTGATCCTCCTGCCTCAGCCTCCCCAGTAGCTGCCACCATGCCCAGCTAATAAGGGCTATTAATTCTCATTTTATATTTGAAAATAATGAGCCAGAGGGAGATGAAGCAGTTTTCTCAGAGGTACACATAGTTAATATATGCAGTAGTTCTTGGACCCATGCCCTCTGCATTTTAAGAAGGACTTGGTTCCTTAGCAGAGGTAGTTGGGTGGTTTTTCATTTCAATGAGGTGGCTGAAGCAGCAGTCTTTTTTTTTTTTTTTGACATGGAGTCTCGCTCTGTCACCCAGGCTGGAGTGCAGTGGCGTGATCTCGGCTCACTGCAAGCTCAGCCTCCCAGGTTCATGGCATTCTTCTGCCTTAGCCTCCTGAGTAGCTGGGACTACAGGTGCCCGCCACCACGCCTGGCTGATTTTTTATATTTTTAGTAGAGACGGGGTTTCACCGTGCAGGCCAGGATGGTCTCAAACTCCTGACCTCGTGATCCACCCGCCTTGGCCTCCCAAAGTGCTGGGATTACAGGCGTGAGCCACCGCACCTGGCTTTTTTTTTTTTTTTTTTTTTTTTTTTTTTGAGATGGAGTCTCGCATGTCACCAGGCTGCAGTGCAGTGGCATGATCTCGGCTCACTGCAACCTCTGCCTCCCAGATTCAAGTGATTCTCCTGCCTCAGCCTCCCAAGTAGCTGGGACTACAGGCGTGCACCATCACGCCTAGCTAATTTTTGTATTTTTTGTAGAGATGGGGTTTCATCATGTTGGCCATGGTGGTCTCAACCTCCTGACCTCATGATCCACCCGCCTTGGCCTCCCAAAGTGCTGGGATTACAAGTGTGAGCCACCGAGCCCTGCCTAGCAGTCTTTAAACAGATCATTGGAGGATTGTTGGAATTCCATGGAATGGAAGGAGAAAGCTAATGGGCATGTCACATTTAGGGCCTTTGGTGGGAGTGACCCACCTGGAACAGTATTTCAGCATAGAGCCTCACCTGATCATCTTAGCATTCTGCCTACAGATGGGCCTCTCCATATCCACTTTAAATTTAGCAGGTGTTTAATGAGCACCTTCTATGTGCCAAGCATTTTGCTATGCATTAGGAAAGTTGTTCTTTAACTTTTTCAGAACATGGACCTTTCCGAGACTCTTGAAACTTTGAACCACTCCCCAGAAATATTTAAATAGTTTGGGATGTAATTTTGGGAAGTCATGAATTCTCTAAAACTAAACCCTGGGGCTCCTAATTAAGGACTCTTTGTCCTAAGGGTACCAAGATGATGGAGACAGATCCAATCCTCAGCTCTGATAGTGGGGAGACAGTATAACCAACATAACGTACTCGGTGAGAGTATGCCATTTAGATGTAGTATATAAGGTGATTTGCAAACACAAATGTGGGAGTATTTAATTCTGCCTAAGCATAGGAGGGATGAGGTTGTCAGGAAAACCTCCCAAGAAGAGCTGCATCTTACTCAATTGTCATAGAATTCTTTATTTCAGTTATTGCAAGTAAGCAGGGCAGGATCAGCTGGTGCTCCATCTCTGATGCCAACAATAGTTCTCATTCATCGAGTCCATGTTGTGCTGGGTGCCAGGCAAGGATTCTTATATATGTTCTTTCATTTGATGGTCACAAAACTCCCAGGGAGTGGCATTGTGATGTGATTATTAAGAGACAAACTTGAGGTTCAGACAGTATGAGTTCAAGTTCTGGTTCTGCCACTTACTAGTTTGGCTTTGGACAAGTTATTTAACTTCTTTCAGTCTTAGTTTTCTCATCTGTAATGCAGAAATAGTTGATGATAGTAATAATGTTAAAAACAATAGTGTTAGAAATTAGGAGGTTACCCTGGGTGGTGGGGTGGGTAGTGACTGAAGGGGGCGTGAGGCAGGCTTCTGGGGTCCTGGTGATGTTTCTTGATCTAGGTGCTAGTTACATAGGTATTTTAGTGTCCGAAAATTCAGTGAGCTATAAACTTAGGATCCATGTATTTTTCTGTGTCATTGTTCTTCAATAAGAGGTTAAAATAGCAAGCATTTCTGGTTCCTTACTGTGCACCCGGCATTGTTTCTAGTGCTTTACATTTGTTATCTTGTTATCCCTATGGATACAATTCCAGGCAAACTGGTTCCAAGTCCCACAGTAAGGGGAATAGTAGCTACTTTAGAAGGTCCCTGTGACAATTAAATGAGGGCACTGTCAGGCACTTAGTAGGCAGTATGTTTGATGCACTGTCTTCTTTGTAACATTAGGTAGTGGGATGCAGGACTGGACATGCCCCTGGGGCCCATGACTCCAAGCCTGTCTTAGGAACTTGTTCTTTGCCACGGGGCTACTTCCCTGGCTGCACACTGTTTCCTCCCACTGTGGGGAGTAGAGTCTTGCAGCCCAACCTACCTTTCTCCCAGGCAGGACCTCTCTGGGTGGCTGTGCCGCGCAGGGTCTGGGGAAGCAAGTTGGGTTCCCACACCCTCGATGCTGGTGTGAGCCTTCACCTCTGCTTGCTGTATCCATGCCAATCAACAGGATCTCTGTTGAGTAGCAGGGACACGTATGTGGATGGCATTCAGGTGGCTTTGCCTGTTTCTAATTGGTATAGAGTTCTAGTAAGTATGAAGTTGTGGGGCTATTTGCAACTTCTTATTTGGATTTATAAGGTGATCTACTTTGGTTATGAAACTTGTCAGAGAATTTTAGTCTTGAAAATGTGTACTGGGAATAATTAATTGTCATGTTTTCTAACTTTAGTGATTTGTGTACCCCCTTTATGATTTTTGCCATATCATTGAACCTTCAATACACTAATATTCTTAAATTTAGATTATTTATTTATTTATTTTGAGATGAAGTCTTGCTGTGTCACCAAGCTGGAGTGCAATGGCTCGATCTTGGCTCATTGCAACCTCCACTTCCTGGGTTCAAGCAATTCTCCTGCCTCAGCCTCCTGAGTAGCTGGGATTATTGGGACGCACCACTATGCCCAGCTAATTTTTGTATTTTTAGTAGAGACGGGGTTTCACCATGTTGGCCAGGCTGGTCTTGAACTCCTAAGTTCAACCGATCCACCAGCCTTGGCATCCCAAAGTGCTGGGATTACAGGCATGAACCACTGCACCCAGCCAGATTTATTTTAAATATGTATGCATATTTATATATATATATATATATATATATATATATATATGTATATATATATATTTTTTTTTTAAGAGACAGGGTCTTGCTTCTGCACAGGCTATGGTGTGGTGGCTTAACCATAGCTCACTGTAACTTTGAACTCCTGGGCTCAAGGAATCCTCCTGCCTCAGCCTCCCAAGAAGCTAAGGCTACAGGCTCATGCCACCACACTCAGCTAGATTTTTTTGTTTTAGTTTTTGTTTTTGTTTTTGTAGAGATAAAGCCTTGCTATGTTGCCCAGGCTGATGTCAAACTTTGGGCTCAAACGATCCTTCTAGCCCAGCCTTCCAAGTGCTGGGATTACAGATATGAGCCACCACACCCGGCCTATTTAATTTTTTTTTTTTTTTTTTTTGCCTGTGACATACCCCCAAGGAGATCCTGAGAACACATGCCCCTAAAATGTTTTTTAAAAGGGAACTAAGTATCATAAGTGGAAAACTTTGTCATGCATAGAAGGTAATTGTAAGAACAATGGAAGCTTAAAAACATTCATCCATGTACCTCCCAAGATCACCTTGTGCATTTTTCTTGGGAAAACACTGGTTTAGTCTGCCTCTGCATTTTACAGTGAAGACACCAAGGAGCAAGGCTCTTAAAGGTCTTGCCCAAGGTCACACGTGGGAAGAACTGGCTGGAAAATCAGGGCTGTTGACTGATTCCTGGTCCAGTACTCTCCTCCCCTGAGTTTCCACTAACTACTGGTAGTTAAGTGTCTGTGACGTTGATTTATTTTTCATTTATCACTGTGCTTAAAATAGCATGGGTAGTGAGATAACCCATTTGCCTCACCCTAAAAAGGGGGAAAATAACTTGTGTGGTAGAAAATTGGTAGCAGAGTCCTCTCAAGGTCACGCTTGCAGATAAGGAGGAGAGTGGCCTTGGGTTTGTGGACCATCCTGGCTTTTATCTCCTGGCCTATAGCATTATGAACTGAGGACTGTACCTCACTTCCCTTAAGTAACTACTGTTTAAAATGATCAATTATGTGAAGAATTGCTTGGGCTCTGTGCACTGGAAGTCAGGCTTTATTTAAGTCCTTGGGAACTGAGATATGTTTAAGAAAATATTAGGTGGAGGGAAGGGAGCAGCCAAGTGGTCAGAGAATTTTAGTCTTGAAAATGTGCACTGGGAATAATTAATTCAAAATAGAAAATTAATGTTTTCTAACTTTAATGATTTGTGTACCTCCTTTATGGTTTTTGCCATATCATTGAACCTTCGATGTACTATTTATATTTACTTGGACTCCAGAGTCGGGAAGACCTGGGTTTGAATACTGTTTCTGCCACTTTTTTTTTTTTTTTTTTTTTTGTAAACTGAAAGCAAGTTTATTAAGAAAGGAATAAAATAGAGCAGCCTGTTTCTGCCACTTATAAGATGGGTGACTTTGGGCAGGTCATGTCTGAGCCCCAGTTTTTATTGTCTTAAAATGGAAATAATAAGGCCAGGCACGGTGGCTCACGCCTGTAATCCCAGCATTTTGGGAGGCCGAGGCGGGCGGATCATGAGGGCAGGAGTTCGAGACCAGCCTGGCCAACATGGTGAAACCCCATCTCTACTAAAAATAGAAAAATTATCCGGGCATGGTGGCGCGTGCCTGTAACCCCAGCTACTCGGGAGGCTGAGGCAGGAGAATCTCTTGAACCCAGGAGGCAGAGGTTGCAGTGAGCCAAGAACCTCCTAGAGAATCATGGTGAGGAATAAATGAGATAGCATATTTAAAGTGGTTTTAGCAGAGTAGCACTCATTACATTTTAATTCTATTAGGCATTTCAAATCATTTTTTGGAACAAGGTAGTATGTGGAAGAATGAAGGAGTATATTGCTTCTTTACAGAATAATGTAACATAATCTACACCGTAGTATAAAGGTAATTTATATATTGTAATGTTGAACTCATACCCAGCATTTGTTTAACCAGGGTTCAAATGCAGTTTCCTCACTTCAGAGCTGTATCTCAAATGTTATTCTATACTACTTCTCTCATAGTGGAAATTTCCCAAATTGTAGGTAATGAAGTAAGCATGAATTAAGAAGAAACCTGAAAGGCTCAGTCACATTTTGGAAGAACACTTGTTGATTTAATCTAAATTAGGAATAGGAAGCTGTCGAAACACTTTTATCATGGTGGCTTTGGAGGAAAAAATGACATAAAACTACTACATACATTAGAAGGCAGGCCAAGGACTCAGGAATACAGTTTAGCTACTTTAGAAGGAAGAGAAAAGGGCCAGGCGCAGTGGCTCATGCCTGTAATCTCAGCACTTTGGGAGGCCGAAGCGGGTGGATCACCTGAGGTCAGGAGTTCGAGACCAGCCTGCCCCACATGGTGAAACTCCGTCTCTACTAAAAATATGAAAATGAGCCAGGCGTGGTGGCACATGCCTGGATTCCCAGCTACTCAAAGAGGCTGAGGCAGGAGAATTGCTTGAACCCAGGAGACGGAGGTTGCAGTGAGCCAAGATTGTGCCACCGCACTCCAGCCTGGGCAACAGAACAAGACTCCATCTCAAAAATAAGGAAGGTAAAAGATCTGGAAGCCCAGAGGCGTCATTTAAAGGGAGCCGGGATAATGTCATACAGAGCTTGTCGTTTTGTTTTTGAGTCAAGAGTCTCACTCTGAGATGAGTGTGGCTGTGTTCTAACAAAACTAATCACAAAGGCAAGTGGTTCACCAGCGGTAGATTGCCAAGCCCTGGCCTAGACTACAGTAATATCTCCTAAGGCTGAGTCTGGCTTAGGCTATCTTTTCCTTCCTTCCTTCTTCCTATCTTGTCTCCTAGCAGTCAAGGGGATCTTGTTTATTGTTTTCTGTTGTTGTTTTAAAGAGATGGGGTCTCGCTCCATCTTCCAGCTGGAGTTCAGTGGCTCGATGATAGCTCACTGTAACCTCAAACTCCCCGGCTCAAGCAGTCCTCCTGCCTCAGCCTCCTGAGTAGCCGGGACTACAGGAATGCACCACTATGCCCAGCTACTTTTTTGTTTTTTGTAGAGATGGGGGTCTTGCTGTGTTGCCCAGGCTGGTCTAGAACTCCTGGCCTCAAGCAGTCATCCCGCTTTGACCTCCCAAAGTGCTGGAGTTACCTTTGCTAGCCACCATGCTTTTGGCTGGGGATCTTTTAGAAGCATAAATCAGCATGTTACTCTCCTGCTTAAGACTTGCAGTAGCTGCCCATCAGCCTTCCTATAAAGTCCAATCTCCTCACCATGACCTGAAAGGGTCCAGTGTGAACTACCCACCTTTGGAACATACCTAATTCCTTCCACGCTGGCAAGATTGACTTCTTTTCCAGGCTCATACCTACCAAGCTTGCTCCTGCCTCAGGGCCTTTGTACAAGTTCCTCTGCCGAGAACATACTTTCTCAGATTTTTATGTAGCCAGCTCCTTATTGTCACGTAGGACTCAGATGTCACTCCTCACCATGGCCTGCCCATTCACCCCATTTAAAGCAGCTTCCTAAGTACGCTCTGTGTGACCTTATCTTCTCTTACTGTGGTAATGCTTATCACCTGCTGAAATGATCAGTTTATTGATTACCTGGTTTACCTTTAACTTCCCCCAGCTGCTGACTCTTAAGTACCAGGCCTGGTGGTTCTCCTTCACCACAAAAGCTCCAGTGCCTCAAAAAGCCCATCACACAGTAGGTACTTAACATTTGTTGGGTGAATTGCCTTGTTTTACAACCCTAGTATTTGTGGTGTGTTCAGGTATTCCTCTGCCTTCAGGAATCTTATCTTTTCAAAAACTATGAAATATATGGTATTACCCTGGGGCATCATGCAGAGAGGAAGGACACTTGCCTCAACATCACAGAACTCGTAAATGTAAGGGATGATGTCTGCTGTTTAAATCCTGCATTCGGTTTTCAGTATCATGATTGTCTTTGGTTGTTTATTTGTTTCAGGTAATTTCTGGTGGTCCCAACAGGTGTGAGACTTCTGGGAACATTTGGACTAGCTCAGAACTACCACTGAAGACTTTGCTCTGGGGCACAGCTGTGCTAGCTGCCCCTTGATAGACCCCTGTTTATTAACTTTAACTGAGGGACTAACATCAAGAGCAGTTGCTGTAAATATTCCTTTGGTTAGGTGAAAGAGTTGCTTTATTATGAAGATCACATAGAATTTCCTGCTGAGAACAAAGTAGATAAGTAAGAAGTTCTGCATACCATTTGTTTCTGGGGGGAGATTTTTAACAGCTATGTTCTGTCCTTTCACTGATAATAAATATTAAAAGTTGAAGTAGCTCTTAGAGATCATCTCCCTTTCTCTGCAGCAGGAATCCTTCTGAAATTGTTTGGACACTTGCAGTAAAGACAAGCTTATGTTAGATCTCTATAGATCATACATCAGTTTATAGACATTAAAGTTTATAGGATGGGTGTATTCCTAAAGAATTGTCAGGCTGGGCACCATGACTCACACCTTTGAGCCATGGGATTAGCCAAAGTGCTAATTCCAGCACTTTGCGAGACTGAGGCAGGAGGATTGCTTGAGTTCAGGAGTTCGAGACCAGCCTGGGCAACATATTGAGTCCTCATCTCTATTAAAAATTAAAAAAATAGGCCGGGCACTGTGGCTCACGCTTGTAATCCCAGCACTTTGGGAGGCCGAGGCAGGCAGATCACCTGAGGTCAGGAGTTCGAGACCAGCCTGGCCAACGTGGTGAAATCCCGTCTCTACTAAAAATACAAAAATTGGCCAGGCATGGTGGTGCATGCTTGTAATCCCAGCTACTTGGGAGGCTGAGGCAGGAGAATCGTTTGGATCCAGGAGGCAGAGGTTACAGTGAGCTGAGATCGTGCCATTGCACTCCAGCTGGGCGACAAGAGCAAAACTCCATCTCAAAAAAAATAAAAATAAATTAAAAAAAATTTAGCTGGACATGGTGATGCGTGCCTGTAGTCTCAGCTACTTGGGAGGCTGAGGCGGGAGGGTGACTTGAGCTTGGAAATTTGAGGGTACAGTGAACAATGATCACATCACTGCACTCCAGCCTGGATGACAGAGTGAGACATGTTTGTCACATTTGAGCACATGAGGCCTTTCAAATATTCTTGGGGAATTTGTTGCATAAGCGAACCCTGTGAGAAAAGTTAAACTTTTTGAAGAAAGTTCTTCAGTTGTTGGCTTGCTTTTTTTTTTTTCTTCTTAAGATGTGACATGCCTATATATTAAGTGGTGACTTAAAAATACTAATTTGCGGCCGGGCGCAGTGGCTCACGCCTATAATCCCAGCTCTTTGGGAGGCCAAGGTGGGCAGATCACCCGAGATTGGGAGTTCAAGGCCAGCCTGACCAACATGGAGAAACCCCGTCTCTACTGAAAATACAAAATTAGCTGGGCGTGGTGGCGCATGCCTGTAATCCCAGCTACTTTGGAAGCTGAGGCAGGAGAATCGCTTGAACCCGGGAGGCAAAGGTTGTGGTGAGCCAAGATCACGCCATTGCACTCCAGCCTGGGCAACAAGAGCGAAACTCCATCTCAAAAAAAAAAAAAGAATACTAATTTGCTTGTAGAGACACATTTTTGAAAGTACTCTAAAGACAAGTTATTATTAAGACCAAAAGAAAACTCACTTAACAGTGAAAAGTATTTGTGCTCTTGCGGTGCTGCCTTCCATTAATCAAGGTCAGGGGAGAAATGGGATAACAGCCCTTTAAAGAGGACACTTGTCTTTCTCCCTCAGATAGAGCCATGGTTTGGTACTGAGTGTTTAAATCTGATTCTCTCTGTAGATTGCTGCTAAAATTGATTCAATTCCTCACTTGAATAATTCCACACCTCTAGTGGACCCCTCAGTATATGGATATGGAGTCCAAAAACGGCCCTTGGATGATGGAGGTAAGTTGCCAGAAATATCTTTTGCCTTTCAGGTGGTAGTGAACCTGCCAGTTAAGTTTGAATTTGTCAGCCATTACCTTAACGACTCTCTGAAGTGTCACTGTGTTGAGAGGAAAGGTTGAAGGGAAGTATTTAGGATGATTTTTCTCCGCAGTTCTTCAGCATTTGAGTTCCTATTTGCCTTGATAATACAGAAATCTTTTCACTGGGCTCTGAGATAAAGACTTGGCCCCTGAGCATCAGCTTGGAAGTAATTTGACCTATTTGAGAATTTTGTTTGATTTAGCCTAACTCTGTTGTTCAGTGCGCATGGGAATTGAAGTTCCCACTTTCTCCACAGAAAAGCTACAATTTGGTGCATGGCTCTAGGGAAGCTGTGGCTACACCTTGACCTTAAAGAAAGAGAAGAATGGTGACCTTTCTACAATCTAGCTGCCAGCTTTTTCACCATTCCCATTTATGTCAGGCTTTTTCTAGAAGCATCCCTTTTCTTTAATTCGTTTATTTATTTGTTGTTTTGTTGGCTGGTTTATATACCCTACTCCATCCCAAAAAGAATTTGAGAACACTTAGAAGTGCCCATCCCCAGCACTCTGGCAGAGTATCTATCAGATGTGTTTGTGTAGAGAGCTTGGACATCTTTATCATATTTTGTCTCCTGTTACTATAGAAGAGATAGTGAAGTACACTAGATTGACATGAATTTGCATGTAGTCGAGTGAGTCGGTGTCTTCTCTGTGTTCTTTTTCTGTCGCTATGTACCCAATCATTTATTTTTGTACGTATTTCTGTGATGTATTATTATGTGAAAAATGAAGATGTAGAACAGTATGTATTATATAATCTTTTCTCCCAAAAGTGCATGTTTTTATGTACATAGAAAAATATAATTTGCCATGACTCAATTCTCTGGTCTCTAGGAATTCTTGTTTTTTTTTTTAATCCCCCCTTAGCGATGGGATCACACTCTGCTCAGGCTAGAGTGCAGTGGCGCTGTTGAACTCCTGGGCTCGAGTGATCCTCCCACCTCGGCCTCCCAAGTAGCTGGGACTACAGGCATGAGCCACCACGCCTCCTAGTACATTTTTAAATCCTCCAGTTCATAGACTTGTTTGCAAATCTCAATGTCCTGAATAAACCCTATGTTAAGGTTCTTTTTAGTTAAGAGTTGAAGTATCTTATTTTATTTGTAATTTTCGTGAGTGCATAGGTGTATATATTTATGGGGTACATGAGATGTTTTGATGCAGGCCTGCAATGT
This sequence comes from Nomascus leucogenys, assembly GCF_006542625.1. Lineage (NCBI taxonomy): Eukaryota > Metazoa > Chordata > Mammalia > Primates > Hylobatidae > Nomascus > Nomascus leucogenys. The sequence goes on from NC_044388.1 coordinate 106,728,353, forward strand.
GAAATAAGCACCTCGTGGAAAATGGGAGTATCCATCCCCTCAAGCATTTATCTTTTGAGTTACAAACAATCCAGTTACTCTCTTTATATTAAAATGTATAATTAAGTTATTGTTGGCTATAGTCACCCTGTTGTGCTATTAAATAGTAGGTCTTATTCGTACCCATTAACCCCCCTCCCCCGCGAGTCCCCTTAGCCCCCTACTACCCTTCCCAGCCTCTGGTAACCATCCTTCTACTCCCTATGTCCATGAGTTCAACTGTTTTGATTTTTATATTGCATAAATAAGTGAGAACATGTAACTTTTGTCTTTCTCCGCCTGGCTTATTTCACTTAACATAATGATCTCCAGCTCCATCCATGTTGTAGCAAATGACTGGATCTTGTTCTTTTTTATGGCTGAGTTGAAGTGTTTTTAAATAGACCCAAATAACACCTCCAAAAAGTTCTAGAGGACTGAACTTTAACCTCGTAAAGGTTAAAGAACCCTGCTTCAAGGGAAAGTTAGAAAGTTCATGTTGCTAAAGCAGTGATCTAGTAGCCTCTGTCAAAGAAAACCCAAAAGCCAAAACCAAACAAACAGCTACACAGCCTTTGGAAATCTTTATTGCTAAGAAAAATGTGCCAGCATTCCGGCTGCTTGGTCTGCCTCTGCTTTTCTAAACTTTTCATCACACCATCAGCAAGACTGTGAGCCTAGAAGGTGGCCAGGTAAACGTGAACATCACTTTCCTTCACAGGATCTGCTTATTCACATTCTTACTCTCTTAAGAGAGTGGCCCAGTGACCTTACCCCTACCAGAAGACAACTGACAAAAAGGGGCTGTGGCAGTCCCCAGACACTGAGATCAACGCAGAACTCAAATTCTACACGTGGAGAACAGCTTGGAGAAAAAAACAATATGTGTAATTCTGTCATTTAAACAGTGCTCAGCAGAAGACAGGATTAATTTTATCGAGCTATAATGCAGAATGTAAGAAGCCTGAGGGAAATTCCTTGTTCTTCAAATACAGCCTCTTGTTACGGAAGACCAGGTGTTCAGGGAGGACAAGAGATTCAGCACGACACAGAAACTTTCCTTCTTGCTATAGGAGGGCTTCATATTTAGAGGGAAGAAAAAGATAAACCATGGTCATTTTCTGTTTGTAAAGACTTATTCCCCAGAAGGTAGACATGGAAAAAAAATATGGTTATCAAAACAAAGAAGTGAAAATACACAACATAATAATGAACCCGAGGTTTTAAGTGAGATTCTGGACCTACTAGGTGATCTTGGCCAGGTCAGCTACATCTGCCTGTGACCCAGTTCTCTTTATCAATACTGATAATCTCTTTATTAGTGCTAATTTCTTTCAAATGTACGTGCAATGGACTAATGGGAGAAAAATGTCTTTAAAATGCTAGAGGGTTTCATTTGTAAATATTTAGGTATTCCTTATGCAGAGGACGCAGCAGATACCTGCTCACTGCAAGCACAAGTTTTAACCCTTCAACTCCAGGCAGTGGGTGAAAAAAACAAGGCTGAATTGTGAAATTGTTGTGAAAGGCTGAATGAGTTGTGAAATATATTGATCTCAATTTCTGGAAACACTGGGCCAAAGAGACACTGTCCGTTAGTGAGGCGTGTGTACAGAGGCAGACAACTTAGTTTTGTTTTTACGTTGCTGTCTCAAGAGGAACCAAAGTATGATTGCCTCGAAAAGGTAAAAAGGTTACTTTGCATTAGAGCTTTCTGCTAAGGCAAAAATGCAGATAATGCAATCATCCCTATTTGGCCTAGGGAATCACTAACACCAGTCAAATATAAAAAGATCACAGCGTACGATTTTGGATAGGTAGTTTAAATGGTTATCTTAGTTCCAGTGGCCCTGGGGTGGATTTTCTGTTTTGTGGTCATAAACACTTTGTAAATACACAAGAATCAAATGAGTGCTGTCCCCTTAAAATCTTCAATATGAGTCTAAAGAATTTTCCCCCTAAGGCTCCCACATCTAAAAACAATGGCCATCTCCTCTTAGAATTCCTAGAGATGCCCAGCATGGTGGCTCACACCTGTAATCCCAGCTACCCAAGAGGCTGAGGTGGTGGGAAAGCTTGAGCCCAGACATTCGAGGCCAGCCTAGGCAAAATAGGAAAACCGTTATCTCCGAAAAATAAATAAGGCTGGGCACTGTGGCTCACGCCTGTAATCCCAGCACTTTGGGAGGCCGAGGCAGGCAGATCACGAGGTCAGGAGATTGAGACCATCCTGGCTAACACGGTGAAACCCCTTCTCTACTAAAAATACAAAAAATTAGCTGGATGTCATGGCACGCGCTTGTAGTCCCAGCTACTTGGTAGGCTGAGGCAGGAGAATCACTTGAACCTGGGAGATGGAGGTTGCAGTGAGCCAAGATCGTGCCACTGCACTCCAGCCTGGGCAACAGACCAAGACTCCATCTCAAAAAATACATATATACATATATAGATACACATATATACACACATATATACACATATATATAAGTATGTGTGTGTGTGTGTCTGTGTGTATATATAAAGTTTTTTTTTAATGTGCTAGGCAGTGGAACAAGGGAAAGGATTTGTTCCTGATATAGAAAGGGGTTTGGGTTAGTTGTGTTTCAGGGAGTGGCAGTTTTGAGCCAGTTGTCAGAACGCTGTTCATGAGCCTGCTTAGAACCCAGCGCAGAATTTAGAGCTCAGTTTGAAAGCTTGCCTAGATGCCTCTCCCTGGGAAGAGCAGTCACCAGTCACTCCACCGCCCTCCAGCTTTGGATCAGGCCATTTTAACCTTCACTGTCTTCAATCTTGACACCCACATGTTCCAGCAGTCTTTGATATGCATCCTTGGTACCCCACCAGTTCAGGAATCTGCCTTCTGGCCTCAGTTGTGGCACCTTTTTCATCCAGTACTTCTCTGATGCTTCAGCTGGAGCCTCTCCCTGCAGTCAGTCCAACCAGTTTCATTCCTCCAGTAGCCAGGGAGGTGCAGATCTTCCAACCTGGCCATTGCCTGCCCTCCCTGCTTGGCTCCTCCCGTGCACCCTGTGCAGCAGCCTGGCCACCTGTCTCCTCTCTCTCCCCTCACCCAGCTCTTAACCTGCCCAACTCCTGCTCAGCCAATTTCTTCCTAGAAACCTGTCCTCTTCCTTTTATCTTTTGACTTTCTTCAGGGCTCAGCCCACATGCCACCTAGGCTCTTAGTCTTCTACCTTTTCTTTCCTTCCTTCCTTCCTTCCTCCCCTCCCTCCCTCCCTTTTTCCCCCTTTTCCCTTTTTCACACACCCACCTGACCAGTGAATATTAAGTCATATCCTTCTCTGAATTTCTAAAGCAGTGTATTTGCCCTCTGCTCAGGGCAGACAACATCCGATCCTTCCTTCTGCGGTTACTGGGTCCCGCTATGCACCTCTCCTAGCAGAGCCTATGTGATGTGGCCATAGAGACTGGCTTCATTTCCTATGGACTCTTCATGCTCAAGTTCTCCCGTATTTCCTATGATTAGCATTTTTAAATTTTGGGAAAAGTAAGTTCCAAATTTAAGACAATAGTATTAGCTAAGTGATTTAGAAGTGCAGATTTAAATGTAATCTAAATTAGAGGTTGGCAAGCTTTTCTTTCTTTTTTTTAAAGACAGGGTCTCATTCTTGCTGAGGCTGGAGTGCAGTGGGGCATTCATGGTTCACTGCAGCCTCTACCCCCCAGGCTCAGGTGATCCTCCCACCTGAGCCTCTTGGGTAGCTGGGACTGCACTGCCCCTGGCAACAAGCTTTTTTATAAAGGACCTGATAGTAAGCATTTTAGGGGCCAGGCACGGTGGCTTATGCCTATAATCCCAGCACTTTGGGAGGCCGAGGTGGGAGGATTGCTCGCGTCCAGGAGTTTGAGACCAGCCTGGGCAATATAGCAAGACCCTATCTCCACAAAAAAATGAAAAAAGATTAGCTGGGTGTGGTGGTGCATGCCTGCAGCCCCGCCTACTCAGGAGGCTGAGGTGGGAGGATTGCCTGAGCCTGGGAGGTCAAGACCACAGTAAGCAGTGATCGCATCCCTGCACTCAGCTTGGGCGACATAGTGATCTCAGAACAAACAAAAATAAATTTAAGCTTGCAGGCTATGTATCCCACCTACTAAGCTACGCTATTGGAGTTCAGAAACAGCTGTAGCATCTATATAAACAGAGCATGGCTGTGAGCCAATAAGATATTTCACCGAAACAGGCAGCTGGCCCTCAAGCTTAATTTGCCAGCCCTCAACTAAAATCAGCCTCATCAGATGATGAAAACATTTTCTTCATCTTTAGTTAGGGAAGTGTATAGAGAGTACCCCTTCCCCAGTTTCTTTAAACAAGTCTCCCGTCTCATGGCTCACTGTCCAGCTGCTCTGACCACCTGAAACAAGTGCTGTCTCATGTTTGCCCAGAGCTGATGGACAGACAGAGAAGTCACTTCCCATTTGCCCCTCTGTATCTCTCCTGATCAAAGATCAAAGCCTTTCCAGTTTTCTTCCTCAGGAGGGTTTTAAGGAGCTTTTTTAGTTAAACTAAGCAGGCCTCATCCTCCCCCTGCATTCTGTGTAGTGGGTGGCACCAAAACCAGGACTTCGGGAGAGTACAGCACTGTCCTCACCACTGGGGTGGCGGGGGGAAGGCCATGCAAGGGGCTTTGAAACTGCCTGCCTCTTCACTCAGACTCGTCTTTGCTATTTATGTAGCACCTTTTTTTTTCCCTTTTTATTCTTTTTACTTCATGACCTGCTGAAGAACAGCACCTTTTATAGCACCACACTTTCTAATTTTGATAATACAGTTGTTCCCCATTTATTCATGACTTCGTTTTCCACAGTTTCAGTTACCCACAGTTCACCACTGCCAAAATCATTAAATGGAAAATTCTAGAAATAATTCCTAATTTTTTTCTTTTTTTTTGAGACAGTCTTGCTCTGTCACCCGGGCTGAAGTGTAGTGGCGTGATCTTGGCTCACTACAACCTCTGTCTCCTGGGTTCAAGCAATTCTCCTGCCTCAGCCTCCCAATTAGCTGGGATTACAGGCGTGTGCCACTGCAGCCAGCTAATTTTTGTATTTTTAGTAGAAATGGGGTTTCACCATGTTGGCCAGGCTGGTCTTGAACTCCTGACCTCTTGATCCACCTGTCTAGGCCTCCCAAAGGGCTGGGATTACAGGCGTGAGCCACCACACCTGGCCAATTCCTAATTTTTAAATTGTACACCATTCTGAGTAGCATGTGTATCCACACTGTATACACTACCCACTCACCAATGTATAGGAAAAAATGTAGTGTATACAGGGTTCAGTACTCTCCATGGCTTCAGCCACCTATCAGGGGTCTTGAAACATATCCCTCATGGATGAGGGGGAGCTGCTGTATTCTTATGGAGTAAAGGACGAATTCTTGGGCATACTGTCAAATGAATTATTTACAGGAAGAGTGAAATAGACTATTTCTATGATCCTTTCCAAGCTTTGTTTCAGTACTTGTGGCACAGGGCAAGGACAGAAAAGGAGGACAGGAAGGAGGAAAAAAAAGGAATGAGGAGGAAAAGACGTTTGAAAATCCCAGACCTTAAGGAGAGACAGGAAATAGGAGGTACAAGTGCTAGCGGGTGGTGAGAGCCATGATGCCCAGACCCCTGCCTGTGACCTGCACCCCAGGCAGGTGCTGCGGGCACCAGTCTCCACTCTGGAAAGAGGAAAGTGAATCCCAGAGGTGTTGATACTTTCCCTGAATGGGGGATGATGACAGATACTGGAGGGACGAAAAGCCAAGACCAAAACCTAGTTCCTGAGAGTAGGAGGGGTTAGGAGGAAGGTTTGCCTTTTGTGAAGAGGGAAGAGGTAAAGTGAGGCTGGGATGTGGTTGGGCAGTCGTCATCAAGGGCGGATGAAGGCTTTCCAGGGGCGAGTGGATGTGGGCAGGCTTCCCAGGGTCCTTTTTCAGCTCCTTGCCTCCTGTCTGTCCTCTTCCCTAAAATGGGCCTTTCTGAGAGTCACGTCTGCCCCGGCAGGTTATGCCCTTCCTGCCACGCCCCTTCTCCCGTTCACCACCTTTGGTGTACAGTGGGCAGTCACCTGGGGTGGAAAAATCCCCAAGCAGTGGGGCCAGGCAAGAATTCTGAATGGAGAATCCCAAGGTAACAAAGGGTAGAGCCTTGGTAAGAAATAGTGAAGGGAGGCTGGGCATGATGGCTCACGCCTGTAATCCCAGCACTTTGGGAGGCTGAAGCGGGAGGATCACCTGAGGTCAGGAGTTCAAGACCAGCCTGGCCAACGTGGTGAAACTCCATCTCTACTAAAAATACAAAAATTAGCTGGATGTGGTGGCGTGCAACTGGAGTCCCAGCTCTTTGGAAGACTGAGGTGGGAGAATGGCCTGAACCCGGGAGGCAGAGGTTGCAGTGAGCTGAGACTGGGTCACTGCACTCCAGCCTGGGCGATGGAGCAAGACTCTGTCTCCAAAAACAAAGAAATAGTGAAGGGGACAGGGTCTGATTTTATCCAGTTGACAACTCCTGGCAAAGGCTCTGTGCCCTACCCCCCCACCTCAGCCACCTGCATTTGTTTCTTCCTCCCTCCCTTCACCCATCTATGCATTTTAGGATTATAATTCAGAAGTGAGATGATAGTCACATGGTTACATACATATGTGTAAGTTGGAAAAAGGCAGTGAGATTTTTCCCCTTGGCAAAGCATCATGTGACTGGTTGGTTGACAGTTGGCTTAGCCAGCTAGGTAAAATAGTAGATATTTTCCACAAAAATTAATAAACTAAACCTGCGGCATCAATGTTGTGACAGAAATATAACTCGAGCTCATGTACAATGCCTGTTACATTCTTTGCAGCTGTTAATAGGGAAGAAAAGTAGTTGCCAAATTAAAAGAGGATTCATAGGTTTCCAGAGTTCAACTTGATGATACAACCTCTCTCGAATACAGTTTTGGAGTGTTACAAAACTAAACATGCACTTCCACACAATCCACAATTGCACTGTTGGGCATTTATCCCTAAGAAATGAAAATGTTCACACAAGAGCCTGTTCACATAGCAGCTTTATTCATAATAGTCCCAAACTGAAAACAGCCCATGTGTCCTTCAGCTGATGAATGGTTCTGCTGCGATACAGCCATACTGTGGAATATTACTCAGCAGTAAAACGGAACAAATGCTGAGTACATCCAGCAACTTGGATGAATCCAGGGAATTATGTCGAGTGCCAGAAACCAATCCCAAAAAACTACATACTGCATGATCCCCTTTATGCAACTTTTTGGGAACGGAGAACAGATTAGTGGTTGCCAGCAGTTAGGGATTGAGTCAGAGGAGAGGAGGTCGCCTAAGGTCACAGCTAGAAGGGAACCTGAAGCTTAAACTCCTTATTGTTGTAGATAAGGAAACCAGTGTCTGAAGAAGTGGTTTGACCAAGGCCAGATAGCTACTTGGTAAGTGACAGAAGAGAGGTTGAACCTGGGTCTCTGTCTCGTGGTCTCTGTCTCATGTGCCGTAATAGTATAGTACTTAAACATGTGGACTTCAGAGTCTGAAAGATCAAGGTTTGAATCCCTGCTTTGCTAGTCGTTAGATGTTTGACCCTGGGCAAGTTCCTTAACGTCTCTGAGCCTGTGTTTCCTCATCTGTACAATGGACCTGATGATACCTGCCTCATCAGATTATCATGAGGGTTATATCATGTTATTTTCAAGCTTTAAGAAATACTACTCCCGGGCCTGGCACGGTTGCTCATGCCTGTAATCCCCTTTGGGAGGCCAAGGCAGGCGGGTCACGAGGTCAGGAGATTGAAACCATCCTGGCCAACAAGGTGAAACCTTGCCTCTACTAAAATACAAAAAATTAGCTGGGCATGGTGGTGGGCGCCTTTAGTCCCAGCTACTCGGGAGGCTGGGGCAGGGGAATCGCTTGAACCCAGGAGGTGGAGATTGCAGTGAGCCGAGATTGTGCCACTGCACTCCAGCCTGGCAACAGAGCAAGACTCTGTCTCAAACAAAAAAAAAAAAAAGAAAGAAATAGCACTCCCAATGTGAGAAAAACTGTTTCCATCAGAACTAGTTAGTACAGACATATTAAAACACATATGTGACTGAAATGAAAGTTTTATGAAATACATTACCCTTATTATATATGGTACATTCTGTTTTCTATTTCGTTTTTTTTTAATAAAGCTGGCTGTGACCCCCTATATTGATTTCATGACACTGGCGTAAATGAAAGTAAAGCCTAGGGCTATGAATATAGTATCTCAGAATTCTTTTTCCTCTTAGGCTCTTGAGGAGAAGGTGCAGGGCCCAACACATCCCTGGAGGCTAGGGTAGGCCCCCTCATCTGTTGCCTTCTGCCTTCCCTGCTAGACTCTAAGCTCCCTGAGGGCAAAGGTGGCTTTGTTGACTGTTGTATCCTCAGGTCCTGTCACAGTGCTCAGCACCTGGAAGGCACTGACTTGTGAGATGAAGAATGATCAAGAGAGTTAATAGTACAAAATTAAACAGTGATAAGTTTTGAAACCCACAAAATTAAAGGACAGGGGAAGATGAAGTGGTACAGAGTTTGCATGGGCACAGGCCTCTCGCCTGCATGCCACTCTGAGGGCTTGGCACCTTCCTCTTCAGTAAGATGGGAATGGCAGTGATAGTAGCTGCCTCAAAGGTGGGTTCTCGTAGGACCAAGTGGGTTCATGCAGGTGAGGTGCCCAGGAAAGCACCTAGTGTGGCTGGGGGTGGTGGTCTTTCCACTCACAGAAGCTTATAGTAGACTACAAGTAAGAGTGACGTGATTGGCTGGGCACAGTGGCTCACACCTGTAATCCCAGCATTTTGGGAGGCCGAGGCAGGTGGATCACCTGATATCAGGAGTTGAAGACCAACCTGGCCAACATGGTGAAACCCCATCTCTACTAAAAGTACAAAAATTAGCCAGGCATGGTGGCACACACCTGTAATCCTGGCTACTTGGTAGGCTGAAGCAGGAGAATTGCACGAACTCGGGAGGCGGAGGTGCAGTGAGCCGAGATCGCGCCACTGCACTCCAGCCTGGGAGACAGAGCGAGACTGTCTCAAACAACAACAACAAAAAAGAGTGACATTATTGAGATAAACTTGTATTTACTTTCACTTTTTAAGAAATAATTTGCAAAATTAATAAATTATGCTTGCCAAAGGACTTTCAGCTGAACTCAGCCTATCAGTGTTCTGTGGCCCTGGAGCAAGAGTTGCTGCCTAGAACACAGGAAGCCTTTGTAGTGTCCCTTGGGGGAAAAGCTTTCTAAAAACGCCCTGAATCCTCCCCGCTAAGTGTGTGCTACTGACCTGAGCTGGGGCGTGGAAAGCCATTGGTCAGTCAGAGGAGACTGCAAATCCAAAGAAGAGGCAGAGGAGGGAGGATTGTTTTCAAAATCTAAAAAGGAAGATTTGGGTTATTGTTTTTGCAGTTATAAAAACTGGTATTCCTCTCCTCCCATCCCCCCCAACAGACTCACTCACCTGCCTCTGGCCAGTGGTTCCGTGTGGGTGCCAGCCCGTGCTGGCTGAGCTGTCATGAAGGAAGAATTGGCATTTTTGTTCCTTGTGCTGGGGTGGGAGTGGAGGTGTAACTATTAAAGCTGATATGGCTGGGCGCGGTGGCTCACACCTGTAATCCCAGCACTTTGGGAGGCCAAGGTGGGCGGATCACCTGAGGTCGGGAGTTCGAGACCAGCCTGACCACCATGGAGAAACCCCATCTCTACTAAAAATACAAAATTAGCTGGGCGTAGTGGCACATGCCTGTAATCCCAGCTACTCGGGAAGCTGAGGCAGGAGAATCGCTTGAACCCAGGAGGCAGAGGTTGCGGTGAGCTGAGATCGCACCTTTGCGCTCCAGCTGGGCAACAAGAGCGAGACTCTGTCTCAGGAAAAAATAAAAAAAGCTGATGCATATTGCAAAGTTGCATGTATTTCCCAGTGCTGTTTTGTTTCTTTTGGAGGAGAAAAAAAAAAGAAATCTTTTTTTTTCTTCACTAATAGGAAAAATGTGTCTGATCACCTTTTTTTGTGTTGTTGTTTGTTTGTTTGATTGATTTTTGAGATAATTTTGCTGTGTAACCCAGGCTGGAGTACAATGACATGATCCCAGCTCTCTGCAACTTCCACCTCCTCGGTTCATTGTGCATCAGCCTCCCGAGTAGCTGGGATTACAGGTGCGCACCACCGCACCCAGCTAATTTTTGTATTTTTTTTTTACTAAAGACAGGGTTTTGCCATGTTGGCCAGGCAGGTCTCAAACTCCTGGCCTCAAGTTATCTTCCTGCCTTGGCCTCCCAAAGTGCTGAGATTACAGACATGAGTGACAGCACCTGACTTGACCTCCTTTTTTTTTTTTTTTTTTTTTAAAGATTATTATTAAAATTGGCAGAGTATTACTCTTCGGAAAGAATTTATGATATTGTAGGATGACTCACAGCCCAGGCAGTTTGTACTATATAGTGCACAAGGGAAACGAGAACTACACCTGTATGTGCTGGAATTGCTCCAAGGGGACCTTTGGAATTAAGAAGATGCATTGTCAAACAGCACACACCATTAGTGGAAGCAGGACTGATTTTACCCAACATTTTTCCTTTTTTACAGAAAAATGAGTGTAGTTCCATTCAATTGAACATGATAGGTGTTCCCATCTGCCTCCTTAGTGTGACTCCTCCTCATTGCGAAGACTGAGGAGAGGTTCCTCTTCCTGGAGTTGGACATAGAAGTTGGCCATATGAGTACTCAGTGCCCCTGATCTAACTGCTGGTTTTCGTTTTTAGGCAGCAAATGGGAATGTTCCGAAGGGAATGAAACTGCAATCGCATGTTTCAGCCTTGGGTGGACTCCAGCATTTGCATGGAGGAGGGAGGTGATTTATCCTTCCTAAGCATCTGCCAGCTCAGAGTTGACTCTGGACTTGAACCTGATTTCCTCTCAGTGATGCAGCTCTCAGCAGCCCATTTGTCTGTGGAATGATAGTGTGAACATTTTCATCTCTGGTCATTATGAGTGCCTCCACTGTGGCTGGCAGGAATGGTGTCATGTGCGTGGCACCTGTAACACATGCTTTGCCAACAAAAAGGAATTGCCATTTTTGTGATAAGCACAAAATTTCAAATGGCTTTTGAACAGGAGCCCTCTGAATATTCTTGTGAATCTCAGGAAGTTCTTTATGGTAGCACTGCCCTTTGTTTCTGTGGCTTTTCTGGCTGAGACAGAAATTTCTGAAGATCATCGGCCCTTTGACATCCTTTACCAAACAACGCAGTGGACCAGAACCCACGGTGCGGCCTCATTCCCCCAGCTGAGGAATACTGAGCACCTCTCCTCTGTGTTCTCATCATTTCAAGACATTTTAGTTCTTCTGGCTTCAGTAGATTCTTTACCCACTAAGAGGGGAATTCCGATAGCAATCAGGGAAGCTGAGCTTGACCCATAAATAGGAACAGCTAACCAAGCTCACAGGTACTCTGTCGTTGACATTCTCCTTTGGTGTGTTTCTTTTCCTCCCCACTGCCCTACGTGGCCGACGTACCTCCCTCAGGAATGTCTCAGCCCCAACATCATTCAGGGGCTGAGTCTGTGGTGAGGATTCCTTTCCTGACCTGGTGGTTGTCCAGTTTTCATGCAAAATGGGAATTGTGAACACTACCTGTTCCAAGCAAGAATGTTTGTTATATTTGAACAGATAGGCAAAGAGAAAATTTTAAGAGTCAATAAAAAACAATTCTCTTATCCCTGAGATAAGCAGATTAATAGTGTCTGGTGTCAATATTTTGGCTGTAGACCATTATCTTGTTATTGATCCAGAAGAAATACGGTATTGACTCAGTAGCTTGGTTTACTTTTTGTTAGCATTGTTTTGCTTTGCGTTTTCTTCTTTTTAAATGTCATGGTTTGCTTTTTTTCCTTTGTCTCTTTACTGTCCAGTCGGAGAATGACAGCAGTGAGTTTGAGCACAAGCAGAGCAGTTGGCTCCCCGTTCTGATTCACATGGAGTTCAGTTGTCAAACCATTTCATTCTCTGTCCTCAAGTGGGTGTAATCGATCCTTTCCGACTTAGCTCATGTCCTTAGAATAACTTTCCCCAGAGACGTATTTCTGAATGCCCTTTTTGGCATCTTGTAAGGTGCATTTGGTTCTTTGTGATATGTTTAGGATTTGTACTTTTTCATTGTCTGCTGACTGTGTTTCCTGAGCTGCATTTTCCAAAAGAGAAACACTACAGAATCATTTTTGCTGATGGCTGGTGAAGGAGACACTCATCAATAGCTGAAAGAGGAGAAACTGGAACAAAAAGCGTAGCTAAAGTGGTTTTGTGGGAATGTGATTACAGAGTTGGTTTTAATAATAAGAGGCTGTTTGGCACCGTTGTCTCTGTGAAATGGGCTTGAAAGGCAGTTGCTCATTCTTAGTGTCCACTGCACATGGACTGCTCTGGTGGGTCCGTGACGAGGCCTGTGGAGGGAGGAGGCTGGATCCTCTCCTTCAGATGCTTGTGCTCTTGGGGGTGGGGGGGGCCGGGGGGGGGGCCCCAGGGGGCGTCTCCTCCCCCGTGGCCAGGAGGAGCATATGTGCATGTTCCTCATGACTACAGCTGCTGTGGAGCAGTCCTTAACAATGCATCTAAGGAGGGTAAATCTTCTCATTTGTTTTTAAAAGAGAAAGAAGGATCTCTTTCCATCTTTACATTGAGTTTGGATCCAGAGCAGGAGGGAGGTAGGAAGTTAGAGGGATTTAGGCTAGCAGGATTTTCTCCCAGGCCTCACAGCATGTGGACACACAGATCAATTTCTTATCCTGTGTTCAGCTGGACACTGGGTTACAGACTGCGTTGATCAAGATGTCCCCTCCTGTTTCATATCATATAACTCATTCATTTTAGCCACTGAGCCTAAATTACTGTTTGCTTTCTTTCTGCCTTTCTTTCCCCGCCACCCACCCCGCCCCCCCGCCCCAAAATGGTAAGAATGGTAAGGATGAAGTTAGTTTATCCGTGCTAATGCTTTGATTTTTTTTTTTTTCTCTTTCTCTTTGCCACAGTAGGTAACCAGTTAGGGGCCTTGGTACATCAAAGGTAAGCAGTGGGTTACGTTTTATTATTTATTGATCATTTCTAATTGTTTATTGATCCACCATCTGTACTAGAGTGCTAGAAAGTCAGAGGTTGAGAGTGTGAAAAAGCATGGGTTAGGCTTCTTTAAGACTCGAGTTTTTTGCTAGCCATTTCCAAGATAGTGTCAGCTCAAGGATAAACTAATACAAGGCATTAAAAATCAGCCATTATTGCAGTAACTTAAAATACTTGTAGAAGATTGGAGTTGCTCTTTCTACCAATGTACATTTAATTTAAAAGGAGAGAATGAGATTTTCCCACCTGGTTTTGTGGTCTTGTCAGTATTTTATTAATCCTCAGCCCCTTCACCTGGGAAGAGACACCTCGAAGTGTGAGGGTCAGACACTCACAAGAGAATGCTTTGGGTGCTCAGGGAGTATGGGTGGGTGGCTAGTGCATGGCGAGGAGGCCAGAAGCCAGGGTTCCATCCTTCCGAAGTGGTAGGGACTTGCCAGAGAGCCTCAGCCCAGCTGATTCTCTGTTTCTGTGTCCCCTCATAGCCTTCTGTCAAACGTAGGAGATTTAGAGAGATACAGAAAGAGCCCTGAGTTTTACAAAGGCCAATCTGTAAGATGGGGTATGTGTGGTCATGGTGTATTGCCCTTTAAACAGGAAAAAATATACAAGAAGCTGCCACAGTTTCTCTTCTGGAAGGATGAATTTTGTGCTGTGTATCTGTTGCTATGACATATCCTTAACCTTCTATCAGCAAAACAATTCTGTCATCTTGTATTCTGCCTAGATGTTTGGGAATTTTTAGAAATCACTGGTCATCAGTTAAACAAAAATTTTATCCTGGGGTTTTTGTTGTTGTTGTTGTTATTGTTTCTTTGTTTGCTTTGTTTTGTTTGTTGATGAATTGAAAATTTAAATGAGGTGATCGTTAGTATCAAATGCTGACTTTCCTATAAAGCCAGAACTAGTCAGGATTTTCTTTTCCAAGGTGTTTATATTTTGTACCTTGGACAAGTTTCAGCCTTGCATTTAGATTAGAACGTTTTCTTCCGGGAAACCCAGAGCAGTTCGTCTTGGAATGTTTCTTCCTCAGAGTTGGCTAAAGTTGTTCCTTAGGGCCAAGGGCTGCCTGGGCTTCGTGACATTTTGTATTGCAGTAATGTTGAAGCCCCTCTAGTCAATTCCCAGGTAATATTTTCTGAGAGTAGACAGAGTAGACAGCTCATGCTACACATGGTGTGAGCAGCAGCCTCCTGGCCGCATGCACAAGAGCCCTGTCATCCCTCATAACAGGGTCAAGAAGCACATCCTGACAGGGACCTGGCTTCTGCTGCAGGACGCATTGGGACAGCAGGGCTTGGCATTCACATCCATGGTGTTACTGATTAGGAAGCTGGGAATGAATTGCCTGATTTGGGGAGAACACATATCCCAAGAGGTGGAGAGAATCCCGTCTTCTTCATAAGCTTGAGGGTGTAAACTCCCTCAAGGAGGGAGGGAGAAGACTGTTTGTTCCCATCAAAATGATACAGTGGCAAGTGCTATTTATGCTATTGCATTTCTTTTAAGTGATGCACTTTCCCTAAAAATATGCACTTATTCAATCCTTTCCGTGATGGGTAAAAATCCAGCTGTGTGAGAGATGTTTAAAAATGCTTGCCTTTTTTTTTTTTTGACTACTTGCATTTAGCATCCTCCCAAGGTAAATGTTGAGATTTAATTGCTTTCTGGGGTGTTGGGCAAATTGGACATTGTCCACAATACACTGTATGGCAGATTTGAAGGTTTGTTGAAAAAAACCAGTGCAGTAGTAGTTTAAAAAAAAAAAAAGGCACATAATGGATGGGATAGCATTTAACAGAAGTACCTTGCAGAGTAAGTGAGGTAATTATTCTGTTCTGGTCAACACTGATTACGCCTCCATTGGATACTGGTTCCATTTGGGGCGTCTCACTGTAAAAAACATCCATAAATTAGAAGGGAGGCCAGAAAACAATAAAAAGATTGGGAAACAAAGAATGTGGAAGAAAAATTGGATATGTCTTCATCTAGAGAGGACTCCACAGTAGAAGTCTAAACATCTCCCAAAACCCCGTAGGACCTTTCAGTGACCTGGGATTGATGACCTGTTGGTTAGAGAGCACCTAGCCAGGCAGAATGAGGCAACACTGAGAGGTGCTGTATGAAGAAAAGGCAGCTGTTAGAGGAGGTGATAGTTTCATGAAAACCCGGAGGTTTCTTCCTCTGACACAAGGAGATGAAAGGCTTAGATCTTTGGGAGGAATGGTTGACCAGAGGGTTCATTACGTGACACTCTGCAGATGGTGGTGGATTTGTTGGCCAAATTGGCCTGATGTATTTTAAGCTTTTATCTTGCAACATTGCCAGTATGGGCAGTTTGGGGACCTAAAATGGCTGCAAAAGTCTGTATTCTGTATTTTTTCCAAAATGTTCTTTGTTTTTAGGACGGTAATAACGGAAGAATTCAAAGTGCCTGACAAAATGGTTGGATTTAGTAAGTATCCATGTTATCTACTTTTTCCCTGATTCCTGTCTCTTTTTCTCTCTCTTTTTTTCTGAGCTGCTTTGCCAGGATGTTCTTTTTGTTTTAGTCTCTCTTGTGAGTATCACCTGTAGTAGAATGCTTTGCACATGCCATTCCCTACAGCTCTGAAATGCTGCAGGTCTCTTCAGGCTGGGGGAGAAACCAGAGTACTGGGCTGTGGATGTCCCCCCCTTCCCCACCTCTCCTCACCTCAGCTCGAATCCCCTCTGCCTGTAGGCTGTTTCACACGGGCCTTCTGCTGCCATCATGCCCAAAGAGTGGAGATGGGCTCACGGGGGCCACCTCGATGTGTAATATTGTGAGCCAAGTGTCACAGTTTGTGGAATTAATTCAGTCATTCATGTGTGGTGAAATATGGAATAGGGGCATGTATTCTGACCCTGTTCAATTTGTTTCAGTTATCGGCAGGGGAGGTGAGCAGATTTCACGGATTCAAGCAGAATCTGGTTGCAAAATTCAGATTGCTTCAGGTAAGGCTTTTTAAAAATAGATATCAATTTTATAGAAATCAGTATTTTGCAAAAATTTCCAGATTCAGTACTTTGCTTGTTGCTTGGGTAAGTATATGCGATTGGTGTTTTCCTTGCACTTTGGGAGTTGGACTCCTAAATGAGAACCAGAAGGATCAGAGCAAAGGTGGGCCCGGAGATAAGCCCTCCTATCTGGCTTCTGGGGTAAACCCTCCCTCAGCTCTGTGGCCAGACATGGCCCCTTCCCAAACACCTGCCACTCTAGGACCTATGTTCTCTGCACCAGAATGTTATACCAGACATAGTGGCATAGTGGGGCCTGTGGGAATCCTATGGCTTTGGGGTCACTCCTTGACTGCGTGCATCAGAGGAGGCTCCCATGGATGAGACTGCCCCTTCCCTTTGTGGGAAGAGGATAGCTGGGGGTCCTGGCTGAATTAGCACTCACTGAACATGTTTTATGACCTTTCCTAGCTGGGTCCATTTTGACTATGCAACATGGAGAGAGATGGAGTGAAGAATAATTTTTTATTTTATTTATGGTTTTGTCATCTAATTTGAGCTTGACCTTTTTCTATTGCAAAGGAAGGGGTTTGAAGGACATTTGACTAGAAAAATGTTTGCCCTTTTAAAAGATACTTATTACAGTGTCTTGAAGGCAGTAACTCCTGTTAGCTATTTCTCTTTCATTTTTTTGAGGAAGAATTTTAAGAAGCAAATTTTTTTAGGAACAAAATGAGGCATCACGTGTGGTGTTAGAAAGTAATGTGTTTCTCTCGTTAAATGGCCCAGTTCCACATAGATGTCACTGATCTCTTGGGACATTCATGCAATAACTGGTATGGTCCTGATGTGCGTGTCATGAAGTTCCTTCCTAGAGTACTAGCTTATTTGCCATGTGCAGACAAATGACCATTAAACTACAAATGGAGAAACTGAGGAATAGCACAATAAAGTGACTGAAACAATTACTAGCATGTGAGTGGGTCAGAAGTGAAGCTGAGATGGGTAATCAGGACCAACTCACAGACCTCTGTCATGTCCTTCTAGCTTCCCCTGTGGGACTTGTTTCTACTTCGAGAATCTAGGGTGGAGCTACCAGCTTAATATTCTGTCCACAAGTGGAAGCAAACTGTCTTTTTCTGGGAGCCTGGGCCTCTGCGGGGCTGGCGTAGGAAGCAGCCC
Organism: Nomascus leucogenys; assembly: GCF_006542625.1. Taxonomy (NCBI): domain Eukaryota; kingdom Metazoa; phylum Chordata; class Mammalia; order Primates; family Hylobatidae; genus Nomascus; species Nomascus leucogenys. The sequence goes on from NC_044388.1 coordinate 106,745,676, forward strand.
TAGAGAGAGCCTTACAGAGGCAGAGATGCATGTGCCCGGTGCCCACCAACACCCCTCATCTTCTTGATTCTTCTTATAGAGAGTTCTGGGATTCCAGAGAGGCCCTGTGTACTTACCGGAACCCCAGAAAGTATTGAGTAAGTTTATTTTATTTACTTTTTCTTTCACTCTTCTTCCTCCTTCCCCAAATGGGGAGAAATGGAAGGGCAACACTGTTACTGAACACTGTGAGTCTGTGCTGCAGTCTGGCCACACAGGTAGATCATTCCACAGGAAAAAAATCTGGGAGGTTACTGTGCCAGGGGTTTTTGTTACCTTAAATACACGAGATATCACCTTTGTTCTAAACCCCACAGCTGTCATAACATCTACTTCAAACCAGGGTCTCAGGAGTGTACATTCATCCCACCTGAATGCTCTAATCAACTTACTTCTTCCTTGTTAACACCTCCTTTACCTGAGCAGGTCTGGATTAGTAAGCCAGTCACTTGGTGAGCTACTGAGAATCCTGGTACCAGGTCTTTTGGCTGGAGGCTGATCCCGTTACCCTTCTGATGTTTGTGAACCAAATGAATCAACTCTTCGTGACCTTTGCTCTACTCAGAGGGCCGTACGGACTGGCCAGAGGATGTCTTGACTTTTGGCGCCCTTGCAACAGCCTTAAGACTAACATTGCTTTCCTACCCTGTTACTCACATACTCAGAACCTTATACCAGGTGCAGGTGTCATAAATCCAAGAATCTCCTGGGAAAGGGAAACATACTGACTTAGAGCCTGCTCACTGCCCTTCAATCTATGGAGCAGCACCGCATTTGGGGACAGGGGTGCTAAGATTATATCTGACTCAATAGGTAGGGTTGTTTTATTGTTTCCATTTCTCAGGGAGTCTAGATGAGCTTAAATTCTCTTGTTCTGCTATCACATTGCAAGCAGTGAACCATAATAAATATCGCCGGCAGGTGTGCATTACAGGGCAAGCTGGATGGTTTGCTAGAGTCAAAGCATTTTTCTTCCAACACAGGTTAATCTAGTACACAAGCAAAATATTAAAAAGCTGCTGTAACTGGGAAGATATATGAAGCTGATTCTGTACACAAAGGCTCAAGACTACAAAAGGCAACATCTATTTCCTGCCTTTCTCTTCGTTCTTCCTACTCTTCTAACCGTTCCTGCTTCCTGTCTACCCAAGGAGCAGAGGCAGTGGGATTATAACTTTAGGAGGAAACAAATTTCATTGTCTTCAGTGAGCAGCACAGCCAGCCTGTTTAGTAGCTGAGTTCTTCTCCATTAGAGAAACCAAAAAGCAGATTGCGTGTGGCAACTTAGAGAATCAATACGAGAAATAACAACCAGGAGAAATTCTGGTGCAGAAAAGGAAATTGGCACAGCAGATGACTTTGGTGGCCTGGGCTGTGCTGTCACAACATTGCAGCTGCCCTCCCCCGCTGCCCAAGAAATCAACACAAATAGCAGGACACGTGACACGCAGGGTCCCAACTCGGCTGCCATGGAAAGCCCAAAGCAGGTGTCTGTGAGTGCACAGCTGCATCCAGCACCGCCTCCCCCTTTCCCACCTCTTGGAACCAAACTGGGATTCATAGCCTTAGCTTAAAAGTCATAGAGCAGTGTTGTTGGTTATGAAGAAGCGTGGAGTATGGGAGTTCAGACAGTGAGTACTAATCCTTGCTTGCTTTCTTCCCATCTTTCTCATTGCTGGCTCTCTCTCCTGCCTGCATTTATTTAACAAATGTATATTGAGTATACTCTGTGAGGAGGGTCATGTTGGATGGGGGAACAGAGAGATGTAAAGGGATAAAAGATGGTCTCTGCCTCCAGAGCAGCTGGCATCCTAATAGGAGACGACACCTTTCTGGAGACACAAACATGAGCAGAGGGCAGGCTTGAAAGGGGCGGCAAGGCTCTGTGTCGCAGCGTTGGTACTGTGGTGTGTGTTGCTTTTAAATTCCAGCCCAGTAGCGTGGCGGATGGCAGAGAGACCTCCGGGTTGTGGGGGCAGGAGCTGGAGCTGGATGGAGGGCTGCCCTGACTCCCGCAGGTTTTTCCCTCAGTGCTATTTCCCTGTCTTGCACACTTAGAGCCTCCATTTAATGTTGGTTCTCTTGTGGTTCTTTTCCCTCCCAAAGACAAGCCAAACGGCTCCTGGGACAGATTGTGGACCGCTGTCGAAATGGACCTGGCTTTCATAATGACATAGACAGCAACAGCACAATCCAGGAGATTCTCATTCCCGCATCTAAAGTGGGTCTGGTCATCGGCAGAGGAGGGGAAACAATCAAGCAGTTGCAGGTGTGTGAGCCCGGAGCACGGAGCACAGCGGCCGCTCGCAGCAAGTCTTCAGCTTCCCGGCCCAGGAGATCTGCTCACGGCTGGCATTCCCTGGCTGGGCTGGCTTTGCGTAGCATTGTACTGAGGCTTCCTTCCTCCATTTGACAGACAGCTTCTGAACGTACGCCACGGCCACGCCTGATGCCAAATACGATGCCAAGTACTGGGGCAGGTGTGCCCTATCAGGGGCCCCTGTGAACTTTGAGCAGCCTTTTTGGCAGTGAGCTCTGTGAGGGCTGCTTTTATCATAAAAGGACAGCATCTCAGATAAAAGTGCAGTATTTGGAGTCAGAGGCTCTGACCCAGCATTCTTCCTCACTAATTGATTGATCTTAAATGTGCTCATTTGCTTTTTGAAGGTTCAGGGTCTTTGTGTGTCAAAAGGGGCAAGTGCAGGCTTCACTGCTGTGATGGAGCTAAAATAATAGTCGTTCTTTTCTTTTTATATAAGAGCCTGTTACTGAGTGAATGATCCATGAGCATTAGCCGCTGTTAGTGCCAGAATCCCTCATCTGAGACACTCAGGACCAAACAGGTTTCAGAATTTGACACTCCCAGCGAGTTCTGGGGTTGTACCCTGAAATCAAATGCATATTTCTGTAGCTAAATAGAATAATACTCACACTCAGAGAAAGGCAAAAAATACACTGACATGAGTTCAGTTTTGCCGCCAAATGAATTATAAGTAAACTTTCTTTCAGAAAAGGGATTTTGCAGTTGCGAGTAAAGGATTGTGGCTTCCCTTGCGTGCCATCTCATAACCCGGTCTTTGGGTCCTGGTTGTGAGGATGGTATCCTAGTGTAGACTTGGAGAGTTTATCATCTGGGATCCCAGCTTCCCAGGTTTGGCCCCCACTCATTAGCTCTGGACCTAGGGCCGTATGTGCTGAAGTAGAAAGATGGCAGGACTTGACTCTCAGTTCCGCAGAAGTTCTAATCACATAATGTCACATGGAGTATGTGCCAAGTGCCTGGCGTTCAGTAAAAGTAGCTCCTTAGTGCTTAGATACTCCAGGCACTGGAATTATTTTAGGAGATGGTTTTACATCTCACATTTGGACATGGTCTTACCCGACCTATATGTCTGCTGTCACAGAAGCCAGCTTCATGGTCCAGGTTGGAAGCAGTCCCTGGTGGTAGGTGGGATGCGGGCTTATTGTGGGTGTGACTGGATCCAATTTTGTGCTGCCCTGCATTTCATACCCTGCATTATTCATGAGGGCTGTGCCGGTGTGTGTTCCCCACAGGAGCGGACAGGGGTGAAGATGGTCATGATCCAGGATGGCCCATTGCCCACGGGAGCAGACAAGCCTCTTCGTATCACTGGAGACGCATTTAAAGTACAGGTAGGAAAGAGCCATGGGTTGGATGAGTCCTGGCTGTGGGGCTATCACTTGGTGGTACCCTAGAGCTTTTATCTTCCTCAAGTAATTGTGAAACTGGCTGCTCCGTTATTGAAGGTAAACTGTTCTCAACAAAGTTTGGTGATAAAAAGAATCTAGGTTTGTGCTGCCCAAACCAGAGTCCTTAGCTACTTGTGGCTATTTAAATTCACTCAAATAAAAACTGAGCTCCTCATTTACACTGGCCATATCTCAAATGCCCAGTAACACCTGAGGCTGGTGGTGACTGTTTTAGACTGTGCGTGTGCAGAACATTTCTGAGCTCTTGCTGGTGGCACGGCTCAGGGGCAGTTGGTTTTTTGTTTTGTTTCCCCCACGTCATCCTTCCAGGTGCAGTTTTGATTTGCTGACCTGGGGTCAGCTGAGATGCAGGCTCTGCTTGGCGTTTACTTGCTCATTCTCTTCTGGGCTTATTTCGCAAGCCCTTCAGCTGAGGTTGGAGGTGAGCACAGAGTGAGCACCAGAGCCACCCGAGTGCCTGGGCGCCCTCAGAGCAAGTGTCCTGCGCCCCGAGCTGCCAGGCAGGACAGCCCCCGCTGGCTGGAAGCAGTAAGGGGCTTGGTTTTCTATCCCCTGGGGTGGTCCTGTCCTTCCAGCTCCTGCTAGTAGCAGGAATTCAAGTGGGCGGAGGGTGTAGGGTTTTTGTCTGGCCTCAGTGAAACACAGATGTACTTTCTTCTGCCACCTGCAGCCTGTCTTGCCATTGCCACGTTCAGAGTAGCTCCGGGGTGATGCTCCTTGGTGAGCCAGGCCACCATCAGGAATGGGTCTTCTCTGGGAACAATGGGGTTTTAATCAGTGAAAGTTTCCAGTCCCTGGCAAAATATTGCCCCCAGTTCTGAACCCTGTCCTTCAGCTAAGCTGGTCAAGGTACACCTGTCAAATAACAGTTTTAGAACAGGAGTGAGGGCAGTGGTGGGCATGGTTCTGCCTGGGGACTCCAGTCAGTGATACGGTCGTTCACTTCCATCAGGCCAGAGTCCCCACGCGCTGCCTCCTCCAGAGCTCCCAGCCTTCTCTCAGTGTGAACAGTTGGGCATTTAAGGAACCAGATTGCCTCTCGCCTTTCCCCACCCTGCTCAGCGTCCGGTTGTGGGCTCCAGTACTGTGTTGGTGTTGGATCCAGGCCTGTGGGGGGCCACAGAGTGCCTGCCCTCCCTCAGAGGCCGTCTTTTTCTATCACAGCCTTTGATGGTGTCTTTGGTAGGGAAAGACCCCAAGCAAAGAATATATCATTAATGTCCCATAAATTTGCAGGAAAATAATTTTAACTTAACGGGTTTTGGTGATTTTTAAATTTTAAAACTGTGTATTTCACTTTTTTTTTTTTTTTTTTTTTCATTTAGGAGATGGAGCCTGCTGTATTTAGGGCACCTATATATCTCTTCAACCTGCCTAACATTTTGCTGTATGTGTGTGCATGTGTGTGTGTTTCTTTACCATTGAAGATGGTATGACACTACCCCTAAATCCTTTAAGCATGTGTCTCCTAAGAATAACCAGGCCTAAGAAAACTGTACTTCTGAAACATTATCTGGTATCCAGTACATGTCCAGATTTCTCCAAATGTCCTAAGATTTAAATTGCTGGCGGGTTTATTTTGTTTCTTCCTAGACACAGTTCTCGCATTCCCTTGAGTTGTAAGGTACAATAGGTCTTTAGCGCAGATTCCTGTGTGGCTGGTACTGGCATGGGTTGGACAACATGCAGCGATAGACTTGCCAAGTGTGTGTTTTGGGGAGAAGGACAGTTGAATCTGCCTGGGATGTAGTGACGTCCACAAGGAAGTCTCACCAGTAGGTTATAGAAATAAGATAGGCTTGCCCTTTTGTTGTTGTTGTCGTTGTTGTTTGTTTAAAGCAACGTATTTGGCTTTCAGCCTTTTCTTTTTAACTTACTGGAGTTCCTCTGTGATGTAAAGCCTTGGCAAAGTTCTCTGTCTCATGGACCTGCCCTCAGTGGGTGCTCTTGGACACTCCTTCCTGCTAGAAAGAAATGGTGTCAAGAAACACCTAGGTCAATCCACTTTATTGACCAGAAAGAAAAAGATGTAAAAAAAAAAACACCTAGGGGTGATAGGAATCCATTTCTGACCACACGCAGATGTGTTCACCCAACTAAGGCTTTTTATAGAAGGTGGACCCTTCCCTGTGTGGACATTTGGGCAGTGGAAAGAACACATCACTTGGCCGGGCGCGGTGGCTCACGCTTGTAATCCCAGCACTTTGGGAGGCCGAGGCGGGCGGATCACGAGGTCAGGAGATCGAGACCACGGTGAAACCCTGTCTCTACTAAAAATATAAAAGAATCAGCCGGGCGTGGTGGCGGGCGCCTGTAGTCCCAGCTACTCGGAGAGGCTGAGGCAGGAGAATGGCGTGAACCCGGGAGGCGGAGCTTGCAGTGAGCCGAGATCGCGCCACTGCACTCCAGCCTGGGCGGCAGAGCGAGACTCTGCCTCAAAAAAAAAAAAAGAACACATCACTTAAGATACGAAGCACACATCCCCTACATGTCCCATAAGCAATAAGTGAATTGTCCTACAGCTGAGCGCCTTTAAACCCAAGTTAAGAGGGTTTGATCTTGAAATTTCACCTGGTGATGTATCTTTTTTCAGGAATTTTTTCTCATAATGCTTTTTGTTTGTGTTTATGCAGCAAGCAAGAGAAATGGTACTAGAGATTATCCGAGAAAAAGAGCAAGCTGACTTTCGGGGTGTACGCGGCGATTTCACCTCTCGGATGGGAGGAGGCAGTATAGAGGTATGCTTAAATTACAGGTTAGTAGGCAAATGAGGTGAGGACCAAAGCTGTAGGTCACACTTTTGTTAGCTCTTTCACCCTGAGCAAGTTAGTTAACTTTTGTCTCAAAACCTTAAGAATTCTCTCGCCTCTTAGGGTGGGTGCGAGGGTGGACTGCAACAGCATCAGCCTGCAGTGAGGGGAGCTGGCTGCACTTCAGGACATGGGGCCATTTCCCTTGGTTTTGAAGCTTTGCTTTAGAGGTTAACCAGTTGCCCAGGTAAAAACCAAGGTTCAGGTTTTCTTGGTGATGTATATCATGATTCTATCAAACTCGGCAGCCTGTATTTATTGATGAGGTTGCAATGGGGTCAGAATCTATCCTAGAGAATGAAATTTTGTTGTATGCGACAACATGGATGAACCTTACAAACAGTATGCTCAGTGCAATAAGACAGATACAGAACAAATATTGTACTATTCCACTTATCTGAGGCACCTAGAAGAGTCAGATGCATAGAGGCAGAAAGTAGTAGAAGCTATCAGATGGTGGGGGAAGGAGGAGTCATTGTTTAATGGATACAGAGTTGTTGGGGATGATGAAATGTTTTGGATATGGATGGTGGTGATGGTTACACAACAGTGTGAATGTTTGTAATGTCATTGAATTGTGTACTTACAAGTGGTTAAATGATAAATATTATGTATATTTTAGCCACAATAAAAGAAAAATGAAGGAAAAAATACATTTTAAAGAACCACTAGGGCTAATGCATGGTGGTTCACGCCTGTAATCCCAGTGCTTTGAGAGGCTTAGGCAGGAGTGCTACTTGAGGCCAGGAGGTTGAGATCTGTCTGGGCAATATAGCCAGACACCACCTCTACCAAAAAAAAAAAAAAAAAAAATTATTTTAAATTAGTCCAGTGTGGCACATTCCTATAGTCCCAGCTGTTCTAGAGGCTAAGGAGGGAGGCTCATTCCTCCCAGGAGATGGAGGCTATAGTCATCCACAGTTACGCCACTGTAATCCAGCCTGGGTAACAGTGTGTATGGTGTGTATATTGGAAGGCAAAATTACTATTTTTCATCTTTTATCTATAAGCCTTATTCATTTTTATAACCATTTTGATCAAATCTCAAATTGGATGCATTTAACAGTTAAGAAAGCAGTTCAGGCCGGGCGTGGTGGCTCACGCCTGTAATCCCAGCACTTTGGGAGGCAGAGGTGGGTGGATCACAAGGTCAGGAGTTCGAGATCAGCCTGGCCAATGTGGTGAAACCCTGTCTCTACTAAAAATACAAAAATTAGCCGGGTATGATGACGTGCGCCTGTAGTCCCAGCTACTCGGGAGGCTGAGGCAGGAGAATGGCGTGAACCTGGGAGGAGGTGCTTGCAGTGAGCGTAGATGGTGCCACTCTACTCCAGCCTGGGCGACAGAGCAAGACTCCATCTCAAAAAAAAGAAGAAAAAAAAAAGAATGCAGTTCAACCACAATATTATTGCTAAAAGGGAAAAATGTCCTTTATTATATCATTTCCAGGAATGCACTATAATAAAAACTAAGTTGCGTGTTAAAAAAAATGTGTCCTGGGCCAGGCGCAGTGGCTCGTGCCTATAGTCCCAGCACTTTGGGAGGCTAAGACAGACAGGTCAGTTGAGGTCAGGGATTCAAGACCAGCCTGGCCAACATGGTGAAACCCCATCTCTACTAAAAAATACAAAAATAAGCTGGGCATGGTGGCGGGTGCCTGTAATCCTAGCTACTCAGGAGGCTGAGGTGGGAGAATCATTGGAACCCAGGAGGCAGAGGCCACAGTGAGCTGAGATTGTGCCACTGCACTCCAGCCTGGGCAACAGGGCGAGACTCAGTCTCAAAAAAAAAAAAAAAAAAAAAGTGCCCTTTAAAAAGACAGGTTTGTGAAAAGTTCTGATGAGGTTTGGTTTCTCTGTGCCTAGGTATCTGTGCCAAGGTTTGCTGTGGGGATTGTAATAGGAAGAAACGGGGAAATGATCAAAAAGATCCAGAATGATGCTGGTGTGAGGATTCAGTTTAAACCAGGTGGGTTTGATGATTCAAAAATCCTTAGTGTTAAAAGGATGATAAAATACCTTACGAAACAAGGGCTTGGCTGTTGTTTCATGTGTGTTCACCTTTCACATCCTTGCAACATTCTGCTCCCAGATTACCAATCTCAGTTTCTTCTCCCAGCCTTCTTTTCCCTCCCCGGATACATGTCTGTCACCTTTGATTTCCAGGCCTTTTTTCTTTTTTCTCCTTGGAGTATATGCATAGTATGTCATAAATGCATAGTATGTCAGCTTTTGATTTTGCCAAGTAAAATTTAAAAATATATATATATAATTTTGATTTTATTAAATTGGAGATCATTTAAAACCACATACAAAGACAAAACATCTTAGAATAAAGGACAGATTTTTAAATTTTATAAACTTGCCTTAATGAGCAAAATTTTTGACATGGTCTGAAAAGAGGAAAACATGGCAGGCTCTTCTCTGGAAGCTATTGCCATAGCTCTGCTCTGACTCCCTTGGCTTTTTTAAAGTCAAGTTTTGTTTTAGTTCTTTAATGATACATTTTTTAAATGGCTATAATTGCATAAGAATTGAGCATTGACCTGAAACATTCGAACCAATATAATTACACACATTTTCCTATCACCCACATCACTCCAAAAGAGTCCCTGCAGCTGGCAGTATTCCTGTTGCCCCTTTTGGCACCGCGGGTAAGAATATTGATTGGGAATCAGATTAATCCTTGTTTCCTTCTAACGTTGGGCTTTTTTCTAATCCTGTCTCTCACCTGGCTCCTCAGACGATGGGATTAGTCCAGAAAGAGCTGCCCAGGTCATGGGCCCTCCGGATCGGTGTCAGCATGCAGCGCATATCATCAGCGAGCTGATTCTTACAGCCCAGGTGGGTCCAGCTCTGCGGAGTGTGAGTGTTTGGGCTGCAGAAGTGAAAAGTGCTACCCGGGGCTCTCGGTGCAGCACCATAGAGCTGTCACCCTGAGGCGCCTCAAGTCACATTATGGGAAACCAGCAGTTTCTCTACATCAGCCTCTTTCCTGCTTTCTTGGTATTTTTTTTCTGCTCATTAATTATTATTCTGCCTTTATTTACCTCACCATCTAGATTGCCTTTACACAGTAAGTTTCTGGCTATTTAAACCATGTGGGGAAATACCATGGAGATTGGTCGCCAAGTTTCAAATAATCAAGTGTATTTAATGTTAATCTGTGTTAGTAAAATCCGGTCTTAGTGGTAGAAAGCACTTCAGGGTCCTCCAAATTTGGTCCTAAAGCTGCCCTTCATGCACTTGATTTCTGCACATCTTTGGACTGTGAGCCAGCCTGTATGACAGTGCTAGGAACCCCTGTAACTGATGGTAGGACTGAGGATACATTTGAGAATGACCAGAACGGAAGAATAAAGCAAGAGATTGGAAATTATAGTCCCAGCTCTGCCATCAGTCATGTGACCTTGGAGCAGCCTTTGAACCTCTGGGTCTGGTGTTCCCAGCAGCACACTCAGGGCGCTTTGCACCAAGCAGTGTTCTCCATGTGATCCCCTAAGAGCCATCTGGTGGTTCTTACTCAAATTACAAATGTGTAGGCCCCCACCCCAGATCTACTGAATCAGCATTTCCAGGGGAGGGTCTTGGGTCTTCACTAGAGACCCAGGCAATTCTTAGGATTAGACAAGTTTATGAAACAGCCACTAAATCAAGCTCGTTCAGCCTGTGGGCTGCACGCAGCCGAGGAACAGCATTGAATGCAGCCCAACACAAATTCATAAACTTTCTTAAAATGTTACGAGATTTTTTGTGTGGTTTTTTTTTTTTTTTTTTAAGCTCATCAGCTATCATTAGTGTTAGTGTATTTTATGGGTGGCCCAAGACAATTCTTCCAGTGTGGCCCAGGGAAGCCAAAAGATTGAACACACCTGCTCTAAATGATCTCTAACATCCTTTTTTTTGTAGCAAGAGTTTATGAACCTTGGCCAGGCACTGTGGCTCACTCTTGTAATCCCAGCATTTTGGGAGGCCGAGGCAAGCGGATCACCTAAGGTCAGGAATTCGAGACCAGCCTGACCTACATGGTGAAACCCTGTCTTTACTGAAAATACAAAATTAGCTGGACATGGTGGCTCACGCCTATAATCCTAGCACTTTGGGTGGCCGAGGCGGGTGGATCACCTGAGGTCAGGAGTTCAAGACCAACATGGTGAAACCCGTCCCTACTAAAAATACAAAATTAGCCGGGCATGGTGGCGCATGCCTGTAGTTTCAGGAGGCTGAGGCAGGAGAATTGCTTAAACTCAGGAGGCGGAGGTTGCAGTGAGCCAGGATCCCGCCATTGCATTCCAGCCTGGGCAACAAGAGCAAAACTCTGTCTCAAAAAAAAAAAACAAAAACCAAAAAGAGTTTATGAGCCTTGCGCTACAGAGGCTGTGAGATGTTTGGGAGAAAACCTTTTCTTTGAGATCTGTGGCATACCCAGAACGTTGACTGTGCGCTCGTGTGCGTGTGTGAACATAAATTCTAAAATTGCCTTGTTTACTTGGCAGTTGTCTCTCATAAAAGCAGAGTGCGGGGGAAAAGCACTCCAATTGTCTCAGCTGTCTGCTGGTTTAGATTCTGGGTAAACATTCAGTTTACTCTAAATCAACACGAGCAGGTTTTGCCCAACATTTCTTCAGTGTGTTGAAAAGTCTGTGCAGCTTCTCCCTTCCATGAAATAGCTCTTAGCTTGACCAGGTTCACCCTCCACATTTAAGAGAGTTTAAATACTGCAGCTCCAAAATCACTCAGCAGACGGCGGCTAGAATGAGACTTGCTGCCATCTCAATGAAAGGGCTCTTCCTCTGTCAGCTGTTAGATTTAGGTTTTTCTCTCTGCTTGGTGAATAGTGCGGGAATGATTCAGAGACTTCTCCAGCCCCTCATGGGGAGGAGGCCCTGGCAGGTTCCCTCTATTCCTCTCTTCTAAAGTAACCCTGAATGGTCACTCTTGAACCTGTTGCTGCTGCTGCTGCTTGGGGGCACGACAGCCAAGAAGTTTTCTAAAACTGAGTAAAATACGTTTATCCTTCTTGCTGATTGGAGTGCCAGGTGTTGTGACTCATAGCAGTGCCTGGTCGGGGAGGGTCAGCACGCTGTCCACATCTGGCTTCCCATAGGCCCAGTATGTGTCCGCCGCAGGAAAGAGGGGCCTCAGCTGCAAGGGAGAAACCAGCTCTTGATGCCTGCAGATCGGGGCCTAGTGAGGAAAGCTCCAGGGAGAAAGGCCGCTGGGCTTCAGCCTTGGAGTTTGTGTCTGCCTATTTCTGTTGGATACATTTGAGCTGTTTATGTAACTGCGTGTGTTTGTCTGTACAGGTCCTCCCGGCTACACCTGTGATGGGTGTTAATTCTGGCTTAAAAGAGCCCTTCAGAATGAGAAGTGTGGAAAGGTGCTAGGTTCTAATGGGTGGCATTGATTACATCCTGTCACTTAACCTCCTCCCTGGAGAAGAGGAGCAGTGGTGCTGTGGCAGTGGCAGAGGTCACTAGAGCCCTGTGATCTTTCCAGGAAAGAGACGGCTTTGGAGGCCTGGCAGCAGCCAGAGGAAGAGGTCGTGGCCGTGGTGACTGGAGTGTGGGAGCCCCTGGTGGCGTCCAGGAGATAACATACACAGTGCCAGCCGATAAGTGTGGCCTCGTCATAGGCAAAGGTAAGAGGCAGCTGGGGTTTCACATCCCCCTTCAGCTGTTTGGCTTGAGGGAAGGCAGGTCACGGGACCTCCGGAACCTTTGGTGAAGTCACTTTGCTGCTGCAGGCTGGGGCTGCCCGGTCTGGGGGCAGTAGCCACCTTCTGCCGAAACCCTGCTTGGCATGGTTCTCTGAGGCTGCTGACGGGCCTGTTGTGAGGAGCAAAGTGAATTTTTTCCTGTGAGTATGAAGAGACAGCAGTAAAACTCCCTGCCTGTTGAGGGCAGCCTAGCTTGGTGAAAAGATACCTTGCGCAAGATGGGGGGCCTTTGTCAGTCAACTGGTAATTAACTCACCTCCAAGGAACTTAGAGGGACGGTTGAGACAACATCTGCAGTGAAAATTCCTTCTCCACAGTGTGTCACTTCTTCCCCTTACCAGGTTTGAGTATTTGGTCTTGATCTGCACAACGTGTGAAAATGATTTTTATCCTTTCTGCGTATTTACCGTGAGTCACGGACTCTCTGTGGAGGGAAATAAACATTGATTTGTTAGTTTTTTCTGGGCATTTTGGAGAACATTAGGAAGAAACCCTCATTCATGGCTACTGTAGCTCTTTCTTGTCCTTCACTGAGAACCAGGAGAGAGCAGCCACATTTCTCAGCCATTGGCAGCAGTTCATCTTGGCTAGCCCTGGGACCCAAAAAGGCTACTGAGACCAGGGCCGAGGCTGTGGGGCCTCTCCCAGTGTGGCAGCAGGGCTCAGCTTCCATGGGGCTCTGAGCCAGGCCTCGCTGCCAGCAGGGGACTCCCGTTGTCACTGGGTTTCGTATTTGCCTTCATTAGGTATTTGACAGCATGTGGAGAAAACAGTCGTCTCTCCAGAATTTCTCAAATTTCTTTGATCACCAAATGCCTCTTAGCTGCTTGAAGGGTGCTTGTATTGGATAGGCAAGACTCAGGGATGCTTCACCAGCAGAGACCTCCAGAGCTGGGCAGGTGGGAGCCCCCTACACTCACCTCCCAGGAGCTGCCCTCGTCCCTGCCCACAGACACTGTGGGCTTTATGCTCTTGCAAAATGCAAGAAACCGTGTTGTCTTTTAGATGCTGAACCACTCAGAGTTGGTAGGAACAATGTGGGTTTGTGTTCATTTGCCGGCAGGTGTGCGGGCTGGTGAGTGTTTGGGGATATTGCAGGCTGCGCCAGATGCTGCCAGAAGTCCCACGCTAACCAGGCCGTCAGCCTGACTGCTGTGAGACTGCAGCTAGTTGATGCCTGTAGGGTGACGATTAGCTAGATCTAGATTTCTTGGCCTTTTGCAAACCGTTTTGTCAGCGAAGTTTTCATTTGCTTGTGTCTCTAAACCCTGACTGAGCGTTGTTGCCTCACCATGACAGGTTCTCATAGTGAGCCCTTGGTGCTCACAGAGCAGCCCCTCGTAGTTGGTCCTCCACAAACTCATCCTGAGTGGTTCCTAGAAAACAGTAATGAGAATGAAGCAGTAACTGGTCTGTGTCCCATGCTTGAATAGCAGCCTAAAGAAGCCTAATTGGCGTCTCGGATATGGGAGGGTCTTTCTATGTCACGCACACACCCCACTAAACACACACACACACACACACACACACACACACACACACACACACACCCTCAGGGCCCATGTGAGACATCTCTTTTCCTTGAGATGGGCGCCTGGGCAAGGGAGAGAGGAGCCCCATGCAGTCAGGCCCAGCTTTCCTTGGCCTCTGGCCTGGACAGACGCAGAGCCTCCCTGGCCCCTGCTGGATTTCCATGATAAACACAGCAACATTGACAGATAGCGCAGCCAGCCTGCTCTTGTCAGCCAGGCCTTTTAGCAGGTTTGATTAATTGCTTTACGATTTCACGTCCAGCCGGGGGGCTACTGGTGGGGCACTTCTGCCTCCCATCAGGTAGAAGAATGGAGCGGCTGCTGAATGAGTCTATAGACAGCCACCATGTGCCAAGCTAGTGACCTCATTTTGAAGGAAGATGAACTTAAATTAACTCCTTCTGGCCCCGCGAGGTTTTGTGGCGCCTCCTTACCTTATTAGCATGTTCCCAAGGCCTGGGGATGAGGGTCCCAGGGCCCAGTAGGGAGGGCTGGGGCCTCAGCTGTCTGGGGACCGCGGGATTCTCAGTCACAGACACTCATGTCCTTGTGCTTTTGCCTCCAGACCATGTGGGTCTGGGTGGAGGCTGGTAGGGTTCCCTCGAGTCTTAGGTGTACCTGTGGAAATGGTCTCCATTTTAGTTTCTATTCTATTCTTTTTTATTTTATTTTATTTTATTTTTGAGATGGAGTTTCGCTTTTGTTGCCCAGGCTGGAGTGCAGTGGCATGATCTTGGCTCACTGCAACCTCCGCCTCTGGGGTTCAAGCGATTATCCTGTCTCAGCCTCCCGAGTAGCTTGGATTACAGGCATGCACCACCACACCTGGCTAATTTTGTATTTTTAGTAGAGACGGGGTTTCTCCCTGTTGGTCAGGCTGGTCTCCAACTCCCAACCTCAGGTGATCCGCCCGACTTGGCCTCCCAAAGTGCTGGGATTACAGGCGTGAGCCACCGCGCCTGGCCAAGTCTCTATTCTTTATTGCTCCCCAAAAAACATTGCCTAGAAGCCTGCTTTTCATGGCGCAGAGAAGATAAAATCCATGGCCTCTGAGTAAAGGGGCAGAGGTAAAGGTCCCCTAGGAGGGGCTTGCAGCGGCCCAGAGGAAATCAGAGCTGTGGGCGTTGTCCCGGTGTGTCCCCAGACAGGCGGGTCTGGCCAGGGTGGAAAATGCAGGGATGCTTCTCTGAAACTCCAGCAGGACTTTAAGGAAGTCACAAGCATAGCATTTGGTTCTGTTGGTCATTTTTTAAATTTAAAACCACCCTAAACTTAACCAACCTCTTCTGCATGCGACCTTATCTGCATGCCATGCCTCCTGGCATCTTTTCTCCCCTGTAAGGGCTGCCCCTGCTGCCTTCAGGAAGGACCACCTGTCTTTTTCATTCCTTGACCTCTGTAGAGTCCTGGCAAGACGGCCTTGTGTCTGCCTTTAGCGTCCCCTCCCGACTGGCCTGATAGGCTGTTGAGACAGGGCTTTTCTGGCAGTGGGTAGAGGGAAGCTTGGAGTGTTTGGAGGATTGTGGACAGTGTCTGGGTGAGGTGCCACATGGCATTTAGGGCCTGTTTTTTTGACTGTGGGCATGGAGGAGGGGCCGACACTGGCCCCCGGCCTTTGCTTTTGATCACCCGGGCTCACTGCTGCCCTATACCAGCTTTGGAGCAGATTACCTTTTTCTCCACTTTTCCAAACTGTGCTCCAAGTTATCCTTGTATTCTGGCTCCTCCTAGCAACGCTCCATCCTCCACGGAGTTGAGCGGAGCAGATCCGCAAGTTCTGTGAATTGCAGAAGAAGAATCCAACTATTGTTACGCCGCTGGAGCTTTTATTACGCAAATTTCATTCAGAGACTGAGAGTCTCACAGGTTTTTGAAAGAGACCAACTAAATTTTCATTAGCCCTACTCCACCCAGGTCTCTGTGACCTCCACGCCATCCTTGCACTGCCTATCTAGACTGTCACCCCATGGAGGAGGCAGGGAGTTGAGAAGTGACACGGTGGGATACTGAAGGCCCGAGTGGGCTCCAGGCATGGTTGGGCCTGTGGTCATCTGTTTGGCCTATGGAGAGAGTTGCCCACAGCCAGGCTGAAGGCCCCATTGTCATGGAGGGGCCCTTGGCTCACCATTCTTGTGTTAAGAAGGGCAGTGCCATCCCTGGCTGGGCGGGAGCCCCACAGCTGGCTCCATGGTGTAGACCCACAGGCCTCAGCTGAGACCTGGTCACTGGGCCACTCAGGGCCTTCACATGGAGGTTTCACATGGCATCTGTGGCCTCAGCTTGGCCTTGAGAGAAAGTCCAGCTTCACTCCAAAGCTACTTTTGCAAGTGAGAGAGCCCTGGGTTTAGTTGGAACCACTTTGGAGTAAATAGAGAGTACTTCTCTACTGTCAGGGCAAATGCCGACGTGCACAAAATCCCCCCGAGTCCTCTTCTGGAGCCAAGTGCCCCAGAGCCTCAGGGGTTGCCATAGTAGCCGCTTACTCTTCTGTCTGTGTTCTGCTGTCCACAGGGGGTGAGAACATCAAAAGCATCAACCAGCAGTCAGGGGCGCATGTGGAGCTTCAGAGGAACCCCCCTCCCAACAGCGACCCCAACCTGCGGAGATTCACCATCAGGGGGGTTCCCCAGCAGATCGAGGTGGCCAGGCAGCTCATAGATGAGAAAGTTGGCGTACGTACAGGGTCCTTCCCCCACCTGGCTTACTCATAGCTGTTTTCTTTTGGATGTCCAAGGTACCAGCTTTTCCCGCCACCTTGTGCTTCTTGTGCCTGTGGGTTCTTACATCACATGAGGGCAAGCCCCCTCCTGCTTTGCCGAAGGGAAGGGTCGGAGACCCAGGGAGTGCCAGAGCCAGGCCCAGAAGCAATGAAGGAAGCCTGGCAGGACTCACCAAGGCCACAGCAGCCGAGGCCCCAGAGCCGTTCCCCTGCGGGCTTAGATGAGCGGCTGGGGCGGCAGCCTCCCCCCACGCTGTCCCGGGACTCCGCTGGCATTGCCCTGGCGGCCAGCCCAGCAGGCAGCTTTCATTGACTCTGGCTTTAGTTTCAGGCACCTCAAGGCAGATAAAGAAAGGGAGTGTTGATGGAGGACAGATGGGCCACTGCTCACCTCAATGGGGACGTAGAATGGCAGAAAGAGCCTTGGGCCAGCCTAAGTTGACGGGAGAGTCAAGCAGGTTGGTCCCTACCCCCAGGGTGATGCCAGGGCAGTTGTGGTGGTGCCAGGACTGGCTGTATGGTGGTATTGGTTGCTGGAGGGCAGAAGCCATTTCTGCAGCGCAGCCTGCTGTGGGAAGGAAGGCTAGTGTGAGTGCGTAGGTGTCCTTACTTCACTCGACTCCATCCCCCCAAAAGCTGGGCTTTGCCTCGGGGTGGGCCTGGGCAGAGGAAAGAGGTGTGCAGCCAACAGTGGGTGAGATCTCCCTCTGTGCCCCCACAGGGGACCAATCTCGGAGCACCTGGAGCCTTCGGACAGAGTCCATTCAGCCAGCCGCCCGCCCCACCTCATCAAAAGTGAGTCTTTTGCCTCAGTCTTGCCTGGGAGAATTCACTCGCTCCCAAGAGATCCCCTGTCCTTTCCAGCTGCTTCTAGGGAGTGCCAGCCAAGGCCTGAAGTTCTGGGTGTGGGCAGGACTCATTTCTTTTCCTCTCACCAGCGTCCCTCCGGCCTATCACTCACTGACCTCAGCGTGGGGTGGGAGCCTCTCAGAGGGCAGAGGGTCTTCTGTCCCGACCGCCCCCTCAGTGCCTTGGGGCTGGGGGGGAGGGGACGAGCCCTCCGTGGTGAGGCGCTCAGTCTGTTGTCTCTTCCCCTTTCCCAGTACCTTTCCTCCAAGGAGCTCCGGGTGCTTCCCAAACATGGCTGCCAAGGTGAACGGGAACCCCCACAGCACCCCCGTGAGGTAGGTGACCTGCTGTGACTCAGCTGGGGACAGACGGGACTAGGATGGTCACTTGGCTACTGCCGACAGGCAAGGGTCCGGTGATGCTTGGCTGGGGTGAGGGAGGTGAGCAGTGAAGAGGGAGACGACAGGGGTGACTTGCCCCCTATAGGAACGAGTGACTCTCTTGTCATCCACAGTGGTCCTCCGGCCTTTCTGACCCAGGGCTGGGGCAGCACCTACCAGGCGTGGCAGCAGCCCACACAGCAGGTCCCAAGTAAGTGACTCGGGGCTGGGAGTGCCTGCCCTCCAGAAAGGCTGGGGCCCACAGAAGTCCTGGGGCCAAAACACCCTCGCTCAACTCAGCCAGCAGGCCCAGGATGCCCCTCCCCAAATGACCAGGAGCCCTCCAGGTGGGGCTTGGGGCCTCCTGCAGGCCTGTACTGGGGGTTGTGCATGCTCAGAGAAAGGCCCCAAGGGAAACTGCACAAACCTCAGGCGGGCTGGGGACTCTGGGCTGGCCCTCTCTTGGCCCACCTGTCCTCAGAGCTCTGGGCCTCTGCCACTTTTGTTCCCCATGCATGGGTGGGGATGGGTTGAACCAGCTTCTGCTCCTCCTCTTCTCCACCCCCTGGGGGGCTGGCTCCTGGCCCCCCAACTCCCTCCCCCTGCCTTGGGTGGCTGCCTTCCTCTCCCCTCTCAGGCTTCCATCTCCTGAACTTTTCAGAAGCAAACAGCTAGGGAACGACTTCTGCTGCATCCCGCCTCTCCAGGGAGACTGGTTGTGAAGGAGAAAGTCCTGGTGGGAATCAAAGCCGCCGCCCACTCTGTCCCCACAGCCGCTTCAGGAACCACTGTTGGGTTTCAGAGCTGGTCTAGCCCCTCTGGCATGGCCTTCACAAAGCAAAGCAGAACCCTTACCTTAGTATGACCCAGGTTCTCTTGACCCATCTGGAGTTTCTGTCCTGTGTTTGGAAAGGCTTCTTCAGTGTCTGCAGATTCTGACAGCACCCAGGCCGCAGGCCCCGCCCCACAGCCTGGCTCGGAGGGCCTGAGCCCCCTTTCTGGGGTTCTGCCACTTCAGCCTTACACAGAGTCCTGAGGCCAGTGCTGTGTGGCCTTAGGCATGCCCTGCCTTCTCTGGAGCTCCACTTCTGTCACGTGTAAAATCAGGGGTTTGAGTTTGAATTCTAAAGTACTTGCATGCTCTGAAATTGTATAGTTGTGTTTCTTCCCTTTTTTCCCCAGTATCTTATTATGAAACGTTTCAAATATCGTAGAACACTCTGCAGTGAGCACCCACACGGCACCCAGATCCCACCATCCATCCCCTTACCCTCTGCTCACTTGGCCACGGGGGCTGACCCTGTTTCCTTTCCTCGGCTCCTCACCTGCTGTTCTAGTCTGAGAGAATCCTCCAGGCAGCAGGGTGGCCAGGATTGACTCTGGGGACACTGAGGCCTGGGAGGCCTTCAGGGGAAACGGCCCCCTGGCGGGTGGAACTGGCAGAGGCCTGTGGGCTGAGGAAGGGAGAGCGCAGGAGGCACCCAGTGGTTGGGCAGCCTTCATCTCATGGTGTGGAGCTTGGCTTTTTTTGTTTATTCAGGGGTTTTGCAGTTGAGAACCGGTTTGGGTTGGTGAAATATTATTTGGCAGCAAAGTCCTGGTTGCCGGCACCCTCTGCGTCTGAGGGAAGAGTGTTTGCTGCCTGTGTCCCTTTCGTCCTGCTCCTATGGGAGGAATTAGGGCGTCTCCTTCCCTCCTTCCTCCCTCTGCTTGCTTCTTCCCCACACTGCTCCTCAGTCTGCAGTAAAGTGAACTAGTGGCGAAAGCATGTGGCTGCGTGCTCTCTGCAGTGGTTCGCCCTTCCTCCCTGCTTCAGGCTCCAATCCTTATAGGGGACAAGACAGTGAGGGGGCCTTTTGTGGGCCTTGGCAGGTGGACACCTGAGCCAGCCCCAGCCTGGGCAGAAGGAGAGGTCCTGACTCACCGCTGTGGTCAAGTCTTTGAAACCCCTCTTGTGCCTGGCAGAGTCCTGAGGCTCTGTTCCTCGATGCTGGCTGTTTCTCCGCCTCCCCCAGTCTTCACTGCCCACATAGCCTAGAGGGTGAACCCAGGGTCCTGCACAGAAGAGAAGGGCTGGACCACCCTAACACATGCACCCCCTTTCCCTCTGCCCTACCCCAGCCGGCCTGAGGCTGGACAGGGTCCAGGAGTGCACTGGTGCCGCCCGCCCCTCCTCCACATGGCCCCTCCACTTCCGCTGGTCCAGAGGCACAGCCCCCAGGCCTTGAACAGAGGGCCACACGAAGAGAGTGCTCAGCAGCCTCTGGAGTCTTTGTCCTTTGGAAGGCTGATTGGGGAGCCTCAGAACAGCAGTGGCTGTGGCCCTCAAGCCCCCCATCTGTGGACCCACAGCTCGCGTCTCCATCTGAAGAGGGTCAGGCTAGCCTTGCTAGTTGCCCTGTGTGCCCAGCCCCACCCTTACAGTGATCTTAGTTATACCCCTCCTCCCAGCCCTGCCAGCTGCCACCTCCTTCCCAGGCAGGGCTGCAGAGCCGTGTGTGGCCAGGAGCGAGGTGGAGGAGTGCAGGGCAGGGCCTACAGCTGGCGGGCTGGGGCTGAGGCTGTGAGGAGCCCGCAAGGCCTGACTGCTTTTGTGTTCTTCGCACAGGCCAGCAGAGCCAGCCGCAGAGCAGCCAGCCCAACTACAGCAAGGCCTGGGAAGACTATTACAAAAAACAGAGTGAGTGCCCGGCCCTCCTAACCTGTGGCTCCCGGCAGCACAGTCGCCTCCAGCCCAGAGACTTCAGAGTCCAAGGCTCACTGTCCCCTCTTTTTTCCCTAATGCCTTCCCCCTGTGGCTTGATGTCATTATTTGCCTTCATCCTCCACCCTGTACCTGCCTGCTTCTCTCTGTCAGGAGTCTGGGCGTAGTCAGTCAGTGACCACAGGCTGCCCTGCGACTCGGCACAGGCCTGCCATCCCCTCCTCTTTATTCTCCCCCTGCTGGGCTCCAAAGGACTTGAGGTGGGCGTGGCACCTGGAAGTGTGGGCTCAGCTGGCGTCTGGTCTCCTTAGGGACTGAAAGATTCCGGTTGGGTGCCACCTGGCCGGCAAACAGACCAACCAGGCGTCTTGTTCTCTGTCTCGGTGCTTCAGGGCAGATGAGGAGAGGTGGTGAGATTCAGGGAAGGAGGCCTTACCTGGGCATTGGAGCTGGGTGCTTAGTTTCTCCTCTTAAGTAGGCCCGTTTTCTAACTACCAGAAATGAAACCAGCCTTCAGAGCAGGGCGAGGGACCCAACAAGCAAAAGGTCTCTGGGCAGTCATGTAAAGTCAGGACCAGACTCTCGGGATATATCCCACGATTACTAGGCTGGAGGATTGGGGGCTTCTTTAAAGAGGTATCTCACGTGCCTTGTGTTTGGAGGATGTTTCTTGCTGGTTGGAAGAGATCGGGTTGAAGGTCACCAGAGAAATGGTCCCCCTGGTGCTGGAATCATCGCCAGGTTCATGGCCCTTCTAGGGGTTGGAGGTGGGGGTGTTGAGTCATGGTCACCAGGGGACCTGGTGTAAGCTCAGCTGCCCAGTCTTCCCCAAATCCCGATTCCCAGACCCCTGGGCCTGTGTTGAAGCTGTTCACAGGATTTGGACACTATCACAGGCACCCAAGTTAGGCACTCCCGTTCTCCCCCACCCCCACCCCCACCCCAGGATCCCCCCTTCGCTGTCTGTCACGGGGCCCTGGGAGTTGACGGGGCAGGCAGGGAGATGCAGAGAATGCGCTTCTGCCGAGAGAAGGCAGGCGTGAGGATTGGTCTTCACAGGCATAGCAGGGGCCGGGCAACAAGAGGCTAACAGCACCTTTTGTAGCATGCCCTCCTGCAGCAGCAGCCTCACCGCGCCGCCTCCTAGACCTCCCTGCCTTCCAGCCGTCCGGAGGGAGAGCAGATGCCCAGGGCCTTTGGGAAGGGTCCTGCCCAGTGCACCTCCGCTCCCGATAACCTGTGTTTCCCCCTTTGTCAACCAGGTCACGCCGCCAGCGCTGCTCCTCAGGCCAGCTCCCCACCGGACTACACAATGGCCTGGGCAGAATATTACAGACAGCAGGTCGCTTTCTACGGACAGACGCTAGGGCAGGCGCAGGCCCACAGCCAGGTCTGTAGCTAATCACCAGCACCGCCGCCACTCCCTAGCCCCAAGCCCCTGCTCCCAAGCCGCCTATGTTTCCTGACCCCAGGATGAGAGCGCTGGGCTAGGAGGAACCTCTGGGCCCCGTAGCTCCTCAGCGAGGCTGCGTCTGCTGGAAGCCCGGCTCCAGCCCCTCTGTCCCTCCTCGCTCCGGAGAAAAAGAGTTTAGGTCAAGTGGGAGGATTGGGGGCGCAGCCCCTGCAAGGAAGTGCCTGATCTTTCCTCAAGTCCAGGCCACAGACCTCAGGGCTGATGAGTAGTCTCTCTCTTCCTCTAAGCCTCAGTTTCCCTAACTGTAAAGGAGCCAGTGCAGAGGGTGCACTCCAGCAGCTGCTCTCAAGGAGAGTGGAGTGGCCAGGCCATCAGCCATGCCCGGGCAGCAGCAGGAGGCAGTGAGAGGGCAGGGGGAGCAGAGCCCAGCTTTCCTCTCCTGTGCACAACCTAGAGGGTTCTGTTCAGAGGCCAAAAACGGATTTCTTATTAAAGAAGGGAAGACGTCCAAGTGTTCCCACAGGGCGTATTTCCCGCCTGATGCCAGTCAGGTCCTCGTGGATAACATTTCAGTTACCTCCTGGCCCTGGACTCAGCTGGTTGGGCCTCTCACTGCCAAATTGGCCGTCTGGGTCTGGTCCTGGGGAAACAGGTGTCAGGGCTGGTGGCGACGGAGGAGAAGCGTGGCTCCCACTGTCCGCTCTTCCCTGCCCCAAGTCCCTAGTGGAGAGAGAAGCCCAAGACCTCCTCTTCAGCAGAGGTTTTGTCTGGTCCAGCTCCCGTGACGTGAGACCCGGGGGAGGTGCTGGGACACGGCCCTGTCTGTGTGTGTCGGTGCCAGCGTGGCGCCAGAGGGGAGAGGGTAACCTGTCACCTCCTTACTGGCACACAGACCTGAGGACCTGCCGTCACAGACTAACTCCTCTTCCCTTCCGTTCACAGGAGCAGTAGGACAGTGTCCTCGTGGCCAACTATCCCCTCAAAATCATTGTCAAAGAAAACCTATTTGTAACAGAGGTTTTTACATTTGCAAACCTTTTGATGAAGAACCGTTGCTTTGTTCTGTGAAACACTATATTTAGATTAACGGAATTTTTCTAAAAATCGGGAAAATTAGTTACTAAAAATTGCTGATCATTTTTGTTTCATTATTTTTGTTATTTCAAATGTATAAGCTCTGGGATTCTTTTTGGAGCAATACCTACAAAGTCAGGCACCAGAACGTGCCTCAGAGCTGTGACATTTCAACATGATGGTTTTGGTTTTGTTTTGTTTTGTTTCGTGTCCTTTTTATTTGCAGTTTTTTCTGTTGCAACAGAAAGTGGCTTGGAAGTCTTAGGTGGTATGTAACAAATTCTTTTTAAAAATTTTAAAGCAGTATTTAAGTATTCTTAAATGTGTAAATTCATTTAATGTTTTACTTCTAATTTCTTGTATCTTGGCTGTCTGGTTTTATTGCATTTTTTTAAAAAACTGAACTATTATGTATTGTAATGAATGATGTGAATTCTGAATTGAGACAGATAATTGTATTGCTGTCCAACAGGGGTTGGGAGGGGCATTTTGTAGGGTTTGTATAATTTCTAGAGTTCGAAAGGGGTAATATAAAAATGTGTTCATGTGTTTAGCATACGTTTTTTTCATGTCTCCATTACCAGTTGCAATTGTGTATCTAAGACCTCCAAGCTTGTTTTTAAAACAAAACAAAAAACCTTTCTCTATTCTCTCAGAAATATAAATACTGTTATTTTTAATATTAAGAAATTCAATATAACTTTTAACACACACTGTGGAACATTAAACCGTATAAAAATGTAGTTATAACTATTTTTAATTCCAAGGTGTTGTTTGCTTTTTTCTTTTAAATATTTTCTTAATATTTTGTCAGATTAACTAGATGAATAAATAAATCTAGTATTAACCGCATTATGAATTAAATAATTTTGATTAAATGAAAGGGATAATATGATTTCCAGTGTTTACTGTAGTGTATCTTGTACAGATAACATGTATTTTTAAAGGAAAAAAAAACGGAATTGAAGCTATTTTTTCTTGCATTTCTAATTGACCTGAGGGACATTCCGTTTGAAATGTACTGAAGTTACAGTTTCTGGTTTTTTCTCCTTATTTTTCTTATAATGCTTGAAATGTCTAACTATTAAAAAAGACAATTGGAAAATATGCATGGGGTTTTTAAGAAAACAAAGTGTTCTTTTTATTTGACTGACAATTCATTTTACACTCTATATAATAAAATCTCCACAAGGCATCTTGTGGGCAAAGTCTTTCTGGCCTGTTCGCTTTCCATTCGCCGGTTCATCCCTCTGCCCCTGCCCACGGCCGCCTGAGAGGGAAAGAGGATTCCTGCGGGCCTCGCCCGTCATCTTGCACTGCGTCAGCCCGCCTTCGTTGGTGCACAGCCTAGATGTCTAGCTAGTTCGTTAAGCTAATTTTATTTTAATGGCTCTGTATGATTTGACAGCTTGACTTGAGAGCCGTGGTTGGGCCCAGCTCCCCTTCCCTGTCACAGCCAGGCGTCTCTAAGTGAGAAGTCAGTACGGGAGTGTCGTCGGATGGAGCTGGGAGATGCACTGAAGGGCGTGCGGCGGGTCAGTGGGCTTCTGCGACTGACTGGGCAGCCCCTTGCCCTCCGCCCGCTCCCCTTCCCCGCATGCCCATGCACACACGTTCGCCTACAAATGTAGGTGGGCTGCCCTAGGCGCGGTGTGGTTTCCCTGACTGTTGCTGCCTGCATCCCCCACCTCCTTGTCCCCAGCCTCACCTGTGGCTCTGGTGGTGGTGCTTTCTCGCTCTTAGCCCCGTGCCCACGGTGGGCGCCAGATTGCCAGGGGGGCTGGGACGCATCAGCACACGTGCTCATTATGTCCTGTCCTTTCATGAAGAAACAAATGGGGCGTCCTTCCCCAGAGGTGTTAAGTTACAGTCCTATGGTCTTAGGACTCGTGGCGACAGTGTGGGCCTCAGACTTGGAAGGGCATTAAGGAATAGAGAGCATCAGCCCTTGCCTCTTTTTTTCCTTCTGTCCCGTTGGTTGGGGTGACTGGCATTGAGCAGTGTCTGCTTTCACGTCTGAGCGGGCCCTGCCTTCGCCCTCAGCCTTTCTGTGCGGGTCTCCTCTACTTAGATGCAGAGACCTGTTTTGATCCTGAACAGGGCTTGCTGGGGTGTGCCTGGCCAATACTGGCCCCTTGTCTGTACTCCAAGCTTCTGACAGGGGAAAAAAGCATCTGTGGCTCCTTCAGGCCGAAAAGGGGTGTGGAGAGCAGCCCATCTGCGGCCACGGCAGGCCTGTTGAGAGCCGGAAGACAAAAAGGAGATGTGGCATTTTTAACTGCACCTCTAGAGAATCGAGTTTGACGTTGAGAAATTGAATAGTAAAAGGCACTTGGAAAGGCGGGGGAGGGGGCCGAGTGGGAGGAGGGCGTAAACGCTGATGACGGTAATGGGAATTCAGGAGAGGGCATTACAGAGAAGACTTCCTTCTAATTCATCTTCCAAGCTCTGTGCCAAAACAGCATTTGGCATGGTTCACAGGGAGCGATTGTGTGATAATGAACCCTAAGGTGTCCCTTAATTGAAGACTGAGCATTGTGGTTTGTGCCAATAGTCATAAATGGTGCAGGCTTGCGGAGGATGCATTTTCTTAAATGTATCGGTAAGTACAGATTAGCGCTTGTCCCCAGTGAAATGCCCATACTATAAATTATGGAAATCTCTCTTTCTCTCTGATGCAATCTTTTATTGGGGGGAGGGGGTGTCGTACGACAGGAGGCAGGGGGGAAAGTTTGCAAGCATATGAAATTTGGCCTCTCATTAACATGGCGCCCAAGGAAGATGATTTTCATCAGCAGTCTGGTATACTGGAAGGCTAAAGTGCTTGAAATGTACCAAGTTCAGCGGTTGTGTTCCATTAAGAAAGATGCATGGTCATCACTGTAAGGGCGGTCGGGGTCGGGGAGGCGGGGCGGGTGGTTGCCCAGTCTGTCTTCTGAATGCATGCCCCACCCCCACCCGCCGCCGCCCATGCCTACTGGGTCTCTGCCAGCCTCCCAAGTTCAGGATTCATCAAGGACCCTGCTGAGCCGATCCCAGCCCCACCCAGAAGTTTGGGCTGGGGTTGAGGAGTTCTCAGCCAACGGGCCTCAATCAGTACTCCTGGCCTCTCATCAGGTAGGAGGCACCATCTTTCCAGGGTCACTCGAAAGCGGTGACCACCCATGATGTCCCAAAGCCCCCACAGTAGGGTGGGCTGGGGCACAGATGGCACAGTGCAGTGCCCGGTCCATGAGAACATGGGTCACCCCAGAGCCGCAGCTTCTAGCTGGCTACAGCCCCACTGTTTCCCAGCCCCACTTCTGGTCCACTAGGGCCCAGCTGGGGTTTTTTAAGATGGGCTGAAGCAAATGGGCCTGATAGATGCTTAGAGATTAATGGCCAGAAAGTGGCTTGACACTCAATTCCGCAGGGGGCTGCTGGCCCTGGTTCTGTGTCTTGGGTAGGGTGGAAGGGGAAGCAAAGATAACCCTCACCGCCCTTGAAACAATGGTCATCTTGGCTGTCCTTTGTCTTGAAGGTGTTTCTGTAGCATCTACCAAGGGGGTCCTGGCCCTTTCCAGGTACCTGCTTCCAAGGTGGTCTCTGCACCCTGGGAGGTAGAAAGGCCTCACCTCCCTATTTCACAGAAGAGGGCTCAGAGTCAAAAGACTGAGACCTGCCTTTATTCACACGGGCATGGAGGGGCCAGTTCTGTGCCAGGTTCTATGCTGCACTCCGGCTGGGGCTTCAGAGGAGAGCGTGACCACCGCCTCCTGGGGGCGCACTGTCTTTTGTAGTCACCACCAGGGGAGATGGTTGGCAGGATGGGAGAAGGTCTTGAAAGTTAGGGTTGAGTACCAACCATGGCCAGCCCTGGAAGTGCATTACAGTCAATCATCATTTTCAATTCCGTATTTGCAAATTCACCTACTCCCCGAAATGTATTTGCAACCCCCAAATCTACTCCCACAGAGCATTTGCGGGTCATTCACGGTGAAAAACGTGAGTTACCAGATGCACGTGTTCCCAGCTGAGGTAGAAAAGGCGATGCTCTGCCTTCTGGTTTCAGCTCTCGTGCCATAAATAAGTACTTTTCCTTGCAGTCTACTTAGTGCCACAGTTTTTGCATTTTGTTTCTTTTTTTTTTTTCTTTGACAGTTTCACTGTCTAAAGTGGCCCCCAAGCATGGCACTAAAGGGCCATCTAGCATTCCTAGGCATAGGAAGGCTGAGGTGTAGCTGATGGAGACAATACATGTGTTCTGCTTCTTGCAGGCCTGAGTTACGGTGCTGTTGGCCATGAGTTCAATGTTAATAGATGAACAATATACATATTAAGTAAGGAGTCTTTATTTTTATTTATTTATTTGTTGAGATGGAGTCTTGCTCTGTCACCCAGGCTGGAGTGCAGTGGCACAATCTCGGCTGACTGTAACCTCCGTCTCCCAGGTTCAAGCAATTCTCCTGCCTCAGACTCCCGAGTAGCTGGGATTACAGGCGCCCACCAACATGCCTAGCTAATTTCTTTGTATTTTTAGTAAAGATGGGGTTTCAGCGTGGTCAGACTGGTTTCAAACTCCTGACCTCAAATGATCCACCCATCTGGGCCTCCCAAACAGCTGGGATTACAGGCGTGAGCCACCGTGCCTGGCCAATAAGGGGTCTTTAAACAAAAACACACATAAAACAAGATTACGAAGTGCTGATGCATGCCTGCAGTTCCAGCTACTAGGGAGGCTGAGGGAGGAGGATCACTTGAGTCCAGGAGTTCGAGGCTGTAGTGAGCTATGTCCGTGCCTGGGAATAGCCACTGCATTCCAGCCTGAGCAACATAGCAAGACCCCATCTCTTAAAAAAATAAAAAAGAGGCTGGACGCAGTGGCTTATGCCTGTAATCCCAGCACTTTGGGAGGGCAAGGTGGATGAATCACCTAAGGTCAGAAGTTTGAGACCAGCCTGGTCAATATAGTGAAGCCCTGTCTCTGCCAAAAGTACAAAAAATGTGCTGGGTGTGGTGGCAGGCAACTGTAATCCCAGCTACTAGAGAGTCTGGGCAAAAGAATCACTTGAATCCAGGAGGCAGAGGCTGCAGTGAGCCGAGTTCGCACCATTGCACTCCAGCCTGGCCAACAAGAGCAAAACTCTTGTCTCAAAAAAAAAAAAAAAACTCGGCAACCAATAGTAATGATTGAGTCCAGGATTCTGACTGCTGCGATGGCTTTGTCTGCTCCACTCTGAGTGCCCGGGACAGCCTGTGTGATGTGATAAAACATCAGCTCAGCACTGACCCACTGGCTTCTCCTGGGTGCCCCAGAGGTCTCCAGGATATCACGAGCCCAGGGACCCTCGCTGGTCCCCTGGAGTCACATTAGCTAAACGGCTGGGAAAGAACAATGCCCACGGGCAGGTGAGCCAACTCTAAGAGCAGCCAGGACCATCCCCCAACCCCACTGCTGTGAGTAACAGATGTTTAGGTGACAACTTGGTCCATGCATGGGTGGAGCAAGGCTATTCAATCCTGGCCCACAAGACATTTCAGGAATTCCTATTTCAAGCACATTTAAAAGGAGTCAAATCCTTGGGGTGTCTCCCTCTTGTATCAGATTCTGTAACCTTGACTTCTCCGAGAAGCAGCTGCCTTGGACCCTGACCAGGGACCAGGGCCCTTCAACCGTCCCAGCTGTCACTCACTGCCAACCATTCTGCTGAGCTCACAGCAAGCCCCAGAGATCCACACACCCTCCATTCACGAGGGTGGAGTCAGGGTCTGGAGGCTGCAGCTCTGTGTTTAAGAAAAAAGGACCCAAAATAACAACAACAAAAAAAAAACAAGGTGAGCAGGATGCGATGGCACCCACCTGCAATTCCAGCACGTTGGGGGGCCGAGGTGGATGGCTTGAGCTCAGGAGTCTGAGATCAGCCAGCCTGGCCAACATAGCAAAACCCTGTCTCTATAAAAAATACAAAAACTACCAGGGCGTGGTGGCACACGTCTGTAGTCCCAGCTACTTGGGAAGCTTAGGTGGGAGGATCGCTTGAGCCCCAGGGATGAAGGTCGCAGTGAGCCAAAATCACACCACTGCACTCCAGCCTGGGTGATAGAATGAGATGCTATCTCAAAATAATAATAATAATTAATTAGAAAAATAATTAATTTTTTACAGGCTCACACCTGTAATCCCAGCACTTTGGAAGGCCAAGGTGGATGGATTACCTGAGGTCAGGAGTTCAAGACCAGCCTGGCCAACATGGTGAACTCCCATCTCTACTAAAAATACAAAAAAAAAAAAAAAAAAAAAATTAGCCTGGCGTGGTGGCACGCACCTGTAGTCCCAGCTACACGGGAGGCTGAGGCAGGAGAATCACTTGAACCTGGGAGACAGAGGTTGCAGTGAGCCAAGACCGAGCCCCTGCACTCCAGCCTGAGCTACAGAGTGAGACTCTATCTCAAAAAAAATAAACTAAAATAAGTACGGGCACGGTGTCTCACGCCTGTAATCCCAGCACTTTGGGAGGCCAAGGCGGGTGGATCACCTGAGGTCAGGAGGTCGAGACCAACCTGACCAACATGGTAAAACCCCGTCTCTACTAAAAATTCAAAATTAGCCGGACGTGGTGTCGGGTGCCTGTAATCCCAGTTACTCAGGAGGCTGAGGCAGGAGAATCACTTGAACCCAGGAGGCGGAAGTTGTGGTGAGCCGAGATCATGCCATTGGACTCCAGCCTGGGGCATCAAGAGCGAAACTCCGTCTCAAAAAATAAAAAAATAAAAAATAAAAAATAAAATAAAGTCCAACTAATAGTGTTGAGGCACCAGCTGTACCCAAGGCGTTGTGCTCAGCCCTGAGGGATGGGGCAAAGTCACTTCTCCCTACATGGAGCTTGTCTAGGAGAGGGACTTGTTTATATCTGGCAATGGTTAGTTAGCAATTCAACTTTATATTTCCTTAATTTTATTGTTTAGTGATCCTCCTACCTCAGCCTCCCAGTAGCTGGAACTACAGGTGTACCACACCCAGCTTTTTTTTTTTTTTTTTTTTTTTTTTGTAGAGACGAGGTCTCGCCATGTTACCCAAGCAAGTCTTGAACTCCTGGTCTCAAGCGATCTTCCCATCTTGGCCTCCAAAAGAACTGGTATTACAGGTGTAAGCTACCATGCCCTACCTAGCAATTCAACTTTGAGACAAAAAATTCCTCCTACACTTTTTTTTAAATCTTCTGAATCATTTTATTTTATTTTATATTACTTTATTTTATTTTATTAAGGAGTCTCACTCTGTCGCCCAGGCTGGAGTGCAGTGGTGCGATCTTGGCTCACTGCAACCTCTGCCTCCCAGGTTCAAGCGATTCTCTTGTCTCAGCCTCCCGAATAGCTGGGACTACAGATGCGTGCCACCACGTCCAGCCGATTTTGTATTTTTAGTGGAGACAAGGTTTCACCACGTTGGCCAGGATGGTCTCGATCTCTTGACCTTGTGATCCTGATTCAAACAAATAAGCAGTTGTCAATGAGGACAGTTTTTGAACTGCTTACCTTGTTGTTTTGGATACGCTGTAATAAAACTGGTTCAGGCTGGGCGCAGTGGCTCACACCTATAATCCCAACACTTTGGGAGGCTGAGGCAGGAGGATCACCTGAGCTCAGGAGTTTGAAATCAGCCTGGCTAACATGGTGAAACCCTGTCTCTACTAAAAATACAGAAATTAGCAGGGTGTGAGGCTGGGCATGGTGGCTCACGCCTGTACTCCCAGCACTTTGGGAGGCCGAGGCAGGCAGATCACTTGAGGTCAAGAGTTGAGACCGGCCTGGCCAACATGGTGAAACCTCGTCTATACTAAAAATGCAGAAATTTGCTGGGCATGGTAGAGGATGCCTGTAATACCAGCTACTCAGGAGACTGTGGCAGGAGAATCACTTGAACCCGGGAGATGGAGGTTGCAGTGAGCCAAGATAATGCCACTGCACTCCAGTCCGGGCAACAGAGTGAAACTCTGTCTCAAAAAAAAAAAAAAAAAAAAAAAGTACAAAAGTTAGCCAGGCGTGGGGGCACGCCCCTGTAGTCCCAGCTACTCAGGAGGCTGAGGTGGGAGAATCACTTGAACCCAGAAGGTGGAGGTTGCAGTGAGCCGAGATCATGCCACTGCACTCCGGCCTGGGTGGACTGAGCAAAACTCCACCCAAAAAAAAAAAAAAAGAAGAAGAAATAAATACCACTTGCACTTGTATCCGTTCTCTTTGGCTTTCTGCAGTTTGAATACATTGTGGCTGGGTGTGGATTGTGTGTGTGTTTGGTTTTTATTTGTTTTGCTTGTGTGTGTGTGTTTCTGTTTCTGGTATTTTTGTTGTGATTATTTGTTGCTATCTATCCAGATTGGTGTTCTCTGAGTTTCCTGAACCTGTGGTTATCCGCCTGTCATTAATTTTTTTATTTTTTTTATTTTGTAAGGCAGAGTCTTGCTCTGTCACCCAGGCTGGAGTGCAATGGGCAACATGGCGAAACCCCATCTCTACCAAAAGTACTACAAAATTAGCCCAGCACGGTGGCACATGCTTGCAGTCCCAAATACTTGGGAGGCTAAAGCAGGAGGATTGCTTGAGCCTGGGAGGCCAAGGTTGCAATGAGCCGAGATTGTGCCACTGTACTCCAGCCTGAAAAAAAAAGAAAAAAAAAAAAACCCCAAAAACTTGAAAGTCACCACTCTCATTATTTCATTATTAAAATTAAAAAGAAAAAAAAAAATGGCCAGGCGCTGTGGCTCACGCCTGTAATCCCAGCACTTTGGGAGGCCAAGGCGGGCGGATCACGAGGTCAGGAGATCGAGATCAGCCTGGCTAACATGGTGAAACCCCGTCTCTATTAAAAATACAAAAAAAATTAGCCGGGGGTGGTGGTGGGCACCTGTAGTCCCAGCTACTCCGGAGGCTGAGGCAGGGGAATGGCGTGAACCCGGGAGGCAGAGCTTGCAGTGAGCCGAGATGGCGCCACCATACTCCAGCCTGGGCGACACAGCAAGACTCTGTCTCAAAAAAAAAAAAAAAAAAAAAAAAAATTAACTTGGACAAACTGAAAATCGATGACTTTTCTTGCAGTTGAAACTTTTCTTGAAGTTCTCTGAGGTTTCAGAGAACTGAGTTTGCAAAGGCAAAGCTCCACCCGAGTCAGGAGAGACAGGAGAACCTGGAGAATCCCAGCGACATCTGTGGACCAGGAGCAGAAGCCACGGGAGCCCTAACTGGGAACACAGATGGGAACTTGGATGAATTTCTAGAGGCTGAGTGTGGACTGGCATCAGAGGGACAAAGTCCTAGAGTCTTCAGTCTAGGGGGTGCCCCACACTTTCATGGGTTTCCCTCCAGGAATCCCACTTGATTCTGTCGAAGAAAGATCCCGGGCCGGGCGTGGTGGCTCATGCCTGTAAGCCCAGCACTTTGGAGGCCAAGGCGGGCGGATCACAAGGTCAAGACATCCCGACCATCCTGGCCAACATGGTGAAACCCCATCTCTACTAAAAATACAAAAATTAGCTGGGCGTGGTGGTGGACACCTGTAGTCCCAGCTACTGGGGAGGCTGAGGCAGGAGAATCACTTGAACCCGGGAGGCGGAGCTTGCAGTGAGCCAAGATCACTCCAGCCTGGAGACAGAGCGAGACTCTGTCTCAAAAAAAAAAAAATATCCCACAGGCTTTGGCTGGGGTGGGGGTAGAGATCCTTGTGAAACACTCAAAGCCTTCTAGCCATGGCCCCATTCCAGGGGGAAGAGCTTTGCCAGAGCCTAGCCCAGGTAGGGGAAGGGAATTCTCCTTCCAGCCCCCTCCATCCCCCTCCAGGCTTCGCAAAGAACAAGCACAGTGCTCAGGAGCCAGGCTGCAAGGAATGAGGTCAGGAAGGAACCTGAGCCAGAGAAGGTAGCAAGTGGCACGGGGGAAAAGTGACACCCCTGCAGGGATACTTGTGAATGTCACAGCCTCAAGACCCAGGCCCAAGACAGGACTGACGACAGAATGTTCCCTCTCTCCCACACCTCACCACACCCACAGGCTGCAGTACAATCACGGGAATCACAGGCGACAGAACTCAAGGCTCAGACCTCCCAAAGTCAGGAGGGAGACAACAATGAGGACAGTAGAAGACGTGGAGCCTCTGGCACCTGCAACCGCAACAAACACCTAACACCGCCCAGCTCCTAGAAAGAGGATAATACAGCCTCGGCCGGACACAGTGGCTCACGCCTATAATCGCAGCACTTTGGGAGGCCGAGGTGGGTGGTAGCTTGAGCCCAGGAGTTCAAGACCAGCCTGGGCAACATGGCGAAAC
The DNA here is from genome assembly GCF_006542625.1 of Nomascus leucogenys. Lineage (NCBI taxonomy): Eukaryota > Metazoa > Chordata > Mammalia > Primates > Hylobatidae > Nomascus > Nomascus leucogenys. Next base: position 106,778,944 of record NC_044388.1, read on the forward strand.
CCCATCTCTACAAAAACTACAAAAAAATTAGCTGAGCTTGGTGGCACGTGCCTGTAGTCCCAGCTACTCGGAAGGCTGAGGTAGGAGGATCACCTGACTCTGGGAGTTAGAGGCTACAGTGAGCCTTGATCATGCCATTGCACCCCAGCCTGGGCAACACAGCAAGACCCTACCTCAAAAAATTTAAATAAATAAATATAAAATGCGATGGAGCACTTTCCTTTCACTGCTACAGCCGCAGCCATTGAGTATGCTCACACTTCAGAAAAGGCTCATCTCTAGTATCCTCCACTGTGGCAAGAAGAAGGTCTGGTTGAACCCGACGAGATCAATGAAATCCCCAGTGCCAACTCCTGTCAGCAGATCTGGAAGCTGATCAAAGATGGGCTGATCTTGCGTTACCCCAAGCCTGTGACGGTCCATTCCCGGGTTTAATGCTGGAAAAGCACCTTGGCCCACCGGAAGGGCAGGCACTTGGGTATAGGTAAGCGGAGGGGTACAGCCAATCCCTGAATGCCAGAGAAGGTCACGTGGATGAGGAGAATGAGGATTCTGCGCCGGCTGCTCAGAATCTAAGATTGATCGCCGCATGTATCACAGCCTGTACCTGAAGTTGAAGGGGAATGTGTTCAAACACAAGCGGATTCTCGTGGAACACAGCCACAAGCTGAAGGCAGACAAGGCCTGTAAGAAGCCCCTGGCTGACCAGGCTGAGGCCCGCAGGTCTAAGACCAAGGAAGCATGCAAGCTCCGTGAAGAGCACCTCCAGACCAAGGAAGGAGATCATCAAGACTCTGTCCCGGGAGGAAAAGGACAAGAAATAAAAGCTCCCCCTTTGTCTGTACATAGTGGCCTCCGTTATTACATGGATCAGCCATTAAAATAAAACAAGCCTTTAAAATAAATAAATAAATATAAAATGAAATATACCCTCCTCACACTAAAGACCTCTTGACCTTAGTTCCTGTTATCTGATACTGTATGTCTGGATTTCAACAAAAAATTGCAAGTCATGCCAAAAGGCAAGAAAAAAACACAATCTCAGCTGGGCGCCAAGGCTCACGCCTGTAATCCCAGCACTTTGGGAGGCTGAGGCGGGCAGATCACCTAGGTCAGGAGTTCGAGACCAGCCTGGCCAACATGGTGAAACCCCGTCTCTACTAAAAATACAACAATTAGCCAGGCATGGTGGCGCATGCTTGTAATCCCAGCTACTCAGGAGGCTGAGGCAGGAGAATCGCTTGAACTCGGGAGGTGGAGGTTGTGGTGAGCCAAGATCACGCTATTGCACTCCAGCCTGGGCGACAAGAGCGAAATTCCATCTCAAAAAAAAAAAACCAAAAAAAAAAAACATGACATGTTTTTGAGACCTAACCTCCCCCATAAAAATCTGAGGCTGTGAAAGTGCAGCTCCTCCCTGTGTGGCAGGGGGCTCTAAGCACCCCCTCTAAGAGCTCTGGGGAACAAAAGGACATCCTGCCCAGCTAGGCAACAAAAATGAGAGGGTTTTTCCCTCGAAATTCCATGGAAAGCAGGAGCTGGAGGCTGCAATGGGCTATGATGGCACCAACGCTCACCAGCCTTCGTGACAGAGCCCAAACCTGTCTTAAAAACAGAATGAAACAAAACAAAACTTTTGCCAGACATGATGGCTCATGCCTGTAATCCCAGTACTTTGGGAGGCTGAAGCAGCAGGATCACTTGAGGCCAGAAGTTTGAGACCAGCCTGAGTGAAACAGGGAGAGCCCAACACTACAAGAATAAGTTTAAAAATTAGCCGGGTGTGGTGGCATGTACCTGTGGTCACAGCTACTCAGGAGGCTGAGACTGGAAGATGGCTTGGGCCCGGAAGGTCAAGGCTGCACTGAGCCATGATCACACCACTGCACTCTAGCCTGGGTGACAGAGGGAGACCCTGTCTTAAAAAAAAGAAGAGACAACGTCGTGCCTATAGTTGATAATACCGTATTGTGCACTAAAAAATTTAAGAGAGCAGATGTCAAGTGTTCTTACCAGCATCCCCTCACCACCAGCCCCTGGCACACACACGTGGGAGCAGGGGAAGCTTTTGGGGGTGATGAGTATGTTTATTACTGTGATCGCAGTGATGGTTTCCGGCTGTATGCATATGTTCAAACTCAGCAAATTGTATATATTCGATATGTGCAGCTTATTATATATTAATTACGTCTCAATAAAGCTATTTTAAAAATAAAAATTAGGGCTGGACGCGGTGGCTCACGCCTGTAATCCCAGCACTTTGGGAGGCTGAGGTGGGCAGATCACGCAGTCAGGAGATCGAGACCATCCTGGCTAACACGGTGAAACCCCGTCTCTACTAAAAATGCAAAAAATTAGCCGGGCGTGGTGGCGGGCGCCTGTAGTCTCAGCTACTCAGGAGGCTGAGGCAGGAGAATGGCGTGAACCCAGGAGGCAGAGCTTGCAGTGAGCCGAGATGGTGCCACTGCACTCCAGCCTGAGTGACAGAGAGAGACTCCATTTCAAAAACTAAATAAATAAATAAATAAAAATAAAAATAAAATAAAAATAAAAATTGGGCCAGGCGTGGTGGCTCACACCTGTAATCCCAGCACTTTGGGGGGCCAAAGTGGGTGGATCACTTGAGGTCAGGAGTTCGAGACCAGCCTGGCCAACATGGTGAAACCCCAACTCTACTAAAAATACAAAAATTAGCCAGGCAGGGTGGCAGGTGCCTGTAATCCCAGCTGCTCACGAGGCTGAGGCAGGAGAATTGCTTGAACCCAGGAGGTGGGGGTTGCAATGAGCCGAGATCGTGCCACTGCACTCCAGCCTAGGTGACAGAGCAAGACTCTGTCTCAAAAAAAAAAAAAAAAAAAGAAGAAAAGAAAATTATTAAAATTTTTAAAAAAAGAAAAGCAAAAAGAAATCCCAGCCAGGCACAGTGGCTCACACCTGTAATCCCAGCACTTTGGGAGGCCAAGGCGGGAGGATCACCTGAGGTCAGGAGTTCGAGATCAGCCTGGCTAACATGGTGAAACCCCGTCTCTACTGAAAATACAAAATTAGACGGGCATGGTAGCTCATGCCAGTAATCCCAGCTACTTCAGAGGCTGAGGCAGGGAGAATCGCTTGAACCCGGGAGGCGGAGTTTCCAGTGAGCCGAGATCGCACCACTGCACTCCAGCTCAGGCAACAAAGGTGAAACTCTGTCTCAAAAAAGAAAAAAAAAAAAAAGAAATCCCATGGGAAGGATTCTAAAATTCTGGCAAGCATCCCTCAGCATGGTGTGGGCACTGTCCACAGGAAACAACACCTCGTGGCCAGAACCCAGCTGATTCTTCTTTGGCCTCTAGGTGTGTGGACAGCACCAGCAAGGGGCAAGTTCCCAGTAGCTGCCAGTGGAACTGACTCACCTTTAACTAAAGTCTCCAGTGACCAGGGGCTGCCAGGGCTGAGCTGGCCAAGCACCACATGACTAGCCCTTGCTCCATGCCCCCAGCTCCAGGTCCAGCTTGATGCATTGTGGGTGTGCATTAAATATTTGCATAATTAAAATAAATACATGATGATCTGAGAGTCTGGCGTGTCCAGAAGGATCTGGAATACTTGTGTCTTCTTGAACATTTGGAGCAGCAAAATTCTCCTTCGTTGTAACTACAACTAATTGAACTGGTCTTCAAATAAGTTTCTTCCCTAATTATCCAAGGTCTGACCCCAGACACAGAGGAGGGGACAGGTGGGAAGGAGTGAAGGGGGTGGGGAAGGGAAACTAGAATTAAACATCTCCGGCTGGGCGCGGTGCCTCACGCCTGTAATCCCAGCACTTTGGGAGGCTGAGGTGGATGGATCACCTGAGGTCAGGAGTTCCAGACCAGCCTGGCCAACATGGTGAAACCCCATCTCTACTAAAAATACAAAAATTAGCCAGGCACAGTGGTGTGCACCTGTAATCCCAGCTACTCCGGAGCCTGAGGCAGGAGAATCGCTTGAACCTGGGAGGAGGAAGTTGCAGTCAGCCGAGATTGCGCCACTGCACTCCAGCCTGGGCGACGGAGTGAGACTCCATCTCAAACAAACAAACAACGGCCAGGCGCAGTGGCTCACGCTTGTAATCCCAGCACTTTGGGAGGCCGAGGCGAGCGGATCATGAGGTCAGGAGATCGAGACCACAGTGAAACCCCGTCTCCACTAAAAATACAAAAAAAATTAGCCGGGCGTGGTGGTGGGTGCCTGTAGTCCCAGCTACTTGGAGAGGCTGAGGCAGGAGAATGGCGTGAACCCAGGAGGCGGAGCTTGCAGTGAGCCGAGATTGCGCCACTGCACTCCAGCCTGGGCGACAGAGTGAGACTCCGTCTCGAAACAAACAAACAAACAAACAAACAACAGAATTAAATACCTCCTTCCAGGCCAGTGTTAACACACGTTTTCTGTCATCTCAACATTTGTGAGCATTGGACTCCCGTGAGGGCAGAGGGATAAGGAGATAGGACCCCTGAGGGTTTTACTCTCTGAGCTATGGAGAGGGGAAGGGCACAGGCTTAGAGAGCATTCGAGACTCTCGCCAAGCCTCAGTTTCCTCCTCTGTAAAAGTAGGCAAACGCGGGGACACATCTCACAGAGTTGCAAGGAGCTGCCTACGTGTGAATGTGCTGGACCCAATGCTTCACCTGGGAACAGAAAGGATCTCTTGAGGAGCAGGGTCACTGGTGCATTGTCCTCCATGCTGTTGACAGTTTGGGAGCTGGGGTGGTGGGGATGATATGGGAGGTGCTGGGGAGGCACCTCACAGGGTGGACAGGCCAGAGGCTGGAAGCAGAGGCCGGGGGAGACTGAGGCCCTGGCTGCAGGGAAGGGGAGGGAATGGAATATCTTCAGTGGGCCCAACCCACTGCAGCGGGTCCCTCCAGCTCCGATCTGGGGTCTGAGGACACGTCCCGCTGTTTGTGTCTACTTAGGAGGGAGCATTTATGACTGGGCTTCACCATCTCTTTCCACATCCTGCCTGGGCCCCCGGGTTCTCAGGATCTGGGCTGCCCTGGCCTGTTGGCAGTTTCTGGAGCTGCCATCCACTTTGCTGGGATTCAGAGGCTCCCCCGTGCCACCCAGAGCAGGTAGACAAGGCCAGAGCTCTCACTGTCCTTCCCTAACCTGTCCATGCCATTGTGGCTCCATCTACCCTGTCATTCACTCACAGGCTGAGCACTCGCTGTGTGCCAGGCCCTGGTGCTGGCGCCTGGTGCTGGCCCTGGAGACCAAGGAAGATTCAGACCAGATGCCTGTCCTCCAGAAGCCCCAGTCCTGAGATGGGTCAGGAGGGACCACGGAGTTCGTCTCTGCACACCTGGTGCCTAGTTTCTGTGCAGTAAACAAAGGCTGCTCCCTGCCCACTGGAACAGGCTCTTGGGGTCGGCAGACAGCGCATGGATCCTCCGACTCATTGTTCCTCTGGCTTGGACAGCCCTAGCCAGGAAGTTGTAGTTAAGGTCCCAGCCTGGACTCAGGTTGCCTGGATTTCAGTTTCACCTCTCCACTTTGCTCACTGTGTGTGACCAGGGGCATGTCAGTGAAACTCTGCCCCTTCCTCCTCCCAGCCTGTAATGTGATGGCAGGGCTGCAGTGGCCATTGGGTCACCACGAGAACAGAAGGAACCTCAGGCCTCACATCCTTGAACTGCTGAGCCAAGGTCATAGACACGCACCCACCTCTGTACCCTGTTATGTGAAAAAATAAATCTCTTGTGACAGCAGCCTTTGGGGTCAGGTCCACTTTTGCTTGGGGACAGAGGTGTTCCTGGCTGAGATACTTAACTTCCCTGTGGCTCAGTTTCCCTTTCTGTGAGTTACAGATAATGACAGCAGCTACCTCAGGGTGCAGGGCTGAGGATGGATTGAGGTACCCTGGGTGCCTAGCAAATGTTCATTATATGATGACTGTTGTCCTTCATTCCAGCCACTCTTTGTAAGCTATGGCTCACAGACTCCTTGCCGTCCTGGTCAACTTTCTTAGCATATGATTTTGCTTTCAGTATGTCTTTATAGGTGATATTTGCTACCTACCTTTGTTCTTTCCATATTTCCCAAAGCCATGTAGCCATGTGGTGTTTGTTGCTGTTGTTTTTGTTTGTTTTTGTTGTTTTGTTTTGTTTTGTTTTGAGACAGAATTTTGCTGTTGCCCAGGCTGGAGTGCAGTGGCACGATCTCAGCTCACTGCAGCCTCCGCTTCCTGGATTCAAGTGATTTTCCTGCTTCAGCCTCCCAAGTAGCTGGGACTACAGGTGTGTGCCACCACACCGGGCTGATTTTTTGTATTTTTAGTAGAGACGGGGTTTCACCGTGTTGCCCAGGCTGGTCTCAAACTCCTGTGCTCAGGCAATCCTGAACCCAGCTCAGCTTTCCAAAGTGCTGGAATTATAGGCGTGAGCCACCACACCCCACCTACCATATGTTATCTTTTATTTATTTATTTATTTATTTATTTATTTATTTATTTATTTTTATTTTTATTTTTTTGAGACAGAGTCTCGCTGTCACCAGGCTGGAGTGCAGTGGCATGATCTTGGCTCACTGCGACACCCACCTCCCTGGTTCAAGCGATTCTCCTGCCTCAGCCTCCCGAGTAGCTGTGATTACAGGCACCCATCACCACCCCCAGCTAATTTTTGTATTTTTAGTAGAGATGGGGTTTCTCCACGTTGGCCAGGATGGTCTCCAACTCCTGACCTCGAGTGATCCATCTGCCTTGGCCTCCCAAAGTGCTGGGATTACAGGTGTGAGCCACCTTGCCCGGCCATATGTTGTTCTTTAAATGTAATGAAGGTGCCCACATTTTTCGTTAAGTCAAGTGCATCCTCTCTCCTATGAGCTTTTCATGCATCGTCTTTTATCCTTTACAAAAGCCTTCCCAATGGAGGTTCTGTTTTTGTCTCCATTTCGCAGATGATCAAACTGAGGCTCACAGAGGACAAGTGGGTGCCTTGGCTCCTGGCCAGTAGTTGCTGGAACCAGACTTGGACCCACATCTGCAGGTCTCTGGGCATTTCTTGATGGCCCCAGAGGACCTATTCACCTGGGGAGTGGTCTCTGGGGAGGGGACAGTAATAGGAATGCCAGCCACAAACACCTTTTCACCATTCGCTCTGCAACTCAAGTGTGAGTTCATTCACCTGCTACATCAGGCATCACAAACAGGCCTAGTTATTGTTCCCACTCTACAAATGAGGTCACAGCCTTTTCAGCAGGAGCCCTCAGAGAAAGCTGTCCAGAGAGACCTCAGAGCCACCAGGGCGACCTAGGAGAAGCTCTGACCTACCAGGGTGCACCGCTTGGAAGGTGGTCTGAGAAGGCAAGAACTGGGTCTGCCCTGGTCACTCGGTGCCCCCAGGGCCTTGTATGGGACCTGGTACACAGTAGGTGCTCAAAAAATGTTTGTTGAACAATGCAATGATTCCCCATGAGGCAGGAGATGGTCTGGATGGCAGCAGGTGGCCTCAGGGAGCAGCAGTCAGGGCTCAGCCCCCTGACCCCAACCCCGTGTCTGCTCTGGGGCAATGCAGGGAGGACATTTCAGGTGGAATTGAGTGCAAGGTTCTGGAAGGCAGCAGGCTGCGCAGGGAAGTTGTGGAGGAAGGGCTGGGTGTGGGGTGGGAAGGGACTCGGGCAGAAGAGGAGGTTGTGAATGGGTCGGAGAGGGCTCCTTCTGGCTGCCCCTAGACCCACCAGAGGGGCAGGCAACAGAGGAGGGTGAGCTGGAGGCCGGAGGGGCCAGGAAACACGGACAGGGAGGGCGCGCTGCCTCCCGCAGACCCCAACCAGCCTGCTCTCTTCATCCTTTCCCTCCTGTTTTCCCCAGGACTCCCTTTGCCCTCACACTCCAGTCTCTCTGTAGCACCCTGTCGCTCCCTCTTGGTGATCCAGCTCTTGAAAGCCTCTCCAGGCCTCGGGTTCTTTCGGAAGGAAGCCGTGCCTCTCCCCCTCTGCTTCCTTCATCTCCGCGTCTTTGTACCCCTGCGTCTCCGACTCGGCCTTTCATCTACTCCCTCCACCTCGGCATCGCCTTGCCTCAGTCTCCCCCCACCCCCGTCTCGCCCCCTCTGCCTCCAGAAGCCTGCGCCTCTGTCTCTCCCACCGCCCCGTCTCCTGGTGTCCCCGGCGTCTCTCTCGTCGGTCCCGCCGCCTTGATCGGCCTGGGCTGTGGCGCTGGCATCGCTGGCCTGGGGGCCGGGGTGTGGGCGATGGAGGGGGGTTCGAGAGGCTCAGGGGAGGGGCTTCCCCCCCTCGGCCCCTAGGCGCCTGGGGAGACTCGCGTGCCAGTCACCTGCCGGTCGGGGCGCCGGCTTCGCGCCTACGCACTCCACGTGGGCGCCCCGGGGCGCGCCTTTGTCTCTCCCGAGCCTCGAAGGCGAATTAGATTAGGCGGGGACAGGGGTGGGGTGGGAGAGGGGGCCGCTGTCCCCATTCACCGCGCCGAGGCCGCCACTCCGCCGGCAGCCCCGTGCAGGCCCGGCCCCGAGTCACGTCTGTTGAAACCATTTTTTTCGGCCTCGCGCCCACCCGCCTCCGCAGCCCGCCGCGCCTTTGTACGCGCCGGCGGGGGCGCCCTGGAGCCCTGAACCGTCGTACGGGGAACAGGGGATGGGGCGCGGGGAGTGGCGCGGGCCCCACGCGAGGAAGGAATTTCTTGGGCCACTGCGATAATGGGAACAAGAAAGACTCAGGCTCAGAAAGCCAGAGACGTGCGAGGAGGAAGCGGAGAGGGTGTGAGAAGCTGGAGAGGGGGCCGGAGCGCCAGCGAAAGAGGGGAGCGCTGGGGAAGGAGGAAGAGAAGGAGAGGGGGAGAAGAGAGACGCGGATGCTGGGCGCGCCACGGCAGCGGGCGGAGGAGGGGAGCGGACCGGAACCTGCGCGCGGGGGAAGCCAGGCCGGAGCGCAGCAGGGGCAGGGGAGGGTTGCCGAGGGGCTGTGCTGAGGAGCCCGGGGTGGGGGCGGCTGGACTGCCGGCCGCGAGACTCACAGACAGTGCGAGGCGGCGCGGGGGCCCCTCTCCCTATGCGGGGCTGGGGCGCGGGGGCTGGGCGGGGCGGGTGGGCGTCTGGGCGCGGCGCGGGCGCATTCTTCGCCTTTTCTTCCTCGGGCTCATTCCGGCCGATCGATACCTGCGCGGGACCTGCCCCCGCCGCTAATATCTTTTTAATGAGTTCGCCAGGCTTAAAGCGAGCGCGATCTGCCCTCCAGGGTGGATTTTACCCCGGCAGATGTTTCGGGAGGAGGAGGCGCGCGGGGCTCCCGGGAGGGGGGACAAATCTCTCCCTCCGAGGGGCGAGAACAGGAGACTTTCTTCTAAAGTTCAAAAGAAAGACGGGCTTTCACTCGGCGCCCAAAAATGTATTTCTCGGCGGACAATGGGCTTCTTTCTGCGCCTCTGAGGGCCGGCGGGGTGGGCGGGGCGGGGACCCGTGCGCTTTGGCCCCGCCTGACCGACTCGCGCCCCCCTCCCCCGCACCCAGGCCGGGACCCCAGAGCGAGGGCGCAGGAGCCGCGAAGGCGGCCGCCGCTCCGAGCGTCCCCCTGAAGCGCACTGTCGGGACCTGGCTGTCCTGGAGCTGAGCCCGGGTGCACCGGCGAGAACGAAAGCGTCGTGCGGGGCCCTGGGCTGTCCCACACGCCCCCGGTCTCATAGGTGCCTCAGCCGGGCCGAAGGGACGCGCGCTGGTGCCTCGAGGGGAGGCTGGACGGACCTCCGGGCTTGGGCCGCGGCCTCCTTCCCCTCGGCGCTCCGCCCTGAGCGGGGCAACAAGTAGAAATTAGCCAACCCCGGGCTGCTGCCGGGCCCTGAGCCTGTCTTGCCCGCCCCGGCCCAGCCACTCCTCCGGGTCGCCCCTGCTCTTCTACTCCACTTCCCCTTCAATGTCCCTCCGTGGGGCCTTCGGCCTGCCGCGGCAGCCCTCTCTCCACTCCCGTGGGCTCAGGGGAAGGGGGCACCCGGGCGGCGAGGATGACCTCCGAAGAGCCGCGGCAAATTGATTCGTTCCGCCCGGAGCCGGGGCCGCGTGAATGGGGGCCCGGGCGGCGGCGGCAGCGGCGATGAGGATAAAGATGTTCTCCCTGAAAGGGGGAGGAGGCGCGGAGCGGGAAGCGGGGCCATTCACTCCTGGCCCGGCCCCTCGGGAAGCCGCGCCGAAGAAAGGGGGCCGAGGCCTATTCAAGTCCTACGAGCCGCCCACAATGGACCGATATACTGGGGGCCTCTCTATTAACGCCCATGAATATTAAAGAGATCGCCAAGTGGCGGCCAGCGGGCGAGGGGGGCGACGGTGCCTGCGAGCTCCGGCCCGGCCGAGGGGAGGGGGTCTTTTGCGCGAGCACATTCGGCGCCTGGGCCCCGCGGAAAATGACAAAATAACACGAGTCATCCGCTGGGAAAGCCCGGAATGTTTCCCCCTCGAAATCTCCCCCCGGGGAGATGCGAGCACAGGGTCTTGCTCCCTATTTCAATGCACCTTGAGACTGGGCGCTACCTACAGGCTCCTTTTTCCCCGGGCGGGGGTCTAGGTGGGTTTGCGGCTAAACCAGAAGCACAAAATGTGAGCGCGGTGGAGATCTGGACGCACCAGCTGGGAGGCCGTTCTGGGCTCCGCTTCTGCCCGGCTCCCAGCACTGGTCCCCGGGCTTGCGGGTCCAGAGGAGAGGAATGGGACTCCTTGGCCGCAGTCCGAGCCCGTGGTCACTGAGCCAGCGGAATCCAAGCCTCTGACTCTAAGCCGGGGTTCAGGACCCAAACGCTGCACCGCAGCACGGAGGATGCACAGACCTGAGGGCTTCCCGCAGTGGGACGTGGCCCTGGAGAGGGCAAAATCCTCGGGGCTGTCATGGGGGAAAGTGATCTTACCCAAAGTGAGACCAAGCAAAGAAACTTCAGTTCACAAAGTCCAACTCAAACCATTGCACAGACAGGGACACTGAGGCCCAGAGAGGAAAGGGGCATTCCACAGGACACACAGCAGTCCTTATCCCCCTTTGGTCTCCTGGAGGAACTGAGGTCGCTTTCGGGGCTTGGGAGCTGCCGCAGCGCTTGGCTCCTGGCAGCGCTCCCGGACGTCGTCTCCCTCGCTCCTAGCACTTTGTCCTGTCCACCTGGGTCTTCCTAGAAGCCAGGAAGTAGGCGCCGGTGAGGCTCCCCTGCAGGAGCCATCGGACTCCATGCGCCCGCTCAGATTCGAGCTCTGGCCAGGGAGCCGATGTGACCCGCCGGCTGCGTCGGAAAATGAATGGAGGGTTCGGGGACCTTAACCCACCTCCCTCCTCAGCAGCGCTGCCCTCTGCTGGCGCCCTGCCCAACGGTCCTGCCTTCTGCCAGGTGTGCCCTTCCTTGGGCTCCAGCCTCGGGCGGACCCGGCGCAGGGTCTGAAGGCCAGCTACCGCCGCCTTCCTCCCTTTGCGTCCCAAAGGGGACGGGGGATGCCGAAGACTACTGGCAGGAACTGGGGACCAGGGGTCTGGAGTCTGGACGCCAGATGTGAGACCCTCTTAGCCAAGGCGCGTCCGGGTGGTGGAGGGGCGTCTATGCCAAGAGGCGTTTGGACAGGGTCTCGCTTATGGGAGGTCAGCTCGCTGTTCTTCCACCTAAGTCCTCCGCGCTGCGGAGAAGGTCCGGAGAGTCCACACAGTCCAGCGGAGACTAATCCGTGAGCCTGACCCACGCCGAGAGGGTCCAGGCACCTCTGTTAGCGGCATCTGAAATTGTAGCCTCGTGATGGGAGCCAGAAGTGCGGCAGGTGGGGTGAGCTTCCTCACCCAGCATGTCAGGGCCTGGGATCCGAGGCTTGAGGCTGACACTGGGGAGCGGCGAAGCCTGCAGGAAGCGGGGGCCTTCCGCCGGGCTCAGCAGCTACCTGCTTCGGGAGAGGGGATCGCTGGGCTCCGAGGGCCTCGAAACCGCCGCAAAGCAAGTCTACTCCTGGGATGATGGGCAGGAGGAATAGAGCGGAGGAAGGGAAATAAGAGAGAGGCAGAGAAGAAAGAACTAGGCGGCAAGAAGGAAGGGGCGCCGCAACGCCACCGGCTTCCGGAGGTTGCAGCTCAGTAAGGAGCCCGAAAGCCGAGCCGCGAGCCGAACCCGCACTGAGGCCTCTCGCGGAGCTGCCTGCAGTTTCTGAGGGACTTCGCTCTCAGGCACGCCTGCTCCCACCTAGGAAGGGTCTCGGGACCCCTTTCAATCCCCCTATATCCCGTAGGAAATTCTTTTCCCAGACACAGGCTGCCAATGCGATTCCGGTCCGCCCATCTCGACCCCCGACCTGGCCCCGCAAGGGCTGGGAGCCTGGCCACCCAAGAAGCTGTCTCAGGCCGGGACTAGCCCCAGCCCCGACGGCGGCTGCGCTCCGCCTCGGCAGCCCAGTGAGCCCGCGGAGGAGTTTCGCACCCGACTGCGCACAGCGAGCGAGTTGGCGCGGCCCGTTTGAAGCGAAGCGCCGGCTTCAGCAGCGCAGTCTGAGCAGGGGATCCGCGTGGCAACTGGGGCTGCGCGCGAGCTCGGGGCGACTGTGGCGGCCCGGGGAGTGCAGGGCCGGGGAGGGAAGAGGACGCGGGCCCTGGCCAGGGAGGCAGAGCGGTGCAGGGCTGGGCCGGCCAGCCGGGGCAGCAGAGGAAAGGTGAACGCCGGGCTGGGCCAGGCCGGTGAGCGTGGATCGGGCCTGAGGGGAGCGCGGGGCCCGAAGCCAGGCGCTCTTGTCTAGCCTGGTCCCTGGAGTCCTAGCGAGCCTCGCCGCACCCCCTCCCCTTCTCCGTCCCCTCCTCTCCTCAGAGCCGGCTGAGCCTCCCTCCCTGCCCGGCGCTTCCCACGGGGAGAGAAGAAAAAACAGGAGGGGGAAGGAAGGACCAGGAAGGGGAGGGAGGAGTGGAGGGGGGCTGTTTGGAGCGGTCCGCGCGCCCCCGCCCCTCGCGCTCTCGCGACGAAGGCTCCTCCAGCCTGGCGGGGTACAACAAGTCTGTCCTCCGACGTCAGGGGGTCATTAATAACCAATTAGGAGGGTCACTGCGGCTCCTATAAAGGCGCTGAGATTTTGCCAAGGGGAAGACGGCCCCGGCCGAGTGTGCGAGAGGCTAGCGCGCGTCTGAGAGCCCCTTGCTGCCGCTTCCCTGCAACCACCCGCCTCTCACCCACCCCGCACCCCCCGCACCCGCCTCCGCCTCCACCCGCGTCTCTCCACCCTCCGCGCCGCCTTTGCCATCTCTACAGATTTCACCATCTCTCTTCCTCTCTCCCCCTCGTTCACTTTCCTCCCAGTCGCCCCCTCACCTCCCGCTCCCTCCTGCGTCCTCCTCCTCTCCGTCCTCCCCCTGCTCTGGTTCCTTCTCCATCACAGCCCTCGCCTCTCGCCCCTTGAGCTCCCCTCTCGCCCGCCCACCTCCCGCGTCGGCCCGGCCGTCCCCCGGCGCCGGGGAGCTCTGGGCCACCCATGATGGGCTCCGTGCTCCCGGCTGAGGCCCTGGTGCTCAAGACCGGGCTGAAGGCGCCAGGACTGGCGCTGGCCGAGGTTATCACCTCCGACATCCTGCACAGCTTCCTGTACGGCCGCTGGCGCAACGTGCTCGGGGAGCAGCTCTTCGAGGACAAGAGCCACCACGCCAGCCCCAAGACGGCCTTCACCGCCGAGGTGCTAGCGCAGTCCTTCTCCGGCGGTGAGTCCAGCCGTCGGGGCCCGGCGCAATCCCTCCTCCCGGCGACCCCCATTCCCGTCCTGGCGATGCGCGAGACGCGGCTGGGATACCCGGCCTCGCTGCTGCTCGCGCCAACCTGGGCTGTCCCGGCGCTCGGTGCACCTCAGTTTCCCCATGGGCCAAACTAGGACGCGAGCCACCAAGCCGAGGTGGGGCGCGGGGCACCTCCGCAGGCCACACGGCTCAAGGACCGACCCCGGCCACCCCGTCGCTCGGCCCCGTCGCCCCCCCCGGCCCCTCCCTGCCCCTCCCGCGCTTGAGCTGGCGGGTTCCCGGCATTTAAAGCCTTACTAGGCGTGTAATAGCAGTTGACTCAAAAAGAAGGGGTTTTAAATTCATTTAGTTAACTTGGGCTTGACCCGCGAAAGTTCCCACTTAAACCAAGAACTTTAAAAGGCAGCCGGGGCTGGGGAGGGGGTGGAGGGAGGGCGGGTGGGGAGAAAAAGCCGTGGGGAGAGCGAGGGAGAGAAAGAGAGAGCGAGAAAAGTTTCTTTTCTTTAAGATGTCTCAAGTTCTTATTCCTCATTCATCAACCCGCAAACAATATCTTTCCCTGGCTCTGGCATCTCTGCGCGTCGCCCTCTTTTCCCCCTTTACGATTTCTGTTCCTCTCTTAATTTACCGTGAAGACTAATTCCACTTCCATTCACGCTATGTCAACCATCTAATCCCCCCTTTTTGTAAGGGGAATTCCTCGGCCCCTTTTAAACAAGTCCCCTCCGCATTGAGCTACAATTTACTGCTACAGCATTCTTCCAGGGCTAATGAATTTAGAATTAGCAATTTCTTTCGAATGGAGCCGAATGAATGCGATCACTTTAACAGCGTGACAAATTGCCGGCCGCGCCGCAATGGACACCGTTTAACCCCCCCTTTCAGCCGGCCCGCTCGCCGGGTATTTTCCCAGGTAGCTTAGAGGGGAACCTTGTAAGACATGGAGGCCGCCCCTGTGCGCCTCGCCGCTCCCAGCCCGGCCGCAGAGGCCCGACAAGGGAACCCTCGGGGAGCTGGGGGCCGCCGCGGCTCCTCCCCGCCCAGAGAGACGACATCGGGGTTTGTCTGAGCCCGGGCGCCGCCCTCCCTGGCACCCCAGGGCCTGGGAGCAGAGAGGGACTCGGGCGCGCTCGGGGTCACACAGCGAGCGCGGAGCCTGGCCAGCTGCTGCCGGTGCTTCTTTGGCACCTCCAACACCTGCCAGCCCGAGGTCTGTCCCCAGCGCTGATCACCGCCCGGCTCCTCTGCCAGTGCCCAGAGCCTGGACGCACATGGGCTCCTGGAACCCGACTAGGCGAAAGAGTCTCCAGTTGGCCTTCACCTCCTTGCAGGACCTGGCCTCAGTTTCCCCGTGCATAAAACCGCTCGCTGCCGTTGGCTCATTAATTCTTAAACTTATCCGGGGCAGAGGATGGAAGAAGTTGTGAATGCTTTGAGAATTCGCGGAGAGACTAAAAACTCGCTTCTAAAAATGATCCCCAACGCACCACTCGCTTTCCAGGGCACGGAGGGTCCCCAGGTTGCAAACAGAGGGGAGGTCGTTGAGCCTCCGCACATCCGACTGCCCCCAACACCCGGGTGGCTTCTCTGGATTTGGGGCCGACTTGGGTTTGGCGGGTCTGGGCAGGACAGAAGCCGGGGTCCCGGCGGGGATGGAAGGGCCGCACCTCGGCTGCCTCAGGCTCTGACCGGTTTTCCTGGCCCCGCCGCTGCAGAAGTGCAGAAGCTGTCCAGCCTGGTGCTGCCAGCGGAGGTGATCATCGCTCAGAGCTCCATCCCTGGCGAGGGCCTCGGCATCTTCTCCAAGACGTGGATCAAGGCGGGAACTGAGATGGGCCCCTTCACCGGCCGCGTGATCGCCCCGGAGCACGTGGACATCTGCAAGAACAACAATCTCATGTGGGAGGTACGCGCGGGCTGGGGCAGAGGGGCGCAGGGGCCGGCGAGGGGCGCTGGCCGCGGGTGGGACTCGGGCGTCCGGCCGTCACCGCTTCCACCCGGGCTGACAGCAGCGGACGCTCCTGGCCTGGGCGCCCCCTGAGCCGGGACTCTAAGCCCCCCGAGCCTGGAGCTCACCCCGCCTCTAGGCTCCTCCCAACCCGTGCCGAAAAATCCGACCCTCCTTCCTCCGGACACCCAGGCAGAGCAGGACTGTGGTTGGCTCCATTTGGCGGATGAGGGCACTGAGACCCAGAGCAGTCAGGTCGCTTGCCCAGGGTCCCCATGAGCCCTCCCTCCAGGCCACCTCCCAGCCACTTACATTCTTTCCCTGGTCCCAGAAGCAGCCTGGGAAGCCCCTCAAGGCCAGTCCTGGGCTGGGGGTGAGGTGGGGCTGGAAAGGAGAATGCCTGGTGAAAGTAGAATGACATTCACGATGACCGATAACCGTGGCTGAGCTGGCATTGAGTCAGCTTCTGTGTCCCCAGCCTGCAGTCACAGATGACCTCAGTAGCCCATGCCTTACTGTTCCCTTTTCACAGAGGGAAAGGGAAGCTCCAAGAGGCTTCCATCCTAGGCCTTTCCACCCATCACAGTGCCAGTGCCAGGGAGGGCCACCCCTGTGCTTCCTCCTAACCTTGCAGAACCGGAAACCCACTGAGGCCAGACTGGTGCACACCCTTCCTAATCCCATTCCCTCGCCTGCTCCCCCACTCCAGCCCCCTCCTGGCGGACCCTGGAGAAGCCCAACTTGATAGAACTGGGGGATGGCCCAGAGGCCTCTCTTGACCTCATCTTCTCCCTCCTCTGGAGGGCTGGGCCGCTAACCACCTTCTCCAGTTGCTGGGTCAGGAAGTTGGGGTCCAGTTTGACCTCCGAGTGGCCTTGGCAGCTCCCGTGAAGGGGTTTAGGCCAAGCTGGAGTGCCACAGTGACCCAGCCCTCCCTCCCTGGGCTCCAGGATCCTCCCTCTCTGAGGCCCTGGCTGATGTTCCCAGTGCCATGGGGAGCACCTGTGCATCCCTTGAAAGAGCTCAGGGCCACTTTGTCTGGGCAGTGATCCCTTGGAGACCCTTTTCTTCTGGGGGTAGGGAGGACACAGCAACAGGAGTGTGTGTCATGGTCAGCCCATAGGGCCCTGGAAACTGATCCCCTGTGGGCCACTTCCAGCCAGCTAGCTTCAGGCAAGTCCCTGCACCTCTCCAGCCTTCCTTTCCTCAGTGGGAAAATGAAGCTTTATCCACTTCCTGGGGCTGTTGTGAGGATGGAGAGTGTGTGTGTGGATGTGCCTGGAAGATGGTACACATGGCATAGCCCTGCCTTACCTGGTCCTTGATCCATCTGTGCCCAGGTGTTCAATGAGGATGGCACGGTGCGCTACTTCATCGATGCCAGCCAGGAGGACCACCGGAGCTGGATGACCTACATCAAGTGTGCACGTAACGAACAGGAGCAGAACCTGGAGGTGGTCCAGATCGGCACCAGCATCTTCTACAAGGCCATTGAGGTGTGTGTGTGTGTGCACTGTTGTGTAGGGACCAGCCGGTAAACCCGGCGGGGGGAGGCGTGCAGGGCAGCGGTGTGCAGGAACTACAGTGGACAGAGGGAAGCTGACACTGGCCTCGCTGGCTCTGCGCAGGCCATGGGGCTGCGGCAGACAGGTGGTCTCCAGACATCCCGCCCTCCAGGTGTGTGACCTCCATGGGAAGCTTTCTGCTGCAGATCAGAAATGATGGAGCTCTCAACTTGATGCCATTGGGAATGTCACGAGCATCTCAATAGTGAGGTCCCCGGATGTTGGTCGATGGTTTCCTGAGGTTCAGGGGTCACAGAGACACAGAGAAGCAAGATAGGGAGAGGCAGCCCAGGGAATGCGTTGGAATGGGAGAGAGGGCGTGTGTCCGCAGCCATTTAGCTGTCTGATGGCCCTCATTCTGCACGCATGGGCACCAGTGGCTTACGGCTCATGACTCCAGACTCAGCGATGGCTCCCCGTGTGTCAGCCTTCTCCCAGATGCTGGATATGCAGTATGGTATTTAATCCCCACACGGCCCCAGGAGGAGGATTCTGTGATTATTTACAGTTTACAGACCAGAAAACCAGGTCTCCCTCGGTGGCAGCAGACTTGGGGGTTTTGTAGGCCATCTGGGGGGAGTGTTAGCACTAATAGCTGCGCTTCCTGAGCCTTCTCAGAGGAGACAGACAGGGCCAGGTAACAGGCTGAACACGGTGGCTTATGCCTGTAATCCCAGCACTTTGGGAGGCTGAGGTGAGTGAATTGCCTGAGGTCAGGAGTTTGAGACCAGCCTGGCCAACATGATGAGACCTCATGTCTAATAAAAATACAAAAATTAGGGGCTGGGCGCCATGGCTCATGCCTGTAATCCCAGCACTTTGGGAGGCTGGGGCAGGCGGATCCTGAGGTCAGGAGATTGAGACCATCCTGGCTAACATGGTGAAACCCCATCTCTACTAAAAATACAAAAAATTAGCCGGGTGTGGTGGCAGGTGCCTGTAGTCCCAGCTACTTGGGAAGCTGAGGCAGGAGAATGGCAGAGGCAGAGCTTGCAGTGAGCCGAGATGGCACCACTGCACTCCAGCCTGGGCGACAAGAGTGAGACTCCATCTCAAAAAAAAAAAAAAAAAAAAGATAACAGGTAAATATCACTTCCTGTGGTATGGCAGGGGTGAGGCTGAGCCAGGAAGGTTCAGAGGAGGGTGGGAAGAGGAGGGCTTCCGGGTAGGGCAGAGGCAGAAAAGATCCAGGTATCTGGCCAGTGGCTGAGGGTGCAAACCAAGCAGAGAGGTGGTCACCCGGGCAGGCCCACACTGGGACCCTCCCCGGACAGTGTCCTTTGGTGGGAAATCTGGCCCAGGAGCAGAAGGAAGCTACCCACAGGCTGCTGGGGGGAGGCTGGTAGCAAGTGCTGTGCAGAGGCGGGCAGGTGCTTCCCACCACACTTCTCTGCTCCCCTTGGGGTGGGGCTGGGGCTTGATGGAGATTTTTGAGTGTTCTGGAGGAGCAGAGAGTGACCGACCTTTAGTGCATGTTCCATTTTCTCCCCAGGACTCAGACCCTGAAGCTATTTCTAAGACCCCTGGGGGTTCCAGGGCCTAGTAGCTTCTGGGATGGGTTCCTTTGGTTGTCCCTGAATAACAAGGCCCCAGAGACTCTCCCAGAGGTGAAAGCAGGGGGCCTAGCCTGGGTCCCAGCTGAGGGGTGGTGCTTGGAGGAGGAGGAGGTGGAGGATAAAAAAAAGCTGAGCGGTTCCTGGATTGGGTTTCAAGTGAGGTAAGACGGCCGTGGGGCAGGGTGCAGAGAGAACTGAAGGTAGCCCAGGCCCAGGACAGAGGTGGCTCCTTGACCATCTGGCTGGGACACCACATCCTAAAATTGGCTTCCAGTGTAGCTGAACCCCACATCTAAGAGAATGCACCCTCCCAGATCCTCACCCCACCACCCTCTGTCACACACATCTTCACCTTCATACCCTCTTTCCCAGCCATCCTGATACAGATGTGATGGAGGGCTCCAACCCATCCCCTCACCAACCCCACACGCACACACACACCCACACGTGTGAACACAAGAGACAGACCAGAAATGCCAACATCATTTTGGCAAGAGGGCTCCAGGCCGAGGCAGATGTGGGGGCCTGAGTCTCATCTCGCTGTGCAGGTCACACCGGCTAGCAGCCAAACAAAGTCAGGAAACATGAATAGACATTTAGATAGAAATTCAATCCGAGGGCAAGGAGGCTGAAGAATATCTTCAGGGAAGCATCTGAGTTTATAGGATTAGGAAAAATGGTCATCTACATTCGATCAGGAATTTAAGTTGAAAAAAGAGG
Organism: Nomascus leucogenys; assembly: GCF_006542625.1. Lineage (NCBI taxonomy): Eukaryota > Metazoa > Chordata > Mammalia > Primates > Hylobatidae > Nomascus > Nomascus leucogenys. Next base: position 106,798,425 of record NC_044388.1, read on the forward strand.
ATCAGGCAGGGCATGGTGGCTCATGCCTATAATCCCGGCATTTTCAGAGGATGAAGTGGACAAATCACCTGAGGTCAGGAGTTCAAGATCAGCCTGGCCAACATGGTGAAACCCTGTCTCTACTAAAAATACAAAAATTAGCCAGGCATGGTGGCAGGTGCCTGTAATCCCAGCTACTCCAGAGGCTGAGGCAGGAGAATTGCTTGAACCCAGGAGGCGGAGGTTGTAGTGAACTATCAGCAGCATTGCACTCCAGCCTGGGTGACAAAGTGAGACTCCATCTCAACAACAGCAACAACAAAAAAAGAGGATCAGGACACACACACACACACACACACACACACTATATCACATACGTGATATAGACAGATCCACCAATTTGGCTATCAGTGCTTTTACAGAGTTAGCAAGCCTTCTAAGAAGGGGTTGTCTGCGTGAATGACAAGGAAACAAAATGCCACCCGTTTTACTTTTAAAGTGGATACATTTTTTGTGGTGGCAGATTTCTCAAACCATTTTGTCACAATGTCAGATTCTACTTACCAGATAAATTGTGTGTCTGTGTGTATGTGGCCACCCTCAAGATGAGGCCGAGGCCCAGAGCTCATGCAGCCCTTCTGGGCTAGACCAGAAGATACTGCTGTTCCCCAGGCCACTCCCTGGATGACTCGGGAATCAATCAGCTGTTTATTCTGTGCGTGTGGGTGAGTTAGCCAAGGAGAAGGACCTCTGCTGTGATGTTTTCTTAAACTTTCTACCCACTCAGAACTGCCACTCATAGCTCATAACAGTAACCCATTACTTGCCAAAAATAGGAAGGAACATCTTTATTCAATAAGCAGAATATACTATTGCTGCTCTAAAACTTTCCATAAATACAGAATAGCAGCCTTCTCAACAGAGACGAAGGCAACGGGGCTTTAGGGCCCAGGCGGTCAGTGGAGGCTCCCCAGCAGGGCGTGCATCTGGCTGGATCCACTGATGTGACCCCTGGGGAACCTCCTGGCTTACTCCAGTCACAGAATTTACTATAACTTCAGGTGCCTAAAATGACAGTTCTAGAAAGTGCCTAGCACATAGCAAGTGGCCACTAAATGTTGAAGGAATAAAAGGGTCTTAGCAACTTTTTTATTATTATTTTTTTTGAGATGGAGTCTTACTCTGTCATCTAGGCTGGAGTGCAGTGGTGCAATCTTGGCTCACTGCAACCTCTGTCTCCCGGATTCAAGCAATTCTCCTGCCTCCCAAGCAGCTGAGATTATAAGTGTGTGCCACCACACCTGGCTAATTTTTGTATTTTTAGTAGATTTCCCCATGTTGGCCAGGCTGGTCTCGGACTCCTGACCTCAAGCGATCCGCCTGCCTCGGCCTCCCAAAGTGCTGGGATTACAGGCGTGAGCCACTGCACCTGGCCAGCAATTTTTAAAAAGTAGAATCTGCTCAGCCCTCGGGGTGCTGCTCTCTGTTACTATCCTCATTTTTATGATGGTGAAACTGAACTGTTACGGAGATTACGGGAAGTTGCTGAGCTGCGATGGGAACCTAGGCCCGTCTGAGTCCTGAGCTGGAGTGCTGAGTCACCATGCCATGTGGCCTCCCTGGCCAATAGCTATTTGCAGGAACTCTATTAATTGGTGTGTCGGGACATCTGTGGTACAATGGAAATTGATGTTTGTCCAGATGACATTGAGATCCTTTTACACTGGGGTTTCAGACCCTGTGGAGAAGGGGAGGGTATTTGCAGTCTCCTGGGAGCATGTTCAGTGGCAGGACGTGAATTTACAGCAGGAAAACAAACCAAAAATTCTGTCATTTCTAATTTATAATAAAAATTCAGAAAGTGAGGCAGGACAGACCTTCTGGGCTGATAAGGCCCAGAGAAGCACATTGACAGGGCATGTCCATTTGTCAAAAGAGACTCAGGCGCTGGTATTGCAGAGTTTTGCTGATGTGGATTTTGTGGTACAGGACTCAGTTCCTTTGGGGATTGCTTTGTTTGTTTTGTGTCCTGAGCCTATCCCTGCTCCCCAGAAAAGTGAATGACCAGCTGATCCTGCTTCTCAGAGCCCCAGCAGAGAGCCCCGGCCAGCTAGGCCAGGCCTGAGTCTCAGCAGTAGAGAGTGCTGCCGAGGGGGCCTAGAGGGCACGGTGGCTGTTCTTTGCATCCAGGCAGTCAGCTGGCGGGACCCCGGGAGCCTCTGCACAGTGATCCCAGGGTTCCAGGGAAGAAGCTGCAGGTTCCTGGGTTTCCTGGGCTTGATAGCAGAAGTTTGTTGATGGCGGGTGCCTGGGAGCAGGCAGACACCAGAGGCCTGGGCACGGGGCACAGAAGGGCTGAGAGAGACTCCCAGTTCCCAGCCTCTGGGCAGGTGGGGCTGCTGGCTTCTAGCTGTCTGGAAATATGTGTCATTCTCAATTCCAGCAGGCTTTTTTTTTTTCCTTTTGGAGACAATCTTGTTCTGTCTCTGAGGCTGGAGTGCTCAGCTCACTGCAACCTCTACCTCCTGGGTTCAGGTGATTAAACAATTCTCGTGCCTCAGCCACCTGAATAGATGGGAGTACAGGCATGTGCCACCACTCCCGGCTAATTTTTTTTTTTTTTTTTTTTTGAGACAGAGTTTCGCTCTTGTTGCCCAGGCTGGAGTGCAATGATGCCATCTTGGCTCACTGCAACCTCTGCCTCCTGGATTCAAGCGATTCTCCTGCCTCAACCTCCTGAGTAGCTGGGATTACAGGCATGGCCACCACTCCCGGCTAATTTTGTATTTTAAGTAGACACAGGGTTTCTCCATGTTGGTCAGGCTGGTCTCGAACTCCCAATCTCAGGTGATTCGCCCACCTTGGCCTCCCAAAGCGCTGGGATTACAGGCCTGAGCCACCGAGCCTAGCCATTATTTTTCTTTTTCTTTTCTTTCTTTCTTTTTTTTTCTTTTCTTTTTTTTTTGATACAGAGTCTTGCTCTGTCTCCCAGGCTGGAGTGCAATGGCACCATCTCAGCCTACTGCAACCTCTGCCTCCCAGGTTCAAGAGATTCTCCTGCCTCAGCCTCCCAAGTAGCTGGGACTATAGGTGTGTGCCACCATACCCAGCTAATTTTTGCATTTTTAGTAGAGACAGGTTTCACTATCTTAGCCAGGCTGATCTCGAACTCCTGACCTCGTTATCTGCCCGCCTCAGCCTCCCAAAGTACAGGGATTACAGGCATAAGCCACTGCACCCAGCCCAATTTTTGTATTTTTAGTAGAAACAGGGTTTCACCGTGTTGGCCAGCCTGGTCTTGAACCCCTGGCCTCAAGTGATCTACCCACCTTGGCCTCTCAAAATGCTGAGATTACAGGTGAGAGCCACCGCACCCAACCTGTAGGCTCTTCTTAATTGATTTTCTTGCTTTTAAAAAATAATTTTTGGCCGGGCGCTGTGGCTCACGCCTGTAATCCCAGCACTTTGGGAGGCCGAGGCGGGCGGATCAAGAGGTCAGGAGATCGAGACCATCCTGGCTAACACAGTGAAATCCCGTCTCTACTAAAAATACAAAAAAAAAATTAGCCGGGCATGGTGGCGGGTGCCTGTGGTCCCAGCTACTCGGGAGGCTGAGGCAGGAGAATGGCGTGAACCTGGGAGGCGGAGTTTGCAGTGAGCAGAGATTGCGCCACTGTACTCCAGCCCAGGCAACAGTGTGAGACTCCGTCTCAAAAAAAAAAAAAAAAAAAAAAAAAAAATTGTGTGTGTGTGTATAGAAGTAATATGTGCTCATTATTTTTTAAAAAGTCAGAGGCATGATGTAGATGGCATCATGCTACTCTCCATGAACTTTAAGTCAGCATTTTAAAATAGTCTCGAAATGGCAAACCCTTCTGGGGAAAGACAAGCAGCAAACCAGCAACAGTGGCTGGCATCCAGAATGGCAGAGAGTGAATTCTCATTTCATACCATGTGATATGTTTATACAATTTGGTCCATATGTCTGCATCGCTGTTTTAATTTTTAAATTCATTAGTAAAATTAATTTTAGTACATTAAAAGCATTCTTAGTAAATAAATGACTCACCCTTATACTGCAGTAGTCGCCATCAGAGTTCTTATTTTATTTATTTATTTCTTGAGATGGAGTTTCACTTTGTTGGCTGGACAGGAGGGCAGTGGCATGATCTCAGCTCACTGCAACCTCTGCCTCCCAAGTTCAGGCGATTCTCCTGCCTCAGCCTCCTGAGCAGGTGGGATTACAGGCGCCCACCACCACGCCCAGCTAATTTTTGTATTTTTGGTAGAGACAGGGTTTCACCATGTTGGCCAGGCTGGTCTCAAATTCCTGACCTCAAGTGATCTGCCCGCCTCAGCCTCCCAAAGTGCTGGGATTACAGGCATGAGCCACTGTACCCGGCCTACTGTTACTGTATTTATATTTAATAATAGTTGTTTTCAATTAAAATTAAAAGGCTGGTGTTGGCTTAGTATTTGATAACCCCCCAGGCCTGGAGCCTGGAGGTGGAGTTCAGCTGGGAGCTTGCTGAGCTTCCCATCTCATCCCACATCTGTGCTGGAGGAGTTGGTTTCCCTTCTGGGGGAGATGGGGCTGGGAAGTGGGGGTATCTGCATGGGGCTGGTGTCCTTGGAGCATTCGGGCCCAGCCTGTTCTCTTGCTGGACACTGAAGGCAGAACCCTGGTCACCCCGGGCTTCCACTGAACCAGCGGCCTCTGTAACTCTGCTGGCTCAGCGAGCACTCCTGCAGGGACTTGGATGCGCCAGAAACCGCTGCCAGCTTCTCTGAGAGGTTGGCGAGCTCCAGGAAAAACAATCACTGGCGCTTCCATGTCTCGATTATAGGACAAAGAGCTTTATGCATATGCTCCATTGCACCCCAAAAACCACTCAGTGAGACTATGGCAATGTGAGGAAAGAGGCCCCACGACGTGAGGCGACTTGCCCAAGGTCACTTGCTCAGCAGATGGGGAGCCCTAGTGGATCCCAACATGTCTGACTCCAGACTGAGCAGGAACCCTCTGTGGGGCGTGTTCAGTGGTCTGGGGGAGGGTGCTGATTGCTTTGGAAGAACCATGACATCAACGTGTCGAGTTTCATCCAAGACTGGAAGCCAAAGGTCAGGACAATGTTGGAGGTGACTTACAACCAGAGTCTTAAGAGTTGGGGGGAACTCAGGGACCGTGTTCCCTGACCCCCTTATTTGAGGAGCACAGAAAGGCAAAGTGACTTGCCTAAGGTCACACAGGGACCTGGTAACAGAGGGCTCATCTGCACCATCTCATAGACAGACTTCCTTCACAATTAATTTATGTTAAATATTTCAATTCCATCATCTGCTTTTCTGGGAGGTTCACAAAACCTCTTCCTTCCATCCCAGTGAGGTCTGGAAAAAAAGAATTTTAAAAAATGCAAGAAACAAAAACAAAAACAAAACCCAAATCAGAACCTCTTTCTTCTCTGGCCCTTTCCAGCAGGGGTCTCCACCTCCGACCTGCTAGCCTCCTGGACAGTGGCCATTACTGTGAATGAGCAGAGAGGTCACCAGGGATCTTGCTGTGGTGCCAGATTCTAATCTGTCCACTTTCTTGGAGGCACCGCCTAACTTTCTGTGGCTTCTGGGACTGCACTTCATGTTTCCACACTGGCTTCTCGTCATTTACTGACCCTAAGGCTCGCCATGATGCCCCGTGAACCATGGGGGCATGCGGAAATGGATGTGGTGACTCTAGGCTGAGTCTCAGGATGTGGTGACTCTAGGCTGTCGCCTAAGCCCCCTCACACCCTCCTGTTCCCACCCCTTCTCTTTCGACCTCCCCTTCTTCTTCTTCTTTTTTTTTTTTTCCTTGAGACAGGGTCTTGCTCTGTCACCCAGACTGGAGTGGTCACCCAGGCTGGAGTGTAGTGACGCAATCTCGGCTTACTGTAACCTCTGCCTCCTGGGTTCAAGCAGTTCTGCCTCAGCCTCCCAAGTAGCTGGGACTACAGGCATGCGCCACCACGCCTGGCTAATTTTTCTACTTTTTTGTAGAGACAGGGTTTTGCTATGTTGCCCAGGCTAGTCTCAAACTCCTGGCCTCAAGTAATCCACCAGCCTTGGCCTCCCAAAGTGCTAGGATTACAGGCATAAGCCACCACGCCCGATCTCCACTTTCCCTTCTTTTCAGGGGTGAGCAGAGCTTGCTGCAATGGTCTGAGGGTCTTCCAGGCTCTGACCAGAGGAAGGAAGACGTAGTGAACGCCAGAGTTCTGAGTGTGGGCTCTGCAGGCTGAACCAAGCAGACACAGAGGGGGCCTTGTCTCTGACCACAGAAGCCAACGCGGGGTCCTGGCCTGGTTTCAGACACCTCTAGATGGAATCCCATGCGATCTTTTGTGCTTCAACTAAAAAAGGACCCGCCAGGAAAACAAACCAGCTGTTGCCTGGGGTTGTGTGGGTTTCTCTGGGCACATCAGATAGTGGCCCCCAGAGGCAGGTGCCAAGGCCAGCACTTCTGGGGTCCAGGCCTCAGGAGAGTGATGGGCTGTCCATTCTCTCATACGCCCTGCCTGGCTAGGGCCTGGAGCTTCCCCACTTGGGAGGGGTAACTGGCTTCCATGAGAGGCCTGGCAGGCAGGCCCCTTGGGATGTCCCGGAGTGTATGGTGTTTATCGTCAGTGCCGCCCCAGCAGCAGGCCCAGTACGCCTCCCTGGATCATCACTGCAAAACCCTCTGACCAACATCCTTTGCCATGAGCCTGGGTCAGGTCCTCCCCGAGAGCAGCAGAGCCCCAACGTCACTTGTGGGGTTCTCTGTTCATCCATCCTAATGCTTCTTTCTTAGCATCTGCCGTGTGCACAGAGACACTCAGAGCCCTGTGCTTGGTCAGGAAGTACCTGTGATGTAGGGTGCCTATGGGAGCTTTGGATAAGAGATGTTTCCAGAACATTATCGCCTCAGGGTGTAGCCAAGTACCCTAGGGTGCCCCACAGCCCACACTTCTTGGAAACATCTGGCTCAGCCCTGCAGCCCCGGGGGCTGGCTGACTCTAGTTCCCCGCTGCGTAAGAATTGAAAAGGTTTCTGGTTTTCCATCTTCCATTACCCTGCTTGCTGTGAGGCATCCACTCTGGTGCTGGCAGCTTGGAAGCTCTCCTGTGGCCGGAGCTTGGACAGAGATGGCCTGGGGAGGGAGAAGGGGGCAGAGGGGCTCGACACCCCAGGGCCTTTCGTGTTTGTGCAGCTTGCCGGGACAGCTCAGTGGAAATGGGCCGGTGTGGCTTTCTCAGGGCTGAGACTGGGTCCAGGTCTCCTGGCTGTGAAGGGGTGCTCAGAGACCCCCAACTCTCACCTCCCAGCTATGGCCTCCCTGACGTCCTCTTGCCTTCTTCCCCGAAGATGATCCCGCCTGACCAGGAACTGCTGGTGTGGTACGGAAACTCACACAACACCTTCCTGGGGATCCCTGGTGTGCCCGGGCTGGAGGAGGACCAGAAAAAGAACAAGCATGGTAGGTGTTCCCCATGGGGCCACTGAGACACAGACCCATGGAGAGGGGAGCCCAGGGAAGGGAGGGAGAGAATGAGAGAGGCAGAGAGGCTCTTGGCCTCCAGGGACCTTGGTTCAATGTCTGGCAGCATTGAGCAGGTAAGACATACAGATCCAAGGAGGCTGATACCCCTGGAGCTGCCGCGTGGGCCAGGCATGGGTGGGAGATGGTCCTCCTGCTTCCTGGCCAGAATAGACTGTCTGGGGGGTATGTGGGGGAGACCAGAGAGGCAATGAGGTGTGACAGGAGAAGAAATGAGCTGGGCAGCAGGAGCCTGGATTGAGTTCTAGTTCTGCTGTGCAATCTTGGAAATGCCCTGTGCCTCAGTTTCCTCATCTGTAAAGGGAAGGTCCTAGGCAAGGTAATCTCTAAGTTCCCTTCTGGTTCTGACAACCTATATATTTCGTTGCCCTTCGCTGATGTCTGGTGTGGGGCCTGGCACAGAGTGGATGCTCCGTACAAGCCTGTTGAAGGAAGGCAGGACAGACTATGCGTGTGTGTGTGTCGGGGGGACGCTGCCCATCACAGCAGAGACCATTTGCTCGACAACTATTTCTTGCCAAGAATTGGGCTAAACCTTTGGCAGATATCATCCCACTGGGTCTTCATAAAACCTCTGTGTATTTTTTTGTCTTTTTTCTTTTTCTTTCTTTTTTTTTTTTTTTTGAGACTCAGTTTCACTCTGTCACCCAGGCTGGAATGCAGTGGCGCAATCTTGGCTCATTGCAACCTCTGCCTCCCAGGTTCAAGCAATTCTTCTGCCTCAGCCTCCCGAGTAGTTGGGATTACAGGCGTGTGCCACCATGCCCAGTTAATTTTTGCATTTGTAGTAGAGATAGGGTTTTGTTATGTTGGCCAAGCTAGTCTCGAACTCCTGACCTCAAGCGATCTGCCCACTTCGGCCTCCCAAAGTGCTGAGATTACAAGCATAAGCCACCGCACCTGGCCTGTGAAATTTGATTATCCATATTTTTATTTTATTTTATTTATTTTTGAGACATAGTCTCTCTCTGTCACCCAGGCTGGAGTGCAGTGGCACTATCTTGGTTCACTGCAGCCTCAACCACCTGGGCTCAAGCTATCCTCCCATCTCAGCCTCCCAGGTAGCTGGGATCACAGTCGTGCACCACCACACCTGGCTAATTTTTTAAATTTATTGTAGAGATGGGGTCTCGCCACGTTGCCCAGCTGGTCTGGAACTCCTGGGCTCAAATGATCCTCCTGCCTCTGCCTCCCAAAGTGCTGGCATTACAGGCATGAGGCACCGTGGTCAGTGGTCCTTATTTTTGGAGGATGAACCTGAGCTGGTGAGCTACTATTTATTAAGTCCTTGCTCTGCAGCTGAAGTTTTACAAACATTAATTTATCTAGGCCGGGCATGGTGGCTTATGCCTGTCATCCCAGCACTTTGGGAAGCAGAGACAGGAGGATCACTTGAGCCCAGGAGTTCCAGACCAGCCTGGCCAACATAGCAAGACCCCATCTCTATAAAAAATTTAAAAGTTAGCCAGGTGTGCTGGCACGAGCCTGTGGTCCTAGCTGCCTGGGAGGCTGAGGTGAGAGGATCTCTTGAACCCAGGAGGTCGAGGCTACAGCGAGCTGAGATGGCACCACTGCACTCCAGCCTGTGTGACAGAGCCAGACCGTTTCAAAAAAATAAAATAAAATAAAATCTTTTTGGCCGGGCGCTGTGGCTGTAATCCCAGCACTTTGGGAGGCCGAGGTGGGCGGATCTCAAGGTCAAGAGATCGAGACCATCCTGGCCAACATGGTGAAACCCCGTCTCTACTAAAAATACAAAAATTAGCTGGGTGTGGTGGTGCACACCTGTAGTCCCAGCTACTAGGGAAGCTGAGGCAGGAGAATCACTTGAACCCAGGAGGCGAAGGATCCAGGATCGCGCCACTGCACTCCAGCCTGGCGACAGAGGGAGACTCCGTCTAAAAAAAAAAAAAAAAAATCTTTTTTCACTGATCCTTACCAGGCTTATGAAGGCGATGCTATGCTAGTATTATCTCCATTTCAGGAAGGCGAAAACCGAGGCGCAGTTCCATGGTACAGAGTAGGCATTCAGTAAATGTTTGTGGGATGAGTTAATGAAAGGTTTGGGGGCGGGGGTCATCACAGTTGCTCCCTTTTACGGAAGGCCTGCTCCAATCTCGGCACCTCTCAGGCACTGGCTAAGGCATGTCGGGTGCTTAGCGCAGAGACCTTCCATAGACGTCTTTTCTCATCTTCTCGGGCAACCGTACACCCGAAGAGGCAGTGCTAGGTTTCCATTTTACAGATGAGAAAGCTGAGGTTTAGCTAGGCTGAGTCGCTAAGTCCCCGAGGTCTCGCATCGCGATCGGGAATCCAACTCCTATTGGACCCGCCAGCCGGGGTACCCTTCGCTGTCCCTCCCGTCCGTCTGCCACCGTTCAAGCAGCACCCACCCTGAAGGACGGACGGGCCCCGGGCGGGGGGCGCTGAGGGCCCGGGCCGCGGGGCGCCGGTTCTAACGGGGCTGCTCTCTCCCCTTCTCCGTCTCCCTTCCCCCGCCCCGCGGCCAGAGGACTTCCACCCGGCGGACTCGGCGGCTGGCCCCGCGGGCCGCATGCGATGCGTCATCTGCCACCGCGGCTTCAACTCGCGCAGCAACCTGCGCTCGCACATGCGCATCCACACGCTGGACAAGCCCTTCGTGTGCCGCTTCTGCAACCGCCGCTTCAGCCAGTCGTCCACGCTGCGCAACCACGTGCGCCTGCACACGGGTGAGCGCCCCTACAAGTGCCAGGTGTGCCAGAGCGCCTACTCGCAGCTGGCCGGCCTGCGCGCCCACCAGAAGAGCGCGCGGCACCGGCCGCCCACCACCGCGCTGCAGGCACACTCGCCCGCGCTGCCCGCCCCGCACGCGCACGCGCCCGCGCTCGCCGCCGCCGCCGCCGCCGCGCACCACCTGCCGGCCATGGTACTGTGAGCGCGCCCGCGCCCCCGCCGGGCCCCGCGCGCTCCTGGGCCACCGGCACCCCGGCACCCCGGCACCCCGGCATCCCGGCACCCCGGCCCCGCAGCGCGACTCGCCCTCCCGCCCCAACCCCCGGCCTGGCGCCGCCGCGGAGCCCCGCGCGCTGGGGTTGCGCCCCAGCGGCGGACCTCAGGCACCCCCGCCTTGGCCCCTGTCGCAGATGAGGACACTGAGGGCGGCGTCCCTCACCCAGGCCACCCAGGTGGTGCGGCTGCTCTGCCGCCTCCTCTGGGAGGGAGTCTCCCTGCCTGGCCTCGCCCCCGAGTCTCCCTGCTGCTGTAGAGCCGGGCGCCCCGGCCGGCATCCCCCTCGTGGGTGGCAGGAGAGCGGACTTAGAGCCCCCGAGGGCCCCTCAGCAGAGGAAGGGGAGTCCCCTTCTCTGCCACCGAGAGTCCTGTGCTTCGGAATGAAGGGAAGGCGACCTCTTTGTCCGGGTGCGGCCGGGCGCGGGGGTTGTGGGGGCGCCATCTCCTCTTCCGGCCCCTGGGACTGGTGTCCTGAAGTGTCGGGAGGCCTTACGCAACCTTGACAGGTGCGGGCTACCGGGGTCCATCGGCAGCCGGAAGAGACCCAGAGAGACCTGCATTTTCTGGGCCCTTCTCTTCTTTAGGCCAGCTTACCCCCAAGCCTGGCTCCTGGGGATGGATGAGGAAGGAGCTCTTTGCAGTGCACCAGGCACGTTGAGAGTGGAGGCACAATGGAAATCCTCTGTAGGACCCCAAGCAAGACCCTGCACCTCTTTGGGCCTCAGTTTCCCCATCTGTAAAATGAGGGGGTTGGACCAATGCCCCCTCCCCTTCCCCTGTGACATAATGCCTGAGAAGGCGAAAGTTACCCTCAACCCCTTCCAACACACACACTCCAGCGAGAGGAGGGCAAGACTGGAACCTCTGCCCGAGAGGTTAAGGTGGCTTCTGTGGCCAGGAAGCGCTTCCGAGCTGTGCCCAGTCCCGGGAGTTCCGCCCCGTCTGCCCACACTTCCCTCGGTCCCTGCCCAAGTTTCCTCAAATTCGGGCTGTGCGCGCCCTCTGGTGTCGCCTCTCACACTTTGCAGTCGTTTACCAGGATTCCCGTAGGGCGTTTTGTAAAATAAATAAACTATAATATTAATGAAAAGTATAAAATGTATAGAGTTTTCAAGAAACTGTGTTCTACTTCCAGAAAATGGTCACTTTAACCTTGTAAATATTTATCTAAAATGATATTTACAAAACTGTGATATATTATTATTTGATTGTATATGTACAACTGTAAATACATTTGTACCTCTCTTGTATTCTAAAATAAAAATTACTTGGAACATTTATCATTTAGCATCTGAATGGGTGGACACTTTTGTCTGTATGAAGGAAATATAGAAAGTGTCTAGAAGCCGGAAAGGGCCGGTAGGAGTTGTTCCACTTACTGGTGCGTACAGGAAAATTTTCTCTGTCACAACTGGGGTGTCAGATCTCAGTGAGATGGGCCACAGTGCAAAGCAACTGGAAACCTTGAAAGGGGCTGGGCTGGCCGGGCGCGGTGGCTCACGCTTGTAATCCCAGCACTTTGGGAGGCCGAGGCGGGCGGATCACGAGGTCAGGAGATCGAGACCACGATGAAACCCCGTCTCTACTAAAAATGCAAAAAATTAGCTGGGCGCGGTGGCGGGCGCCTGTAGTCCCAGCTACTCGGAGAGGCTGAGGCAGGAGAATGGCGTGAACCCGGGAGGCGGAGCTTGCAGTGAGCCGAGATTGCGCCACTGCACTCTGGGCTGGGCGAAAGAGCGAGACCCCGTCTCAAAAAACAAAAAAACAAAAAAGAAAGAAAGAAAGAAAGAAAGGGGCTGGCCAGATTTCTCCCGGTTTCCAGCTGGCTCAAACATCAGTGCCTTACTTTGTAACTTCTCCCAAATATTTACTTTTTTTTTTTTTTTCATTTTAATGGCCAACTCGAAGGAGTTCAAGCAGCCAGTGGGAATGGGCCAAGATGGCCACCAAGTGCCCTCCCAATGCCTAGACTCTCCAAATGTTCTGGGCACCCATTCTCAGACCCTCTTGAAGAAGATCAGGGAGCAGGAAGACCTCGAGTTAAAGCCCGTGGGCTTCATGTTCCTATAGGGCCAGGCTTGCCTCTCCTCTCCAGGAAGGAGGTGCGTGCAGGGGAGTGTGAGTTCACACCTGTGCTCCAGCATACACCAGCCATGAGGGTGTCATTGTCCAGCCCACTGGGTGTGTGGTTTCCTGGCATCCTTCAGGTACAACTCTGCATCTTCATCCAGCACACGTGTGCACACATGCGCACCTGCAGACACTTGGGAATTCACACTTGGACACACAGCCCAGCCCCACTTGGAACTTCAGGGGTGTACTCCTAAAGACCCCCATACTTTGAGGGATTTGTTCTGGACCCTGGAAATAGGGGCACAGGCAGGGTTGGGCACCTGATGAGTTCACTTGCAGGCCCCGTCTGGGGTTCACTCCCTCAGGCCAGTGGGGGAAGTCACCTTTGGTTTTCCTCCCACTGGAACCTCGCTTCTCCTTTGACACCCCACCATTAGGCCCCCAATGCCTCCGGTGGCCCCTGCATTCCCCCCTCCCATGCAGCCCCCATCCAGGCCTTTTGTTCCCTTGACCAAAGCCTATCTGTCCTGAGTCCCCCTCCCTTGGATGCCAAGGGGTGAAATGGCAGGTGCTTTTCCTGCCCACATGTTGAGACTCCCAGGAAATAATTCTGGCTTCCTGAAGCAGGGCCGCCCAGAGTCAGACCTCAGAGAGGTCAGTGAGTCCCTTGAACAAAAATCGAAATTTTTCTCTGTTCATCATTCTGTCCTGTGAAGTCTCAGCTAACAGATCCCAGGATCCCCATCCCAGGCTCCAGAACCCACCTGGTGGTAGCTGGTTGTAACTGCAGACCAAGGTGCCTCTGGTTTGCCCACAGATCTGTTTCCACAGAAGTGTGCTGCCCCGGGTGCCAGGGCCTGGGATACCAGGGTGAAAGGATGTGACTTGTGGTTTGCACGCTGGAGGGAGGCATGATGCTGAAAAGCCTAACCACTTACTTTGCTTGCATTTCCAGCAGAGGCCTAAGGCCCCTTTCCTGAGATTGCAGCCACCCTAATCAAAGACATGCAAACACAGCCATGGCAGTTTCTGTGGGCCAGCCCTGGGCTTGGGGCTTTATTTTTATTTTTATTTTTGAGATGGAGCTTTGCTTTTGTTGCACAGGCTGGAGTGCAATGGCTTACTGCAACCTCTGCCTCCAGGTTCAAGCGATTCTCCTGCCTCAGCCTCCCGAGTAGCTGGGATTACAGGTGCCTGCCACCACGCCCGGCTAATTTTGTATTTTTAGTAGAGACGGGGTTTTACCATGTTGGTGAGGCTGGTCTCAAGCTCCTGACCTCAAGTGATCCACTGGCCTCGGCCTCCCAAAATGCTGGGATTACAGGCCTGAGCCACCACGCCTGGCCAGACCCCACTTCTTGATTGAAGAAGTATGAAAATATTCAGGGACATGCTTAATATGACCATAGACATTGACACTGTTTCTAATACTTTCAGAACAAGTGATGCTTTGATGAGCATCCTTAGGCTGAAATCTGTGTGCTCATCTCTGCTTAGAAAGTTTATGCAGTTAGCCAGGCGCAGTGGTTCACGCCTATAATCCCAGCACTTTGGGAGGCACAGGTGGGCGGATCACTTGAGGCTGGGAGTTCGACACCAGCCTGGCCAACATGGGGAAACCCCAGCTCTACTAAAAATATAAAAATTAGCCGGGCGTGGTGGCAGGCGCCTGTAATCCCACCTATTTGGGAGGCTGAGGCCCGAGAATCACTTGAGCCCAGGAGGCAGAGGTTGCAGTGAGCCAAGATCATACCATTGTACTCCAGTGAGACTCTGCCTCAAAAATAAAAAAGGTTTATGCAGTTATTTTTACCATTTTACCATTTCAATGGAACACAAGATGAACCCAGTAGGTAGATGAGGATTGAGTCAAGAGTTTTGGGCTAGAGAGTCCCTGCTGCCTCTGTTTTCATGTTTTTCAGGATTTCCTTGCCAGCTACTTTCACCTGGAGTTCACCTGTTCCCCACCCCAACTCCCCAGGGTCCATGGTTCCCTCATTTCAAGGCTCATTCAAATGCTTCCTCTGTCAGGCAAGCTTTTCTGTCTGTCCTCCCTCTCCCTTCCCCATCTTTGAACATCTTAGCACCTTGATGACAGGGGCTTCAAATGATCCAGCTCTGTGGTCCCACAGCACATAGCTGGTGCCCAGCAAATGCCTGCTGAAAAAGTTTCTTCATCAATTCAACAGAGATTTACTGAGAGATGTTTTGTTGTTGTTGTTGTTGTTTGTTTGCTTGTTTGTTTGTTTGTTTTAACGGAGTCTCGCTCTGTCAACCAGGCTTAAGTGGAGTGGCACAATCTTGGCTCACTGCAACCTCCGCCTCCCAGGTTCAAGCAATTCTCCTGTCTCAGCCCCTCGTGCAGCTGAGATTACAGGCGCCTGCCACCATGCCCGGCTAATTCTTGTATTTTTAGTAGAGATAGGGTTTCACCACGTTGGCCAGGCTGGTCTTGAACTCCTGACCTCAAGTGATCCACCCACCCAGCCTCCTACAGAGCTGGGATTACAGACGTGAGCCACGGCGCCCGGCAGAGAGCTGTTTTAAGGGTCCTGAAATCTGACATGGTATGCCGACATGGAAATCTTTGTTCTAGAAACAAGAGGCAGGGTGCACCGTGCAAAGCTGCACAGGAAAGCACCGGGTTGGTCAGGAGGCAGAGGGAAGGAGGGCAAAACGTAAGCAAGAGCCTTTATTGTGGTTTCCATGGGAAGGAATGGGTGAGGCACGGTAAGCAGGCTTAGGATTGGTTGGTTTGAATAACTGCAGTAGGTGCTGGGGTTTATATAAGGGCTTTCCCTAGTTGTCTGGCGTCTGGCCTTGGGATGATCAGGGCAGTTGGATACTGGCCCTGAGTAAAAGAGCCTAATAAAGGAGGTGTTTGTGGGTGTGGGCTCTGGATTGGGTGGTGTGCATTTGCAAGGGTCCTCCTGGGTGAGTTGTTCACTATCTCCAGGAACCGGTTAACCCTGGGTGGGGCAGTCCCTCTGGGAAGAGCAAGTCCCCAAGATCTCAAAGCATCTGAGTACAGAAAAGCAAAGGCGCTGGGCACGGTGGCTCACGCCTGTAATCCCAGCACTTTGGGAGGCTGAGGTGGGTGGATCACCAGGTCAGGAGTTCGAGAACAGCCTGGCCAACATGGTGAAACCCCGTCTCTACTAAAAATACAAAAATTAGCCAGGCGTGGTGGCGGGTGCCTATAATCCCAGCTACTTGGGAGGCTGAGGCAGGAGAATCGCTTCAACCTGGGAGGCAGAGGTTGCAGTGAGCAGAGACCACACCATTGCACTCTAGCCTGGGCAACAGAGCGGGACTCTGTCTCAAAAAAAAAAAAGCAAAGGCATGCTTAATACAAGGGCCTACTATATATCAAGCATATATAGGAAATGGGCAGTGAACAAAATGGACAGTCCGGGTATTTGTCGGGCTCATATCCTGTGGGAAGACAGGCAATGAGCAGACAAGCAAATCTGTATTTTGTAAATATATTGCATTTTTTCAACAAATATTTTATGGCTGCCCTGTGTGCCAGGCCTGGTTCTAAGCATTGATATGTGATGAACAGAACAGATAAAGTCCCTGTTTTCAGCACATGCATGTTCTAGTGGGGGGAGACTGCAATCAATGAACCAAAAAAAAAGAAAAAGAAAGAAAATTGAAGCCCAGGCATGGTGGCTCACACCTGTAATCCCAGCACTGTGGGAGGCCAAGGTGGGCAGATCACTTCAGGTCAGGAGTTTGAAACAAGCCTGACCAACATGGTGAAATCCCATCTTTCCTAAAAATATGAAAATTAGCTGGGCGTGGTGATGGGTGCCTGTAATCCCAGGCTGAGGCAGGAGAATGGCTTTAACCCAGGAGGCAGAGGTTGCAGTGTGCTGAGATCGCGCCATTGCACTCCAGCCTGGGCGACAAGAGCAAGACTCTGTCTCGAAAAAAGAAAAAAGAAAAATCAGTGACAAGAAGTAAAACAGGATCAAGGGATTAAAAAAAGGACTGGAAAGTTATTCCAGATAAGGTGATCAGGGAAGTCTTCTCTGAGGAGTTGATGTTTGAGCAAGCCATGAGTGAGAAGGAGCCAGCCACACAAAAGCCTGGGAGAAGAGAATTCATGCAGAAAGAGACCAGAGTGAAGGGCCCTGAAGTGATGAGGAGGTTGGTGCTGCGGAACCGAGGGGAAGCCAGCTAGTCTTGAGGCAGGAGAATAGGGTCTGGAGGCAGGGAACATAAGGCTGATTCACACTGACTTTCTAGAACTAAATCAAAAGGAAAACCCCAACTTTCCAAGTCCAAGTAACAAAAGGACCAGAGGCTACTCCCTTCGCAATCCCGGCTTTTCTGTGTGACAGATGAAAAACTGAAAGTACCTCTGATTGGTCCCTTCCCACAACCAGTAAGGCTGGTAGGGGGCCAAGTCTTCATTTGCATAGGAGTATAACTTTGTAACTTCACTTCAGCCTCTGATTGATCACTTTCCACAGCCAATCAGACATTTGCATAGGGTGTAACTTGTAACTTCAGCCTCTGATTGGCCACTTTCCACAACCAATCAGACTGATCACGGGCCACTCCTTCATTTACACAGGATGTACACCAAATAACCAATGGGAAACCTTTAGAGGGTATTTAAACCCCAGAAACTTCTGTTAGGAGCCTCTTGAGTTTCTTTGCTTGGGCCGTTCTTGCCCTATGGAGTGTACTTTCGTTTTCAGTAAATCTCTGCTTTTGTTGCTTTATTCTTTCCTTGCTTTGTCTGCGTGTTTTGTCCAAGACGCCAAGAAGCTGGGCACCCTCCACTGTTAACAGTCTGGCTGCAGCATAGTGAGTAACGCAGTGGGTTAGGACGAGAATGAGGTCAGAGACAGGCAGGAGTCAAGAAGTGCTGGAAGCAGGGAAGTGATTTAATCTGTTTTTAAAGCTCCCTCTGCCTGCTGTGTGGAGATTCGATGATAGGAAGGACAAAAGTAGAATTAGGAAGACAAGCTAGGAAGTTATCTCCCTGGTAAGAGATGCTGTTGATCAGCCTGGGGCAGTGGCTGCAGAGATGCACAGATGCACAGATGTGTGGCATCAGTGAATCTTAGACCTTTTCCGCCACTGAAATTACATAGGGAGTTAAAACACGCACAGACTTCTAGACCTTACCTTTGCAAAGCCTTGTGAAAGGAAAATAAATCTTGGGGCCCCAAAATCACTAAGCTAAAGGGAAAAGTAAGTCAAGCTGGGAACTGCTTGGGGCAAACCTGCCTCCTGTTCTATTCAAAGTCGCCCCTCTGCTCACTGAGATAAATGCATACCTGATTGCCTTCTTTGGAGATGCTAATCAGAAACTAAAAAAAAAAAAAGCAACCATCTGTTTCTTTCTTTTTTTTTTTTTGAGACGGAGTCTCACTCTGTCGCCCAGTGGAGCGATCTCGGCTCACTGCAAACTCTGCGTCCCGGGTTCAAACCATTCTTCTGCCTCAGCCTCCCGAGTAGCTGGGACTACAGGCGCCAGCCACCATGCCCGGCTAATTTTTTTTTGTATTTTTAGTAGAGACAGGGTTTCACCGTGTTAGCCAGGATGGTCTTGATCTCCTGACCTCGTGATCCACCCACCTCGGCCTCCCAAAGTGCTGGGATTACAGGCGTGAGCCACCACGCCCGGCCTCAACCATTTGTTTCTTATCTACCTATGACCAGGAAGCCCCTTCCCAGCTTCGAGTTGTCCCGCCTTTCTGGACCGAACCAATATTCATCTCATATACGTTGATTGATGCCTCATGTCTCCCCAAAATGTATAAAACCAAACTGCGCTCCGACCACCTTGGGCACAGGTTGTCAGGACCTCCTGAGCACACGTCCTCAATCTTGGTGAAATAAACTTTCTAAATTAACTGAGACCTGTCTCAGATATTCGGGGTTTACAGCCTCAATGCCTAAGGAATCTATACTTTTTACAAGCCCCCTGGGATGTGCTGCTCCGTCTCCGGGTTCCCACTTGTCTACTGGTGGTAAAGGGGTAAGTGTGGCCAGGCTCGGTGGCTCATGCCTGTAATCCCAGCACTTTGGGAGGCCAAGGTGGGCGGATCACTTGAGTTTAGGAGTTCGAGATCAGGTTGGGCAACATGGTGAAACCCCGTCTTCACAAAACAAATACAAAAAATTGGCCGAGCCTCATGGCATGTGCCTGTAGTCCAAGCTATTCAAGAGGTTGAGGTGATAGGATTACCTGAGCCCAGGAGGTCAAGGCTGCAGTAAGCCATAATCGTGTCATTGTATTCCAGCCTGGGTGACAAAGACTGTCTCAAAAAAAATAAAAAATAAAAAAGGGTGCGTATGATGATGCAGAAAGAGGAGCACTGCGGATGGGAGAGGAGGAGTCTGTCGTTTTGGATTCTAGTCCCAGTTACGAGTCTGTTTGGGGGGCTCGGTGGCCCCAAGTGATCATCAGGGATAGCAATGCCTACCTCGAAGATGGGCTGAAAGTGAGGAATACATAACATAGTATTTGTAAAGCACTCAGCAAAGGACCAGCCGAAGCACTCGGGTTATGTTTGGTAAAGGGTGCAGGTTCTGGGGTAAATCGCTTGCGGTTGGAACACACATCGGCTTTGCTGCCATCTGCTAATGTGAATTCCATTCCTTTTGGGGCCTCGATTTCCTCCTGCATAAACTGGTATCCACAATGCCAACCTTGTCACAGGCTCCGTGAATGTGAATGCTGTGAGAATGCGCGGGGTAAAGGCGACGTCTCTCCCTCCCGGGAAGAACTTGGATGGTGTCAGGCATACTCTCTCCTCCGCCTAGGGCCACTCGCTGGGCCTGGCTCCCTGGCTGCCGGGCTACGCGGGCTCAAAGGACACTATCGCCCTCTTATGGCCGCGGCAGGACTGGACCGAGTGGCTAGGCTCTAGCGCCTTCCTCCAGGCACGGCGGAGGGCGAGGGTCTGGCAGCCCACTGACCCAGGGCCTTGGGGCACTAGCATTCATGTCATCGACTGCCTGGCAGGGCTGGCTTTCTTAAGTGTGGTCGTGAGCCTTGCTTAAGTGGAAGAAATGCTGTCGCTTTGGAGATTTATAAAACAATTGGCTCGACGGATCTTTCTTCAGGAGGCGGACTTGCTTTATCGGCTTTACTGACCACAGCTGATGCAAATGATTTCATTTAATCCTCTTTAGAGTCCCTGTGCATGGGGAATTACCATCCCCAATTTGTTTCTTGTGAATGCAGGGCAAGGAGAGGGAGAGGGTAGTGGGGGACGGGGAGAAGCGGCGAGGGGTACGCTCCTATTAAAATGGAGCCGCAGAAAAACCCACAGTGACAGCTGTCTGTTCTCCGCTGAATCCTTATAACAGCGCCTGGCACACAGAGAGCGCTCGACTCGCTGTTTAACTAAATGCAAGCCAAGATCTTCGCATTATGTGTGCTCTTCCCTTCCCTACCAAATATACCTGGCTTGCAAGGTTTGACCTGTTTTCTTAGACGATTTTTAACTTGTTTGCAAAAGAAATGTTGGAGTAAATTAGCTTGTTCAAAGGAGTCTTTATGAAAGGACAGAACCAAGTGAAAAGTATCTAGAGCCCGGTTTTGGGGGTATAGATGATGATGTTGAGCCAGCACCCACGGGGCGGCCGCAATGTAGAATCCTGGGGCTACTGGGAACCGTGTGGAAAGCGGCTCTTCTTTCTGTTCAAATAGTGTTTTCTGTAGATCCCATCTCTCCATCCTCCTGAGCTCTCTCTTACAAAATATCGGATTTCGGCAGCTTAGAATTGGACAGAAACTCAGAGGTCCATTTCTCAGTTATACAATAAATGGGATGATGAGTACAAGACAGTTTTGGTAAAAAGTCACACGCCACACAACGTCAGATTTTATTATTCCACGGGTGCTCCCTTGCCAATAGTAGACATGGCAGCTCGACTCCCTTCCCTTCGGGTTCGCCTTATTGTTGCCAATTGTAAACATGGCCTCTAGACCGTGAGTTCTCATTGGCAGCTGCTCTGAGTCCCCGCCCTTCCCCGCCCCTCCCAACGCGGCCGGGAGTTGCGGAGTCGGATATCGCGGCCCCCGGCTGAGCTGCGCCTGCGCAACTCATTGGCGCCAAGATGGCGATGGAGATGAGGCTTCCAGTGGCTCGCAAGCCTCTTAGCGAGAGACTGGGCCGCGACACTAAGAAACATCTAGTGGTGCCGGGGGACACAATCACTACGGACACGGGATTCATGCGGTACGTGGGGACTTGGGGGAGTCGAGGCTTCAGAGAGCGGCTTCAGGGTTCTCTGCACGTGGTCCAGGCCTCGTATCCCTGTGTGTGTAACTCTCCGCGGGACCCAAGGCACTTCGTCTGAGCATCCTACTCGCCTCGCTTCCGAGTCTCGTGCTTCTTGCCCCCTGCATCTTGTGTGTCCCCGTCTGCATTTGTCTCAGCTTCCTGAAACCCTCCACTCCTGACCTCGGGTGGCTGTGACTTTTGGGTCTTCTGCCTGAAGTCCAAATCTTTGAGCCTTCCTTGTGGGAGACCTGGAAAGCTGGGGAGGGTTAGGCGCAGGCTCTTTTCCAGTTTGCAGCTCTCTGAGGGGACGGTGGGCGTTCTTGGCCGCCTCCTCTTCAGTTTAGAATCCGTAATTGTTCGAGCTTAGGGCAAACAGTTACATTGTGCTGCATGCACCCATTTATACACATTTTGAATCTAAGGGGTGTAATATAGTGTATTGTGGTTAAGAGGGAAGGCTCTTGAGTCAGACAGTTGGGGTTCCAGTCCTGCTACCATCACATCTTATTAGCGGCATTGCCTCTCCACGGTCAGTTTCCTCATCTGTAAGACAGTGATAATAACAGTATGATATGGTAATGAGGATTAAATGAGACAATTATGTAAGAAAAGAAGTAAAACCAGCCATTATATCATCATAGATAACACTAGTGTTTCAACCTTTTTTTTTTTTTTGGTACATCTATATGTACAAGGGGCACAGCATTCATAGCATCGCCCTTTGACCTGTTAGTTTAAGGTTAGTGGATACTAGGAAATTTTTTTTTTCTTTTTTGAGACGGAGTCTCTCTTAGATCAGTCGTGCGATCTCGGCTCACTGCAACCTCTGCCTCCTGGGTTCAAGTGATTCTCCTGCCTCAGCCTCCTGAGTAGCTGGGATTACTCATGCCAGCTACTCAGGCGCATGCCACCATGCCCAGCTAATTTTTTTTTTTTTTTTTTTTTTTTTTAGTAGAGACAGGGTTTCACCATGTTGGCCAGGCTGGTCTCGATCCCCTGACCTCAAGTGTGATCTGCCCGCCTCAGCCTCCCAAAGTGCTGGGATTACAGGCTTGAGCCACCATGCCTGGCCCCTAGGAAATCTTAAGATTCATTCTTTCATTAATGCTTTCAACATATATTTTGTGCAGTTGGGTTATTATGGCAGAGTGAAAAATCTCTGTCCTGGTGGAGTTCTAACAGGGAGAGAGAGATAATAAGCGCAATGAATAAGTTATTCAGAATGTTAGGTAATAATGCAATAGGGTAAAAAGTGGAGCAGGGTCAATGGTATAGGGGGGAGTGGTGGCAACGGGGTGGGCTGTGTTTTCAATGGCACAGTCAAGGTAGGCCTGCTGCAGAAAGTGACACCTGAGCAGACCTGAGTGAGAGGAGTGATGTCCAAGTGGCTGTCTGGAGAAGGAGCACTGAAGGCAGAGGGAGCAGCCAGCACAGAAGCCATGCTTTGCAGGGGGAGCCTGTTAGCTTTGAGGAACACATTGTTTTTGAAGGGAGAGAGGTCACCTCGAGTTACCCTCGTATCCTTTCTTTGTATCTTCGCCTTGCATCAGGGGCCATGGAACGTATATGGGAGAAGAGAAGCTCATTGCATCTGTTGCTGGCTCTGTGGAGAGAGTAAACAAGTTGATCTGTGTGAAAGCTTTGAAAACCAGGTGAGAACAAAAGGTGTGTATTCCCTTTCTTGCGGCATCCAGGTTGTACTACCAGGCTTTTCCTGCCCCCTCCTTATCCCCCACCCCACCCCTGCCTGCCCTGTCGTGCTGTAAGTCTGAGGTTTTGACCGTGACTATAGGTGGGGTGGTGCAGATCAGTGCAGGCTTCAGAGGTTTCCCCATGTTATGTCACCACTCCAAGCCTTGGTTACCTCCTCTGCAAAGTGAGTATAATAGCATGGCCTACTTCATAGGATTTATTTATTTTTTTTTTTGAGACGGAGTCTCTCTCCGTTGCCGAGGCTGGAGTGCAGTGGCGTGATCTTGGCTCACTGCAACCTTCGCCTCCTGGGTTCAAACAATTCTCCTGCCTCAGCCTCCAGTGTAGCTGGGATTACAGGCGCCCTCCACCACGCCTGGCTAATTTTATTCGATTTTTAGTAGAGACAGGATTTCACCAAGTTGGCCAGGCTGGTCTCGAACTGCTGACCTCTGATAATTTCCCCCCACTGGGCCTCCCAAAGTGCTGGGATTACAGGCGTGAGCCACTGCGCCTGGCCTAGGATTTTCTTTAGAATTCAGTGAGATGGTGCATGTAAAGTATTTAGCACAGGGCCCGATACCTAGAAGCATTCAATGAAGGTTACCCCAGAAAGCAAGCCAGTGGGGTTGGAACAGAGTGAGTGAGGGGGAGAGAAGGGGCAGATGTAAGCAGAGAGCTGAGGTGGGCGGGCGTGGGCCTGCCTTGTAGCCAGACTAAGCATTTTGGCTTCTATTTTGTGTAATCTGGGAAGCACTGGAAGGGGTGGAGCAGAGGAAGGACTTGATCTGGACTTAAGCTCACTCTGGCTGCTGATGGGAGATTGAAGGGGGATAGGCAAGCTTAGGGAGGTGGATTAGGGACCATACTCATGATCTGAAGTGATGGTGGCTTCAACTAAGGTGGGAGCAGTGGAAGGTGGAGGAGTGATTGGAATCTACACAGATTTTATTTTCTGAATGTTTTTTTAAAATCATGAAAAGGTGTTGGGTTTTGTATTCTTTGGGCTTTACTGTACATAGGACCCAGTCAACTGTGAATAGAAATAATTTTACTTCTTCCTTTCCAATTTGGATGCCTTTTATTTCCTGCATATGTTTTAAGGGTAGAGCCAACAGGATTTGCTACTGGACTTGTCCAGGAGCGTGAGAGAGAGAGAGGAATCGAGGAACTCTCCAAGGTTTTTGGCCTGAGCAACTGAGCGGATGGAGTCACCATTGACTGAGATGGGGATAACTCATCCCCTATCTCGGTTTGCTATGGAGGACTGGGGGGGCTGCGGGAAAGCTTAGTTTTGGGCTTGATACATTTGAAAATGCTTGTTAGTCATCTATATGGCAGAGTTGGGTAGCTAGCAGTTGAGTAGGATTTGGAATTCAGGAGACTGGCACAGTCACAGCACAGAGTGGTGTTTTAAAGGTATTAGATTGAGTGGCCGAAAAGTGAAGAGTTCTGAGGACTTAGCCTCAGCACCGAGTACGTCTCATTAGAATCACGGATAAGGAACTAGCAAAGGGGCTTGAGAGGAGCAGGCAGTGAGTGAGTGGAGGAGACATGAGCAGACTCGTGTGGTTGGCGTCCTGGCTCAGATTTCCTTTCTCTTCCTTTGGCTGGTGCAGAACTCATCCATGTGCCACAGGAAAATAGTCCATGTTTTCCATTGTCGTGTAATCGAACAAAATAGGGGTTTTTGGCTAAATGAACTACTTGGAATAGTGATATGTCTAAGGATAGTTAATGGAGACTTTATACGTGGAGGAATGTTTGAAGTTAGCAATTTCTGAAAATAAGTCCAGACACTATAGTTACATGAATTTGCTGAATGTGGCGCCTATTCCAGGCTTTCACCCTGTTGAACTGACATCTCAAATGGTGTGTGGTCTTGTCAGAAAGTCTGCTCACAGATGGATGAATCCCTTGTGTTTTATCTTTCAGATACATTGGTGAAGTAGGAGACATTGTAGTGGGACGAATCACAGAGGTAACGTCGATACCAGTTTGGTGTTTACAAAGTCGAGGCAGGCTGGCGATTTCATTCATGGGACAGTCATTCCACTTGTAGTTAATGAAAAAGGCATTCATTGCATTTGGCTATTGTGTGGCCTCTGATGTAAATATGTGACTTGTTCGATTTCAGATTACCGGTTAATTTTTTTTTTGTTTGTTTGAGATGGGGTCTTGCTGTATCACCCAGGCTGGAGTGCAGTGGCGCGATCTTGGCTCACTGCAACCTCCACCTCCCGGGTTCAAGCGATTCTCCTGTCTCAGCCTCCCAAGTAGCTGGGATTACAGGCACTTGCCACCACGCCTGGCTAATTTTTGTATTTTTAGTAGAGATGGGGTTTCATCATACTGATCAGGCTGGTCTCGAACTCCTGACCTCAAATGATCCACCAGCTTCGGCCTCCCAAAGTGCTGGGATTACAGGCGTGAGCCACCGTGTCCGGCCTTACTGGTTATTTATGATATGAACTCCTGTCCCTGGAGCATGTGTCCAAGTGTGGAACTTGGCTTATAGGTTCAACAGAAGAGGTGGAAGGTGGAGACCAACTCCAGGCTGGATTCAGTCTTGCTGCTCTCATCCATGAACCTTCCTGGAGGAGAGCTGGTAAGGGCTACAGCTGGGGCCATGGACTAGGGCCCAGTGGGCTGGGGGGAGCCGTGGGACCCTTTGTTCCACCAGAGGACTTTGCTTTACACTGAGGTTGCCCCTTTGACTCCTGTTTGTCTGTTGTGAAGTTTGCTGCCCCAATGTGTATGTAGACTGTTCACCCTGTCCAGGTCTCCCGAAAGAGGGAGCAGTTGGCATATAATAGGATCAGAAACATCCATGGGGTGGGATCCCAACAGAGAGTTGGGGAGAGAAGCCCTTAGATGCTAGTTGTTAATAGTTTTCCTTTTCAGACATATCAGCCTTGCACAGTGAAGATGTTCCTTGAAAAGTTGTCTTTACATTAGTTTTTTGTGAATTGAAAGGCATTTGGTTATTCCAGACAACCACAGTAACCAAGCCACAGCCTTTTGTAAAATGCCATGGTTCAGCTTTATCTTCAGTCCAGCATGTATTTGCAGAGAGGCTTACTGTGCCAAGCTCTGTGCCGAGTGCCAAGCGCTGTGCCGAGTGCCAAGCACGACTGAGTTCCCCAGCAGGGGATATAAGATAACTGACCTAGTCCCTGGCAGTAGAATAAATAAGCTGTGGTTATACAAAAGGAGATTTCAGTGAGAGAAGCTCGTAGGAAAGACAGGCATTGGAGTTGATCCTGGAAGGATGGAGAGACGTTAAATGACTAGTTCAGGGAATCTGAGATAGAGGGAAATGTGTGAGCAGAGATATATCCAAGCAGGAGTTAGTCTGGTCCTGCTGGACTGCAGAGGGCTGTCATGGAAGATGAGTATGGAAATGTTGGCTGGGTGAGATTGGGAGGGGTGTAAATGTTGCTCAGAGAAGGGAGGGAAAGAGGAAGAGAAGAGGAGCTGTGGAAAAGTCTTTTGAGATGAAAAGTCGTGATTATCACTGATTGCCCTCAAGTGGCTTGGGTTACCTACTCCTGCTATAGTTCTCAGTGCTTGAATATTGTGGTTGGCCTCAAAAATCTCAAAAGGAAGTGAAAGAGAAAGAAGTGATGGAGACCTTTCTGAGGATCTGGCTTAAGTAATGTCATTTCTTTGTGTATTTCAGAGGAGAAGATCTGCAGAAGATGAGCTTGCAATGAGAGGTTTCTTACAGGAAGGGGACCTTATCAGTGTATCCTGCGCTTTGCACTCCAGCCTCTTGATGCTTTTCTATGGGACTGGGAAGTGGGCCTTCCATTGTATGTCTCTGACTGAAGAACCGTGTCATCCTTGCAGGGATCCGAGTCTTAGACCAAGTGTCGGGCTCTGCTGCATCCTTTCTCAGTCTCCTTAATTCAGGCTGACTCCCCAGCTCTTGTTCGGACCTGCTGCTAAGTCATTTCTTTGGGTCTTGTAACTTACGGTGGCCTGTGCTTTAGGCTAGGCTTTTGTTAATGATGTTAACTTTTAGCGCAGGGAGTGGAAAAGGTGTTCACGTCAAGACATTAATGACAGGCCGAGTGTGGTGGCTCATGCCTGTAATCCCAGCGCTTTGGAAGGCCAAGGAGGGAGGATTGCTTGAGCCAAGAGTTCAAGACCAGCCTGGGCAACATAGCAAGACCCCCCTCTCTACAAAAAAATCAAAATTAGCCAGGCCTGGTGGCACATGCCTGTAGTCCTAGCTACTCAGGAGGCTGGGGCCAGAGGGTTGCTTGAGCCCAGGAGCTCAAGGCTACAGTAAGCTATGATCACACCACTGTGTTCCAGCTTGGGTGACAGAGCAAGACTCTGTCTCTATTTTATCTTTTTAAAAATTATTATTATTTTTTTTTAAATGACGGAGTCTTGCTCTGTTGCCCAGACTGGAGTGCAGTGGTGCAATCTTGGCTCACTGCAACCTCCGCCTCCCAGATTCAAGCGATTCTGCCTTAGCCTCCCAAATAGCTAGGATTACAGGCGTGCGTCATGCCTGGCTAATTTTTGTATTTTTAGGAGAGACAGGTTTCACCATATTGGCCAGGCTGGTCTCGAACTCCTGACCTCAGGTGATCTGCCCACCTCGGCCTCCCAAAGTGCTGGGATTACAGGCATGAGCCACTATGCCTGGCCTCTGTCTTTTATTTATTTATTTACTTATTTTGGAGACAGAGTTTCACTCTTGTTGCCCAGGCTGGAGTGCAATGGTGCGATCTTGGCTCACTGCAACCTCTGCCTCCCAGGTTCAAGCGATTCTCCTGCCCCAGCCTCCCGAGTAGCTGGGATTACAGTCATGCGCCACTACGCCCGACTAATTTTGTATTTTTAGTAGAGACGGGGTTTCTCCATGTTGGTCAGGCTGGTCTAGAACTCCTGATCTCAGGTGATCCACCCACCTCAGCCTTCCAAAGTGCTGGGATTACAGATGTGAGCCACCGCACCTGGCCTTCTGTCTCTTATTTTTTAAAAAAAGATATTCATGACAACCAAGGGGAGAGGTGAGTTCACAGTGACGTCCTCTGGGTCTAAGATTGTTGAGCCTGGACCATTGGAGAGGGGAGGAAAAGATGGAGGTGTGGGGTCAAGGGGCAGAGGCTGCAGAGGACAGGGCAGTGTGTGGCCGAGGCTGCTGTTTGTTCCTTCATCACCCTGGCCAGGCTGAGGTCCAGGCAGTGTTCTCTGACGGAGCTGTCTCTCTGCACACGAGGAGCCTGAAATATGGAAAAGTAAGTCGGGCTCTTGATGTTCCTGTTTGCTGACTGAGACTACAAGGCTATTTCTGAATCCCCATAGCTCTCTGGAATTCTGGCCTAAAGAACCCCAGTAGCTAAGCATTAATAGAGGCTGGCATCCCACAAACTGATCGTGTTCCTTAAACGTAACATCAGGAAGGTCAGGGTTCACAGGGTCATGGGTCAGTAGCCTTGTAAAGAACAAGTTTTATCCGTTTTCTCCAAGGAGACTGACTTCCACCAGAAGAGCCCCTCCAACTGTGGGCTGGGAGGCGCAGCTGTCTCTCTTCCTCCAGGGGGCGCTGCAACTCAGCACTGGGGCTGAGGCTGTCCTGGGAACAAAGGCAGGCTGGGCCTGGTTAAACAGCCCTTAGACGAACGTCCAATCAGTCCAGTGGATGTTATTACTGGCAAAGCTTGCCCTGTCATCTGAGCCTCTAAATGGAATTTCACTGCTTTTCTTATACGAAGTTGCATTATTGAAGCTATTATTTTAAGGAGAGCATACTTCCTAAAACAAATTAGGATTTACTAGTCTCTTAGCTTTATCTGGGTGAAGATTTTTATTTTCTGAGCGGAACAAAAACCTCTTCCCTTAATGGAGTGGCTGCAGCCAGCCACGTTGATGTACCTGGAGTAGGCAGAGGACTGCTGCAGTATGCTGACTTTCACAACCCTGGGTCCTGCGGACTCGCCCTTGGCAGGACGTGGACTTAAGCTGTCCTGCCAGGACCAGACATGGATTTGCACCCATCTCCAGCCATCTCCTTACCTACCCAGAGGCACACATCTCACAGGCAAGATGAGTGGGGTTCAGGTATGAGCTAGGGTCATGGAACAACGCAGTGCTCCTCGGCCAGCAGGAGGCTCCAGCTCACTTCCTCATTGGCTTCAGCTTCTCTAATGTCTGGCACATGAGTTCTGGCTTACAGTGCAAGGAAGACTGCAAAGGGAAGTGACAGAGAAGAGTATCAAAAGTCACCTTCTGCTGGGATGTATGAATAGCCTCTGAGTCCCAAAGTGTTCTCTGCAAAAATGTGTACTATGTGTATGCATGTAGGCGACAGCAATTGTAAACAGGAAGGACACCAATTTGAATATACTTAGGATGTGTATTCTGCAGTCTCCTTTTCATTCATCCCACTGATCCTGCAGTGACCTAGCTTTGTGATATATTTCTTTAGCTAGGTCAGGGGGTTTTGGTCCAGGTTTCCCCCTCCCTGGTGAAACGGCAGAAGACCCACTTTCATGATTTGCCATGTGGTGCCTCAGTGATTCTCGGCAACAATGGCTTCATCTGGATTTACCCAACACCTGAGCACAAAGAAGAGGAAGCAGGGGGCTTCATTGCAAACCTGGAGGTGAGCAAACACTGTGGCCATTGTCAGTGGGATGGAGGGGGCTCAGTCTTTGCTGTGTTTTTGTGGCCAGTGAAGTTGGTTGTTTTTAGCCATATTACTGCTGTAGGCTGAGTCACTGACTTTCCATCAAGGTGTGTTCATGAACCCCATATTATCTTCTCTCTTCTAAGGAGATGAACTCAGTGAATGGTTTGATGTTTGTTGGTGGAGATGGCAAAGTTGCAGGGTAATAGCCGAAGAGCCAGTGAAGAAGCCATTCTTTTTCTGTTTTGTTTGTTTTGTTTTGTTTTGAGACAGAGTCTTGCTCTGTCACCCAGGCTGGAGTGCAGTGGTGCCATCTCGGCTCACTGCCAGCTCCGCCTCCTGGGTTCAAGTGATTCTCCTGCCTCAGCCTCCCGAGTAGCTGGGATTACAGGTGTGCCCCACCATGCTCTCCTAATTTTTGTATTTTTAGTAGAGATGGGGTTTCACCATGTTGGTCAGGCTGGTCTCGAATTCCTGACCTTGTGATCCACCCGCCTTGGCCTCCCAAAGTGCTGGGATTACAGGCATGAGACACTGCGCCCTGCCCCATTCCTTTTAATCTCCCTTGGAGTTAGCTGTTTGGTTGATTTGGAGTTCTGGGGTAATATTGTCTGAGTCATAAATGATTTATCTGTTAATTTCTGTGGCTGGTCATGTATTTTGATCCTGTTTATATTTCTCTTCCCTTCTCTGTGTCTCCTTATAGCCTGTCTCTCTTGCTGATCGAGAGGTGATATCCCGGCTTCGGAACTGCATCATCTCGCTGGTAACTCAGAGGATGATGCTGTATGATACCAGCATCCTGTACTGCTATGAAGCATCCCTTCCACATCAGGTACTCTCCGCAGGGCCTCTCCCTTCTTCACTGATCTGTGAGCCGCTCTGTTGTTTGTTCAGAGACAATATGCACGTATCCCCAATACTTTCCCAGCATCCGTCAGTATGAACTGGTCTGAAACAGCCTTAATGAGTGTCTGGTAGATCTTTCCCTAAGATACTTGCAATATTCTCAATGCCTAGTGTCAGTCTAAGGATTTTGGGGCTGGAGGTGTCAGGTGGGACTAGTTTATGAGAGCAGCCTCTGGACTGCATCTTACCTATCCCAAATTTCAGCCAGCTTTTGGATGAATGTCAGAATACTATTTTTGTTCTTGTCGGCTATATCCCAGAGAATCTTGCTGATTTATTAGGCTGCTTCTAGCAGATCATATCTTGTAACGCTTAGTCTCTGAGACATGAAAGGAATACAGAAAGTTTATGTTAACGGCTTGATTTATGTTTGGATTGGCTTGGTGGTCTGTTTATGGTTGGTTTCTTTTCTGAACAAATGCCTTTTCGCTTTTTCAGATCAAAGACATCTTAAAGCCAGAAATAATGGAGGAGATTGTGATGGAAACACGCCAGAGGCTTTTAGAACAGGAGGGTTAAGGAGGCGCTCCAGAAGGACAGGACTGTGGACCTTGCAGGAGTGAAGACTGTGATGTGTGGTCCCCATATGTGGCTCAGCAAAGACTCGAGAGAGCATCCCTTTGTCTGCATTGACGGCCCTGTGACTGCCTCCAGCCCACAGGCCTGCTTTCTCCTGTCCTAACACCAAGCCTGGGTGGCAGATGAACGGTGCTTCCTTGGGTTCCCTATTCCATTAGGGAATAGTTTCAGCTCTTTCAAAGTGCACAGTGTTCCAGTCGAATGGACTCCCATCCTGGAATAATATGGAGAATCCTTTGTCTTCCACTCAACTGTCATTCACAAGGCACAGTGCCCCGTGAAATTGCCCCAATAGAAAACATGGCATCCCTGACCTCCAAATGGTCTGTTTTGGCCTCTATTCCTATATCCTTTAAATGACTGAGAATGCAGCTGGTAAAGTTGGAAGAATAAAGTTAACCAAGCAGGCCAGGCGCGGTGGCTCACGCCTGTAATCCCAGCACTTTGGGAGGCCGAGGCGGGCAGATCACCTGAGGTCAATAGTTCGAGACCAGCCTGGCCAACATGGTGAAACCCCATCTCTACTAAAAATACCAAAAATTAGCCAGGTGTGGTGGTGCGCACCTGTAGTCCCAGCTACTTGGGACGCTGAGGCGGGAGAATCGCTTCAATGTGGGAGGTGGAGGTTGCAGTGAGCTGAAATCGCGTACCGCACTCCAGCCTGGGTGACAGAGCGAGACTCTGTTTCAAAAAAAAAAAACCAAGCAGCCTTTTGCTTGGTTGGAATCTGATTTTCTGTTGCATATTCCTTGTAGCCATAGGTGCGATTATGTTCACACCAGGCTGCCTTAATCTGTCCTGCTTGGAGAGTGACTTGTAAGATGCTGAATTATTCATGATAATAGAGTGAATGTTCTGGGTCCATGTACTCAGATAAACATGAAGAAAATAAGCTAAGAAAAATGGAGACTGGAAAAGCAAAGCTGTTTTCCTCCTATAATTGAAGTAGTGGTGCATTAACTTGTGGATAATTCAGAGTTAAAAGATAAAAAGACGCCAGAGTTCTCGCTGAAGAATGTGAGAATTCCAGTGCATTGTTTTTTCTGATGACTATCTAAAAATGGTGCCCTGATGTAGGTTTGGGGGAACCTTCTTAAAAAGGGTACTGTGTGCCTATAATCCCAGCACTTTGGGAAGCTGAGTGGGCAGATCATCTGAGGTCAGGAGTTCAAGACCAGCCCGGCCAATATAATGAAACCTTGTCTCTACCAAAAATACAAAAATTAGCCGGGTGTGGTGGCACAAGCCTGTATGTAGTCAGCTACTCAGGAGGCTGAGGCATGAGAATCGCTTGAATTCGGGAGGCAGAGGTTGTGGTGAGCTGAGATCGCACCATTGCACCTCAGCCTAGGTGACACAGTGAGACTGTCTCAAAAAAAAAAAAAAAAAAAAAAAAGGAAAAAAGAAGGACAGCCGGACATGGTGGTTCATGCCTGTAATCCCAGCACTTTGGGAGGCTGAGGTGGGTGGATCACAAGGTCAGGAGATCAAGACAATCCTGGCCAACATGGTGAAACCCCGTCTCCACTAAAATACAAAAAAAAAAAAAAACCATAGCCGGGCATGGTGGCTGGCACCTGTAGTCCCTGCTGCTTGGGAGGCTTAGGCAGGAGAATGGTATGAACCTGGGAGGCGGAGCTTGCAGTGAGCTGAGATTGTGCCACTGCATTCCAGCCTGGGTGACAGAGTGAGACTGTCTCAAAAAAAAAAAAAAAAAAAAAAAAAAAAGACTACATGCAAGTGCTGTCTTCACATATGTGATGAACTATTTTTTGTTTGTTTGTTTGTTTTTGAGACAGAGTGTCACTGTGTTGCCAGGCTGGAGTGCAGCAGCTCGATCTCGGCTCACTGCAACCTCCACCTCCTGGATTCAAGCAATTCTGCCTCAGCCTCCCAAGTAGCTGGGACTACAGGCATGCGCCACCACGCCCAGCTAATTTTTGTGTTTTTAGTAGAGATGGTTTCACCATGTTGACCAGGCTGGTCTCGATCTCTTGACCTCGTGATCCACCCGCCTCGGCCTCCCAAAGTGTTGGGATTACAGGTATGAACCACTGCACCCAGCTGTATTTTTTGATATTTATAAACGTCTTTTTTTTTTTTTTTTTTTAAGACGGAGTCTCGCTCTGTCGCCCAGGCTGGAGTGTAGTGGCGCGATCTCGGCTCACTGCAAGCTCCGCCTCCCGGGTTCACACCATTCTCCTGCCTCAGCCTCTCCGAGTAGCTGGGACTACGGGCGTCCGCCACCACGCCCGGCTAATATTTTGTATTTTTTAGTAGAGACGGGGTTTCACCGTGGTCTCGATCTGCTGACCTCGTGATCTGCCCGCCTCGGCCTCCCAAAGTGCTGGGATTACAAGCGTGAGCCACCACGCCTGGCGTTTTTTTTGTTTTTTTGAGATGGAGTCTTGCTCTGTCACCAGATTGGAGTGCAGTGGCATGATCTCAGCTCACTGCAACCTCTGCGTCCTGGGTTTAAGCGATTCTCCTGCCTAAGCCTCCCGAGTAGCGTAGCTGGGATTACAGGCATGTGCCACCACACCCAACTAATTTTTGTATTTTTAGTAGAGGTGGCGTTTTACCATGTTGGCCAGGATGGTTTTGATCTCCTGACCTTGTGATCCCCCCGCCTCAGCCTGCCAAAGTGCTGGGATTACAGGCGTGAGCCACTGCGCCCAGCTATAGATGTCTTAACATCATTTTCTGTTCTTTTGTTCTGGGTCATAATAAGGAGCTGAGGACAGCTGAGGAAGGGCTTGGTAAACAAAATGCCCTTCTGACAGAGCCCTAACTACTCCACGTAAACCTAGGACAGTCTCGATGGTAATAACTTTGAACGCTGCATTTGATAACTTTGAAATACAACTTGGCTCTTTTTCATTAAATGGTATGCTTCTCTATAACAACATAATAAACAACTTCTTACCTCACTTTCTTTTTTTGAGACAGGGTCTTACTCTGTCACCCAGGCTGGAGTGGGGTGGCATGGATCACGGCTCACTGGAGCCTCTACCTCCCAGGCTCAAGTGAACCTGTCTTAGCCTCCCAAGTAGCTGGGTCCACAGGCATGTGACGTACCACCATGCCTGGCTTTTTTTTTTTTTTTTTTTTTTTTTTGAGACAGGGTCTTGCCCTGTCACCTAGGCTGGACTGCAGTGGCACAATCACGTCTCAACCTCCTGGTCTCAAGCATTCTCCAGCTTCAGCCTCCTGAGTAGCTGGGACTACAGGTGCTGAGCCACCACATCCAGCTAATTGTTTTTGTTTTTCGGTAGAGATGAAGTCTCACTACGTTGCCTGGGCTGGTCTTGAACTCCTGACCTCAAGCAACCCTCCTGCTCAAGCCATCTTCCCACCTTAGCCTCCCAGAGTGTTGAGATTACAGGCATGAGCCACCACGCCCTGCTGTTTTTTTTTATTTTTACAAATTTTTTTGTTGTTGCCCAGCCTCAAGCAATCCACCCACCTTCGCCTCCCAAAGTGCTGGGATTATGTGTGTGAGCCATAGCTCCTGGCCTCTTTTTTTTTTTCCTATCCAAAGTTGTATTACTAGTTTTGGGGAGTTGACAGACAATTGAATATTCTGTAGGCTGTGTTGCAGCTTTAGATGGATCGACCTGTCATGTTTTTGAGGTTATCCAGGCTGTATACCTCTGGAGAGAAGGGAATGGCAAAGAGTGGGAGTCTGAGTCAAGTTTGGTTTTGTTTTTTTAAGAGACAAGGTCTCTAATCCAGGCTACAGTACACTGGCACGATCATGGCTCACTACAGACTTGGGCTCAAGCAATCTTCCCGCCTCAGCCTCCTGAGTAGCTGGGTTTGGTTTTCCCCAGGGCCATATGTCAGCTTACTTACCCTCCTCACTTGGTGTCTCCCAGCCTGCCAGCCTGTGCTGTTCATCCAGTATCTGCTGAATGGTGATTACCTACTAAGCGGAACTAATATAAAAGTCTATCCACAAGCAATTTTTGGTGATTATTTCCTTGCAGTGGCCCACTAGAGGGCGCCGTTGTTAAGTGTAAATCCAGTAGGGGTTTTTTTTGTTTGTTTGTTTTTTTTTTTTCCAAAAAATGGAATAAACTGAAATCTTTACATGGTACTGAATCCCTTTAGCAACTTGGGGGGTTGCTTTAACTGAATCACTTTTAATTAAAATATATGAACGTGAAGGGATTTATTCAATATTTGACAATGTTACTCAATATTACTTTTTTTTTTTTTTTTTTTTGAGGCAAAGTCTCGCCCTATCCCCTAGGCTGGAGTGCAGTGACGGGATGTCAGCTCACTGCAACCTCCACCTCCCGGGTTCACGTGATACTCTTGCCTCAGCTTCCTGCATAGCTGGGACTACAGGCACCCACCACCATGCCAAGCTAATTTTTGTTTGTTTTTCTGAGACAGAGTCTCACTCTGTCGCCCAGGCTGGAGTGCAGTGGCGTAATCTTGGCTCACTGTAACCTCCACCTCCCGGGTTCAAGCGATTCTCCTGCCTCAGCCTCTAGAGGAGCTGGAACTACAGGCATGTGCCACCATGCCCAGCTAATTTTTTGTATGTTTAGTAGAGACGAGGTTTCACTGTGTTAACCAGGATGGTCTCTATCTTCTGACCTCATGATCTGCCCGCCTCAGCCTCCCAAAGTGCTGGGATTATAAGCGTGAGCCACCGCACCCTGCCGAATTTTTATATTTTTAGTAGAGATGGCGTTTCGCCATGTTGGTCATCCTGCTCTTGAACTCTTGAATTCAGGTGATCTGCCTGCCTTGGCCTCCTAAAGTGTTGGGATTACAGATGTGAGCCACCGCACCCAGCCAAGCGATATTTATTTCTGATTGTCAGGCATTTGCCAGGCTTTGGATTCTAGTTTTTAAGCCCTTAAAAGTATCATTCAGGGCCTACGTTCTCAGGACCTCTTGAGACTGTGCCTCGGTTTTTTAAAAAAGGATCATTCTACAGTATCATACAGGCATTTTTAAAGTACAGTGCATCGGCCAGGTGCGGTGGCTCACACCTGTAATCCTAGCACTGTGGGAGGCTGAGGTGGGCGGATCACCTGAGGTCGGGAGTTCGAGATCAGCCTGGCTAACATGGTGAAACCCCATCTCTACTAAAGATACAAAATGAGCTGGGTGTGGTGGTGGGCGCCTGTAATCCCTCAGGAGGCTGAGGCAGGTGAATTGCTTGAACCCGGGAGGTGGAGGTTGCAATGATCTGGGATCGTGCCACTGCACTCCAGCCTGGGTGACAGAGTGAGACTCTGTCTCCAAAAAAAAAAAAGTGCATCTCTAGAAAAAAATATTGGAGTCTGGGCATTGGACATGGAGCTCACCTAAAACGAGAAAATAGCAAAGTGGAAAACTAGGGATAAGGCTTTAGATCAGGTGCAGTTGACCTCTGCTGTGACTCCCAGGAAGCATAGTCCCAATCTTTGTGGAAAACCAAACGAGATCTAGTTTGATCCTCATGAACCCTGTCTCTACAAAACAACACCACCACCAAAAAAAAAAAAAAAAAAGGTGTGGTGGCATGTGCCTGTAGTCCCAGCTACTTGGGAGGCTGAGGCCAGAGGATAACCAGAACCCAGAAAGTCGAGGCTGCAGTGAGCTGAGATTGTGCCATTGCACTCCAGCCTGGCCAACAGAGTAAGGCCCTGTCTTCAAACAAACAAACCAAATTAAACAAAAAACCCAAAACCCTTGTAAAGTAAGCTGTGACCTCCATTTACGGGTGAAGAAATGAACTCAGAATTAAAGGGACTTGATGAAGCCCCTTTGCAATTGTGAATCAATGTAGATTTAAGCTCTAGGGAGGTGTCATAATGCAGTCCTTTAGAGGATGGACTGGGCTGACTGAAAGTTTGGACCCAGAAATTTAATTCCAGCATTGAGGCTGATCTTTTCTTTGGATTTTTATTTTGCTTGTTGCCCATCCCTCCATGTAGGTTCCATGAGGGCAAGGGTGGGTCTCTTCCCCCACCATTGTGTCTCAGCACCTAAAGCAGTGCTTCACATACAGATATTCAGTAAATGCTTCTTTTTTTTTTTTTTTTTTTTTTTGAGATGGAGTCTCACTCTGTCTCCCAGGCTGGAGTGCAGTGGCACAATCTCGGCTCACTGCAAGCTCCGCCCCCCGGGCTCACGCCATTCTCCTGCCTCAGCCTCTCCGAGTAGCTGGGACCACAGGCGCCCGCCACCACGCCCGGCCAATTTCTTTTTTGGTATTTTCAGTAGAGACGGGGTTTCACCGTGGTCTCGATTTGTCGACCTCGTGATCCGCCCGCCTCGGCCTCCCAAAGTGCTGGGACCACAAGCGTGAGCCACCGCGCCCGGCCCAGTAAATGCTTCTTAAGTGAATTGTTATTTATTTATTTATTGAGACACGGTCTCACTGTGTCCCAGACTGGAGGGCAGTGGCGCGATCTCAGCTCACTGCATCCTCCGCCTCCCAGACTCAAGCAATTCTGCCTCAGCCTCCCAAGTAGCTGGGATTACAGGCATATGCCACCATGCCTGGCTAATTTCTGTATTTTTAGTAGTGAGGGTTTTCACCATGTTGGCCAGGCTGGTCTCAAAACTCCTGACCTCAAGTGATCCGCCTGCCTTGGCCTCCCAAAGTGCTGGGATTACAAGTGTGAGCCACTGCACCCAGCCGTGAATTGTTAGTTTAAAAAAATGTGTATTAGGGGTTCTGATTTGACTGCTCAATTTTAAGCTAAACTAGAGAATAAAGAATGTGCGCGATGGCTCACGCCTGTAATCCCAGCACTTTGGGAGGTTGAGGTGGGTGGATCACGAGGTCAGGAGATCAAGACCATCCTGGCTAACACAGTGAAACCCTGTCTCTACTAAACATACAAAAAAATTTAGCCGGGTATGGTGGTGGGCGCCTGTAGTCCCAGCTACTCCAGAGGCTGAAGCAGGAGAATGGCATGAACCCGGGAGGCGGAGCTTGCAGTGAGCTGAGATTGTGCCACTGCACTCCAGCCTGGGCGACCGAGCGAGACTCCGTCTCAAAAAAAAAAAAAAAAAAAAAAATGGAGAAAATGACTCAAGTATGAATGGGAATAAAAAGAAAGCACAATCTCCAGAAGGAATAATTAGGATATAATCAGGATAAGATAATGGGTAAATAGGCCAAGTGCAATGGCTCATGCCTGTAATACCAACACTTTGGGAGGCCAAGTGGGCGGATCACCTGAGGTCGGGAGTTTGAGACCAGCCTGGCCAACATGGCGAAACTCCATCTCTACAAAAATACAGAAATTAGCCAGGTGTGTGGTGTGTGGTATGTGCCTGTAATCCCAGCTACTTGGGAGGCAGGAGAATCGCTTCAGCCTGGGTGGTGGAGGTTGCAATGAGCAGAGATTGTGTCACTGCACTCCAGCCTGGGCAACAGAGCAAGACTCTGCTAAAATAAGTAAATAATAAAGATAATGGGTAAATAAAGGAGAACAGGGGCATTGACAGTTGAAGAATGACACTACAGAACTAAGATTGTCAGCCAGATGATTTTGTGAGAGAACAAAGCTAAACCAAATCACATCTGAATTTATAAATTCCAGTTTTAAATCTAGGCACAATTTTTCATGTTTTCCATTCAGTACCTTCCAAGTAACTAATTCCTCTTGAAACCAGTATCAAAAGTAAGTGTCATCTTTAAATGCAGCAGAAATATTTCTAAAATACTTAATAGCTGAATGTACAACACTCATGCAGCTGTTCCTCCCATATTAGTAGCAACTTGTGAAAAATCAGTGGTCTCAGATCAACAGGTTTTTGATACTGAATGGTACAGTGGGAACCACAGGTTTTGGAGCAAGATCAGTCTGGGATGAAATTGTGACTCTGTCACATATTGGCCAAGTGACCTTGGGTAGGTAAGTCACATCTCTGTTTCCCCATCTGTATTATGGGGAATAGTATTACATGCCTCACTGGGCTATAGTGAGGATTACATGAGATAATGCAGTTTATGGAGTGTAAACAGTGCTGGGTGTAAAGTAGGCCCTGTGATAACTGGATCCCTCCTTAGAAACGGGATCTTGGGCCGGGCGCAGTGGCTCACGCCTGTAATCCCACCACTTTGGGAGGCCAAGGTGGGTGGATCACTTGAGGTCAGGAGTTTGAGACCAGCCTGGCCAACATGGGGAAACCCCGTCTCTACTAAAAATACAAAAATTAGGCACGTGTGATGGTGTATGCCTGTAATCCCAGCTACTCAGGAAGCTGAGGCAGGAGAATCGCTTGAACCCGGGAGGTGAAGGTTGTGGTGAGCTGAAATCCTGTTACTGCATCGCAGCCTGGAGCGAAACTCCATCTGAAAAAAAAAAAAAAAGGAAGGAAAGAAAGAAAAGAAAAGGAAAAGAAAAGACAAGGAAAGAAAGAAAGGGAGAAATGGGATGCCTGTCAGGTGCATCGCTCTGGGGAGACGTGGAGAGACTGTAATAGGGACCAAGGTGCTTTTTAGTCGCAGAACATGGATTATTTGTCGGGTGTGGCTTTGGCACATCTAGGTCATTGGTTCTG
The DNA here is from genome assembly GCF_006542625.1 of Nomascus leucogenys. NCBI lineage: Eukaryota > Metazoa > Chordata > Mammalia > Primates > Hylobatidae > Nomascus > Nomascus leucogenys. The sequence goes on from NC_044388.1 coordinate 106,837,651, forward strand.
TAGACTTGCTAAACCCAACCATCTGGGCATTTTCTCGGCTAATATAGAGGATGTTTTCATGTGAACACGTGTTCACCTGTGAAATGTTTATAATGTTAAAGGTTCGTTCTGGGGCAAACATCTGATAGCGCCTGGCAAACCCCACAAATGCCTTTTCTGTAATGAGTAAGCCTCCTAATGCCCAAAGAAACAGTTGAATTCGTTAGTAACATGTTGGATGTTTTCCCTATGTCTGTATATTTCTTGGCTAGTTTTTTTTTTTTTTTTTTTTTTGAGGCGCAGTTTCGCTCTTGTTGCCCAGGCTAGAGTGCAATGGTGCGATCTCGGCTCACCGCAATCTCTGCCTCCCGGGTTCAAGCGATTCTCCTGCCTCAACGTCCTGAGTAGCTGGGATTACAGGCGTGTGCCACCACGCCCGGTTAATTTTGTATTTTTAGTAGAGACGGGGTTTCTCCATGTTGGTCAGGCTGGTCTCGAACTCCCGACCTCAGGTGATCCGCCCGTCTCGGCCTCCCAAAGTACTGGGATTACAGGCGTGGGCCACCGCGCCCGGCCCGCTAGTTCTAATATTTATGCTTTTTGGAGGGTAAAGGGGTTGAGAGGCATCAAAAACCTTGGTTTCTAGGAGCGAGCCAAGTTTTCTCCCTTAGAGACTGAAGGAAGTTATCCGACTCCGGTTCCAGGAAAATCCAATCCGCAGTTTTTCCCTCGCTTTGGCTCTTCCAGGTCTCACTACTCGCGCTGGGGAGACACGGTCCGGCCTACGCTAGGCCGGCCAGAGTCTACCAGGTCCCAGGAGGGCGGGGCCGAGCCCCAGCAGTCGGGGCCCGGGCCAGGAGTCTTGGTGCGGGCGGACTCGGGCGCGTGCCGTGGGACCACAACTCCCGGCACGCACCGCGGACTGCGCCGAACACGGTTGGCTAGGAGATCCAGCTCTACTGCCCCCAGCGGCCAATGGGACGGAGGAAAGAGCCCTGACCCGGATTCTCGGAGGCCAATGGCAATACAGAGGAGGCGGGTGCTTCCTTACCACTCACCTTGCGCTGAGAGAAGCCACATTTAAAAGGTCGCGCCGGGCCGGGCTTTCGCAGGCAGTGGGACCAGAGCCGGGAGGCGCGGCGGTGTCCCGGGAAAGCGGCTCTGGGGGCATCCAGGTCCCCTCGAGGCGGGCTCCGGACGTCGCCGTGGGCGGGGCCGAGGGCGGGGCCTGGCCTCGTTGTGGAGCGGCTCGTAATCCATCATGGCGGCTGCGGGGTTTGGTGTCTGTGCCTGAGCAGCGCTGGAGCCGGAGCCGGTTCCCGAGACCTGCGGCTGAGGAGCCCCTCCGCTGTCCACGGCCCCTACCGGCGGGGAGCGGCTGGGTCCCTCGGCGGAGCTCGGGGGATGTGACTGCCTGAGGGCGGTGGTGGTGTCAGCGTCCGGGGCCGGGGGAGGGGGTGTCTCGGGCAGAGACCCCCGGGCTTGGGGCAGCTGAGGCGGCCGGGCCTCCTCTACACGGGGCCCGCCTTCCGCTGTCTGGGCTGCGAGAGTCCTTCGTCCCTTACAGCCCCGCCCCGGCTTTGGGACACTGGGGATGGTCTGTTTCCCCCAGCTTGGGACACCCCGTTTTCCGAGGCGTGGAAGAGCGTCGCCCCGGAGTAAGCTGCCCGTGCCGCGCCCCGGCAGCTTCCCTCAGTCCCGAGCCGCCTTTTATTCCGGATCCCGGCCCCAACTTTGGCCACGGAGCCTCCCATTCAAATCCGTCTCCTGCTGTCAAGGGGTCTCCCCTTCCCCCAAGGTGGCTCCCGCGAGCCTCTAATGCTCTGACTTCTTCCAATGTCACCTACGGCCCCCTTAGTCTCAGCTCAGCCAAAAACTTTAATGCAAAGGAAAAGTCTGGATTGGTTCCACAGGCCTTTTAAAAAGCGGACTTAAAAGTTGCTGGCAATGCATTCCTTTTCGTCAGAGTCGAGGGCAAACTCGCTGAAATCTGGGTGACCCGTGTCCTTTTCCGGAGAGCAGAGCAGAGAAGCGAGAGCGGCCACTAGTTCGGCAGGAAATTTGTTGGAAGATGAAGAAGCTAAGATAGGGGGTTGGTGACTTCCACAGGAAAAGTTCTGGAGGAGTAACCAAAGACCATCAGCGTTTCCTTTATGTGTGAGAATTGAAATGACTAGCATTATTGACCCTTTTCAGCATCCCCTATGAATATTTTTGTTTAGTTTTTCTTCTTGAAAAGAAATCGTTATTCAGCCCGTTTAAAAAAAATCAAGAAACTTTTGGGTAACATTGCAATTACATAAAATTGATAACTGCGAAAATAATTGGAACTCCTGCTTTGCAAGTGTCAACCTAAAAAAAGTGCTTCCTTTTGTTACGGAAGATGTCATTCTGTGATTGACTTCAATTGCTGACTTGTGGAGATGCAGCGAATGTGAAAATCCCACGTATATGCTATTTCCCTCTACGCTCGCTGACCGTTCTGGAAGATCTTGAACCCTCTTCTGGAAAGGGGTACCTATTATTACTTTATGGGGCAGCAGCCTGGAAAAGTTCTTGGGGACCAAAGAAGGCCAAGCTTGCCTGCCCTGCATTTTATCAAAGGAGCAGGGAAGAAGGAATCATCGAGGCATGGGGGTCCACACTGCAATGTTTTTGTGGAACATGGTGAGTGCTTTTCAAAATTTCTGCTCATGGTTTTCCTTATGCATTCATCTTAGGCCTTCAGGGAACTTTGAACTACAGTACTTGCGACAGTTCCTTCCAGTTCCACTTAATAAATTTGTTACTGTAGTTATCTCTTAGTTTCTGGTGGAACTTTCTTTGTATAAGAAAAAGTTACTTCTTGACTTCGGCTTTATTCAAAATCTATTTGAGTTGCTTATTTCTTGCCTGATTCCTCTGCTAATTCACTTTTGACCTTGGACAAGCCATTTTACTGTTACAGGGCTTCAGTTTCCTGAAGGGCTGGACTTCAGTGGTTTCTTAGGATCCCTGGTTCTATGATTCTGCTCTAACCCAAGTCATGGGCTCTTCTGACAAGCATGGATTCTTTACTGTTTTGCCTACAGAGAGCTTTTGTCATATTCTCAAAGTGGTTTGTGTTCCTGAGAAAGTTAAGAATCATAGATACTGGTTGACGCTAATATCCTTAACCTTTTCCATCATAAGTAGGGCTTGAAAATACTCACTTTGGAGCCATGTGGGAAAAATCAAGTGGGGAAGCAGCATTCCTTGTGAATTTTAGATACATAACTAATGTCTTACCTTCCGTAAGGAGTAATCTCTTCCTCGTTGATGAAGCTTTCATCCTGTCTTCTCCCTGTTTAGAATGACATTTGGGCCAATAAAGGTTGTCTTTGACATTTTTATGAACATATTTGGCATTTGAGTGCTGCCAGTACGTTTTATGTTGTTCATGTCCAGTAATTCTATGCGAAGGTAAAGCTAAGGGTCGGCTTACACTGATGTCTGTAACCAATTAATTAGGGTTACTGTTTGTACTGTTGCAGCCTGACATTTTTTGGATTGTGTCCTTTATATTAAAAAATCAGTTGAGCCCACCTATCCTATAAGCAAACGTACGAAGTGTGCCAGTGGCTTATACTTTGAAATTCACTCAGGAATACCTCTTAACATTGGGTGACTGCAATAAACAAAGGCTTCTGTTGGATGAACTTGCATTTGACAGTTGAAGTTTTACTTTCTTACAGGAAAATATTCACTTCATCTAAATAAATCCGGGTGCTTGGATTTTACTTTGCCTTGAAACATTAGTTCTATTTTAGCTTTGTTTTTAGGCAGGCAAATATGGTAATGTGTTATGATGGTTTCCAAATTCAGGATTTAAAAAGCGAATTATTTACATTTTAACTAGTGATGATCATGCACCTTACATAGTGAAAATTGGTACAGACTTTTTGGAGAGCTTTGGCGGAACTTATCAGAATTCGAAATGTACGTGCCAATGACCCAGTAATCCCATTCTGGGAAGCTAGTAGAGAAAGCAGTGTGGTTCCCTGCGTGTCCCTGATATCCCTTCAGGGCTTGAGAGGCTAAAACTATTTTCATGTTAATGGAGTACCAAGATCTTGTCTCTTTTGCTGTGTTGACGTTTGCACTAATGTTACAAAAGTAAAGCAGGTGTCTTAGCATGAATCAGGGTTGTGGCACCTAACTGTACTTGTAGTCATTGCATTCTTCATGACATGCACTCACAGTTAAAATATATATATATATACACACACACACACACACACACATACACATATATATCCACTTTTCACTGAAAAATATCTTTTTTTTTTTTGAGTCAGATTCTGTCTGTGTCACCCAGGCTGGAGAGCAGTGTCGCAATCTCGGCTCACTGTAACCTCTGCCTCCTGGGTTCAGGCGATTCTCCTGCCTCAGCCTCCCAAGTAGCTGGGACTACAGGCACGCGCCACTGACGCCCGGCTAATTTTTGTATTTTTTAGTAGAGACGGGGTTTCGCCATGTTGGCCGGGCTGGTCCTGAACTCTTGACCTCAGGTGATCCACCCACCTTGGCCTCCCAAAGTGCTGGGATTACAGGAGTGAGCCACCGCGTCTGGCCAGTTTTCACTGGAAAATACCTTGATGAAGCAGCAAAAATTATTAATTTTATTGCATTTTGACCCTTGTGTATGTCTTCTTAATATTCTTGGGTTAAAAAGAGGGGTATGCATCAAGCACTTCTTTACAGTAAAGTGTAATGATTATATCCAGGAAAAGCACTTTGGTGATTGGGTTGCAAACTGAACCAGCCACTTTTTTCATGGACTACCATTTTTACTTGAAACTATGACAAACTGTGGTTATTCAAACTAAAAAGTGTATGAAGGCCGGGCGCGGTGGCTCACTCCTGTAATCCCAGCACTTTGGGAGGCTGAGGCGGGCGGATCACAAGGTCAGGAGATCGAGACCATCCTGGCTAACACGGTGAAACCCCGTCTTTACTAAAAATACAAAAAATTAGCCAGGCGAGGTGGCAGGCGCCTGTAGTCCCGGCTACAAGGGAGGCTGAGGCAGGAGAATGGCGTGAACCCAGGGGGGCAGAGCCTGCAGTGGGCCGAGATCGCGCCACTGCACTCCAGCCTGGGTGAAAGAGCGAGACTCCGTCTCAAAAAATAAAAATAAAAAGTGTATGAAGGAATCTTTCAAAGAAAACAACAGGTAGCATTTGTTGCCAATGATGAAATTTCAGCTTTCCAGTGAAAATTAGGATTTTGGAGAATTTTTTTTTTCCTCTTAGGGATAGAGTTTCGCTCTTGTCACCCAGGCTGGAGTGCGATGGTGCAATCTCGGCTCACTACAACCTCTGCCTCCCGGGTTCAAGTAATTCTCCTGCCTCAGCTTCCCAAGTAGCTGGGATTACAGGTGTGCACCACCACACCTGGCTAATGGAGAATTTTTATCTGCCTCTGTGATACAGAGATTGGTGGTAATATTTACATATGCCATATTTTAATATAATGAAGTGTATTATTTGGAAGATCTACATGAATCAGTAAATCAATATTTTCTTTTTTGTTTGTTTTTGAGACAGAGTCTTGCTATGTCGTCTAGGCTGGAGTGTAGTGGCGTGATCTCGGCTCACTGCAACCTCCGCCTCCCAGGTTTAAGCAATTCTTGTGCCTCAGCCTCCTGAGTAGCTGGGATTACAGGCATGCACCACCACAAGTGAATAATTTTTGTATTTTTAGTAGAGATGGAGTTTCACCATGTTAGCCAGGCTGGCCTTGAACTCCTGACTTCAAATGATCTGGCCACTTCAGCCTCCCAAAGTGCTGGGATTACAGGTGTGAGCCACTGTGCCCAGCCAAACCATTATTTTCTAAATGATCAATGCACGATATAAAATCAGGCACAGATTAAAGATCCATTCAAAGTGCAAAATGGAGGCCAAGTGCTGTGGCTCATGCCTGTAATCCCAGCACTTTAGGAGGCTGAGGCAAGTGGATCACCTGAGGTCAGGAGTTCGAAACCAGCTGTGCAATCTAGTGAGATCTTACCTCTACACAAATTTTAAAAATTAGCCAAGCTCCCACTGGAGCCAAAGAGTCGAGGCTGCAGTGAGCCATGGACACAACACTACATTCCAATTTGGGCAATAGAGGGAGACCCTATCTATGGGGGGGAAAAAAGAATACAGTTCATTGGTAGGGTTTCAGATTCTACATGGCAGCCAGCCTTTAAGAAATTCCTGGCTAGGCCGGGCACAGTGGCTCATGCCTGTAATCCCAGCACTTTGGGAAGCCAAAGTGGGCAGATCACCTGAGGTCGGGAGTTCAGGACCAGCATGACTAACATGGAGAAACCCCGTCTCTACTAAAAATACAAAATTAGCTGGGCGTGGTAGCACACGCCTGTAATCCCAGCACTTTGGGAGGATGAGGCAGGCGGATCACTTGAGGTCAGTAGTTCGAAACTGGCCTGGCCAACGTGGTGAAACCCTGTCTCTACTAAAAATACAAAAATTAGCCGGGCATGGTGGCATGCACCTGTAATCTCAGCTACTTGGGAGGCTGAGGCAGGAGAATATCTTGAGCCCCGGGGGCAGAGGTTGCAGTGACCTGAGATCGCACCACTGCACTTCAGCCTGGGTGACAGAGCGAGACTCCGTCTCAAAAAAAAAAAAAAAAAAAAAAAAAAAATACCATTTTTTTTTTTTTTTTTTTTGAGACGAGTCTCGCTCTGTCGCCCAGGCTGGAGTGCAGTGGCGCAATCTCGGCTCACTGCAAGCTCCGCCTCCTGGGTTCACGCCATTCTCCTGCCTCAGCCTCTCCGAGTAGCTGGGACTACAGGTGCCCGCCACCACGCCCGGCTAATTTTTTTTGTATTTTTAGTAGAGACGGGGTTTCACCGTGGTCTCGATCTCCTGACCTCGTGATCCGCCCGCCTCGGCCTCCCAAATTGCTGGGATTACAAGCATGAGCCACCGCGCCCGGCAGAAACTACCATTTACCATGTTTTGATGTAGCATCAAAGAACAATATCTATGGTTATCTAGAAAGTCTGTTTTGGGGGGAGAAAACAGTTATTTTCCAGTAATAAAAATATTTGTTTTTAAATGAATAATTATATTTTTAAATTTCAGTATTCATCTCTAATATGGTAACTATTGATGAGATAACCTACACAAACTAAGGCTCTTAGGGGCCTTCAGTTATTTTTCAAGAGTGTGACAAGGGCCTGAGATTAAAAAGTTTGAGGCCAGGCACTGTGGTTTATGCTTGTAGTTTCATACTTTGGGAGGCCGAAGGCAGGTGGCTCGCTTGAGCCCAGGAATTCAAGATCAGCCTGGGCAACATAAGAAGACCCTGTCTCTGCAACAAGAACAAAAAAAATTAGCCAGGCGTGGTATCACACCTGTGTTCCCAGCTACCTGAGTGGCTGAGGTGGGAGGGTCACTTGAGCTTGGGAGGCCAATGTTGTAGTGAGCCATGATCACGCCACTGCACTCCAGGCTGGGTAACAGAGCAAGACCCCATCTCAAAACAAAGTTTGAGAACCGTTGCTATGGAAAGTCTATCAGGAAGGCACATAGGGATGTTTGTTGCTGACGTACTAACACTGAAAGATGTCTGTGTTGTGGTGAGTAGAAAAAAAGCAATTTGAAAATCATTATTTATGGTATGGCCCCATTTTTGTAAAACAAAAATATCTGTTTATTTGTGTATGTCCAGGAAAAAAAAGTATGGAAGGATTTTAGACTGAAATTTTTATCTCTAGGGACTTGAGCTTTCGGTGGAATAGGACAAAACTTTCTCTTTTTGGTTTGTGTGATGTTCCAAGCGTCTTTTTACAACACACTTGGGTTATCTTGTAATATGAAAAATAGGAAGATTTAAAAACTGAGGCCAGGCACGGTGGCTCATGCCTGTAATCCCAGCACTTTGGGAGGCTGACGCATGTGCATCACCTGAGGTCAGGAGTTTGAGACCAGCTTGACCAACAAGGTGAAACCCCGTCTCTACTAAAAATACAAAAATTAGCTGGGCATGGTGGCAGGTGCCTGTAGTCCCAGCTACTCGGGAGGCTGAGACAGAATTGCTTAAACCCAGGAGGTGGAGGTTGCAATGAGCTGAGATCGCGCACCACTGCACTCCTAGCCTGGGCGACGGAGTGAGACTACATCTCAAAATAAATAAATAAATAAAAATAAAAACTGAATTGATGACAGCCCAACCTGTCACTTTTTTCAGATCCCTTTTTATGAAAGAATTTGCTTAAGTTGTGTCTGAAGACAAACCAATTTCTTTGGACCCTGGGTATTCTTTTTCTAAGGGAATACCATGTTATTTTGTGTTACAGATTGTTTGTGATCTTTCATAGGCTGATCTTTCTAGAGTTGGTTAATATCCATGTAGGTTAGATTGAAAAACTTGAATTCAGAAATGTACGGTGTTGAATCAGACATGGATCTGGAAGCCAAGAATAGCATTGGTTGTTGTTGTTGATGGTGAATCTGAAAGAGTGGGCAGATGGCAACTTTTTGCCAGAATCATTCAGGGTCAAAGGGCTAGTCATATTTACAAGGGAAAAAAGGAAACCACGTTATTAAATATTTCATGCATCATATGTTCCTTTCAAATTTCAGTGGCTTGACTAAGAAAGCCACCTGACTGAGAGGGCGGCATTTGATTAAACACCTGAAGGAAGAAGATGAGCAGCAGGCCCTGTTGAAATATGTGAAAGCATTTCAGGCCGAGGGAACCAGGATGCAGAGACCTGAGGCAGAGCTTGCTAGTTTCAAGGAGCAGCCTAGAGGCCACTGCACTGGAGCAGAGAGCAAAAGGAGAGATGCAGGAGGTAAAATGGAGGGTGGGAAGAGAATGGCTGAAGGAGAGGGTGGCCTCATTGGCCATTTCAAGGATTTTGACTTTGATTCATATGATGTGGGAAGGCCTTAGAGAATTTTCCAAGGGGGCTATACTATCTGATGTATGTTTTAGTATTAAATAGAATCTCTCTGGCTGCTAAGATCTGAAGGAGAACGAGGGAGCAGGGATTCCACGGGGGCGTTGATTGCACGGAGCCAGGTAAGAGTGATGATGCTTGGACCAAAGTGGTGGCACTGGGTGGAGGGTCAGAACCGACAAGATTTGCTCTCAGATTAGATGTGGGGTATGGGGGTGTGAGAGGGGCCAAGTGTGACTCTCAGGTTTTTGAACTGAATAACTGGAAGAATAGAGTTGCCTTTTATTGAAATGGAGGTCGAGGCTGCAGTGGTAAGCTGTGATTGCGCCACTGCACTCCAGCCTGGGCAACAGAGCAAGACCCTGTCTCAAAAAAAAAATTATTTACTATCAGTTAAAACTACTTTATGGTTCTCAAAACTTTATTTAAAATAATAGAAACTTGATAAATCAACACTGTAGGCTGGGCACTGTGGCTCATGCCTGTAATCCCAGCACTTTAGGAGGCCAAGGCGGGCAGATCACTTGAGGTCAGGAGTTCGAGACCACCCTGGCCAACATGGTGAAACCTCGTCTCTACTAAAAATACAAAACTTAGTCGGCATGGTGGCACACACCTATAGTCCCATCTACATGGGAGGCTGAGGCAGAGGGATCATGTGAACCTGGGAAGCGGAGGTTGCAGTGAGCCAAGATCATGCCACCGTACTCCAGCCTGGGTGACAGAGCAAGACTGTCTCAAAAAAACAAACACTGTAATTCTCATTACTCTTAAAATTATACTAAGGCCAGGTGTGGTGGCTCATGTCTGTAATCCCAGCACTTTGGGAGGCCAATGCAGATGGATCACTTGAGCCCAGGAATTCAAGACCAGCCTGGGCAACATGGCAAAACCCCATCTCGACTGACAGTACAAAAAATTAGCTGGGTGTGGTGGTACACGCCTGTAATCCCAGCTACTCAAGAGGCTAAAGTGGGAGAATCACCTGAGCCTGGGAAGCCAAGGCTGCAGTAAGCTGTGATGGTGCCATTGCACTCCAGTCTGGGTGACAGAGTGAGACCCTGTCTCAAACAAACAAACAAAAATTATACTAAGTATCTGTATACGTTAGAAGGTGGGAGGAAGTGCAATTATTGGATCCTATAGGCATTAAAGTTAAATTTGTCAGGTTCTTTTTTTTTTTTTTTTTTGAGACAGTCTTGCTCTGTTGCCCATAGTGGAGTGCAGTGGCACAATCTCAGCTCACTGCAACCTCCAACTCCCGAGTTCAAGCGATTCTCCTTCCTGCCTCAGCCTAATTTTTTGTATTTTTAGTAGAGACGGGGTTTCACCCTGTTAGCCAGGATGGTTTTGATCTCGTGACTTCGTGATCTACCTAGCTTGACCTCCCAAAGTGCTGGGATTTCAGGCGTGAGCCACCGTGCCTATCAGATTCTCAAAGAGGTTATTTGGACAGGCTGGGCGTGGTGGCTCATGCCTGTAATCCCAGCACTTTGGGAGGCTGAGGCGGGCGGATCACCTGAAGTCAGGAGTTTGAGACCAGGCTGACCAACATGGTGAAACCCCATCTCTACTAAAAATACAAAAATCAGCAGGGTGTGGTGGCGTGTGCCTGTAATCCCAGCTACTCAGGAGGCTGAGGCAGGAGAATCGCTTGAACCTGGGAGGTGGAGGTTGCAGTGAGCCAAGATCACACCACTGCACTCCAGCCTGGGCAACAGAGCGAGACTCCATCTCCAAAAAAAAAAAAAAAAAGGTTATTTGGAAAGATTATATCCATCTACTTAATGCTAGGGATTGGATTGTGGTACATGGACTGTGAAAATGCAAAATTGGAGGTGTGTACTTTGTTTTATTTTAGAGAGGGGGTCTCGTTTTGTCACCCAGGCTGGAGTGTAGTGGCACAGTCGTAGCTCACTGTGGCCTTGAACTCCTGGGCTCCAGTGATCCTCCTGCCTTGGCCTCCCAAAGCAATGGGATCACACATGTGAGCCACTGCGCCTGGCCATGTGTGTACATTTTTTATAGGCACTCAGTTGTTTCCAATAGTCTAATATATTTTGTATGGCCTTATTTTTCATGAAACCTTACTACCCATTTTAAGAAATTTGTAATATAGAAGAAAACAGAAGTTTCAGTTGTGGGGTAAGTAAAGAAAGATGATCAAAGATGATTTGACCAAAAGAGTTTTACTTCATTTAAACGAAGCATGTTGTCAAAGAAAATAGAAGTGGGAAAAAATGTGAAATCATTTTGTATCAGTTAAGGACATAACCGTGCTTGTGCTTCAGATCTCCAAGTGTGAACACACTGATGTGTTGTAAAGTGTGTTGCAAATAGATGCATTTTTTGAGTGGGAGGGAGAGGGATGTGTTAACATGATTTAGCTGGGAATTAAACCCATAGGAATGTGTCAGGCATATTTTCTGTGACAAGGGGGTAAAAAGATTAAAATGGCTACTGAGGATGGGCTTCAGCAGGAGGAGGTCTCCCAAAGGCCTTCTCTGCCCTGTGCCTCTGCAGTTCCCTGACTCTTTGCTGTGTTCATCCCTGCCTTTTTGGTGGTTGTGCCCCTGATGTCACTCCCCTGTGTCTTCAGATCCTACCTGCTGGCCAGGTGCAGTGGCTCACACCTGTAATCCCAGCACTTTGTGAACCCAAGGTGGGACGATCCTCTGAGACGAGGAGTTTGAGACAGCAGCATGGGCAACATAGCCACACCCTATTACTACTAAAAATAAAAAAGTTAGCTAGGCATAATAATGTCATGCGCTTGTCTAGCCACTTGGGAGGCTGAGGCAGAAGGATCACTTGAGTCCAGGAGTTCAAGGCTGCAGCAAACTGCGATCATATCATTGTAGTCCAGCCTGTGTGATAAAGCAAGACCCTATCCCTTAAAAGTAAAAAACAAACAAACAAAAAACAAACCTACTTAACCTTTCAATACTCTCTTCCAGTCCCACCTCCCTTCTGAAACCATATTTTACATCTCTGGTCCTCATTAAATTTTCTGTAACTTCTGCCCTTGTAACTCTTCTGCAACACAAATGAATACATAATCATATACTGCCTAGTAGTATTTCCTAATTGTTTTATGTGAGTTTCATAGAAGAGAGTGTTGAAACGTAGGTAGGTTTGTTTTTTTATTTTTTAACTTTTTTTTTTTTTTTTAATTTGAGATGGAGTCTCACTCTGTCACCCAGGCTGGAGTGCAGTGGCGCGATCTCGGCTCACTGCAAGCTCCACCTCCTGGGTTCACACCATTCTCCTGCCTCAGCCTCCCGAGTAGCTAGGACTACAGGCGCCCGCCACCACACCCAGCTAATTTTTGTATTTTTAGTAGAGACCGAGTTTCACCGTGTTAGCCAGTATGGTCTCAATCTCCTGACCTCGTGATCCGCCCGCCTCAGCCTCCCAAAGTGCTGGGATTACAGGCATGAGCCACCACGCGTGGCCTTTTAAAAAAAGTTTTTAAGAGGTAAGTAAGGTCTTGCTTTGTCACCCAGGCTGGAGTACAATGATATGATCACTGTTCACTGCAGCCTCAAACTCCTTAAGTAAACTGTAAGCTTGTGAATGCAGATTTCATCTCATTTTCTATTTCCCCAGCATAATGCTGAATACATAGGCTCTCCATAAAAAAAGTTCTTGATAATAATGATATTAAATGGACTAAATGAGAAATTAAGCTTTTTATTCACTTACAAGGAATGAGAGAAAGTTCTCAAATAGCTAACTTATTTTCCTATGTATCCTAGGACTTTTTATCTAGTTCTGGGGTTTCTTACCCAATGAATATACTTACATATGTTTATTTTATTTATTTATTTTTGTATTTTTAAAAACCAGAACATTTATTGTGTGGCTAATCTTTGAAATTCTTGGCTGGGCTTGGTGGCTCATGCCTGTAATCCCAGCACTTCAGGAGGCCAAGGTGGGCGGATCACTTGAGCTCAGGAGTTTGAGACCAGCCTGGCCAACGTGGTGAAAACCCATCTCTACTTAAAAATTAGCCAGGCTTGGTGATGCACACCTGTAATCCCAGCTACCTGGGATTGTGCCAGTGCACTCCAGCCTGGGTGACAGAGGGAAACCCTGTCTTAAAAAAAAAAAAAAGCAAATAAATTCTTGAGATGAACTGGATGCTGCAACAGCTGCCCTCTTGGGTTTAGGCGTTGTTCCTTTATGGAAATCCACGCCGCTTCATTTGGCCAGTCCCTGTGGCCTTTAGTCTTTTAGCCTTGGCACTCCAGTCATACTTCCTCTTGCGCTTGGCGGGGTAGCCACATTTGCCACAGGTAGACTTTGGAAGGTGACAGGCCTTAGAGCCACAGTGGCCACACAATGTGTGCATCGTATTGCAGTGCTTTTCAAATGATAACTTTCCCTTTGTCATCTCCCTTCTGTGTCTGTTTTTTTATTGTGGTAAAATATACATAAAAATTACCATTTTAACCTGTTTAGGTGTATAATTCAGTGGCATTAAGTATATTCACAGTGATGCAGTCATCACCACTATCCATTTTCAGAACTTTTTCATCATCCTAAGTAGAAACTCTGTACCCATTAAAAAATAATATCCCATTTCCCTCTTTCCCCACCTCTTGGTAACCACTTTTATGCTTTTTCTCTCTATGAATTTGCTCATTCTAGGACTTCATATAACTATAATAATACAATATTTGCCCTTTTGCGTCTGGCTTATTTCACTTAGCATTTTTTGTTTGTTTGTTTGTTTGTTTGTTTTTGAGATGGAGTTTCGCTCTTGTTGCCCAAGGTGGAGTACAATGGCGCAATCTCGGCTCACTGCAACCTCTGCCTCCCGGGTTCAAGCAATTCTCCTGCCTCACCCTCCCAAGTAGCTGGAATTACAGACATGTGCCACCACGCCCAGCTAATTTTGTATTTTTAGTAGAGATGGGGTTTCTCCATATTGGTCAGGCTGGTCTTGAACTCCTGACCTCAGGTGATCCGCCTGCCTAGGCCTCCCAAAATGCGGGGATTATAGGCATGAGCCACCGTGCCTGGCCTCACTTAGCATGTTTTAAAGGTGCATCTGTTGTTACGTGTATCAGAATTTCCTTCTTTTTTAAGGCTGAATAATATCCCATTGTGTGTGTATATATATATATATATATATACACCAAATTTTGTCCATCTGTTGGTGGAACTTGTGTATGGTGGTTTTTTTTTGTTTTTTTTTGAGACAGTCTCACTCTGTCTCCCAGACTGGAGTGCAGTGGTGTGATTGCCTGAGCCCAGGAGTTCAAGCTTGCTATAACCTTGACCTCCCGGGCTCAGGCAGTCCTCCCACCTCAGCCTCTTGAGTAGCTGGGACCACATGTGTGCACTACCACACCTGGCTAATAAAAAAAAAAAAAATTTATAGAGACAGAGTCTTGCTATGGTGTCTAAGCTGGTCTTGAACTCCTGGGCTCAGGTGATACTCCTGTCTCAATCTACCAAAGTGTTAAGATTACAGGATTGAGCTCCCTTGCGTGACCTGATATTTTAATATATTTTTTAAAAAGTATAATATGCATACAGAAAGGGGCACAAATTGTAAATGTACAGCTTGATGAATGAATACCTCCACATTCCATTATCTTGCTCAAGAAGTAGAAAATTATGAGTACATCCCAGAAAGCCTTGTGCCCCCTTCCAGTTTCACTCCTGCCTTCCTCCTCCTCAGAGATAACTACTGTCTTACGTTTTAGCACCATCGATTAGTTTCCCCTGTTTTTGTTTGTAATATTCCCTTGTTATCCTTTTAATGTCTATAGGGTCTATGGTGATATGCTTTTTCCATTCCTCACATTGGTAATTTGTGTTTTTTCTCTCTGTTTCTCTCTCTCACACACCTTTTCAGTTAGTTTTGCTGAGGGTTTACCAATTTTATTAATCTTTTCAAAAAAATATTTGTTAACTTTCTCAATTGTTTTCCATTTTATTGATTTCTGCTCTTTATTTTCTTTCTTTTACTTAAAAAATTTTTTTGGTGGAGATGGAGTCTGGCTATGTTGCCCAGGATGGTCTCAAACTTCTGGCTTCAAGCGATCTTCCTGCCTTGGCCTCCCAAAGTGCTGGGATTATAGGCGTGAGCCACTGCACCCAGCCTACTTTGGGTTTAATTTGTTCTTTTTTTCTAGCTTCTTAAAGTAGAAATTTAGATAGATTCCAAACCTTTCTTGTCCAACATAAGCATTTAAAGCTGTGTATTTCCTTCTAAACACTGTGTTAGCTCTATCACATAAGTTTATCACGTAAGTTTTCATGTGTTATTATCAAAGTGTTTGATTTCCAAATATTTGGGAATTCTAGATATCTTGGTTTCTAATTTAATTTCATTGTGGTCAGAGAACATCTTCTGTAGAATTTCAGTCTTCTGACATTTACTGAGACTAATTTTATGGCCCAGCATATAACCTATCTTAGTGAATGTTCCATTTGTACTTGAAAAAAGTATGTGTTGTTGCATGTAGTTTTCTATAAATCAAGTTGTTTCATGCTTTTGTTTAAACATCTTCTATATTCTTACTTTCTATTTTTTACTTATTTCATCTATAGTTTTGCTGAGGTTTTTTTTTTTTTTTTTTTTTTTTTTGTAGAGACAGGGTTTCACCATGTTACCCAGGCTGGTCTTGAACTCCTGAGCTCAAGCAGTCTGCCCTCCTGGGCCTCCCAAAGTGCCGGGATTACAGGTGTGAGCCACTGTGCCTGGCGGTATCTCTCTTTTTTACTGGAAGAGTGATGCTGAAGATCAACAGCTATAATGATATATTTGTTTATTTTTTCCTTTAATTCTATCACTTCTTTAGTCTTAAAAGCGTTTATTCGGCTGGGCACGGTGGCTCATGCCTGTAATCCCAGCACTTTGGGAGGCTGAGGTGGGTGGATCACAAGGTCAGGAGTTCAAGACCAGCCTGGCCAAGATGGTGAAACCCTGTCTCTACTAAAAATACAAAAATTAGCTGGGCTTGGTGGCAGCTGCCTATAGCTACTCGGGAGGCTGAGGCAGGATAATCGCTTGAACCTGGGGTACGGAGGTTGCAGTGAGCTGAGATAGCGCCATTGCACTCTACCCTGGGCGACAGAGTGAGACACCATCTCAAAAAAAAAAGCATGTGTTAGAAAACAGGAAAGACTGAACAAGAACAAGAGAACTAAGCATGTAACTCAAGAAGCCAGAGAACCAAAGTAATCCCACAGTACACAGAAGAGAATAATAAAAATAAAAACAAATTAATGGAAATAATCAATAAAACCAAAAGCTAACTTTGAAAAATATTATTGATCTAGGCACACTTCTGGTAAGACTAATGAAGAAAATATTTAGCAAAGGAACAATATTTAGAATGAACATATAACTATAAATATTCTCTCAGTTTTTGCCTCTTTTTTTGTTTGTTTGTTTTTTGGAGATAAGATCTCACTCTGTCACTCGTTGGAATGCAGTGGCAATCATAGTTCACTGCAACCTCCGTCTCCCAGGCTCAAGCTGTTCTCCCACCTCAGCCTCCTGAGTAACTGGGACTATGGGCATGTGCCACCATGTCCAGCTGATTTTTTTTTTTTTTTTTGTAGAGACGGGGTTTCATCATGTTACCCAGGCTGGTCTTGAACTCCTGAGCTCAAGCAATTTGCCCTCCTAGGCCTCCCAAAGTGCTGGGTTTACAGGTGTGAGCTGTTGTGCCTGGCTGGTTTTTTTCTTCTTTTTTTTTTTTTTTTTTTTTTTTGAGACAGAGTCTTGCTCTGTCGCTCAGGCTGGAGTGCAGTGGAGTGATCTCGGCTCACTACAAGCTCCACCTCCTGGGTTCATACCATTCTCCTGCCTCAGCCTCCCAAGTAGCTGGGACTACAGGCGCCTGCCACCCCACTCAGCTAATTTTTTTGTATTTTTTTTTTTTTAGAAGAGTTGGAGTTTCACCGTGTTAGCCAGGATGGTCTCGATCTCCTGACCTTGTGATCTGCCCGCCTCGGCCTCCCAAAGTGCTGGGATTATAGGCATGAGCCACTGCGCCCGGCCTGGTTTTTTTTTTTATAGTTTGTGTTTTTCTGCTGAGATTCACCATGTTTTCATTCATTAGGCCTATCTTTTCCTCTAAATCCTAGAAGGTATTTGTAAAGACCGTGCCTGCTAATTTAAATATCTGAGTCATCTTGGGGTCTGTTTTTGTTGATTGCTTTTTCTGTACATTATGAGTCAGATTTTCCTGCATTTTTGCATGTTAAATAATTTTGATTGTATGCCAGATTGTATGTGGGTGTTATATTGTAGGGATTCTCAATCTTGTTATCTTTCTTTAAAGAAGTTTTCATTTTGTTTTGACAAGTAGTTAGGTTACTGTAGTTACTTAAATTATTGTAAGTGACTGGTCGTTATGTTCGTTTGACCCTGCCAGGTTTGGTTTTATGCTTTGTTAGTATGGATTTGTCCTTGGTCCAGACACCTGGCCCTTACAATAGAGGGTACTCTTTAGACTTAATGCTTGGCCTTTTTGGGGTCAAAACAAAATAACAGAGGTGCTCAGCAAAGTCTCTCCACCCTGGATGAACTGGTACTTAAATGTCTTCCAGCACAGTGAAACCTCTGTGTCTGTGCAGTTTTCAGCCTCACAGCCACTGCTGTCTGCTAAACTTCATAGAATCTGGAAGCAGTGGACCCATAGGATACTTCCCACCATCATCTGCCTACCTCTGTGTTCTGTTACCCCACCTGTGCCCTCATCTTCTCTCAGATTTCTTGCCCTACAAATTCTACCTGCCTCAGCATCCTCAAATCCAAGTCTTTGCTTCCTCAGTTCACAGAGATGGCTGCTGTCAGTTTAGGTTTCATCTCCCTGCACTGTGTTTGGGAAGGTGCCCCAGGCAGGAAGTTGGAAACAACATGCTTATGTTTTTCTCTTTCCTCAAGGGTCACAGCCTTGCCTTGCCTGTCATCTAATGCCTGAAAACAGTCATCTCAAATATTTCAGCCGTACAGTTGCTTAGGACAAAAGGATATCTAATACCACTTTTACTGCATTATGGACAGAAGCAGAAGTTCAATTCTGCATATTCTTTTTTTTTTTTTAAGATGGAGTCTCACTCTGTCGCCCAGGCTGGAGCGCAGTGGCGTGATCTTGGCTCACTGCAATCTCCACCTCCTGGGTTCAAGTGATTCTCCTGCCTCAGCCTCCTGTGTAGCTGGGACTACGGGCATGCACCACCACGCCAGGCTATT
Source organism: Nomascus leucogenys (assembly GCF_006542625.1). Lineage (NCBI taxonomy): Eukaryota > Metazoa > Chordata > Mammalia > Primates > Hylobatidae > Nomascus > Nomascus leucogenys. The sequence continues at coordinate 106,855,792 of NC_044388.1, forward strand.
TTTTTTTGTATTTTTAGTAGACGGGGTTTCATCATGTTGGCCAGGCTGGTCTCGAACTCCTGACCTCAAGTGATCCACCTGCCTTGGCCCCCGAAAGTGCTGGGATTACAGGCGTGAGCCACTGCGCCTGGCCAGACTTTTTTTTTTTATTTTTTTGACGTGGAGTTTTGCTCTTGTTGCCCAGGCTGGAGTGCAATGGCACAATCTTGGCTGACTGCAACCCCTGCCTCCTGGGTTCAAGTGATTCCCCTGCCTCAGCCTCCCAAGTAGCTGGGATTACAGACATGTGCCACTACACCCAGCTAATTTTGTGTTTTTAGTAGAGATGGGGTTTCTCCGTGTTGATCAGGCTGGTCTCGAACTCCCAACCTCACGTGATCCGCCCACCTCGGCCTCCCAAAGTGCTGGGATTACAGGCGTGAGCCACCGTGCCTAGCCTCCGGCCAGACTTTTAAATGTTAGCCTTGCAGGTAGTTGTGCAGTAGTATCTCCCAGCCTTAATTTGCCCTTCTTTGATGACTCATGCACCTTTTCATATGTTTACTGGCCATTTGGAATATATGTGTACCTATGTATCTCTTGCCAGTTCACCTCTTTTGTCCATTTTTCTATTTATGTTTATTCCTCATTGATTTTTAGGAGTTATTTATGTATTTTTTCCTTTTTTTTTCTTTGTTTGAGGCAGTCTCATTCTGTTGCCCAGGCTGGAGTCCAGTGGCACAGTCTTGGCTCACTCCAACCTTGACCTCCTGGGCTCAAGCGATCCTCCAACTTCATCCTCCTGAGTAGCTGGGACTATAGGTGTGCACCACCACTTCTGGTTAATTTTGGTATTTTTTGTAGAGTTGGGGTTTTACCACGTGGCCGAGGCTGGTCTCAAACACCTGAGCTCAAACCATCTGCCCACCTCGGCCTTCCAAAGTGCAGGGATTACAGGCCTGAGCTACTGTGCGTAGCCTGTGTACTCTCAATACGGGTCCTTCGTTGAGTGTATTTATTATGACTATCTTCTTACCCTTTGTGGTTCACCTTTTCACTCTATTTATTTACATAATTATAGCCATTGTGCTTTTTCACTCTCTCTCTCTCTCTCTTTTTTTTTTTTTTTGAGATGGAGTCTTGCTCTGTCACTCAGGCTGGATTACAGTGGTGTGATCTTGGCTCACTGCAACCTCCGCCTCCTGGTTTCAAGAGATTCTCCTGCCTCAGTCCGCCGAGTAGCTGGGATTACAGGCGCTCACCACCACACCCAGCTAGTTTTTGTATTTTTTTTTTTTTTTTTTGAGACGGAGTCTTGCTCTGTCACCCAGGCTGGAGTACAGTGGCGCAATCTCGGCTCACTGCAAGCTCCGCCTCCCGGGTTCATGCCATTCTCCTGCCTCAGCCTCTCCGAGTAGCTGGGACTACAGGCGCCCGCCACCACCCCCAGCTAATTATTTGTATTTTTAGTAGAGACGGGGTTTCACCGTGGTCTCGATCTCCTGACCTCATGATCTGCCCGCCTCGGCCTCCCAAAGTGCTGGGATTACAAGCGTGAGCCACTGCGCCCGGCCTGTATTTTTAATAGACAAGGGGTTTCACCATGTTGGCCAGGCTGGTTTTGAACTCCTAACCTCAGGTGATCCGCCCACCTTGGCCTCCCAAAGTGATGGGATTACAGACGTGAGCCACTGCGCCCGGCTGCTTTTTCACTCTCTTAATGGTGTCTTTGATACACCTTAATTTTGACTTAGTCTAATTTAATCTTTTATGGTTAGTACTTTTTTTGTGGTCTGTGTAAGAAATCTTTGTGTCAACCCTAAGGTCACAAAGAAGTTTCACTCTTTTACATCTCATGTTTATAGTTGGCCTGGAATTGTTTTTTCTGTGTAGGGGTGAAGGTTCATTTTTTCCCTCATATTGACCTAGCTGTTTAATTGAAAAGAACATCTGCTGCTGTGTAAATCAGGTATACATGTATGTGTGGATCTGCCGGGGAACTCCTTACCATTAATTTGTCTGTCTGTCCTTGCACCATTATTACACTGTATTACTGTAGCTTTAAAATAAATCTTAATGCCTGGTAGAATAAAGCCTCCTGTTTTGTTCTTCAATATTGTCTTGGCTTGCTCCTTTGTATTTCCATATACATTTTAGAGTGGGTTTTATCAGCTTCCGTACCCAAACAGAAATACTCTTAAGGATTTTCTTCTCTGATTGCACTAAATCTATAGGTTTCTTTGATCCTAGAAATGAATAATAGAAGATAAAGAATTCTTATTGATGAAAGAAAGCCATTTCAGGAAACTTTTTTTTTCTGTTAATGATAAAGGCTAAATGATTCCTGTCAATTGGTTCAAATTTTCAACTTTCAAAATACCTGCTGCTGCTTTCCAATTCGCCTTTCTCTATTCTTCTTTTTTTTTTCAATTGTATTTTTCTTTGACACTCAGTACTTGTCCCTTGATAGTGGAGACCATGTTTATACATTTTCATGGATCGAACAGTATTTTTTTTTTAACAGATTATCTACTTAGTGAATACGCAGTTGAATCTACTTGTTTGGCAGGTTCGGGCATTGAACAAGTACTCAGTGCCTGTTCTGTATCAGGTACTGTGTCAGTCTGGGGTAAGAGAGCCAGGAACAACATAGCCAACAAAAGGCTCTTTGTGTCTAATTTATATTCCTGAGGACCACCACTGGCCATCTGCTTGGGAGAATGGTTATGGCTTGAATAAACAGTGTGGAGTGGGTCCAGGGAACTGGCTGAGGAAAGGGAACATTTACTCAACCTGATCTTCTTTGTTAAGCAGTGGAGAGACCCCTGGTGGAGCCAGCAGTACCCTTTATCTATAATAACTTGCTTTTCATCTTTTTTATATCAGTGACTGCTTGTGGCCTCTCACCATATCTGGTGGACTCGTTTTCTCTGTGTATTTAATTTTTCTCCTGGAAATGACTAACAACTGCTTCTTAAGTCCTCATTCCTTTCTCCAGGTTTCTGGTGCTGCCATAATTTGTTCTATCCACTTAGGATACTGCTGTAGTGGGAATATTGTCCCTGTTACCATCTTCAGGTTACAAACCTTTTCCCCAGCTTGTGGTAAAATCTCAGGGGTCTGGTGGACCCCACTCATTTTAGGATGTATATGGGAAGCTAACATTACAGGCACAGTATTTTTTTTTTCACTGTGTCCGTCTGTTCTTCAGAGGAGCAAAGGCTAGCATGACCTTTAAATCCTCCTTTAAGAGTACTGAATTTCTGCCAGGAGCGTGGCTTGTTCCTCAAGTGTCGCTAGGTTAATTGTTATTAGTGATGAGGGATGAAATTGCGAAATCTTAAAAAGTAGAGAATTCCTTCAGATTTCATTCTTGAGAGGTAGAAAACAAGAAATAGAATTGCTAAACAAAGAAGGGGAGTATTTTTAATAGAGATATTTGTATGAGAATAAGAGGATGGGGCCATAATCTGAGGATTCCTGTCTTGGTTACTCTTTGGCTTAGTTGGATCTTGGGTTGGTTTACTTCCTGTACAAATTGTGAGTTACTAGGGGCTGAATTTACAGTAATATCTAAACTGATTGGAACCGTCACTTGAATAGAATTTAGTTTTGGCATGTTCACTTTTATGAGAAAGAAAGAAAGGCAGCCAACGCAGTATCAAGAGTTTAGTCAAAACAAAACAACTCCCAGATTTGCCCTGGTACTGAATAGATTCAGCATAAATGTTTGTACTTTCTACTTCTTGAGTATCATATAGTAACTTATTGTTTCATTGGTGATTCTGCAGCATCCTAGGTTGCAGAGTATCTCTTGTGGATGTGTAAAGTTAAAAAAATTTTTTTTTCCTGTAGCAGGGTCTCAGTGTTGCTCAGGATGGTCTTGAACTCCTGGGCTCAGGTGATTCTCCTGCCTCTGCCTACCAGGTAGCTGTGAGTACAGGCATGCACCACTGCACCTGGCTGTAAAGCACTTTTTTGGGAGGTCTATGGTTTAGGTAGGATAGGCATTATTCCTTTCTTTCAGTAGGAAAAGTTGTGCTTCAGGTAGTAGTGTTTTTAGGGTTACATTGCTGATTAGTTTTAGAGCTGTGGTTGAAATCAAGTGTCTCTTGACAGCTTTAGTGTTTTTCAATTGGAAACATTACTTTTTGAAGATAGACTAATGCATTTTGAAAACATTTGCATCATTGAAATGAGTGGGGTCTAGTTTTATGTTTTTTTGTTTTTTGTTTTTTCGTTTTTTTTTTTTTTTTGTTAAGACAAGTCTCACTCTGTTGCCCAGGCTAGAGTGCAGTGGCGCGATCTCGGCTCACTGCAACCTCCGACTTCTGGGTTCACGCCATTCTTCTGCCTCAGCCTCCCGAATAGCTGGGACTACAGGTGCCCGCCACCGTGCCTGGATAATTTTTTATGTTTTTAGTAGAGACAGGGTTTCACCGTGTTAGCCAGGATGGTCTCGATCTCCTGACCTCATGATTCGCCCGCCTTGGCCTCCCAAAGTACTGGGATTACAGGCATGAGCCACCACACCTGGCCTGAATCTTTTTTTTTTGGAGACAGGGTCTCACTCTGTCACCAAGGCTGGAGTGCACTGGCATGATCTTGGCTCACTGCAATCTCTGCCTCCCAGGTTCAAGCAATTCTCCTGCCTCAGCCTCCCGAGTAGCTGGGATCACAGGTGTGTACCATCAAGCCTGGCTAATTTTTGTATTTTTAGTAGAGACAGAGTTTAGCCATATTGGCTAGGTTGGTCTTGAACTCCTGGCCTCAAGTGATCTACCCGCCTCAGCCTCCCAAAGTGCTGCGATTACAAGTGTGAGCCACTGCACCCAGCCTCTACTGAATATTCTTACCCTTTGGTAGTTGGGTGTTTTGGAATGGTGGTGTGTAACAAACATACCTTATGTATGCTTTTATGATTTATAATTTTATGCTGTTATGAAATTTTATAATTATAAAATTATTTATAATTTAGAAAATTTATACATTGTCCTACAAGCTTTATGGCAGTTTTAAGATTTATTTTAAAATTAAATTGAACTTTTTTTATTGTGTTTTTTTGAGATACAGCCTTGTTCTGTTGCCCAGGCTGGAGTGCAGTGGCACGATCTCGGCTTACCGCAACCCCCGCCACCTGGGTTCAAGCAATTCTCCTGCCTCAGCCTTTTGAGTAGCTGGGATTACAGGCACCTGCCACCACTTCTGGCTAATTTTTGTATTTTTAGTAGAGATGGGGTTTCACCATGTTGGCCAGGCTGGTCTTGAACTCCTGACCTCAGGTGATCGGCCTGCCTCGGCCTCCCAAAGTGCTAGGAATACAGGTATGAGCCGCTGTGCTCGGCCTAAATTGAACACTTTTGAATAGATAATACATTTTCTAATTTGAACTACAAAACTACAGTACAAACATGTATTTTCAGAAGCTTGCTTGCACCTATGCCACTCTGTCCTTTTTCTTCTCCTACTCCTCTGGAAAGCATTTTTTGTATTTTTTTTTATCCTTCCAGTGTTCTTTTTTGCAAATATAAGCAAATATATATTTATTACACAAAAGATAGCATACAGTATATACTGTTCGGTAGCTTCTTTTTTGTTTTTCCCTTAATAGATCCTCAGCATCTCCCCATATTGGAATATGTATATCTTCTTCTTTTTATGGCTGCATTGAATTCCAGTATCTTGGAAGTATCATTGGTTTTCCAGCCAGTTCCCTTTCTGGACTTTTGGAATGTTTCCAGTCTTTAGCTATTATAAACAGCGCTTCAGGGATAACCTTATAGCTGTGGGAGAGATTCCTAAAAGTCGGGGCACTGGGCTAAAGGGTACATGCATTTGTCATTTCTGTTAGTAGATGGATTCTACTTAGTAGCTAGCTACCATTTCATGTATGTCTGTGTGTATATATATGTGTATGTGTATATGTGTGTGTATGCATGTGTGTGCATATATATATATAATTTTTTTTTTAAGACAGGGTCTGGCTCTGTTATGCAGCTGGAGTGCAGTGGCATGACCTCGGCTCACTGCAGCCTCAGTCCTCGGGGCTCAAGTGATACTCCCGCCTCAGCCTCTCTAGTAGCTGGAACTATAAATGTATGCCACTATGCCTGGCTGTTTTTTGTATTTTTTATAGAGATGGGGTTTTGCCATGTTGCCCAGGCTGGTCTTAAACTCCTGGGCTCAAGTGCCTCCTCAGTCTTCCAGAGTGCTGGGATTGTAGGCATGAGCCACCACACCTGGCCTGTATTAATATAGAGTAATAGAGATCTATATTGGTAGATATTTCCACATTTTCTTCCATAGACATCATTCTAGTTTACAGTCCCACCACTGGTAATACAGAGGTTGCCTTCATACCCAAAGCCTAGCTAAGAGAGTGTATTGTCAAGCTTTGGAACTTTTTCCAATCTGATATGTAAGAAGTAGTATTTTAGTATGATTTTAAATGGTAGCCCTCCTATGAGTGAAGTTGAACATTGTTTTTTTTTGTTTTGTTTTTTGAGACGGAGTTTCGCTCTTGTTGTCCAGGCTGGAGTGCAGTAGTGTGATCTCGGCCCCACCGCAACCTCTGCCTCCTGGGTTCAAGCAATTCTTCTGCCTCAGCCTCCCAAGTAGCTGGGATTACAGGCATGTGCCACCACACCTGGCTAACTGTATTTTCAGTAGAGACGGGGTTTCTCCATGTTGGTCGGGCTGGTTTTAAACTCCTGACCTCAGGTGATCTGCCCACCTCGGCCTCCCAAAGTGCTGGGATTACAGGCATGAGCCACTGTGCCCGGCCGGTTGAACGTTTTTAACATGTTTAGGGGAGATATATACTTATCTTTCTGTGAGCCATCTCATCAGGTTCTTTGTGTGGCAGATACTTAAATAGGAAACTATGTAGGGCCTAGTTGGTTGCCTGTATAGAATCCAGTACCCTGTCTATGCCCCTTCACTGCCCAAGCATGTCACAAGGAACTGCCCTATTCCAAGCTCCAGAGGGCCTGCCGAGTAGGTGCTTTTCAGCCCTGCTTGTATATTAGAATCTCCTCAGAAACTTGAAAAGACCGTTTCCAGGTCTACCCCCAGGGGTTAATTTAATTGGTCTGGGGAGAGGCCTGAGTATCAGTTTTTTTGTTTTGTTTTAGTTTTTTAGCAAGGAGAGACTTTATTGAAAAGGATTTTTGCAAGGAGGGGAAAAGGACTGTTGAAATAGGGAGGACACTCTGACCGTAAGGAGGTGTGCAAGCATCTTCTTTTTCAAAAAATGTTTTCAATTTTAAAATTTAAAAAAAATTTTATTTTATTTATTTATTTATTTTGAGATGAAGTCTCACTCTGTCTCCCAGGCTGGAGTGCAGTGGCATCATCTCAGCTCACTGCAACCTCCACCTCCCGAGTTCAAGTGATTCTCCTGCCTCAGCCTCCCAAGTAGCTGGGACTACAGGTGTGCACTACCACACCCAGCTAATTTTTGTATCTTTTGTAGAGACGGGGGTTTCACCACGTTGGCCCGGCCGGTCTCGAACTCCTGATCTCAGATGATCCACCCGCCTTGGCCTTCCAAAGTGCTAGGATTGCAGGTGTGAGCTACCGCGCCCAGCCACCTGGACATGTTTAAAGAACCCAGTACCTCAGGTTTAAGGAGCTTTTATGTTTGGTCCAGACTACGTTTCAGGGAAGCCGCAAAGCAGAGTTTAAAGCCTGCTGAGCACTGAGCTGGTTCTTGGTGCTAACAGGGCTGAGACTAGTGAAAAAGTAATGTTGAGGCATCTGCTCAGTTCCAGTGTCTTCCTTGACATCTGCTTGTGCCTACTGTTTGCCCCCTTTGCCTGTGTGTTAAAACAGCCTCTGTCTCAGAACAGTCTTTTTTTTTTTTTTTTTTTGAGACGGAGTCTCACTCTGTTTTCTTGGCTGGAGTGCAGTGGCGCAATCTCGGCTCACTGCAACCTCCACGTCCTAGCTTCAAGAGATTCTCCTGCCTCAGCCTACCAAGTAGCTGGGATTTCAGATGTGCACCACCACACCCAGCTAATTTTTTGCATTTTTAGTAGAGATGGGGTTTCACCATATTGGTCAGGCTGGTCTCAAACTCTGACCTCGTGATCCGCCCACCTCCACCTCCCAAAGTGCTGGGATTACAAGCATGAGCCACTGCAGTGTCCTTTCTTGAGGAATAGTTGTCTATTAGGAGAAAAACCAAAAGATAAGACCCAACGCCAAGGAAATTGTAGTCTCAATGCAAAGATACAATCAGAACATTGCACAAGGGGGAAAGAAATGTTGTGCTAGTGTTTGTATTTTAATTGTCTTTCCTTATTTAGACCAATAGTAATAACAGGTAACTTGAGTTGAATGCTTACTAAGTTCCAGGCAGTAGTCGAATAACTTTTAATATTTAATATTCAGAACAATAAGGAAGAAATGAAAACTAAGAACTAGCACATCGGAGTGTTTATATTTCTTGAAAAGCTCATTAGAGGTGGTTGCTGGAATGAGAAAGTTTGTGTGCATGAACAAGAACACACAAAAATATTAAAACATGACATGAGTGATGGTAATACAGCAGGTCCCCAGATAATGGCCTTTCGTTCACTATTGTCTCATTATCATGTTGATGAGAAAAAAAAATCAATTCCCTGCTGGAGCTATTGTCTATTTGGAATTTACACATTCTCCAGCGTCCTCGTGGAACTTAACTCTTGTTTATATCAATTACCTTGCTGATTGATGGACCAATCATGGAAAATCGGTTTTGTTATATGTCATTTTGCTCAAAGCCCCAGTTTCCAAGAACCTATCAGTCACGTTAAGTGAGAACTTACTGTAGTTATTCCCTCCCCATTCAAAACAAATTTATTGTTTAGTGGATATAAGGAGAAAACATTTTTTCCCTCAGATGTATCCTTCTGTGTGATATGTGTCTTTTTCTTTTGAGACAGGGTCTTGCTCTGTCGCCCAGGCTGGAGTGCAGTGGTGCGATCTCGATTCACTGCAACCCCCACCTCCCTCATTCAAACAATTCTCCTGTCTCAGCCTCCAGAGTAGCGGGGACTACAGGCACGCACTACCATGCCCGGCTAATTTTTGTATTCTTTTTAGTAGAGACGTGGTTTCACTATGTTGGCCAGGCTGGTCTTGCACTCCTGACCTCAAGTGATCCACCTGCCTCAGCTTCCCAAAGTGCTGAGATTACAGGTGTGAAACACTGTGCCTGGCCCGATATGTGTCTTTTTAGGCAAGCAGTGCTTATGTTGTTAGTGGTAAGCTGCCTTCGTAGCTCTGTGTTACCTTGAGTGAGACATGATGTGATGTTTAGTTCGTAGCATCCTTAGCATTGTCTTATTCACAATCATTGTCAGTCTAAATGCATAGTCCTTCCTGATTTTTTTTTTTGAAGGCTTTTTTAAAAAGTTTAGTTGAGATAGGGTTACAATGGAGAAAAGCTTTCAGGAAATATAAATGTAAAACAAATTTTTAAGCTTTATTATTTATTATAAAACAACATACATTTTTGTAAATTATTCAATCAAGGAAAATTGATTCAGAAAGCCATTTGAAATTCAATCAGCATGATCAATGATACTTTAACCCCTATTCAAATGAAAATTAATCCTAATTAAAAGTAGGTACCCTAAGACCATTTTTCAGGGTGCATTTGGGTTATATTGCTTCCACATCAGGAACTCATAATTACTGTATGGATTTTATAAGTTGATCCAACCATGGTATGACTTCTGTGGGTATTGGTAAGTCCACATCATTGCTTTGTAATAATGTATAATCATGGCTGGATGCAGTGGCTCACGCTGCAATTTCAGCACTTTGGGAGGCTGAGGTGAGAAGATTGCTTGAGCTCAGGAGTTTGAGACCAGCCTCTAACACAGGGAGACCCCAACATAGGGAGACCACATCTCTACAGAAAATAAAAAATAACAATAAAAAATGTGTAATCACAATGTTAAAGTGAATCAGAAGAGTTGCTAAGTTATGATCCTTTAATTGAATTGAAGTTTTTTGTTTAAATTGGCTTGCTAAGAAGTTTCCAGTAAATTAATAATGAATTATGTAATTAATATTATGTTAATATTGTTATTTTAATCAGGTCACTGCCCTGCATGCCAACTTCCACTGAAGTGGGAATGTTTCACAGTGACTCAGTGGCCAATTAGCAATGCTCAGATTCGCCATTTATTGAGAGATTCACAAACACACAATCAATCAATTAAACATTCACAGTGTGGTTATTAAAGGCCGTAATTAGGGGGACAGTGAACCACAGGGATGGCTCAGAAGGTCGGAGCACTGATGGACCCTTAAGTGGGTTGGAAGTCCCTTGGATGCTGGTGAGGAGTGGCTGTTCCTCTCCTGGAGAGCCCCTGGGCAGCAATTGTCATGCTAGGAGGATGTCTCAGAGTTCTCATGGGCAAAGATTCCAAAGGCCCCTGGACATCATCAGCTCCTTGCTGTGTGTATGATTCTCCAAAGGTCTGCCCAGTATCATGGTCTCAGCCAGCTCTTGGCTCCATTTTCCATTGGTGGTGGTACTATGCCACAGCAGGTGTTATCTCACCACCTTATTCTATTAGACATATGTTTATCACTTTGAAGAAAAACAATTTTACTATGATCTCAGTTGCCAGTCTAGTACACATGTGCTTATCATTCTTTGTTTGCTTTTCTTTTGAGTCAAGGTCTTGCTCTGTCACCCAGGTTGAATTGTAGTGGCACGATCATGGCTCACTTCAGCGTCTAATTCCTAGGCTCAAGGGATCCTCCCACCTCAGTCTCTTGAGTAGATAGGACTACGGGTGTGTGCCACCACACCCAGATATTTTTTTTTTGTAGAGAAGGGTCTCACTATGTTGAACTCCTGGTGGCCTCAAGGGATCCTCCTACCTCGGCCTCACAAAAAGTATTAGAATTACAGGTGTGAGTCACTGCAGCTGGCCTTTGCTTATCACTGTGAGGAGTAAACAGTTGCACGGTGGGCTTAATGCCACCTAACATGAGTGACTCCATGTTGATACAGTAGGATCACAAATGATTATTGTATAGCGGTGAATGGCCACAGGTACATAGGCTAAGGAGCAACATCCCTGCTCCTGGGATATCCTTTAGTCAAAGGGCTAGAAGGGTCCTGGAGGTTTGCCACTTCTCCGTGTTGAGGTACAGAGTTCCTAGACTAAGGGACTGGCTGCATTGTTATGTGTGAGTGCTAGTCAGTGGTGCTACCTGGCACCCGCAAATGCCACAGCAGACCCATGGTCGAGGGAGAGGAGGAGGAATGCCAGTTACCATGCCGGAGTAACAGTTACTGCACTGATACACCAGTTACCATGCCAGAGTAACAGTTACTGCACTGATACACCAGTTACCATGCCGGAGTAACAGTTACTGCACTGATACACCAGTTACCATGCCGGAGTAACAGTTACTGCACTGATACACCAGTTACCATGCCAGAGTAACAGTTACTGCACCGATATACCAGTTACCATGCCAGAGTAACAGTTACCGCACTGATACACCAGTTACCATGCCGGAGTAACAGTTACAGCGCTGGTATACCAATTACCATGCCGGAGTAACAGTTACTGTACTGATATACCAATTACCATGCCGGAGTAACTGTTACCGCACTGGTATACCAGTTACTATGCTGGAGTAGCAGTTACTGCACTGATACACCAGTTACCATGCCGGAGTAACAGTTACTGCACTGATACACCAGTTACCATGCCAGAGTAACAGTTACAGCGCTGGTATACCAATTACCATGCCGGAGTAACAGTTACCACACTGGTATACCAGTTACCACACCAGAGTGACTGGTTTTGACCAAGACCTTTGGGTTGTACAGAAGGGGCGAGACCACGCCTGTCCTCAGACATTTCCAATTTAGTGTAGAGAAAAACAGGAGCAAGATAAGAACAATGTGCTGAAAAGGAAATTGGATGAGGGCCTGGAAAAAGGGGTGAAGTGAGCTGGTTGGGATTGGTGAGTGCCACAGCTTCCTGCCCCTTAACAGATCAGGGCTGTGGTGGCTGTGGTGTCCCTGGCCCAGACCTTCTCAGACAGGGCCTGGGTGCCCTTTACAGAGCAGTTGGGAAGAGAAAGGAACTTAGCCATGTGACCTTTCGCTCCACAGACCTAGTCCTTTACTGTGTGCGAGGCTCAGTCGTCAGCCCACCGAGTCATGTATGTTCTCTGGTTGCCTCTGGTTTTGGCTGAACTCAAAGGATGGCTATTTGTGAGGAGTATCGGTACTTTTTGCCACTTGTGTGCCCTAACTGTGGTGGATGCCATTTTGGGGATTATGCTCAGCAGTGAGTCACATGAGATGCACACGTAGCTTTTCGGTGATTAATCCAGGACGATGCCCTTACCGACATACTTCTGAGATGTACTGATGATGACTACGTTTAAAGCTTTTTCTCCTTTGGCTAGAAGTTGAGACCCATTTCAACAAAAGCACTTCCATCTCTCCTGAAGTGCATTGGGAAAACTGGAGGCCATTACTAGGTTTACAGATGATGGGCCGTGCGTCAATAACCCATCTTAGCCAGACTCCAGGTTTCGTCATATATTCCCTACCTGTTGCTGCCATTGAGGGCTTTCTCTGTGCTAGGCACTACCAAATAATGCTCTTGGTAACTTTGGTAATTTGGTAAATTTGGTAATAAAGAGCCTTTATTCTAAAGTGCAAATCTAAGTTTGGGGTTCAGTAGCTCAAAACTCTCTGGTGGTTCCCATTATATAGAGTAACAGTATTCATTTTAAAAAGGTCATGTACCCTTATTAGAATTTTGTGAGCAAATATGTGTGTATCATATATCTGTATATATGTATATCAGATGTATGTACATTAGTATGTGCTATTAAGATACTTTATTATATATACTGTATATTATAATACTGTATATTATAAAGCATTCATAAAATGAAAATGAAGATGAAATAAATTGCATTGTAAATATTTAAAACTTTAAAAAATGTGTTCCTGGTACAAAATTTTTTTGTTTCTAAAAAATTATTATTAATGAGCAATAGGACTGAATTTGCTTCACCGTTTTTTTTAAATCTTGATTTAACATTTGTCATACAGCTATTTTAATATCTTACACTGAAGTTTATTCTTTTTTTTTGAAGACAGCGTCTCGCTGTTGTCACCCAGGCTGGAATGCAGTGGCGCGATATCGGCTCACTGCAACCTCCATCTCCTGGGTTCAAGTGATTCTCCTGCCTCAGCCTCCCAAGTAGCCGGGATTACAGGCATGCGCCACGACGCCCGGCTAATTTTTGTATTGTTAGTAGAGATGGGGTTTTGCCATGTTAGCCAGGCTGGTCTTGAACTCGTGACCTCAGGTGCTCCACCTGTGTTGGCCTCCCAAAGTGCTGGGATTACAGGTATGAGCCACCACGCCCAGCCTAGTTTATTCTTTTAATGGTGCTTGGGGGAGGTAGCCTCTAAGATGACCCCCCGTGATTCTCCACCTCCTGGTATTCCTGGCTCTCTTGCAAATGTCAATTCTAATTTGGTCATAAGGTCTCTCTCTTGAGAGTAGCTGTAGATTCTAGCCCTGCCCAGGAAAATAAGTTAGGTTCAAATGTGTTGGTCAAGTTAGACACAGAGCAGCATGGCAAGACACACGAAATAGCAGAAGTATTTTTATTACTTACTGATCCCAGAGAGGAGAGAGAGAGAACCCTGGGCCAAAACCTTTATTGGGAGTCCAGGGAGTTTCCCAAGTGGGTTTCCTAGGGCTATTATGTTACCCAAGCCGGTAGTTCTAATTGATGGGTTTAAAGGGAGCAGGCACAAGCTCTGTGGGGGTCACGCTGTGATTGAGACATGGTCACTGTAGCATATTCATCTAGTACTTGTGGGGTTGGGGAACAAGAGGGGTGAGCCACATAGGCCCTATGTAGCTGTCCTGTAAAGAGGTGGGGGAGGTAGCCATCAAGAGGCATGGTGTTAGGCAGATGTCTGGAGTGGCCACATTGAGGGATTGGGAGGGGGTGTGTTTCTATGCTCCCTTAAGGATATTTTTGGAAACAACATGCTTGCTGCATACAAATATTGAAACATTTTATCTTTAAAACAAATTTTAGTACTGGTAACATTTATTAACTTTTTTTTTTCTGTTCCCTAATTTGCTACCCAGCTTTTACATCAAAGCCCCTATCACAACCCTTCTTGTTTTTTTCTTTTTTTCCCTGAGACGGACTCGCTGTCTTTTGCTAGGCTGGAGTGCAGTGGCCACAATCTCAGCTCACTGCAAACTCCGCCTCTCGGGTTCAAGAGATTCTCCTGCCTCAGCCTCCCGAGTAACTGGGACCACAGGCGCATGCCACCATGCCCAGCTAATTTTTGTATTTTTAGTAGAGATGGGGTTTCACCATGTTGGCCAGGATGGTCTCAATCTCTTGACCTCGTGATCCACCTGCCTCGGCCTCCCAAAGTGCTGGGATTACAGGCCTGAGCCACTGTGCCCAGCCCTGGGAAACTTTTAATTGTCAACTGTGTAGGTATTCATGCTGGCCTGCGTAATAGAGCGCCTGCTGTTTGATTTTCAGTTTTCTGTAGAAGGAAAAAAAAAATCAAACCAACAGTAGCAAAACTCATGATACCTCCTGGTCTCTCTCTTCCGCTCCTCTGCTTGCATGTTCTGGTCTATAACAGGAAATGGAACCTCCTGGAGTGAGGGGAAAATGACCTTCACATTTAGGTTTCTCATTCTAAAGTTATTTCTTAAAGATTTTAGCCTGAGTTCTTTTAATAACAGACCTCAGCTCTAGTTCTGTGAAATGCATGTGAGAAAATGTTTATCAGTGTTGAAATCTGACATTTTTTTAATCTCATGAACTCCACAATTGTCTGATTATTAAATTCCTGCTTACTTGACTGTGACTAAAATTCTACTTTCAGAAGAGTAGAATGTACCCTTACCAAATTGAAGATCAAATAAAGTGGACCTGGAAAAGTAAGGCTTGCCATTGTGTGTCAAACCAGACCTTCCCAGCTGTGGGCTCTGTACTTAGGGACTCAGAACGTGAATGGAAGTACAGACTCCGGAACATATAGGAGCTGTTATCCCTTGCCAGTTTCATGCTTCACTGTCCATCTCCTGGCCAAATAGGGAGACAAGGGTGACATTAAAATCATGGGTTTATCTGAATTCAAATCTCAGCTGATCACTTACTAACAGTGTGACCGCAGACACCAGCAAAACGTCCCACTGCAGCTTATTTCCAAGCCTTTCCAAGGTCTTCTGGTTAGGGCAGATTCTTCTTTCTTGTTCCTAAATTTAAAGTTTCAAGAATTTAATGCGTTTTTTTTTTTTTAATGAATGTAATGCCTCTTGGGGGGTAGGTTTTCCTAATTTAACTTTATTTTTAAAATTTTATTTTTAAATTCGTGAACAGTAAAATTGACTTTTTCAATGTATGGTTTTATGAATTTTAATACATTTATAGATTTGTATAACTACCATCGCCACCACAGGACATAAAATATTTCCATAATCCCAATAACTGTCTTCGTGCTATTCTACTCTCCTGCCTCCTGGCAACCACTGATCTGTTCTCATCCCTATTGTTTTGTCCTTTTGAGAATGTCACAGAAATGGAACCATCTAGTATGTAATCTTTTGAGATTGGCTTCTTTCACTGAGCGTAATGCCTTTGAGATCCATCTAAATGTTGCATGTGACAATAGTTTGTTCCTTTTCATTGCTGAGTAGTATTCCATTGTAGGAATATGGCACAATTTGTTTATTCATTCATCTGTTGAGGATGTGTTTGGGTTGTTGCTTGGTGGGGCATTGGTGATTATAAATAGAGTTTTAAGCATTTCTGTACTGTTTTTATATGAACACAAATTTTTAATTCACTTAGCATATACCCGTCCTCTGTCTGCTGTAATAAGGTACCACAAAACTGGGTGGCTTAAAACAACAGAAAATTATTCTTCCACTGTTCTGGAGGCAAGAAATCTGAAATTAGTATCACTAGGCCAAAATCGGGGACAGCAGGGCCTTGCTTCCTCCAGAGACTCCAGGGGAGAAACACTTCCTGGCCTCTCTTGCTTCTGGAGGCCACCTGCATTGCTTGGTTTGTGACCCCTTCTTGCATCACTCTGACGCCTTGTTCCATTGTTTTATTTCCTGTTTTGCAATCAAGTCTCCCTCAGGCTGGGCACCCCTGAGGGAGTATGGCTCACGCCTGTAATCCCAGCACTTTGGGAGGCCGAGGAGGGCAGATTGCTTGAGCTCAGGAGTTTGAGACCAGCCTGGGCAACATGGTGAAACCCTGTCTCTACAAAAAATATTTTTAAAATTAGCTGGGCATGGTGGCATGCACCTGTAGTCCCAGCTACATGGGAGGTTGAGGTGGGAGGATCACTTAAGCCTGGGAGGTGGAGGTTGCAGTGAGCCAAGATCGCACCACTGTGCTCCATTCCTGAGCAAGAGTAAGACCCTGTCTCAAAAAACCAAAACAAAATCAAGTCTCCCTCAGTCTTCCTCTTTTTTTTTTTTTTTTTGGGTGGGGACAGAGTGTGGCTCTGTCGCCCAGGCTGGAGTGCAGTGGCACAATCTCGGCTCACTGCAACCTCCGCCTCCTGGGTTCAAGCGATTCTCCTGCCTCAGTCTCCCGAGTAGCTGAAATTACAGGCATGCGCCACGACACCCTGCTAATTTTTGTATTTTTGTAGAGACATGGTTTCACCGTGTTAGCCAGGCTGGTCTCGAACTCCTGACCTCAGGTAGTCCGCCCACCTCGGCCTCCCAAAGTGCTGGGATTACAGGCGTGAGCCGCTATACCCGGCCCCAGTCTTCCTCTTATAGGGACACTTGTGATTACATTTATGCCCACTAGGATAACGGAGGATAATGCCCCCATCTCAAGATTGTTAATCACATCTCCAAAGACCCTTTTCTCCCATATAGGGCACATTCATAGGTTCCAGTAATTAGGACTGGCATATCTTTTGGAGGCCCATTTTTTAGCCTACTACACTTGGTTAAAGACCTAGGAATGGGTCACTAGGTCATATGGTTAGTATGTGTTTAATTTCATGAGAAATTGCCAAACTGTTTTACAGAGTGGCAGTCATTTCATGTTCCTACCAGCACCCTTTTTTTTTTTTTTTTTTTTTTTTTTTTTTTTTTTTTTGAGAGAGAGTCTCGCTCTGTCGCCCAGGCTGGAGTGCAGTGGCGCAATCTCGGCTCACTGCAAGCTCCGCCTCCCGGGTTCATGCCACTCTCCTGCCTCAATCTCTCCGAGTAGCTGGGACTACAGGCGCCCGCCACCGCGCCCGGCTAATTTTTTTTTTTTTTGTATTTTTAGTAGAGGTGGGGTTTCACCATGGTCTCGATCTCCTGACCTCGTGATCCACCCACCTCGGCCTCCCAAAGTGCTGGGATTACAAGCGTGAGCCACCGCGCCCGGCCTACCAGCACCCTTGAACGCCAGAATTCCTGGTATCCTCGGCTGAACTGGCTATTGTCGGTATTTTTAATTTTAGCCATTCTAGTGAGTATCTCATCATGGTTTTGCTTTTCCCTGACAGCTCATGAAGTGGATTGAGCATCTTTTTGTGTGAAAACCTCCTATGTTTTAATTTTCCTCCTATTACCTGCATAAGTATGAGGAAGAAAGGTGTGAACTGAATCATAACTAAAGGAAAGAAGAACATTGCTGTCTTAAGCAGATCATGCCTTTGTCGTTATACAGTATGGTACAGTAATCCATTACACATCTCTTTGATTCATCTTGTCTGTTAAATTTCTTTATAGAATTTGTTTAGTTGATGACACACCGACTCGAATATAAGAGGTGACTGTTGTATCACTTTTTTTTTTCCTTTTTTCTGAGACAGTCTCCCTCTGTCTCCCAAGCTGGAGTGCAGTGGTTCGATCTTGGCTCACTGCAGCCTCCACCTCCTGGGCTCAAGTGATCCTCCCACCTCATCCTCCTCAATAGCTGGGACTACAGGCGTGAGCCACCATGCCTGGCTATTTTTTTTTTTTTTTTGAGACGGAGTCTCGCTCTGTTGCCCACACTGGAGTGCAGTGGCGTGATCTTGGCTCACTGCAACCTTCGCCTCCCGGGTTCAAGCAGTTCTTCTGCCTCAGCCTCCCAAGCAGCTGGGATTACAGGCATGCGCCACTGCCGCCCGGCTACTTTTTGTATTTTTAGTGGAGACGGGATTTCACCATGTTGGCCGGGCTGGTCTCGAACTCCTGACCTCACGTGATCCACCTGCCTTGGCTTCCCAAAGTGTTGGGATTACAGGTGTGAGCCACTGCGCTTGGCCTCTATATAAGCTTTTAATGAATAATAAAGACTAAATTATGCTTATTTACTACCAAATAATCTTTTTAAATGAAAAATTTGTTATCCCTCCCAGCCCTCAGCCATGACCCCAAGTATGAAATAGGCATATCTTTTTGCTGCTATTAGGCTATAGTTCGTACTGGTTTAGTATTGCTGTTGATCACTTTTAGGGACATTTAATGATTTTTTTATACTAGATCTTGAGCACTAGCTATTTATTTTCTCTTGAAGCAATGGTTTATAGTAATACATTGTGCTCAGTTCTTTTCTGGTTCTTTATCAAGTTCAACACAGTAGCTTCTGTTGATTGAGTTCTTGTAGTTATGAGGGGAAATTAATGCTGGTGACCAGTATTTGCGAATTAAAAACCTCTGTTCAGAAAGGCAATGCAGAGTAGAATAATTAACGGATACTATAAATGATATATTTTGACACTGGGGGTTTAGTATAAATAAACAGTATTTCAATCTCTGGAAATTGTAAAGCCCATTATTTAACCGAAAAACGTTCATGGCTCAGAAAACAGAATTACATGACATTTCCTTGCTAACCTCCCAGAGCCTATCCCCTCCAAAGATGATAGGGCTAAAGCCTGGTCCACTAAGTTGTTGTCAGTCGCACGGGCTTTAGAGTATATTGACTTGATCAAACATTTACTGTTTACAAATATTTTGCTTCTAGCCCATATCCTGACACTTAAAGCCACATGATCTTGTAGAAGTCACTTAGCAGATAAGGTAAAACTGATGGTTTCTCCATCTGTTGAATGAGGACGGTGATAGACTCTTTCTTTAAAATAGGGTTCTGAGGATACTTTTATGGAGGTTTCATGGTACCAGCATCCTACTGGTAACTGTAACTCCTGCTGCCTACCAAATATCTATAATATCTTTGGCTTGGCACTCAAGGTCGTCCCTGAAGTAGCCCAAACATGCTTTCTTGCCCTATTGCAGGGTTGCTATGAGGGTCAAATGTAGAATGCCTGTATGGTAAATGCCTGGTATAGAGCCTGGCCCCAAAAAACAACCAATAAGTAGTCTTCTCTTCCCAAAGCTAGTCACTGCATGTATGTATGTATTCATTCATTCATTCCTCAGAAGAACATGGCCAACATGAAAATTAGGGTGTGCTGCTGCCATCTCTGTTAAGAATACCCCTTGGTGGCTGGGTGCAGTGGCTCATTCCTGTAATCCCAGCACTTTGGGAGGCTGAGGCAGACAGATCACTGGAGGCCAGGAGTTCGAGACCAGCCATGGCCAACATATGAAACCCCGTCCCTACTAAAAATACAAAAAATAGCTGAACGTGGTGGTGAACACCTGTAATCCCAGCTACTAGGGAGGCTGAGACTGGAGAATCACTTGAACCCACGAGGCGGAGGTTGCAGTGAGCCAAGATCGCGCCATTGCACTCCAGCCTGGGATACAAAGCGAGACTCCGTCTCAAAAAAAAAAAAAAAAAAGGCTGGGCATGGTGGCTCACGCCTGTAGTCCCAGCACTTTGGGAGGCTGAGGCGGGCAGATCCACGAGGTCAGGAGATCGAGACCATCCTGGCTAACACAGTGAAGCCCCGTCTCTACCAAAAATACAAAAATGTTAGTCGGGCATGGTGGCTGGCACCTGTAGTCCCAGCTACTCGGGAGGCTGAGGCAGGAGAATGGCATGAACCCGTGAGGCGGAGCTTGCAGTGAGCCAAGATTGCACCACTGCACTCCAGCCTGGGCGACAGAGCGAGACTCCGTCTCAAAAAACAAAAAGAATACCCTTGGTAACTCCTACTTGTGCTGCAGAAGTGAACTTGGCTATCACTTCCTCTGTTCCCACTGCATGCTGTGCTATTGCTGTGCTGTTTATCACAGTGGTGTTTACTGTCTTATACTTGCCTCTCTCTCATCTCCTCTTTTTTTTTTTTTTTTTTTTTTTGAGATGGAGTCTCACTCTGTCGCCCAGGCTGGAGTGCAGTGGTGTGATCTCGGCTCACTGCAACCTCCGTCTCCCAGGTTCAAGCAATTCTCCTGCCTCAGCCTCCCGAGTAGCTGGGATCACAGGCACCCGCCACCACACCCGGTCAGTTTTTGTATTTTTAGTAGAGACGGGTTTTTATCATGTTGGTCGGGCTGATCTCGAACTCCTGACCTCAAGTTATCCACCCACCTCAGCCTCCCAAAGTGCTGGGATTACAGGCGTGAGCCACCACGCCCGGCCTCATCTCCTCTTAAAAGTCTTTAGAGCAAAGATTATGTCATAACCCTGGCACCTAGTATAGTGCCTATTACATAGTAGATTTTCAGTAAATGTTTGTTAAATGCATGAATGAATAATGAATAAAGAAACTGGGTAATGTTTTTAGCTTGGAGGAGAGAAGCCTAAGGGAAGATGTGTTCGCTGTTTTGAAAATATTTACTGTCGCTGGGCACGGTGGCTCACGCCTGTAATCCCAGCACTTTGGGAGGCTGAGGCAGGTGGATCACCTGAGGTCAGGAGTTCGAGACCAGTCTGGCCAACATGGTGAAACCACGTCTCTACTAAAATATAAAAAAAATTAGGCGGGGGTAGTGGCAGTGCATATAATCTCAGCTACTTGGGAGGCTGAGGCAGGAGAATCACTTGAACCCAGGAGGCAGAGGTTGCAGTGAGCCAAGATTGTACCACTGCACTCCAGTCTGGGCAACAAGAGTGGGACTCTGTCTCAGAAAAAAAAAAAAAAAAGAAACTGGGCACGGTGGCTCACGCCTGTAATCCCAGCACTTTGGGAGGCCAAGGCGGGTGGGGTGGATTATGAGGTCAGGAGATCAAGACCACCCTGGCTAACACGGTGAAACCCCGTCTCTACTAAAAATACAAAAAATTAGTCGGGCGTGGTGGCGGGCACCTGTAGCCCCAGCTACTTGGGAGGCTGAGGCAGGAGAATGGCGTGAACCCGGGAGGTGGAGCTGCAGTGAGCCGAGATCGCGCCACTGCACTCCAGCCTGGGCTACAGAGCGAGACTCCGTCTCAAAAAAAAAAAAAAAAAAGAAAGAAAAAAAATATTTACTATCATGTAAAGGGGAGTTGGTCTCACCCTACACTGCTTTGGAAGGCACAATTAGGAGCTGTGGATGGAAGTCACAAAATAAGGCACATTTGGACTCAGTATGAAAAGAGCTTTCAGAAAATGAGAGCAATCAAGTAATGGGGGGGGGGGGGCCTTGGAAACCAGTGATTATTGGTCATTGGAGGTATTAAAGGAGAGGCAAGATAGGAAGATACAGATGGGGTTTGAATACTGTGTGGGGCTTCTCAGCAGTCTTCCTTTTCTGAGTGCTTTTAACAGGCGGACTAGGGAATAGATAGGGCCTCTGCTCTCAGGGAGATTATTGTCTGCTCAGGGAGAGAAGATATATTCAGGTGGGAAAGGGCAAAGGGTGTTAGGAATGGTTTGGCTGGGATATTCAGAGGAGTATGTGGAGTAAGGCAGGAAAGCATGTTTGGGCTTCCTCAAAGATGACCTTGAGTACCAAGCCAAAGATTTTGGAGATATTCGGTGGGCATTGGGCATTATAGATACCCAGTAAGATATTAGCACTATGAAAGCTCCACAAAAGTGTCCTGAGCACCTAGAACAGTACTTGGCACGTGGTAGATCTTCAATAAATAGTTGTTGAAGGAATTTGTTAAAATATCAGAGCTATGATTTAAGAAAATTATTGTGTAATCTGAATTTAGGTTGGGAGTGGAAAGGAGTACCCTTAAGTAGGACGTAAGAAGAGCCCGAAGAAAGGCAGAGGACGCCAGTAGGCATCTTGGATGCGGGATTGGTCAGAGGGGAGAGAGGTAAAAATGATTCCATGACTGTGAGTCTGGCGACTAGAAGTGGGAGTGACATTCACAGAGTAGGGTGGTTGCCTGTAGTTCCTCCTTGTGCAGCAGGTGAGGCTTTGCTTGTCGACCTGCTTCAGTAGTAAGATTGACAGAACAGTCTCTGTGCACTCTGTCCCCTCAGTGCTTTCTGAATATGTGTTGCTCACTCATCACTATCTGCATGTTCATGGTCTCTGGAAAGAATCAACTATAATGATCAGAATAATTGCCTGGCAGGACGTATTTCCTTGGAGTTCAGCAAGACCTGCCCCCTCACGTGGTGTGCCTGTTCATTCATAAGGCTGTAATAGTGTATGAGTTAGGAGACGCTTTTGACCAATTCCCCTCTGTTTTCCATCTTGGAAAAACCAGAACTCTGTTTTCTTGAGCAAATGACCTTGCCACTGGCCCTGAAGCTCCTTTTTCTGGGTTTGTGGGGGTTGGTGGAATCCTGGCAGTCTGCCGCTCTTCCTGGCCTCCAGAGATCAGGGCTGTGACCTTCCATCTGCAGACGGCAGTTCTAGCTGCGAGGTTGGTGGCCGAGGAGGACGAGGACACAGCTCAGGGCCTGTCCTTCAAGGGCTTCCGTGTGCAGCAGCAGCACTCTGTAGTATCATAGATGAATTTTTGTCAAAACACAGAGAAAAGTTGATTACACTTCTCATTTATTAAAAAAAATGACTTGATAGCATAGTAGATGGCCCCTTATGTAAGCCACTTAGTATTATTTCAAAGGAAGCAAGTCTGTGAGAAAAGGGGCAACCACTTTTCTCATAGAGAAGAACAGGTTTTTAAATGAAAAGATCAACAAATCCAAATGCTGTGGTATTTATACTGATTTAGAAAGGCAGTTGACTTCGGGAGGCTTTGTTTTCTCATTTCCCTTTTCTCCTTGACATTTGACAGACCTGGTTAGCAGAGAGCTTTCCCATTCGCTTTTCCTAGAGAGAGCTGCCTCTTGGGCTTCCTGCATTTGTATGGAAGTTTTAATTTTTTTTTTTTTTTTTGGTCAAATGAAAGGTTGCCGTTTTATTTGTTCAGATTTCCCACACACTGTTGCAGCAATCTTTAGATTTCAAATTGGCTAATTCAGTGGGTCACTTAATTCTTAACAACTTTTACAACATTTTGAGTCTTTAAATAGAGCAAAATTGGTGCCTTTTCCAGCTATTTTTCGGCGTTGCTATATTCCAAGCCATTGAGCTCTGTTTTACTCTGACATTTTCTCTTCACTTTTGGGATTCTGCTCACTGTGTTTAAGGCAGCTCGATAGCATTTTGCCAAAAAAGAGAAGTTAGGGCTAGTGTGAGTTGAGGGGAAGGGGATGTTTCTGTTGTTGCTCCTTGCTGAGTATCTTCAGATATCTAAAAGAAGCTTGTAACACAGTGTCAGCCTGACACTGGCCTTTGCAGCATCAGCCTTGGTTGACTGTTCTAATAGGGATGCCTGATCTGTATCCTCTTTAACTTGGCTGTAAAAAGGTTTTGGAGAATGTATGTCTGAGGGTGTTTTAAAAGAAAATGGAAACAAAGCTCCTTTTTGCCTCGAGCTCATGGTTTGGAATTTGGGTATTTGGAATCCTTCAAGCCCTCCTCCTGGGCAGAGCTGGAGTCTCCTTAGGGCACTGCCTGTCATCTTCACTACACAGCTGTGCTCCGGAGCAGGGAGCCGATGGAAAGGGGGACCCAGACCGTTCCATTCTGCAGATTTCCCTTCCGGCCCTCTGTGAGAAGGCAGTTTGGGACCCTTTTAGAAGTTTGCTTTATAAGTGAAGAACCTGAGGCCGGCTGTGTTCATATTCTCAGAACTTGGTGAGAATGAGGTGCTTTAAGATAGGCTCTAAGATCAGCAGCATCAGCCCACTTGGGAAGAGCTCCTCTGACTCCTGGAGGAGAAAGCCAGATGGGGGAAGCATTAAGTCCTATTTTCCTATTGAAAACCAAAATTGGCCAGGCATAGTGGCTCATGTCTGTAATCCCAGCACTTTGGGAGGCCAAGATGGGAGGATTGTTTGAGCCCAGGAGTTCAAGACCAGCCTGGGCAACGTGATGAAACCCGGTCTCTATAAAAAATAGAAAAATTAGCTGAGGCATGGTAGCGCATGCTTGTAGTCCCAGCTACTAGGGGGGCTGAGGTGAGAGGACCGCTTGGGCCTGGGAAGCAGAGGTTGCAGTGAACTAAGGTTGAACCACTGCACTCCAGGCCTTTTTTTTTTTTTTTTTTTTTGAGACAGAATCTCGCTCTGTCACTCAGGCTGGAGTGTAGTGGTGTGATCTCGGCTCACTGCAACCTCCGCCTCCTGGGTTCAAGCAATTCTTCTGCCTCAGCCTCCCGAGTAGCTGGGACTACAGGCACCCGCCACCACGCCCAGCTAATTCTTTTTGTATTTTGTTGTAGAGATGGGGTTTCACTGTGTTAGCCGGGCTAGTCTCAATCCCGGAGTAGCTGGGACTACAGGCGCCCGCCACCACGCCCAGCTAATTCTTTTTGTATTTTGTTGTAGAGATGGGGTTTCACTGTGTTAGCCGAGCTAGTCTCGATCTCCTGACCTTGTGATCTGCCCACCTCGGCCTCCCAAAGTGCTGGGATTACAGGCGTGAGCCACTGCGCCTGGCCAGGCGTTTTTTTTGTGTGTGTGTCTCAAATAAAAAGAAAACCAAAATTTTACCTGAAAGACTGGAGAAAATTGATGAAGATTTTGAGAAAGTGAAGAAGCAGTGGCCCCTCCAGGGCACACCCAGGTGCTGCCCCTTCTTTTCTCCTCAGTTCTCTTAGCTATAAAATGGGGCTTATAATAATCCCCTCCTTGAAGAGATGTTGTTAATAGTACTTAGATGATTTGCTAATTTATATCAAGCACTTACTCTGACCCAGATACCGGACTGGGTGCTTGACGTATATTATCTCTATTGTGTTTTGCAGAGTGGCTAAGATTTTTTTTTTCTTTTTTGAGACAGAGTCTCGCTCTGTCGCCCAGGCTGGAGTGCAGTGGTGCGATCGCGGCTCACTACAACCTCTACCTCTTGAGTTCAAGCCATTTTCCTGCCTCAGCCTCCCAAGTAGCTGGGATTATAGGCGTGCACTACCACGCCTGGCTAATTTTTGTATTTTCAGTAGAGATGGGGTTTCACCATGTTGGCCAGGATGGTCTCAATCTCTTGACCTCGTGATCAGCCCCCCAAAGTGCTATTTCCTTCCCCACCCCTGCTTTTTTTTTTTGAGACGGAATCTCGCTCTTTCGCCCAGGCTGGAGTGCAGTGGCGCAATCTTGGTTCACTGCAAGCTCCGCCTCCTGGGTTCACGCCATTCTCCTGCCTCAGCCTCCTGAGTAGCTGGGACTACAGGCGCCCACCACCATGCCCAGCTACTAATTTTTTGTTTTTGGTATGTTTTTGTATTTTTAGTAGAGACAGGGTTTCACCGTGTTGGCCAGGATGGTCTTGATCTCCTGACCTTGTGATCCGCCCACCTTGGCCTCCCAAAGTACTGGAATTACAGGCGTGAGCCACTGCACCCGGCCTATTTCCTCCCCTTTTTATGGCCATTCACAGCCTTTGGCATACCATTAAAATCTGATCATTGACTTCTAGGTGGGAGAGTGGCATCTCTCTTTTCTCCTCATGTTAAGGACTTAGTCTGTAAACCTGCCAGTCCCTCCCTACCCTGAAGCCTCCCATGGTCTTTTCTCTCTCCCTTGTGAAGGAAAGGTCCCTCTTTTAAAGCATTATTCAGACTGGAAGGAGGACAAAATCAAGACATGCTGAAAAACCCCTGTTTTAATCAACTCCCTTTTTAATTTTTTTCAAAAGTCATTATTAGGCATCGGAAGCCATTGCCCTTCATCAAACAGTGAGCGCGGTATTTCTTTTCCGCATCACTCGTGGTGCCACTCCATTGCTATGGTGTGATCAGAACACCCACATTAATAGGAACATTACTTCTCTGAAGTAATTTGAATCTTCATTTAGTAGACTAACCATTTCTTCAAATTTTTGTTTTTTAGTATACAGGAAAGTTACAGGTTTTTTTTCTCTTTTATTTGACAAATGAAAGTGATTTTATATTCATCGCAATGCAAAATAAATAAATGCTCATTATTTAATAAGAAAATTCACATCTGGGCTCAGTGCCACACGCCTGTAATCCCAGCACTTTGGGAGGCCGAGGTGGGTGGATCACCTGAGGTCAGGAGTTCGAGACCAGTCTGACCAACGTGGAGAAACCCCGTCTCTACTAAAAATACAAAATTAGCTGGGCGTGGTGGCAGGTGCCTGTAATCCCAGCTACTCGGGAGGCTGAGGCAGGAGAATCAATTGAACCTGGGAGGCGAAGGTTGCGGGGAGCCAAGATCACGCCATTGCACTTCAGCCTGGGCAACAAGAGCGAAACTCCCAGCTCAAAAAAAAAGAAAAAAAATTCACAAGTACAGAAAGAGATGCTGAAGAAGGTAACAGTCACCTAGAGCCCCACCCCCAGAGGTAGCCACCTTGTAGTAACATTTATTTCTCTGCCGTAGCCACTCTTGTCTGATGAAGGAGGGTTCATAGTAGATATGCTGTTTTTGTTCATTTGCCTTTAAAAATACATATATTGTAAATATTCTTCTGTGCCATTGAATATAAAACATGGTAATTTTAAATTTTGTGTGGTGTGCATGTGTGTGCACTTTTGGGAAACTTGTTTATAGTGACTTTCAAACTAAGCATTTACAAAGAAATTAACAGTTGTTGGGTGTGTTGAATGTGCCGGGTTTTGCTGAGCACTTTACAGGGGTGTCTCATTGAGTCCATCACTTCCTGTGGGCTTGTGCAATAGCCTCCTTACTGATACTCTTGCTTTCAGTCTTCCTCCTCTGCAACTTATTTTTCATATGAAAACCTGAATAATCTGGCCGGGTGCGGTGGCTCACACCTGTAATCCCAGCACTTTGGGAGGCTGAGGCAGGCGGATCACAAAGTCAGGAGATTGAGACCATCCTGGCTAACACGGTGAAACCCCTTCTCTACTAAAAATACAAAAAATTAGCTGGGTGTGGTGGTGGGTGCCTGTAGTCCCAGCTACTCGGGAGGCTAAGGCAGGAGAATGGCGTGAACCCGGGAGGCGCAGCTTTCAGTGAGCCAAGATGGCGCCACTGCACTCCAGCTTGGTGACAGAGCGAGACTCTGTCTCAAAAAAAAAAAAAAAAAAAGAAAAGGAAACCTGAATAATCTTTCAGGAATGCAAATGAGATCATATTGCTCCTCTGCTTAAAACCTTCTAATAGCTTCTCCTTCCACGTCAAAAAAAATGCCAAACATATAACCAAGATCTGGCCTAGGTCCCAGCATCGCTTCATGTATCGTTGGCCCATCTTTCCGTTTCTTCAGTATGACATTTGTTTCAGCCTCAGGGCCTTTGCACTTCTTTCTGGTTCCCCTGCCCTGGGACATTTGGATAATTGCTTTTTTTTTTTTTTTTTTTCCATTTCAGGTTCTAGTTCAAATTGAATCCAAGTGAAGTGACCCCATAATACATGTTAATTGTGGAAAAAAAATTTTAATTTAGCAAAGTAAAGAATAGGGCATGTCACTCATGACTTTACCATCCACTCAACATTTTTGTGATTTTTTTCATTTAATTAATTCCATTTATTCATTCTCTTAACACAATGCCTACAATATGCCAGGTATATTATATTGGTGTTAGGTTGGGCTATAATATTAAAAAGGACAGTCATGGTTCTTGCCCTTGAGGTCTATTAGATCAGGAATTCAGAAGTGGCTTATCTGAGTGGTTCTAGCTTGTGGTCTCTCATGAGATTGTAGACAAGATTTCAGCTGGGACTGCAGAGTCATCTGAAGGCTCAACTGGGGCTGGCAGGCCTGCCTCCAAGATGGCTCACTCACAGGGCTGGCGAGCAGTGCTGGCGGTTGACAGGAGGCCACGGTTCCTTGCCACACAGACCTCTCCACATGCTTCTTGCGTGTCCTCACGACATGTCAGCAGCTTTCCCCAGAGCAAGCAATCCAAGAGCTCATAAGGCAGAAGTGACATGTCTTTATAATCACAGATGCTACCCTGCTGTTCTGCAGTATCCTGTTGGTTCCCCAGTCTACCCTATTCAGTGAGGGAGGGCACTGACTCAGCAAATGCGCCGGGAATCAGTGGGGGCATTTTGGAGGCTCACCACTCACTGCCTGTAAAATGAGCATCATAATGGCACCTGTACTGCTACCACCCCTTGCCAGCACAAGGGGAACATGAACCTAACATAATGGGGGCAGGGACCGGGCAGAAGAGGCTTCCCAGAGGAGGAGACACTTAGGCAGGGACTGGGCCACTGAGCGGGCGTTTGGGAGGTGAGGATGTTCCAGGCCGAGGGGAGGTGTGTGGGAAGGTCCTGAGTGGGAAGGCACTGCCTGCAGTAGCGCATGGCCTGGAGGGGACAGCAAGGCGGGCCAGGGTCAGGGAGGCCAGGACATACTCATCACTGTGTCCTTGAGGGAGATCTTTCCTCTCTAGGAATATAGCTGAGCTTACCCCAGAAACCAGGGGAGAACATAGGAGCCGAGTTTTCTGGAGTGCATTTCTTCTGCGAAGTGAGGTTTGTGTGTAGGAGGCATCTGTCCAGAGCTTTTCAAGTTTTATTTCATTATTGCTGGAGGGAACTAACTCTGGTCCTGTTGGTTGGGACTGAATTGTATTGCTGACCCTTTCCCATGTTCAAAGTTCCCCCTTCCATTAGGGGGACTATGCTTTGTGCTTCTTCTTGTAACAATGTGTTTAACTTACTTAGCAGCATCAGATTCTCCTTCTGATATATGCATTCGATAAACCTGGACACCTGTACAGATTTCTTTTTCGTGGTGGCACTGTGTTTTCTTTTGCTTGTTATGCGTAAGGTCAGATATGTTGTGTTTTGGGTCCTTGACACCTTGGGTTTGGATGAATAATGTCACTTAAGAGGAGGCAAGTAAAAGGCCAGGCACAGTGGCTCATGCCTGTAATCCCAGCACTTTGGGAGGCCAGGGTGGGTGGATGGCGAGGTCAGGAGTTCGAGATCAGCCTGGCTAACAAGGTGAAACCCTGTCTCTACTAAAAATACAAAAATTAGCTGGGCATGGTGGCGCATGCCTGTAATCCCAGCTAATTGGGAGGCTGAGGTGGGAGAATCACTTGAACCTGGGAGGTGGAGGTTGCAGTGAGCCAAGATCGTGCCACTGTACTCCAGCCTGGGTGACAGAGCAAGACTGTCTAAAAACAAAACAAAACAAAACAAAACAAAAATGAGGATACAAGTAGAATTTGTAGTGTGCTAGTTAACCAAAGTCACTCCAAAGACAAGTTCCTCCACCCTTTTCTTTTTGGCCAGAGTTGATCATTTTCAGAATTCATCATTTTGTCAGGATGATTTTTTGTTGTTAAATATGAATAATTTGCTTTCCTCTGGACTTTTAAGGCTTCCTGAAATTACATGCAAACATTTGTGCAGTCTCATGTTTGGTTACTGGTTTTTGGGTTTGCTATTTTTGGGCGAGGAGGTCCATCTCCTTCATCAGCTTCTCAAGGGGCTTTTTTAGAGGTACCAGGGGAGGCTTTGGTTTGGTTATGACAGTGCTACAGCCAGCAACCCAGGGGCCACCTGGGTGCTGCTCCCCACTTCAAAATGTGTAGCTAGCAGGATGGAAATTCTGTCTACATGGAAATCCATGTGGTGTTGGATAGGCCATGATTCATTTCCCTAAGCCTCAAATGCTTCTATTGTTCGTAGTTTTTCTCCCAGAATCTTCATGATCCACTTTTATACATTCTTATGGCCTTATGATAAATTCCTAGAAGTGGAATTTCTATATCAAAAGAATAGAAACTTTTAAAGGTTTTTGATACATATTGCCAGTTGCCCTTCTGGAAGGTCTACTGGGTATGTCAGCGTACCTGAGTGTTAACAGTGACGGATCAGTATTCATTTCTCTTATAAGGAAATGAAAGTCATTTGGTAACGTAGAGGCACAATTAGACCTGACAGCCTTTGTGTTTCTCTTCTGTTCTGTAGGCCCCCCAATTCCCTTTACTGCTTTCTTCTTTATGCCACAGATTTAATGCTTGAACACATATTGAAATTTCTGAAAGTTACTGTGAATCTAATGGGGCATAATAGGCAGGTTTTCTTAATCCTGGCAGTGACCAAACTAATCACTTGTCTGTGGTGGCTTGGTGGAAAAACAGTTTGTCAGCAGAATTTGGTAAAGAAACAGTCACGAGGACAGAGTGTTGGTCCCATATTTGAGTGCTTCCCTGAGGAAAGAAAAGATAAAGGGAAGAATTGGGTGAATTCATCAGACTGTATTTGGCAGATGGAGATGAAGTGGGTGCAGGTCATCGCCCACGACCTGTTTCCCAGGCTTGCAGAGAAACTGCTGCTCAGGAGCTTGTGACTGTGAGGGCCCTGGGCCGTGGCATGCGTTGGTGCGCTCTCAAGAATGCGGCCATGGCACTCACAGACACATACCAAGCAGCCTCGGCCCCCAGTGCCCCCGCCAGCCTGCTCAGGGGCATGCGGATGACTGGAGCCTGGAAGGCGGGTCTTGCTGGGCAGGACAGATGCCTTACTGTCAGGACAGATGCCTTACTGTCGGCCCAGGAAGAGATCCATGACTGCAGACAGACTTCTGAGTAGGGCCCTGAGGAAAGAGTGGTAAACATGCAGTGAAGGGCGGCCCCACCAAGAGTGGCTTCTGACAGGGAGCTGAAGGGTGCAGGTGCTGGATGTGTCTCATTGGGATACAAATGAGTGTGCCCCGTGGTTAGGAAGATGAGAAAGTGTAGGCACTTGCAGGGGCCTTTTCTTTTGAGTTAGTGAGTTCCCACCAAACCTGGCCTTGTCTGTTTTTGATGCCTTAGGACTTGGGGACAAGGCCACAGCCTGTGACCCCAGCATCATCTCCCCCCGGGGCCTTGCCACCCTCTAGCTTTCCTCCTTGCCTCCTCCTTTGGCCCTCTCTTTCTCGTCCAATACAGCAACAAGTACCTAGAATAAATCTCACACCACCCACTGCTGTGCTGTCAGGGCTACCACCCTGGCCCCACCCTGCCTTGCCCCAGCTCTGATCTCAAAGACTTCCCAGCTTCCTGTTGCCATCTGGGTCTGCCCTCCTTCTGCTAGCAGAGAGACCCTCCCTTAGAAACTTACATCAGAGCTTTTCACTACCCAGTTTCCTGTCCCTCGGTGGGTACCCATCTCAGTTAGAGTAATGTTCAGCTTCTCTCCACAGCCTGCATGGTCTGGGCCTGGTTTCCCTCTCGAATTTCCCTCCTGTCACTCCCTTTGTTTACTGCCAGTGCTTTTTCCTCTTAGGGTTCCCTGGGCCCTGCCCTTCACTCAGCTTCTGGTGCCTGGCTCTTTCAGACCCATGCAGGCCCCAGCTCACATGACATCTTTTTGGAAAGACCTTCCCTGATGGCCCAGGACACAGTACCCACACCAGCATCAGCTCTTTGTCCTCTTTTCCTTTTCATTTCTTTGCAGCTCATGCCATCTGAAACCACCTCATTCAATTATTGATAGATCTGTTTGGAATGCCAGGAGTCCCTTAGCGATCCCATTCTTCTAAAGACTCACATGGCCTCAGAATGCCATGTTTACAGTGGAGAGTCTGACTTCTTTTTTTTTTTTTTTTTTTTTTTTTTTTGAGATGGAGTCTTACTCTGTTGTCCAGGCTGGAGTGCAGTGAAACAATCTCTGCTCACTATAACCTCCGCCTCCCAGGTTCAAGCAATTCTTGTCCCTCAGCCTCCCGAGTAGCTGGAATTACAGGTGCCTGCCACCACGTCTGGCTAATTTTTGTATTTTTAGTAGAGATGGGGTTTCACCATGTTAGCCAGGCTGGTCTCGAACTCCTGACCTCAGGTGATCCACCTGCCTTGGCCCCCCAAAGTGCTGGGATTACAGGCAAGAGCCACTGCGCCCGGCCTGACCTCATATTTGAATACCGAGTTTTAGTTCTGGAGGAGCTGCAGGTTTTATGAAAAGGGAACACATTTGATTCCTCAGAGCAGCCACAGGCCAGCTCTCCGAAGTAAAGTGCATGTGTGCATGTATGTGCACACTCACACACGTACGCACACATTCACAAATAGGGCATCTCTTTTAAACAGAAATGGCCACCTGCATTTGAGAAAATAAAGTTTCATGCAGAAGCAAATGACATGTTAAATTCAATCATCAAGATTTAGACTGATGGGAATTCTACACAACAAATGACTTGGTTTAACATGGAAATTGCGAGGAAAAAAAATGAAGTGGAACCTATGGATTTAAAAATTAGGAAATTTTAAGATTTCCATAGTAATTTTTTGAAAACAGTATATTTTACTTCCAAAACCCTGCGTTTTCACATGGTAGCTATCTGCTGGAGCTGAGTAGCCGCTGCTCTCTTGAGCAGCATCACCCAGATGGGAGAGCCCCCTTCACTCCCCAACCCCCCACACACTCCTATGTGTACAACTTCCTGAATTCTGTAAGCATTAGAGCTTGCAGCCTCCACTTTTTCTGTTTCCTTCTTGATGGGAAGACTGGCAGCAGGATTTACTTGGTTGCTACATTTGTGAATTTGTAAAATAATTCATGCTTTGCTAGGTCTGTAACTTCTTGGGAGGCTTGGTGTGCACTGGCATTTAGCAGCAACTCAGAGCGTGTGGAAACTGTCACTGGCAAGAGCAAAGTCCCCCCAGGACAGAGCCAGTGACGACTAGCTGTGTATCCTCAATCTGATGGCAGTGGAAGTGAGGCAGCACCAAGGAGCAGAAACAGGAAGCTTCCACTGATGACCACCCTGCCCCCAGCTAGGCTGAAAGGCCTTCCCAGAGCCCTTGCATCAGCCTGGCTTTGCACTGGTCTGGGGGATGTTGCTTGTTAGAGCCAGTGAAGAAGAAAGGTAGTAAGTTACATGATGGCCAAGGCTCTGTCTGACCCTGTCTGCTGTCGTGTTCCTGGCACAGAATAGTCTTTGTTGAAGGAACGAATTAGTGCATCTTTCCAAGCCTCGGAGGACCTGTCTATAATAGGTCCACTCTATAGGGTCTTTGTGAGAATTAAATTAAAACCTCTATGAGAAACCTAACTAAAGACAATTGGAAGTAACTTAAATATTTATTAATTGGGAACAGCTAAATAATTGTGGCTGTCATTCTGTACAACACTGTGGCTGTTAAAGAGCTAGAGGTAGTTTTATGTGGATTGATGTGTTCAATGTGTCCAATGGAAAAGCAAGGGTAATATAATCCCATTTATACTACAGAGAAAAATTGGGTCTGTAAATATGTTGAGAAAGGTCTGTCGATAGTGGTTATCTTTTGAGAGTGGAATGGATTGGGGTGGGTATGTCCTGGAGACGTGAGGGGAAATTTTTCACTCTTTATTTCACATACATCTGTCATTGGCACAGAAAATTAAGCAGTAAACCTAAAGAAACAGAATAGTGCTTGTTATACAGTTAGATCAATAAATTGTAACTATTATAAAAGGTAGTTATAAAGTTAGTAAGGGCCAAAGGTCTAACTAGAGTAGGTCGGTTATAGAGCAAAACAGTTTAATCAGTTGTTGTTTAACTTTTATGGAATGCAACTTCCTTAGCTTTAATTTGGAGAGCCAAACTATGGCCCTAGTCTTTTTTTTTTTTTTTTTTTTTTTTTTTTTTTTTTTTTTTTTGAGTTGGAGTTTCGCTCTTGTCCAGGCTGGAGTGCAGTGGTGCTATCTTGGCTCACTGCAACCTCCACCTCCCAGGTTCAAGCGATTCTCCTGCCTCAGCCTGCCAAGTAGCTGGGATTACAGGTGTGCACCACCATGCCTGGCTAATTTTGTATATATATATATATATTTTAAGTAGAAATGGGGTTTCACCATGTTGGCCAGGCTGGTCTGAAACTCCTGACCTCAGGTGATCTACCCACCTCAGCCTCCCAAGATGCTGGGATTACAGGTGTGAGCCACCATCCCCGGCCCCTAGCCTTTTTTTTTTTTTTTTTTTGAGATGGAGTCTTGCTGTATCGCCCAGGCTGGAGTGCAGTGGCGTGATTTCAGCTCACTGCAAGCTCCACCTCCCGGGTTCACGCCATTCTCCTGCCTCAGCCTCCTGAGTAGCTGGGACTACAGGCGACCACCACCGCACCCGGCTAATTTTTTTGTATTTTTAGTAGGGACGGGGTTTCACCGTGGTCTCGATCTCCTGACCTTGTGATCCACCTGCCTTGGCCTCCCAAAGTGCTGGGATTACAGGCGTGAGCCACCGCCCCCGGCCCCCCGGCCCCTATTCTTTTATTGTATTGTATTATTTTTTAGTCAGGTTTATTGAGGTATAATTTACATATCATAATATTCCCCTTCTTTATTATACAGTTCTATGGACTTGACAAATGCATACACTTGTGAAATTGCCACCACTTTTGAGATACAGAACAGTTCTGTCACCCCCTAGAATTCCCTTGTGCAGCCCCTTTGTAGTTATCCTTTCTCTCTTCTCCCAGCTTCTGGCAACCCCAATCTGTTTTTTTGTCCCTGTAGTTTTGCCTTTTCCAGAATGTCATATCAATGGAATAGTCTGAAGCCTTTGAATCTGGTTTCTTTCATTCAACATAATGGGTGAGGAGTCAACCACGTTGTTGCATGTTATCCACAGTTCCTCCTTTTGTGTCTCTTGAGTAGTATCCTCTTGTATAGATGTACCACAGTTTGTTTATCCATTCACCAGATGAAGGACAGTGCTCCAGGGTCCTAGAGCACAGAATTCTGGCTTTGTTATCTTTATTTCTACCAGTTGTGTCTCTCTCTCTGTCTCTGTCTTTTTTTTTTAAAACCCTAGAAGAGTATTAAGATTTATAAGACTGGGTATGGTGGCTCATGCCTGTAATCCCAATGCTTTGAGAGGCCAAGGCGGGAGGGTTCAAGACCAGCTTGGGCAATGTAGCAAGACCCCATCTCTACAAAAAATTTAAAAATTAGCCGAGTGTGGTGGTGCACACCTGTAGTCCCAGCTACTCAAGAGGCTGAGGCAGGAGGATCGCCTGAGCCCAGGAGTTTGAGGTGATAGTGAGCTCTGACTGCACCATTGCACTCCAGCCTGGGCCACAGCATAAGCACTTGTCTCAAAAAATGTTTAAAAGATTTACAATATAGTATTTTTCAGAGTCTCCATAGGAAAGGAGCGGCACGAAATGCAAATTATTTGGAGGTTTTGGAGGTTTCAAACTTTTAATTATTTGACACATATAGTGCTTACTGTATGCAGGCACTGTTCTAAATATTGCTTTCAAATGTTTAAAACTGCTTAGAACAGTTACAGCACATAGTAAATACTATATATCTGCTTGTTAAATAAATAAAAATTTAAGTTTCCAAATAATTTGTATTCCACATAAAAGAGAAGAGGTGTGGGATAATATAAACAGGCAGGAGACCAGGGTTGTAGACCCAAGTACTATCACATTCCCAGCCTACCCCTTAACCTAGTCCCTTGGGTGAATTATCGACTCTGGGTCTCACTAACATAGGAAAGGAGGTTCATAATCTGAATCCTCCTGAAGGGACAGATAATAACTCTAATAGTTGAACTCTAAAGTTTGGTCAGTATAAAAGTAATGCTATAAAACGTAGCTATATCTGTTTATTTTACATTGTATTGGGCCTGGATAATTGGTTTCTTCCTTTTTACAAGTATATAACATCCTATTGGAATCTGTATTAAAAGTGTACTAAAAACATTCACCACATGGTGGTGCTCCCTTAAAAAGCCAAACTAAAAATTATAGGCCAGCATTGAGTATTAGGCATGGAGTTGATAGGGGCAGCTAGAGTGCCAGTATGTATGTATTAATGTATGTATGTATGTATGTATGTATGTATGTATTTAGAGACAGGGCCTCACTATGTTGCCCAGGCTGGTCTTGAACTCTTGGCCTCAAGTGATCTTCCCACCTCAGCCTTCTAAGTAGAGTGCCAGTTTATATTCTACATTTGTGCTTTAAGTTTTTTTTAGGGAAGTAGGGTCCTGTCATTTTATTAGCTTGATAACTTATACAGATGCCAAAATGTAGGAACATTTGTTCTTTCTTAGGCAGTATGACATATTCATGTACATTAATTGATGTTATACTTTTTAAATGTTCCAAACATCTTCACTCAGAAGTTTATGTGCTTGACAGGAAAAGAAAAAATACGTCTGTAAGGAAAATATCATAGGTATTTATCCTTCAAAAGCTGATGTTTTTATTTATTTATTTATTTTTAACCTAATGTGTTCTTAAGTCATACTGGGATAGCAGCAGTACACAGCCTAAGAGAAGCTGCAGTATATTTTCCTTGGTCAAATGACTTTTTCTTTCTTTCTTTTCTTTTTTTTTTTTTTTTTTTTTTTTTTTTTTTGAGACAGAGTCTTACTCTGTCGCCCAGGCTGGAGTGCAGTGGTGCAATCTTGGCTCACTGCAGCCTTCTCCTCCTCCTGGGCTCAAGCAATCCTCCCACCTCAGCCTCCTGAGTAGCTGGGACTACAGGCACGTGCCACCATGCCCAGTTAATTTTTGTATTTTCAGTAGAGATGGGGTTTCACCACATTGACCAGGCTGGTCTCAAACTCCTGGCCTCAGGTGGGCCGCCAGCCTTGGCCTCCCAAAGTGCTGGGATTACAGGCATGAGCCACTGCGCCCAGCCAAAGTTGGTGTTTTTAAAAAAATGCTTTGTGGTAACTGCCTTAGGGAGAACAATGTTAACATTTCAGTTGTGATTCTCTTGAAGCACAGTATCCCTGCCTTTTAGATTTGAAATGGATACTTCTAAGCAGTTGTGACTGGCTGGATTTCAGTCATTTACATCAGAACACTGGTCTGGTCAGCCCACCTGCATCTTTGGTAGAGAGATATCTCCCAGACATACAGTCTGCCTGAAGGATTTTCATTCCTGCATATGCTTATCAATTCACTTGCCAAGTATTTACTGTTTGTCCACATGAGTACGAGGCATTGAGCTTGTGCTATTGTATACTCACAGATGGTCATGATTTTCAGGAATTGAATAGAGAAGATGAAACACTGAGACACTGGATTCAAGTGCTAGACCTTACTGGGTTGACGTTAGTAATAGACATGTGAAGAATTATAGCGGTTGAGAGGAAAGAGACATCTCCTCACTAGGGTGATTGGTCAGGGAAAAAGATGGGAGTGGTTTTTGGTGGGAGAAGAGGAGGAGACGGGATCTGGGCGTATGAAGAGGCCTGGGGTACTGAGGTGGAATTTCACCACACCCCAAATCTGTTGAAAAGAGGAAAGGGTATAGGCAGGAGACACAGAATCTGGCCGGAGTGAATGTCCTGAGCAAGGGTGTGGGAAGAGGAAAACACAGGGGCACAGGGATTAGGTGAGGATCCAACTGAATGCTTGCCCAAGGGGCTGCACTGTCAAGGATTTTGACTGAGATGGGGGCAACATGATAGACAAACTTTAGGGACAATTTAGCATTGTCTTCAAACACAGGTATGAGGGAGACTTTTGCTGGTGATAGGACAGATTATCCTGAAAATTGACCTGACAAAAATACTTAGACCTGATCCCTAAAATGTAATAAACATCTTTTTAATGAATAGCTGAGCTTGCAAGAAAAAAGGTAAATCCCCAAGGCCTATAAAATAAAGGTGAGCTGGCCAGGCGCAACGGCTCACGCCCGTATTCCCAGCACTTTGGGAGGCCAAGGCGGTTGGATCACCTGGGGTCAGGAGTTCAAGACCAGCCTGACCAGCATGGAGAAACCCCATCTCTACAGAAAATACAAAATTAGCTGGGCATGGTGGCACATGCCTGTAATCCCGCTACTCGGGAGGCTGAAGCAAGAGAATCACTTGAACCTGGGAGATGGAGGTTGCGGTGAGCTGAGATCATGCCATTGCACTCCAGCCTGGGCAACAAGAGTGAAACTCCATCTCAAATTAAAAAAAAAAAATTAAATAAAAAATAAAAGATGAGCTGAAAATAAGAAAGACAAGCCAAAACTATAAATGTCTTGGCATTGTTTGCTAATTTCAGTAACCAAGATGCTTTTTTCCCCCAATGTTTTGTTTTTGTTGCTATTGTTTTGAAATAGGGTCTTGCTCTATCGTCCAGGCTGGAGTGCAGTGGTGCAATCATGGCTCACTGAAGCCTTGACCTCCTGGGCTCAAGTGATCATCCCACCTCGGCCTCCTGAGTAACTGGGACTATAGGTGTGGGCCATCATGCCTAGCTAACTCTTTTTTTTTTTTTTTTTTTTTTAACTTTTTGTAGAGATGGGGTTTTGGAGTTTTGCCATGTTGCCTAAGCTGGTCTTAAACTTATGGGCTCAAGTGTCCTCCTGTTTCAGCCTCCCAAAATGCTGGGATTACAGACATGAGCCATTGTGCCTAGCTCCCCAATAGTTTTATTGAGGTATAACTGACATAAAATAAACTGCACATATATAAAGTGTATAATTTGATAAATTATAAATTATATGTATATGCCCACAAAACGATCACCACAATTAAGATAGTGAAAATGCCCATCATCCTCAGAAGTTCCTAATGATTCTTTGTAATTCTTCCCTGATTTACCTCCTTCCTGGTCCAATGCTTACCTGTCTTCTGTCACCATAAATTAGTTTAGAAAATACAGTCATATACTGTGTACTCTTCTTTGCCTGACATAATTATCTTGAGATTCATCCATGTTTTTGGATCAATAATTTGTTCCTTTTTATTGCTGAGTACTATTCCATTGTGTGGATGTACCATAATTTGTTTATTCATCTGCTGATGGGCATTTGTTTCCCTTTTTGGGCTATTACAAATAAAGCTGCTAGAACACATATAAACATATCTTTTTAAATTTTTTTTTTTGCCTTTTTCCTGCAGTATGAACAAAGCTTTGTGTGGACATTTGCTTTCTTTTCCCTTGGGTAAATAGGAGCAGGATGGCTGGTCATATGGTAGATGTCGATGACACTTGAGTCTTAAAGGCTGTTTGGGGAACAGGAGACATAATCTTGGGGCCTATGAATAAACAGGGACTTGGAATTCAGACCACCGTATAAAGCTAAGATCATTGATTGGCTACACTTTTAGCAAAGTGATAGACTAGAAAGAATAAGCTGTTGGCAGAATATTTAAAAAAGAAACTTGCCAGGCACAGTGGCTCATGCCTGTAATCCTAGCACTTTGGGAGGCTGAGGTGGGCGGATTGCCTGAGCTCAGGAGTTTGTGACCAGACTGGGCAACATGGAGAAAACTTATCTGTTAAAAAAACAACAACAAACAAACAAACAAACAAAATTAGCCGGGCATGGTGGCATGCATCTGTAGTCCCA
Source organism: Nomascus leucogenys (assembly GCF_006542625.1). Taxonomy (NCBI): domain Eukaryota; kingdom Metazoa; phylum Chordata; class Mammalia; order Primates; family Hylobatidae; genus Nomascus; species Nomascus leucogenys. The sequence goes on from NC_044388.1 coordinate 106,895,276, forward strand.
GCTACTTGGGGGGCTGAGGCTGAAGTATCGCTTGAAGCCGAAGCTGAGATTGCACCACTGCACTCCATCCTGGGTGACAAAGTGAGACCCTATCTCAAAAAAGAAAGAAAGAAAGGAAGTTAGAAAGAGGAGGAGGGAGGGAAGGAGGAAGTGAGGAAGGAAAGAAAGGAAAGAAAACAAAGAGAAAGAAACTTGTCTGATTTGGTCTGCACTTTGAGTGAGAGGAAACAAAAACCTCCCCAGATAACTTTTATTCTAAGCATGCCTTCTTTTAAACTTTGTTTGAATTTACCTGGCCTCTGTAGTTTGTGAAATTCCGAGAAGAGACATTATTTTAGAGAGATACTAGGTTGCTAGAGTTCCTAGGTTACTAGAGTTCTTAGTTAGCTGGCAGAAGTCAATACATATCCTCTTGGACTATATCTATCTTTTTCTCAGTCTTAGCACTGGATTCCCAAAGATAAAGCTTCTCCAAACATGATCTCACAATCCAAAACTAAGAACATGAGAAAACAAACAACCTTGCATCACAGAGCAGGAAAATGGACAGTAGAACTATAGTACTTTATAGCTTTAGATACAAAAACTATCAGATTGAGAATATAAAATACTGGTTTAAAAACATTTAAAGAAATAAAATGTGAAATAGAAAACAAGTAAGGACTAAAATCCTATGAAGAAAAATCAAATAATTGAAAAAGAACTAAAAAAGAAATGAAAACTACAATCAGTGAAATTAAAACTTCAGTGGATGGGTTTAACAAGTTAGACACAACTGCAGAGAGATTTAGTAAACTGAGGGATAAAGCTGAAGAAATTATACAAAATGCAGCATAGAGAGACAGAAGTCTAAAATACAAGCCTATAAGGAGAGAGAGAAAAGACAATAGAGATAACAGATGAGAGGCAGTATTTGAGGAGTTATTGCTAAATAATTTCCCAGAATAGTGAAAAACAAGAATTTTTAGATTCAGGAATCAGAGCAAATCCCACGTGGAATTAAAAAAAAAAAGCCTTATCCAAATATAAGGCCAGTAGAACACCAAAGACAAAAAGAAGATCTTAAAAGCAATCAGAGAGAAACTGATTACCTCCCAAGGAACCCTATTAGACTCAAGGGAGACTTCTGTACAGCAGCGACGGAAACCAGAAAGAAGACAGTGGAATAATATCTTAAAAGTGCTGAGAGAAAAATTATTGTCAACCTAGAATTTTAAACTTAGCTAAAATATAATTGAGTAATGAAAGCATGATAATGACATTTTCAGATAAATAAAGACTGATGTCTCCAGCATGCTCTCAGAAAGGAACTTTTAAAAAAGAGAAAATGATCCAAAAAGGAAGAATGTCTGCAGTGCAAGAAAGAATAGTGAGGGCAAAGAAAAATTAGAATGAATAGAGAATTAGTCACGTGGTATTACATGGCAGCTCACTCAGGAATCATAAAGCTGGCCCTGGGATAAGAGAGCTAAACTTTAGAGTCCTGAGTCCTGTTAATACTCAGTCCTCTGTGAAATTCAATTAAGTGAGCTTCAAGTTAACCTAAAAAGCTGTGGTGAGGCTGGGTGCAGTGGCTCATGCCTGTAATCCCAGCACTTTGGGAGGCCGAGGCAGGCGGATCACCTGAGGTCAGGCGTTGGAGACCAGCCTGGCCAATGTGACGAAACTCCGTCTCTACTAAAGATACAAAAATTATCTGGGTGTGGTGGCTACTCGGGAGCCTGAGGCAGGAGAATCACCTTAACCTGGGAGGCTCAGGTTGCAGTGACCAGAGTTGCAGTGACCAGAATCAGGTTGCAGTGACCAGAGATCGTGCTACTGTACTCCAGCCTGGGCGACAAAGTGAGACTCCATCTCAAAAAAAAAAAAAAGAAGCTGTGGTGACTCTTTTCTTGAGGTCTTTGGGGGCTGCCTGTTGGTGGACAGGCTGGCGTGAAGTTGGTAGCCCTGGAGGAGCTGGGGGGAGTTGCAGGGCTAGTGTAGACAAGCTACAGAAGCCACGAGGGAGGTGCTGCTTTGAAGGGGCTCTTTATTCTTTGTTTGGTTTTAATTTGAGACGGGTTCTTGCTATGTTGCCCAGCCTGGTCCCAAACCCCTGGGCTCAAGTGATCCTTCTGTCTCGGCCTCCCAGAGCACTGGGGATACAGGTGTGAGCCACCGTGCCTGGCCTTTTTACTCTTATTCATTTAATGCTGGTTTTCCTAGATCTTTGTCTTTTTTTCTGGATTTTGGGAGATTTCTTTCCTTGAGTATTTTTCATTTATTTTCTATTAATTTTTTATTTTGGCAGTCATACTTTTCAACTACCACAGCTCTTACTTATTTAAAAAATCCTTCTCCTAGTATCACATTCTTGATTTCTGGGCATATAATCTTTATGGGTCTCTCTGAGGATATGAGTTATGGTTTTTTGTATTTTGGATTATCTCCAGTTTCCTGAATTATCTGTTTCCTTCAGGATAATCTGTTCATCTTGGTCTTTTTCTGTGATGCTCTAGGCTTTCCTCAGCTGTCTGGTAATCCTGGTTGTCCATTCATGCTTAAGAACGTGGGAATGGAAAGGTTGTTGGGAGTCCTATATATGTGGGTGGGGTTGTCCATTGGCTGGTTTCAGTATTGGACTAATGAGTAGGGGAATCAAGGAGCCTCTCAGGGCTTTGTGTTGGGACACTGACACACTGCATTAGTACTTTCCAAACTTTATGTTCTTCAGAGAAGACCCCTCCTTGCTGGGGGTGAGGAGGTGGAGAAGTAGGTCAGGCGTGTGCCTTGGCTGGCTGCCGCTTCATATACAGATGTATGATCCCTGGTTTTCCCCCGCCCTCTGTGTCTCACTCCCTTCCTCCACTGCACTTGCCATCTTCATGTTTGGGGCTCTTCCGGGCAGATGGGCTTGCTCCTCACCTGTGAATTCCTCTGCTCTCCTTTGCCAAGCAATGCTTGCCCATCCACTTTCAGATCCCCCAATTTGTTGAAATGTCTAGTATGATGACAGCTTCTCTCCGTTCTCACCATTGTCGTGGTTTATACCTTTTTTACTCCTTGGCTGTAATTTAAAGGGGTCACAGGCAGGAGGGGGATGAGTGCATGTGCTCAGTCCACCGTCTTGACCGGGAGTCCCAGAGGCATCATTTCAATTCCTGTGATATTATGGATTCCTACAGGTAGGAAAAACACAGCTCATTCAACCAAATATACTTCAACCCCTAGAGATTTAGCTTTAACTTGTTTAGAATTGTTTAAGTCCCTTGTATTTTGCCGTTTTTCCTTTTCTCCTTGAAAGTAAAAACATTTGTGGCAAATAGGGAAGAAAAACTTTCTAGTTAATTGAGAATTAGGATAAGTGAGATTTAAATATTATCAGATACTGATAAGAACTATGGCTTTTAAAAAATGTCGTCTTAGAATCAGTTTCTAATTACTTGTGTGCAGAAGAGTCCTGCAGCTGTGAGGTGACCACAGCCTTTGGCCTAAGCTGCTGCCAGGTGAGTGAAAGCCAATCTGGAGTCACAGAGTGGCAGTGACTGCACCGGAGATGTGTGTGCCATTTGTTAAGATGATTCGAATGGTAGTTATGGCAACGAAGATCCACAGAGGGCGAAAGAAAGAGATACTGGAAAACAGCAGCAGAGTTTAGTAACAGTCATCGTTCACGATGGCAAGGTTGTTTACTATAAAAATTCCATCCTTCTTGCCTCTGTGCTGCCCCCCACCATTTTTTTACTTGACATTAGAGCTTGCTGATTTATGGCATAATGCAGTACATTTCACCTCTGAAATAGTCTGTAAAGTCTTGAGATATATTAAAGTCTTTATTCCCCAATGCTAAAGACCTCATACTGTTTAGCCCTCTATACATTTAGCCCTTTATGCTTGGGGAGGCGGAGGTCATAAATTTCTAGAGGGAAATGGATTGGCAGTGGTATGTTTGATGGTGAAATGCCTTGACTAAACAAACAAGGCTGCTCCAGAAACGCACACACAGCAAACACATATGCCATATAAGTAACGTGTTATGTGGGGAGTTACTTTAGGTTTAAAACAAATGTCATACTCTTGATGCTTTTAGGTAGCCATTATCTTGGTAAGGATAAGACAGAAATATGGTGAAGTTGCATCTGATTTTGAGGGATGCTGCGGGCAAACCTGACAGCTAGCTTGGTTACTAGAGGTTTAATTAGTTACAGCTGCTCTGCCATTGTATTAATAGAGCCACTCTGCTTTCAGGCACCAGGGATGCCTTTTATAATTTGGATGTTCTTAAAAAGAACACTGTGTGAAAGTGAGCAGCCCTGGGCCGGGCGCGGTGGCTCACGCCTGTAATCCCAGCACTTTGGGAGGCCGAGGTGGGTGGATCATGAGGTCAGGAGTTCAAGACCAGCCTGGCCAAGATGGTGAAACCCTGTCTCTACTAAAAACTACAAAAAAATACGCTGGGTGCGGTGGCAGGCACCTGTAATCCCAGCTACTCTGGAGGCTGAGGCAGGAGAATCGCTTGAACCCAGGCAGCAGAGGTTGCAGTGAGCTGAGATCACACCACTGCACTCCAGCCTGGGCGACAGAGTGAGACTAAGTCTCAAAAAGAAAAAAAAAAAAAGAAATTGAACAGCCCATTTTGTGAACCACTTCAAAAAAAAGCAAACACATTTTCCTCTGGCTTTTGGCTGTTTCAGGAAGGAAGCCATACGGTGAACCAGGTGATGCTGAAGTTATCTGGATCCAGGCCATGCAGATGTAGCCACGTTTACCTTTGTGATATTGGGGCTGATCTTGGAGCTGTCTGGATCTGACCAGTCTCTAGATGAAAACTCTTGCAACTTTCGTTTTTGGATAGTGCTCACCTCGTATCTGTACTCGTACCTGCTGCTTCTAGGCTAATTGTCCCCTTTCTCCTCCCTCTTCCCTCATCTCCCTCTCCCCTCTGCCTGGCTGACACCAGGAAGGAGGAGTTTTCTTTTATTTAGATAAAAAAAAGTTGAGAGAGGAGGGAGCTCCAGAAATGTGGGATACTCAGCACTGGAGACATTTGGGCTGGAATTCTTGTTTCCATTCTTTTCTTACCATATGACCAAGTAAGTCCAAGAAAGTAGACTGGACTCTGAGTGGGCAGTGAAGGTGGAAATGTGGTCCTAAAGAGAATGGGCAAATTAAGAAAAGATTGTTTTAAGATGGCCAAATTGTTTTGCCTGTTGAGGAAGGTGATCAGACCCTAATGAAACTGAAAATGAGGAGAGTGTTCCCATCTCCTGCCTGGTCCTAGTGACTCTGCAAATGGGTGCCTGATTGGTCTGTTGGCTCTGAAGCCAGCCTCTGCTGGATATATTCAGCCTGTTTTGAAGTTGTGCAGAGAACCTCACTTGCGTCATTCTGAAGATGCAGTGAGTCAATGCAGTCCCAAGAGAGCAGTAATGGCCCCAAACAGAAACTTGGAATGAAAAATAGCCATGGATTTAAAGACATAGCATGTTCTTCCTATGACTTCATTTGGTAATGGTAAGATTAATTCACAGAAAACCCTCCTTGAGTGGCGTACCTTAAACACATGTAGAATGATTTTTTTCTTTGCTTTTCCCATTTAGCCTTTTGAAACAGGATACACAGTAGGGTGATTGGTTTGGGAGGCCACTGATACAGTAATTCTCCACCTCTCACTTGCCCGCGTGGGTGCCCCATCCCCACCCTCAGGCACGCACACACTCTTAGCTGCTTTTGGACTCCTCCCGTAATGTCACAATAGTTTTCTTTGAACATTCTTGACCCTCAGTCATGTTGACATGCGTTTGGATTTTCAGTGGAGAAGAATTGCCAGAGAAGAATCTTCCTCTAATTTTAACCATTGACCATATTTTTATATGCAGTTTCAACTTGACTTTTAAATTGATTATCTTTTAATAGAATTCCAGATAACATCTTACTGTAACAAACACCAAGGGGATTATCCAAATTCCTATTTGAAAATATGTCTTTTATATTACCAGATTTGCCAGCTGCATTATTATCTATTAGTGTGTACTAAAAGAATATTATTTTGGCTTATTTTGAGATTAGATAATTCCCAATGGAATTCTCCCCTTAACCATCTAAATCTGTATTGTTTTTTTCCCATTTAGTCTCCTAAACAGTGAGGCTTCTGGGCAGGAAATGAGAGAAGAGGAGGAGGTAATATAGAATAATGCAGTGGCTTTCAAGCATTGTGACCTGTATGAGGAATACATATTCAGTTATGACTTAGCATTCACATATGCACACATACATATACATATATACATCACATTCACACATATGCATATATGTACATATACAGCTGAAGAAGGTCTATGGATTAGTGCTTTTCCTTGTTGTGGAGCACAGTGATATTTTCTTTTTCTTTCTTTTTTTTTTTTTTTTTTTTTTTTTTGAGACAGCCTTACTCTGTCACCCAGGCTGGAGTGCAGTGGTGTGATCTCGGCTTACTGCACCCTCCGCCTTCCAGGTTCAAGCAGTTCTCCTGTCTCGCAAGTAGCTGGGACTACAGGTGTGCACCACCATGCCTGGCTAATTTTTTTGTATTTTTAGTAGAGATGGGGTTTTGCTATGTTGGCCAGGCTGGTCTCAAACTCCTGACCTCAAGTGATCCGCCCACCTTGGCCTCCCAAAGTGCTGAGATTACAGGCATGAGACACTGTACCTGGCCAATATTTTCTATTTTATTTCATTTTGAAAAAGATACGCTGTGACTCATTAGTAGTGGATCTCATGACTAAGAATGGATCCTGACCCAAGTTTGAAGAGACTGGTAGGGTTAAATTTAGAGCATGGGGCTCCAAAGTTTGTCTACCCAGTTTTATCCTGGCTTTCCCCTTAACTTGGGTGGGATTGCACCATTAACCGTGTTACCCCTCTGAAGCTTTGGCTCCCACACCTGTGACATATGAATGTTGATAACACACACCCACCTCATAGGATTAATGAGAACATGCCAAGATATAATGCGCTGAAGGTCTTAGCATGCCTGCGCAGAGCCCCAGCAACTGTTAGCTGCTGCTGCTGCCGCTGTGGTGGTGACTGTCCTTACTAAGATGCTGCAGCTGGATTGGCTTCTTGGGAAGTTGTGGAATTCTGTTCCCTGAGGATGTTGGGAAGGACAGATTGTACTTACCAAGAGCATTTATTGTTGTTTTTATTTTCTTAAACATTTCCAATGAAAATCATCAAACCTATAAAGTTGAAAGAACAATGCACCTAGATTCATCAACTCTTAACACTTGCTATCTCTCTTACATAGAAACATTTCCCTTTTACCAACCCACCTGGAAGTTGGCTATATACTCACGATAGCCAAGAACAAGAACACTCTCTTACACCATCACATCAGTGCTACACTTAAGGAAATCCACACCGATCCAGGAACATTATTCGATATACAGTCCATATTCAGAGTCCTCCAGGTATCAGTAATATTTTAAATATGACCCATTCAATGAATTTAAGATGGATTAGATGGCCTGTGGAGTTATTCATGGAGCTGAAGGCTTCTGCGAAGTAAAAAATAACCACCCAGTGTTAAGTATAACTCTCGTGTGGAATATTAAATCAATTGTATGTTTTTTTGGCATCCTTGATGTGAACTCTGGAGAGCTGATGAGATGGAGGCTGTGATTGTTTCCTCTGTGTTAGCTTGGACAGTTAGCTTGGCAGTAATCACAAGAGCTTTAGGGAGTGCATCCTTTGCTAGTTCATAAAGATGTATTCTGATAACGGGGGACCAAAAGGATATATCATGAAATGCAAAGTCGAGCAGTAGATTACATTTGGATTTGAATGTAGGTGGCTGTGAATTAGAAATATTTGTTGGAATTAGAAAGTGTCTAGGTAGGAATGTAAGGTCTCCTCTCAAATTGAGAATGACAAGGCTGTCTTCTAAGGACAGAATTTAAGGTGAACACTGTGGAAGTTTGTGCATGTGTCTTTTTTTTTTTTTTTTTTTTTTTTTTTTTTTGAGACGGAGTCTCGCTCTGTCGCCCAGGCTGGAGTGCAGTGGCGCAATCTCCACTCACTGCAACCTCTGCCTCCTGGGTTTAAGCGATTCTCCTGCCTCAGCCTCCTGAGTAGCTGGGATAACAGGCGCGCACCACCACACCCAGCTAATTTTTGTATTTTTAGTAGAGATGGGGTTTCACCATGTTGGCCAGGCTGGTCTCAAACTCCTGACCTCAGGTGATCCGCCCACCTCAGCCTCCCAAAGTGCTGGGATTACAGGCATGAGCCACAGCGCCCAGCTTGTGCATGTGTGTTTTTTAAGAAAACATACACAAGGTAAGGAAATTCAAGCAACCGAAAAAAGACATTCAATAAACAGTAAGTCCCATCTTGCTAGTTTCTTCTGTATTTCTTCAGGGCCACTTTAATTGATTCTAAAATGTACATTATTTCTCATTTTAAAAAAATCTCTAAAATCAGGGTATATCTTAAAAGCAATATAATGCCGTGGTTTAATTGGCACATGATTTAGTGATACATAAAATAAAGGCACCTCTTGCAGAGGCATCTTCGTTTTGAAGAAGTATAATATTCTATGAATATACAAATTTCTGTGTTTTTTTTTGTCCCCCCAACCCCTGCCCTTTTAAAAACATATAGTAATATAGTGGGGTTATAGGTTTATATACTACTACTTAGCTGTGCAGAGAAATTATAGCATTTAAAAAAATCACCAATCTGTCTTCCTCATAAGTCATCATCTAGAAATGGGGAGAAGCAAAGAGTGGTATTTTGGCCAGTTAATAAGGTCTTATATTCTTTTGGCTTAAACAGTATCTTTTGGATAAATTCTGGATTTTTTCATATATCCTGCCATCCCCCATTAAAAACCAGCATCTGGTCTTGGGGGATTGTGAGATCTTGTGGAGGTGAGGGAGTCCCTTGCCTATGCTTGCTGCCTTTGCTCATCTAGTCTGGTCTGGTCTGGTCCCTGGGCCTTTTGCAGGTATCCCCTGAAGTGTGGTTGGTGATCTTGAATTTTTTTATTTTGTCTCCATCAGGGCCAGGGAACTATCCTTGCTTCCTTTTGGTGCATTCACCCTGCAGCAGATGTCATGGCTCTCAAGTTGAACTTCACTCTCTTTCTTACTAGTTAAGCTACAGGAGGCTTAGAGTGCTAAAACCGAGATCCTTCCCCTGCCTTATCAGGCCATGCAACACCACCATTTTATTCTGTAGCCATCCGTGTTGGGATGGGTGGAAGGTTGCATCTGCAAGATAGTCTTCTCCTAGAGTTTCAATTAGGAAGTGGGGCAAAAGCCCCAGTGCCTTCCCTTCAACCTGATGAACAGTCTGCCCTCTCTCCACCTGTGCTAGTTATCAATTTCTTGCTTGTTATCTCCAAATCCATTCTTTTTTGCCATGTTTCGTGACATGGGAACTGGACTCTGTCAACGGCTTTCCTTTGCCTGCCGGCGAGGTGTTAGGCTTTGTCAACAGTGCTGGAGGCATGCTGCAAGGCCATGGTGGGAGGAGGGCGTCCTTTCCCTGTGTGCTGATTTTCACTGGTGAGTGAGTATCAGTGGACTGGCGTGCAAGATGGCCAGAAACACATAGCAGCCATCATAGACAGCCTAGTGGGTGGTAACGTGCACCAGCTCCAACCACACACACCCTGCAGGGAGTTTCTCCACCACGTGATGGGCTGCTGCCCTGGGCCAGCTCTGGATCACGCCCTCTGACAAGCATGTTTGCCACCAGCATGCTGTGTGTTCCTGTGGAGCTGTGCCCTTTCTGAAGAGTGAATCTCAGCTTTGGGGTTGGGGGAGGCTCTCCTAAGTTCTTAGTTCCTCTCTCTTCACTCTACCTGCCCTTTTTAAGACATATAGTAATAGTGGGCTCTAAGTAGTAGACACTTTGTTCATTTGCTACTTCTGTACCCCTGAGTCCTCTTTTACCCTTCTGTCATTTGTTACAAATCTCTGCCGGGCGTGGTGGCTCACACCTGTAATCCCAGCACTTCAGGAGGCCAAGGCGGGCAGATCACTTGAGGTCAGGAGTTCGAGAGCAATCTGGCCAACATGGTGAAACCCCGTCTCTAATAAAAATACAAAAATTAGCTGGGCATGGTGGTGCATGCCTGTAATCCCACCTACTCGGGAGGCTGAGGCACGAGAATCGCTTGAACTCGGGAGGTGGTGGCTGCAGTGAGCTGAGATTGTGCCACAGCACTCCAGTCTGGGCGACAGTCTGGAACTCTGTCTCAAAAAAAAAAAAAAAAAATCTCCTGTGGGACTTCAGTCTGTGGAGGTGACTGAGTGATGGCACAGAAAGGCCAATCCCAATAAAAGAAAATGGAAAATGTTTATTACTTCCATTTCCAAGAGGGGAGCATGCCGCGCCACACCACACAGGCACATGGGGAAGCACCATCCACAGGGCAGAAAGGAGCTGGGGGAACGCCCAGGCCAGGGCCTTTGTTGGGCTTCTGTGGGAAAGGCCAGACAGGGCCAGGGAAACATCTGAGGACTGGCTGTTTTGGATAATTCTGGGGGGCCCTGGGGCAGAGGGCCGTCCCTAGTTGTCTGGTTCCTAGCTCTGGGTGATTTAGGGTAGGAGAAATATTGGCTCTGTGTGTGAGAGTTAGATAAGGAGGTGGTTCAGAGAATGGGCTCTGGGTGGCAGGGGAGATGGAAAACAGCTTTGGCTGTGTGTGAGTTTGACCCTGTGATTAGACTAATGGATGCCAAATAGATGAATACAGAATCTCAGAAAACACGGAACACTCCCTTAGCAGTATCTACTTTTTGTTAATAATTCTTTTATTAAATTTTCCCTATTGAAATGACTGGTGTGGTTTCTGTCTCCTGACTGGTACGTCACCTCTTCCTTGGAATTTGAGGGCAGGGAAGTGATGATACATGTTTGACTGCCTTCTCCTCTTTGCACTCTGATGTGAGGGAAGGGCTGGACCCTTCTACATCTTTCTGTCTGGATGAAGCTCCTCTGCTGTCATTTCCTCCTTCTTCCCTAGTGCGGCAAGCAGCTCTGTCAATTTGTCACAGAAGGGCATTTAAGTGACTTTGCCAACACAAACAGTACTGCCATGAAGATATGCCACACTTTGCAATTAGTTATTAGCTTTAAAGTCCTGTTGTGATATAGTAACTTAATAAGTGAAAAAAAATCTTGGACCAATAAGGATGGAAGAAAAGTATCGGAAAACTAGTCAGAATTAAAAGAAGGACTAAATCACGACTTTTATTTCTGTGATTTCTTATTGTATTTTTGAAGCTCTTTTCTTAGGTCAGGGCCACCATGGCTTTTTGTTGAATTGATCTCTTTATCATTATATGCTGTTTCTCTTTATGCTCTGCAATATTCCTTGCTCTGAGTCTACTTTGTCTGATAGGCACTTCAGCTTTCTTTTGATCACGCTTGCATAATACACCTTTTCCCATCCTTTTACTTGTAGCCTGCCTATGTCATTGTCCCAGTGGGGAACTGCTGTTGCTCTTTACTTGGAGCCAGGCTTATGGTAAGAGGATGGGGACTTTCTTGGTTCTCTTAGTCTGACTCCATCTTAGGCAGGTACTGTGTGCTGTGTGCCTGGACTTCAGGATAGGGCTTTCTTAGCACTGTGTGCTTCCACCCTCCATGCCACCTGGACTCTGCCTTCTATGTGTGTGTGTGTGTGTGTGTGTGTGTGGTGTGAGCTCTTGTGTGAGAGAGAATTTCCCATGTTTCCCCCCAACCCCACCCGAAGCTGACTTTTGCATTGTATCAATGCAGAATCCAGCAGACAATGATATTTGCTGGTACCTCACCCCCAGGAGCAGCAGATCTTTGCCTGGGTCCCAGGGGCAGGGAAGGTTTCTTGCCCTTCCCCCAGTGGATTACAGCTTTTGCATTAGGTCTGAGAGAGGGGCTCAGGAAGGAGGCAAGATTTTACCTGAGTCCAGTGTTGAGGGGTGCTCTCTCCAGCCTTGTGCTCTGCTCCCAGTCGTCGTCACGAGCACCTGGTAGTGGCCCGTGGAAAAGGGTTTGCAAGTGAGTTCAGACAGGAATTCCAGTGTTACACCAGCCCATCCTCAGCTCCATAAGAATTCATTACAAATTGGGCTGTTTTCCCATCACCTGTTGACATGGCAGCCTCACCTTCCTCCTGTGCTCTGTGAAGGGTCCCAGGGTTTGCGTGTCCCATTTCTCCTTGGAGGGATTTGTCACTGATTAGAATTCAGTTCACCTGATTGCCTTGCGGCCTCAGCTCTCTGATTAGCTCGAGAAAAGTTAGGATTTTTTGATTATCTGGCTTTTTCTTTTTGTTGGGTTGAAAGTGATGTTCTCTCATAGCTTTCTGCATCTTAAACAAGGGGAGTAGAACTCTATTTCTTCACCTGTCCCTCAGCAGAATTATGTAAGTAAAATAAAATTTAGGTTCCTCACAGATCAGTGCAGTTGCTAATACAAATACTGTATATATAGTTCTTCTGTTTTCCACATCCACCATTGGTTTAAGTTTGAGCACCTGTTTTAATTTGTATTTTGAAATAGTTTCAAACTTACAGAAAATTTACAAGAATAGTACAGAGAATTCCTACATGTCCTTTACTTAGTTCAAGTCATCCGTTTTTGACGTATTGCTACATTACATTTGCTTTATCGTTTCCCCCTTTCTATATGTGTATGGGTATAAAATTTGTTTTTCTGAATCATTTGGGAGTAGGTTACAACATTTTGTCCTTTTATCCCTTAATATTTCAAGTGTATTTTGTAAGAACAAGGATCTTCTCTTATGTAACTACAGTATAATTATTAACTTTAGGGAATTTAACTTTGATAGAATATTTTTATTTAACCTAAAATCCATATTCCAATTTCCTCAATTCTCCCAGTAATGCCCTTTCTAGCAATTACCCCCTTGGGTGTAGAATCCAGTCCAGGATCATGGATTGCATTAATTTGTCATGATCTTTAATATCCTGTAAGCTGGAACAGTTCCTCAGTCTTTCTGCCTTGCATGACATTGGTATTTTTCAAGAACATGGAGCAGTTATTGTATAGAATGTTTTTCAATTTTGGCTTGAACATTTCAGTTTCAGTTTGTTTGATGTTTCCTTACTATTAGATTCAAGTTACACATTTCTGTTTTAGAATATTACAGAAGTAATGCTGTATCTTTCTCATGGTATTACATCCATTTGCATACCTTGTCTTTCTGTCTGTCGTTAGTGATATTAATTTTGATTATTTAGTCAAGGTACTGTCTGGTTCCTTCATTGGATAGTTGCTAGTTTTCCTCTTGCATCTATTTGCTTTTTGGTTTTTGTTTTTTCCCTTAACTTTTTCTCCCTGTGATGTCCTGAAACCTCTTGCATCTAAAAAGCAATCTGTGGGGAGACATTTTGTGACCATATAAGTAACCTGCTCCTCATAAAACATAAAATACAAGCCTTGGGTTCTCTTAGAGTGGAGAAAGGGATCAGTGATCCAAGACAGTTTCTCATAAAGCTAATACCTCAGAGAGGCTACACCATCAGAGAGAAAATGTACTGGGGAGAAGCACCTTACACAGTATCAACCAGAAAGGAGTATTTCTGTCTGAGCTTTTCACTTTGAGTGGAGGGCAAAGAAAAAAAATCACATGAGAACTTGTGGCTGCTGACCAGCTGCTCCCACATGGGTATAGAAACTGGTTTTATCCTATCTGTGTGACCTCCAATAGCCGCAAGTTGGAAATCTTGATTTAGAGTGGACCTAGGTTTTTACCATCCCTGGGTGCTTGACAAAAGCAAGTTTAAGTCTTCCCTAACTCAGAGTTTCCATAGATCATTGCAGCCAATATGAACACACCCAAAAAGGACACACACACACACACACACACACACACACACACACCCTGAAACAAGATATCATGCGCAAGAGTCAGTAGAAACAATAGTTGTTTCAGACAATTTCAGATACTGGAAATACTGAATATAGACTATATGTTAATTTAGTACCTTTGGGGAAGCAAAAGAAGGAATCGAAAATATGAGGAAAGAAAGAGATACATCAAAAACAACCAGGCAATTTTATTTTTAAAAATCAAATATAATGTTCAGAAGTAAAAAGCATAATCGTTGAGATAAAAAATTTATGGATTGGTTACATCTTAGAATAGAAACAGCAGAAATGAGAATTAGTGAACTAGAAGATAAGTCTGAAGAAATAACACAGACTGAAGCTAATAGAAACAAAGGGATGTAAACCATGAGAGGCTCAGAGATATAGTGAGAAGGTCCAACTTATGTCTAGTTGGAGTTCCAGAAGAAGATGCTACAGGGAATGGCAAAGAGATAATATTGAAACAGATAAGGAGTGAGAATCTTCACAATTGATGAGCAACAGGCCTTTGTCTGTCATTTGTGGAAGATGGCACAACAGTTTAAATGGAGGCCCATAGGCCACATCAAAATATTTAAAAGTTACAAATGTGACAGACTGTGAAATAAAATATGTCTATACTCCTACCTTGACAAATATGTCTCTCTGATAATCTAGAAGATGAGGTTTAAATGTAGAACTCTTGAACTCCACAGAGCTCTGTGCTGGCACGTAGCAGCACAGAGTGAGCCAGACCTTCGCCTGCGGCCCCCACTCTTTTGTCTTTCTTCCCCCAGCTTTATCCATTGCTGTGAGGGGCCTCATGTACACATGTGTACATACTTCAGCCTGCATATCTAAGCTCTGTTCATGCTCCTCACAAGCATGCTTCTAGGTGGCAACTCTGGCCTATGCCCATATGCTGGTGCATTCTACTTTCTTTCATTTTTATTTTATTTATTTATTTATTTAGAGACAGGGTTTCATTCCATCGGCCAGGCTGGAGTGCAGTGGTCTGATCGTAGCTCATTACAGCCTTGAACTTCTGGACTCACGCAGTCCTCCTGAGTAGCTGGGACTACATTAATTAACACGCCTCACTATTTTTATTTTTTGTAGCAACAGGGTCTCACTGTGTTGCCCAGGCTGGGTTTGAACTCATGGCCTCAAACAATCTTTCTGCCTCGGCCTCCCAAAGTGCTGGGATTACAAGCATGAGCCACTGTGCCTGGCCAGCATTCCACTTTGATAATAGACCCGTGGAAAAGGCCCAGGCAAGCCCCGAATGTGGGCATGGATTCAATTAATTAGGGAATTCCAGGATCCTGGATACCTAGAATATGGTGATCAGACTCAGGGTGGGTGCGTCTCCTTGGGCCTTCAGACCCCTTGCCCTGTGGGGAGAGGTGGAGTCTTTTAAATTATAGAATCTGGGGTAGGGGCCTCTCTTGGAATAGGTTCTAAGAGTGGTAATGAGAGACAAAAATTCTCTGGTTCAGGAAGCCCATCAAATTCCAAAGCAGCAAAGAAGGAAAGGAAAGAAATTCATGTCTAAATATATCAGTAAACCTGTGGACCTATAGAACATCAAAACCAGAAACGATTCTTAAAAATAGCGAAAGAGAAAAGACAGATTACCTACAAAGGAACAACAATTCGTATGCCAGCTGGCTTTTCTATACCAAGAGTGGAACTACTGAAACAGTGTTTTCAAAGTAGGCAGTGAAAATAACTGTTGATCTAGAATTGTGTAGCCATGAAACAGCCTTTAAAGAATGAGAATGAAGTGAAATAAAGACATTAGATAAATAAAAAGAATTTACCACTGAGAATTCACCACTGTGATGGTTAATATTAGGTATCAATTCGATTGGGTTGAAGGATTGTTTCTGGGTGTGTCTGTGAGGGTGTTGCCAGAGGAGACTGACATTTGAGTTGGTGGACTAGGAGAGGAAGACCCACCCTCAATGTGGGTGGGCACCATCCAATTGGTTGCCAGTGCAGCTAGAACAAAGCAGGCAGAAGAAGGTGGGATAAGCTTGCTGAGTCTCCTGGCTTCCTTCCTTCTCCCATCCTGGATGCTTCCTCCCACTCCTCCTGTCCTTCCACGTAAGACTCCAGGTTCTAAGGCCTGTGGACTCTTGGACTTGTACCAGTGGCTTGCCAGGGGCTCTTGGGCCTTTGGCCACAGACTAATGGCTGCACCGTTGGCTTCCCTGGTTTTGAGGCTTTCAGACTCGGACTGAGCCACTACAAGCTGTCTTCCCTGGCTTGCAGACCTCCTATCGTGGTGCTTTGCCTTGTAATCATGTGAGCCAGTTCTCCCGAATAAACTCCCTTTCATATATACATATATCCTATTAGTTCTGTCCCTTTGGAGAACCCTAATACCATCACTAAAGAACATCCTCAAGAAGAAGGGAAATGACACCAAGAAGGAAGGTTTAAAATTTAAGACATTAAGTTGATCCAGAGAGATGCATTAACTTGCCTAAAGATCACACTTGGTTCAGAACCAAGCCTAGACTTAAACCCAGACAGGATGCAAGAAAGAAATCAAGTTAACAACAGAATTTCATTTTCACCCAGGAAGTAGTCACAGGGTCCCTTGGGGCTCATTTTGGGAGAAGGCCTACATTTTTCCCAGGACACACCACCATTTACACATCGAGTCTTACAGCCTCCAGGACTTTAAGCTTCCCATTGCTAATGTGTCATTTTTCCTTTCTCTTGCCACTGAGTTGTTTGCTCAACTGGAGGATTTTACTTTCTGCCCTTCAAGTGGTCACATGGTAGCTCGCATGGTAACATAAGTAAGTCTTGGCAGTGTTGCCAGAGGCAGGATGACTTTAATTTCATTCCTCCTCATCTTGATGCTTTTTTTCCCTTTCCAGTTCCCATCAGCTACTTCCTGCCCCTCCTGTGAGTCCTTCAGTTCTCCGCCATTCTCCATGACACACCAGAGCCATGTCAGATGTGATTTCTGACCTGGGACCCTGAATGGCACAAGGAGAAGAAGTACTGAATTGGGGGAGGGTATAAGAGGGTTTAAGATGCATGAAAAATGTTGAGTAGGATATTTCAAGAGATAGTTGAAATAATATGGTACCTTTTGTTTACATCACCACACTTGGCAAATTTGATCATATGACATCTCATTTGATGTCTTTGAGATGACAGATATTGTCCCTTCTGTAGAGCTAAGATCCTCAGAGAGGTTAAATGACTTGCCTGTGATCACTAAGTTAGAAAGTGGCAGAGCCCCAGAACTACTCCTTGCAGCTGCTTTCTAGTTTCTAATCAGGTGCTTTTTTTCACTAACACCATCTTGCCTCTACAAACTGACGGCTTACAAAATGCTACTAAAGGGTAATACTTTTTATTTTTGAGATGGATTTTCACTCTTGTCACCCAGGCTACAGTGCAATGGCACGATCTCAGCTCACTGCAACCTCCGCCTCCGAGGTTCCAGCAATTCTATTGCCTCAGCCTCCCGAGTAGCTGGGATTACAGGTGCCCGCCACCATGCCCAGCTAATTTTTGTATTTTTAGTAGAGACGGGGTTTCATCATGTTGGCCAGACTGGTCACGAACACCTGACCTCAGGTGATCTGCCTGCCTCAGTCTCCCAAAGTGCTGGGATTATAGGCATGAGCCACCGCGCCTGGCCAAGGGTAATACTTTTTAATCAGCCAATAAGATTCACATGGAATTTGCTTATTTTTAGTATTCCTGTCAGTATTGATGGATTTCTTTAAAAGTTTTTTCCATAGATGTATTTGCCCCTCACCTCTCCAACTCCTCCAGCACCTGCCCCCTTTCTTCCCTATACGTATTGTGATGTCTTAACTGGGCCTCAATTATCGTGAATTTTAAATTGGTGGTATCCATACTAATCAGGATTTCCTATAATTGGAACATTCTTCACACTTTGGTATTTGCTGAGATTGCCCTCTCTATGCATTTTAGAGGTTTCAGACTATTTCTGAGAAATAACTAGAGTCTGTGCAAGCTGTGTTGCACATTTTGACTGCAGTTTTAGTACTGAGTGTTGCTTGCTTGAAAAGAGACAGGTAAACCAAGTTATTGAGTGCAGTTTCAAACCCAAGCCACCACTGTCCCATAGATCAGGGGTCCCCAACCCCCAGGCCACAGACTGGTCATGTTCTGTGGCCTGTTAGGAACCAGGCCGTATAGCAGGAGGTGAGCAGCAGGTAAGCAATGAAGCTTCATCTGTAGTTACAGCCGCTCCCCATAGTACTCATTACTGCCTGAGCTCCGCCTCCTGTCAGATCAGTGGCGGCATTAGTTTCTCCTAGGAGCATGAAATCTATCGTGAACAGCGCATGCGACGGATCCAGGTTGCGTGCTCCTCATGAGAATCTAATGCCTGATGATCTCTCATTCTCTTATCACTCCCAGATAGGACTGTCTAGTTGCAGGAAAACAAGCTCAGGGCTCCCACTGATTCCACATTATGGTGAGTTGTATAATTATTATATATTACAATGTAATAATAATAGAAATAAAGTGCACAATAAATGTAATGCACTTGAATCATCCCAGAACCACCCCCCACCCCCACCCCCACCCCCAGTCTGTGGAAAAATTGTCTTCCACAAAAGCAGTTCCTGGTGCCAAAAAGGTTGGGGAGTGTTGCCATTGGATCATGACACATTACTATCTTGTTGAATTAAACATTGCAAACTGCAACGTTTGTAACTGCCAGTAGGTCATTTTTTATTTATTTTTTTACCTGTGAGCCCACATCTATAAAGTTAGCAGACTATGTCATAGTGAAGAGACTTTGCTTTATGAACTAGCTGATTTAGTTTGCTCACAAGCTTTGAAAGAGTCTTTTTTTAAAGGCCAAGTTTAAGACACCTTAGACCATAGAAATATGTGTATTTCCTGGCCATTCGATCATTTGAAGGCCAGATTTTATCAAAACAAATGAATCACTGTTTTTCCTTCCTTCATCATTCCCTAATTGGTTTCCAAAATAAAATGATTAGTGGCTGCATTTCTCAACTGCATTGTTTTGATTACAGTCTTACTGGCTGCATTGGGTGAGACATTGGGAAATGCTTTCATAACTGGTGATCACTGTTGACGGGGTTACATGACTTCATAAAGGCCCAGATTATGTTGCCCCGAGAAAGTCTTTGAAGGAGCAAGCTCTTTCTTATGCTTTTGTTATTAAGTTAGGGAAAGTGACTTTAAATAATGGAACCTTAGTTATAATGTAGGTTCCACTCTTCTTGAGATTTGTGTTACTTTTTAGACATGACAAAAGTGTGCATTTTAGAGTTCGTCTTACCCCAGGAACAATGGACTCACTTGGCTTTCAAAAGGGCAGAATATACTGAGTTTTTCTGACTGCAGGTTTCTTCTTTCTGGTACCCTCAAAAGTACACCATAAATAGTAGATTAATCTCCCTTTTGCTGTCCGTGAGTCCCTTCCCGTTTCTTCAGCACTGCTTGATATGACTGGTATGGAGGCCTAAAGCTGGCTGGCCTAGTTAGTGTGACCCAAGTGGTTTCTTGTGAGCATCCATTTGCACTGCAATTGAGCCTTTTGTCTATTGGTGAACTGCTCCTTGCCTTGAGGTCCTATAGCTAGTTTGCCACTGAGTATTTCCTTTAAAAAACAGGAAGGATACCCTGATATTATGAAGTGGGTGGTTTTAGAATTCCACTTCAGATGGCACTGACCTTTCCTTAATACAGCTGGTTTCACTTAATACATTTTGTTTAAACAAAGCCTGTTCCTGGAAGTGGTTCCAGAATAGTCTGTTCCTTGTAGCTGTTCCTTTGCTCTTAATTTTAAAAGGGTTTTCCCGACAGTATCGTATGTGCTCGCACGACAGATTAGAAACTTCTGCTTGAAGTCATCACACTTATGAATTACGTTGTGTCCAGATATGATATATTGATGATTGTATTCTGTAGCTTGAAGGTTTAAGTGGTAACTTTATTTTGCAAAACTGACCACATTCTTTTGCTTAGGTATCTCCCCTTTAAGGGATTCTGATGTCTAGCAGTCTCAATGGACAAAACAGATAAAAGAGAGAATGAGTATTTTTCACTTTGTAAAGATGAACAATTATTAACAAAAAAGCCAGAGCTGGACTAATTAAATAACCAACATGTTTTAAAGGGGGATAGACATTTCTATTTTAGATATGATACCACAGTATTTAAATTTTGGGAAAGACTGGATAGAAATATAAAATAAGATACTAGTAGTCCTGCTCTGACTTTTCTAAAACAAGTTTATATTACTTTATTTAAAAATATTTATGAGAGTACCTTTTAAAAATAGGGATTTATAGGCTGGGCACAGTGGCTCATGCCTCTAATCCCAGCATTTTGGGAGGCCGAGGCAAGTGGATTGATTGCTTGCTGGTTAACATTTAAATCTTTGTTGCTAAGACATGTTCCATATAGGAATAGTTTGTCAAATAGAAGAACACGGGATATTCTTCTCCCATGGCTGATGTGTTGTGATTCTAGGTGCATATTTCTGTTTCCAAGAACACGGACCTGTTCTCAAGTTCAAACACTGCATCAAGAGACTGCACCCCATGCCTTTTCGTTTTTTTCCCTCTCTCTTTCTTTCCCCTTCCCCTCCTTGATTTAATTTCTTCAGCAGTTCAGAATTGATACAGCTTCCAGAAGAAATAGTAGTAGTAGGCAAAAGATTAGTTTTTAATTCTTTTTCTGTCAAATACTTTTTGATTGAAATTGTTTTTATTACAAAGGTAGCATTTGCTTATTGAAAAACAAAATAAGAAAAATCTCTTTTTAATCACTTCACTATTAAGTTTGTTGAATATTCTCTCATAGCTTTTTCTCCTGGCTTTTTGAATGTTTGAGACATTTCTTTCCACATTGCAGTTTTGAAACATTCTACCCTACACCAAGTGAAGGCTCTGCTTCTCAGAGTACGGTTTGAGTACAGTTTAATTTACTTTGTGGACATCATTAACAAAAGGCAGAGAAAGACATTGGACCATACTAAGTGTGGGACTTAGAAAAGCTATATTACTGATTGTTATTAAGTATTGCTTGCAGTGGAGTCTGTAACATATTCCTATGAAGTTAATCTAACCACCGAGATAGTGGAAGTGCAGAGGAGGCATGCTGTGAGATGGAGTGGTATCTTCCAGCAGGGCTTTTCTGTTTCTTGAAAACCCTACAGCACTTTACCATGGTTTCTTATCTGGATGAAATAAGGCACCTGTGCCTTAGTATGTCCTGCCATGCCTTTGTATGGCACACTTGGCTTTGTTCTCCAGGCCTCTTCCCACAGTAACAATGGATTCTTTAAGAATTGGAAGCGGGGCCAGGCGTGGTGGCTCACACCTGTAATCCCGGGACTTTGGGAGGCCGCGGCGGGCGGATCACGAGGTCAGGAGTTTGAGACCAGCCTGGCCAATATAATGAAACCCCGTCTCTACTAAAAATACAAAAAAGAATTAGCCGGGTGTGATGGGGCATGCCTGTAGTCCCAGCTACTCGGGAGGCTGAGGCAGAAGAATTGCTTGAACCCAGGAGCCAGAGGTTGCAGTGAGCTAAGATCGTGCCACTGCACTCCAGCCTGGGTGAAGAGACTCCATCTCAAAAAAAAAAAAAAAAAAAAAAAAAAGAATTGGAAGGAAATGGAAGAAGCAATGTGGTTGAACAAAAGTCATTTTTACACACACCACCCACTCTATGATGTATATATGTATATGATTTCAGAAGAGCACTTTGCTTTACCCTTAATAGAAATATCTATAAAGCCAGGAGAGTCATAAAGCTGTGGGCTAAGTAAGGTGCCATGAGGAAAGGAGGCTTCACTTATGCCAGTATTTGGAGCAGCGTTTGGCCTCTTGGAGGTGTTTGCACCCATAGGAGATGCTCCATAGTGAGATTTAGGATAAGTGCAAAGTGAGGTTTTGCTTTTGTAAAATGCATGAAGTGTGACCACGAAAGGGCCATGGGAAAGAATTATTGACGGGTTGCAGGTGCATCGTTTCAGGCAGATTGACACTAGGAAAGAGCACAGAGCAGGTAGAGGTTTGACAGTTTACTCCTTTAAAGTAATCCATGTCCAATAACCCATAGAAAGTCTTCACGAACTTCTAAGGAGTAGACATACCCTAGTCTAGGTGCTAATCTAGGTTCTATCATGTGTTAGCTGTGACCCTGGACAAGTAACTTTACTCTATGGCCTCAATTTCATCTTCCAAAAAAATACGGATTAGATAATGGCACTTCCTTAAAAGGTTTGATGGGATTTCAGTGGAATATTGCATAGAAAGTGCTTGAAGCATTGTAAGTACACAGTAAGTGAAATGTTGACCATTATTAATATCATGATGATAAAGTGTGTAACTTATTTTATAAGTACGATATAATTGAAATTTGCCAATAGTAACTCGGAGACTTCCAGGGAACTCTGTCAATCAAAAAAAGCTTTGTGTAATAATGGATGCTACCTTGACAGAGTCTTAGTCAAGAGAAGATATTTATTTATAAATTTTGGGATATTTATAAATTTTTTTTTTTTTTTTTTTTTAGAGATGGAGTCTTGCTCTGTCGCCGAGGCTAGAGTGCAGTGGTGCAATCTCCGCTCACTGCAACCTCTGCCTCCCCAGTTCAAGTGATTCTCCTGCCTCAGCCTTCCAAGTAGCTAGGATTACAGGCACCTGTCACCGTGCCCAGCTAATTTTTGTATTTTTTAGGAGAGACGGGGTTTCACCATCTTGGTCAGGCTGGTCTCGAACTCCTGACCTCGTGATCCACCCGCCTCAGCCTCCCAAAGTGCTGGGATTACAGACGTGAGCCGCCGCACCCAACTATAAAATATATTTTCATAGATACTTATTGCATTTTAGGATGTGGGCTGGGTGATTATTTTTTAAAGTACTTTTTAAACAATTAAGGTATTATTTACATATAATATCCACCCATTTTTAAGTATATATTTTGGTGAATTATTGTGTGTCAATCATGTAACCTCAAACACAGCCAAGATTATAAAACAGTTCTCTACACTGCTTCAGTGATGGATACACCAAAATCTCAGAAACCACCACTACAGAACTTATTCATGTAACCAAACACCATGTGCTCCCCAAAAACCTATTGAAAAAAAAAAAAAAACCAAAACCAAAAAACAGTTCTCTCAACATTAAAAGTTTTCCTGTGCCTTTTTCCACTGGATTCCTTCCCTCAGCCTCTGGCCCCAGACAAACACTCATCCACTTTCTGTGTCTGTAGTTTTGTCTTTTCAAGAAATTCCTATGAATGGAACCATACAAAAGTTATATAAAAATCATAGACTTTTATATTTGATTTCTTTTATTCTTAGCATCATTTTTTTGAGATTTACTCCTGTTGTTTGTACTTACATTTCCTCTTTTTCTTGGTGAGTAATAGTGCATTATATGAATATCTCACAATTTATCCATTTACTAGTGGATAACATTAGATTGCTTCCAACTTGGGGCTATTGTAGTATTGCTGCTGTGAACATTTGTGTACTCACCATTGTGTGAGCATATGATTTTCCCTCCCTTCCTTCTTTTCTTTTTCACTTTCTTTTCCTTTTTTTTTTTTTTGAGACAGTCTCTCTGTGTCGCCCAGGCTGGAGTGCAGAGGCACGATCTCGGCTCACTGCAACCTCTGCCTGCTGGATTCAAGCAATTCTCAGCCTCAGCTTCCCAAGTAGCTGGGATTACAGGGGCCCGCCACCACACCCAGCTAATTTTTGTATTTTTAGTAGAGACGGGGTTTCACCTTGTTGACCAGGCTGGTCTTGAATGCCTGACCTCAGTGACCCACCTACCTCAGTCTCCCAAAGTGCTGGGATTATAGGCCTGAGCCACAGTGCCCGGCCCTTTTTCCTTTCTTTTTTTGAGATAGGATCTTGCTCAATCATGCAGGCTGGAGTGCAGTGGCACGCTCGGCTCACTGCAACCTCCGCCTTCTGGGTTCGAGCGATTCTCCTGCCTCAGCCTCCTGAGCAGCTGGGACTACAGGTGGGTGCCACCACGCCCAGTTAATTTCTGTGATTTTAGTAGAGACGGGGTTTCACCATGTTGGCCAGGATGGTCTCGATCTCTTGACCTCGTGATCCGCCCGCTTCAGCCTCCCAAAGTGCTGGGATGACAGGTGTGAGCCACTGCGCCCAGCTGACAATGGATTTTCTTTGTTTTCTCCTTCATCTGAAGATGTCTTCCCTTTGCCTTCATTTTTAAAGGATATTTTCTCTGGGTATAGAATTATAACCCTAGAGTATAGAGGTTGACAAGTTTTTTGGTATTGGTTTTAGTTTTGGGTTGTGTCCTTTTTGTTGTTGGCTTTTGTTTTGTTTTTGCCCCTTATAGATGTTTCACTGTCTTTTGGCTCATGTGTTCCAATGAGAAGTCAGCCCTACATTGGGTCCTTGTGCTCATCTTTTTAATACCTGTTCCCATACCTGCCCTTTCTCTCTCGCTGCTTTTAAGATTTGCTTTTTATCTTTGGTTTTGGAGTATTTGACTATGAAGTGCAAGCTGCTTTGTTTGTTCTTGGTGTACATTCAGCATTTTGCATCTTCAAATATCTGCATATCATTAAGTTTGGGCAGTTTTTGGCTCTTGTTTCTTCTAAATTTTTTCTACCCCATTCTCCCTGTCCCTCTCCTTTTGGTATTGTAGTTACCTACTGTAACACTTGACATTATGTAACAAGTCTCTGAGTCTGTTCATTTTTTTTCTTTCAGTCTTTTCTTTTTTCTTTTTTTCTTTTTCTTTTTTTTGAGATGGTCTCTCTCTGTTGCCCAGGCTGGATGGTACAGCAGTGTGATCACGGCTCACTGCAACTTTGGCCTCCTGGGTTTAAGCCATCCTCCTGCCTCAGCCTCTTTGAGTAGCTGGGACCACAGGCACATGCCACCACACCTGGCTAATTTTTTTATTTTTACTAGAAACACAGTCTTGCCATGTTGCCCAGGCTAGTCTCGAACTCCTGGGCTCAAGCAGTCCACCTGCCATGGTCTCCCAAAGTGGTGGGATTACAGGTGTCAGCCACTATGCCAGCCTTTTCAATTTTTTATCTCTCTTCTTCATCTTCGTTAATTTCTACTCATCTTTTTTGAAATGCACGTACTGTCCTTTTCTTTGTCCATTCAGCTGAGTATATCCAGTGAATTTTTTATTTCAAAAAGTTAATTTTTTTCAGTTCTAGAATTGCCATTTAATTATTTTTTGTTGTTCCTATTTCCCCCACTGAGATTTCCTACTTCTTAGCTGAGATTTTCATTCATTGGAAATATGCCTTGTTCTGCTTCATTGAGATGGTTATAATAGCTGCTTAAAATCTTTGTCTCTTCCAGCATTTTGTTGATCTACAGGTTAGACTGGAGGTCGAACTAATTTGTCCCACTGTCTTGATTCTTTGTATGGTGGGTAGTTCTGGATTGTTTACTGGACTGTATGAATGTCAAATTCTGGAAATTCTAGATTGTGTTACTTTTCTCTAATACTTGTTTGGTTTTATCAGGTAGTTTTCTTGGCTGGGTTTGAACACAAATGTGTTTCTCTCTGAGATCTTTAGTCTGTAGCTGAGCTGCTTTGTGTCTGTCCCATGCATGAGTGGCTCAAGGGTCAGTCAGGAATGTGATTGTACGGGGATTGGAGATCTTCCCATCTCTTTCCCTTCTAGGATTACTTCAGTCTATTTATTTATTTGTTTATTTATTTAGAGACGGAGTCTTGCTCTGTCACCCAGGCTGGAGTGCAATGGCACAATCTCAGCTCACTGCAACCCCTACCTCCCGGGTTCAAGTGATTCTCCTGCCTCAGCCTCCTGAGTAGCTGGGATTACAGGCACACACCACCATGCCCGGCTAATTTTTGTATTCTTAGTAGAGATGGGGTTTCACCATGTTGGCCAGGCTGGTCACGAACTTATGACCTCATGCTCCACCCGCCTCAGCCTCCCCAAGTGCTGGGATTAAAAGCGTGAGCCACTGCGCCCAGCCCACTCTCTTTACTATTCATAGTTTCCTGGCTTCCCTTTTCTGATTCACCCAGCCAGAAATGCTATGAGTTTTTCTATGCATGTTTCTGTCATGTCAGTGCGTGACATAAATCATAATATCCTAGGACACAAAATTGTTAAAGACAATAATTTGGAAACATACAACAATAAATAAAATGGTTATAGAGATGTAACTTAAAGTTGAATATTTTGTTAAAATGATTCCTGAATATGCTGGAAATTTTAGTTAACAAAATATTTTGATGATAAAAAGGAAAGGAATCTGTTATCTGGAGGTAGAATAACTTGGCCATTTTACAGAAAGGAAACAAATTCTGATTTCACTTTTTGTATATCATCCATTTGATAGTTTTCAATAAAAGGTTTATTGAAAATTGAATAAATTTATTAGCATGAGCCAAGATTGTAAGAATTGTGTGTGTGTGTGTGTGTGTGTGTGTGTGTGTGTGAGATGGAGTCTTGCTGTTGCCCAGGCTGGAGTGCAGTGGCACAACGTCGGCTCACTGCAACCTCCACCTCCTGGGATCAAGCAATTCTCCTGCCTCAGCCTCCCAGGTAGCTAGGATTATAGGTGTGTGCCATCATGCCTGGCCAATTTTTGTATTTTTAGTAGAGACGGGGTTTCAACATGTTGGTCATGCTGGTCTCGGACTCTTTTTTTTTTTTTTTTTTTTGAGACAGCTGGAGTGCAGTGGCACGATCTCGGCTCACTGCAAGCTCCACCTCCTGGGTTCACGCCATTCTCCTGCCTCAGCCTTCTGAGTAGCTGGGACTACAGGCGCCCGCCACCAGGCCCAGCTAATTTTTTGTATTTTTAGTAGAGACGGGGTTTCACCGTGTTAGTCAGGATGGTCTCGATCTCCTGACCTTGTGATCCGCCCCCCTCGGCCTCCCAAAGTGCTGGGATTACAGACGTGAGCCACCACGCCTCGCCCAGTCTCGAACTCTTGACCTTAGGTGATCTACCTGCCTCAGCCTCCCAAAGTGCTAGGATTACAGGCGTGAGCCACCATGCCCGGCTGATTGCAAGACTTTTTAAACACAACTCCTTATTTCTTCAGATTCATCATCTATAGGCCTTATAAATCCAGACATGCAGAGTTAACTTTCCTCAGACCTATTATTAATACATTTGCCATTAATAATTTACGTTCACATTTATCTTTTGTTACCTGTTATCATTTATAAACCTTTGAATCAATCTTAATATACTTTTTTAGGTGTGCGTTTAGTATATAAAAATATATAATTCTGTGAGTAGGTGATGGGATTAAAGCTTTTAACTAATTTTAAAATATCATTATATCAACACATTAAATAAAATGATATCTATCATATTGATTTACCATCTTAATAAATTAACAGTTTCCTTAAGGAAAAAAGCACAGAAACTACATTTATCATTTATATACATATTTCAATTTCACTGTAACCATTTATATTCACCAATTGTAGAGTTCAAGTTTATAGGCACAAAAGAAAACCAAGAATTGTCTAGCTTTTTTTTAAGAACATACATTTTATATCAGTTTAACAAATTTCAGGGTGGCAAAATAAGCTGGATATAATATCATTCAAGAAATTTTCACTTCTAATAATCTATAAGTATTTTATTTATAAAAATAAAGAGGGAGGGTAACTTAAAACTATATATAGTGGCTGGTGTTTGGACCTTTTTCCTAATTAGAAATTGTCCATGTATCCAAAGATTATTTATTAACTCAGTTTATTATGAGTTAAAGGGATCTTAAAGTTGACTAAACACCTGGAAATTAAAATTTAGGCCAACACATCAAAGTCTTTATGACTTGAAGTGTTTTAAGAATTAATGAGGCAAGGCACACACCTGTGGTCCCAGCAACCCTGGAGACTGAGGCAGGAGGACTGTTTGAGCCCAGGAGTTTGAAGCTGCAGTGAGCTATGATCATGCCACTGTTCTTCAGCCCAAGAGACTGAGTGAGAACTGTCTCTTAAAAAAAAAAAAAAAAAAAAAAAAGGCCAGGCACAGTCACTCACACCTGTCATCTCAGCACTTTGGGAGGCTGAGGCGGGTGGATCACGAGATCAGGAGATCGAGACCATCCTGGCTAACACGGTGAAACCCTGTCTCTACTAAAAAAATACAAAAAAATTAGCAGGGCTTGGTGGCAGGCGCCTGTAGTACCAGCTACTTGGGAGGCTGAGGCAGGAAAACGGTGTGAACCCAGGAGGCAGAGCTTGCAGTAGGCCGAGATCACGCCAGTGGCTCACACTTGTAATCCCAGCACTTTGGGAGGCCAAAGTGGGCAGATCACCTGAGGTCAGGAGATGGAGACAAGCCTGACCAACATGGAGAAACCCCATCTCTACTAAAAATACAAAATTAGCGGGCATGTGGCTCATGCCTGTAATCCCAGCTACTTAGGAGGCTGAGGCAAGAGAATCGCTTGAACCTGGGAGGTGGAGGTTGCAGTGAGCCAGGATTGCGCCATTGCACTCCAGCCTGGGCAACAAGAGCCAAACTCCGTCTCAAAAAAAAAAAAAAAAGAAAAGAAAAAATTCATGAGACTAAATCATTTAAAAAAGGTCTCTTTTATTATAATTTCTTTCAATTAAACAGTTTTATATTTTTGAAATTTTAAACAATTTGTGCAAACGAGATCCTACTGGACCTATAAAACTAATGTAGTTAATTTAGAAGGTTTCAATCAGGAGAAATTAAGCCCAAATCTTGGGTTGATTTAATTATTATGTTAACATTGTTTTTATATCATAATAAAATCAGAAGGGTGCATAGACTTGTTTTTAAACTAATATTAACTTCTATTTCTAGTCCAAAGAGTCGTCTATCAAAAGCCAGCTTGTATTAAGTAGGGGGACCAAGAGGGAAATCTCTCAGTTAAACAAAGTTATTGACTTGTCTTTAGATAGGCGAGACAGAGTTATCTCCTCATGAGGTTTTTTTTAACCTTTTTGTTCTGAAGTTAATATGTCTTTTAAGTGAATAATCTTGTTTACAACAACATTTTCTTTTCTTTTTTTTTTTTTTCTTCGAGACAGAGTCTCGCACTGTCGCCGAGGCTGGAGTGCAGTGGCACAGTCTCGGCTCACTGCAACCTCTGTTTCCTGGGTTCAAGGGATTCTCCTGCCTCAGCCTCCCAAGTAGCTGGGACTACAGGCACATGCCACCACTCCCGTCTAATTTCTTTTGTGTTTTTAGTAGAGACAGGGTTTCACAATATTGGTCAGGCTGGTCTCGAACTCCTGACCTCATGATTCACCCACCTCGGCCTCCCAAGGTGCTGGGATTACAGGCGTGAGCCACCGCACCCAGCTATAACAACATTTTCAAAGTGGCATATTTTAATATGAATAAACCTTCTACAATCACATGTCCAGAAAGTTTTTTTTTTATTTTTCTTACGGAATTTCTTGACTGTTTATTTGTACTAGATATTTCTTCAGTATATTCATAATGACAGAACAATTGTTTATGATTGATCGATCTCCAAAGTTTCCCAAGAAAAGAGAAAAAGTAGGAGAGGAAGGAAGAAAGAAGTGAGCAGAAGTTGGCTTCAGACAGATAGGAAGGGCCAATTCCCTTCTCTCTTTAAGGAGGGGAGAAGACTTAGATGCAGGGAAACTTATTTTGACATGCCAACTCAAACCACGGAAGCCAGAGTCAGTTCAGCTGGTTTCAGTAGTAACTCAGGACCTTGACAATTCTGTTAAGCCATGTCCTTTAAAAGCCAGCTCTTATTAAGTAGGGGGATGAAGGGGAAGACCTTCAGTTAAACAAAGTTACTGACCTGTCTTTTAGACAGGCAGGACAGTGTCTCCTCATGAGATTTCTTTAAGCTTTTTGTTCTGAAGTTAATGTGTGTTTTAAATGAATAATCTTATTTATAACAACATTTTCAGAGTGGCAACTGCAGTTTCAGAATGGTGGAATTATACCAGTCAGAGAGAGATGCAAATGATTTAAAATAGGAAGAAAGCAGGTGTTTGGCCCAGAGGACCAGATTAAGAAGACCCCATGAGAGTTACAATAGTTAGTGAAAATGGTGCTTCTGCAAACCTCATGTCTACAGAAGCTGGTCAAAGACCAGACGCCACCAGGTAGAATCCCAGCAGACTCTCCAACAGTAGATACAACAGGTAGAATCCCAGCAGACTCTTCAACAGTAGATATCTATCACCATGCTTAGGAAATAGGTCTATGGAAGCTCCCTATGATACCATTTGCTTAACAGGTATACAAAGATGGATCAGATATAATTTCAACCCACAAGGAGCTCACCGTCTGGCTCTTCTTTTGAGGCAAATATTACTAAAGTTGTTGCCTTTATGGTAAGATAAATCTGCCTTGGAGTCAATCCAAGGCAGATTTAATTACCATAGGTAGTTGTACCAGTAAGGCTTGTATCCCAGAGAACTCCATATTGCATTCAAGTTTGTTAGTAAGCCAGGCCAGCTCTTTTTCCTGTGAGGACTTTAAAAAAAATTGCATTCACACATTTAAAAATTAGCATAAGGTGAGTGCAGTGATGCACGCCTGTAGTCCCAGCTACTTGGTAGGCAGAAGTGGGAGGATCACTTGAGCCCCAGAAGTTCAAGACCAGCCTGTACAACAAAGTGAGTGAAGACCCTGTCTCAAAAATAATTAATTATGACATAAAATGTTATGTCTTAATTTATGCAAATATAAGTATATACTTTTAAATCCCATTCTTATACATAAAAGCTAGCATACTATGTAAAGTATTCTGGACCTACACATCTTTATTTTTTTAACATAACAATATGTCTTGGATATATTTTCCTATTTGTCTATAGAAAGTTTCATCATTATTTTAAAAAAATTGTTTTTGGCTGGGCACAGTGGCTCACGCCTGTAATTCCAGCACTTTGGGGGGCCGAGGCGGGCAAATCACGAGGTCAGGAGTCCGAGACTAGCCTGGCCAACATGGTGAAACCCCATCTCTACTAAAAATACAAAAAATTAGCTGGGCATAGTGGCGGGTGCCTGTAATCCTAGCTACTTGAGAGGCTGAGGCAGGAGAATCGCTTGAACCTGGGAGGCAGAGGTTGCAGTGAGCCGAGATCATGCCACGGCACTCCCGCCGGGGTGACAGAGTGAGACTCCATCTTAAAAAAAAAAAAAAAAATTTGCTTTTATTTTTCATACCTGCATGATACTCTATTGTGTGAGTAGGCCATCATCCAGTGGTCTTCAAACTTTTCTGTATACTCCGTAACAGAATTTGTTTTGTTTTGAAATGCGGTCTCGCTCTGTTGACCAGGCTAGAGTGCAGTGCCACGATCTCAGCTCACTGCAGCCTCCACCTCCTGGGTTCAAGAGATTCTCATGCCTCAGCCTCTTGAGTAACTGGTGCATGCCACCATGCTTGGCTAATTTTTGTATTTTTAGTAGAGGCAGGATTTCACCATGTTGGCCAGGCTGGTCTTGAACTCCTGACTTCAAGTGATCTGCCCACCGTGGCCTCCCAAAGTGCTGGGATTACAGTCTTAAGCTACTGCGTCTGGTCTTCTAACAGAATTTTTAAAAACTGTATTTACCCCCTTGCACATTTAAATTGACATCTAAGATTTTTATTATAAGTTTAAATAGTTGTAAAGGATGTATTTTCCATTATATTTTATACATTCCTTAATTTTATATATATATATATATTTTTTTGTTTGTTTGTTTTTTGTTTTTTTTTTTGAGATGGAGTCTCACTCTGTCACCCAGGCTGGAGTGCGATGGTGCGATCTCGGCTCACCGCAGTCACTGCCTCTGGGGTTCAAGAGATTCTCTTGCCTCAGCCTCCCGAGTAGCTGAGATTACAGGCGCCTGCCACCATGCCCGGCTAATTTTTGTATTTTTATTAGAGATGGGGTTTCACCATGTTGGTCAGGCTGGTCTCGAACTCCTGACCTCAGGTGATCCCTCCCCACCTCAGCTTTTCAAAGTGGTGGGATTACAGGCGTGAGCCACTGTGCCTGCCCTCCCTTAATTATAGTTTTTAAAATTTTTGCAGCTGTAGATTTATATAAATTGGCAAGCCAGTTCTCTTTATCAAATTAATGGGTCAAAAAAAAAAAGATTAACTGGTCAAACATAGATTTATTTTCTGTCAGTAAAATTTTGACTTCATTTTTTTAAATCAAATAAGCCTGTTAACCTGGTATTGCTGTGATAACCTTTATCCTAATTTCTTTTCTTCTTTTTTTTTTTTGAGATGGAGTCTTGTTCTGTCACCCAGGCTGGAGTGCAGTGGCGCGATCTTGGCTCACTGCAACCTCCACCTCCCAGGTTCAAGCAATTCTTCTGCCTCAGCCTCCAGAGTAACTGGGACTACAGGTGTGCACCACCACGCCTGCCTAATTTTTGTATTTTTAGTAGAGATAGGGTTTCACCGTGTTGGCCAGGCTGGTCTCAAACTCCTGACCTCAGGTGATTCGCCCACCTTGGCCTCCCGAAGTGCTGGGATTACAGGCGTGAGCCATCGCACCCAGCTTTTTTATCCCAATTTCAAGATGGGTGGGTAGGTAGGTAGGTAGGCAGGTGGGTAGATAGATATGGCCTTCAGACTTGCCTTGCATTCATCTTTTACATAAAATAAGACAGTTTCACCTTGAACACTTCTGTGGTGAGATCATTTAGTCTTGTAGCTCTAAACTCCAGCCATACTCTGATGACTCCCACATTTATAAATCCCGGATTTGTATACTCAACTACTTATCTAACAGGTCAAAACTGAACTCTTAAAATTCTTACCACATTTGTGTCCACACACAATTGATTGGCTAAGCTAATGGGGCTCAGATTTACCCTGTCACCTGAAACAACTGTAAAACTGGAGAAAATATGTCAAACAATAACTCTGAAGTTATTAGGTCTAAGGTGATTAAGGACAGCGAATCCTGAGACCTGAGAAATAGAGCCCTATGACTGTTCTGATTTAATGCTTGGAGAAAGTTTCCAGACTGCAGTGCAGGGAGAAGGAACATCAGCAGGCCCCAGCAGTCTCTCCTCATTGAAGAGGTAAAACTGAAAAGCCAGGGCAGCTAGAGTTCACAGGCAGAGAAACAAAGAGGCAGGAGATGCACAGAGAAGAGAACACTGGCCTGCAGATGCCCAGGGAGCTCACTCGAGTATTCGGCTGAGTACTGATCAGTGCACGCATGTGAGGAAAGCCCTTATGTCCAGGGAAGGAGCCACTCAAAAGGATTAGAGAGAACCATTTATGGAGTTCACACAGGGCCAGAAATAGTTCCTGTTCCCAGTAGCAGAGTAGAAAATTTCATGATTCAGGGGTATTGATTGGAGTACTAAGAAGAGTTGTATTAGTGAAGGTTCTTGAGAAAGAGAAAGAGTGTGTGTGTGTGTGTGCACGCGCGTGTGTGAAGAGATTTATTGTAAGGAATTGCCTCATGTGATTATGGAGGCTGGTAAGTCCCAAAATCTGCAGGCGAGTCAGCAAGATGGAGACTCAGGAGAGCCAATGGTGTGGCTATAGTCCAGAGGCTGACAGGCTGAAGACCCAGCCAGAGCCAATGTTTCAGTTCAAGTCCAAAGGCAGGAAAAAGTTGATGTCCCAGTTCGAAGGCAGTTAGGCCCCAGTTCGAAGGCAGTTAGGCCGGAAGAATTCTCCTCTACTCAGGAAAGGGTCAGATTTTGCGTTCAATTCAGGCCTTTAACAGATTGAATGGGGCTCACCCACATTAGGGAGGCCAAGCTGCTTTACGCATTTTGCCAGACTAATGTTTGACCAAAGATCTGAGCACCTATGGCCCAGTCAAGTTGACACATAATGTTAATCATCACAAAAGTCTTGCCTCAATAGTTGGGAAAAATTAATCCTAGAATAAATGCTATTCTGGTCTTGCTTAGCAAAGGTTAAGAGCAAGACCAAAAAGATCAAACCTTTTCCAAACAAAAGCTGAAGAATATTTTTAGGGGTACAAAACCATCTAGGACTGAGTGTGGTAAAATGCACAGTGTTTACCAGCCATTCCAGAATTACTAGGTATGAGCAGAAGTAGTAAAACACAACCAATAACTGACCAGAAATGAGACACATTATATAAGTAGTACATTACAGACATTAGTCATTATAATTGTATTCCACGTGTTCAGTAAGCTAAAGAAAAGATTTAATATGTTAAGTAAAGACATGAAAGATGATGGCTGGGCATGGTGGCTCACGTCTATAATGCCAGCACTTTGGGAGGCCAAGGTAGGTGGATCACTTGAGGTTAGGAGTTCAAGACCAGCCTAGCCAACATGGTGAAACCTCATCTCTACTAAAAATACAAAAATTAGCTGGGAGTGGTAGCGCGCGCCTGTAATACCAACTACACGGGAGGCTGAGGCAGAAGAATCACTTGAACCTGGGAGGCGGAGGTTGCAGTGAGCCAAGATCGTACCACTGCATTCCAACTTGGGCGAGAGAGCGAGACTCTGTCTCCAAAAAAAAAGAAAGATACAGAGATGAAAAATACGCTGAATGAAGACTTTCAGAATAAACATTGCACAAGTAAAGATTTGTGATTTTGAAGACTTAACCATAGAACCTATCCAAAATGAAGCAGAAAAAAAGAAAAGAAACCCTGAAAAAAAATACATGAACACAACATCAGTAAAGTGAGGGACAACATCAAGTAGCCAAATGTGTGTGGAATTGGAGTCCCTGAAGGAAGGGAGGGCATGAGGGAGCAAAAAAAATAGAGAAAAAAAAAATGGCTGAAAAATTTCCAAGTGTAATGAAAGCAGTAAACACACAGATCCAAGAATTTCAAGGAACTCCAAGCACAGGAAACATGAAGAAAAACTATATACTAAAGCACATCCTAAGCAAATTGCTTAAAACCATGGTTTAAAATGGCCAAAGAAAAAGATACATTATATACCCAAGATCAGGGTGACACCAGATTTCTCACTGGAAACAATGTAAGCCAGGTAACAGTGGAACAATATATTTAAAGCAAGGAAAGAAAACAGTTGTCTACCTAGAATTCTTTTCTCAGTGAAAATACCTTTCAAAAATGAAGGCAAAATAAGGTCTCTTTCAGACATTTAAAAAAAGGAAGAATTTATTACCAGTAGATATACAGTACAAGAAATATCAAAGGATGTAATTAAAGCAGAAAGAGAATGATACCTGGTAGAAAACTGGAGGCACCAGGAGTCCCAGGCTGCAGTGAGCTATGATCGCACCACTGCATTCCAGCCTGGGTGACAGAGTGAGACCCTCTGTCTAAATAAACAAATAAAAGAAAACTGGAGCTATAAAAAGAAATGAAGACAATGCAAAGAGTAACTAAGTGGATAAATACATAAGATATTTTTTCTTTTTGTTTCAATCTCATTAAAAGATATGTCTTAGAGGTAATTACACATTGTAGCATTTGTAACTTACATAGAAGTAAAGTTTATGAGGATAGCAGCACAAAGACTGGGAGTAGGAGAACAAATATACTCTTGTAAGCTTTTTACACTACATGCAAAGTTGCATAATATCAATTGAAGGTAGACTGTGATAAGTTAAAGATGCATATGATAAAATCTATAGTAGCAGAGTTATAGCTGATGAGCCAAGAACAATAAAAAGTTGGGATATAATCCCAGCACTTTGGGAGGCCGAGGTGGGTGAATCACGAGGTCAGGAGTTGGAGACCAGCCTGACCAACAGGGTGAAACTTTGTCTCTACCAAAAATACAAAAATTAGCCAGGCGTGGTGGTGGTGTGTGCCTGTAATCTCAGCTACTCAGGAGACTGAGGCAGGAGAATCGCTTGAACCCAGGAGGCAGAGGTTGCAGTGAGCCAAGATAATGCTACTGCACCATAGTCTGAGCGACAGAGCGAGACTCTGTCTCAAAAAAAAAAAAAAAAAGTTGGGATAAATATCTTTAAATAATCCAAAAGATGGCAGAAAAAAAATAAACAGGAAAAGCAAACAGAGTAGATGAGACAAATATGAAACAAAGAGCAAGATGGTAGGTTAAAATTCATATCAGTAATTAATTCATCATTAAGGGCCAGGCAGAGTGGCTCATGCATGTAATCTCAGCATTTTGGGAGGTGGGTTAGGGGGATCACTTGAAGCCAGGAGTTTGAGACCAGCCTTAGTAGCCAAGTGAGACCCCATCTCTCCAAAAAAAAAAAAAAAAAATTAGCCAGGTGTGGTGGTGTAGTTCCACTAGGGAGGCTGTGGTGGGAGGATCACTTGAGCCCAGGAGTTTGAGGCTACAGTGAGCTCTGATCACACCACTGCACTCCAGCCTGGGTGACAGCGAGATTCCATCTTAAAAAAAAAAAATCCTCATTAAAAGCAGACATTGTGAGATTGGATAGAAAAGCAAGACCTATGTATATGCTGTCTACAGTTACCCCACTTTGAATATAAAAATACAAATATGTTAAAAGCAAAAGAGTGGAAAAAGATGTTAATTTTTTTTTTTTTTTTTTTTTTTTTTTTTGAGACGGAGTCTTGCTCCGTCACCCAGGCTGGAGTGCAGTGGTGCAATCTCGGCTCACTGCAAGCTCCGCCTCCTGGGTTCACGCCATTCTCCTGCCTCAGCCTCTCCGAGTAGCTGGGACTACAGGCGCCCACCACCACGCCCGGCTAATTTTTTTTTTTTTTTTTTTTTCTATTTTTAGCAGAGACGGGGTTTTACCATGGTCTCTATCTCCTGACCTCGTGATCTGCCCGCCTTGGCCTCCCAAAGTGCTGGGATTACAAGCGTGAGCCACCGTACCCGGCCAATATGTTAACATTAATGAAAAGAAAACCTTAGTGGCATATTAAACAAACTATATTTTAAAATGAATGTCACCAAGGATAAAGGAGAATTATTTCATAGTAATAAAGAGATACATTCATCAAGACATAATTCTAAATGTTTATGCATGTATTAACAGAGATTCAAAATACAAACTTTTCAAGGAGAAATAAACAAATCTATAATTATAGTTGAAGGTTTTAACAACTCTTTCACAAAAACTGATAGAACAAGTAGACAAAAATCAATGAGGATATAGAAGATTTGGACAATATAATCAACTGACTTGACTTAATTGATGTTCAGTGGAACATTTGACCCCTAAACAGCAGAATACACGTTCTTTTCAAGTGCATATGGAACTATTTCCAAGACAAATCATTTTCTGGGCCATTTAAAAAGCCTCAGTAGGCCCGGAGCGGTGGCTCACGCCTGTAATCCCAGCACTTTGGGAGGCCATGGCGGACAGATCACCTGATGTCAGGAGTTCGAGACAAGCCTGGCCAACGTGGTGAAACCCCATCTCTACTAAAAATACCAAAAATTAGCTGGGTGTAGTGGTGGATGCCTGTAATCTCAGCTACTCGGGAGGCTGAGGCAGGAGAATCGCTTGAACCCGGGAGGCAGAGGTTGCAGTGAGCTGAGATTGCGCTACTGCACTCCAGCTGGGCAACAGCGAGACTCCGTCTCGGAAAAAAAAAAAAAAGCCTCAGTGAATGTAAGCTGATTCAATTTGTAGAAAGTATGATCTCTGGCCAAGCGCAGTGGCTTACGCCTGTAATCCCAGCACTTTGGGAGGCTGAGGCGGGCAGATCACGAGGTCAGGAGATCGAGACCATCCTGGCTAACATGGTGAAACCTCTTCTCTACTAAAAATACAAAAAATCAGCTGGGCATGATGGCACTCGCCTGTAGTCTCAGCTACTCAGGAGGCTGCGGCAGGAGAATCGCTTGAACCCAGGAGGAGGAGGTTGCAGTGAGCCGAGATGGCGCCACTGCACTCCAGCCCGACTGAGAGAGCGAGACTCCATCTCCAAAAGAAAGTATGATCTCTGGCCACATGGAATTAAATGAGAAATTAATAACAGAAAGGTATCTGGAAGATCTTTCAAATATTTGGAAAATAACATAATTTTAAATAAATCATGGGTCAAAGAAAAAAATCAACAGCGAAGTAAGTAAGTATCTGGAACTGAATGAAGGTGAAAAAGCCACATAAAATTTGTGGGATGGAGCTAAAGGGAAATTTATATAGTACAGATGGTCCCTGACTTATGACGTCTCAACTTACATTTTTCAATTTTATGATGGGTTTTTCAGGATGTAACCCAATTTTAAGTTGAGCATCTGTATTAGAAAAGAACAAAGGTTCCAAATCAATGACCTTGGGGTCCCACTTTTAGAAATTAGAAAAAATGAAGACTAGTGAAACCCCAGTTAAGCAGAAGAAAAACCAGTGTGGCCAGGCAGGGAGGCCCACGCCTCTAATCCCAGCACTTTGGGAGGCTAAGGCAGGCGGATCACAAGGTCAGGAGATCGAGACCATCCTGGCCAACATGGTTAAACCCCGTCTCTACTAACCATACAAAAATTAGCTGGGTGTGGTGACGCTTGCCTGTGTAATCCCAGTTACTCAGGAGGCTGAGGCAGGAGAATTGCTTTAACCAGGGAGTCGGAGGTTGCAGTGAACCGAGATCGCACCATTGCACTCCACCCTAGCGACACAACAAGACTCCATCTCAAAAAAAAAAAAAAAAAAAAAGAAAAAGCCAGTGTGGAAATCAATGAAACAGAAAACCAGTACAGAAATCATGAAACCAAAAGCTAGTTATTTGAGAGAACAATGAAACTCATAAACCTCTACCCAGACTGATCAGAGGATAAAAGGGAAGACAATAACTGTAATATCAGCAATGAAAGAGATGGCATCACACAGATTCTAAAGATATCAAAAGTGTAATAAGTGAATATTGATCAGCAATCTAGAAGAAGCAGATTCCTTGAATGATGCAAACTACTAAAGTTCACTCAAGAAGTAACCATCGGCCAGGTGCAGTGGCTCACGCCTGCAATCCCAGCACTTTGGGAGGCCAAGGTGGGCGGATCATGAGGTCAGGAGATGGAGACCATCCTGGCTAACATGGTGAAACCCCATCTCCACTAAAAATACAAAAAATTATCCGGGCGTGGTGGCGGGCACCTGTAGTCCCAGCTACTCAGAAGGCTGAGGCGGGAGAATGGCGTGAACCCGGGAGGCGGAGCTTGCAGTGAGCCGAGATCGTGCTACTGCACTCCAGCCTGGGCGACAGAGTGAGACTCCGTCTCAAAAAAAAAAAAGTAACCATCTAAATAGCCCCAAATCTGTTAAAGATATTGAGTTTGTAGTTAAAAACCTTCCCACAAGAAAACTCTAGGCCTGGGTTGCTTCATGGGTGAATTCTACCAAAGATTCAAGGAAGAAATAGTATTAATTCTATACAACCTTTTCAGAAAATAGAAAAGGAGGTAATGAACACTTCCTATCTCATTCCATGAAGTCGGTCTAATACCAAAACCAGACAAGGACATTACAGGAACAGAAAACTAGACCAACATCCCTCATGATTCTTAAAATTTTAGCAAACCCAGTTTAGCAAATCAACAACAAATCCCTGTGATCATCTCATTAGATGCAGAAGATGCATTTGGCAAAATCTGATGTCCATTTCTGATAGGCAAATTAGGAATAGAAGGGAATTTTCTCAACCTGATGAAGGGCATCTATGAAAAACCTTCAGCCTACATCATACTTCATGATGCAAGACTAAATGCTTTCCACCCCTAATATCAGAAACGAGAAAAGGACGTCAGCCATCACTGCTTCTACACGACATTGTACTAGAGGCTCCAGTGTGTCCAGTATGGCTAGGCAAAGGAATAAAAGATACCGAGATTGAAAAGAGAAAAGCGAAGTTGTCTTTATGCTCAGATGACATGGTTGCCTGTGTAAAAAAATATGATGAAATCTACAAAAAAGCCACTACAACTGATAAGTGAATTTAGCAAGTTGTAAGATGTAAATTGAATGTAAAAGCAGTTGTATTTGTATATACCAGCAACAAATTGGACATTGAAATGACATAAAAGTACCATTTACAGTAGCATAAAAAATACTTCAGGATAAATCAAGCAACAGGTGTGCAAAACCATCATAATGAAGACTACAGAATATCATGGAGAGGAATTAGAAGGCCTAAATTAATGAAGAGATCACTAAATTTATGGATTGGACAACTCTAAATGCCACTTCTATCCCACATAATTTATAGAAGCAACCCGCTCCAATAAAAATCCCAGCAGGTTTTTAGTAAAAATAAATCTGATTTAGTAAAAATAAAGTTGAGTAAAACAAAAATTTTAGTAAAATAAAAAAAATTTAGTAAAATAAAAATAAAATTGAGTAAAAATAAAGCTGATTCTAAAATGCATGTGCAACAAAGGATCTAGAGTAGCCAAAATAAGCTCCTCTGTCTGACTTAAAGTGTTACTATAAATTAAAATAATCAGGCCGGGCATGGTGGCTCATGCCTGTAATCCCAGCACTTTGGGAGGCTGAGGCAGATGAATCACCTGAGGTCATGAGTTCCAAACCAGCTTGGCCAACATGGTGAAACCCCATCTCTACTAAAAGTACAAAAATTAGCCAAGCATGATAGCACCCGCCTGTAATCCCAGCTATTCAGGAGGCTGAGGCAGGAGAATCCCTTGAACCCGGGAGGTGGAGGTTGCAGTGAGCTGAGATCATGCCACTGCACTCCAGCCTGGGAGACAGAGTAAGACTCTCTCAAAATAATAAAATAAAAATAAAAAACTGAACTTCATATTTTGTCCCCAAATCTGATATAGTCACTTCTTCCTTTGTTCAGTTAAACCCAGCTTCATGTTTCTGCTTGCCCAGGCCAATAACTTTGGGATCTTCCTTGACTCTTCTTTTTCTGTCAAACCCTGTACCAATCTTTCAGGTAACTGTAACTTCAGAATCTGTCCAGTTCACCTCTGCTTGTCCAAGCCCCTGTCATCTCTCACTTGGATGATTTCATTAGCCTCTTGGCCAGGGTCCCTGCTTCTGCTGGTATTTCCTTAGTTTCTTCTCCCTACAGCAGCCAGAGTTAATCATTTTAAATGTCATATTTCTGTCCCACCTCAGCTGCAAACCTTCCAGTGCCTTCCCAGCTCCTTCTAAATAAACACCAGAGGCCGGGCGCAGTGGCTCATGCCTGTAATCCCAGCACTTTGGGAGGCCAAGATGGGCAGATCACCTGAGGTCAGGAGTTCAAGACCAGCCTGGCCAACGTGGTGAAACCCCCTCTCTACTAAAAATACAAAAATTAGCTGGGCGTGGTGGAGGGCGCCTGTAATCCCAGCTGCTACTTGGGAGGCTGAGGCAAGAGAATCGTCTGAACCCAGGAGGCGGAGGTTGCAGTGAGCCAAGACTGCGCCACTGTACTCCAGCCTGGGCAACAAGAGTGAGACTCCGTCTCAAAAAATATAAATAAATAAACAAGCACCAGAGCCCTGGCAGTCACCTGTGAGGCTTCACCCCGTCTCCCCACCCAGTATAACCTCTGACTTACCTCCTTTTACACTCCTTCTTGCTGACTCTGTTCCTTCCACGTTGGCCTCTTTGCTCTTGCTTGAATGATCCCCAGTCATCCTCCCTGCCCAGGGCCTTTGCACTTGCTGTTCTCTCTGCCAGGCAGGTGCTTCCTCCATAGTTCACTCTTCACCTCCTTTGGGTCTTTGCTTAGTTGTCATCTTCAGTGATGGCTCTTCTGATCACCTTATTTAATTTTTATTTTTTAATTAAAAAAATTTTTTTTTGTAGAGATGTCTTGCTACCTTGCCCAGGCTTATGTCAAACTCCTGGACTCAAACGATCCTCCTGCCTCAGCTTCCCAAAGTGCTGGGATTACAGGTGTGAGCTACTGCACCTGGCCCTGATCACCTTATTTAAAATTGCAGCTCCCAGCCCCCAACCCCAGCCTACCCATTCCTCTTTTTTTTTTTTTTTTTTTTTTGAGACAGAATCTTGCTCTGTCTTAAATTCCCTCCAGTCAAGAGCCCTTAAATGAAACAAGTTACCTATTTCCAAAACACAACAGTGGGGCAGGCATAGGATAGACATTCCCATTCCAAAAGGGAGAAATAGGCAAGAAGAAAGGGATAACTGGTCCCAAGTAAGTCCAAAACCTGAGACAGAGTCTTGCTCTATTGCCTAGGCTGGAGTGCAGAGTGGTGCAATCTCAGCTCACTACAGCCTCCACCTCCCGGGTTCAAGCGATTCTCCTGCCTCAGCCTCCCAAGTAGCTGGGATTAGAAGCACGCACCACCACACGTGGCTAATTTTTGTAGTTTTAGTAGAGACGGGGTTTCACCATCCTGGCTAGGCTGGTCTCGAACTCCTGACCTCAGATGATCCCCCCTGCCTTGGCATCCCAAAGTGCTGGGATTATAGGCGTGAGCCACCGCCTGGTCTCCCTCATTCCTTTTGTTATCAGTCATCTCCTCTAGCCCTGGCAACTGCTGCTCACTTTCCTGACCTTAGA
Source organism: Nomascus leucogenys (assembly GCF_006542625.1). Lineage (NCBI taxonomy): Eukaryota > Metazoa > Chordata > Mammalia > Primates > Hylobatidae > Nomascus > Nomascus leucogenys. The sequence goes on from NC_044388.1 coordinate 106,937,492, forward strand.
ATTTTGCTTATTACAGAATGTCATATAAGTAGAATTATAAATTATCTAAGCTTTTAAGTCCTAATGCATTTAAGATCTGTAAAAAGTAAAGTAGATGTTCCTCTTCAAAGACTTTCCTCCCCATCTAATTAGGAATAAATAGTAACTTCTCTTAGAAGCAAAATTTATTCAAAGACCTGTGCTAACATTCTTAAATATCTGCTAGCCGTAATAAAGAAATCAATGTACTTTATATTCTTAGCTCTCACAATTTAGCCTAAATATTTGCCCTGGCATGCTTATACTGGTCCAAGCAAGCATTAGGTCATAGCCTGTTCCTCTTCCTTATTTGAAGGTGTTTTTACCTTTCTCAGCACTCCACAAGTTACTTCCTCCTTCCTTTGTTCTCCTCTGCCTTTGCCTCTTTTAAAAAGTTCTAAGTTACTAGCCAATCAGGACAGATACAGAATGTGAGGTCCCGTTCCAGACAATGGAACTGGACACAGCAGTAGGGTGGACACGTCAGGTTATAAATGACCCTGTCTTATTTGTTCAGTGTACTCTCATGGCAAAACTGCTGGTGAGTGTACCCTTTCTGCAGAAAGTAAAAAATGGCCTTGCTGAGGAAATTAAATTTATATTCAAGTGCTATTTCTTTAGGGCACCAGGGAACAAGCATTTCTAACAGATCCGTATGTGTCGCTGCATGTAGTCAGTGGTTCATTCCCTTCTATTGCTGAGTAGTGTTCCATTGTATGGATGTACCCCGTGTATTGATCCATCCATCCACTGAAGGACATTTGAGTTGTTTCCAGTTTTTTTGTGATTATGAATAAAGCCACTGTAAGCATTCACATACAGGCTTTGGTGTGGACATAAGTTTTCATTTCTCTTTGGTAAATAATTAGTAGTAGAATTGCTAGGTCGTAGGTTCAATATATGCTTAGGAGGCCCTGCCACACTATTTTACAAAGTAAGGGTGCTATTTTGCATTATTACCAGCAGTTCACACCATAGGCATTCACACCAGTTGCTCCATTTGGTCTTCGTTCTGTGACTTGTCTCCATTCTCTTAACAGTATCTTTAGAACAGCAGAAGTTTTTGATTTTGATGAAATTCAGTTTATTGGGCCAGGCTGGGTGGCTGACGCCTATAATCCCAGCACTTTGAGAGACCGAGGAGGGTGGATCGCTTGAGGCCAGGAGTTTGAGACCAGCTTGGTCAACATGGCGAAACCCTGTCTCTACTAAAAATATAAAAATTAGCCAGGCATGGTGGCGCATGCCTGCAAGTCCCAGCTATTCGGGAGTCTGAGGCAGGAGAATCACTTGAACCCAGGAGGAAGAGGTTGCAGTGAGCCGAGATCACACTGCTGCACTCCAGCCTGGGCAACAGAGCAAAACTCCATTTCAAAAAAAAAATTTCAGTTTATCAGTGATTTCTCTTAAGGTTCATGCATTTGGTAATTTGGTGTTGTAGCTAAGAAATCTTCGCCTAACTCAAGTTTGCAAAGATTCTCCTCTCTTTTTTTTCTGGAAGATTTATAAGTTTTAATTTAACTTTTAGGCTTATAATTCATTTCACATTAAATGTTGTATGTGGTGCCAGGTATTGCTCGAGAGTCATCATTTTGCATAGGGATTTTGGATGTTTTTAGCACCATTTGTTCAACAGCCTCTTTTCATTAAGTTGCCCTTTCACCTTTGTGGAAGATCAATTCAGCATGTATGTATGGGTCACTTATATGTTTTTAATTGATTTCTAAATTCTGAAAGGAAAATGATAAAAAGGAAGATTCTTTCACTATATCTGCATTTCCGATTTCTCCCCCAAGAATGCTTTCCTAACACCTGCAGGCAGAATTAACCACTCTGGGCCCCTGTAGCTATCGTGCATATATTTATTATTGAGTTTTTCTGGCCTTGCAATTATTTCAGTGTCTGATTCTCCCTCTCCCCCAGCCTCTTTCTCAAGACTGTGCATCCTTGGAGGTCAGAAATTGTCTCATCCGGCCAGGCGCAGTGGCTCACGCCTCTAATCCCAGCACTTTGGGAGGCCAAGGCGGGCGGATCACGAGGTCAGGAGCTCGAGACCAGCCTGGTCAACATAGTGAAACCCTGTCTCTACTAAAAATACAAAAATTAGCTGAGCGTGGTAGCACGCGCCTGTAGTCCCAGTTACTCGGTGGAGGCTGAGGCAGGAGAATCACTTGAACCTGGGAGGTGGGGAGGTTGCAGTGAGCCAAGATAGCGCCACTGCACACCAGCCTGGGCGACAGAGCAAGACTCCATCTCAAAAAAAAAAAGAAAGAAAGAAATGTTCTCATCCTTTTTTGTCATCTTCATCACAGCTGGCTCTCTAATGATTGTTGAATGAAAGGGCATTCCCAAATTTCTGATAAGTCAAGCATTTTTAGGAGAGCTAAACCAGCCAAATGAGACCAGAAAGTGAAGAAAAAAATTTTTTTTTTTTTTTTTTTGAGATGGAGTCTCACTCTGTCGCCCAGGCTGGAGTGCAGTGGCACGATCACAGCTCACTGCAACCTCCGCCTCCCAGGTTCAAGCAATTCTACTGCCTCAGCCTCCCCAGTAGCTGAGACTACATGCACACACCACCATGCTCGGCTACTTTTTTTTTTTTGTATTTTTAGTAGAGATGGGGTTTCACCATGCTGGCCAGGCTGGTCTTGAACTCCTGACCTCGTGATCTGCCCGCCTCAGCCTTCCAAAGTGCTGGGATTACAGGCGTGAGTCACCGTGCCCAGCCGAAACATACCTACTTTTTTTTTTTTTTTTTTTTTTTACAGCAGGAGCTGTTTCTGATTCTACTTTGCTGTGACTTCTGTTTCTCCAGGCATTCCTGGTATGGACATGTTATACCAGGTGTTTTGGTCATTGGTGGGCTCTCAGCTTCAGAGGACACCTGGCTTCTCTGTACCCTATCTTTGGTGACTTCTGCTTGTTGGACTTCAGTCACTGCAGTTCGCAAGTTTCAGACTCATGAAATATTTATTGTTAATTAATTCCAATATTTAGTTGATTGCTTCTCTTTCTCAGCACTTTGGAAACATGTTTACTACCTAAAAATTTTCCTACAGTAGATTTTTAATTCTTAACATTTTGATCTTAACCAATTTACCATGATACTTGGTTTCCATGAGAGATTTAACAGTTGGAACTGTACTGCCCATAAGATGAAGGTGGGGTCATGGTATGTAGTTGGGAACTCTACAAATGGCAGCCCTTCGTGCCTTTGCAAAGGCTGCAGGTTGGAAAGCTGCCATTACTTGTGAGGGCATCCAAGTGCTTCCTGTGAATGGAAGATGTGTTTCTGTGCCTCACTGTCTTCACTGTGCTGGATTACTGGATTTCTCAGATGTCTTTATTTGAGTCAACCTGTATTCCATCTTCCCACTCCCACCCAGTCTTGATCATCTCATTTGTGTATATACAGCCTTCCCCTCACACACAACCTCTTTGCAGAAGTTTCATTGCACTGGGCGTTGGGAGGAGAGGCGTCAGAGTTGGGTGGAATCATTTCAGGCTGACTCTCCAGACATGGCTCTCATTAGAAGCATCAGTAAATAAGCTGAAAACCAGCAACACATACAGCACAGTCTTTCTGCGTTTGCAGCTTGGAACTGAGCAGCCCTCACTGGGTGCATTTCTAATCCTTTGTCTCGTCATTTGTATGATCCACTTAGAAAAAGGTGTTAAAATCATATAACATGTTGCTTTTTCCCCTTTTTTATTAGCAGTTTTACTGAGGTGTAATTTAAATGCCATAAAATTACCATTTTAATGTTCAATTCAATTATTTCTACTAAATTTATAGAGTGTGCACCATAACCACAATCCAGTTTTATTTATTTTTTTTTAGACAGAGTCTCGCTCTGTTGCTCAGACTGGAGTGCAGTGATGCAATCTCGGCTCACTGCAGCCTCCGCCTCCCGGGTTCAAGCGATTCTCCTGCGTCAGCCTCCCAAGTATCTGGGACTACAGGCACGTGCCACCATGCCCAGCTAATTTTTTTGTATTTTTAGTAGAGATGGGGTTTCACCATGTTAGCCAGGATGGTCTCGATCTCCTGACCTCATGATCCGCCAGCCTCAGCCTCCCAAAGTGCTGGGATTACAGGCGTGAGCCACCGCGCCTGGCCCCACAATCCAGTTTTAGAACATTTCCAGCATCCCCAAAAGATCCCTTTTGTCCCTTTGCAGTAGTCCTGCCCCCACTTCCAGCCCCAGGCGACCATTCATTTGCTTTTTCTATAGATTTGTCTTTTCCGTACGTTTCATGTAAATGAAGTTTTATACAATATATGACCTTTTGTGACCGTTTTTTTTCTCAGCATGTTTTTGAGGTTTATCTGTATTATAGCACGTCTCAGTACTTTATTCCTTTTTATCATTGTACGGATTCCATTGTACGGATATACGTTTTTCTCTATTCATTCACTAGTTGGTGAACATTTGGATTGTTTCCAATTTTGGTCGTCATTAACAATGCTACTGTATATATCCATGTATAAGTCTTTGTGTGGATATACGTTTTCATTTCTCTAGGGTAGATTTCTAGAAGTAAAATTGCTGAGTCTTTTTTTTTTTTTTTGAGACGGAGTTTTGCTCTTGTTGCCCGGGCTGGAGTGCAATGGTGCCATCTCGGCTCACTGCAATTTCCACCTCCCTGGTTCAAGCGATTCTCCTGCCTCAGTCTCCCAAGTAGCTGGGATTACAGGCATGCGCCACCATGCCTGGCTATTTTTTTTTTTTTTTTTTTTTTTTTTTTTTTTTTTTTTTTGAGACAGAGTCTCGCTCTGTCATCCAGGCTGGAGTGCAGTGCGCGATCTCAGCTCACTGCAAGCTCTGCCTCCCGGGTTCATGCCATTCTCCCACCTCAGCCTCCCAAGTAGCTGGGGCTACAGGCACCCGCCACCACCCCTGGCTAATTTTGTTTTTGTATTTTTAGTAGAGATGGGGTTTCACTGTGTTAGCCGGATGGTCTCGCTCTCCTGACCTCGTGATCTGCCTGCCTCGGCCTCCCAAAGTGCTGGCATTACAGGCGTGAGCCACCACGCCTGGCAAATTTTGTATTTTTAGTAGAGACGAGGTTTCACCATGTTGGTCAGGCTGGTCTCAAACTCCTGACCTCAGGTGATCCACCCACCTTGGCCTCCCAAAGTGTTGGGATTACAGGCGTGAGCCACCGCGACCGGCTGATTTGCTGTCTTATAGTTTATGTTTAACTTTTTAAGAAACTGCCAAACTATTTCCTAAAGTGACTGTACCATTTACATTCCCACCAGCAATGTGTGAGTGTTCTAGTTTCTCCACGTCCTTGCCAATAGTTGGTTTTGTCTGCCCACCTATCCCTGCCCCTGCTTTCTTTTTTTTAAGAGACAGGGTCTTGCTATGTTGTTCAGGCTGGCCTCAAACTCCTGGGCTCAAGTGATCCTCCCTAGTAGCTGGGGCTATAGGCACACACCAGTGTACCAGGGGTTGTCTGTCTTTTGATTATAGCTATTGGAATGGGTGTGAAGCAGCATCTCGTGATTTTAGTTTCCATTTCTTGAATGACTAATGATACTGAACATCTTTTTATATGCTTATTAGCCATTTGTATTTCATCTTTGGTGACCTGTCAATTCAAATCTTTTGCCTATTTTTTTTTATTAAGTTTGTTCACTGTCTTATTATTGAGTGGTAAGAGTTCTCTGTATTGTGGGTACAAGTTCTTTTTTTTTTTTTGAGACGGAATCTCGCTCTGTCGCTCAGGGTGGAGTACAGTGGCACGATCTCAGCTCACTACAACCTCTGCCTCCTGGGTTCAAGCGATTCTTCTACCTCAGCATCCCAAGTAGCTGGGACTACAGGTGTATGCCACCACGCCCAGCTAATTTTTGTATTTTTAGTAAAGATGGGATTTCACCGTCTTGGCCAGACTGATCTCGAACTACTGACCTCGTGATCCTCCCACCTCGGCCTCCCAAAGTGCTGGGATTATGGCCACCGTGCCCGGCCTTCCAAGTTCTTTATCAGGTATATGATAGCACATGTAGCTTTTTATCTTCCTTACACCAGTGCGAGTTTATAGAAAGGAAAATGGACAGTTAATAGTAATCATAATAATGTTTAATATTTGAATGTTTTTTAGGAGCTGGACACTGGGCTGCGTGTTTCATGGGGATGATTTGGGTCACTCTTCAATTTTCTAAAGATTATAGGACTGTTTCAAACACCTCTCCTTCTATTAACAGTTTTCAATGGAGAAAGAAAACAAAAGATTGATTTGGGGAATTCTTAGGTTAATGCGAGTTAGAACTGACCTTTTAACATTATTACCATAAGGACTAAATGGCTGTTACAGACCCAAAATAGGAGCGATTCAAACAAGCGAGATGCTTCTCTCTGTAACTGGCTGACAGTCGCAGTCCTGGAGGGGCACGATGGCTCCTCAGGGTCAGACACCTCCTGTCCCTTACTCTGTAAGGCACAGCTTCTACCTCAGGATCCAAAATGCCCACGCCAGCTGCCATGGCCCCTCGCAGGCAGTGGACACCAGAAAGAGGAAAGGGAGTGCATGCCTGTTGCTTTGAAGAACCTGACCCAGAAGTCTTACACAGCACTTTTGCCCACATACCATCGCTTAGTCATGTGGCAGTGCCTGGCCACAAGAGAGACTGGGAAATGGAGTCTTTATTCTGGGGTGATGTGTCCCATCTACAACTGAGGGGTTAAGGCCTAAAACTTAGGGGTTGAAGGCAGGAGAAAAAACAGATGTCGAGAGCCAGTGTTGGGATTGCAGGGTCCTGTGTGGGATTCCTGTTCATTTTCATCAAAGAAAGTCTAGTTGATATGCAATTGTTGGCCTAAGTGTTATTGAGGAGTTAATTTTACTGTTGAATTACACCAGAACATTTGTCATATGAAATAACTATAAATACGACTGATGATTGCCTAGTGTATTACAGTTCCCTCCAGAGACACGGGAAACAATAGGGTCTGTCTATCGGAATAGATATCCTAAAAGTGTATCTTTTGAAGAGATTGATTATAAGGTATTGGCTCGTGAGATGATGGAGCCTAAGAAGTCCCACAGTCTGCTGTCTGCCAGAAGGAGACCCAGGAAAGCCACTGGTGTAGTTTGAAGGCCTGAGAGCTGAGGGCCAGTGATGTGGATTCCAGTCTGAAGGTCTGAGAACCCAGAGGGCTGAGGGCAGGAGAAGATCCATGTCCCAGCTCAAGCAGTCAGGCAGAGGGAGGGTAAATCCAACCTTCCTTTTTCTTCTTTTTGTTGTAATCAGGCCCTCAATGGACTGGAGGATGCCCAGCCAAAGTGGGGAGGGCCATCTGCTTAGGCAGTTCACCAATTCAAATACTAATCTCTTCTAGAAACACCCTCACAGACACACCTGGAAATAACATTTAATATCTGGGCATCCTGGGGGCCTAGTCAAGCCGACACATACAGTTAACCACCACACTTAGGGAATATGAAAATAACTTAGACATTAAATTTGATTTTGGTGTTGCTGTAAAGAATATAGATCTTATGCACCAGCCCGTAGGAGGGGTGGCAAACAAGGAGGACAGCTTTTACCAGGTTGCCTTTGGAAGCAAAACTCTGCTGTTTTGTTTTCAAGTGGCTGCATGGCCACTGAGCTAGCCCTTTCCTGCCATCACCACAGTGCCACTTAGTGAACAGTTTCTCCAAGGTTAACTGTAGCTGCTCTTGTTCAGTTAATATGTAGTTCTGGATTAATATGCCACGTCTGTCACTTTAAGGAAGAAAAAGAGCAGTTCCGTTTAGAGATCCCATTGCTCCTCTAAGGACAGCAGTCATTTCTAACAAGCAGAGGGAAGAAATCTTCTGGTTCCATTTGTCCTTTGTGTGTGTTGAAAACCTTGACAACAAAACAAATTGGTACTGAATGGTTTGAAGAAATAAACATTAACTCCCCTTTAGTATTTCATTTCTAGGGTTTCAAGCCTTGGTAACAATTACCAAGAACTTTGCTTTCGTGGGGTACAGCTCTAGGCTGCTGACAGGATCTTCGTACCGGAGGAGACTATACTTTTATAGCCAATTCCAACTGCCCCAGAGATAACTTGGATAAACACTGGCTCCTCCACTACCTCCTAATCCCTGCTGGGTTTTACACTGTGGGGAGGTTTAGACAACTTGTTTTCTTTCCCTTTTAGCTCTTCTCTCTACACTCCCCTCCAGCTGCCTTCTTCCCCCACCCCCAAATGTAACGTGATCTCCTAGGCCTGCTCTGCTGCTTTCGCAGATTCTTTTAGTCTTAGAGAAAGAGAGGAAAATATTAACCATTGGTTTACCAATTCAAAGTTAACAACATTTTAAACAAAAGGAGCTTGTCAATAACCAGGGCTTGGGCTTTTCTTTTATCAGTTCCTCCTACTTGGCTGAGTTTACCTCATCATAAATCTTATCACACAGATAATAATTTGACGGCTTTAGGGTCTTTGCAGCATTGCTACTTTCGATTGCAACAGAGCTGTAACATTGCTATTTTTGATGTATTTGTTTTATAGATATCTTAATCTTCAATATTCAGATTAAAAACAAGACTTAGTGATTTAAAATAAAATTATTTGGTAAAAAGGTAAAGGGACACAGACATCTCATGAAAACATGGCAAAATCTCTTTAAGTTGAATTCAAGCACTTAGAGTTTAATAAGAATATCCCAAACCATTTTTGCTTAATAATATTTCTGTTTATAATTAAACCTTAAGGTACAGTGTTGTAACTGGATTTAAGAATTTAGAGTTTTGTTATTTCTTCACCATTAGCGAAATTAAGATTTAAAACCTATAGTTTGCAACAAATTTTAGTTTTTCAGCCTAGGGTCCTAAAACTTGTCTGTCATGGGTACCTAGTAGGTGTCATGTAACGGGAAAGGGATCTAACAAGGGAGTTTGAAGATAGAGGTTTTCCTTGCTCTGCCACTAACTTGCTATGTGACCTAGTGCGAGTCGTATAACCTATCTGTGTCACAGTTGTTTGAAATGCAATATGGGGAAAATAAATTCTTAAAATGACAATAAAAAGATTTCTTTTTTTTTTTTTTTTCTGAGACAGAGTGAGCACAATCTCGGCTCACTGCAACCTCCACCTCCTGGGTTCAGGCGATTCTCCTGCCTAAGCCTCCTGAGTAGCTGGGATTCAGGCACACAGCACCACGCCCAGCAAATTTTTGTATATTTTGTAGAGATGGGGTTTCGCCATGTTGACCAGGCTGGTCTCAAACTCTTGAGCTCAAGTGATCTACCCGCCTTGGCCTCCCAAAGTGCTGGCATTACAGGCATGAGCCACCACGCCTGGCCAAAAAATATATGTATTTTTAAAGTGAAGATGTGTAAGGACTAAAGGAGCCCAAAGGAGACAGTAGGGGATAAGAAAGGCAAAGAGAGTGGTAATAGATTTAGCAGAACCAAGGATGCCAAACCCTTTTCGGAGAGAGACCTTGATTAAGAGTGAGCTGGTTTGCCTGTAAGAATCTGCGGAAAGCTCAGAAATTAGAGACATTAATACCACAGAAAGCAGGGGATGAGGCCTGAAGCTGAAATCAAGGGGATCAATTAAAAGCCTGTAAAAGGAGGATTTAGATTCTTCAAACCCCTCCCAGCCCCATATAGTCAGATGACCGCCTCTCCTAACCACCTACAGGAGACCAGAGGCATTATATTGAGAAATGCCCAGCCCGGTGTGGTGGCTCACGCCTGTAATCCCAGCACTTTGGGAGGCCGAGGCAGGCAGATCACGAGGTCAGGAGATGGAGACCATCCTGGCTAACACAGTGAAACCCCATCTCTACTAAAAATACAAAAAATTAGCCGGGCGGGGTGGCGGGCGCCTGTAGTCCCAGCTACTCGGGAGACTGAGGCAGGAGAATGGCATGAACCCTGAAGGCGGAGCTTGCAGTGAGCCGAGATGGCGCCTGGGCAACAGAGCAAGACTCCGCCTCAGAGAAAAAAAGAAAAAAAAAAAAAGAAATGCCCTGTAGAGGCTCTGGACTCAGGAGCCTGACCCCCAACATGGGTCTGGGTAGGCCATTGGCTGAAAATAGTGGAGTGGGCAAAGAGCAGATTTTTTAAAAGTCTACATACTGAATAGTAAGATTCCCAGCCCTCTTCTAATACCTGCTAGCCAGGGGCCTAATAAGGAAGAGATTGAAATATTCTTTTCTAGGGAGAAGAAGTTGAATGACCCTAGAGAAAAGCCCTACAGATACCAACATTTAGGGATTCTCTTGAAAAAGCAAGTTTACCATCTCCTTTCACTGAAGCTTACCAGTGGCTGTGCCCCTTCCACATATACAAAGCTAACAGTCATCTTTTTAATTGCTCATTGATAGAGTGTGAGTGGCCCGCCAAATTTCTCTAGGCATTAGAGGAAAGTCTCTAACCTGATATTAATAGATAAAGGGTAAAAAAATAGCAGAAAACAGGAACTTGGTAGAAATAAAGACAATGCAAGCAACAGAAGAAGAGTTTAAAAGAACTATTCAGCTTGGGCACCATGACTCATGCCTGTAATCCCAACACTTTGGGAGGCTGAGGTGGGCAGTTCACCTGCGGTCAGGAATTTGAGACCAGCCTGGCCAACATAGTGAAACCCCATCTCCACTAAAAATACAAAAATTAACCAAACATGGTGGCAGGCACCTGTATTCCCAGCTATTGGGAGGCTGAGGCAGGAGAATTGCTTGAACCTGGGAGGCGTAGGTTGCAGTGAGCCAAGATTGCACCGCTGCATTCCAGCCTGGGTGACAGAGTAAGACTCTGTCTCAAAAATAATAAATAAATAAATAAATAAAATAAAGCTATGCATTTCCCACAAATACTGCTTAAAGAAAAAGAACTATTCTTTGCTATCCTTGGAGAGAGAGATTGCAAATTTCAGAAAACAGGATGTTTTTAAAAACAACAACAATCAGAATAAGAATAAAAATGAATTATTTTTCTTTTATTTATTTTTTCTTTTCTTTTTTTGAGACATGGTCTCTCTTTGTCACCCAGGCTGGAGTGCAGTGGCAAGATCACAGCTCATTGCAGCCCCAACCTGCCTCAGCCCCCCAAGCAACTGGGACTACAGGCATGCACCACCATACCTGGCTAATTTTTAAATTTTTTGTAGAGAGATGGGGTCTCACTATGTTGCCCAGGCTGGTCTTGAACTCCTGGGCTCAAGTGATCCTCCTACCTCAGCCTCCCAAAGGGCTAGAATTATAGGCATGAGCCACCACGCCCAGCAAGAATGAATTGTTTAATATTAAAAACATTATAGCCCAAATTTAAAATCCAACAGAAGATGTGGAAAATTGTCTCAGAATGTATTGGGTTGGTACAAAAGTAATTGGGGCTTTTGCCATTTTAATGACAAAAACCTTGATTACTTTTGCACCAACCTAATAGAACATAAAGACAATGACATGGACTATTGAGAGAACTATAACAGAGAACAGGTAAGAAAATTAGAAACTCTCGGGAGGCTGAGACAGGAGAATCGCTTGAACCCAGGAGGCAGAAGTTGTAGTGAGCCGAGACTGTGCCATTGCACTCCAGCCTGGGCAAGCAACAAGAGTGAAACTCTGTCTCAAAAAAAAAAAAAAAAAAAAAGAAAAGAAAAGAAAATTAGAAACTCAATCCCAGGGCTTTAATATCCTTTTTATAGGAATTCCAGAATGAAAACTGAAAAAAATAATGATAATAACAAAGAAACAAATAGAGGAGAAGTTAGGAGACGTTAAATGTAAGGAAAAATTTCAGAGTTTAGTGAAGTCAGTATTTTCCAAAACGGAATGACATAAATCTCTGGATTTATGAGTGCCCAGAATAATATATGAAAGAGACTCACTTCAAGCCATATCATTGTGAAAGTTCAGAACACCAAGAATATTAGAAGATCCTAAAAGTTTCCAAAGAGATAAAAAGCAAGTCATCTTAAGGAGTCAGGAACCAGAATGGGATTGCATCTCTAAACAATACTTACTGGAAACTAGACAGTAGTAGGTAAATGCCTTCAAAATTCATTTGGGAAAATTATTTTCAACCTAGAATTTTATACCCAGACAAACTGTCAAGATAGAAGAAAGATATTTTTTTAGACATGCACCCTCCCTCCCCACCTCTGTGAAGCTACTGGATGATGAATTCCAGCAAAATGAAGAAGTCAGTCAATAAGTAGAACTGAGGCCAGGCACGGTTGCTCACGCCTGTAATCCCAGCACTTTGGGAGGCCAAGGCGGGCGGATCACGAGGTCAGGAGATCAAGACCATCCTGATGTAACACAGTGAAACCCCGTCTCTACTAAAAATACAAAAATTAGGGGCCGGGCACAGTGGCTCACTCCTGTAATCACAGCACTTTGGGAGGCCAAGGCGGGCGGATCATGAGGTCAGGAGATCGAGACCATCCTGGTGTAACAAAGTGAAACCCCGTCTCTACTAAAAATACAAAAAAAACTAGCAAGGCGTGGTGGCAGGTGCCTGTAGTCCCAGCTACTCGGGAGGCTGAAGCAGGAGAATGGCGTGGTGAACCCGGGAGGCGGAGCCTGCAGTGAGAGGAGAGCATGCCACTGCACTCCAGCCTGGGAGACTCCGTCTCAAAAAATAAATAAATAAATACATCATAATAAGTAGAACTGAGAATATTTGAAATGTTTTAGTGATTGGAAAAAATATCACTAGATGTTTGACAGATCTTTGAAGTATTTGAGGGAAAATGGTAATAGGTATATAGAAGACTAATTAAACGAAAACAAGGCAATATCTCTAGGATAAACAAAGTTGTATAATAAAGGAAATATTCATAGTATATTATTGGCTAAGCAGTGAACAATATTTATATCATCCTAGTAATGTAAACACTGACTATTGATTTATCCCCCAAATTGTGATTTTATTGTTTTGGGGGGGTTATGGATGGTGATAGAATGATACTGCTGTCATAAGTTAATAGATAATGGATAAGTCTAATGAATTCAGAAAGAGCAAGATGATGTTATTAGCTAAAAATCTGAAGGAGGCTGTCTCTGGGGAAACATACAGGGGAATGGGATTGCTGTTTTTTATTACCATATTTTTACAAGACTATTTTGAGCCTTTTTTACAAGACTTTTAGTACTGTTTGAGTTTTAACCATGTTATGTATATTACTTTGATTAAAAAGAAAAATTAATTTTAAAAAATGAGCATACTAATACTATTAATTTTCTCCTTCTAGAGAAAAATGTTTAACAGTTAGGTTTAGACTTGTTAATTATAAAAATATAGTAAAGTCTTACTGTAATGAGATTTTCTAGAAAGCGGATTTACTCTAAGGCAGTTCAGATTTGGTCCCCAGCTGAGAATTATAGCCTGGAAATACCAAAAGGACTAACAGAAAAATCAGTGTCATTTGAAGGACAGTCATCCGTGCAGCCTGTGCGTGAAATCATGGGTCTGAATTAGGCCCCCATTCAAGATGCGGGGGTGTGGGGTTTGTGTTTTGCTGAAGCTGTGGTTGCAAACCTTTGCTTTAGGATGAAAGGTGGGGCTCTCTGTTACATTTGAACCTTAGTTGCTACTCCTACCTCATAGCTAGTGTTTCTTTCTCTTCATAAAATAAATTGACTTCCTGGTCCCTTGGAAAACCTCCAGACTGCTTTCTGGAATCATTTTCATATAGCATGTTTGTTAATTTGAGCTCTTGCCTGAGTCCCAGTAAGATGTAGGCAGGAACACAGACCTAATGCAGGAATAGGCCTCTTTTGGAAATAACAATAGCTACTGTTTATTGAGCACCTTCTGTGCTTTGGGCACTCTCCCTACGTGATTCCTAATCTTCATAATAACCCTGTGAGATAACTGCTCTTATGACTACCTCCCACTTTTGATGAGAAAATTGAGGCTCTGAGAGGTGAAGTCGTTGCCCATGGCCCCACAGTGAGTGGCAGATCTGAGACTCAGCGCTAGCGTTTGTGACACATAACTCGTGACCAGCAGGTAGTGCTATCCGATTGAAAAAATGTGAGACTTGAAGGGATGCACGTGTCCCTATACAGTGGCAAAAACTGGTATGACGGAAATGATTTTTTAACCTATCTTAGTTGGACATACACTGGACCCACAGAGCTAGAGGACCTGGCAGGCTCTCACTGGACAATGTTTGGTGAATCAGAGAAAGTGGGCTTTGTTGGCGTTTGCATGTGAAATAATGTGCACATTCCTCAAGTCCCCCCCTAAAGCTACCAGCTATGATGGAAACAGTGAAGGGGTCAGCCAGACCTGGGGTCATCCGGTCCTGGGGTCCCAAGCCAGGCCTCCTGTCAGGTTCATCTGTCTCTGTTCCACCTGCACTCACACCCAGTCTTGCTGCTGAGAGGTGGAGCATCCACATCCTGAATCCTGCCTCCTTCCCTTGATGCATTTCTATGGTGGTTGCCTGCCCAACTTTTTCTTAATAGGACTAAATTCCAAATTAAAAAAAAAATTCAGTCTCTCTCCTCTAATCATCCAAAAAGAGTCCTCTTTTGGTAACTTGTTCTAGAGTTATGCATATCTTAAATTCAGAAATTGCTTTCAAATGAATTAAATTTTAGAAATATCCATTCCTGTTCGTCCTATTCCCAGTGAAAATAAGCAACTCTTCCCTCTTCCAAAACAGCGGATTTCTTTTCTTTTTTTCTTTTTTTGAAACGTAGTCTTGCTCTGTTGCCCAGGCTAGAGTGCAGTGGCGCAATCTTGGCACACTGCAACCTCCACCTCCCAGGTTCAAGCAATTCTCCTGCCTCAGCCTCTTGAGTGGCTGGGATTACAGGTGTGCACCACCATGCCTGGCTAATTTTTAGTAGAGACGGGATTTCCCCATGTTGGCCAGGCTGGTCTTGAACTCCTGACCTCAGGTGATCCGCCCACCTTGGCCTCCCAAAGTACTGGGATTACAGGCGTGAGCTACTGTGCCTGGCCCCCAAACAGTGGATTTCCATCTTACATATGCATACAGATAATCTGGGAGCTTCAGATCCAGCCCATGGCACATATTATGATTCTAGACTAGAAACCAAGGCTCTGCATTTTAAGCAAGCCCCACATTATTCAAAATAGATTGTCCATGGATTATGCTTTTAGAAACATTGTTCAGATCCCATGCTTTAATGTAATTGGGGATTTTATCCTTTCCTTCTTTATATATATATATATATATATATATATATATATATATATATTTTTTTTTTTTTTTTTTTTGAGATGGAGTCTCGCTCTGTCGCACAGGCTGGAGTGTGGTGGCGCGATCTCTGCTCACTGCAACCTCCGCCTCCCAGGTTCAAGCAATTCTCTGCCTCAGTCTCCTGAGTAGCTGGGATTACAGGTGCCCACCACCACACCCAGATAATTTTTTTGTACTTTTAGTAGAGACAGGTTTTCACCGTCTAAAAAAAAAAATCTTAAATAGGTCTAGTTCCCTGAATTATTTTCTCCTAAGACATGTTTTCCCAACAGTTAATGTTATTTATTTCATCTTCTGATCTTTCTCATATTATCCACCTTTCACTTAAATTGGAAATTTTCTGCCATTTTACAAAGTTCAAGACCTTCCTACCTTACTACCTCCTGGCTGTGTGAATTTGGACAGAATACTTCCCCCTCTCCCTCCAGTCAGTTTTCTTACTTGTGAAATGGAATTAAACTATACAAAATCATTAGGTTGCTGTGAGGCTTAAGAGTGCCTGGCACATATTACATGCACATTAAAAGTGTATTTCTTCCTAAACTAATGCAACATAGCAAACAAGTTAGTTCACAGTCTTTAATTTCTTTCCTTTTCCCTTTCTTTCTTTTTAAAACGTCTTTTTAGCTAATGGCTTTTAGGTCTTAGGCTGATTAGATGGAATCCTTCTTGGGGTGTTCTTCTGGTAAGAAGATTGAAGCTCTCCTTTATTTGCTTGTAACAGAACGCTCTTCGTATCTTGCAAGTGAGTTTCAAAAGTGTCAAAAGCTGGATATGGAAAGAATAGGCCAGGTTTGATGCGGTAGTGTAGTTTGGCAGTTTTCTCAGTATCCATTGCCACTAATTCATTATTTTGTTAGATCTGTTGATGTATGGTTTTATAACTAAAATTAAAAAGATTTGGGTACAGTTTAAAAGCATTATTCATTTTAAGAGGATTTAAGAGGATAAGATCATTTTAGACTCAAGAGCAGAATATTAGTAATAATAATTAGCTTAAAAATAAACTTATATACTAATATAAAGTACAGCACAAGACAAGCAAATATCTGGGCCTGTATTAACAGACAGTATTCAAGGATATGGCTAGAATTTCCAAAATGCGTAATAATTTGTAATTCTTGGCATTAAGCCGCCAATTTGAATATGGCCCTTTAATATGAAATGCTATATAATGACAGACTTTATTATAGTCTGATCCAGGCCCCTGAACTTTCCAAAAGGGCAACAAAACAGACAGATACTGTATTTTTTCACTTGTTGGTACTGGTGGCACCCTTTTGAGTGTTATTTTTGGCATTACGTGTAGAGGTCAAAAGATTCAAGACAACACTAAACATGTTAGCAGTCACCACATGCAGGCTGTCCAGCAGAATGACAGCGCCTCCCAGATCCTAGAAAGCATCCAGAGTCACTGCACCCATCCCCTAGGGGCCCTGTAGTCCTGCATCTCCAGATGATGGGAGCTGCAAACTTCCCTGATGGTACCCTCTTGGATGCTCATGAGGCCCGATCTGGTACCACGACTCTAGCAGTAGGTCCATTCAATCGCAGTAAAAATACATGTTGTATGTTGATCAGAATTTGGCAGGACACATGTGGAAAGTTAATGACATCCTGGCCGAGAACCCCTGTGATATACACTAGTTACATCCAGTCCAATTGGAGTTTTTATGTGCTGTTTTTGGCAGAGCCAAGTGAAGATCTTGTTATTTAGCCATTCCTGATGTACTGAAGACATCCGGGTTTTTGTCATTACAGGATAGGCTAGAAAGTAGCTAGGGTCTCATAACCAAGGCTTTCTCTGAAACATATAATGACAATGCTAGTTATTTGACCAAAGATATCCAGTGCTTTAATCCACTTGGAATTTATTCTTGATGTGAAGGGTCAACATCATCCACTGGTCAGGAGCCTGATCCTTGGAGCCAGGCAGACCTGGGTTGAGTCCATCTCCACCTGTTACCAGCTGTGGGCAAGGTGTTTGACTTCTCTGAGCATCTGTGGGTTTTTGTTTGTTTGTTTGTTTGTTTTTGTTTTTAAACCTGAAGAATTGGGATAATCTGTTTCCTCACAGGATCATTGCGCAGATGCAGTACAGTAATGAAGGTAACATGGCACATAGGAAGAGCTCAATACATGTCAGCTCTTACTCTTCATGGCTAGAAGATGTAGACTAAACTTCCCCCTTTACAGTTTTGTGATTAGCACCATTTATGAAAGAAATAAATGAAATAAATTCCTTTTCCTGTCATGAGGGGAACTTACCTGATTTTACTGAATTATTTGGTGCCATTGGGTTCCTTAATTGTTTCCCTCTGACCTAGATTTCTGGGTGTGCGCCAGTAACACGATTGATTGTTGCTACTTTATAACATTGTCTGTGGTCAGTCCAAAAAAGAGTTTAAAATAATTGAATGAAATGGATTTTAAACAATGGTCCCCCCACCCTCGCCCCGTGGCACTCGGCCAAAGGAAGGGGAAAGGTTCTCTGTTAAAGAAAATGAATCAGAGAAGAGGTTCAGACCCTGCCTCCGAAAATTCTCATTGTGGGGACTAAGTCCTCTCACTCTGAACTCACACCCGTCTGTTCGCAGCCTGACCTCACATCCTGGTCTGGATGTGCGGCCTGACCGGGGTGTCGTGCGCCCGTGTGGTTGTCCTGTGGGTGCCAGCTCTGACTTCCTCCCCAGACACCCACTGCCTCAGCCTTAATCACAGGACGCGCGTTGAGTAGAAATGAGACCAGTTAGTATTGGTAACTGCAGAGGAATTTGCATTTTCACCAGCGTTCTCGGGTCAGAGGGTTTGCCTGGCACCGCGCACTGGGAAACTCGCCAAAAGCGGTGCGGGTTGGAGACGCCCCAGGCCGCGGTGGAGTTGCGCGCGGCTTCTAAAGTGGAGTGGAGCAGGCCTGCACCCTCCCCGCCGGGGCCGGGACGGCGCTTCCAGGCGGAGAAAGACCTCCGCGGGCCGCGCGGGGCCTTCCCCCTGCGAGGATCGCCATTGGCCCTGGTTGGCTTTGGAAAGCGGCGGTGACTTTGGGCCGGGCTCGGCCTCTGGAACGCCGGGGGCCCCTGGGTGCGGACGGGCGCGGCCAGGAGGGGGTTAAGGCGCAGGCGGCGGCGGGGCGGGGGCGGGCCTGGCGGGCGCCCTCTCCGGGCCCTTTGTTAAGAGGCGCGTCCCGGCCAGGCGGAGACGCGGCCGCGGCCATGGGCAGGCGCGGGCGCGCGGGGCGGCGGTGAGGGCGGCCTGGCGGGGCCGGGGGCGCCCGGGGGGGCGCGCGGGCCGAGCCGGGCCTGAGCCGGGCCCGCGGACCGAGCTGGGAGAGGGGCTCCGGCCCCCGACGTCGCTGGCGCGGGAAAATGTTGGAGATCTGCCTGAAGCTGGTGGGCTGCAAATCCAAGAAGGGGCTGTCCTCGTCCTCCAGCTGTTATCTGGAAGGTAAGCCCGGGTCGCACGGGTTGGGCTGAGTAGCCGCGCGCCCTCCCGCTGCTGCTGGGCCCTTCGTAGGCCTCGCCGCCCGCGCGCTGCCGCCTGCGCCCTCCCCGGATCTTTTCTTTTTCTTCTTTCTTCCCTCTTCTCTCTCTTCTCTTCTCTTCCCTTCCCTTCCCTTGTCTTCTCTTCCCTTCCCTTCCCTTCCCTTCCCTTCCTTCCCTTCCCTTCCCTTCCCTTCCCTTCCCTTCCCTTCCCTTCTCTTCTCTTCCCTTCTCCCTTTCTCGCTGTCTCTCTCTGTCTCTCTTCTCTTCTTCTCTTCTCTTGTCTCTCTCTTTTTCTCTTTCTCTCTCTCTGTCTCTTTCTGTTTCTCGCGATGGCCCCTAGGCGCCGCCGGCGGAGTGTGGCCCCCAGCCCCGGCGCCAGCTCCGGGAGAGCCGCGCCGGATGGTGACGGCGGCGTCCGGGGCCCCACACTGCGGGCTCCCCCCAGAAAGTTTGAGAAAGCGAACTCGATAGGCCTTAACATCCCTGGGATCCCACGTTGTGAAATTTCCACCGTTAATTGGGACTGTGTGTTAAAAAGATCGACCCGTGTTTGTGAAAACATGCGATTTCCATTAAGCATCATGTACACAAGGAGCACCACTCTACCATTTATGGATACAGAATTTCGAGTGATCTTTCCATCTCCCCCACCCCCAGCTTATCTGCAGACCACGAAGAGGTCTTAGGAGTTCGCTGTCTTTTTAGGGGAGGAGAGCCCATTTAAGAAGGCGTTGCCAAGGAGTCCCCCAGAGTGCTGGGGTGTCATGTTCGGTTCCTTAAGTGAAGCTCAGGGCCAGGAGGGCTTCACTTTTGTGTGCTTTCTACCTACTCTCCTTCTCTAATTACATCTGTTTTATTTTATTTTTCTTTCCTGTTGTAGTCTTTAGTTTTATAAATGGAAAAAAAGTAAATTAAGGGTTATGGGTCTTCACTTTCGTAGCTTCTAGGTAGGTATGGAATTGATCTGATTTGAGACTGGTGGTCCCAGACCATTGCCTTCAGCAGAAAGGCTATCTGTGCTTCAGAGATGGAGTGGCACTTGGACTTCTCTGTTGTTTTCAATTAAGACTTAATATAAGATTAAAAATGTGGCCGGGCGCGGTGGTGGCTCGCGCCTGTAATCCCAACACTTTGGGAGGCGGAGACGGGTGGATCATTTGAGGTCAGGATTTCCAGAACAGCCTGGCCAACATGGTGAAACCCTATTTCTACTAAAAATACAAAAAATTAGCCAGGCGTGGTGGTACACGCCTGTAATCCCAGCTACTCGGGAGGCTGAGGCAGGAGAATTGCTTGAACCCGGCAGGCGGAGGTTGCAGTGAGCCAAGATCGCGCCACTGCACTCCAGCCTGGGCGACAGAGCAAGACTCGGTCTCAAAAAAAAAAAAAAAAAGAGTAGAAATATGAAGCTCACTTTAGATCAAGTAGGATTTCTGCTAGAATGCCATGTTTTTCTTTTTAAAAAAGCAGGAGAAATAAACAGAGGCCTCATTAATTTTCTAACCTATTTTTCTTTCCTTAACCTCTGACTCTACCCAGAAGGCCTGCTTGGAGTCACATATGCAGCACACACTAGTGATGTGGGTGAAACCTGTTTGCCCTTCTTGCCACAGTTTGGGTACCTCACTCCTCTTCTGTCTCTGGGATTCCAGGGGGCTGAATGGCCCAGAGAAGGCTAACCTAGGTGGAGTGGGCTCGCAGAGCCTAGCGTTTGGAGGGTGGAGCTGGTTTATTTGTCCCTAAAAGTTGACGTCTGAGCAGTCCAAATCATCTTAGTTAATACATCGCTTATTTTTTCCAAGTTGCTCAAAATTCTGAGCACATTCTCATTTACATCTGTATCGAGTTAGTGTTAGGCATCATCATCTCCACTTTGCAGATGGGTGCCTAAGGCGGGGATGAATGGACTTTTGTAACTGCAGAGCTGGAGCAAAGTTTAGGTCACAGCTTTGCCAAGGCGTTGTTTTGTTTTCCTGGGAGTAAACCGGAGATTTAGTATAGACCTGGCTGGTTTAATTATTGTTTTGGGAAAAAAATCTAAAACATCTTATTCCAACATGTCTTGAATTATAATGTTGACTCTCAAGTTTCAAAAAAAAAAAAAAGTTCTAGTACAGCAGACTGCCTTGGGTTAAGCCTTCTTCTAGGAAGGTGTCACTCTAGGAATTCTTTCTTACTGAGTTTTCTTCTTTTCTTTGTTATAGTTAATTAGAGAAAGTAAATGGAATTATCATTTTGTAGTTGATAGACTTTAACAAGCCTGCCTCAGTGATCGTCTCTTAAAGACTGGAAGTATTTGTCTTTTGGGAAAAATAGTTCCTAGCATCTGGATAAGTAATCCAGGCCTCCACTTTCACTGACAGCCTAAATCAGTCAATCAGTGTCGATCAGTCAGTCAGTGTTTATTGACGCCTACTCAGGGTCCCAGGCATCCCATGTCAGGGAGAGAATTGAATGAGATCAAGTTTTTCATTGTTCTATCAAAGAAGCTTCCACCATAAATGTGGTTTGATGGTGCATGCTACCTGCTACTCAGCCTAGCTGTCAAAGCAACATTGGTAAACAAACATAAAGATGGCTAGCAATTATTAAATGCTTACTATGTGCCAAATACTGTTTTATTACTCTATGTGATCTAATATAGTTATCTTTCATGATAGCACTATGATTATTTCCATTTTATAGATGAGGAAACTGAGTCACCAAAAGGTTAGGTAACTTGTCTAGGGTCACAGAACCAGTGAGTGGGGGTACTGGAATTTGAACTCATGCTATCTGGCTTGGGAGAGCCCACTTTTAGCCACTGGATGTTCTACTGATTGTGACAATTTGTCTCTTTTGGAATTCACTGTGGTTTTTAAAGTGATATCTCCAGAAACTCCTCCAATTAATCCCTGAAATATAAGGGTAGTCTCTTTTTCTCTTCTGGAAACCTGATCCTGGCAAAATGATTAGCTTTAACAGTAGGATTAAATTTTTTTAAATGTATATAAAAATACCTGTATGTAAGAAATCCTAAAAGGGTATTTGGTGAAAAGTAATTCCCTCTCCTATTCATTTTCCTCACCTAGAGGCAATCACCCTGGAGTTTTATGTGTGTCCTTCTAGAAATACTGTGTGCACATATAAGCATTTATAACATGTGAATTTTGCTCTCCAGCTTTTCGTGAATATGCATGTTTATAGCAGTATCTATTCACCAGGACCACATTTAGCTTTGCAATCTTCGCTCTACTTTGAACACTGAATTTTCTGATTATTTCTTTCCCCTGGAGACGTCAAAGAAAACATGAACACTAGCCTTTTGAATTCAGGGTTTTCTTTTCATTTTATTTTCATTTGTTCATGTGTTTGTATTTACATACATTGTGCATGAATACTGTACATGTATGTGACAGTTGTGTACTGTAGAATCAAAAACTAATGTCTGTGAACTGAACTCTTCTTGAACTTTTTGTTGTTGTTGTTATTGTTATTTTTGGAGATAGGGTCTTGCTCTGTCATCCAGGCTGGACTGCAGTGGCACAATCACAGCTCACTGCAGCCTTGAGCTCCTGGTCTCAAGCAACCCTCCCACCTCAGCCTCCTAAGTAGCTGAGGCTGTAGGCACATGCTACCTGGCTAATTAAAAAAAAAATTTTTTTTTTTTTGTAGAGATAGGGTCTCACTATTTTTACTAGTTTGCCCAGGCCAGGCCAGTGTTGAACTACTGACCTCAAGTGATCCTCCCACCTTGGCCTCCCCAAGGCGCATGCCTGCAGACATGAGCCACTGCACTCAGCCTGAACTTTCGAAATTTATTTTAAGGGCCCACTGTTAAATGCTTCTTTTCAGCAGCTAACTTTCCAGTGGATGCTTCATGTGGTGCCAGCCATACAGATTCGCTTTTAGAACTTGAGCTTTGGAGAAGCTTATGCTTGCTTTCTGCTCTCTCCTGAGGTCATCAGATACTTCCCTCGTTCTGTAACAAAGAAAGTGAGACTCTTTCTGTTACCTAATAAAAGGCCAGTCCGTCCATTTCATTTTGGGTGCTATTAACATTGTTGACCATTTACAGTGTCACAGGCCCTGGCACTGAGCACATCATGTGCAGCCTCACTTAATTTTCACACCAGTGCCCTGAGGTTTCTAGAAAAGAGGAAGGGCCCCAGTTTAGGTGGCAGTACTTTTCAATTTGGAGGCAGGAGATCCCAGTTTTCCTCTGACCTCTCTGAGCTTCCGTGTTCTTACCTCTAAGATATAGAGACCATTCTCTGTTCAGCCACCTTAGAGGATTGTTTTGAGGGTCTATAAGATGATTGAAGGAAAGCTCTGAAACCTATAAGAGTTAAATGTATGTTTGTATTATGTTGATACAAGATTCCTCTGAGATGCTCTTTAGTCCCGGCAGGTTTATGGCTACCACAGCGTTCCTAGGGTCCCATTCTTCTGCACAGGCAGGCAGCTCCCGAGCCAGCCAGCCTGGACCTAGATGCCACCTGTGCTCTTGGCTGGTCTTGCGCATTCATTGAGGCTCACTGTACCTTGGTGTTCCTAAATAAGGCCTGTAGTTACCCCTACCTCACTGAGTTGTTGAGAGACTTCATGTAAATTGTTTAGCAGGGAGCCTGGCACAGAACAAGAGCCTAGCAGAAAAGTAAGCTGTTGTTATTTTAAGCAAATATTTAGCAGCCTAAAATGGTGGCTTTACCAGTTTTTCTAGTGGTTGAAGTGATGATAGAATTGAGCTGATCCCACCCATAGTTTTTCTTGTTAATGAAGCAGTTTGTTTCTAAGTTTGTTTTGGTGCGTATAATTAATACTTCCTGTCCTTGATTTTTGGCTGAAAAATGTCTTCTCTTCCTCGCACCCTCTGTTATTCCCATAGTGAATATTTTAATTGTGGAAGAGAAATTCCCATTGGCTCATGGTTGGCATTTTATTTCTCCTGTCCAGAGACAATATTTCCACAGCCTCAAACGTGAAAACTGAAAATCTGGTGCTGCTTACCACCTTGTAAAATCAAGTCATTGTAATTGTGCCAGTATAACCATTGATCTGAAATAAAAGCAGAAAAAAAAATCAATGGGTAGCTTTCTTAAATATATAAGAACTAAAGATCAAATGGGACACTGGAAGACTTTAACTTTTCCTCCATAATGGTGGATCTTAATTAAACACACAGAAGAACAATTTATAAAATAAATTCATAGGTTTGTTTGTTCTTTTTTAGTGTCAATTCTTAAAACTATCTCTTTTTATTTTTTAATTAAAAAAAAAAATAGAGATGGGTCTCACTATGTTGCCCAGGCTGGTCTCAAACTCCTGGGCTCAAGCAATCCTCCCACCTCAGCCTCCCAAAGTGCTGGGATTACAGGAATGGCCACCGCACCGAGCCTAAAACTGTCTCAAAAGTAGATAGCATAATGAACTCTCATGTACTTACGATGTGCCTTTAACAATTATCAGCTTATGGTCAGTCTTGTTTTCTTACATAGTGAAGTTACGGTTTCAAAGCCATTAGGAAGAATAGCTTGCTAATTATAATTACTTAGTTTTGATAGTGTAACTTTGTCCTCAGATAAGTAGAATCGTTACTCTGGAAAGGGGGTGTCCAATCTTGGCTTCCCTGGGCCACATTGGAAGAAGAATTGTCTTGGGCCACACGTAAAATACACTAACACTAACGATAGCTGATGAGCTAAACAAAACAAATCCCACAAAAATCTCATTTCTTATTTATTTATTTATTTATTTTGAGACAGAGTCTCACTCTTGTCGCCCAGACTGGAGTGCAGTGGCGTGACCTCAGCTCACTGCAAGCTCCACCTCCCGGGTTCATGCCATTCTCCTGCCTCAGCCTCCCGAGTAGCTGGTACTACAGGCGCCCACCACCATGCCTGGCTAATTTTTTTTTGTATTTTTTAGTAGAGACAGGGTTTCACTGTGTTAGCCAGGATTGTCTCAATCTCCTGACCTTGTGATCCGCCCGCCTCGGCCTCCCAAAGTGCTGGGATTACAGGCATGAGCCACAGCACCTGGCCAAAAATCTCATAATGTTTTTAAGAAAGTTTGCAAATTTGTGTTAGGCCACATTTTCAAAGCCGTCCTGGGCCACATGCAGCCTGCGGGCCATGGGTTCAACAAGCTTGCTCTAGAAATTGGTTTTCAGGCCAGGCGTGGTGGTTCATGCCTGTAATCCCAGCATTTCGGGAGGCTGAGGCAGGTGGATCACCTGAGGTCAGGAGTTCGAGACCAGCCTGGCCAACATGCTGAAACCTTGTCTCTACTAAAAATACAAAAAATTAGCTGGGCGTGGTGGCGGGTGCCTGTAATCCCAGCTACTCAGGAGGCTAAGGCAGGAGAATCACTTCTACCCGGGAGGCGGAGGTTGCAGTGAGCCGAGATTTCGCCATTGCACTCCAGGCCTGGGCAACAAGAGCGAAAACTCCAGCTCAAAAAAAAAAAAAAAAAAAAAAGTTGGTTTTCAAATCCTTCTTTCTTTACCATGTTACACCATAAATATTTTTGTTATGTTGCGTGTGTTGAGTACTGGTGATAGGGAAGACAGAGAGAAACAGGTGGGAAGGAGAAAAAGAGAGGGAGGAAGGGGAGACAGAAGGGGGAGATCTATAGAGACAGAGACTGAGAGACAAATACAAAAAGGTTGAGACAGGAAAAGGGGGAAAAAAACAAGCTGGGAGGGAAGGAAGACTGAGAGAAGGGGGACAAAGAGGAAGAGGATGGCCAGTGGGGCTGGGGTGGGTGGGTACAGACAGAGAATGAGTGAGAGCAAGAGAAGCGCAGGAGACAGTTAGATGATGGGCAGGCAGCTGATGTATGGATGGGTAGCTGGAGGGAGAGGCCGTCAGTAACTTCACATCTCTCTGTTTCTATTTCCTGCCCTCAAATGCCTTCATAATAGAGTCTACCTAATAAGGTTATAGGGATTCAGTGCAGATGAAGTGCTGGCACTCAGTACGGGATCAGTAAGTATTAGCTATTATTCTATCACATTAAGTTGCATAAACTTTAACCTCATTACTCTTAAATTCTCTATAGAAACCTAGTCTTCTTCTGTCTTACAAGCCCTCAAATTTAGCTAATAGTGTTATACATTGAATACCTTAAAATTGTATTTAAAGACAGGCCATGAATAGAATTAGGCATTGCTTTTTGAAGCCAAAATACCATGAGGGTGGGGAGGGTCATATTCATTTACCCAGATCAGCAATAAAAACACTAGTGGCTAACAAGGCTTTCTGGGGAAATTGCCTGTCATTGGGTAGCCCGGTGCCTCTGGTGTCAGCTGACCCAGGAGTCCATGAAGACATGTTAAAAGAAGAGGAAATGTGAAATGAATGCTTTCAAACCAGCCATGGCTGGCAGCAGAATGGGAGGCCTTTCAGTCTGTTGCAAATGGCCTGTGACAATAAAAATGCCTTTGTGGGTATTAGCAGGCTGACTGTGGACAGTTTGGATCTGCGGCCACTGCAGGGATTCCTGGAACCTTTTGGGAAGGTGTCTGAGGAGCTCACTGTGATGTCTGTTAGGAATCTGGAGCAAATCCTATTTCTTTTGAAAGCACAGAGAACTGTGTTTTTATGTTATACCTTTAGGATTTTGGCCATGGTTTATATTTCAGTCAAAACAAATCATTGTGTTCCCTGGGCTTTTATATAGGTTTTTCTGGTCAGGTTGCATTTGTTTTTCAACTTTACCATCTGTCATTATTGCTATTCTTATTACAGGTTAACAGATTATTAAACTGCACTTTTCAGTACCTTGTTGCTAAAGACAGACAAGTGCAGGGTGTTCCACATCTGAGTTCACCCAGCAGTGCTCTGTTGTTGCGTTGCACTGAGCAGGCACAGAAGGCTCTGAGATACGAGGACTTGGTCTCTACCCCACAGGAGTTTACATTGTAGTGGTGGCAGAAGAGAAAGTGTGGTATAACAGAAGGTGCGGTTGTTCTGCAGTGAGCCTCCCAGTGTCAGGTGCCACAGTTGGCATCCATGCAGAAATTCTCTGCATGCAGGATTCATTGAGCCCTCCCGACAGCCCAGCTAGGTTGATGCCATGCCGTTGTTGCCGTGTTGTGCAGTTGAGAAACTGAGGCTCAGAAACATCTTCAAGACATGCTGGTGCTGAGATTTGAACAAGGCCTGTCCACCCAGAACCCATGCTTTTTGTACTGCAGGGGACATGTGAACAGATTGCTTACTGGGTGATAGATGCAGGGTGGTGATAGAGACAGACACCAGGTACCCAAATGGGTTAAAGGAGAAGCAACCTGTTGTGGGCGAGGTGATGGGGAGGAGGAAGGACCAGTTAGAGAAGTTTTATGGGAGATAGGGAGGCCAGGAAGAGCAGAAGAGGCTGGGGAGGGAACTCTAGGGAGAGTAAATGGCACTTGTCACAGTGCAGTCAGGAGAGTCAAGCAACAGGAGGCCTGGGGGATCTGAAAGGAGTTTGGGGAGGCTGGAATGGAAAGCAGGGGTAGAGGGCCAGATGCTCCCAGACTCAACCCTGAAGGGCCTGGCATGCCTGCTTCAGGAGCTCAGACTTTTACTATAGTGGGAGAAGGAATAACAACCCCAGCCATTTTTTGAGGGCCTGTGTATGCCTAGGCCCTCAAAAACATGTCCCATGTTAGCTGCAAATTGCCAGTTACCCTGCAAGCACATCATGATCCCAGCATTGCCCCCGATGACACTGCCAGTAAGTGGTAGCTGACCGTTGGCAGACAGGGCCACCTCCCAAGCCCATGCTCTCTTCTGCCTCTTGGCTGGCAGCCTTCTCTAGGGGATTTGAAGCAAGAGAATGACCTGGTCAGGTCTGCATTTGAGAAAGGTGGCCCTGATAGTAGGGAGTGGAGGTGGAATGACCAAAGGGGGACCCAGCCAAGGGTGTGGTGGAGCATGGAAAGGACAGAAGTGATGAGAGATTGAGGAGGAAAAGTGCCAAGATGCAGGGTGGGAACTGACAGAGGATGACTTCCAGCCTCGGTCCTGACATGGGCGTGAATGGCAGGTGTTCGGAATGGCCTTGAAGATAGTGGCGTCTCTATGAGTGTCTTTGTACTCCATTTCCAGTAATTGGAGACTTTTTCACCGTAGATTCTTAGAAGGTGACACAATTTTTTTTTTCCTTTTTGGTTGAGGGAGGGGGACAGGGACTGTGTATCTTCAGAAAGGTTAATATTTGAGGCCAAGGCAGGCAGATCACTTGAGGTCAGGAGTTCCAAGACCAGCCTGGCCAACATGGTGAAACCACGTCTCTACTAAAAATACAAAAATTAGCTGGGCGTGGTGGTGCGCATCTGCAGTCCCAGCTACTCGGGAGGCTGAGGCAGGAGATTCGCTTGAACCCGGGAGGTGGAGGTTGCAGTGAGCCGAGATTGCATCACCACACTCCAGCCTGGGCAACAGAGCTCGACTCTGTCTAAAAAAAAAAAAAAAAAAGGTTAAGATTTGGACTGTTGATAAGGATAGGAGTTAGGATGGAGAATTTTGTTTCTTAAAAATTGTCTGGCTAAGACATTGTCATGTAAAAGATTCCTGGGGAAATATTTAAACCTTGGACTAATTTAAATAACTTTATTTTTAAAGGAGGTTTCTCTAGAAACTCATTTAATCTACTGCCTATAATGGCTATAAGTGAAAGTAATAAAACTGCATTTATTTTAAAAGAAAATTGTATAATTTGGACTTCTCACTAATTTATCCCGGTCTCCTTTTTAGGCTTTTCCTGTGAGAATGCTGAGGTTTGACTGAGCCAATTCCTTAGTGCAGGAGTTGTTAACCTGGAAGACCCTGGGAGTCTGGGATAGAATTCAAGGGCTCCGTGTCCTCTGATGGGAAAAATTAAAACTCCATTTCACTAACCTCTTACTAAAATTTAGCATTTCATTTGTTTAAGAACATAGGTAACAAACCACAGTAGTAGTACGGTGCTTGTGACTGTCTCTGGTCGAAACTAGGTATTTCTTTTTTTTTTTGGTGAGAGAACCGAGTTTCACTCTTGTCATTCAGGCTGGAGTGCAGTGGCGTGATCTTGGCTCACTTCAACCTCCACCTCCTGGGTTCAAGCAAGTCTCCTGCCTCAACCTCCTGAGTAGCTAGGATTACAGGCACCTGCCACCATGCCCAGCTAATTTTTATATCTTTAGTAGAGACGGGGTTTCACCATGTTGGCCAGAATGGTCTTGAACTCCTGACCTCAGGTGATCTGCCCGCCTCGGCCTCCCAACGTGCTGGGATTACAGGAGTGAGCCACCACACCTGGCCAGAAACCAGGTATTTCATATCAGGTAACAGTTGTGATTACTTTGAAATGACATAGTTGCCACTGGATCTTGTTATTTAATGTGCAAATAAAGAGACAGCTATTTAATGCATTAATAAGAGCTATATTACAAGTTTTTAAAAGTATTTTGAGGACTGTTTCAAAAAGTCTTTTGAGGACTATTTTCCTTTGCAGTCCTCTGTAAATGCACCATTGCATTCCAACCTGGACAACAAGAGCGAAACTCTATCTAAAAAAAAAAAAATTCATCCACAGGACAGCGCTGGCCTTCCATTAGACTTTTGCTGTTGAGTCTCTAAGTTTTCAGGAGCTGTGTTTCTCTAAGGAGCAGGGGCTACTGCTGGTTCTTTATGTCTTTTCCCTACTGCCCTGCCCCTCCCTGCACCCTAGCAGCTGACACAGTGTTTTAGGGTCTGAAGATAACACAAAGGCTGTGTTCAGTTAAACGTATGTCTCTCTCTCTCTCTCTCTCTGTGTGTGTGCTTATGTGTCTGTGTGTTTTAATAATTTTAACTTCTCTGGGTGAAGGTGTAAATTACAAAATAAAGGACCATGTAGAAATAGATAAAATGACTTCCATCAAGCTCAAAATGTGGGAAATAATACTTTTCCTCTAAGCTCATATTTTGAAAAGTTGTGTGAGACCGTTACAACTTGAGAATAGTCTGAGCATGATCTCATCCGTTGGAACGGAGTATGAAATAAAACACGAAGCCTCTTTTTAGAAGGATCTGTTTTATAGATTTTTAAATTACAGAGATTCCTTGAACTGGAGGATAATAGTGAAGGACCCACAAAGGAAATAGAATAAAGCAGCACAAATTTAAATAATTGAATGTGAGCAAAATTAAAGGGAACATTTGTCATGTCTGACATGCTCCATCCTCCTGTCCCCCCCACACTGAACCGTCTCCAAGAACCTTCCGGAGAGCCCACGGTGTGAACAGTAATGAATGCTCCATAGCTGGCTGCCTTGCACTCTAGTGGGAACTATGATGTTGGGCACAAGTGCCAGCACGAAGGTGGGAAGCTTCCCGGGGATGTTTTTCCTGGAGGTCAAGTCGCCCTTGGGCTGTGAAGTAGCCGGTGCTGGGGTTCATGGGCATTTCCCTTCCCTGACTGTTCGCCAGCGTCCGGTGCAGCACCAGCGGCCCCTGGAAGTCTAGGCCAGATATGCCGTGTCCGAGAATCTTTTGTAAACATTTTTCATCAGTGACTCACAGCTTTGAGAAAGGATTATTTTTATATAAAACGATCTTTCAATTCTACTGTAAAGACCCAAACCATTTTCTTAGAATACTGTCTAAACAAGTTAATCATGCACAGATCCAGTGAATTCTGTGGCCTGGTTCTTATAAAATTTCCAAATAATTTTATACTGTCATAGCCAGAGCTAGAGCTTTTTAGAGGTTTGAGGCGTTTTTTTAGATGTATCACTGTTCTTGGTGCTCAACTAGCTAATTAGTGACTTTTTCTGAGTTTAATTGGTGAGTGGAAACCTTTTTGTTAACATTATGACAAAATAACAATATGGTTTTAAGTGGAGTGAGAGGCGCTTTTGAAGATCCAGATCTTAAATCTATTTAAAGTATGACTCAGAAAGGCTGCAGAAAATGTTCACTAAAAAAATTTAAGAATAATAGCAGATGCTAAAATTTATTTCCCAAGACAATAGCCAAAAGATCTGCTGGAAGAACAGAAGAAGGGAACTATTTGGGGCATCTTTTTTTTGAATGAAGCCTTCGGGCTTCTTTAGGGGAATCTCACTTCCTGACAGAGGGAGCGGTGGAAAGTTTGTGTCTTAAGCAAGAAAGATTTAAGTACATTCTGCAACTTTGGCCTTGTAAACTGTGATCATTTTTAAGGTTGACGAGCATAGTTCACTATGAAATGAAGCAAGTAACTTGGCATTTATACATTGTGAGTCAATTTTGACATCAGCCTGGATTGGGAATTGACTGGAAGGTTTTGGTGTTGGACTGTGGCTACGCTTCAGTGTCTCGGTCCAGAGGCATGCATGAGCAATACTTCCCTTTGGGCTTTAGCCATTAATTTGTGGAATAGAGCAAGAACCGGAGAGGAAAGTTGAGAGACTGCCTTGGATCGCCTGATGTCCTGTTGAATCAAAAAGCAGTGGGAGGCCCTTTCCTTCCTAACAAAGGAAAGGCCTCATCCTCTTGCATAACATTCCCAGCATCTGTCGACAATGTTCGGGACCGTCCCACTTTAACCCACACTTCAAGTGGATGGCCACCTCTGGGCGGGGATCTGCATTCTGCTTATTCCAGGTGTTTTCCAGGCCACTTCCCCGATTATGTAACTTTGATCAAATCCAGATGCGGCAGAATGTTTGATAGAAGAGGTCAAATGGCATTTGAGAAGAAAAGCATTTCTGTATTCATGACTTTGGTTTAATTTCCTGTGTGGGCCTGGTCTGCCAAAGTTGTATGCTTATGGCCACGAGGTTGATGCACCAGAGGGAGGCACACAAGTGCCTTTTCAGGACAGCCTGAGGGAAGCCTCCCTCCCCAGCATGCTTTTTCATGTTAAATTATAAATTGTATAAGTTTAGGGCCAGGCGCAGTGGCTCATGCCTGTAATCCCAGCACTTTGGGAGGCTGAGGTGAGTAGATCACTTGAGACCGGGAGTTCAAGACCAGCCTGGCCAACATGGCAAAATCCTGTCTCTACTAAACATGCAAAAAAAAAAAAAAAAAAACTTAGCCAGGCGCAGTGACTCACGTCTGTAATCCCAGCTACTCAGGAGGCTGAGGCAGGAGAATCGCGTGAACCTGGGAGCTGGAGGTTGCGGTGAGCCGCGATCGCACCACTGCACTCCAGCCTCGGCGATGGAGTGAGACTCCAACTCAAAAAAAAAAAAAACATTTCGGTTGGCTTCTATTAAAGTTTTTATATGCTTGTCATTGTTTTCTGGTAATAAAAACAATCCACATTTATTGTGTGAAATATACCATAATATAGAAAAGTATAAAGAAAATTTAAGGCCAGGCACGGTGGCTCACGCCTATAATCCCAGCACTTTGGGAGGCTGAGGCGGGCTTATCACCTGAGGTCAGGAGTTCGAAACCAGCCTGGCCAACATGGTGAAACCCCGTCTCTACTAAAAATACAAAAAAAGTAGCTGAGTGTGGTGGCGGGCACCTGTAATCCCAGCTACTCAGGAGGCTGAGGCAGGAGAATTGCTTGAACCTGGAAGGTGAAGGTTGCAGTGAGCAGAGATCACGCCATTGCACTCCAGCCTGAGTGTCAAGAACGAGACTCCATCTCAAGAAAAAAAAAAAAAAGAAAAAGAAAAGTAAATTTAAAGCACTTAAAATCCCACCCACCACCCTGAGTTAATTACTGTTCACAGTTTGGTGAAATTCCTCCTAGTCTTCTTTCAATTTTTTCATACTTGGGGCCATGTTTATATACTGGAATGTAATATAAACACTTAATATATTGTTGGGAGTATATTCTCAAACTTAAATATTTTTTCCAAAAATATTTTGAATGGCTTTTAAAATATATCCTATTTTATGCATGCAGCATAAACTAACTTATCCTGTGTTGATAGATATTTTGTACTTGCCCTTTTCTGTGCTGTTATTTAAAATTAGTATATAGAAATCATTGTGTTGATCACTTAGGATAAATTCCTAGAGGTAAATCAGATATTAAATTCTTTATAGACTTCTGGTTCATATTCCAGTTGCCCTCAATTTATACACTTACTACTAGCATTGTGTGAGAGTGCCCATTTCTCTGAAATCTTACCCACACTGGCTGTCAGTGTCGAAAAGATGTATCTGCAGATTTGGCAAGGAATTTGCATTTCTTTGATTATTATCAAGCATTCACACACTTTCCATGTTTAATGGTAATTTTTTTTTTTTTTTGAGACGATGTCTCACTCTGTTGCCCAAGCAGAGTGCAGTGCCGTGACCTTGGCTTACTGCAACCTCTGCCTCCCAGGTTCAGGTGATTCTCCTGCCTCAGCTCCTTAGCAGCTTGGATTACAGGCATGCGCCACCATGCCCGGCTAATTTTTGTATTTTTATTAGAGATGGGGTTTCACCATATTGGCCAGGTTAGTCCTCGAACTCCTGACCTCAAGTGATCGCCGGCCTTGGCCTCCCAAAGTGCTGGGATTACAGGTGTGAGCCACCGCACCTGGCCTTTAATGATAACGTAAATTTTTTGTGAATTGCTTATTCGTGGCTTTGCCCCATTTTTTCCATAGTGGAGGGATTTTTCTTTTTCTTGTTGGTATGTAAAGTCCTTGTGTGTCAAGAATGCTCTGCCTGACAGTTTTTCTAATGTAATGACAGTGGAAGCTCTTAACTGGCTTCCACTTGACTGACTTGCTAAATTGACCAGCACTCTTCACTTCCTTATAAAACATGCCTCCATAGTCCCCGTGCCCCATGGCACACGGGATGGGGTAGCCACACTACCACTGTCTGCTGCTGCATATGTTCCTGTCCACAAGAGCCAGTCGTGTTTGTTTCCAAGCCTGTTTCTTTCAGATATATCTGTTGTTGTAATTACTTGGTTAATATGAAACCAATGAAATGCAAGTGTGAAAAGAGAATTGTTTCTAGGAAAATTAAGATGAATGCTTTAGAAAGACTCAGTAAAGGAAGATAACTTTAACAAATTACTACAGAATTAGGTGTAAGACAACTGTAAATGATTGGAATGAATTACAGAAATCTAGAAAGCTTCGACAGTGGGAATGCATAGTGAATGGCTCTGAGTTCTCCCTCCATCTGTAGGAAATTGAAGCTGGAAGTGAGATGATACATTCATTATAGGGAGGACTTACAGAAGAAAACATCAAGCTCTAATCACATGTCCACATTTCATTTTGTTTATTTATTTTTTGAAATGGAGTCTCACTCTGTTGCCCAGGCTGGAGTGCAGTGGCATGATCTCAGCTTACTACAACCTCTGCCTCCTGTGTTCAAGCGATTCTCGTGCCTCAGCATCCTGAGTAGTTGGGGCTACAGGTGTGCACCACCATGCCCAACTAATTTTTATATTTTTAGTAGAGACGGGGTTTCGCTATGTTGGCCAGCCTGGTCTTAAACTCCTGACCTCAGGTGATCTGCCTGCCTCAGCCTCCCAAAGTGCTGGGATAACAGGCATGAGCCACCGCACCCAGCCCCACATACCTACATTTCAAAGGACAGTCTTTGGCCCTACAGTCAAGACTACCAAACCAATGTACACTAGATAGGGGTGGGGATCACATTGTTGTTTTTTTGGGGGGGTGTTTTTTTTTTTTGGTTTTTTTTTTTTTGAGACAGAGTCTCGCTCTGTCACCCAGGCTGGAGTATAGTGGTGCGATCTCGGCTCACTGCAAGCTGCACCTCCTGGGTTCATGCCATTCTCCTGCCTCAACCTCCCGAGTAGCTGGGACTACAGGCACCCGCCACCACGCTATGCCCAGCTCATTTTTTTGTATTTTTAGTAGAGACGGGGTTTCACCGTGTTAGTCAGGATGGTCTCGATCTCCTGACCTCGGGAATCACATATTTTAATAAAATTGATAATCCCTAATAGTGATGGCGCTAGGGTGAACTTTTAGAGCCAATGTAAGTACTCGAGAAAGGGGGCCAAACATATGACTAAGCTTCTACACTCTAGGAGATGTCAGTATTGCAAGAACCTGTTCCTTGAAATTATCTTTGCCCCCCACCATTCAGAAAAATTACCAAATATTGTAATAATGTAATTTAGGACTTACCCTTTCAGAGAAACAGTTCCTGAAGGTTGACTTCAGTTAGTAGTACAGAAGCTAGACTTGAAGACCTTTATGATTTATGTTCTGTTGGTTTATCCCAAAGAGATATTTTAGAGCACATCCATTTCTGAAAGTTCTCTGGTCATGTTTCCGGAAGTTTAGTCTAGTGTCTCAGGTGGGTTCTTTTTTTTTTTTTTTTTTTTTTAAAGATAATTCAGAATCAGGCCCACCCCTGAGATGGTATTATTACCCAGGAAAGAATGTGTGAGGATCCTCTAAATCCATAGAGAAGGAAAACTAAAACAATTTTGTTACCATTTGTGTTTGGCTCAAGCATCTGGTAGATCCTTCAGTTCTTTTCAAATTAGAATTTTCCTCTCTCTTTTTCTTTTTTTTTCTTTCTTTCTTTTTTTTTTTGAGACGGAGCCTTACTCCATTTCCCAGGCTGGAGTGCGGTGGCGCAATCTCGGCTCACTGCAGCCTCACCTCCCGGGTTCAAGCAATTCTCCTGCCTCAGCCTCCCAAGTAGCTGGGACTACAGGCACCTGCCACCATGCTCGGCTGATTTTTGTATTTGTAGTAAAGACAGGGTTTCATTGCGTTGGTCAGGTTGGTCTTGAACTCCTGACCTCATGATCCACCCGCCTCAGCCTCCCAAAGTGTTGGGATTACAGGCGTGAGCCTCCACCCCTGGCCTCTTTTTTTTTTTTTTTTTTTTTTGAGACGGAGTTTCTCGTTACCCAGGCTGGAGTGCAGTGGCGCAATCTCTGCTCACTGCAACCTCCACCTCCTGGGTTCAAGCAATTCTCTTGCCTCAGCCTCCTGAGTACCTGGGACTACAGGCGTGCGTCACCACGCCTGGCTAATTTTTGTATGTCTAATGGAGACGGGGTTTCACCATGTTGGTCAAGTTGGCCTCAAACTCCTGAACTCAGATGATCCACCCATCTTCGCCTCCTAAAGTGCTGGGATTATGGGCATGAGCCACCGTGCCCGGCAAAAGCAAGAAACTTTCACTGCATATTTTAAGCAAAGGCAAACGCATATGTGGATAGACTTTTAATTTGACTGATCTCATATTGAATCAATGAATTTTAGAAGCTCAAACTATTGGGGAACAATAGTTACCACCTTGTAGTGAAAACACTTAATTTCCACAAGATTTAGTAAAGGAAGAGTTTTTTAAAAACCATCTTAATAATAATAGTATGTATAGGTGTTAAGAAATGAAATAAATTATGAATGTGTAATGTTGGAAACACAAATATTTTTGCTTCTCAGAATAAAACTAATTTTTTCTCCCAATTTTCTCTTCCTTTTTCTTTTTTCTGTTCCCCCCCTTTCTCTTCCAGAAGCCCTTCAGCGGCCAGTAGCATCTGACTTTGAGCCTCAGGGTCTGACTGAAGCTGCTCGTTGGAACTCCAAGGAAAACCTTCTCGCTGGACCCAGTGAAAACGACCCCAACCTTTTCGTTGCACTGTATGATTTTGTGGCCAGTGGCGATAACACTCTAAGCATAACTAAAGGTAAAAGGGTTGTGGGCAGCTAGTGGTAGTTGCAGGAGACAGAAATCTGAGAATTGCGGTTTGACCTGCCACCGTTTGCTCGTTAAAGGAGCAGCTTTGAAATCTGGACTGTAGGGATATCCAAAATAACAACCGCATGTTTCCAAGGGAGTCACCTCTCCTTAGAGGAGTTCTTGTACAATAGCCCTGGGCAAAAACAGAACTTGCCCTATTTTTTATACTGAAGAGGACAGCTGGACAAAATACTGAACGCAATTTTTCCCCTAAGAAAAAGCATTATTAACCTAAAATGTCTTATATTAGGAACAGAGCAGTTGAATAAACACAATTGATTTATAAAAATTCAGGCTATATACTTACCTATCTGTTCAGTACAAACAGGAAGCTTCAGATATAAACGTGTATTCTCATACACTTATAAATGCATATCTTTATGTGGACTTGTTAAAATGAAATTGGTATTTAGGAATTTGGAGATTTTTAGTAGTTACACAAGAATCAGTGAAAAAGAACAAAGCTGGTTTCCAGAGCTGATATGTCTGATTTGGTTCCTTTCTTCTCAGGTGAAAAGCTCCGGGTCTTAGGCTATAATCATAATGGGGAATGGTGTGAAGCCCAAACCAAAAATGGCCAAGGCTGGGTCCCAAGCAACTACATCACGCCAGTCAACAGTCTGGAGAAACACTCCTGGTACCATGGGCCTGTGTCCCGCAATGCCGCTGAGTATCTGCTGAGCAGCGGAATCAATGGCAGCTTCTTGGTGCGTGAGAGTGAGAGCAGTCCTGGCCAGAGGTCCATCTCGCTGAGATACGAAGGGAGGGTGTACCATTACAGGATCAACACTGCTTCTGATGGCAAGGTAGGTACCCTTGGCAGGGGGGCTGATGGGCCCAGGGCAGGGGAACCAGAGGTCCTGCTGTCGGATTGATAAATTACTGCAAGAAAGCTCAACCAAGAAGATGTTTAAAGAATCTTTCAAGTAAACAGTAGGAGTCATTCCGTTAGGCTTATGAAGACCCTTCATTGAAGATCGGTTCTGTGATATTACAAGTTCCTGGGACTGGTATGATTCTCTTACTGTCTTGCTAGAGTTTTGTTGTTAGCAAGTTACTTAAAATAGGAGGAATATCTGTTGGGTTTTGGACACATTTTTTACAATAAGATTCTTCCTTTAAAAAAAATATTTTATAATGATAGAAATCATCCCCAGTGAGAAAAATTCAAATAATAGATAATCTTTCTTAGAGCGAAAGACCACTTTACTATCCCCTCCCCCATAGACGCCTGGCACATGGGCTTCTTCCTGCGGATGAACACATTCATGGAGAGGTGTGTGGACATAAGTGCATACACGCATGCAATTTTCAGTGAAAACCGGGATCAGACCCCACAGCTTACCAAACCCAAAGTGTGGCGTTGTAAGGGAGGTGGCCTATATGATTTTGCGGCCTTCATATAAATAGTCCTTAAGAGTCCATAAAGAGAAGGGAGGAGTTAACATTAACTGAGGTATTGCTGTAATACCTGCATCTTTGCATTAAAGAAAGGGAGGCATAAAGAGATCTTGCCCGATGTCAACCTAGTGAGTCATTGATGGAATAGACTTGGATCCCACAGTTTACTCTACTGCACCAGGCTGTAGTTGAGGTACAGTGTAGATAGGTGGATTGGGGTGGTCCCGATGGTGTATGTTTGTTTGTTTGTTTGTTTGTTTTTGAGATAGAGTCTTACTCTGTCACCCAGGCTGGAGTACAGTGGTGTGATCTTGGCTCACTGCAACCTCTGCTTCCCGTGCTCAAGTGATCCTCCCACCTTAGCCTCCCAAGTAGTTGGGACCACAGGCGCACACCACCATGCCCAGCTGTTTTTCGTTTGTTTGTTTGTTTATTTTGAGATGGCGTTTTCGCTCTCATTGCCCAAGCTGGAGTGCAATGGTGCGTTCTTGGCTTACTGCAACCTCCACCTTCCGGGTTCGAGCATTTCTCCTGCCTCAGCCTCCCAAGTAGCTGGGATTACAGGCATGTGCCACCATGCCCAGCTAATTTTGTATTTTTAGTAGAGACAGGGTTTCACCATGTTGGTCAGGCTGGTCTCGAACTCCTGACCTTAGGTGATCCACCTGCCTCAGCATCCCAAAGTGCTGGGATTACAGGTGTGAGCCACCACGCCCGGCCGTTTTTGTATTTTCAGTAGAGACAGGGTCTCGCCATGTTGCCCAGGCTAGTCTCAAACTATTGAGCTGAAGGAATCCGCCCTCCTCAGCCTCCCAAAATGCTGGGATTACAGGCATAAGCCATTGCACCCAGCCTATATTTTTTTAATAGTATGTAATGCATGCATATGGTTAAAAAAATCAAAAGAACAAAATGAATTACAGTAAAAAGTAATTGACTTCTAATTTACTTTTCCCTCTCAGAGGCAAGGACTGTTACTAGTTCCTTCCAGAGTTATCCGGACATAGATGGATGGTATATAGATGTTTATATGGATGTTTATATTCAAAAAGGCACACAAATGATGCATGCTCCAGGCTGTTCTGCATCGTGCTTCTCCCGTGTGATAATACACCTTCGAGATTGTTTTATGGCAACAGATTTAGAACTGCCTCATTCTTACCAGTGACTGTGTACCATGAATGGACTGTCACTTATTTCAGTAGTCCCCTGCTGGTTGACTTGTAGGTTGTTTCCAATCTTTAGTTATTATAAATAATGCTGACATGAGGTGGCTTTCAAACCTTTTTAAAAATCTGGGTCTGCTGTAAGAAAAACTCATTTTACATCACCACCCAGCCCTCACAATATAACAAAAGTTTCATGAAGTCTTACCTACCCTTACTGTATGTAACGCACTCTGATAGTTTGCATTTCATTCTGTTCTATTTCACTTTTTTAGAAATTCTGGTTGTAATCCACTAAATGTATTTCATAGACTGACTAGTGGCCCGTGGCCTGGTTTGAAAATGCGCTGCACGTACTTCTTTGTGTGGGTGTAAGTGTATGCAGATAAGTTGCTAGAACTCATTGAAGGTTATGTGCATCGCCAAGTCACCCTCTATAGAACTGTACAAATTTTTTCTCCCACAAACAATCCATGAAAGGGCTTGTTTCCCCTTAACCCACACCAACAGTTTATTATTAGACATGTAAAAACATCTTTGTCACTCTTACTGGTAAAGAATGGCATCTCATTATGTTGAATATGCATGGTGGCATATTTTGAGTCATCTTTATGCCATTTAGTAAATTCATCTTTTTCCTACATGTTAGAAATATACCAAGTGTATATGTATATCTAGGCCTGTTGACTCCTCTGTTCTCTTCCATTGGTCTGTCTATCCATATGCCAGTACCAAACTTGTAATTGCTATAGCTTTATACCATGTTGTGGTATCTGATCGGCTAGTCCCCACTTACCTTTTTAACTTTTTTTTTTTTTTGGCTGTCTTCACACATTCACTTGTACCATATGAACATACATATATTTCCTTTTTAATGTTCTTATTTTTCTTCACATCCCAAAGTCTTCTGGCTGAAGTCCTATTGCCCATATCTGATGCTTTCCACCACTGCAGAATTCTTTAGTACCAACACTGCAGTGTGCATGATGGACAACAGAGCCTGTTATCCCTGTGTGACTAGACATGGGCCTGTCAGCTTGCTTTTTGGGTTATTGTTCTTATCCCGGAGGTGGAGCTGCGTCCTTCCATTCTGAGGGATGTACTTCAGGGCATTCGGCCCTTTGAAAGAGCCTTCAGACCACAAGAGTACCTTTCTAGTGAATCAGAACACCAGAGTGCACCACCCATGGGGGGTGATTTTCTGGAGCAGACAGCTTGCTTCCCATCTGTGCTATTTATCCAAGGCAAGTCATGCTGCACCGAGATAATCACTTGAGGTTTGCACTGAACAGGATAATGGTTTCTTTTCCCTAGAGCTGTTTAATCAGCAACCTTGGAACAGATGCAGGCAGGCATGATCTAGTGTGACAGCTCATTAGCTAGGGGTTGGTCTAAAATACTGTTCAAAGGGGCAAGGAAAGGCCCGCATATGGGATATGTGATTTGCAGAATTTGAGATTCATCCAAAGAGGGAGAATCTGCCTAAGGTGCCTCCGTCTA
Source organism: Nomascus leucogenys (assembly GCF_006542625.1). NCBI lineage: Eukaryota > Metazoa > Chordata > Mammalia > Primates > Hylobatidae > Nomascus > Nomascus leucogenys. The sequence continues at coordinate 106,977,871 of NC_044388.1, forward strand.
AAAGCTAGTATGTGCCAGGTGGGTTTGTTTCATTCCAGGTAGAGCACAGGGAGCTCATCTGACCAGGCAGTGTCCACCATTGGGCAACACATCACACTTTGCTTGGCGTCTTGCCTCCTCCCTCCCCGCCTGGCACAGACTCTCCCATCAGCTGTTTGGGCACCTGGGGACTTCTGAGCCCATAGCATCATCCAGCAGACTGTCTGCGGAGGTTCCTTCCTGTGAGGGCCGCACTCGAGGGGGTGTGTTGGGTGGGATCGTATCACTGGAATGAGTGAACATCGTTAGAGGGAGCTCCGACAGCTATGCGTGTGACTGTGTGGCTTGCCGCTGAAAAATGCTGCTCACATAGCAGAACTTTGATGCAATCCTTTTTGGATTTCTAAGGGGAAAATTTAAGACTGATAGGAGGAATAGGCTGGGGTTGAATAAGTTTGGTTCTTATTTTTAAATTAGCTCATCTTTAGAAAACAACTGAATTTAGAAGATTCTTCTGTAAGGCCCCAAAGGATTTCTTTCTGCCTCCCCCCTCTTGGTTCTTATTTGCCTCACTCCTTGTGTTCTGAGCTTTTCAGCAGCCCTTGTGGCTCATCATCCCCGGACCACCAGCTCAGGGCCCAGAGCTGGGGACCGGGAGTTATGAGCTGGACTCTTGAAGGGGCCAATACTAAACTGAGCCATTGCCATTTCCTAGGAGCCTTGACAGTCTCAAAAATCTCTGGATACCCTGGGATTTGATTGTCATTTTTCTGATACTTTCCCAAAGTTGTAACCCTCTGTTGACATAGCAGAATTGAAGATTGATTTTTCTTCACCACCTCCTGCCTAAAGGTCTTAGTTCTGAATGTTTGTGTCCACACCTCATTGACTTCTGTGAGATGCCCCTGTCACGTTCCTCGATTCCTTCTAGTCCTTAATAGAGTCTTTCCTTTTCTTGAAAGAAATTTGCCCAGTTGACATTTATTTTCATGGTCTGCTGAAGTGACAGATCCAAGGTTGTCCTAAGCTTCAGCAGAGTTGCAGGAAGGGACCATTTACACAGCCTCTTGGATGTTTAAGGTTTACCCGCCCTGACAGTGGCTCAGCAGGCGTAGGCCTCCTGGTGAAAAGCCGAGCACGTGGCTAACCTGCTCTGGTGGAGGAGCTTTGGACCGTTCTTGTGTACCGCGAGGCTTGCCTTCCTGCTGGTGTGTGAGCAGCTCTCGGGGGAACTTGCTTCCTGGCTGAGCAACCTGTAAACAGTATGTCTGAGGTGGGACTCCCGGGCCCAGCAGCCAAAGATTGCACAAGTCTAAGCTCTGTTAGGCCTGTCAGTGTGGCTGTCAGAAGAAACGCTGTTTCTTTTCTTTCTTTCTTTTTTTTTTTTTGAGACAGTCTCACTCTGTCACCCAGGCTGGAGTACAGTGGCACAATCACGGTTCATTGCAACCTGCGCCTCCCAGGTTCAAGCGATTCTCCTGCCTCAGCCTCTCAAGTAGCTGAGACTACAGGTGCCCACCAGCACGCCAGGCTAATTTTTGTATTTTTAGTAGAGATGGGGTTTCACCATGTTGGCCAGGCTGGTTTCGAACACCTGACCTCATGATCTGCCCGCCTTGGCCTCCCAAAGTGCTGGGATTACAGGCGTGAGCCACTGCTCCCGGCAAAATGCTGTTTCTAAGAGTTTCTTTGACAAGTCCTATCCTTCAGGTTCATGCATGATTAGGGAAAGGCAGCAGCCCTGGCTGAGCACCTGTGTGTTAGTGGAACCAGGTGCATAGTGTAATGACATGCCATTCATGACACTAACTTTACTTTCTTCCCTGAACATGCCACGAATTCCTGATGATTACACAGTTCCCCAACAAATGCTGCTCAAAACCTAGAACTAATCAGAAGGAAGCACCTGCCTTGACTATTAGTGGGACGCGGGGAAGATGGCTGTGAACCGAATATGCAGTGCCTTTGAGGAAGAATGGTTTTAATATTTAGTAAGTGTCAGTATGTAAGTTTTATGATGAAAAATGAACTAAGTCACAACGTCTGTAAATTTAATTATTGAAAAGGATAAAGTTGGGCCATTCAGTGAAACCTCCTGTAACTGAATCTCTAACACAGTAGCCAGTGGGGGAATCAAATGAGCCCAAGAAGAAATTCTGCTTAAACTAGGACTTAGGGGAGCCATTAGGATTCCACGCTGGAGTGAAGGAACCCGATCTGCCAGTTGGGGAGCACTCCTTTGAGGCCTGTGTGCTTCTTGCTCCGACGGGAGAAAGGGATAATGAGACTTGCTCCCAGGTGCTCTGCCCTGGAGCCCAGCAGGCCACATGGGCTCTTTGACTCTGTACTGTGCCAGTGATTTCCAAGGTGGGAGTGGTGCTCTGATTCCAGGAATGTCTTCTTGGAATGGCTTTTCTCGCTTCTCTAGAGTCCTTGGTAGGGAGCACACCATCAGCTGAGCTAACCTGAGAACAGGGGTTGGAGCACTTGCCACCGGCAGTGAAGTAATAGGATAGCTGACAGACTTTTCCAGAGGGTCGGGGATTGGGAGCTGACCCCAGGTCCCGCTCCGTTTTCTTTGTGTACAGCACTTGTGTTGGTGACTAGCACTGAAGAGAGTGAGTGGACGTCACTGTGTGGTTATGAAGCTAACGGCAGCCCTCAGCGGTGCCGACTTCCGCTCCCCGATGCATTCCTGTGTGCACGTTCGTGGGTCTGAGCATGACTCATGGTGTGTGTCCCTAGAGCAGTTCACTCAGAGGCTTCTCTTCAGTGCTCTCAAGAATCAAAGTGGGGCTGCCACGTCCTGAAAAGTATTGCCATTCAGAGGCCCTGTCTTGCAGAGGGATAAGCCACTGTCCCCAGGCCACAGTCCTTACACCATGAGCAAGTTCCCCAGAGTGGACCAATCTTTCTAGACAAGTTTTGTGTTTTTCAGAATTTATTTTAGTGAGATTGTTATCAAAAGATTGTAACCCCAAAATGTATGCCTTTGGCTTGCCTGTTTTAGGAATTCACTTGTGTTATCTCCCCAAGCAAAACAAAAGAAAGAGAAACCTTCCTGTTGACGAATCCTTTTTACCTTCTTGAGGGTTGTCAATGGGACTAATTTGTATATTTCTTTGCTACCTTCTTTTAAAAACATTTTTCTTATTTAATATTATAGACATATAGTAATGGTGCCTGACATAACCCACAGCCAAAGGCCTTGGCCTTGCTGTGTGTATTTCAGGCTTTTTCTCCCCCCACCTTTTTTTTTTTTTTTAAGTAGTAAGATATTACAGTTATAGCTGAAGCCTGATCCTGTTCCCTTTTTTTCCCCTCGTCCCAAGCATCACCACTGTCCCAAATCTGCTCCTTCTTCCCACGTCTTTGCAGTTTGGGCAAGTCTTCTGAATGCCTAGTCATGATTTTAAGTCTTCTTTCCACCTTCAGTGATGGTTGGCTGCCCTGAGCAAGCCAGTAGATTCAGTTATGTGCCTGGAGTCCAGATGTTTTATGTGGATTTTCATGTGGAATTGTTTTTGGTAAGGAAGTATTCCCTTGCCACACCAATGAAAAGAGAAGAAAACAGGTAGCTGGCACCCGCTGCGTTGTTGCTTTCTGCCAGCCTGCTCCTTCTCCTTCCTCTCCGTCTCTGTTGTGTCCAGATGCAAACTCTACATGGAGGGTTTGACCCTAGGTCCTTACCTGCTGTGGCTCTCACACGGGGACCGAATGCTCTAGTGTCATAAGTCCTTCCTTTTGCTTCCTCGTGTTGGATATGTTTAGTGGTTTTCATCTTCTGATCACTATTTCATTCTAGGTTTATCCTTTTAAATTATAAATTAAATGAATTCTTTGCTTTTCCTACCAGCAACTACCCACCAAGTTCTACTGTGTGTTAATTTAATCAACAGTTATTTATTGAGTACTTACTACATGTTGATTTCCTGTTCTCAACATTGGAATGAAAACAGCTTAGGGTTCTGCTTTCATGAAGCTTCCATGCTCTTAGGTGGAGACAGACAGTAATTAAGCAGATAAACAGGAAATTAAGAGCTAGTAGTGGGTCCATTGCTGAGAAGTAAGACAGGTGGTAGGATGACCCGTGCCATGTGATGACTTTAGATTGGGTGGTTGGGGAAGACTTCATGGACGTTAAAACTGGCCTTGGAACGGGAAGCGAGAACTGGGCATGGAAGATGAGGGAGTGGGAGATTTCAGGCAGAGGGAGCAGCAGCAGGTACAGAGGCCCTGAGGCCTTTTATTATGCCTTTCTGCTTGAGCGAGTAACTTAGAGCACACCTAGAGAAAGACAGCAGAATTGGTCTTCTAAACACTCTGTCCTGTGTGGAGAGCTGCTTATGTGAGATTTTGCTGTGCAGTGAATTAAGGCTCATCCAAACTGGCTCACATGAGCTCTTTGAGCTTGCCTGTCTCTGTGGGCTGAAGTCTGTTCCCTGTTTCCTTCAGCTCTACGTCTCCTCCGAGAGCCGCTTCAACACCCTGGCCGAGTTGGTTCATCATCATTCAACAGTGGCCGACGGGCTCATCACCACACTCCATTATCCAGCCCCTAAGCGCAACAAGCCCACCGTCTACGGTGTGTCCCCCAACTACGACAAGTGGGAGATGGAACGCACGGACATCACCATGAAGCACAAGCTGGGCGGGGGCCAGTACGGGGAGGTGTACGAGGGCGTGTGGAAGAAATACAGCCTGACGGTGGCCGTGAAGACCTTGAAGGTAGGCTGGGACCACCGGGGGCATCCAGGGTACGTGGGACAAGGCATCTGCTGGCATTAGGCGATGCATCTGCCCGGAAGTCTACCTCCCACCTGCTGTCCAAGGGCTTCATTGGTGCCGCAGAATGGACTTTTCCGTCTTACATCATCCTTGTGTCTTTGTAGGAGTGGAATCATTCTCATAGTCCGAGTATGTTTCCACATATGGTGAGAGCTGACAAGCGCGGAGGGGTTTTGGTGTAAAAAGATTAGTCATTTGGAGAGGTTTTCTCATTTTATGGCAAGGTTCTTTTAAAGCCGTGGGTTTCCATGCTGTTCGTGCGGCATGGAGATCACTTCCTACCGAGAGTTAAGGAGGAAAAAAAAGATCTCTGAGTTTTGAAAGAAGATTTAACCAAAATGCATTTGACTCTTCTGTGGATTTTTGTTGGCTGATTTGGAAGGCAGGTGCCCTGGGCATCCCCAGTGGGTTCCAATTCTGCAGCTGCCCAGACTCCTGCAGGCAGAGGTGGAAGTGTCCCTGCTAGAAAGGCGTCCGGGAAACTCGCTTTTTATCAACTCAGATACAGTCTGGTCTTTCTTGTTAAGTGGGACTTTACCCTCTCCACTAATGAATAGTGTTTGTAGTTTCCAGGCAGGTTTTTTTCTTCTTTTGAAGTTCTTTGAAACCCTTAGGACGCCAAGGGAAGGAAGTTTTCATTTTCAGCCCTCTGCATTCTTCAAAATGTGATCCAGGCTTCTCCCTGTGGTGAGGGTGTCCCCTAGTGTTGACTTACATTATTTCCACTTGTTTTAAATGAACTTTGATTACCTTGACCTGTGCACAGAAATTAAGAGAGGGAGCCCCTTTTTAGAGCTATTAGAGAAGAACTGAAACATCCACCTCTGGGAAAAATAGAGCTTAGTTTGTGCATGTGTCTCAGAAGTCAGTTGCACACATTGAGACTGGTGCAGCCACATGCCTGCCTTTTAGGGACTCTGACTGACCTGATGCCTTCACCCAAAGGCATAGTGAAATGGGAAGGATGATTTCTGGCTGGTTTAACGTGGCTGCTTTAGAGAAAAGATCACATTCTTTAGTCCTAGAAACCAAAGATGGCTTCCTGATGCTCTTATTCAACACGTGCCTGTCTTTTGAGGCAGGACTGGCACTGGGATGGGGGCATGGTTTGGGGTTACCTTAAGGATCCTGGGTATTTCTCAGATAGGACTTTTTCTTTTCTTTTTTTGAGACGGAGTCTTACTCTGTTGCCTAGGCTGGAGTGCAGTGGCATGATCTCAGCTCACTGCAACCTCCGCCTCCCAAATTTAAACGATTCTCCCTCCTCAGCCTCATAAGTAGCTGGGATTACAGGCATCCGCCACCACACCCAGCTAATTTTTGTATTTTTAGTAGACATGGGGTTTTGCTATGTTGGCCAGGCTGGTCTCGAACTCCTGACCTCAAGTGATCTGCCTACCTCAGCCTCCCAGAGTGCTGGGATTATAGGCATGAGCCACCACGCCCGGCCCTGGACTTTTTCTTAATTTAATAAATATTTATCAAGTTCTTCACTTCTAATTGATGGTTCCTGGGCTCAACACTGGATTAGAAAATGAATGGGACAGAGTTCTTCACCTGAGGCATGGGGTGGTCCAGGTAGTAGGAGGGAGAAGGATTGCAGCGCAGCAGTCCTTGGGACACCACCGGGGGTGAACGAAGGAGGGACGGGGGGCTGTGCAGGTGCCTCAGCTCCTTGGGTTGCACAGGGTTGAAGACCAGACCCAAGAAATGGGGCCTTGACCAGCTCAGCAAACTGAGAAAGGCTGAGATTTCACACACTTCTACCAGGATTTGTAAAATGAAGGAAGATTCCAAGCGCAAAATACACTAGATTTCAACCAGTAAAAGCTTGTCTGAAAACTTCCAAGATCACGTTGCACAACTTGACATTTGAGGAAATCTACTTCAGTAGATGGTGCTGTGGCATTGTTTTCTGAACAACTGAAGGAGGAGATTCCAGAGGAGGGTACCTACTGGAGTCCTGTGTGGTTTGGGGGGTGGACTTCTTATATCACTGAATCTAAAGTGGGTGCCTTTTAGAATGTGCTTTACTAATAATGTGTTACTCTGCTTTTAATTATACTTCTAATAATTTTTCCCAAGAGCCTAATTAATCTACGATCTCACTGTTGGTAAAGAATTATTGGATGTCATTGCGTGGATTTCTGTGGGCAGTCACCCGGAATGGTATCTAATTAGGGAAAAGGCAGTATGTCGCTTTCTGGAGGTGCATTAACTGAAAATACGGTACTAAGCAGCTGCTAAATAAATTAGCCCTCCTTCCTCCTGGCCATGCGCAGAAATATCCCTGCAGTATGTTGCCTATTTGTCAAATAAGATTAGTGTAAATATTGGGCATTTACCTTTGCTATAGAAGCTGAAATTCCCAGGCACGGTGGCTTACACCTGTAATCCCAGCACTTTGAAAGGCCAAGGCTGGTGGATTGCTTGAGCCCAGGAGTTCAAGACCAGCCTGGGCAACATGGCAAAACTCTGCCTCTACAAAAAATACCAAAAAAATTAGCCAGGCGTGGTGGTGCGTATGTATTGCTAGCTACTTGGGAGGCTGACATGGGAGGATTACCTGAGCCCGGGAGGTTGAGGCTGCAGTGATCCGTAATCGTGCCACTGCACTCCTGCCTGGGCAGCAGAGTGAGACCCTGTCTCCAAAAAAAAAAAAACAAAAAAAAACAAAAAAAAAAAACGCTGAAATCCTTGCATGGATTCTAAATCATGGCAGTGGCTAACATTCAGCTTTCATCATGCCCTTGCTGTGTGCCTGGCAGAGGCCTCTGTGCTTACTACATATCACATCTCATTGAATCCTCACAACCCTTAAGATCCTTCTAGGTTGAGCATCCCGAACCCTAAAATCCCAAATCCTAAATGCTCCCAAATCTAAAACTTTTTGAGCACTGGCATGCAGCTCAGAGGAAATGCAAACTGGAACATTTCAGATTTTGGATTTCAAATTTGGGGTGCTCATCTGGTAATATAGTGTGGATATTCCCAAATCTGCAAAGATCTGAGCTCTGAAACACTTGTAGTTCCAAGCCTTTCAGTTAAGGGACATTCACCCTGTATCAACATTTTAATGCTGAGAAAATGGAAGAGAGAGAGGTTAAGTGACTGGCCTGGCATCACACAGCCAGGAGTGGCAGCATCAGGATTTGAACCGGGGCACTCAGCTCCAAAGCTCAGCTCTTTTTTCAAATTGAACCCAGGTTCTTATTTCTCAAACACCATAAAAAATTTACATAAGCCACAGTTATGCCTTTAAAGAAAAAAATCACCTTTTCCCCCACTCTCCCATCTACTTCCTTTACAGGTTGTAGGGCTACGATCTACCTTCCTCTTCAAAACCCTTGAAAAATCCTTGCAGCCTCACCCAAGCGTCCTTCCCTCAGCGGATTTTTGAGCCTCAGATTTTCCTCCCATCCAGCCTGTTTCCTATCGCTGGCTTCTCCAAGGGCAGAGCCACAGTCCTCCTTTGCCAGCAGGGGGAGCAAGGGCCTACTTTTAACCACTACTCCATAGTGAACAAGTAAAGCAGCCTTGGGTCATGTACCCGCCAGGCAGAAGGAAGACAGAAGAGAACAGGAAAAAAGGAGGACACTAGGCTGACCCCTGCAGATGGGAAACTGGAATTACAGCAAAGGCTCATTGATTGGGAACTGCACCCTTGAATTTTGACAGTATTGGGCAAGACATAGTCTTGCTATCTGTGTTAAAGGGAGGACGTGCTTAAGAAAACCAACAGTTAAGTACAAGAAGCTCTAATTTTTTTGAGGTTGGGGAACGGGGTCTCACTGTGTTGCCCAGCTGGCCTAAAACTCCTGGCTCAAGTAGTCCTCCCACTTCAGCCTCCTGAGTAGCAGGGATCACAGGCTTGTGCCACTGTGCCCAGCTAAGAGGCTGCAATTTTTAAATAAACTGTATTCAAAGTTTGTACATCAGTGTTTTTTTTTCTATGAATCAGTTCTCTAAGTAATAGAATTTGGAAAAGACTGCTGGTGATCTAGCTGTGGCATTTAGATTGACTCATGAGCTGACAAATTTACTGCTTAAACAGTGGAAAATAATGTACAGGATATGTTTTTTTGAATAGGTTGTCCCACCCTCGAGTTCTGTCTTTCCTGAGTCCGCATACGTGAACCTTTTTTTAACCAGGTGACAGCATCCCATAGGCACGGATCTCTGTCTTCTGTTGTCCACATCATGTGTCTTAGCAGTTGTTCCTTATCGATATACATAAGGTTGTCTTGTTTTTGCATGGATATATTTTAACATGTACCAATGTTCATGTGGGCCTTTGTCTTATTTCCAATATTTTGCTGTTCTAAGCAGCAGCACAGGGATTCCCCTCATTTGCATGTATGTGAAACTATCCTGGTGGGTCAGCTTCCAGAAACTACTGGATCAGGGACCATGTGCATTTATGGCCTTGACCATACTGCCAAAGTACCTTCCAAGGAGTTTGTGTCATCAATTTGCACTCCCCAGTGGTGTTGAGAGAGTGCCTGTTTCCTCCACCAGCACAGTGTGTTTTGGTTTTATTTCTCCCAGGAAATGGGTGTTACTTGGGGAGCTCCAGAAAGAAGCCGAGAAGAAGGGCAGTCGTACCCTTGGCAGTTGTACGCAGTGGCTCTCTGGCCGCACAAGGAGGGCTCAGAGCCTGCTGTTGGCAGGTTGCACTTGCTCTTGCAAGACAGGCATTCCTTGCAGTGGGTTCTCCTCTGGCCAGGGAGATGAGTTCTGGGGGCTCCTCTGCGAGGTGGTCTCTCATGGGCTTTCCTCTCAAGCTTCAGGTCCCACCTCTGGAGTGTGAATTGCCCTCCTCAGTCTAACTCTGTCCGTCCAGTGTTTTTGGTTTTTTTTTTCTTGCTTTTTGTTTTTGTTTTCGTTTTTTTGAGACCGAGTCTCACTGTCACCCAGGCTGGAGTACAGTGGCACGATCTCGGCTCACTGCAAGCTCTGCCTCCCGGGTTCAAGCAATTCTCCTGCCTCAGCCTCCCAAGTAGCTGGGACTACAGGCGCCCGCCACCATGCTGGCTAATTTTTTGTATTTTTAGTAGAGACGGGGTTTCACCGTGTTAGCCAGGATGGTCTCGATCTCCTGACCTCGTGATCCGCCCTCCTTGGCCTCCCAAAGTGCTGGGATTACAGGCGTGAGCCACCACACCCGGCAGTCTCTTCAATGTATTTAGCTGTGTTGATCCTGATTCATCTGATGGGTGAAGGAATATTGGAAATAAGGATAATCCCTGTGGTGTTTCACTGTGCCTGTAACCTCTCTCACCTAGCATTTGGTTAACCAGAAACAGATGTGGAAGCTGATCTATCTGTAGATAATGGTCCTGCTCAGGGAGGGGGTCCCTGCTGAGAGTGAGACATTGAAAGCCTGCTACACAGAAACTGCTGGAAGGCCAAGCCATTTCTTTTTTCTTTTTTCTTTTTTTTCAGACAGAGTTTTGCCCAGTAGCTCAGGCTGGAGTGCAGTGGCATGATCTCGGTTCACTGCAACGTCCTCCCGGGTTCAAGCAATTCTTCTGCCTCAGCCTCCAGAGTAGCTGGCATTACAGGCTCCTGCCACCACGCCTGGCTAATTTTTGCATTTTTAGTAGAGACGTGGTTTCACCATGTGGCCAGGCTTGTCTTGAACTCCTGGCCTCAAGTTATCTGCCTGCCTCGGCATCCCAGAGAGGCCAAGCCATTTTTAAAAACAGTGCTCTTTTTCATGCTGTAGAATACCTATGCTCGGGGGTGAGCAAAAAGGAGGAAACTGATTAGAAAATACCTGTGAGGGCCGGGCGTGGTGGCTCACGCCTGTAATCCCAGCACTCTGGGAGGCCGAGGAGGGCAGATCACAAGGTCAGGAGATCAAGACCATCCTGGTTGACATGGTGAAACCCCATCTCTACTAAAAATACAAAACATTAGCTGGGCGTGGTGGCAGGCGCCTGTAGCCCCAGCTGCTTGGGAGCCTGAAGCAGGATAATGTCGTGAACCTGGGAGACGGAGCTTGCAGTGAGCCGAGATCGCACCCCTGCACTCTAGCCTGGGCGACAGAGCAAGACTCCGTCTCAAAAAAAAAAAAAAAAGAAAATACCTGTGAGATGTTGAGTCTGGGAGAATGTATCTATGAGAAGACAAACAACCCTAGTGTTCATTAAAGAACCAGCCTTTGTTTTCTACGAGCTATCTGTTCAGTCTACTCAGGAATAGAGATAAACTGCCTTAATAGTAATAAAAGCAAGCACCGCTGAGTGAGTGCTGGCCTCATTCCAGGAACTGCTGTTGGCACTCTGTGCACAAGGGAGATACTGACATTCTCTCTGTTGTGCAGATGAGAAAACAGACTCAGAGAGGGTGAGTAACTTACCATGGTCACACAGCAGCAGAGCTAGGTCAGTATAATCCACAAGTCATTCTCTTAACTGTTCCGCCGTACTGCCCAGAATGTTCATCTGCATCTGGGCCAGCCTCGTCAGTCTGTGCAAAGAGGCCAGTTGACCCATCTCCCTCCCTAACAAGCAGAGATGAGACCAGGCTGAAAATTCATAGCTTTCACTCAGAGTGTTTCCTTCACCCTCATTCATCTGAATTAGTTTTATTTTACTATATAAAGAGAATTTTCTTCAGCAAAATGATAGGAAATTTTTTAATGAAAGTAAAGGAATGTCACAGAATTGCGTCAGGGATATTTCCAGTTTAACACAACTACAAACGTAGGCTGTTTCGTTGTTGTTGTTTTGGTTTTCTATTTTGAGATGAAGTCTCACTCTGTCGCCCAGGCTGAAGTGCAGTGGTGCGATCTCAGCTCACTGCAACCTCCTCCTCCCGAATTCAAGTGATTCTCCTGCCTCAGCCTCCCGAGTAGCTGGAACTACAGGCATGCGCCACCACGCCTGGCTAATTTTTGTATTTTTAGTAGAGATGGGGTTTCACCATGTTGACCAGGTTGTTCCGGAACTCAGGTGATCCACCTTGGCCTCCCAAAGTGTTGGGATTACAGGCACGAGCCACTACACTCGGCCAGCTGTTGTTAATAGTTAAAATTATAAATTGAACAAGGTCTGATTCCAGCAGGGGGAGACAAATTCACATTGATTTTTCTGTAAGAAAAGGAATTATTTGTATTTTCCTCCCGTGTGTGTTTGTGTGTATGTAAGAGAGACAGATGAGAAGAGGGCTGCCTTTGAAAGCCATGTTCCTTTTGCATGTACATGCCTCTCAAGATTATTACATGGGTCTTTTAGAAGAGGGTCAGTAGCTATAAAAGCAAATGATACTTACGAAATGATTTAATTATGTGTAGTTTATCATGTGGTCTTCAAAACAGAAAAACCCCACTTGCTTTGAAAGCTTCCTTTGAGAGCTACTTTTTAACCATATTGTTGATCAAGCAAGATTCTTAAAGCCCCAGTCCTGTACGTGAGCAGCGTTGAATCCCCAGATGCTGGCAGGCGTTCACTGTCCAGCCTTTGACATTAGCATGTCACCCTGGTAAATCAGAGCACTCCATGCCAAAAACAGCATGGTCTGCTGAGCATGTTAAGGAGCAGAGAGGGCTCAGAAGAATTAAACGGCCAATGGGGTGGTAACAGGGGTGAGCTCTTTCCCCCTCGGACAGCTTGGCACAGTGACTACCAACGAGGTTTAATTGACATTAAGAGCAGCTCACCATTTTTAAAGAGCAATAAATTGTTTCCAAGTTTCAGCCTCACGGAGCCCTGAGCTAAGAGATAATGGGCTGACACATAGCCTCATTGGTCACGCTTCACTTGTAAACAGGATTGGCCAAAGCAAGAAAGCTGTAAGTAAAGGTTGGCCCGTCCTCTGGAAGCCTCCCCCACAGCAGGGTGGGGAATTGGGGCAGCCACAGCAAGCAGGACCATCAGGACACTGTGTCTGCCAAAGGGGCTGGAACATACAAGGTTCTACATTTAACAGAAAGTTGATCAAGTCTTCCTCTTTGGGGAACCTAATTTTTAAGCCGTTCACTCTCTGTTCCCCTGCACAGTCTTTCTTTCCAAACTCTGTTGAAACTTGGAGGCATCTTGCTTCCTCCTTTGGCCTTTGTAGCCAGGTTTTCGCAGCAAACAGACCATATCATTTAACACCCACCTGCTTCTTGTTCTGATGATCAGTTCAGTAGACAGTAGCATTTTTTAAATCAAAAAGAGGCTTAGTGATGTAGGCCAAGGTCAAGGCTCTCTGTGATGGGGCTCTCCCCAAGGCTCAGTGCCACGGCACTTCAGACTTGACCCCAGACTGAAAAGATGAGAGGACCTGTAGAAGTCACGGCCTGCCTGTGCTGGGCCCATGCTCCTATTTTTTTTCTCCCCCTTGGCATTTAGATACCGTGGACTTGTTAAAATGTGACATATACTGATGATCCTTGTGAATTTGTTGGTAGGGGAGCTGCTGGTGAGAATTATTTTAGACTTTGAGTAATTGACCTGACAGACAGTGATGACTGCTTCATTAAGAGCCCACCACCACGTGCCAAAACAGTTCAGCATCCTCTGTTGCTACTACACTTTGAGACATCATTCTTCTTTGTGATGCAATATCTCTTTCTTGTCATCAGGGTCTCTTCCCTTAAATCAGGTACATTTCAGATTCTTCAGGTGATGTCTTTTAGGCTGAGTGTGTTAGCACCCCTTGGAAACCAGTTTCCCTGGGGAAAGTGTGCCACGTTTGTGGTGTTTGCCTGTATAACTCTCCCACAACCCCACGAGCTCCAAGAGGTGGGGAAGCACATGTGGCCTGCCTAGCCGGCACCAGGTTATTTGCACATGCAAGCCAGCTGTGCCCTGTTGCCCTGGGGGAGAATTGAACAGTTTGGCCCCAAAGGGGAAAATTCTTTCTGCCATCAGGTTGCTGGTCAGCTGTCATGGAACCTGTCTGCAACAATGTGGCTGTCACAAAACACAGCCCAGGATGAGTGTGTGCTGAAGCTCCATTTTGCATTAACCATTCAAGTACTTACCCACTGAAAAGCACTTCCTGAAATAATCTCACCCTCGTTTTTTCCTTCTGCAGGAGGACACCATGGAGGTGGAAGAGTTCCTGAAAGAAGCTGCAGTCATGAAGGAGATCAAACACCCTAACCTGGTGCAGCTGCTTGGTGAGTAAGCCCGGGGCTCTGAAGAGAGGGTCTCGCACCGCACCCCCAGGGTGACACAGGCGCCGGGGAAGAAGCACGGGCAGCTCACTAAACAAAACGTCATTGGAACATTTGTGCTTTGCCGACGTTCAGCCGCCAGTAAAATGAGGCCTGTATGGGATGGGTGTGTGCATGTGTGCACATACGCACATGTATGTATGAGAGGGAGGATGTGATTATTTTAAGTGGATACCTAAAAGCAGTCAAATGCAAATCTGAAATTAGTTTCTGAAACTTGGGCATTTTCCAGAGTTTTCTCACTGAAGTGATTCTGTAAGTAGACATATAACCATCAGACATAACCATTCGGGGGTAAACTGACAGTGGTGAAGGTCGTTTGAGGTGGGGCCAGGTTGGCTTCTGAATTCTTTGGCAGCCTCTCCCTGTGTAAATTCAAGTTCACTGGCTTGAGAAGAAGAAAAGAGCCTGGCCATGTCCCTCCCACGTCCTGAGTCCCAGTCTCAGGACACAGGTGCTTGGGACCATGTTGGAAGTTGGGCCCAGGACTGAGGAGCAGAGTCAGAATCCTTCAGAAGGCTTTTTCTTTAGACAGTTATTGGTTCAGTTGGGAGTGGAGCCACATGTTGAAGTCCTCGGTGTCTTGTTGGCAGGGGTCTGCACCCGGGAGCCCCCGTTCTATATCATCACTGAGTTCATGACCTACGGGAACCTCCTGGACTACCTGAGGGAGTGCAACCGGCAGGAGGTGAACGCCGTGGTGCTGCTGTACATGGCCACTCAGATCTCGTCAGCCATGGAGTACCTGGAGAAGAAAAACTTCATCCACAGGTAGGGGCCTGGCCAGGTAGCCTGTGCCACGGAGTCACAGGGCGTGGAGCCGGGCAGCCTTTTACAAAAAGCCCCAGCCTAGGAGGTCTCAGGGCGCAGCTTCTAACCTCAGTGCTGGCAACACATTGGACCTTGGAACAGAGGCAAACACTAGGCTCCTGGCAAAGCCAGCTTTGGGCACGCATCCAGGGCTAAATTCAGCCAGGCCTAGACTCTGGACCAGTGGAGCAGCTAATCCCCGGAGTAAGAAATAATTCATTTTTGAGCCATTTTGGGCTAAGTGGAATATTAAATGAAGTTCATAAAAGGTGTCCTTCCTAATAATCACAGCCCCCTCTGAAACAGAGCATTCATTCTTCCTCCGGGGCCAGCGCCCAGCAGTAATGGCCTCTTCCTGGGAGCCGCTGGCATTGCTTTTACACAAACTCATGGGAACAACCAGTACATGGCTTTTGTTTTTTAGTGTGTGTGGTTTTTTTCCTGCTTTCTCTTTATTATCTTTTCATTCTCCACTTAACTTGCTGTCCTCTGATTCAGGGATGTTTCCACAATTGTCAGAATTGTGTATGTGGAGGTCTAAATTAAGCGTTTTTGCTGTTTTAAACCCTGAAGTGTTTTGACCTTCAAATGTGCCACAATTATCTTGGTCTTCAAATTCTTTGCTGGTGGAAATGGCTTCCCAGCAAAGCGACGGCCTGTGCAGGACAGAGCCTGATGGGGTTTGCTGGCATCTTTTATACGAGATGTTCTCCACACCACCGTGACCTTTCCTACCCAATTAGCTCAAGTATGAAACCTCTACATGAGATTTCATAGCAAGGAATAAGGGTAGCATGTGTGAAATGCTGGCGGCTCCTTGTAAGGCAGATTTTCTATGCTCCACGAGAGCCTGATCCAGATACTCCTGGCTTTCAGGAAAGTGAACCCTCTGATGCTGCAAATTGAGATTGCTTGACTTCTGGTTTGCCTGGCACGGCCGGGTCCATTCCTTCTTCATTCAAGCGAACTTAAAATGCTTTACCAAAATCCTCTTAGACACAACTCTTCTGTATTTAATTTCACTCTCGTTGCTGACGATCAGGCTATCTCATGCAGCCATCGCCTCAAGCTGCTGCCCCCTCTCATTCCCCTCTTCCCGTTTGCCTTGTGATTTCATGGTTAATGTTCATGAACCAAAGATTAGACTCCTACCTCCCTGGGAGAATCAGGAAGTGAGAGGAAGCAGATTATACAGGAGAGAGTTTTTTAGGATACATTTGGGTACACCTCAGGAAGAAAGAGGGAAGCAGGAAACACAGTTTGGGTAAAGAATGCCATGGGCTTTGTTTTATTTTGTCTAATCAAGTCTGAATAGGACAAGTGGAGATGCACTTGTTAGAACTCTGATAGAAGTTTCTTGCAATCAAGGACTGGGCTAAGTGTTTGTCTCTGTGCCTGGCATAGAGTAGCAATAACTGCACTTACTATTCTCGACACATCAATCAAAGCACTTAGCATATTAATTAATTACACTCACAGCAACCCTAAGAGGTGGGTGCCGTTATTATCGTCTTCATTTTACGGATGAGGTAACTGAGTCCCAGGGTAATTAACTTGCTCCAGGTCATGAGGCCAGGGAGCCCGCTCCAAGCACCAGCCTCTCCCCATGTTGGGATCTCAGGGTGTGTTTGCTGAGAGGCTGGCACTGTGTTAATTGCAGTGGGCATTAATACAAACTTCCAGGGCACTGGACTCAATCTTCCCATTGTCAGCATTGCACCTGTGCTCAGCAGTGGTGGATTTGTGAAGTGGAAGGTTGGCCAGGAGCTCTCATGGGTGAACATTTTCCTTTCTTAGAGATCTTGCTGCCCGAAACTGCCTGGTAGGGGAGAACCACTTGGTGAAGGTAGCTGATTTTGGCCTGAGCAGGTTGATGACAGGTGACACCTACACAGCCCATGCCGGAGCCAAGTTCCCCATCAAATGGACTGCACCCGAGAGCCTGGCCTACAACAAGTTCTCCATCAAGTCCGACGTCTGGGGTAAGGGCTGCTGCTGCACTGAAGTGGTCCTTCCTGACTACAGGAGGGTTTTTTTTCCTGCCTCTTTCTTGCTCTTCCCTTTCTTTTTGTTTTTTTGTCTGTCACCTAGGCTGGAGTGCAGTGGTGCAATCTTGGCTCATTGCAGCCTCTCCTTTCCAGGTTCAAGAGATTCTCCTGTCTCACCATCTTGAGTAGCTGGGATTATAGGCGCCTGCCACCACGCCCAGCTAATTTTTGGTATTTTTAGTAGAGATGGGGTTTCACCATGTTGGCCAGGCTGGTCTAGAACTTCTGACCTCAGGTGATCCACCTGCCTTGGCCTCCCAAAGTGCTGGGATTACAGGTGTGAGCCACCATGCCCAGCCACGCTTTTTTTTTTTTTTAACTGTGTGTTTGGCATGAGGTCCAAATACGGTGCACAGTGTATCTGCTGATTTGTCTGTTAAGTCTCCTCTATAAGCCCCCTCTCTGTGTCTTTATTTCCCTTGCTGTTTATTGAAGAAACCATCCTTAGAGTTTCTTATGTTCTGGATTTTGCTCATTGTCTCCCATGGTGTGATTTAATATGTTCCTCTGACTTCAGTATTCCTAGTAATGGGTGGCTGGATCTGGACAGCCTCATCACATTCAAGTTTGACTGTTTCTCTTTTAGTAAGAGTGGATCAGATGAGATGGTGTGCCCTTCCATCAGTAGATACAAAATGCTTGATTTATTTCCTTCCTTCCTTCCTTTCCTTCCTTCCTTCCTTTTTTTGACAGAGTTTCGCTCTTGTTGCCCAGGCTGGAGTGCAGTGGCACGATCTTGGCTCACTGCAACCTCTGCCTTCCGGTTTCAAGCGATTCTCCTGCCTTAGCCTCCTGAGTAGCTGAGATTATAGGCACATGCCACCACCCCCAGCTAATTTTTGTATTTTTAGTAGAGGCGGGGTTTTACCATGTTGGCCAGGATGGTCTCGAACTCCTGACTTCGTGATCAGCCCACCTCGGCCTCCCAAAGTGCTGGGATTACAGGCGTGAGCCACCACACGTGGCCCCAAAATGCTTGATTTTCTATTGGTTTTTGTTTGTTTGTTTGTTTTGAGTAATTTTTAGCAGTTGCTGATACACAGTGCCTAGATCCAATAGTTTGCTAGGTATTGCCAGATAGGAATTCTCTAATTCTGTCATTCCTATTAAGTTATTGGTGGAAACTTGTATGAGGAGAAACAGTTCCTCATCTGTTTTGTTACTCAGTGGTACAGTTCATATAGGAAGAGCAGGATCAATTCTTCTTTGTTTTTATTTACCAGTTTTTAAAATAACAAATTAATTTCTTTTCTTTTTTTTCCTTTTTGGAGACAGAGTCTTGCTTTGTCTGGCGTGCAAAGTACAGGCTGGAGTTCAGTAGCATGATCTCGGCTCACTGCAACCTCTGCCTCCCAGATTCAAGCAATTCTTCTGCCTCAGCCTCCCAAGTAGCTGGGATTACAGGTGCCTGCCACCACGCCTGGCTAAATTTTTTTGTATTTTTAGTAAAGATGGGGTTTCACCATGTTGCCCAGGCTGGCCTTGAATTTCTGAGCTCAGGCAGTCCGCCTGCCTTGGCCTCTCAAAGTACTGGGGTTACAGGCGTGAGCCACCATGCCCTGCCACAAGTTGGTTTCTTTCTTTTTTTTTTTTTTTTTTTTTTTTTTGAGATGCAGTCTAACTCTGTTGCTCAGGCTGGAGTGCAGTGCAGTGGCATGATCTCGGCTCACTGCAAGCTCCGCCTCCTGGGTTCACACCATTCTCCTGCCTCGGCCTCCCGAGTAGCTGGGACTATAGGCACCTGCCACCACACTCGGCCAGTTTTTTTTTCTATTTTTAGTAGAGACGGGGTTTCACTGCATTAGCCAGGATGATCTCGATCTCCTGACTTCGTGATCCGCCTGCCTTGGCCTCCCAAAGTGCACAAGTTTCTTAATACCCTTCAGTGGTGGCCAATTAGGTTTTTGTTGTCATTGGTGGTATTATGAACTCTCAGATTTATATATATTTGATGTGTTTCAGTCCACTGCGGTTATTTTCCCTGTTGATATTCAGATTGTCTCATCTTTGGCCAGTGGGAACTTCACATTAGCTCCTAGTCATTTTGACATTAACTTTGTAGTTTTCCGTGACATCCACGCCCTCAAATGACAAGATATTGCAGGTTCATTCTGCGCCCCAGGCCTGAATCACCCATTTCTCCAAGGAATCTTATCCTTTAATGGGAAATGGAATTTCAAGGCAATAATCTGAGATTTCAAAACTTTCAAAGATTTCATAAGATTTTTATGAAATGTTTAGAGTTAGAAGGGGCTTTGGAGATAGTCTTGTGCACCCAGAAAGCAGTGGTGGCCAGTTAGACACAGAGCTGGTTGGTCACAGAGCTATGAGTTAACATGGCCAGCTGACTTCCGGCACCAGGTTCCTTCTACCATATATCCCAGCAAGATGGTCACATTACCTAAAAGACCCCACAGGGTCTGAAACTCATCATCTGCCCTCCTCCAGCATGTTTGTGGGGTAGGTTTACTGAGTCTTGTTCTGTCCTGGTCTTCTTTTTTTTATTTTTTTGAGACGGGGTCTTGCTCTGTCGCCCAGGCTGGAGTGCAGTGGAGCAATATCAGCTCACTACAACCTCCGCCTCCTGGGTTCAAGCAATTCTCCTGCCTCAGCCTCCAGAGTAGCCAGGACTACTGGCGTGCACCACCACACCTGGCTAATTTTTGTTTTTTTTGTTTTTCTTTTGAGACAGAGTCTTGCTCTGTCGCCCAGCCTGGAGTGCAGTGGTGCGATCTCGGCTCACTGCAAGCTCCGCCTCCCAGGTTCACGCCATTCTCCTGCCTCAGCCTCCCGAGTAGCTGGGACTACAGGCTCCCGCCACCATGCCCGGCTAATTTTTTTGTATTTTTAGTAGAGACGGGGTTTCACCATGTTAGCCAGGATGGTCTCGATCTCCTGACCTCGTGATCTGCCCGCCTTGGCCTCCCAAAGTGCTGGGATTACAGGCATGTGAGCCACTGTGCCCAGCCCCTAATTTTTGTATTTTTAGTAGAGATGGGGTTTCGCCATGTTGGCCAGGGTGGTCTTGAATTCCTGACCTCAAATGATCCTCCCACTTCAGCCTCCCAAAGTGCTGGGATTACAGGCGTGAGCCACCGCACCTGGCCTTGTCCTGGTCTTCTGATGATAAAGAGCCTGGTAAAATGTCAGAGCCTGGGCTGCTGCTGGGACCATCCCTTCTGAGGTCTGCTGCAGAGGTAACCAATTTTAAATGTAGTATAGTGAAATGCTACACATCTTTAACAGCCATTCTCTTTCGGTTTTCTTTCAGCATTTGGAGTATTGCTTTGGGAAATTGCTACCTATGGCATGTCCCCTTACCCGGGAATTGACCTGTCCCAGGTGTATGAGCTGCTGGAGAAGGACTACCGCATGGAGCGCCCAGAAGGCTGCCCAGAGAAGGTCTATGAACTCATGCGAGCATGTAAGCCTTCCTCAGCCTGTTCTCACGAGTATATATGGGCATTCCAGGAAATTCCAACCGTGCAGGAGTGTGTACACAAAGTTGAAAGTTTTTCTATGAGCTCCATTCCAGTTCTTCAGCAGCAGCTAATGTAGTTATTTGATACCTATTGACCTTTATTTACAGATAAATAGTATGTGCGTGACTTGTCTTTTAAAGCAAAAATGGTATTGATAGATACCAAACCTGGGTGTATTCCTAAATACAGATTCCTGGGCCCTGCCTTCAGACATTCTGCTATAGTAGCTAAGCTCACGAGGTGATTTTTTTTTCAGACGGAGTTTTGCTCTTCTTGCCCAGGCTGGTGTGCAATGGTGCAGTCTTGGCTCACTTCAACCTCCACCTCCAAGGTTCAAGTGATTCTCCTGCCTCAGCCTCCCGAGTAGCTGGGATTACAGGCATGCGCCACCACGCCTGGCTAATTTTGTATTTTTAGTAGAGACGGGGTTTCTCCATTTTAGTCAGGCTGGTCTCCGACTCCCGACCTCAGGTGATCCACCCGCCTCAGCCTCCCAAAGTGCTGGGATTACAGGTGTGAGCCACCACGCCCAGCCACAAAGTGATTTTTATCCAGTCGTTTTATACTAATTACATATATGTTATCTGTACTATGCATGCACAGGATGTTTTCATCTATCTTATAAGGTATTTATATGGCCATTTCTTACACTGTTTTCCCACACGTCTTTCCATGTCCATATATTCAGATCTCTCCCTCTCCCCACCTCTTATTTACATATAGCTGCCCAGTACTCCATTAAATGATTTCACTCATTCATCCAGTCCTCTTTTGATGTGCATTTGGTTGTTTTACACATTTGTTTGGTTTTTGCCCTTATAAACAAAGCAGAAACAAATATTCATGTACACGAATCTCTGGGCACTTTGGCTGGTATTTCTAAAAGTTGAACCATTGGTTCAAAGAACTGTGTGGATTTTAAATTTTGATACATTTTACCAAACTGTTAAAAAAGGTTGTGCCATTGTATGCTCCAGTCAGACGCATATGGGAGTGACTGTTCATGGTCCCCAGTACTAGGCTTTGTCAGTCTGTTTAGTCCTCATGTTAGTCTTATTTTCATGAGAATTTCTTTACTTCAGACTTTAATAACCATGAAGAAAGAACGAGATAGAAGGTGAGCTGTTTGGCTTAGTAATTTTCTACACCTACTAGAGCGGGGCTGGGAAAAATATATTTGTAAATGCAGTTCTTGCTGTCACTGTCTCTCTGGGGTTTTACAATCCATATTCCTGGCAGCATCTAACGTCTTTTCAAATTCTTAATGTCTATAACAGGACATGATGACATTCATCATTTTAACTTGTTGCAGCAAAAGATGGTTAGCAGGATTGGAATGTTGCTTTCATTCTAGACTTTTCCTTGAGAACTGCTAGCCCCATATTGCTAGCCAGATCTCATGGATGGTCTGACTTGGGTTTCATCTATCCAGGTTGGCAGTGGAATCCCTCTGACCGGCCCTCCTTTGCTGAAATCCACCAAGCCTTTGAAACAATGTTCCAGGAATCCAGTATCTCAGATGGTAAAGTACCCGTCCCGGGGTACCTGCAGTGGGGTGAAAGGGCGGCCGTGTGGGACTGCAGCCTGGGTCATTCAGTTCACTTCCTGGTGGAAGTTCACAGACCAGCCTGTCCTGAGATCAGAAAGCTAGGCAGAGGTGTGGAGTGTTTTGCTCTCTTGTCTGCTGCAGCCCTGCAGAGTTCTAAGAAATGCTAAGGGCTGTTTCTCCGGCATCCACGTGCCTTTTCTTTAGTTGTATGCAGATGAGCACTGTTATCTCACAAAGAAAGAGAACCACCACACCAAGCCAACACCAGTACTGATGGCTGCTGGATTTTTGTTTCTGTCCCTTTATGATTCTTAGAAGTGGAAAAGGAGCTAGGGAAACAAGGCGTCCGTGGGGCTGTGAGTACCTTGCTGCAGGCCCCAGAGCTGCCCACCAAGACAAGGACCTCCAGGAGAGCTGCGGAGCACAGAGATGCCACTGACGTGCCTGAGATGCCTCACTCCAAGGGCCAGGGAGAGAGTGGTATGTCCCCCCCTTCCCCCAACCCCACTGCTCTTGCCCTCCCTGCGGAGGCTACATTCAGGCCAGCATAGGCCAACGGGAAGCTGTGAATGGAGCCCGGATAGAAGGGCAGCCACAGCCTTTGTCAGTGGTTCAGCTTCGGAAGGAGGAAGGTTCTCCTCTCCCCACCTGCCTCCTGTCCCCTCCCTCCGAGAGTCCCCAAGGAGCATAGGCTTCAGCGGTGAGTTCAGTCCCATAGGCAGAGGTGCTTCTGAAGCCCGTCAAGGAGCTAGCCCATCTCCCACCTGTTACCCACGGCATCTGTGGTTGCTGTCTCAGAGCAGATGCAACAATAGTAAGCACCAGGCTGCGTGATGAGCAGCTCACGGTGAAGGCACTGATGTGACAAGCTCGCTGCAGCCAGGTGGAACCAGGACACGCCCGGGGACAGAGCCCGTGTCCTGCTGGTCTCTGGGAAGAGCTTCTTTCTGGTGCCGTTGCCTGGGCGAGCAAGGGAGTTGGGATCAGCTCAGGAGGGGTCTCAAGACACTAGCAAAAATAATAATTGCCAACATTTATGTAGTGTGCCTACTACAGGCCAACGCTCTGTTCTATGTTCGTGGTTGACCCCCAGAACCAGCAGTCCAGCTTCTGCTGCAGACCAGCTGAACTAAAGCATTGAGGAGTGTATTAGTCTGTTTTCATGCTGCTAATAAAGGTATACCCAAGACTGGGTAATTTATAAAGGAAAGAGGTTTCACTGACTCACAGTTCCACATGGCTGGGGAGGCCTCACAATCGTGGCTGAAGGCGAATGAGGAACAAGGTCACGTCTTACTTGGCGGCAGTCGAGAGCTTGTGCAGGGGAAGTCCGCTTTATAAAACCATCAGATCTCGTGAGACTTACTACCACGAGAATGTGGGAGAAACCGCCCCATGATTCATTTATCTCCACCTGACCCCGCCCTTGACATGTGGAGGTTATTACAATTCAAGGTGAGATTTGGGTGGGGACTCGGCCAAACCATATTGGAGGTGTGGGGTAGGCCAAGCATCTGGGTTCATAGAGGATCCTGGGGATGGCAATGGTGGATCCATTCTAATGGACCGCAGACTGGGTACATGTGAAGGGACTGGACAAAGCCCTACTTCTTGAAGATTTATGGTGGGATGTTTACTGACAGCAGAATCTATAAACCTGAGTTTTCTTTATCACGTACTCTCATTAGTAAAAAAACAAAAAAACAAAAAACAACTGAACATGCAGCCCATATATATGGTATATAAAGTATGTACGTCCACTACTATAGGAGTATACTGTGTATGTTATGTACCAAAACTCACATTTAAAAGGCTTGCATGCTAAATAAGTCCAAATTAACAATACTTCCCGCCCTGCTGGGTCATCTCGCTCACCCACTTGGAGGTTATGGCATATATAGACTCTCCAGAATCTTCCACCCTTCCTCCTCCTGTCGGTTTTCCTGATTTCAGGTGGCTGAGCAGCAGGGAGGAGAGGCCTCTGTGGGAACGCTGTGCTTATTAAGAACCCAGTGATCAGCAGTCATGCTCATTTATGCCCGTCAGTTTCATCTGAGGGGTATTTTGATAGTGATCTCTTGGTGAGCCGAGGGTGTCAATTAACTGCTCAGTGCTGAAACTGAGTGGCGCATAATTCATTGCAATTTCACTCTCCTGGCCTCCTTCCACTAGATTAAAGTTTTGGGAGGGCTTTGGTGTTCCCTGATTCAGATGTCCCACGTGCTGCCTTGGATTCTGATAAATGCACACTAGTACCTCTGTTCTGAGTTACAGGTGCCAACAGAAAACCTCTTCTTGCAAGCTGGCCTCCGAGGGAGAATTCTGTTACTCACTAGCAGGAGCTTGGCAACACCAAAAAGATATCCTTTTTTTTTTTTTGAGACGGAGTCTCACTCTGTTGCCAGGCTGGAGTGCAGTGGCATCATCCCGGCTCACTGCAACTTCCGCCTCCCGGGTTCAAGCGATTCTCCTGCCTCATCCTCCTGAGTAGCTGGGACTACAGGCGTGTGCCACCACACCCAGCTAATTTTTGTATTTTTTAGTAGAGACGGGGTTTCACCGTGTTGGCCAGGATGGTCTCGATCTCTTGACCTCGTGATCCGCCCGCCTCAGCCTCCCAAAGTGCTGGGATGACAGGCTTGAGCCACCACACCCGACTACCAAAAAGATTTCCTATGAGCTATGATTCATATTTAAAGAGTGCCCATTAAAAAACGGTTGGCCGGGCGTGGTGGCTCACACCTGTAATCCCAGCACTTTAGGAGGCCGAGGTGGGCGAATCACAAGGTCAGGCTCCCATGGCACAAGCTGGGGGCTGCCCCCACCCCACACTCCCCAGAGTAGCACCCAAGCATCTGGGCTCAGACATGCCTGGATCTTATAACCGGCTCTGATGCCACCATCCCTGAGGCCAGGCAAGTCCCTTCTCTCAGCCTGTCCTCAGCTTTCTCGCTTGTAACCGGGCTACAGCGCTGTTGTGAGAATGCAGATGACGTTGTAAAGGTGAAGCACGTGTCTCGCTCCTTTCAATAAAGCCATCATTGCTGTTAGGATTGTCATTAGGAAAGGCTTTGGGCTGGGTGTAATCCCAGCACTTTGGGAGGCCAAGGCGGGTGGATCACCTGAGGTCAGGAGTTTGAGACCAGCCTGACCAACATGGTGAAACCCTATCTCTACTAAAAATACAAAATTAGCCAGGCGTGGTAGTGCGTGCCTGTAATCCTAACTACTTGGGAGACTGAGGCAGGAGAACCGTTTGAACCTGGGAGGCGGAGGTTGCAGTGAGCTGAGATTGCGCCACTTCACTCCAGCCTAGGCAACAAGTGAGACTCCAACTCAAAAAAAAAACAAACAAAAAAAAACGCTTTGATCTCTTTCCCTGAAGATGGGAACAAAAAGCTGGATGGCCCTGGCCTCTTCATCCCTGCACTAGTTTAAGGCAGCAGCCCCCCCACCCACCCACATCACTCTCTGATGAGTATAAAAACGATGACAGGGCCAAAGCAAAGGGTCAAAACCTGTGGCTCTCCTGCCAGCCAGCTAGCCGAGAGGCCTACGAGGAGCTCTGGGAATAAGGGGCTGTGTCCCACAGTGAGGAAGGGACAATGGGCCATTATGCACAGGAGATAAGAAGGGATGACCTTTGACAATTTTTTTGTTTGTTTTGAGATGGAGTCTCACTCTGTCTCCTGGGCTGGAGTGCAGCAGTGGCGTGACCTCAGCTCACTGCAACCTCTGCCTCCCGGGTTCAAGCGATTCTCCTGTCTCAGCCTCTGGAGTTGTCTGGAGTTGTCAGCTCTTCCCCTTGCGTTTCAGATCCTCTGGACCATGAGCCTGCCGTGTCTCCATTGCTCCCTCGAAAAGAGCGAGGTCCCCCGGAGGGCGGCCTGAATGAAGATGAGCGCCTTCTCCCCAAAGACAAAAAGACCAACTTGTTCAGCGCCTTGATCAAGAAGAAGAAGAAGACAGCCCCAACCCCTCCCAAACGCAGCAGCTCCTTCCGGGAGATGGATGGCCAGCCGGAGCGCAGAGGGGCCGGCGAGGAAGAGGGCCGAGACATCAGCAACGGGGCACTGGCTTTCACCCCCTTGGACACAGCTGACCCAGCCAAGTCCTCAAAGCCCAGCAATGGGGCTGGGGTCCCCAATGGAGCCCTCCGGGAGTCTGGGGGCTCAGGCTTCCGGTCTCCCCACCTGTGGAAGAAGTCCAGCACGCTGACCAGCAGCCGCCTAGCCACTGGCGAGGAGGAGGGCGGTGGCAGCTCCAGCAAGCGCTTCCTGCGCTCCTGCTCCGCCTCCTGCGTTCCCCACGGGGCCAAGGACACAGAGTGGAGGTCAGTCACGCTGCCTCGGGACTTGCAGTCCACAGGAAGACAGTTTGACTCGTCCACATTTGGAGGGCACAAAAGTGAGAAGCCAGCTCTGCCTCGGAAGAGGGCAGGGGAGAACAGGTCTGACCAGGTGACCCGAGGCACAGTAACGCCCCCCCCCAGGCTGGTGAAAAAGAACGAGGAAGCTGCTGATGAGGTCTTCAAAGACATCATGGAGTCCAGCCCGGGCTCCAGCCCGCCCAACCTGACTCCAAAACCCCTCCGGCGGCAGGTCACTGTGGCCCCTGCCTCGGGCCTCCCCCACAAGGAAGAAGCTGGAAAGGGCAGTGCCTTAGGGACCCCTGCTGCAGCTGAGCCAGTGACCCCCACCGGCAAAGCAGGCTCAGGTGCACCAGGGGGCACCAGCAAGGGCCCCGCCGAGGAGTCCAGAGTGAGGAGGCACAAGCACTCCTCTGAGTCGCCAGGGAGGGACAAGGGGAAATTGTCCAGGCTCAAACCTGCCCCGCCGCCCCCACCAGCAGCCTCTGCAGGCAAGGCTGGAGGAAAGCCCTCGCAGAGCCCGAGCCAGGAGGCGGCCGGGGAGGCAGTCCTGGGCGCAAAGACAAAAGCCACGAGTCTGGTTGATGCTGTGAACAGTGACGCTGCCAAGCCCAGCCAGCCGGGAGAGGGCCTCAAAAAGCCCGTGCTCCCGGCCACTCCAAAGCCACAGTCCGCCAAGCCGTCGGGGACCCCCATCAGCCCAGCCCCCGTTCCCTCCACGTTGCCATCAGCATCCTCGGCCCTGGCAGGGGACCAGCCATCTTCCACCGCCTTCATCCCTCTCATATCAACCCGAGTGTCTCTTCGGAAAACCCGCCAGCCTCCAGAGCGGATCGCCAGCGGCGCCATCACCAAGGGCGTAGTCCTGGACAGCACCGAGGCGCTGTGCCTCGCCATCTCTAGGAACTCCGAGCAGATGGCCAGCCACAGCGCAGTGCTCGAAGCCGGCAAAAACCTCTACACATTCTGCGTGAGCTACGTGGATTCCATCCAGCAAATGAGGAACAAGTTTGCCTTCCGAGAGGCCATCAACAAACTGGAGAATAATCTCCGGGAGCTTCAGATCTGCCCGGCGACAGCAGGCAGTGGTCCGGCAGCCACTCAGGACTTCAGCAAGCTCCTCAGTTCGGTGAAGGAAATCAGTGACATAGTGCAGAGGTAGCAGCAGTCAGGGGTCAGGTGTCAGGCCCGCCGGAGCTGCCTGCAGCACATGCGGGCTCGCCCATACCCGTGACAGTGGCTGACAAGGGACTAGTGAGTCAGCACCTTGGTCCAGGAGCTCTGCGCCAGGGAGAGCTGAGGGCCCTGTGGAGTCCAGCTCTACTACCTACGTTTGCACCGCCTGCCCTCCCGCACCTTCCTCCTCCCCGCCTGGGCTCCCTGCTCCATCTCTGTCCTTGAGTTTTATCTGTGGAGTTCCTGCTCCGTGGACTGCAGTCGGTATGCCAGGACCCGCCAGCCCCGCTCCCACCTAGTGCTCTAGACAGCTCTCCAGGCCAGGTGGGAAAGGCTGATGTGGAGTGTCGTTTTCATTTTTTTCTCTCTGGAGCCCCTCCTCCCCTGGCTGGGCCTTCTTCTTCCACTTCTCCAAGAATGGAAGCCTGAACTGAGGCCTTGTGCGTCAGGCCCTCTGCCTGCACTCCCTGGCCTTGCCTGTCCTGTGCTGAAGACGTTTCAAGAACCACATTTCGGGAAGGGCACGCACGGGCATGCACACGGCTGGTCACTCTGCCCTCTGCTGCTGCCCGGGGCGGGGTGCACTCGCCATTTCCTCACATGCAGGACAGCTCTTGATTTGGGTGGAAAACAGGGTGCTAAAGCCAACCAGCCTTTGGGTCCTGGGCAGGTGGGAGCTGAAAAGGATCAAGGCACGGGGCATGTCCTTTCCATCTGTCCTCTCCACATCCCCAGAGCCCAGCTCTTGCTCTCTTGTGACGTGCACTGTGAATCCTGGCAAGAAAGCTTGAGTCTCAAGGGTGGCAGGTCACTGTCACTGCCGACATCCCTCCCCCAGCAGAATGGAGGCAGGGCACAAGGGAGGCAGTGGCTAGTGGGGTGAACAGCTGGTGCCAGATAGCCCCAGACTGGGCCCAGGCAGGTCTGCAAGGGCCCAGAGTGAACCTTCCTTTTACACATCTGGGTGCCCTGAAAGGGCCCTTCCCCTCCCCCACTCCTCTAAGACAAAGTAGATTCTTAAAAGGCCTTTTCCTTTGGAACAAGACAGTCTTCACTTTTCTGAGTTCTTGAGGCATTTCAAAGCCCTGCCTCTGTGTAGCCGCCCTGAGAGAGAATAGAGCTGCCCTCGGGCACCTGCGCACAGGTGAGAGGAAAGGGCCTGGCCAGTCCTAGTCCTGGCTGCACTCTTGAACTGGGCGAATGTCTTATTTAATTACCATGAGTGACATAGCCTCATGTTCTGTGGGGGTCATCAGGGAGTGTTAGGAAAACCACAAACGGAGCCCCTGAAAGCCTCGAGTATTTCATAGAGCACGCCTGCCATCTTCTCCCCGAGGCTGCCTCAGGCCGGAGCCCAGGTACGGGGGCTGTGACTCTGGGCAGGGACCCAGGGTCTCCTGGACCTTGACAGAGCAGTTAAGTCCAAGAGCAGTGGGCAGTTGGCCACCCCCGAGGCTTCACGCCGGGAGAAGCCACCTTCCCGCTGCCTCATACCGCCTCGTGCCAGCAGCCTCGCACAGGCCCTAGCTTTATGCTTATCATCTAAACTTGTACTTTATTTTTCTGGTAGAAATGGTTTCCTCTGGATCGTTTTATGCGGTTCTTACAGCACATCACCTCTTTGCCCCCGACGGCTGTGACGCAGCCCGATGGAGGCACTAGTCACCGACAGCGGCCTTGAAGACAAAGCAAAGCGCCCACCCAGGTCCCCCGACTGCCTGTCTCCATGAGGTACTGGTCCCTTCTTTTTGTTAACGTGACGTGCCACTATATTTTACACGTATCTCTTGGTATGCATCTTTTATAGACGCTCTTTTATAAGTGGCCTGTGCATAGCGTCCTGCCCTGCTCCCTTGGGGCCTGTGGTGGCTCCTCTTCTGCTTCTCTGGGTCCAGTGCATTTTGTTTCTGTATATGATTCTGTGTTTTTTTTTTTTTTTTTTTTTGAATCCAAATCTGTCCTCTGTAGTATTTTTTAAATAAATCAGTGTTTACATTAGAATCCTTGGCAGATTGCTTCGGCCTGTGATCCTGCCCTGTTCTTCTGAGCCTGTGTGGTGGGGGGTCCGGGACGTAGTGGGTTCTGGTTTCCCGATGGGGCTGGGGCCCGGCATCAGGTCTTACAGAGCAGAATGGTGGCAGGTTGCCCCCAGCTGTCCAGGGCCTCTGCGGCCTGGGTGCCCACAGCCATCTTTCAGGCATTTGCCCTGCTATGCTCGGACCCTTCCTGTACCCTTGGCACTTACCTGCCGGCAGCCTGGCCCCACCAGCATCACTGGGAGTGGGCTATGCCACCATACAAGCCACATCTGACTGGCGGTGTCAGGCTGTCGCAGTGACGTGGAAGTGGGGTGAGGAGGTCACGTCCTGTGCTCCTTGCTGGCTGAGGGCAAATCCCTCCCCACGTGCGCCTGTTCTCTCTCCACCTTTCTGCCCTAAGCCCCCAGGTGCCTTTACTCACGCATGTTCCTTGAGCCAGGTGTCTTAGATCTTTGTATGGATGAGGAGGAGCGGAGGTGTGCTGGCCTTCAGGGCCTGGGAAGGCCATCCCAGACTGAGCCCCACCGCCCTTTCCCGGCTCAGTCCCCACCGAGCTGACAGCTTGGAAAGGGGCGGTTGGGAAGTGAGTAGCACCCTCTGATAATGGTACTGATCAGGCCAGCAGGTTTGTCAGGGGTGCAAATCCTGCTCAGCAGAGCATATGAAGATCACAACTCGGTGAAGCTCCACTCGAGAGACCTGGAATGAGATGTGCTGTGCGGCGGGTGACAGGTGGAACTCCAGCCGGGCCGGGACTGGTGGAGCCCACTGCGAGCAGTGCCAGGCACCAGATTCTCCCCCTCTCATTTCACAGGGACAAAACCAGGCTGGGGCCCCCAATTTCCT
This sequence comes from Nomascus leucogenys, assembly GCF_006542625.1. Lineage (NCBI taxonomy): Eukaryota > Metazoa > Chordata > Mammalia > Primates > Hylobatidae > Nomascus > Nomascus leucogenys. Next base: position 107,008,129 of record NC_044388.1, read on the forward strand.
TGCCGGTTGAACCACAGCTGGCCACCAGATCCACCAAGCCTGGGGCTTCTCAGGGCTGTCCTTTGAATGGCTGCTCCTCCCAGGTCTGAACGAAGACACAGGACAACTCTGGTGACAGCCACAGCTGGTGGCCGCTTCCTCGTGTCAGATGTGGACAGTCACCCCGCCCTCCCAGCGCTAAGCGCTGAGGCTGTGTGTCCAGAGTCAGCTTCTGCACGTGAGGCCAGTTGGTCACACTGGGCCAGTGTGGAGGAAGACGCCTCTCATCTCCCAAATGGGGATCTTTCATGGTTGTCACCGGAGCTTATAAAGCTTAGTTTAGTCTAGCCGTTCTAAGACAGTGGTTTCTTAACCTTTTCTAGGTCACAAAACCTCCTGAGAACCTAATGAAAACTGGATCCCAGCCCCAGAAAAATGCACCTGTGTGCACACACCCAGCAGTTTCCAGGTCATTGCGAGTCCTGCCTTCGAGGTCCATTGTTATTATTTACAAAACACCAGCCTAAGGTATTAGACATTTTCTTAAAAGGCCAGGCAAGGTGGCTCATGCCTGTAATCCCAACACTTTGGGAGGCTGAGGTGGGTGGATTGCTTGAGGCCAGGAGTTCAAGACCAGCCTGGGCAACATATACCCCATCTCTACAAAAAATACAAAAACAAGCTGGGTGTGGTGGCATGCGCCTATAGTCCAGCTACTCAGGAGGCTGAGGTGGGAAGATTGCTTGAGCCAGGAGGCGGAGGTTGCAGTGAGCTATGATCATGCCACTGGACTCCAGCTGGGGCAACAGAGTGAGATCCTGTCTCAAAAAAATTTTTTTTCTTTTTTTTTTTTTTTTTTGAGACAGAGTTTCGCTCTTGTCTCCCAGGCTGGAGTGCAATGGCACAATCTCCGCTCACTGCAACCTCCGCCTCCTGGGTTCAAGCGATTCTCCTGCCTCAGCCTCCCGAGTAGCTGGGACTACAGGTGCACGCCACCATACCCGGCTAATTTTTGTATTTTTAGTAGAGACGGAGTTTCACCATGTTGGCCAGGATGGTCTCAATCTCTTGACCTCATGATCCACCCGCCTTGGCCTCCCAAAGTGCTGGGATTACAGGCGTGAGCCAGCACGCCCAGCCCGCCACTTTTTTTTTTCTCTTTTTTTTTAAGATGCAGTCTCGCACTGTCGCCCAGGCTGGAGTGCAGTGGCGCCATCTCGGCTCACTGCAAGCTCCGCCTACCGGGTTCATACCATTCTTCTGCCTCAGCCTCCCAAGTAGCTGGGACTACAGGCACCCGACACCACTCCTGGCTAATTTTTTGTATTTTTAGTAGAGACGGGGTTTCACTGTGTTAGCCAGGATGGTCTCGATCTCCTGACCTCATGATCCACCCGCCTCAGCCTCCCAAAGTGCTGGGATTACAGGTGTGAGCCACCATGCCCGGCCAAGCCCACCACTTTTTTTAACGAGAGAGTTTTTGTTACTGTCCTCCTCTGACAGGCGAGGAAGCTGAGAGGCTCAGAGATGTCAAGCAGCTCGGCCAAGGTCACACAACATGTACCAGCCGGTGCCTACCACGGCAGCCTAATTGGTAGACAGTGCAGACAGCCCCAACAGGACCAGGAGAGAGCTGTGCCCAGGGTCAGATTCTTCCCTCCACAGTGGAAGAGAAGGAGCCAAGTATTACAGCCAGCCCAGCTCCTTGGGCCGCAGAGATCATTTCAGGAGGCCTTCCTAAACGGAGTGCCCTGGGGAAACAAACTCTAAACGTCCTCGTACAAGAAGACATTAGATGAGACCAGGCTGACCACAGTGTCCCTGTCAGCACTGCCCTCATCCCTGGGGGTCACCTAACGTCTTGCTCCCCTGCCCCCACACTCCAGTTGATATCGCTGCTGTAATCAGGGAAATCTCTGAGCTCTTTTTCTGGGAGGGCATTTCCGAGGGGCCAAGGAGCTGTGGATTGGAGGAGCACCAGCAGCACAGGGCACGCCCCTGCTCCCTGCCCAGAAGCTGGAAAGTACCGTGTCAGGTTTGGGGTCTTCAGCGAAATCTGTCAAGCAGCATCTTTGGCACTAGGGCAAAGTTAGGACGAGGTGGCTTCCCTCTTGATGACTGCGGCAGCTGTCTATGGCTGACTGCCCCCAGGAGCCTGTTTTGTTTGGGGTTTTTTCTTAAATATTTTTATTAATATTTCAAACATACAGGAAAAGACAAATATTTTCCATTCATCTTGATAGCTAAATACTTTTAGATCTACACACCAGGATGAAGACGGCCTTGTGTCTTGGATAAATGTAACGAGCAGATGCTGGCAGCTCACAGGTGCTCTGGGCTGGAGGAGTTAGAACTGCCGGGCCAGGTGGAGTGAGCCAGCACCGCTCGGGGAGCTTCATCTCTCTGGTTCCAAAATAAATGTTTTCTGGAGTCTCACCTTCACCCTCCTGGAGAGGGGTAATCTTACCTGTGGAGGAGAGAGTGAGGGTTGAGGGGGTGCTGGGGTGGCATGAGAGACCCAAAGACCTTGATAGACACGGTGGGCTTGGCACCGGAGCACGGAGTTAAAGAGGAGGCTTAGCCAAGCCCAGCGGGAGTTGATTTGACAGCAGTGCCCTTAGCAGCTTGATTGTTCGGATTTTCAGGGCTATTGAGCTCAAGTGTACAAGCAAACTGGAAAGAAAAGCTTTGTTGGGTTTTTAAAAATGATAAAAGTATAATGACAGCATATCCACTGCTTTGAAGGCGTCCCCCGCCCCCGTGTTCTTTATCTCAGGTTTCTCCATCAAGGTTAATCTAATCCTGCTAAATTAACAACCGGCCAGTGCATCCCCAATGAGCCCGTGGAATGTGCAGGGTGGCTCAGCCTTGGTGTTCTCTAAAGTACTGGCCGTGGGTGGCTCCTTGCTCAGGGTGCAGAAGTTGGCAAGTGACGAGTGGCCAGGGGACCTTGCGTCAGGGTGTCCCTCTGCCCTCAGCCTGCTGTGTTTCACCCGGTCTCTGGTGAGCACATCTCTGGCTGCTTTGCGTGAATGAGCCAAGGGAAGGATATATCTAGCTTACTGCCTCCCCCTCCCTTGAGCCAAGCAGAATGGGGCGCGTGAGCATACCTGCGGTGAACGAATCGTCCGTTCACCCTGTGCCAGGGCAGTCCTTACAGCAAGGACCCCAGGGATGTGTCTGTCCCCATCAGTGTCATGTTAGCAAGCAGTGACAACATCCCTTTGCAGGAGGCATCCTGAACCACTCCGTCCTCAGACAGTGACAGAGTCCAAGAGAACAGTGTGTCCCACCCCACCCACCCCCACCTGCCTCAGGAATCATTGTCTTGTCCCCATCACAGCAGCCCTAAGACTCAGGGCACATGCGCCAAGCCTGGGGGGCTAGTTTCTGTGTGGGAAGCAGTGGGGAAGCGGTGAGGAGCTCCTGGAGAAGGCGGCAGCTTTCATACCGGGTGATGTTCTGACTCCAGTGTTCTCTCCTGTCTCAGCACCCATTCTGCTCCCCAGTCAGGTTGGTTCTTTGTGGCTCAGATCTGTCACCCTTTAATGAAGTGGCTTTCTAGCTGCCAAGGATTGAGAGCTGCTACTGAGGAGTATAAGTCACTAATAGCATGGAAAACACTGTGAAATACTCCAAGGTGCCAAGCTGGGCCCAGCCCAGTGTGGTTCTAAAAGGCTAATAAAAATCCACCAATTAATTGTGACAGCTCAATGGGAAATTATTCAATTGTGAACAGGGGCAAGCTGCAGCTCGAAAGGAGGAGGGGAGGGGTTGCCATAGTAACATCAGTGTAAGTTCTCATCTCAGCAGCGGAAGCCAGCCCGGGAGTGAGCAGCATCCGACCGCCGCCTCTGACATGGGATGGGATGCAGGAGACACCAAAGGCGCGTTTGAAACGGATGCTCTGCCTGGCCCCGGGCCTGCAGCCACTCCCAGCTGAGCATGGGCTCTCCCCAGGGCAGAGAAGTTGTTTTCTAAATGTTCCTTGCTCTTAGGAAACCTGGGAAGGAGCAGCCGAGTGGAAGTGAAAAGCACATGTACTGTGTTCCTCCGCCCCTTTGACCAACTGCCAGTTACGGGGATCTAGAGGAGGGGTGTTTGGGTCCAGTCAACAGGAGCTCCATCTCCCAAAAGGCAAGGCACCCAGAACTCAGACTATGGGGGAGGCCAGCATTCCAGTATGGTTTTGCAGTTGTCACGACTTTTATTTGAAAAGATACACATGACATATTCTGATTTTGAACATGTGAAATGCAACCTTGCTATAGCAAAAACGGATTCCTTTCCAATGCATCTCCCAGGAGACTCCTGGCCAGGCTAACACTGGGCTGCGGAGAAGGGCAGCGGTCAGAGGGGCAGGGAAACCACAGCAGGGGCTTCTTGCCAGGGGGATCTTGTGCTCATGGGATGGAGAAGGGGATCGGGTTCTTTTTTCCCATTTTTAACTTTCAGAACCATCCTCTGTACCCAGTGGAATGCACTCATTTGCACTCTGATGTCAGCCACAGTCGTCCCTATAGAGACTGTCACAACTTTGATTACCCAACTGTAAGCACTCAGCCCGCTGCCTCACTCTGCTATTCATACTCATGGCCCAGCCACAGCCTCAGCTCCGTGCCCCTGGGGCTGGGGGGCTGCTCGGAGTCAGAGCCCCAGGGGAAGAGAGAGGCTGGGATGATCGAGGCTCCAAGACAGCCTCCTTTTTGACACTGCATAGTTTTTCGCTTCAGCAAAGTTGGAAATCAAAAGCACACACCTAACCCGTCCTACCGTGGATCGTTCATCGTAACCATGCCTACATCATCTGGGTGTCGTGGTCTTTGAGTCTGGGGGAGAAGGCAGGAGTGAAGACAATGGGGGTGAGTCCAAGAAGCAAATCCTTCCAAGGTGTCCTGGCCCTTCACCGCCGACCGAAGCGGAAGCTGAAGCCGCCTTTCTTCCTGCTGTAGCCATTGAGCTCCTCAGCCAGGTTCCCTAACGGGCCGCTGGCCTTCTCCCCCGCAGCACGGAGGAAGCCGGTGGCCTCGCTGCCTTCATCCTGCCTCCCGAAGCGGAATCTGCAGCCAGCATGCTCTCTGCCCGATGTCTGCAGCCCCCTGGTTATGACAAGCAGGGCCTGTGGCTGTGAAGCTCTCAGCCACCGAGAGGAACCCCACACGGAATGGGGTCGGGGCCCCGCGGCCAGGTCGGCCCAGCGTTCTCCGGCTCCGAGGCCACCCATGGCGTCTGTGGGCTGTCTTCTGTCCAGTAGAGGAAAGCAGGTGCCCAGCAGCAGGAAGAGGAGGCAGACCAGGGGGTAAGGCCTCACCATCTGACCCAGAGGAAAGAGAGGCAGAGTTACAGGCTGCACATGTGGCCAAGCGCAACTCACCAAAATGTTTCCCCGGGACAGGCCGCCAGCATAGATGTGAGCAGGGGGCTCAGCTGAGACCGGCTTCCGAGCAGTGCTGGGACTAGGCCACTGTTTTATTAGCAGGGTCAGGAGGTGATCGTACCAATTAAGCAGGTTCTTCTCCTGCAGTCCCCACGATCTGCCTGCCTGGGCAGCTTAGCACTGTAAATCCACTGCTGCTGGGTGGCAGAGCAGTGCCCAGGCAGCCCCGGGACAGTCAGTGAATTTATGCTCATTTTTCTCTTACTATAAAATGGCCGTATCATTGCAGAGCCAGGGGGTGGAAAGTTAAAAGCATCAATCTCCCTTAGTTTTCAACTTGATAATAAATGGGTCTAGCTATGCTGTTTAGCTGGGACATCCTGCTAATGTCTCTTTCACGTGGGAACGAGTTGCTCCTGAAAGCCAGAAACAGATTGGATGGTCCTGGCCTAATTCGGACACCCACCTGGGAAGGAGCGTGTGGACGCCGCTGGGGCCTGGACACCGTAGGTCTGCCAGGCTCTGAGCTAAGAGCCCACACATGTGATTGTACTTCATAGTATTCCTGCTTGGTAGGTCCTGCCAGTGGCCACTTTTTCAGGCAACAAAACTGTCAGAAAAACTGAGATTGCGCCCAGGCCACACAGCCAGAAAGTGGAGGCTCTGAATTCATGATTCTAATGGCCGGACGGCTTCTTCAAGAAACATACATATCTGCTAGGTCCTCCCAACCCTCCTATTTCACAGGGGTGGCGTCGGTCTCAAACAGCTGAGGTGACTTGCCCCAGATCTCATGGCCTTATCAGTGCCAGAGCTAGAGTTCAATCGCAGATCTAACTGGGCTTGACTCAGGAAGGTGTGCCCTAACTCCCTACTCTGTACTCCACATGGCACTCGGGGGATCTGAAACCCAGCCTCCTGGAATGAACCTGCCTTGGTAACACTTGCTCCCTTGTTTGGCAAAGGAAGCCTTTTTGACAATGACTGCGGGGGAGCTGGAGCTGGCTTCTCTGCTGAGTCAAACTGAGGCTAGAATAGAGAGCACCAGCCCTGGAGAAGACAGTACAGGAGTCCCCAGAGCCCTTTCCAGAAATGGCTCCCTTGAACACATTTCAAAGAAGCGAGCTCAGCCAGGAAGCTTTTAAAAAAATAATAAATGCAACCCCAATTTCTACCCAAATCCAGTTCTTCTAAGCTCTTGTCCCCCAGGGAGGGAGTGACCTCTCTCACATGCTGCCAGGAAAACCTTTCCATCAGGGCGCAGGCAGAGTGGGGGCTTCCACGAGGTGGCTTTCTGCAGGGGCCCAGCCCCATTCCTTCCTCCCCACAGGAAGCACTTTGCTGACTGCAATGTGGACCAGGGACCATTGCATCCTGGGAGCCTCTGGGTGTCTAGAAAGGAGACACCCTGACACAGAGCAGGCCCTGAGTGGCCCTTCACCCCTTTTAGGGATTCTTACACCCTTTCAAGAATCTGGTAGAAAGTGGGGATGCTCATCACTGGACGGGGGCCCCAGCAGGAGTCAGGGCTTCAGGCCTCACAGCCAGGAAGCGGCAGGAAAATCACAGGGGTGAGCCTGGGTCCCAGCCCTGGCAGGGCAGCCGTGACCAATCTGTGCTGCTCTGGGCTGTCGGCAGGTGAGGCTCTGGTGTCCCCTCTCCGGGCCCTCCCTCCCTGTGCTTCTGTGTGCCCTCTGACTGCCCATGCCCGGCTCCTGCCCGGGCAGGGCCTGAGCTGGAGTTCCTGCTGGGGACAGGGCTGCTGTGCTCACCGTGTGGCTGGGACTGCTCCCAGGAGGGCTGGCTGGTGGATCGCTGGGCTCCGGGGCTGGGCTGGGCAGAGCTGCTCTGGGTCCTCGTCCAGGAGGCATGGCCCCTGGGCTCTCCCTGCTTTATATGGCCCGCGGTGTGCTTGCTGCTGTGCCGACTGCCTGCTGCACATTCCTGACCCTGGGATTCCATTGGGGACGCCGGTGGTGAAGGGGGCAGTGCTGACTGCGTTGATAAAGAAAACCCAACACAGGATGTGGTCTGATGAGAGGGCAGGCGGGCTGCCCTTTGGAGGAGAGCGGACAGCATCATTAACTGCAAATTGCGGGCACAGACCCTCGAGTCCCTTGGCGGGGGTTCCAAGCCCACCCTTCACCCTAAGGGTCCTGCCTTTGTTGGGTCGGCACCTCACGCTCCGGAGAGGACATGGGGTGGGTGGACATCTACCCCTGACACACCTACTGCCTAGCTTAGCAGGATGGCTCTCATGGGCAGGAAAGCCAGAGAAACCCATGAGGCCCGTGACAGGCACAGGGCTGTGCAGCTAAGCCAGGTGCACCTCCCTGGCAGGTGGTGCCCTCAGCAGCCTGTTATCCAGGAACCAACCAGGGCGGCACGGCAGATGCCCAGGACAGCAGTGGAGCATTTGCCTGTGGCCCCCAGCCCCTCCCGCCCCATGCCGTGGGCGGCCCCCCACTGTCGCCGAGGGTCACCTCTGGGAGGCCAGCAGGAGGACCCAGCCTCTGCTCCTCGTCCGGCAGAGATTCTCCCTCCACTGAGAGCAGGCAGGGGGGGTGATGAGGCGCCCCCTCCCCACCACTGTTGGGAACTGAGCACAGAGGACCTCCCCCATTCCAGGGGCCCTCACCCAGCTGACCTACCCCTGCATCCGGGGTGCTGGGGGGTCAGAAGTCGTGGGAATAGAAAGCCTGTGGACACTTCCCCAGAGACCTGAGGAAGGCGCTGGAATCGATCCCTCTTCAGGGCTGAGTGCCCAGGTTTGGGCGGAGGATCTGCGGATTGAAGCCGATGACAGCTGTGCTGACCAGAACTGACTTCCATCCCCTAGGCCGGGGCTGCCTCCGATGGCCTGAGGTACCCCTGTCCTGTGTGTGCGTGCGTGTATGCACCCACATGAGTATGTGCACACGTGTGTACACGTGTGTGTGTGCTCGTGAGACGGGAGGTGTGGTGTCCTTCTGTCTCCCTGGTTAGTGCTGGTTGATTCTGACAGTGGGTGCTGGTTATCCATGGGGCACCACCCAGGGTGGGTCCCTAGTGCGCTGTTAGCCTGGACCGGATGCCTGCCCTCTGGGTGCCTCAGTGCCCTGTGGTGTAAAATGAGGTTTGGGTTCCCAAGCTGTGCGTTGCAGAATTCCTCAGGAATGGCCATGGAAGTTGGGGAAGGCAACATGGGGTCCAACCCCACAGGCACCCCTCTGTCCCACAGGCACCCCTCTCCCCTACAGGCCACCCCTCTGCCCTACAGACACCCCTCTGCCCCACAGGCCACCCCTCTGCCTTACAGGCCACCCCCTCTGCCCACAGGCCACCCCCCTGCCCCGCACAGGCACCCCTCTGCCCCACAGGCCACCCCCCTGCCCCGCACAGGCACCCCTCTGCCCCAGGCACCCCTGCCCCACAGGCACCCCTCTGCCCCACAGGCACCCTCTGCCCCACAGGCACTCCTCTGCCCCACAGGCACTCCTCTGCCCCACAGGCACTCCTCTGCCCCACAGGCACTCCTCTGCCCCACAGGTACTCCTGTGTCCTGCACGCGCCCCTCTGCCCCTCAGGCCAAGCCCCACTTTCCTGTGTTTGACGTGTTGGGCTCCCAGAAAAGGTTCTGCTTTGAAACCACTGGGTCCCAGAGTCCTTTTTCAGGACGGAGGTCTGTGGCTCTGAGAGGTGGCCACAGAATGTCCTGCATGTGAGGGGCTGGTCTGGGGTGGGAGCAATATTGGGGTGAGGATGGGGGTCCCCACATGGCCCACATATTCCCCAGCCTCAGGTCCCTGCCTGCCCCCATTAGACGGGTGCCTGGAGCCCAGTCAGGCGTTGGATTTGGCACCAAACCTGCTGACTCCAAGGACTTGCCTGGTCCCCTCCACCCCTGGAACTCCTGGACAGAAAAATTGCTTTCAGATGCCCTTCCTGGGCCCCTGGAAGCATCTGGGTTCCCCCACCTCTTGAGCAATTGGGGGTGACAACTGTGCCACTGTTTGCCACCACCAGCCGAGATAGGCAGGGTCTGGGCTGCCTGGACGCACAGGGTGGCCGGGGCTAGATCAGTCCAAGAGTGGCAGTGCCCATCGGGGGCTTCCAGCGCTGGAGGCTTTTTCTGCTGTCGGGTAAATGTAGGGAGGCGAGGCGCGAGGGTGGTGGGGCTGGTGGTGCAGGAAGCTGCTCTGGGGGTTGAGTCAGTGGGCCACCCTCGAAGCCTGTGGGGTTCCCTGGGAAGCTGTCCTGACACAGGTCCAGGCCAGGTCCCCGCACGGCCAAGCTGACCAGCAGCCCCTGCCTGGAATTCTCAAAGTGAGGAGGCTGGGACTGGAGTGACAGTGCCTGGTTGTGCTAAGCCCAGGCCCTGGCCTCGCAGACCTCTCCCTCCCAGCCCCCTTTAACCATGTCACTCCCGAACTGGGTTCCGCACCCGGCTCAGCCACAGCTAGCCCCCACCTCACTGAGCTTCTGATTCTCCGCCTGGCTGGGGATGACAGCAGTGCCCGTGTGGTGGGGTGGGGTTGTCGGGGTGGCATGGTGCCCACCAGGCAGTGTTCACTGCTGCTGCTGGGGAGGGTGCAGGCTGGTGGCCCCCATCTAAGCCCGGGTCCCCTGGGCTGTTGGCAACTGCTGCTCTGGTTCTGCTGGCCGAACTCCTCCTGCCCTGGGAAGCCGCTTCCCATGCTGTTGGGCATCATTTCTCGCGTAAAGGCATGAACCCTTGTGTGAGGACCTCTGTGACTGAGTCCTTCAACCTTTCCAGGAGCTGCCTCAGGTTGGTCTGGTGGTTGCCAGAAAGGGGTTGAGTTGGGGACACCTGCACCTGGGGTGGGTGTGGCACGTGAGGAGGCAGGTGGCCATGACTGTGACTTCTGTGGCCTGGCTCAGGAGTCCCATCCCCAGGTGTCTCCACCTCTGCCCCTCCCACCTTTGCCCTTCCCACCTCTGCCCTTCCCACCTCTGCCCTTCCCACCTCTGCCCCCAACCTCTGCCCCCTCCCTCTTCTACCCGCCCACCTCTGTCCCCCCACCTCTGCCCCTCCCTCCTCTGCCCCCCACCTCGGTCCCCCCACCTCTGCCCCCCGACCTCTGCCCTTCCCTCCTCTACCCCCACCTCTGCCCTTCCCTCCTCTACCCTCCACCTCTGCCCCCCCCACCTCTGCCCCTCCTCCTCTGCTCCTCCCTCCTCTGCTCCCACATCTACCCCCAACTCTGGCCTCCCACCTCTGCCCCCCCACCTCTGCCTCTCCCTCCTCTGCCCCCCTACCTCTGCCCTCCCTCCTCTGGCACCTCCACCTCTGCCCCCTCAAGCTGTCAGAGCAGCGGGCATTGTGCTGGCTGAGTGAAAGTCCATGGTGGAGGGAAGAGTGGGATTCGTGTTCTGTGAACCTGGACTTGGAAACCTCTGGCTGCACAGGGGGGTGTGAGACTCCCCGGCTGCCCGCCCCCGACAGGTGCCAGACGGAGGCTGAGCACAGGGCAAGGCCACTGCCACTCTTTCTACTGGCCCCGTGCGGCACCTCCAGCACAGGCACTTGATAAATATTGGATTTTATTAAATAAACTCCGGGGATTGTTTTATCCGTAAGCCTCAAATTGGTTTTATGAATAAATAGCCATTGGGGACTGCTCATTCAATAAAGTGTCTCAGTTCCTTGGAACTCTAGCCCCAGCCACAGGAGGAACCCACGGGATAGTTTATCACCCCAGGGACCCGGGAGGGATGCACCGATGGAGCAGGCCCTGGGTTCATCCTCCAGGGCTCAGGCCCCGGGAGGACCAACCCTGCTGGGCGCAGCTTGTGCAGGAGGCAGGCCCTGCGTCCGCCTGACCAGGCCCAGGCCATCTTTGCAAAGCCCAGAACTGGCCCAGTCAGAGGGTCTTGAGCAGCCCCGGTGGGTCCAAAGCTATCTGGGAAATGCCTTTTGGCTGCTCTAATGAAAATGGTGGCTGGGTGCAGTGGCTCATGCCTGCAATCCTAGCAATTTGGGAGGCCGAGGCGGGAGGGTGGCTTGAACCCAGGAGTTCAAAACCAGCCTGGGCAACATAGCTAACACCCCGTCTCTACAAAAAGTAGAAAAAAAAATTGCTGGGTGTGGTAGTGCGCACCTGTAGTCTCAGCTACTCGGGAGGCTGAGGTGGGAGGATCGCTTGAGCCCAGGAGTTCGCCGCAGTGGGCAGTGATTGTGCCACTGCTCTCCAGCCTGGGTGACAGAACAAGACCGTCTCTAAAAATAATGATGAGAGGAGTTCAGGGGAGACAGAGCGAGAGGCAGTCCTGGAACACGTGGGTATCTGATCCACCCAAGCTCTGACATGAGGCATGGAGTTGGGCTGGAGGCGGAGACCGGAGCTGGGTAACCACGAGACTTTATTAAAGACAGAACGCACAGACACCAAGTGCCCACAGCCTCGCCTAGCGACGCTCCCATACCAGGCTTCCTCCACCAGTCGCTGTGCTGGCCCTCTGAAGCCCTGGCCAGCGCTGTGTGGCCCGAGTCAGACACACCTGTCAGCGCATGGGGGGCCAACGTGGCCAGCCTTGGGCCAGAGCTCCCGACACTCCCTACAAATCCCACCGAGGCCCGACCTGAGCCCTCTGGGTTTGCCAAGTCCTGCCGGCTGCTTGGGCCACACAGTTTGGGGACACCCTTGTCTCTGAAAGCAGATGAAGAAATGGAGGCCCTGGGGAAGCCCGGTCCGCTGAGGCCAAAGCTTAGCGTCCTGTCTCCTTGTTCTGGGTTCTCTGTGTCCCCTGCTGGGTCCTCCTGCCAGTGCATTGCTCCTGAAGTCACAGGACGGGGGTCTGTCGCTGGCCACGGGCGTTCTTCATGTCCCCTGTCCCCCCCATCTCACACAGACAAATGGTACCTCTCCTCTTCCTTCCCCTCCCTGGAGCCATGGTTTGAGATGGTTCAACAATCCTCCAAATCTCTGCCTGCTCAGACACGCCCCTGGGTGACGGGGCCTCCAGAGACCCTGGCTCCCAGCTTCCAGGGCTCTGGCCCCAGCCAAGCCAGCCAGAGGTCTGTGTGGATGAGGACAGGTGGCAGGAAGGGTAAGGGGGACCAGGAAGAGGTGGGCACTGGCGATACAGCTTTTGTCCCAAACATTATAAAACTGATTTACACGCAGCTGCAGGGGAAAGCCATTTGAGAACGGCTCACAGCTCTGTTCCTTTGCTGTTCTCCAGCTGAATGTGCTGAGGCCACCAGCATGGAAACCAAGGTTCCTTCCATCCTCTGGACCCTGGTGCTCAGGCAGTCAGCTGGGTGGCCTTTGGTGTCACTCTCTGAGATGTGTGCGAAGTTTAGGGGAAAGGAGGAAGGCCACTGGCTGAGCCACAAAATCTACCTGTGCACGCAGAGAGGCAACGGCGCAGGTGTACCCCCTCCAGGTCCCAGTGTGGCGATGCAGAGACCCCTCCCACTCAGCTTACTCCCCTCAAGTGAAGCAGCAGGAGGAGGCTCAGTCAGGCGGCATTGTGGGATGGAGGGCCGCAGGCATCCACCCTCAAATTGGGCCCCAGGGGACAGGGTTTGGGGCCCGTGGGTCCCAGGCGACCCTGTGCACATGCTAGCCCTTGGCCTGGTCACTCAGCCCATAGGTCTCGAGCTGTCCCTCGCCCAGGGCTCTCCCAGCATCCTCATCCTCCTGTCTCAGATGACAGCCATTTGCACTGGTATCAGACTGTAGGCTCTGCAGGGCTAAGGTGAGAGGCTGTGGCCCGGAGCAGGTGCGCAGGGACCGTTTTTCCCCAGTGCCAGCCTTTGAAGGTGCCCCTGGGGAGGGTGGGACCAGTGCGCTGGCCTGGGCCCTCCCCACCATGTCAAGCTCCGTGCCCATTCAGCCGGTGCTTGGTAGGGCCGTGTGCCCTCTCCTGGTCTGGGACAGGGCCTCGTGCTCTAGGGCAGTAACAGGGCTCTAGAAGGGACAGGCATCTCCAGTGCAGCCAGCCACTGAGGACAGATGCTGCCTGGACCTGGACCACAGGCTCCCAAAGGCCACCTCCACCTGCCCCCGGCCCCTCGCCAGGCTCCAGCCATGGTGCATCTGTTCCGCAGCCAAGCCCTGGCACAAGGGCCCCGGTGCCTCCTGCTGCACCCACACATCTGTGAGTCCATTAACTTCACACTCACCAGGAGTCTGTTTGATGACACATCAGAAAGCGCTGGCACTTTCTAAGCAGTCGCCGGCATGGGGAGGCTGGTAGCTCCCGCCTGGGGCCTGTTGGTGGGGGATCCTGGGATGAGAACTCGGGTCCCACCCCAGCCCCTGCAATGTGACAGGGTGTTCTGGAACCCAGGTGGTCTGGGTGGGCTCCCTTGGCTTCTAGATGGTGGGAAGAGGAGCCGAGGAGGGGTTTCCCTTTGAATCTCGTGTGGTCATTTTACCCAAATCTTGCCCCTCGTGGCCCCGCACCTGGCCTGCTCCATCCACCACCCCGGCCACGCTAGGCTGCCACTGCCTGATTCTTGGCTGTATCTCCGTCCAGCTGAGGACCAAGAGGGCAGGGACCAGGTCCTGTCCAGCACTCAGGGCAGGCTGGACCCACGGCAGAAGGAAGCGCTGCAGACATCTGCGCATGTGGATGACCTGGTGGCGCTGGAACAGACGCCAGGTCACACGGCCTCTCCCACCGCCCCCCTAGTGGTGCTAAGTCAAATTTATTGTTTTTTAAGCACAAACTTCAGTGGGAGGGGAAGGGAGAACGGAACCCCACACCCCCCAGGCACCTGCCATCGGGTGTCCTTTGGAGGAAGCCACCTCTCCTTCTGCCCGAGGAGAGGCTGCTAGGCAGCTCCCCAAGGCTGACTCCAGCCCTCTCGGAGGCCCCCCATCAGGAGGCCTTGGAAAAACCGCCCTGCATCTGGGCCTGACGCAATGCACGCGGGTCCAGGGCTGCTGAGCAGACAGCTGAGGACCTGACTCCAGCCCTGCCCTTGGGGCTGCTGGTCCTGGGAGCCTGCGGGTCTCACCCCTGTGTGTGCGCACACAAGGAGCGGGGATGACAGCGTGCTGGGTGTTGGGAAGATTCAACGAGAAAGTGTCCAGGTGGTGCCTGGTCTAGTGCCCCAGTCGCCTCGACCCCATTTGCCCGGTGAGGTGGTCCCTGTCCCTTGACCACTCGCCGGGCCTGGCCTGGGTCCAGGTGGCCACAGTCACTGGCAGGGGTTGGCCTCCCCGTGGAGACAGCCGCCTCAGGGAGGGGGTCACCGCCCCCAAGGCCCTCCCGGGAGGCCTCAGGACCCTGGAGTCCCTGGGAAATTGGTGGTGGGGTGGTACAAGCCTCATTCCAGCCCAGAAAACCAAGAGCTTCCCATTAGCACAGCCCAGACTCATGGTGCAGGGCCCCACCCACATTCCAGAGGCAGGAGAAATGGGATGGCAGCCAGGAGGACAGCTGGGAGCTGGGTGGGGGATGGGTTGGGCCTCATTTGAGACAGAGAGCAGGTGGGCACAGCAGATAAGGGGACTGCAGACCCCAGGCCTGCCGGGCCACAGGGTGGGTAGCCTCCAGGGAACTGGCCTCAGCCTTGGACTGTGGGTCCCCAAAGGCAGCAGCTCCCCGTCCTGGCCTCAGGGCATGGTAGGGTGGGGCCACCCAGCCCACAGCCAGGCTGAGGCCCTTGGGGGACAGGTGGGTTCTCTGGGCACCAGGGAAATGGGGGTGGGGGTTGGCATTGGGAGGGCTGGAGGATACTGGGCTCAGACCTGACCTCAGAGAGACCTGACATTCCCCACCATCTGCTAAGAGGACTCCAGGGGAGCTGTCTGCCCCCTGCTCTCTGTCCCCGTAATGCCGGGTGTTTGGGTGGGCAGAGCAGAGGGCTGCCTGGGGCAGACTCCACCATCCTGGCCAGGGGACGGCAAACAGCACAGGAGCCACAGTGGGGGCAGGCAGGAGTTGGGGTCATCAAGTTTGCCGGCCCCCATCAGCAGAGGCAACAGGTCAGTTAGCTGCCAAATGGAGGGGGTGGGGATGGTGAGAAGGTGATGTGTGACTTCACCTGCCCACGGGGCTTCGTGTCAGGGATGGCCCGGCCCCTCCCTATTGGAGAGTGGGTCCGCCAGGCACAGGTGGGTGGAGAACATTCACAAAGGAGTGAGGTGGGGTCAGGGATGGGGCGATGGGGACCAGCAGGGCCAAGGGCAAGGTGCACTAGCGGTCCTCCCGGACCGGCCGGATCTTCATCTCGGAGAACTTGAGTGAGTACTGCCAGCCGGTCCAGGAGGACCACTCCACGCCGTCGGCATAGGAGGCGTGTGTACCGCGCAGGTACTGCCCATTGAGGTTGGACGTGTGGCAGTTGCGGTACCACCAGGCGCCGCGGTAGAAGGCGGCGCAATTGTTCTCTGAGTGGTCGCTGTCACGGTCCTTGGTGGTGAACCTCATGCCGCTGTGCTTCAGGAGGGAGTCGCCTGCGCAGGGGTGCACACAGGTGTGGGCAGGGGGGCACAGGTACGCCCACTGGTGTTGCATGTGTGAGCAGACACCGAGACACTGCACGTGAACCTGGACGTGAGTGCATACACGTACGCACGTGCTCTCACACATACACACTGCTGTGCACGCGTGCACGCACACCTGCCCCTCCACACTCGGGTGTGTCCATGCAGCTCACACACACGCAGTCCCTCCTCGGGTGTGCCTGGGGCTGCCCCTGGGTCTAGGCGGTCTCCATCCCTCCCCCGGCTTTTCCACATTCCCTCTCCTGCCTCCCCCTCCTCGGCCTGAGAGGGGGAGCCCAGCCCATGGGGGTCCAGCCACCACACTTTGGAGACCCAGCGGACCGGAACCCCGGGTCTCCTGATTCCTGGCTCTGGGCTCAGTTTCTTCATCTGCAAAACGGGAAAACACTCCAGCTCTGCTGGCTTCGCCTTGCAGGGGTGAGGACCAAGCAGGACTTGGGGGTGGAGGCAAGTAGCCTTGACCCTGACCCCAGAGGGCCGAAGGGCATAATTAACATTATTATGAAAAAACGAACGGTAGATTCACAGAAGCTCATTTTTTATGACATGCAACTGAATCAATTGATGAAGACAGGGATTGAGGAATCCTTGGTAAGGAAGAAAATTTTCCCTTTTCTGTCTTGTTCACTCTTCCAATTTGAAAAATTTATTACTTAAAAAAAATTTAGATTGGTTTCAGGCCTCTGATTGTGATGTGGGGTTGGTAGTTTATCAATATTTGTTATTTTTCAAAAACCTGATTACTTTCAAAGGGGGAAAAATCCATTAGCCTTCATCATTCTGGAGGGCAGGACCTCCCCCGTCCTCCATCCTCCCAGGCTGCCCCCCTTCCCCATCCCTGCCGCAGCTGGAGCCTCACCTGCAGTGCCGGAATAGTCAGCCACGGTGAGCGGGTACCCGTCTTCCTCAGGGTCCACGGAGAACAAGCCCACGCCGAAACTCCCGTAGCGGGCATAGGCCGTGCCATTCTCAAAGTCCTCCAGGTCCACGTGCAGCTCGTAGGCAGCCTGTGTGGTCAGGGCGTGGACCCTCTTGAGCCCTGAAGTCGGGGGGAAAATGGTGGGAGAAGCTGAGGGGCGTAGGAAGCAACTCCCCAGGGAAAAATGATAAATGACAGCTGAGCTCATGCAGTTGGGGACGGAAAGGGACAACCACCAAGTGCCTGCAATCAGCCCTGGGCTACCTCCTTCTTCCTGCAGGCCTGTGTTGGGCAAGCCACTGAGGACCGACAGTTTTCATGTTTGGTTTTCTCTGTTCCCTTTAAGTGGAGCTGTGATGCTTTTCAAACGTTGGGGCTCTGAGCTGGTGGGAAGACTGCAGGAGGCGGGAGGAGGTGGGGGTGACAGCACCCTTACCCAGACTTCAGCCAGAGCCAGACAGGATCCAGTGTTCCCATTTTCCTAAACCTGGCCTCTGGGCCTTTGCACATGCTGTTCCCTCTCCCAGGGATGCTTGTCCCTACTCCTCCTCACTTGGTTACCTTCTGTTCATTTCTGGAAGGCTGCCTGACCTCCCGTCAGCATTGAGGACCTCCTCTGCCAACACATGTGCCCCTGTGGGTGTTTATCTTTCAGGGTCCCGGCTGCCTATCTTGTCAGTTTCCCCGCCAGTGTGGAATTCCCGTGAGAGTGGCGTGTCCGACCCAGCCACTGCTGACCCCAGTGCCTGGGGTGGGGCCCGGCACAATGGTGCTCACCCAGCGCTGGCTTAGTGGATGGGAGGCAGCAGACGGCACCCTCACCCCTCTAGGCCCGCTCTGTGCCCCCATCCCACTCTCTCCCTCCTGCTATCCCCGCCCCACCTCAACTCTGCCCTGCCCATCCCTGGGGTCTCATGCCAGGCCTCCCCTACCATACACACACATGTGCTCAGACTCCCAAGGTGCTTCACTGCTGGTGTGGTTACACTTGATTAAGAGGGCATTTAATGAAATGATTTACAAGTTAGTAGCAGCGAGTGGTATTCCATCCGCTTCTCCCTCCTGCCTGCCTCTCCGCGGCTCCAAACCTCCCGGGGTCAGTGTGTGCCGGCTGGAGGCTGTGCAGATCCTCCCCCATCCTGCCCGGACAAGAAGCCTTTGGTCCCAGTCACCAGGTCCAGGGACCAGGAGCAGCCGCTGTGGGAGGAGTCGCAGCAAAGCTGACCACACGACTCACGTTCCTCCCTAAGGAGCTGCCAGGCACGGGCTTTGAGAGCCTAGGGTCTGCACCCAGTGTCCCCACCTCCCTGACTCTCCTGCTGCTGAGTCTCAGGGCAGCCGCTCTCCCTCTCTGGGTCCCAGCTCGGCTAGCACAGGGCTGATGTGAGGGGCCAGGAGAGCGTCATACACAAAAGGGCAGGCGGGAGGTAATCATGACGACAGCTGCCACCTGGACGGCACTCCGAGGGCCCAGCACCGTTCTCAGCCCTTCGTGCAGATGAGTGAATCCAGTGGAATTAGAGTGAGTCCAATTTAATTACGGAATCTCTGGGCAGCTCTTCTGTCAGGGCTGGCCCACTGCACACATTATCCAGGTGCTGACTGCTGCTTCCCTAGGCCCCGGGGAAGGAGTGCCTATTACTCCCTATTTTATAGGGGAGGAAAATGAGGCCCAGGGAGGTTAAGGAGCTGGCCCAGGTCACGCAGCTGCTGAGTGGCATTGCTGGGATTTGAACCCAGGCAGAAGGGCCCCGAATCCCTGCTGCTATTCAGACCTTATGCAGAACAAATCAGATGATGCAGGAATAGGGAGAGAGGGAGACCGGCCCCCCGGGGATGCTGGAAGATTCCTTTTCCCACCACTAATTGGCCACTGGGGCCCAAAGGCCACCATTAGCCACTCCTCTGGGTTGAGTGACAATTCATGAGCGGTGTCCCGGGGGCTGCTAGGCAGGACGCCCGAGGGAGGGGTGGGTGGGGACCTGGGGCCTGGGCCCCTCTCCGTCCTTCCTCCAGTCCACACCACCTCCTCCCTCCCTCGCCTCCCTGCCCTTGCTCTTTGGCTTTCTCCAGCTCTCCCAGCTTCTCCCTGGCCTTCCGGGACCACCCCCAGCCACGTTAGCTGTTCTTCCCAGATTCCCTGGGCCCCCGATCCAACTCCTTCACCAGCTCCCAGCTCAAATTGCAGAGAGCAAGAAAGAGGGCTGATGGCTTGAAACAGACAGGAAACCATTAAGACCCTAAACTTAACATGGCCACCCCAGTGGACTTCCGGCTGGACTAAAGCTGTCAACCTAAAACAACACTAGAAAAACAGAAGAAAAGGCCAGGCGCGGTGGCTCACGCCTGTAATTCCAGCACTTTGGGAGGCCGAGACGGGCAGATCACGAGATCAGGAGTTCGAGACCAGCCTAGCCAATATGGTGAAACCCCTGTCTACTAAAAATACAAAAATTAGCCGGGCGTGGTGGTGGGCGCCTGTAGTCCCAGCTACTTGGGAGGCTGAGGCAGGAGAATCGCTTGAACCTGGGAGGTGGAGGTTGCAGTGAGCTGAGATCATGCCACTGTACTCCAGCCTGAACTACAGAGCGAGACTCCGTCTTAAAAAAAAAAAAAAGAAAAAGAAAAGAAAGAAAAACAGAAGAAAAAAATAGAGGAGACTTAAAAAAAAATAAAACTAGGAAGGGAAGGAAAGGAAAGCAGGGGCTAAAACCCAGAAAAGATAGGAAGAAAAGGGTGGCAGAACTGAGTGCATAAACATCTTAACTTTCTAGGAAATAAATAATAACATGATCCCAAAAAAGAAAAAGAAAAAGCTGAAAGACAAATGGCCAGAAGTTAATACCTATCATGTGTTGGGCAAATGATCGATAACCTTAATATATAAAGAGCTTCCATGACTCAATAGGAAAAGACAAAGCACTCATTGAGAGGGGATGGGGAGGGTGGTGCCGCAGAGGAGGGACGGGCGCTGTTGACATTCCTGTCAGGGCTCGTCTGCAGGATGCTGGAATCAGGACCTGCTTAAATGCTTCCTCCCGCACCATCTGCAGCTGCTGATAGATTTCAATTAAGATACCATGAGCACGGGCATCACCGCTGCTCCAGGGGGTGGGTGGTGGTGAGGGCATGCCTCGGCCCTGCCGCCTTGTCCTTATCTTTACCCCCAGCTTGGGAAGCCTGAGGCAGGGTCTCCCTGTCTCCCCTCCTTCCACCCACCAGGTTCAGGGATGAGGCAAGCTTGGTTGGGCGCCAGTGTGTAGACCCTGCTGGGGCTCCCCGACCCCAACACACGCAGGCTTGTAACAAGGGACCTCCCTTTCCTGAGCCTCAACTTACTCATCTCTAAAAGGAGGGGACGACAGCAGGGCCCCCAACTAGGTGGGTGTGAGGCTTTGGGGACAGTGCATGGGAAGCGTGTAGCTCGGTGCTCAGTGGGTTGGGGGTCAGCATGGGGTGTGGGCATGAAGTCCACACAGAGTGTGACCTTCCCAGTTGTTGGCAACCCTTGGGGACCAGGGCACGGCAGGTCGGAGAGGGCCCTGCCCTCGTGGGCCCGGGTGAGGAGGGGGCATGGGTGGCAGATCTTGCCCAGGGGCCTCCATGCACACAGAGGGGCGGCCCTGCCTCGCCTCCCCAACCCTGCCTTTGGGGCCCCCGACCCCCCATCTTCCAGGGGTGTCACTGAACATCCTCACAGGCCTGGAGCCCTCCTGACCCCGGCTGGTGCCCAGACCTGCGCTCTCAGCCTCTCAGCTGGTGCTTCCCGCCAGCCATGCTGGCCCACCCTCTCCTTCCCGCCCAAGCCTCCCCCTACCAGCTCTGACCCTGCTCGCTCGCTCACAAGGGAGTTCCTCAGATGTCCTCACCCTTCTCATCCTCTCCCTCCCTCCCACCCAAGGCGCCCCCTCCGCTGCCCCCCCCCCACCCCCGAAGCTTGTGGAACTCCCTGGATGTCCGCACACACCTGGGGGGCTTAAGTGCAGGAGGACACTGTGGGGCATTCGAGGCCGCCCAGATGACACACGTCCCCCAGCACCCGTGCGTTTCATGTATATTCAAAACCTGCAAGGGAGTGACTGCTCCCAGGGGTACAGCGTTTCCTTCTGGAGTGAAGAAAAAGTTCTGGACCCAGTGGCGATGGTTGTAATATTCTGACTATACTAAAAACCATGGGGTCATACGCTTCCACACAGGGAATTTTGTTGTATGTAAATTATATCTCAAGAACAACCAGAAAAATCCACCTCACTTCAAGCCATAGCCACTTCCCAAATATATAGGTAGATAGGACCTCAAAGTTGTGATTCTTTCAGGATATTTTGTTAAGATAAATACTTTGTTTAGGTAAATGAAGTTTTGTTTGGAATATTTTGTTTAGATAGTTAAATGTTAAAAAAAAAATTTTAAGGACTTTCAAACATTTTAAAATACTGAGTGAATTTAAAGGTAGGTAATAATATTGACAGAATCTTCTGAGCTCTGACTTTGTGCCAGGCAGGGACTGTGTGTCCCAGTGGCAGGAAGGCGTGCAGTTGCCTCCAGGCCCAAACAGGAGCCCTGGCTGGGAGCACCACTGGCCACTCTTGGGAGTTCCATGCCTGGTGTCCCGGTGCCGGGTCCTCCTCTGTCCCCCCGCTGCCTGGGATGCTGCTGACCACCTCCCCAGGCTTGCTTGATTCAGGACAGCCAGCAGATCCCAGGGCGACCCCGGCAGGAACTGGCCTCCAAGCGCATGTGGGCAAGTGTTCAGCCTTTATGAGCACTGGGAGCCCACCCACGCCGACACTTCCGTTGGCAATGTCTGGCCTCACTCCTTCTGAATGCCTGTCACCTTCATGCATGACACCTGTGAGCTGGCTCAGGTGTGCCGAGGCCAGGGAAACCCAGCCTAAACCCACACAGCCCAAACCCATTCAGGGAGCGGCTGGGACCCAGCTGTGTCTGGAAGGCATGCGGAGGAGGCCCGCCTGGGCCGGACGGCGGGCGGGATGCTTACCTAGCCAGTGCTCCCCGGTGAGCCTGCCGAAGCCGTCTCGGTACGCGTCCCAGCCCCGGAAGAAGTTCACGGAGCCGTCCTCCCGGCGCTGAAACACCTGCAAAGGTAAGATGGGGATGGGGCGTTGGCACCGACCATCCCAGGACTCACAGCCCACCTGGGCCCACCCCGCCCAGAGACTCCCCTCACCCTGCTTCTGACCTGCCGAGGGCAGGGGCCTGGCTGCCCACTTCCCCCAACAGCTCCCGGCCCCGGGGCCTGGAAAACAGCAGGGGCTCCAGAGCCCCGTGGTGGCTCGAGGTGGGATTGACCAAATGCCCACAGGCCCCCAAAACGGCTCCTCAGGGAGGAATTCCAGGCCGGGCATGGTGGCTCATGCCCGGAATCCCAGCAAGGAAGGCTGAGCCCAGGAGTTCGAGACAACATAGTGAGACTCCGTCTCTACAAAAAATTTAAAAAATCAGCCAGGTGTGATGGTGGATGCCTGCAATCCTAGCTACTTGAGAGGCTGAGGCAGGAGGATCCCTTGAGCCCAGGAGGTTGAAGCTGCAGTGAGCTGTGATCGTGTCACTGTACTCCAGCCTGGGCTCTCTCTCTCTCAAAAAAAAGGTTGGGGGGCGGGGGGGGTGGGCCGGGCACAGTGACTTATGCCTGTGAGAACTTTGGGAGGCTGAGGCAGGATAATTGCTTGATCCCGGGAGGCGGAGGTTGCATTGAGCCAAGATCATGCCACTACACTCCAGCCTGGTTGACAGAGCAAAACTCTGTCTCAAAAAAAAAAAGGAATCTCGGTGGGGTGGAGGAAAACCGGCTTTGGGGGCATCTCCAGCACTTTGCTCTGGGTCTCACTTTCCCCAATGGTCAAATAAAGCGGGGGCAGGGTCTTAATATCTTTTTCCAGGTCAAAACAAAACTGAACAAAAGTCTATCCTCCAGTTTTTAAGAACCAAGAGCACCCCCCACACACCCCAGGCTTGGCCTCCAGAGCCCTGTCCCTCAGTAAGCCCCCCTTCCCCAAAACAAGCCTGGGTGGGGGTCGGGGTGCTGGGAAACCGGAGTCCAGGCGATGGCTCAGGGGAAGACGAGGAGCCCACAGCCAGCAGGGTGTAACCTGGGTACCAATGAGCGCCTGGGCTGCCTCCGTTCTTCATTTTAATAACATTCTTGATTTGGGAGTCAGGAATCCCACCGGTTAAATTGCTTTGAAATAAGTACCACGCTGGTCCAGGCCACAGCTGCCTGGAGTATTTACAGGATCCGCTGACAATCTGTCCCGGCTGGCCTCCCCAGCCCTCCCAGCCCTCTTTCTGTTTAACAAGCCTTTTCCTGCTTTATTCTCTGAGGCAGCTCCCGCGGCCCGGCCGGCCTCCATCTGTGTCAGAGTCTGATGTGTTAGAGATCTGGCTGCGGCACCGGCGAGCTGCCAGTTTCATTACTAAGCAGCCTGATTTCAGTCGCTCGGAACTGCCCGGGTGCCCGGTCTGACCCGAGGCGTCTGCCGTGTGAGCGTTCGCCGATGCTCTGAGCCCTCGGGGACGGATGTGTCCGTCATGGCGTTTGGGCAGCTCTGACGTCAGGGAGCTGGAGGGAGATGACACCTCCTTTTTCGTGCTTTGCTGCCTCAAACCTGGCCCAGCTCTGAAATCTGAAAGTCCTCAGGAGTGACCGGCTCGGGGCGGAAGGAAATTTGATCAGGCTCAGGGAGATCTGAGGAGCGGTGGAGAGCTGTATTGATGGCTGCATATTGGGACCCAGAGCACGCACCTTTTCAAAGGCCTAATCCTGGCAGAAGCTCAGGCGCTCCCCTGAGAAGGCAGCGGGCAGTAGGAGCCTGTTTCCACAGGAGGAGGGGAGCTAGAGGGACCGGCAGGCCCGAAGCCCCCTGGGATGCCTGGCTGGCATTGGCCGTCGGCTGGGCCTCTGCCCTGGAGACTGGGGACCTGGGCATGCTCAGTGCTGAAGGAGTTCCATAAAGGAGTTCCTGAAGGCAGGGGAGCCCAGTGGTTGTGGATCTGGGTTCCAGAGCCCCGGCTTTGCCTTAGAGAGCCCTGGAGAGTCCCCACATCTCTCCGGGCCCCAGCACCCACGTCTGTAAAGCAGAGATCATAGCCACGCCTTCCTCCCAGGCTATGACCATCCACCGAGAATAAGCTCAGGCCTGGCACTAGCAGGTGTTCAGCAAGTGCCAGCTGGATGGCGAGCCACAGCACCGAGGCCCAGGCCTGGGCGAGGGCTCCTGCCTCCCCTGCTCTGTACGAGGTCACGGTTCTGCCCTCAGGGAACTTAGGGCAAAGGAACACAGGAGACATGGGTGCTCCGGGGACCCCAACCGGGCGAGAGGCAGGACAGACTTGGGGGATGGGGAGAGAGCAGGTCTGCCCAGCAGGGTGGCCCTGGAGGAGGGGCAGGGTCCTGGGCCCTGTGTCTGCCTGCTGGGCGGGGCAGGAAATTTAGGGAAGTAGGCCACAGTGGGGGTAGTGGGGAGACCCCAGTAGCCAGTGGGTGTGCCCAACCAGGGGCGGGTGAGCTGATGTACAGGTGCCCGGCAGTGCCTCTTCCAGAAGGTTCAGAGGAACCATCCAGAATGAGGGCAAGAAGCCCCGGTAGCCCAGACCACAGCCTCCGAGAGGATCCCCCAGGCTCTGCCTCCAGCACTCACTCCCACCACTGGGACGCCTGGAACCAATGCTACCATTTATGTAACTCGCCAGACTCCAGCCCTGCCCTGACTCCTCAGGATGTGGCAGGAGGGGCTGTTCCTGCCCGTGTGTCCTGGCTGATGGGATGATGGGCAGTCGAGACTCAGCGCGGGGACTGCGTGCTCTCTGTGTGCCCATGTCCCTCCCCAAACCCTTTCCCTGAGCCCAGGCACCCCACCCTTACAGGGCCGAAGTTCGGACACTGGCCAGCGGCCACGCGGCCGTGGGCAGCAAAAAGCGGGGTCCGACTACATCTTGTGCCCTCAGTCCCATGACAGTCTGGACCTACCCTTGCCGCCAGCGCCCGAAGGCTAGTGTGCTGACACCATGTCCACACTCGCACTTGGTGGCGGGTCCACTGACCAGGATGGCTGTAGCCTTGAGTGTGCCCCCCTACCCAGGCCTCTGGTGCCAAGAGCTGGTCCCTGCACCCACAGTCCTCGGCCCCCTCTTTCCCACTGCCCTCCCAGTCTGGGTGCCAGTTACAGTGACCCCACCATCCCCCCAGGGCTCCTCCTTGGTGCCGATCAATTGGGGTGAGCACACCTGGCCCCCTGCCTTTGCCTCTGCCCAAGGAAGGACACTGAAATCACACATGGCCGGCACTCCCGTCCACGTAGCCTGAATCAACGCCCACTTAGAAACTGCAGCAATTGGCCGGGAGTGGTGGCTCATGCCTGTAATCCCAGCACTTTGGGAGGCCGAGGCAGGCAGATCACCTGAGGTCAGGAGTTCGAGACCAGCCTGGCCAACATGGTGAAACCCCGTCTCTACTA
Organism: Nomascus leucogenys; assembly: GCF_006542625.1. NCBI lineage: Eukaryota > Metazoa > Chordata > Mammalia > Primates > Hylobatidae > Nomascus > Nomascus leucogenys. Next base: position 107,033,344 of record NC_044388.1, read on the forward strand.
AAAATACAAAAATTAGCCGGGCGTGGTGGCAGGTGCCTGTAGTCCCAGCTACTTGGGAGGCTGAGGCAGGATAATCACTTGAACCCAGGAGGTGGAGGTTGCAGTGAGCCGAGATCGCACCACTGCACTCCCACCTGGGTGACAAGAGCGAGACTCTTGTCTCAAAAAAATAAAAAAATAAACTGCGGCAACTGTTGGCCAACCTGGGCACTTTAACGTATGCAGTGACGGATTGCGGACCTGCTCTTGAGGCGCCAAGACACATCTGTGGTCTGGCCTTGGAGAAGTGACCTGCAGACTGACCATGTCCCAGAGAGATGCAGCCGACATCACCACACAGGCATATGCATCCAGACTCCAGACTTAGCTTAATGCAGAAGGACATGCATAGATATTTTCTTTTTTCTTTTTTTTTTTTTGAGACGGAGTCTTGCTCTGTCGCCCAGGCTGGAGTGCAGTGGCACAATCTCAGCTCGCTGCAACCTCTGCCTCCCAGGTTCAAGCAATTCTCTGCCTCAGCCTCCTGAGTAGCTGGGATTACAGGCGCCCACCACCAGGCCTGGCTAAGTTTTTTGTATTTTTAGTAGAGACGGGGTTTCATGATTTTGGCCAGGATGATCTTGAACGCCTGACCTTGTGATCCACCTGCCTTGGCCTCCCAAAGTGCTGGGATTATAGGCGTGAGCCACCGCGCCCGGCCTTAGTGCACTGATATTTTCTATCATGTTCTACTCCACTCTATTTGATTGAAAAAATAATGGGTTGATCAAACCCATTCAGTTGATTTTGCCAGTGGCCCATGGAGTATGCCCGCAGTTTGGGAACCGCTGACAGCCTTTGCCACGGGCTGTCCTGATTTCTTGGTTCACACCCCGAGTGACTGCCTGTGCCGGGCCCTGTGCTAGGATCTCAGGCTTGGAAACCCTACCCCGACCTCGAGCCAATGACAGCCCAACGTGGCCTGACTAGTGCAAGTGCTGAGCACAGCCCAGATCGTCAGGTGGGTTCTCCCAGCTTCCCCCGCGTGGGGGAATGTTTAGTCTGACTCTGAGCCCAGGGTAAACTGCAGCTGTGGCTTTATATTTCTGGCAAACAGCTTCAGCAACACTGGACCTTCGTGACGCCAGATGCCTGGATGTGGCCAAGCACAGAGGGCTTTAATTACACAGCGAGGACCAGCGGGATGGGAGGACAGAGGGAGGAAGTAAGGAAAGGATCCAGGTGTCCACTTCCCCTTCTTTCTGCCCCATCCACCAAACGTGAATCCCCACTGGGCAAAAAGGGGTGGGGAGTCCGGGCACGGTGGCCCACACCTGTAATCCCAGCACTTTGGGAGGCTGAGGCGGGCGGATCACTTGAGGTCAGGAGTTCAAGACCAGTCTGGCTAACATGGTGAAACCCCATCTCTACTAAAAACACAAAAATTAGCTGGGCGTGGTGGCATGCGCCTGTAATCCCAGCTACTTGGGAGGCTGAGGCAGGAGAATCGCTTGAACTGGGGAGGCAGAGGTTGCAGTGAGCCGAGATCGCACCACTGCACTCCAGCCTGGGCAACAGAGTGAGACCCTGTCTTAAAACAAAACAAAACAAAATGGAGGCGGGGAGCAAAAGGTAGGGAAACAAAAATTACTGATTCATTTTCAGGCCAAAATATGAATTGGTCCAGCTCTGGGGGCGTCTCTCTGGGGTCCCGGCTGGAAAACGATTGAGTAGAAACACTCGCCACGGCCGCGGCCTCTTGGGCAGATGCCACGAGTGGGAAGACAGACAGAGAGTGTTTTCTTGGTGCGGATTCTCAGAAGCCCGCCGCGCAGCGAATCTTGGAAGTGCCGCTTAGAGGGGCTCTGCCAAGGGAGAGCTGGGCCCACATGGTCCTGCAGATGGTGCTGGGCGGGTTCAAAGGAAGGAATGACGGCTCTGGATGTGGAGGAAGGAAGACAGCAGCAGCCACCGACCGCCCTGTGTTGTCAGATGGGGCCTGGGGACCGAGGGAGGCAGAGATGTCTCTGGGCCGCTGCAGCCTCACGCTCCGCAGGTTGCATCCCGCCCAGGGCTGCTTCTGCAAACAGACCCTGACCAACCAGCTGCTGCTTTGCCACTGTGCCCAGAACATGCAGCTAGTGTCCCGAGCACCGAGCTGGGCTCTGTGGTCACCCCAGCACCCGGCCAGTGCCTTAGAGGATGACCACGACCCTCCTCGCCACAGCCTTGGAGGGAGGGCTGGTCCTCCCATTAGGCAGATGAGAAGACTGAGGCTTGGAGGAGTGGGCAACCTGGGTGCGCAGGGCTGAGATGGCCAGAGGATTGGGGATGACAGTGCACGCTCAGTCCCAGGGAGCTCCCTGGGCTGGCACCCAGGAGACCTGAGTTCTACCCAGACTCCAGCCAACAGGATACGTGGCTTCTCCCCTGCAAAACAAGGGCTCCTGCACAGCACCCCGTGTGTGCTCAGGCTCATGGGGATGACCTTGGCCCTCAAAGCTCACAGCCCCACGAGAGATGCACGCACAAGCCAGCAGCCACAGGGCAGAGCAGCTCCCACCCTGGCACATTCCTCCAAACCCCAGGCCTCAGTTTCCTCATCTGTAAAGCTAGGATTATAAAAGCCTCAACCCACAAAGTTTTGATGAGAATTAAATGTGCTGGTGCCCAGCATTCAACAGAGCTTGCTGGGAACCCTGAGAAGGAGTGAGTCCCTCTGCTGGGGCAGCTGGAGGTGGTTATCTGGGAGGGCTCCCTGGAGGAGGACATGCCTGGCTGAACGGCACATTAAGCAGGGCCTTGCCAGCTGGTCAGAGGAGCTGAAACCCAAGGACTGGGGGGTGGGTGGGTCCAAACCCTGTGAGATTGGGAGAGACGGTCTCCGATGCCTTAGAACGGCCCCCTGGAAGCAGCAACTGCGGTTTTTCCTAGACTGTGATGAAACTGCTGCAGAAACCAGTTACAGACAGGACTGTGTTGGTTGTGGAGCTGTGGCCTCCCCCAGCCTCCTGTGCTTTCTGATCAGGTGATTCTGGGAGGGGGTCAGAGGGGTCCTGGCAGAGGAGGATTCATGTTTTTAAAGAACAAAGAACTTGGATGTGTGAGCTACGGCAGCCCTTCAAAGGCAGCCCTGGGGCGGCTCTGCGGCATTCCCAGGAGTCTGGCTTTTCCTTAACTCCTTTCTGGACACCTCTGGGCAGTGCTCCCAGGGAGGCCTCTGGGCTCAGTCGGGAACAAGGCAGAGCTGAGTTCAAATCCTGACTCTGCCTCTCACAGGCCACGTGACCTCGGACAGGTCGAAGAACCTTTCTGAGCCTGTAAGCCCCCGCAGGGCCGGTGGGGAAGAGGCAATCAAGTCAATGCGTAAACGGACGGCGCACGGTAGGTCTAACCAACATCACCACCCTCCCTTCAGAGCCAGCTGCTGAGCCCAGAAGGAAATCGGACCCACTCCTTGTTTTTGACTGAAAATGGTACCCCCGGGCTTGGCGCCCTGCCGTCATTCCCAGGCTTGGCAGTCGGTGCCTGCCGGCTCTTGGCACAGCACCGCCAAGCTGCTGTTTCTCGGGTGCTGAGCCATGTCGGGCGTGGGGCTGGGCCCTGCACGTGCATTGTCCCGTTTCTGTTCAAAGTTTGAAAAATCCAAACTGCTCCCCACGGAAGCTCTCTCTGCACGATGAACGAAGGAAATGTGAGGGTGTTGTCCCCGGTCACCGGTCACCTCGCCATTATGAATGTGTGTGTGCTCCAAGGACCATTCCCCAGGCAGGGTGTGGGGCAGGCAGCAGCGTGGGGACACTGTGGCCCACCAATGTCACAGCAGATCCCCTGCCACCACTGCCTCTGGGACAAGGAGGGCTGGCCGCAGCTGCAGCCCAAGTAGGAAGGAGCTAACATCTCATCTGTTGGACCCCCGAGGTCCTGCTGCTCCAGGCTGGCACCTGGGGAGGCCCCGGGAGCTCTTCATCCCTCCCCGAGCCTGAGCCTGCTGTCGGGATCCTCTGATGTTCTCCATGTGAGGGCAGGATTTTCCTCCCGGTCTGGAGAGCTTAGGTGGGGGGAAGTGCGGGCTCCTTTCCAGGGGAGCCAATTACAGGCAGATGTGAACTGGCTGACCTCGCACACAGGAAGCACCTGGCGGAGTACAGGGCCGCACAGAACAGGGTTTGGGCCACTTGGCACCGTGGTGTTGGGGGACGTTGGCTGTGCCTGGTATCGGAGCAGGGGGGTATAGGGTCCTATCATGGCCACTCCAAGTCCCTGCCGAAGGACATGTTGATCTGGACCCAGCGTGCGTGACCCCGGTCAGTGACTATGCAGTGTTGAGGGCTTGGCAGTCAGGCCTGGGGGGCAGTATTGCCCCCAGCAGATTGCGGTGGGGACAAGACTGTGCGGCAGGGCAGGGAGGCTGGGTGGGAGCGGGGAGCCCAGGCGCTGAGGCCGAGCAGGGGCCCTCCTTCCGCCCACCTGCAGCAGGTTCTGGGCACAGCCACCCCGTTCCCCAGGCCCTGCAAGGCAGGCAAGAGGGCCACCCCACTGGACAGATGAGCAAGGGGGCCTCCAAGAAGGGATGTGACCCTCGCATCTCACACAGCCAGGGGCGCTGGGGGTGGGGAGTGTGGGCTGGCAATGGCTGGCTTCATCCCACTCGGCACCTTCTGAGTACGGACATCTGGACTTTCTTTTTACGACCCCCCCCCCCCCTTGATTATAAGATGCTACAAGGCAGAGCCAGATCCTGTGTTCACAGGGAACCCCCAGGGCTCAGCACTGACTCCCTCCCAGCCCTGCTCCCCACTCACTCCTCACAGGTGAGCAGCCTGTGAAGGGTTCTGACTTCGTCCACATCTGCAGAGCAGCTCTATATGGTACCCATTTTACAGATGAGAAAAGTGAGATTTACAGAGGTAAAGCTACACAGCCAAAGGGTGCCAACAGCCATCATCCGGCGAGCATTTAGAGAGCGCCAAGGGTGTGCAGGTGCGGTGCCCACCCTGAGCTAACATGGCCACAGGAGGGTGTGGTCCCTGCCCCTGGGACTCCTGCCACGAAAGGGCAGGACCTGTGATGGGGGTGATAATGGGGCCTAAGGATCACCTGCCACCTCCCCTGCCTTGTCCTGGACCCAAACCTCCTTAAACCAGATAGGCCAGTAGCACCAAGCCACCGTGGCCCCCAAACAAGCCACACCATCTCCCTGCCCCTCACTCCTCCCACCCCCCACACTGGAACAGGGGTCTCTCCTCTGGGCCCTGGGGCTCCCCATCCCTGGCACAAGTCGGCTTCCTTGTCCTTCTGTCCACCAGGCTGGGAGCTCGCTGCCCTGTCTAGTCGCTGCTGACCTCCCTGGCCCTGGCTTGCTTTGGGCACTCAATGTTTGAACACAAGAATAAGCATGTGCCACTGTGGGCGGCCTGGAGGCTGCTGGGTGACCTTGGGCACATCCCTGGCCTTCTCTGAGGCTGCCCTGCCTGCCTCCAGGGATTGAAGGGTGCTGGCGTGATGCCAGGGGTGGGGGGCAGGGGTGTATGAACTGTAAAGTGGCCCTGGGGACAGGGCTGCTGAGTTCCACCCTCGCCCACGCAGGTCTCTCCAGGAAGCAGGCTCTGGTGAGAGTGTCCAGCCCCAGGGTCTCGGGGCACAGTTCCAGGTGCCGTGTCCTCCAGGAAGGATCAGGTGGCGTTGGTGCTCAAGGCCTGGCAGTTCGGACAGGGAGTCTAATGAGGATGGATGGTATCCGGGGCTGGAGAGGCGGCAGCCAGCTCCTTCCCAAACAAAAATTGAGTTTCTGAGAGATTCCTTGTGGCAGGGGGGTGATCCTGACATATGTCGAGAGGTTCCTGGGAAAAGATTGCTTCTGATAGAGGCCCAAATGGATATTAACGCTCACTGGCCAGGCAAGCACTTCTCGGATGAGAATGGCCTCTCTCCCGGGGCCCCCGGAACCGGGTGTCTGAGCGCCAGGGGTGGCAGGGAGTTCCTCATCGGCTCCCCTCTAATCGCCCCTGAAGCTGAGGCCGTCGGAATGACCCGCCTCCCAGCCCAAATCCTGATTGACTTCCCGGGAGACTGGCTTCACGTCCACGGGAGTGGAAGATGCATGGCCCGCTCCGGCGTCCTGATCTTTCATTAAGCCTGTCCTGACCCTGAACTCTGATTTCTGGGTTCGGCTGGTGCCTTCTCACTGTTCCACCCACCAAGGGGTTCCCAGAAGCAAATGCCATAACTCAGACGTTCTTGGCGTCAGGAAAACAAAAGAGCTTTTATCCCCCAGACGCAGCTCCAGTACATTTTTAAAAGCTCTCCTCTGGAGCTTGAAGACAGGTTTAGAGGTGTCTGTCTTTGGGGTCTTGTGGGGATTCTCATCTGCTCTCACGCTGGCTCCTAACACAGCAGGCTCTGCCTTGCTGGCAGACTCGTCCCTCCACCACCCGCCTGTGCGGGTCTCCCCACGTCCTGCCTCTGCTGGGGATCGCTGACCCCTTTCAAAACTGACCCAGGCTGCCTGCACCCCTGCCTCCCCCAAAAACTCCCCGCCAAGAGGCTTCCCTCTCTCCTGTTTCTCGGTCACTTGTTTTGTCTGATGTTAAGCCCCTCCCCCAGATGTTTGTGGGCCTAGACATCAATACACCAAAAATAGTCAACACCAAGATCCCGGGCGAGATGCATCCTGCACTCAGTGGCAGCAGCCCTGGCGCAGTGGGGTTCTCACCGGGCCACCCCCTGGCCTGGTCTGGGGTCTCTGTTCCTGGCTGAGCAGCCCTGACTGGCATCTCTGGCCTCCCAGTCTCTCTCCAGCACACTCCTTCTCAGCTGAGCCCCCCACTTTCTTGTGCTTGCAATTAAGAGCTCTAAGGATGTAGGCGGGCATCCCCATTTCACAGCCGAGGAAATAGGGGCTCAGAGGACCGAGGTAAGTTGCCCCAGGTCACACAGCAGGACTCAGAGCCATGGCTGGGGCAGCCTGTGGATGACGGGGCCAGAGCGCGGAACCTCCAGGCTCCACGCCTCTCTGACATCTGCTGTCGGGGTCCCATCATAGACCCGTGGACTGAATGCTCGAAACACCTCCTCCCTGTCCCGCTCCCCACTGCCCAGGGATGCACACCGCCAAGTCACCTCTCCCAAAGCACAGTCCCCATCCCGTCTTCCTCTCTTCAACACCCCCAGTAGCTCCCGAGTGTGTGTCCCAACCCTGCAGCCTGGGGCCAGACCACTCCAGCCTCATCTCGTCACACACCACAAATCCCTCGGGCCCTGCTCCCCGAATGTGCCGTGGGAGCCGCGTTAGGTTGCCCCTCCTCCTGGAATACCTTCTCCTTCCTGCCCGCACTCAGAAATCCTCCCCACTTTAATGGCTCATAAGAAATGCCCCCTTCTCCAGGAAGCTTTCCCCTCCCCTCTGCTACAGTGACTTCTTCCACCCCCAATGCCCCCCGGCCTGTAAATTCCTCGGGAGGACTGGGACAGGGGCTTCCCCATCTCTGTGCTTCCCCGGAACCCAGTATACAGTAGGTGCTCAAAAATGTCTGTCCAACTGAAATGAAATGTGAAGCTGAGAAGCCTTAAAGAGCCAGTCCTCCTGTCCTCAAACCAGGGCCTCTGCCCCATTCTCCCAGCATCTCATGTGGTCCCGCCCCTGCCCTGTGACTGGCAGTTGGGACATCTCGCCCCTGTTTCCCACCCAGGCAGGAATCAGGAGGTGCAGGAATCAGACAGCTCCTGTCAGCCCGTAGCCGTGGGGGGTCTCTGCTCCTAGCAGCCACACTCCTCCTTTCTCTTCTGCACACGCGCCGTGTATTGGGTAGTTCAAAAAGGCAGGCGCCCGCACCTATCAGCCCTGGAACCCACATTAGCAACAGGTTCCTGCTGCCACGTGTCCTCCTAGGCCCGAACCCCAACTTGCCTAGAACCGCTCCCGGCTGGAAGAGCCACAGCTGGGGATCTCAGGGAGCCCAAGGTGGCTCCTGCCTAATGTCCGCTCCAGAGTGGGTCCCCAGGGTCAGCTCACGGAGTCCCCTGTTCCCCTCTTCTGTAGGGGTGGGGTCAGGCCAGGCAGAAGGGCACCGGGGGCAGGGCCAGTCCACAGGTCCATGGTGGAGGGCTGGGTGGGAAGCTGCTCGGAATGCCCAGGTTCAGGTACACAGCCTCATGGTCCCCGGTGCCCACCCTGCCGCCCGCCCGGCCTGGGACACTCACCGTCCAGCCGCCGCCATCCGTGCGCATGTCACAGTACACCTGGAAGCCAGCCGGGTAGTGGGTGGGAAAGACAGAGTAGACGCCATCGTCCTGCTGTCCGCTTAGGAGGACGTCCAGACAGTCTCGGGGCCGGGAGCCTGAGGCAGGCAAAGCCGTCAGGGTGGCTGCGGCCCCAGCGCGTTCCTACCCAGCCCCCTGGCCAAACTGTCTGTCCATCGATAACCCATGTGGGTTCCCATGGGGTTGAGAGAGCACCGGCCTTGGAGTCCGACCTTGGCTCTGCCACTCTCTGCTGTGGCTGGGTAAGAGAATCACCCTCTCTGGGACTCACTTTTCTCATCTGGAGAATGGACCGAGAGGGCTTCAGCGCAGGCCACATGGAAGCAGGGTCGGGCCCTGGAGGTCTCATGGCTGGGGAACCCAAACCCCACTTCCCCGCTCCCCAGAGCTGGAACCCGAGTCACTGGAGGAAAGCAGCCCCTGCCCCACTCACCAGTGGCACACCCCCGGGGCCGGGCTCCCCGGGCAGGCGCTCTCTGAAGGTCGGCCTTGTTGCGGGGCCGGCCCAGCCCCCGGTCCCTCTGCAGGGCGTCCAGGATGTCACCGACGGAGTTCACCAGGTGAGCCATGTGGCCCTGGCTCTCAGAGAGAAGCTGTGGAGCACAGGGGGTGAGCCGAGGGGGCAGGGGCTCTGTTGGGGGTGGGGTGACGCACATAGCAGGTCACTGGCCAGAGTGGACCGTCTCCTGAGGCAGAGGTGGGCTCCTGGCTCAATGGCAGGCCCCGCCCTACCCTGCCCCTTGGATCCCTGTCCAAGGTGGTCTGAGGGGCCAGCCAGGCTATGATGGAGCCTGTGCTCTGGGGCCTCAAGGGCTGGGAGGGCCAGGAAGCAGGCGGGAGGGGAAGGAAGCTCCAGCAGGCACCTGCCACCCCTGCTGCCCCAGGATGCATTCTTTGGCCATCTCTTCAGCCCAGGGAAGAGTAAACTGGAGGAGGCCATGCCAGGCGGGGAGAGAGCGCCCAGCACGTCCACTTGCCAGTTATATTACCAGGGGCGAATGTCCTTACCACGCTCGTCTCCCCTGGCCTGGCCAAACTGCTATGGGGACCAGCGACAACACGTGGGAGGTGCCCAGCACAGCGGCAAGGACCGGCCGGGTACTCAGCACACCAAGTTCCCACAGCACCTTCCAGGCACTTGACAGAGGAGTGTCCTGAGGCTGGGGAGGCCACAGGAGCCTTTGCGCAGCCCCCTAGGCTTCTGGACCAACAAGGCTCCCCCATCCCACCCCCACTCCCCATGCAAACATCACTCGAGTTTCTGGGGCTCTGCGATGTCCATGACCTCACTGGGTCCCCCACCGTGCTGCAGAGGGAGGACTTAAGGTTGTCATCTCTTGTGACAAATGGAGAAACTGAGGCCCCGAGAGAACCCTGAGAGTGAAGGATGGCACTGGGGGCAGGGACCAGGACTCAGGCCACTTCCCTAGGGCGGGCTGGCAGGAAAGGGGCCCGGGCTGTGTTCTTGTGTAGGAGACCAGGGTCAGGGTGAGGACGGGGCGGTGGTTTGGACCCAGGTTCTGGTGTTGACTGTCTGTGTCTTGACTCCAATCCCTCCTCCATTCACTAGCTGCGTGACCCTGGAGCAGTATCCGAATCTCTCCATGTCTCCATTTCCTTGTAACCCAGGATAATGAGCTCTGTTTCTCTGAGTGGGGGGATTCAGGAGAGACTGGGCTGGGGAGCTCAGCCGTTGTTCTCCATCCTTCACTCCCGCCCCTCCCTCCATCACAGCCCTGGGGTTGGAGCTTGGCAAGCACAATGCTGTCCCCCAGCGCCTCTGCCTCTGTTAGCTGCCTGAAGGGTCTGAGGTCTCTTGCCCCCACCCTGGGCTTCAAGGAGGCTGCAGGACCACGTGGAGGGTGAGGGGGTGGTGGGCAAGCTACAGCTGGCCAGCCAGAGAGTGTGGAGCCGGCCGGGTCTTTATACACCTAACATGTCACCTGCCAGATAATAGCCCATTCGTGGCAGGAAAATAGAAATATACAGTGCCGGAAGTTTACAAAATATGATTCGCGGCTCGTCCAGAGGCAGGGGCCCTGCAAAGCTTTTAGTTTCCCTGTCAGTTTCCCCTCTGCTGAGCAGGTGATTCAGTGAGGGCTGAGGCCAGGGGAGAGAGGAGCAGAGATGGGCAGGCAGAGTGTTTGGGTTTCACGGCAGCATCCTGTAGACAAGCTCCACTGGGCACGCCCCACAGAGGGACACAGGCAGCACACCCCAACCGGGGCGGGAGGGAAGACGGTAGGTGGGGGCCGCCCTGCGATGTGTGTGCGGCAAAGATCACTTGGTTAAGTCACACCGGTACTGCCCATTTATCTGAGTCAACACAGCCACAACGCACTAAAAAAACTCAGGCACGGCCTCCTCCCTCTTGCTAACGGGCAGGGAAGACCTCTGTTTAAACCAGCAGATGATTAAAGTCGAAAATGTACATATAAACATGCCCCGAATTAATGGGGAAGTGAGTCCCTGCTCGCTGAGCTGCACAGGCGCCTCAGGAGAGGGCTGGGCAGCGCTTAGAGGTAGTGGCATCAGAGCTGCTGTCCCCAGCACTGCTTAGCTGTGTGAGCGAGCTTGCACAGGCACCTGCCACTCAGAGCCTCAGTCTGCCTCCCCATAAAATGAGATAACAAGTCCGGGCACGGTGACTCACACCTGTAATCGTAGCACTTTGGGAGGCCAAGTCGGTGGATCACCTAAGGTCGGGAGTTTGAGACCAGTCTGGCCAACATGGTGAAACTCTGTCTCTACTAAAAATACAAAAAAATTAGCTGGGCGTGGTGGTGTGTGCCTGTAGTCCCAGCTACTCAGGAGGCTGAGGCAGGAGAATTGCTTGAACCCGGGAGGCAGAGGTTGCAGTGAGCCAAGATCGAACCACTGCACTCCAGCTGGGTGACAGAGTAAGACAACCGTGCCTCAAAAAAATAAATGAGTTAAAATAAAATAAAATGGGATAACAAATGTACCAACCTCCTGGCGTTATCGGGCTGCAAAGTGCCTATTAACACAGAGCCCAGCACATGGTGTAGGCCTATCACTCCTATCAGAAAAGGGATTTTCGGCCCAACACAGTAATCTTAGCACGTGCGGAGGCCGAGGTGGGTGGATTGCTTGAGGCCAGGAGTTTGAGACCAGCCTGAGCACCATAGCAAGACCTCTCTACAAAAAAACTTTCATCAAAAAAATTAGCTAGACATGGTGGTGCACACCTGTAGTGCCTGCTACTTAGAAGGTTGAGGTGGGAGGATTGTCTGAGCCCAGGAGGTGGAGGTTGCAGTAAGCCCTGATCGTGCCACTGCTCTCTATCATGGGTGACAGAGTAAGACCGTCTCAAAAAAAAGAGAAAAAAGAAAAAAGGGAGTTTTCAATAGTGGCATGGTGGCTCCCTATAGGTTTAAATTTCAGCTCACAAACAATTTCTGCTATAATAATGAGACGTTGATGGTGCAGACGGTGAGTATCCCCCACATGACAGAGCCAGCCAAGCCCTATAGCCAGGCGCTCCAATATCCCCTCAGCATAGATTGTGTTATGCACATTTCACGGGTGAGAAGACCCAGCCCAGAGAGGGGATGCAACCTGCCCAGCATCCCACAGCTGGCCCAGATGGGGCCTGGACTGGATCCCAGCTCTGCGGACTCAAGCCCTCAGGGCAGAATGGCTCAGCTCAGCCGTGACCAGCAGGCCTCAGGGACTACACATGAGAATCACCCCCGGCTGGGGGGTTGCAGGGGGTTGGGGATGAGGCCCAGGAACTTGCCTTTTCCTTTTTTTGAGAGAGTCTTGCTCTGTTGCTCAGGCTGGAGTGCAGTGGCGTGATCTCGGCTCACTGCAAATTCTGCTTTCCGGGTTCGAGCAATTTTCCTGCCTCAGCCTCCTGAGTAGCTGGGATTACAGGCACCCGCCCGGCTAATTTTTGTATTTTTAGTCGAGACGGGGTTTCACCATGTTGGCCAGGCTGGTTTTGAACTCCTGACCTCAAGTGATCTGCCCGCCTCGGCTTCTCAAAGTGCTGGATTACGGCATGAGCCACCGCACCTGGCCAGGAAGCTGCCTTTTAACAAGCACCTCTGGGGATTCCAACCCAGGGTGCCTGCAGGCACAGCTTTGAGAAACCCACGTCTGTGCTGATCAGCTGAGGGTCTGGGAAGCATGGAAGGGAGGAGTTAGGAGCACGGCTCGCTGCCTCTGAATGAAACATAAAGACACACTGTCTCTTGCATCATCCAGTCTGTGGGGAATGAGTCAAATCAAACATTTTTGGGGAAGTAAATATGTCAGGTGAGCCGGCACTCCTGGGCCCAGAAAGGCTGTTAGTCTTGCGGGAACACTCTGTACCTCTGCGCAGGCTATTGGGAGGGCAGGACTCTGGGGTCCCTCCTTTTAAATCCCCCACCCCAGCTCTAAGGGTGGGCCTTCATGAACTGGGCCTGAGCTGACCAGGGGCTGAGCGATTTGGAGTGAGGTGGGGGTCCCAGGTCAGCCAGAAAGTCAGGAGGTACCCCCAGCCCCCAGCTCTGCTGATGAGGCCTGGGGAAGTTGCACATGGAGGGGCAGCCGGAAGGCGGTCTAAACAACCCTCTACCCCGGGAGGGGGAAGCCACCTTCCCATCAGTCACCCAGACAGGGTGATGAGGACTGTAATTTCTCCAGCTGCTGCCTTCGAAGGGAGGGAAAGGGCCCATTGCTCATGAGTGGCTGAGTGACTAAATGCCTGGATCTCTCAGTGGGTGCTGGGGGCAGGGGGGCGGAAGGGGCTGGGGCGCCCGTGGGGGCAGGGCCTTGGCTCCTAGCCTCCAGGGATCTGAGTCACCGGGAGAACGTGGCACAGGGCCAGGGGCTGGGCAGGGCTCCAGCGGGGGCTGGATTCCAGGTCTGACCTGGCCACGGCACCCAGGAAAAATCACCACCCCTTTCTGGGCCACCATTTTCTGTCCTGGAAAATGGTGGAGGCAGATGAGATGATCCCAAATCCCTCACCCTATGAAGGAGGAACTTCTTGTGGGGGGTGCTTCCAGCATGGTCTCAGAGCTGAAGCTGGAAAGCCTTCATCCAGACCCACCTGGAGCTGGCTGGAGCCTGGCTTGGCTGGGGGCAGGGGTGGGGAGGGTGGAGGTGGTTTGGGACAGGCTAGGGGTCTGGCTGAGCTGCCTGGACTGGTCTCTCTGTCCCTGGGAAGCTGTGGGTATTGCATGGTAGTGAACTGGGAGGGGGTATGGAGAGATGGGGTGCAGCTCTCTCTGATGGGGTAGCACTGATCAGCCACATGCCCTTTAGCAAGTCACATCCCCTCTCTGAGCCTCAATTTGCTCCTGATGGGGGGCAATGCCCTGCCTCACCTGTACCTTGGAGCACTGGGGAAGCCTCAAACCCTGGATTTGACTGAGTGCCAAATGCCGTGGGGTGCTGTACAATTACTCCGGTCCCCGGGAAAGAAACAGGGTTTGAATCCTGGCTCCCAGTAGCTGTGCGGCCCTGGATGAGTGACTGCACCTCCTGAGCTTCATGGGCTTGTCTGTAGATGGGAACAGCAGTAGCCCCTTGTCTGGGGCACTTGGGGATTAAGTGAGGCCGTGGACATCAGGCGCCTGGCGCATGGCAGCACCAACCCCTCGCCTCCAGCAAGACCCCAAGACACAGACCCCAACCCTACCTGGATGAGGTGGCCCTGCTCACTCTGCAGGGCGCTGAGGCCCTGGCCCAGCGTGCCGTGCCCCTTCCGCAGCCCCATGCACTCTGTCTGCAGCTCCGAGGCTCGGGCCAGCAGCCGGGGCAGCTGGTCGGCCAGCGTGTCCAGCAGCTCCTGCTCCTGGTCGCCCACCAGCCGTGGCTGGGCCTGGTGCTCGGTCAGCGCCTGCAGCACTGAGGCCTGGGCGCTCTCCAGGCGTGCGAAGCTGTCGGTGAGGTCGGGGCAGCGCGGGTCGATGAGGATGCTGAGGCGTGAGCTGTCCACCCTCTCCACAGTGACCAGGGCGCTGTTGGCGCCGGCAGCCCCAGTGCTGACGACAGGCGGGGGAGCCGTGCCCGGCGCATGGGTGTGGTTCAGGAAGAGCACAGCACCGGTGACAGCTACGGCCAGCAGCACAGCCAGGGCCAGCAGCACAGTGCACAGCACGTAGCCGCAGCTCGGCCGCTGCAGGCCCACCCAGGATGCACAGACACAGACAGACAGACGGACGGGAGAGAGAAGGGGCCAGCATTAGAGGCATATCTGGGGTCAGAGGACCCCCTTCTTGGGGGCTGGGCAAGGGCATGGCACAGAGAGATCGAGATGAGACAGGCACGGAGAGACAGTCCAAGGGGAGACAGACAAGACAGGGACACCCACAGATGCAGTGAGAGGGACACAGTGAGCGCCTCAGGGAGAAAGTGGAGAGAGACAGCCCCAGAGGGGAGGTGGAGACATAGGGAGAGACAGGGAGACACAGGGAGATGCAGGGAGACAGAGACGAAGAGGATGGGAAATAGAAACCGAGGCAGAAAGACACAAAGACACAAGCAGAATGCCAAGCTTTCCCTCTTGCTGCCCCTGCCGCCCACCTCCCCCCATGCCCTGCATGGTGACAGCCCAGGGACCCATGGTCACCTGTGTGTGCGGCCGTGTGGCCCCCGTGGAGCCCACACCACCCAGTAAGAGCTGGAGGTGGAGATCCCACCTCTGCAGCCAGACGGGCCAGGCTCAGGCCTCCAAGCTGCACTTCCCACAGTGTGACCTTGGGCGAGGGGCCTCCCCTCTCTGAGCCTCAGTTTCCTCGCCTGTAAAATAGAGCAATATAGAGACACCCATATCTCTATACACGGGTCAGAGAGAGCTGTGATGCAACAGCAGCGATGCTAGAGACAGTCTCGTGCTGTCTCTGGGAACGAGCGCCCTGGGGTAGTGGGCACCCATCATGGAAGGTCCCTTCCAACTGCAGCGGCCACATCCCGTGTTCTGTCCCGCTACTCTCCAGTCCCCAAGGCACATGGGGGCTCCTAGGCACCTCCTCCCCGCACCCCGCCCCGTCCTCTCTCCTTCCTCTACCTCTTCACAGAGCAGGCCCCTGGCAGAGCAAACAGCAATCCACTGGACCAGGCAGCCCTAAGGCCACCCTGGAGAAGACGCCTGCTGCCCTCCAAGGAGGAGGGGGGCCAAGGCAACAGGTGGCTGTCACTCCAGAACAAGCCATATCTCAAAACCGGGAACGGGGCCGGGCGAGGTGGCTCATGCCTGTAAGCCCAGCACTTGGGAGGCTGAGGTGGGCAGATCATGAGGTCAGGAGATCGAGACCATCCTGGCCAACAAGGTGCAACCCCGTCTTTACTAAAAATACAAAAATTAGCTGGGCATGGTGGCACATGCCTGTAATCCCAGCTACTCGGGAGGCTGAGGCACGAGAATCCCTTGAACTTGGGAGGCAGAGGTTACAGTGAGCCAAGACCATGACACTGAACTCCAGCCTGGAGACAGAGCTAGACTCCATCTCAAAAAAAAAAAAAAAAAAAAAAAAAGGAAACGAAGGGCAGGCGCGATAAAAAAAAAAAAAAAAACTGTTGGCCAGAAGCCAGGGACGAGAACAGCTTGTGGTGAACGGAGGTGCCAGAGTGTGGCCGCACACGCTCTCGGAGGCCCAGATTCACTGGGCAGACTCGCTCATGGCCCCTGAGCATTACACACAAGGGAAAACTGAGGCCCAGAGAGGGCAAGGGGCTCTCCCAGAGTCACACAGCAAATAAAAGCAGAACTGGGATTAGGCCCCGAGCCTCCTGCCTTCCTCCCCGGGCCAGGCCCCTCCTGTGATTGAATTTCCTCAACTCTCAGACACATTTTCCCCACATTTTCAACTTTCTGAATTTGAGACTTGTCTTGAAATGACTTCGTATATTAAGGCGCTTGGAGCCGTGCCTGGCACGTTGTGCTCGCGCAATAAATATTAGTGGTTTTTATTATCCCATGATCAATGTGCACACGGCATCTGGAGGACATTTTTTTTCCACCCAAAGTGTTATTTCTGTGTGTCGTCAATGCTGGGACGCACCTTCTCTTTTTTTCACGTTTTAGCATCTCCAACATGGGGGAACATCTTACAATTGTAATTGACAGCTTGCTTGCTTTCTTAGTGATACATTGAACAGAGATAGACGCCTCTTATATCATTGTGTCTTACTACCTAGAAGATGAGGCAGAGCAAAGAATCGTTTTTCTAAATTCAAGTTCCACAAGGACCTGCCGATGACCTTCTTGGCACCCGAAGAGGACGGGGTGGAGGAGACACGCGCCCGGACATGCAGACCCCCGGGAAAGAGATCTGCCTTGTTGTCAGGATGCGGAAGAGAGTTCCTTGGCCTGTCCCTATTGTCATGTGGCTGCCGGGACTCAGTGCTCCATGCCTGCCTGGTTCTCTTGGGGGCCACGTCCATTCCGGGCTCCACGCATCAAGACAATTTACTCCAGCCAGACCTGAATGCACAGTTCCCCTCCACCAGCTCTGCACAGGCTGCTCCCTTGGCCAGCCAGGAGCATCTGCTTCCCCTCCTCCTTTTCCACTGGCCTAATGTATTCTCTTCTTTCAGGGCTCAGCTAGCTGTCACTTCTTCCAGGAAGCCGTCCTTGACTGTTTCCACTCTGCTTCCCCCAGCTTGGAGGGGCTCCTCCTCTGTGCTCCCCCCATTAGGGTGCTTACAAGACAGATTGTTGTGGCCTTCGACTTCATTTACTCGCTCATTCAATCATCTATTCCACATTCACTAGATCTTCCCATGAACAGGCTCTGGGCCAGTTCCTGAGGAGGTATCGGGGGACCTGTCAGCCCCAGCTCCTGCTCCTGGGGAGTTCCTGTTCTATGGACTGGGATTACTGGGATTCTTTTAAGAGACAAGGACTCGCTCTGTCACCCAGGCTGGAGTGCAGTGGCACAATCTTAGCTCACTGCAGCCTCAAACTCCTTGGCTCAAGCAACCCTCCCATCTCAGCCTCTTGAGTAGCTGGGACTACAGGCATGCACCACCATGCCCGGCTAATTTTTTTTTTTTTTTTTTTTTTAATTTTTGAGGCTCCTTACTTTGCCCAGGCTGGCCTCAAACACCTGGACTCCAGCAATCCTCACACCTTGGCCTCCCAAAGTGCTGAGATTTTAGGCACGAGCCACCATGTCCGGTCCATAGACTGTGATTCTTGATTTTTTGGGGTGTCTTGTGAAAGCTGTGGGCACAGCTTCTGAGGATTCAGGGACTAGTGAATCTCAAGTTCAGGAAACTTGCCCTGGACTGTGAGCCCCTCCACAGGTAGGGACCTGCTCGCCGCCTGGCACAGAGCAGCCCCGATGGCCGCTGCTGGATGGACGGGCAGATGGACAGAAGGAAGGAGCTGGCATGGGGAGGGGGTGAAGGCATTCCTGGGACCTACCTGGCTTGGCAGGGCAGAGGCTCATGACCCTGGCTGGGCCCTGGGCCCCGAGGCAGGGCTGCCTCTGACCCTATGCCCACCTCTGATAGCCTGGCACAGAATGGGCAAGCTTCAGGCCATCCTCAGCCCCCAGCCACCTGCAGGTCAGGTGGGCACTGCACCATCACTGCCATTCCTTGGTCATGGACCATGTTCCCATCACTGAATTATCCAAGTAACCCCATGCAGTTGATGCTATGGTTGAATTCATTATGCAGATTGGAAAACTGAGGCTCAGAGAACAAGACCCTCATCCAAAGTCACATGGGGGAGGCACACTGGAGCCACCACCTGGACCCAGGGCTGGGGCACTCCGAATTGCCAGGGCCGCTAACTGGGCTGTTCTATATTTCCTTCCTCTGCCTAAAGTATGGCCGGGTTTGATAGACAAAGCTCTGTGTCAGCAGCTAAGTCCCTGTCATGCACGCTTCTGGAGCCCGTCGGGAGATACCGTGCCCCAAGCAGCTCAGGGCCGCATCATCGGACTGTGTAGCATTAAGGTCCCCTGGCGGGCGAGGCTGGGGCTGGCATGGCAGAGAGGTCAGCTGTCTCCCCTCTGCGTCTCCCACACCCCTGCCCTATCTTGCACCCTCCTCCCACCCAAGCCCCCTCCCTGGTGGGAAGGCAGAGGGCACCAAAATGGGGAGGGGCTCGAGGAAGCCGCAGGGGGTCCCCTAGAGGCAGGGGGACAGCGGAGCTTGGAGATGAAACAGGGCACTCAGCAGAGGAGAATTAGTCTTCAGAGATCACCTTAAAGATGAAGTACTGTTCGCTTTTATGGGCTGCCGTTTACGTGCCTTGTGAAGAAATCTGCCCGAGATAATAAGGGGGGCTCTGGGCGCTGAGCAGCCCAAATGGTATGCCTGAGGCTGGAGCTGATTCATCCGTCCTGGTGTGGCCGAGCGGGGTGCACTCCCTGGGGGCTGCGGAATGGGGAGGATGCACACAGAGGCCCCAGCTCCCAAGACAGGGCATCCCCGGGCAAGTGGGCAGGAGAGAGACCACGGCCTGAGCCGGGAGCCCTGGGTTCAAAGTCCACTTCTGCCACTGACCACCTGCATGAGCTTCCAGCTGGAGGGACCCAGCTTGGTTCCTCGAGTGACCCCCCCGTGCCCACCCAGGGTTCATGGCTGCCTAAGAAGCCTTGGCCAAAAGGAGGGTAAGGCTCATGCCAGGAGGGCGGCAGGCAGCCCCCGGGGGTGCCTCAGTTACAGGGTGACCTCTGTCCAGGCTACCTTCTCTGAGGCCCCAGCCTTGGGGGTTCTGGGGAAGCGGTGGGGGTGGGGAGGCTCAGGAGGAAGGGATTTGATGCCAAGACGCTCTGCTAAGCTGGCACACCTCCCTTCCTCCTCACCTCCTAAGAGAGCTAGCTGGCAGGAGTCCCCTGGGGAGACTGGGACCACACTCCACAGATGAAAGTAGGAAGAAGAAAGTCTCCCTCAGGGGAGGCCAGGCCAGGTTAGACCCAGGTGAGCACCCCTCCTGCCACCCACCCCCATCTCCTAAGAGCACCCAGCCCAAGGCAGGCAGCTGTTCTGCATGACAAAAACCCATCCTGGGGCTTTGCATTGGGAAATGGAAAGTTGGAGGTGGAGGTGGCGGGGTCCTGTGGGCTCTGGATCCAGCAGAGGCTTGCACAGAGCCTGGGCGGGGGGCTTATGGGCTCTGTGGGTTGAGGGGACTGGGCCCTGCCTCGGGCCAGAGCCTTGGGGGAATTCCTCCTGTCTCCCCTGGAGCCCACTCTGCTCCCGGCTGGCACATGGCTGGGCACATGGCTCCCAGTAAGGGCCGAACTCTGAGCCCTGGCCCTGGCAGAGGGAGGGTCCCAGAGACTCCCCTGGGGGTGAAGGGCTGGTGGCTCTGCTCACCATTCTGGGGTCCCAAAGACTTAGGAAGGGGGTCTGCAGGCTTGTTCTGTGAGATCTGAGGGGGAACCGCCATCCCGCTGGGGACCCTTCAGCAGAACCCTGCTGAGGGCCATCTGGAGTCTCAGGCCACAGGGAGGGGCGCAGGAGGGGCTGAAGGTGTCCAAGGGGACAAGAGCGCCCCACAGAGCTCCCGCCTCTGCCCCTCCTCCTGGTAGCATTTGCTCTGAACCACAGAGGGGGCTTCTCCAGATGTTTCCTATAAGGCTCTTGCCCACCCTCCCCCCGACATATAGCTCTGGCCTCCCAGAGGGCCCACCGGGGCCTTAAGCCTACTGGGGCCCAAACCAGCGTCTCTCCACCCCAAACCTGACCCCTCCTATTTCTCACTGGGGGGATGGCACCAACCCCACCTGCTGCACCCGCAAAGCTGGCACCTCCCCAGGCCTCCCTCCCTCACCCAACATCTGGACAGTCACCTGCTCCTGTCCATTCTACCTCCTCAGCCACACCACGCCCCCGGCTAAACAGTGAGCTCAGAAGGAGGGGCTCGGGAAATCCCAAGCCTAGCACAGTGACCTCAACCCAAACCCCAGGGAACAAGAAGAAAGAGGCATGGATCTGCTTTCTAGCACCCATGATGGTTTGTAATCGCCCCGACCTGTGAGTTTGTTCCCCCCATGAGACTCTAAGCTCCCTGAGGCACAGACCGTACCCACCAGACTATACCTTCTAGCATGAGGTAGGGCCTCCCTAAATAGTCACTGAGTAAATTTAAGGCAGCAGGGATTTAGGTTAGACATCAGGAAGAACTTCCCAAAGAGATTTTCTTTCTTCCTTTCTGAAATGTTCTTAGAAATTTTGAAAGCATCAAGAGACCTTGCCTGGGATGGGGTGGAAGTTGACCTCCCTGTAGGGTGGCTTGGGGACGGCTCAGAAACAAGCCCCTCTGACCAGAGGAGACGGTTGCAGAGTGACTTCCTGCCCCAAGCTCCAAGACCAGAAGAATCAGGTCTATTTCTAGATCCTTTCATCTGACAAACTCCAAACTCCTGGCAAATACCGTTTCACCCTGCCCCAAGGCTGTGAGAGGCTCCTCCTTCTGTAGGGAGAGGGAGGACGCGTTAACAAAGTCCCAGTTGGCAACTTGTCCAAGGTCACCTGACAAAGAGTAGCTGAGGCTGCATAGGGCTGGGAAAGATGGGGCCCAAGGCGGTCCCCAGAAATGGCTGCACTTGGACAAAGGTCCTTCAGGACCTCCGGACCTGGGCTATACCCACTCGCAGTGGGTGCTTTCGGTGCCCTGACAACCACACAGCCTGGACACTGGAGTCCCAACTGGGGCTGAGTGGGCTGAACCAAGAAAGGGCGGCCAGCCTCTCTTCCTTCCATCCTCCCGCAGAGGCCCTTGTCTGCTGTCCAAGAAGACCCAGGTTCGAGTCCCAGCTCCAGCTCTTAGTCTCAGTTTCCTCATCTGTCAAATGGGTTCATCATCCCTGCCACCAAGCTCCTAGGGTGGCTGTGACTAAGAAACGAGAGGTATGGCCTGTGACCTACTGGTGCTTGGAGTGCCGAGTCGGCATTATGCTCCCAGAGGAAAATCCCCCATTAAAGAGCCTTGGCCAGGCCCCTCTGGGAAGAGCCAGATGTTCAGATGGCGTTTCCTGTTAGGCAGAGAGGAGACCGGGACACAGCCAGCCTGTGGAGGGGACAGGCTGCTGAGAGGCATCCTCCTCATGAGGACACAGTGCTTTACAGTTTGCAAAACACACCAGTATTTCACGTGGCCCCCATAACAGCCCTTGTGAAATGAGGAGGAAGCGAAGACTCTGCTGTTCCACTTTACAGATGGTGAAGCCCAGGCCCAGAGAGGGGGAGTAACTTACCCAGAGCCACACAGCATGTCAGTGGGTGAGACGAACCTGGCCACAAGGGAGGAGAGAGGGCTGGCCCAGGGGAGGGCAGGCCCAAGGGAACCAGGGCAAGCAGCGCTCTATCTTTCTTCTGACGGTGGCCACAGGAAAGGCCTTGCCTCTTGTCTGAAGCTTCAAACAAGCCCAGAGCTGGCACAGGGAACAGCCTGTCTACATGCTGGGTCACCAAACGGGCGGGGAGGGGAGGCGGGTGCTTGCTATTGGCCCAGGCTCCTGGAGCAACAGCCCTCGAGCTTCCTCCAATGCCAAGGGGCAGACAGCTGGGCTGTGTGGGGGCTGAAAGCTGTGCCCCCAGGGAGCAGCAGAGAAAGGCGGGGCAGGCCCGGAGGCCTTGAAGCCACATTTCAAACACATTCCCCAGAAGGCACCTCCCCTTGAGACAGACCAGTGCCTGCTGGCCGTCTCCTGAGGCTCTTCCTGGCTGAAGCATCACGCAGTTCCATTCAGCAAACACTCTCAATGCCTGACCTAAGCTGCCTGGAAGGAATGGAGCTTGGGCCCAGGGAGAGACCCAGAGATGGGCTCCAGAGGAGGGTGTGTCCAAAGGGATCTCCTGATGCAGGAGGGGCCCAGGACAAGGCAGCTGAGCGGCACAGGCTAAACACTACTAGAACTTAAGAGACACAGCCACAGAGCATCAGGGAAGGCTTCCTGGAGGAGATGGCAGCATTTGAGCTGGGTTTTGAGTATATGTAGGGTATCCCTGAGTGAAGGGGTGTGTGTGTGTGCGTGTGTGTGTGTGTGTCAGGCTGGGGAAGCAAACAAGATGACACAGAAAAGATCTGGAAATGCAGCGGCGTGGTGTGGGGCCCAGGGTGGGCAAATAACAAACAGTCACTGCCTGTAAGGGACCAATGCGAAGGCACAGTATGCCAGGCTAGGGATGGCCTTGGAGGACAGGTCTAGAAGTTAAGACAGTTCTTGCTAAGGGGGAGAAGTCAGATCTCAGCAGGAGGGGACTTGTTATTTGGGGGTGGCTTAGGTGCAGACCTGACCTAAAAGAGGGGCCCGACCACCCCTGAGAAGCAGTGGGCTAGGTGTGTGGTTAGACCAGGGTTCGAATCCCCACTCTCTTGCCAACGTGCTGTGTGACTTGGGCATGTTCCCAACCTCTCTGACCCCTGGTCTGTGATGTGGGAACGCACTGGCCCCCAGCCTGCTTGGAGAAATGAGGTAGTGCCGACGAATGGGAAGGGGCTTTGCAAACCGTAGAGGGCTGGGACCTTGTGCCACGGCAGTGTCACACCAGGAAGAATGAGCAGGCTGCAGCTCCTGAGAGGAAGGGACCACCAAGGGCTGCCCGAGCCGCCCCCTCCTGCAGCTGCAAGCACGAACTGTTCTTTCCCCAATGACATCTGTCTGGGAGAAATTTAAAATTTAAAATGGGCAGCCCTATTCTTTCCTCTCCTTGGTGAGCGAGAGGCCTCCTCGTTTTCTCCTGCCTGTCCCAGTCCCTTGGCAGCCCAGCCCGGGGCAGCCCTGGGGCTCCCCTCTGCCTCGGCTTCCGGACTCCAGCCCCCTTGCTGGCCAGCCCAGGTGCTCTCCCCTCACCCGCTTCCACCGCACAGCCCTGGGCACCCTCCAAGCCCCACCTCCACTGCCCCTGAAGAGGCAGGAGGAAGGGAGGAATGAATCAGCCCTGGAGCACACAGACAAGGGTTCAAATCCCGGCAGAGCTGCGTGGCCTCAGGCAGGAGCCAACCATCTCTGAGCCCTGCTTTCCTTGTCTTAAAGTCAGAAAATCACAATACCCAGCGTTCCTGTAGGAGATGAATCTTTATTGATCCTCTGCTGTATGCAGGGCCCTGGCTAAAGAGGGAAGGATGCAGAGGAGATTCAGGGGGTCAGGTTCAGGACCAGGTGCCTGGCACAGGGTAGCGCCCAGAGTGGAGATTTTGTGGGTAGTTAAGATGCCGATTGTAGAGGTGAGGAAACGGGGACTCAGCAAGGGGGCTGATTTGTCTGTGGACACACGGCGAACTGTAAGTCCCCGCCTCCCTCTGCACCAGCGTGCACCAGGGGGCCGCTGGGGGTGCGGGGACGCGGGAGACCTGGCCCGCAGCGCGCGTGGCTCCTGCAGGGGTGCCGCCCCCACCGAACCTCGAGTTCAAGCCTCGGCTAGGGGAGGAGGAGAGGAGGGTCCCCATCCCGGTCCGGGCCTCCGGAGCCTCGAAGGGGTGCGCCGCAAACTCCAGCCCCCGCAATGGGTGCCCGCCCCGCCGGCCCGAGCGGCCACCGCCTGGCCAGCCGCCCAGGCTCCGTGTCCCAGCGCCCGAGCGTACCTGCGGCTTGTCGCGCGGCCGGTCCTCAAGTTGGGCAGCGCCGCCCATGGTCTTCCACCGGTCGTTGACCATCTTCCGGCAGGACTGGCGGGGACGCCGGGCGAGGCGCGCCGCTGAGGAGCGCAAAGGCGGCGGGGTGGGCGCGGGCTCGGGGCGCGCTCTGTCCGCCGGGTCCCCGCCTCTGTGCCCCGCGCCGGGGCGGCCCGGGAGCTGGCGGGCGTGTGCGGATGAGCGCGCCGCTGTGTGCGGGCGGGAGCAGGAGCGGGAGCGCGAAAGCCGCCAGCCCAACGCCCGCCGCTCGCGCTGCGCGCCGTCCCCGCTCCCGGCTCCCGCGCCTCCCTGGCGCGCTCCTCTCCCTCCTCCCTCGTCCCTCCTCCCTCCTTCTCAATCTCCGCATCTTTTCTGGTCTCGGACTCTCTTTGCTTTTTATTGCTCCCCTCGGCCTCCCCCGACACACTAACACACCCGCGCGCGCTCACACACGCGGACTTGGATACTGAACTCCGCCTCCGAAAAGGCCAAGGGAAAGGAGGCCGAACTGGCCCCCAGATACCGCGGCCGGCCGGAGGGCAGCAAACAGCCGCGGGCGGCCCGGCTCCTGCTGGCTCCCGGAGGGGCCTGAGAGCCCCCCGGCGGCGCCTCTGCACAAACTTCCTCCCGGGCGGGACTCGCACAACTCACTAGGCGCGGGGCGGGCCCCGAGGGCGCCCCCGCTGGGCGGTTC
This sequence comes from Nomascus leucogenys, assembly GCF_006542625.1. Classification (NCBI taxonomy): domain Eukaryota; kingdom Metazoa; phylum Chordata; class Mammalia; order Primates; family Hylobatidae; genus Nomascus; species Nomascus leucogenys. Next base: position 107,057,814 of record NC_044388.1, read on the forward strand.
GGCGTCTCCGGGGAGTGGCGCGGCGCTCCTTCCGGCTCCCTCCCGGCTCAGGACGCAGGGCTCGCCCCAAGACCCAGGCAGTTTCGGTGGGGTGCGCCCCCTGCGGGCCCCCGAGGTCTGGGTCCAGGTCCCCGGGCAAGTGCGCCCAGCTGTGGGGTCTCCAGCCCCCGGGGACCTCCCTGCTCCGATCCCCGACGCGCGAGCCTGGTCTTGGGGTCGTCCCAGTCCGCGTCCGCAGACCCGTGCCCTCGCGCCGGCGGTCGGAGAGCCCACCCGACGCCCCCCTGCCTGGGCGGCCCGTGGGCGAAATGGGGGTCCCCACCACTGCCACAGCCGCGGGCGCTGCGGTCGCGAGTACCAGCCGCTCCGCGCTCCCCGGCGCGCCCCGCGCGGTCCCAGCCCCCGCCTTCTCCTCCGCCGGGAGGGGATTTGTGCCGGGAGGGGTCTTCTTAGTTGCCCCTTCCCACCAGCAGCACTTTTAAAAGCATTTAATCGGCCCGGAGCGGCCTTCGGAGGTAATTGACAAAGTCCTTAATCTGCACGGCGAACGAGCTGCTATTGTAGCTTCCGACCGGGAGGCGCCCACACTGCCCGACGCCGGGCTCCCCTCCCGCCGCCCTGCCGAGCCCGCCGGCCGCCCCTCCTCCGCCCCTTTCTGCGGCCCTGTCTTTTTCTGCTCCCCCAGCTCCAGACAGACACCCCCGTTCCCCGCCCCCGCTTCTCCCCAAAGCTGTTTTCCGGCTCCCGGGGCGCCTTGGCCGCCGCGCTGTTCCCTGGCACCGTCTCCGTCTCTCCCCCACTGGCTGCCAGTCTGTCGCCCCATCTTCGTCCCTCTCCCGATCCCTCTGCGCGTCCGGCACTGGCGGGACAGACTGGCTGGGGGTGGGGGCCGCGTCCAGCCTGGGCTGGGGCACTCCTTGGGCCCCGGAGCAGGGGACCCTGTGGCCCGGTGCCATCCGAGGAGACTGCCACCCGCCAGGCGCTGGGTTCACAAACCACCAGCTGTTTGTCCCCAGCCGCCTTTTCCTTCCAGGACGACCGCTGGCCTCACCTGCGGCCCGATCCCGGCTTCCTGGACTGAGGCGGCCCGGGAGTTGGAGAGGATCCCACGGCAATGGCTGGGAGTCAGGAGACCCAGGTTCCAATCTCTGGCCTCTGGCTCTTTCTCGCCCCCCGGCCTTTCCTATGAATTAAGAGGGTCAGCAGGTGATCTGGAGGGCCTTCAGACTTGGGAAGAAGGATGTGGTGGAGGGCACAGGGCCCTGGCTGTGTGGCTGAGGGCAAGCAACATACCTCTCCGAGCCTCAGTTTCCCCATGTAAGCCAAAGGGTTAACCGCACACGCTTCAGAAGGGCTCTGCCACAGTGCATCACAGCACCTGAGCAGGGCAAGGCTCAGATGTTCCTGCTGTGACCTTGGGCAGATTCCACGTCATCCCCAAGCCTCAGTTTCCTCGTAAACAAGGACTTGCCTATTGGTGGGGAGTGGCGAGGTTTGCAGGCCCTTGTGCAGTTACAGGCACAAAGCAGGCAGGTGGCAGAAACGCAAGGCTCTGATTCCACATTTTGGGGAGAGGATGTAAACTCCAGACGCATTTGTGCACAGATAAAAGATCACCCTGGGGGTGGAGCGGGGGTGCCGGGCTGAACTGAGAACCCAAGGGAGGGGTGCTGAGGACCAACGGAGGAGGTCTTGGAGGTGTGCCTAGAGCAGTCAGGGAGGCACCCTGGGATGGAGGGGTGTGAGCCCGCCCCCAAGGCCCATGAAGGCAGCATCCAGACGTCTGGGTGCTGAGGGAAAGGCATTTCCAATGGCGGGGCCGCAGAAGGGAAGGCGGAGCTCGGGGAGTGACCCGCGCGCACCTGGGCAGGTGCAAACCGGAGGACCGGAGGACGCTCTGGAGGATCGCCGCCCAGGCCTGCAGAAGCGCGGTTGGACAGGTGAGCGGGGGCCACCTAGCGGCTCCTCCTGGGAGTGTTGGAGGAGGTTGGAGGTTGAATCATCTCACCTGCTCAGCCACAGGTTCAGCCTGCGGGAGTGCCTTACGTGTGTGTCTTTGGGAGCGGGCCTCACTCTGTCACCCCCTCTGTGCTGACGCCTCTGCTCAACACCCAAGGAGAAGGGTCAGCCGTGATGCAGGACCGGCATGAGCCTGCAGGCGTCTGCTCAGCGCTTTACACACTGCACTCAGCGGACACACTTAGGACATCGTTCTGGAAGAAGGGAGGACCGCCCCCATTCACTGGAGCCTCCGAATTGGTGGACAGGAATAAAATGGAAGTGGATCCCTGAAGCCAGTGCTGACCCACAGCCAACATCTGTGCGAGGGAAAGGGCAGCCGACCCCACAGAGCAGACAGGCCCTCCACCCTCGGATTTCCCTTTGACAAGGCTGATGGCCACAGAGCGCTGGGGGCGAGCTTGGCTGTGCTCAGCAGATGGGACAGGACAGAATCAGGGCTTTCCAGCCAGCCCAAGACTGAGCATTCCTTGCCAGGGACAAGCCAGCACCTCAGGGTGCCAGAACACAGGACCGGGAGGCTGCATGGGATTAGACTCGAGGTTGCCTGGTAACTTGTTCACTCTCTGCGTATCCCCTCACCTCCCTCTGTCTGGCTCACCAATTCTGCCTGTTCCTACTTTGCCTTTCCAAGGCCACCTGGTTATGATGGCCCCACCAATGGGCAACTCCTATCTAGGACTGAACCAGGCATATCAATCATAGGTGGCAGATGGCCAAAGAAGCTGTCCTTGGTCAGGTACCAACCCATCAGACCTTGGTCAGGTCCAATGTGGGGTCATGGCTGCTGGGGTCCTAATGCAGGACCCCTCCCTTAGCAGGGAGTGGGTGCAGGGCAGGCAGTATGGCAACATGGGAGGGGTGGAAAGAAGAGTCCATGGGGAGACAAGGATGAGCAGCAAGGGCCATAGGGGGACAACATTCAGGGTGCCAGCCATGACCAACAGCCACCTGTTGGCAGCACCCTCACGCTCAGCCCTGTGCTGGGCACCTCATATCCTCCCAGCCCCCTAATAAGTGGGTACTATTGTCCCCATTTTTTGGATGAGGAAACTGATTCAGAAAGGTAAATTACATGACCTGGGTAATTGTGTAATTAATAAGATGATACGATCAATATGGGGCCAGGCACAGTGGCTCACACCCGTAATTCTAGCACTTTGGGAGACGGAGGTGGGTAGATCATCTGAGATCAGGAGTTCGAGACCAGCTTGGCCAGCATGGTGATACCCCATCTCTACTAAAAATACAAAAGTAGCAGGTGTGGTGGTGTACTCCTGTAATCCCAGCTACTCCAAAGGCTGAGGCAGGAGAATCGCTTAGAACCTGGGAGGCAGAGGTTGCAGTGAGCTGAGATCGTGCCACTGCACTCCAGCCTTGGCGACAGAGTGAGACTGTCTAAAAAAAAAAAATCAATATGGAATTACCATTTACCAAACATTTCCATGTGCTGGATACAGCAATACCATTAACAATACCATCTTATTTCAAGTAATCCTCACCCAAGACCTGTAAGTGTTATTAATAGCCTCATTTTCTAGATGAGGCAACAGAAGCTCAGAGAGGTTAAGTAACTCGTCAAGACCACACAGCCATTGGTGGGGCAGAATTTTTTTTTTTTTTTTAAGACGGAGTCTCGATCTGTCGCCAGGCTGGAGTGCAGTGACGCAATCTCGGCTCACTGGCTCACTGCAACCTCTCGGGTTCAAGCGATTCTCCTGCCTCAGCCTCCCGAGTAGCTAGGACTACAGGCACATGCCACTACGCCCAGCTAATTTTTGTATTTTTAGTAGAGGCAGGGTTTCACCATGTTGGCCAGGATGGTCTCGATCTCTTGACCTCGTGATTTGCCCGCCTCGGCCTCCCAAAGTGCTGGGATTACAGGCGTGAGCCACTGCGCCTGGCCGGTGGGGCAGAATTTGAACCCTAGTGTGTGCACTTCCAGAGACTATCTCTCTTTCTTCAATACCTCGGTGCCTCTTGGTCTGCCAGAGCTGGGCCCGAGCCACCCGGTGAGCGCGCTGAGCCAGCATGCAGCAGGGCTTAGCGGACGTGGGCAGAATAGCCAATGTGCCGGTCTCTCGGGGCCTGGGGGACTGGCTGGCCAGAAGGTCGGGACCTCTGGTCCCCATCCACTCAGCCTCTGCCCCGCACTGCCAAGGGCACTCAGCTCTCACCATAAAGCTGTTTCAACTTAACTCTGACAGTCACATTTATCATTAAAAATAAATGTATCTTGGCTTCCTATGGCGTGGAAAGCTACTGTGCAGTGATTCAATGGGCTTGTCACCCCTCACGGTTAGGCACGGGGAGCTGAACGACTGGATGGTCTCCAATGCCAGCTCCTCATTTTCTGCGGCTGGAGCCAGAAATGTACAGTGGGCTGACATTTAATTTAGAATCCAACATACCTTGACATAAACCCGTAATACAAAGGCGGGGGTGGGGGTGGGGGCTGCCAAGCCTGGTCGGGGGTGGGGGGAGTCCAAGTGACAAGGCAAATTTCTTTCTTTCTTTCTTTTTATTTTGCTTTGTCAACATTGAGTGGTGATGACAGACGAGAGGCCGTGATCAAAGGCGAGAATTAGCACGGAGAGAATGTGTGTGTATGAGTGAGTGTGTGTGTGTGCGTGAGTGTGTGTGTGTGTGTGTGCAGCCTTTGTGTCAATTCATGGGTGCGGTGGTGGGTCTGTGCCCCGAGCCCACTGGGATGCTGTGTGTTGCATCTTGCGATGTGTCTGAGGTTGGGCTGTTAAGGCTGAGGCTAGAACCCAGGAGCAGGACAATGTGGTCACTCTGGGTGAGGACAGCAGCTGCCAGTTCTGTCTTTGTGTCCCTAGCCCTTCCTGCAGGTCTTCTAACACAGTCAGTGCTCAATAAGTGCAGAGCAGGAAGGGGAAACGTGATTTTAAAAGCTGGATGCAGAGTTCCTCTTAGGGAGAAAACTGGCTTTTTTTTTTTTCTTTTTTCAGCAGAACGTCCTGATGGACTATTTAGGTGTGAAAAGCAGAGGCTCAAGGCTGACCTGGGAGGAGAAGCTGTAGGAAACCCAGCAAGAAATGCCCAGGCGGAGGGGTGGAGGGGAGAGAGCATGAGGTGGGGGGCAGAGCCCCCAGGCAGTTGGGGTTCCGGGGAGGGACCACAGTGCTGGGAACCACAGCACTGACGTAATACACAGCAGGGGATGTTTGCTCTTGCATGGAAAGTGATTTTCAGCGTCATGCTGCAGAATCCCATCCATTATCCTCCAGTCCTTGGTATAAAGTCCACCCTGCTCAGTAGTCCTGTGTTGGTGATGGTTTGGGGAAATGAAAAGGGTAGGCCCTGCCCCACACCAAAGTCCAGGAAGGGAAGAGGGAGCTGTCCAGCACAGGTAGGGTGGGGAGAAGAGGGGTCCTATCGGGACCCAGAATTCAGACCGAGCAGGAAATCCAACCAGGGGTTGAGGAGGGAGTACTGAGCTTGTATCACTTCAATCTGCATTTTAGAGACGCATTCTAACCTCACAGATGCAGAATTTGGGGACTCCTGGGCAGCTAACACTTGGGGTGCAAATGTTTCTTGTTGAATGAGAGGAACTGGGTGTAGTAAATGAAATTCTTGCTTGGAAGTCTGAATACAACCAGTGGCGGCAGACAAGAGGCCAAACTTTCAAAAATGCTGTGTCTTCTTCTCATCCTTCTTTTAGATTCTGTCTACCAGATTTCCACCATCTGAAGTCCCTGGGGTGCAAATCCTGTTAGCTGTTAATTCTTCCAGCTCTCATGTATGGTGGCTTGTTGTGTCACGTGTTTTGCTATTTTGCATTGCGCGTTCCATCTTTGTCAGAGCTTTATCCGTGGGAATCAGTGTGTCTAGGCCGGGAGTCCGTCTCTCCCTGGGGGGTGAGCTTATATTTCCACAAGGCACCAGAAGACACTCCAAACCCAAGACTGCTTGAAGTTTAGTTCCCATCTTGCATGTAGAATAAAGTCAGATCCAAAATATTCATGAGAACAGGCCTGTGGTTATTAATTTATGGGAGAAATTTTTTCCTTGTCATCTTCCTAGTTTCCTTGTCATCTTCCTTTTTCCCCTGCAGAGAGAATTTTCCTACTCTGTCAGTTCACTGAGGGTGTGGCCCTGGTTCTTTAGGTTGGGTCTGGCTCCCTGCCTCCTTGGGGCCTAAGGCCTGTGTCCTGGGCGGTGACACGCAAGGACATGGTGCCCATAACTGGTGATCGCCTCGGCCTCCATGGCTTCAGCCCCAGCTGCTCTGGATTTCACGCTGCTCTTTGTTCACAATTTGGCTGTACCTTGAAAATGACCCAAGTTATTGTATCCACGTTTTTGTTTGGGTGTCTGGTCTGCCATATTGTTGGAAGCAAAAGTCTCTTCTTCTTGAATGCCTATTTTTATTTTCTTAAATTTTAAAGTCAAATTTACGTACATTAAAATGGACACATCTTAAGGGTAACATTGGGGAGTTTTTTGGTTTTGTTTTTTGTTTTTTTTTTTGAGACGGAGTCTCGCTCTGTCGCCCAGGCTGGAGTGCAGTGGCGCAATCTTGGCTCACTGCAAGCTCCACCTCCCGGGTTCACGCCATTCTCCTGCCTCAGCCTCTCTGAGTAGCTGGGACTACAGGCGCCCGCCACCACACCCAGCTAATTTTTTGTATTTTTTAGTAGAGACGGGGTTTCACTGTGGTCTCGATCTCCTGACCTCGTGATCCACCCACCTCAGCCTCCCAAAGTGCTGGGATTACAAGTGGTCTCGATCTCCTGACCTCATGATCCACCCACCTCAGCCTCCCAAAGTGCTGGGATTACAAGCGTGAGTCACTGCGCCCAGCCCACTGGGGAGTTTTGACCACCATGCCAATCAAGACACAAAACGTGGCCAGGTGTGGTCACTCACACCTGGAATCCCAGCACTTTGGGAAGCCCAGGCGAGAGGATTGCTTGAGTTCAGGAGTTTGAGACCAGCCTGGGCAACATGGTGAGAATCTGTCTCTATGAGAAACAGAAAAAATTAACTGGGAGTGGTGGCATGTGCCTGTGGTTCCAGCTACTGAGAAGACTGGTCCCTTGAGCCCAGGAACTCGAGGCTGCAGCGAGCCATGATCGTGCCACTGCCCTGCCCTCCAGCCTGGATGACAGAGCAAGACCCTGCTTTAAAAAAAAAAAAAAAAAGATGGCCAGGTGCGCTGGCTCATGCCTGTAATCCCAGCACTTTGGGAGGCCGAGGCGGGTGGATCACGAGGTCAGGAGTTCAAGACCAGCTTGACCAATATGGTGAAACCCTGTCTCTACTTCTACTGAAAATACAAAAATTAGCTGGGCACTGTGGCAGGTGTCTGTAATCCCAGCTACTCGGGAGGCTGAGGCAGGAGAATCGCTTGAACCTGGGCGGCAGAGGTTGCAGTGAGCCGAGATCATGCCATTGCACTCCAGCCTGGGGGACAAAGTGAGACTCTGTCTCAAAAAATAAAAAAAAGACAGAGAACATTTCTGTCACCCTAGAAAGTTCCCGTGCCCCTTTCCAGTAGCTTCCCCTGCAATCACTGTTCTGATTTCTATCTGCTTATTTTTGCCTTTTCTTACTTTATGTAAATAGAGCCCTGCGGGGCATATTCTTTTGGGTCTGGCTTCCTTCGCTCCTTCGCTCCCCAGGTGAGCAGTGGGTGCACCCATGTTGTGTGCACATTGGCAGCTCACTCCTTTTTATTGCCCATGTATTTCATCATATGGTTCTGCCACAATCTGCTTAACCATTTTCCTGCTGGTGGGCATTTGGCCTGCTTCCAGTTGGAGCTGTTGAGAAGTGTTGCTGTGGACATTTGTACACGTGTCTCTCCTGCACATACATACACATTCTTTGGGCACATACCTAGGAATGGAATTGCTGAGTCATAGGGTGGGACTGAGTTTAACTTTATCAGAAACTACAAAATTGCTTTACGATGTGGCTGTCCTATTTGGCAACCCCACTAGCAGCACTTGGGGTTCCAGGTTTATCTTCTAGCATCCCTTTGAGTGTCACAGTGAGAGATGGTGGCCGTGGTGTGTCTGCCGGGTGCCCTTGTCACTCACTCGCTCAGTTCATTCATTCGTTCAGTCAGTCAGTCATTCCACAAACATCCACCCAGCACCTCCCCTGCAGCCCCACCCACTCTGCCTGGTCCTAATGCAGTCTGGGCTCTTGGGATGGGGTCCGCCTGTCCCTGGGTGCAGCTCTGCCCTGGTAGGTATCCCCACTTGGCACCACTCCTGCCAGAGCGTATGTCTTAAAGCCGTGGTGGGGAGGGAAGGGCAGCTCAGCTGTCATCTGTGCCTCCGAGGATGTTGGCGTCTGAGTCAAACCTCAGAAACCTGCCAGTGGTATGCAAGGGCTGCCAATCACAGTTCTGTTTCCCAGTCACCCCTCCCACCTGCACAGCTGCAAGTACCCAGCACCCTCTAACATCAGCGACCAAACAGCCATGCCCTTATAAAAAAACGGCCAAATTGCTTTCCGACATGGTCGTACTGCTTGATGCTCCTACTGGCAGAATACATTCAAACCCCCAAATCTTCATGGGAACTGGCCACTGGTTATTAATTTGCAGGAGAAATCTTCCCATGTCATCTTCCTTTCCCCCAGGTAGAATTTCTCCCCGTCTGCCCATTCCCTGAGGGCATGGCCCTGGCTTTATATTGGCTTCCTAGAGCCCAAGGCTTTGGGGTTGGGGTTCTGGGTGCCTCACATCTCATACTCTGGGTCCCACTTCGACACCCCTGCCTGGAGAAGGAGGTGAAGCTGTGTAGAGAGAACCTCGGTTAGAGCCCCACCTGTATTGCTGCTTGATGGGGAGACCCCCGCCTGAGCTTTGCGGGGATTCACAGGGCCTGGTGTTCCTGAGCGGTGCCCCCATGGGAACCCAGGTTTCCTTGCAGGCCTACCCAAAAGCTCCCCCGACCACCCATGTGCCCAGGGAGACTCTCATTCTCTCGCCTCTTCCCCACCTCCCCCATCCCATCCACGAGCATGTTCTTCAAACAAATATTTATTGAGCACTACCATGTGTAGTTTAATTCTAACGAACAAATAAGACACATCCAATGGTGATAAGAAAACAAACAGGGTGCTGTCATACAGAACGGCTGGGGAGGAGGCTGTGAGGAGGTAGCATTTGAAGGACCGCATGGGAGGTGCTGGAGGTGCTGAGGGAGTGGCAGGTGCAAAAGCCCTGGTCAGGAACAAGGCTGGTGTGTGTTAAGATGTGAAAAGAGGCTTTGCGTTTGGAGCAGTGACAGGTGGGAGGAGAACTGAGCCTGGAGAGACAATGAGCGATGGAAGGTGCACACCAGTGATGAGTTTGGATATCACGTGGTTGCAATAGAAAACCACTGGAAGGGCTGGGCGTGGTGGCTCACGCCTATAATCCCAGCACTGTGGGAAGCCCACGCGGGTGGATCATCTGAGGTCAGGAATTCGAGATCAGCCTGACCAATATGGTGAAACCCCGTCTCTACTAAAAATACAGAAATTAGCCAGGCGTAGTAGCGGGCACCTGTAATCCCAGCTACTTGGGAGGCTGAGACAGGAGAATTGCTTGAACCAGGGAGGTGGAGGTTGCAGTGAACTGAGATGGCACCATTGCACTCCAGCCTGGGCAATGGAGCGACACTCCATCTAAAAAAAAAAAAGAAAAAACCATTGGAAGATTGCAGGTGGGGAGAAGGGGGCATGCCACGAGCTGATGGACATTTTTGCAAGCTCATTCTAGCTGCTGTGTCGAGGCTGGGCTCTGAGGGGCTCTGGGGTGGTGGGGACGAGTGAGGAAGTCAGGCCAGCTGTCCTGGCAGGAGATGAAGGCAGTTCAGACTGGGGCATTGGCAGTGGATTCAGTGAGATGTGGACAGACGTGGGACAAGTTTTGGAGATGGCGCCAGGAGGCCTGACGGAGTAGATGAGGAGTAAGGTAGCGAGACAGAGCCGAGAGCTGGGGCCCACGACGCAAGTGGGAGGTGGTGCCACTCACTGAGATAGGGAGAGCTGGAGGAGAAACGGGCTGTGATCAGGAGTTTTGTTCTGGCTGTGTTAAGTTTGAGCTGCCTATTAGACCTCCAGGAGGGCATGGAGTGGGCGTCAAATATACAAGTCCAGAGTCCAGAGAGATCCCGGCTGGAGTCATCAACTCTGAGTCATCAACACCTGGAATTGCTTGAGGTGAGTGATGGGCTCTGGGGAGTCATTGACTCTAGAAGTGGCTGCAGGTGAGTGATGGCTCTCGGGGTGATGGAACCCTTGCTCCTAAGTCCTCCCTCACTGTTAGAGAATTACACGTCCACACCCTTTGCCTGGTGCCTCCACTGTGTCTCCTACCCCATCGACCTTGGACTTGGCTGTCTGACTTACCTTGGCCTTAAAAGGCACACTCTGTAGTTCCCTTATGGCTGTGAGAGTATTTCCTGGGAAGCCACTGGTCCCAGAAGGCTGACACATGTTTGGCACAGGCCTGAACCTGGCAGAGCTATAAGCCAGGAAAATAAATGCTATTTCTGTAAGCCACTGAATATTGGGAGTGGTTGTTACACAGCATAGCACAGACAAAGCTGACTGATACACAAGCAAAGGCAAGGTCCTGTCTTCCCTCCCAGGGCAGTGACAGGAGGAAATAAGATTGTGCACCCCAGGGCTTGGCCAGCACGCAGCAGGTGTTCAGCAAACATTCATTCGTTTTACTACCATGCAGTTCACTGTGGACTTAAGCAGAGACACTCCCTAAGTGTTTTCCTCATGGTAGCCCCTGCCACATGCCATCTGTATTTCTTTTAAATTTCACATTTGTATTCCAATTATAAAAATTACCTATTATCACTGTGCCCAGAGATAAGCCTGGTTACTATTTTGGGGTGCTTCCTTCTAGTCTGTTTTCTTTTCTTCTTCTTCTTTCTTTTCTTTCTTTTTTCTTTTTGAGACAGGGTCTCACTCTGTTGCCCAGGCTGTAGTGCAGTGGTATGATCATGGCTCACTGCATCCTCTACCTCCTGGGCTCAAGTGATCCTCTGATCCTCCTGCCTCAGCCTCCTAAGTAGCAAGGACTACAGGTGCACACTAGCTAATTTATTTCATTTTTTTGTAGAGACAGGGTTTTGCTATGTTGCCAGGCTGGTCTGGGCAACTCCTGGGCTCAAGATATCCTTGCCCCTTGGCCTCCCGAAGTGCTGGGATTATAGATGTGAGCCACTTTGCCCAACTTCTGTTTTCTTAGTAATTGCCAGAGACTCATAAATATTGGGCCAGCAGGACCAGCAACTTCTTGGGAATCTATTTGTCTATACTGATGTGCAACATGGACAGGGAGAAGGATCTTCATGATGTTTCTGTGGCAGGCACTTAGGGTTAGGATGGGAAAACAACAGCAGCGTTTATTCAACATTCACCATGTACCAGTGCAGCTCGCAGCATTGGGTCTCCATCCACGTGGCCATTCAGTGCTCAACCTTCCAAAACGTGCCAAGACCTGCAATTGCACCTTCTCCCCATAAGGGCAGCCCTCAGCCAATGGCAGATGGAGGTTGGAAGAGTCAGAGGATAAATACCCCAGCTCCCTCGCCCTTTGGGAGGGCATGTTCTACATGTTTCCCAGAGTTCCCTTGGGGTCTCCAGCCCCAGTGCCCAGTGCTGCATCTAACACACAGCACACACAGTTACAGATGCCTTCCTCTCCCTGTCTCCCCCTCCACTCCCCTTCCAGCACTTCCTGGGTCACCTCCAAAGAAGCCACTGCTATTTACATCTCTGCTTTGGCAAAAGCCACCATAAGGCAACCGGGTGCTGTGTGTGTGGGCTTGATGTGTCCCTCCCATTTTCTCTTACAACCATTCAGCAAATCCTCCTTTAACCTCTGTTCTTGCAGCACCTACTGCTGCTATGTGACAATGACCGAGGTAGGGGTGAGTGCCTGTGCCCCACTGCCCCTGTCTTGCCCAGACTGAGGTTATATGATAGATCCCACATGATTGTGAGAATTTCCCTCACGTTCTTCAAAATCCAAAAACTCAAGCCAGGCATGGTGGCTTACACCTGTAATCCCAACACTTTGGGAGGCCGAGGCAGGAGGATTGCTTGAGCCCAAGAGTTCAAGACCAGCCTGGGCAACATAATGAGATCCTGTCTTTACAAAAAAATTAAAAAATAAGCCAGGCATGCTGGCGCATGGCTGTAGTCTCAGCTACTTGGGAGGCTGAGGTAGGAGGATCCCTTGAGTCCAGGAATTCAAGGTGGTAGTGAGCTATGATTGCACCACTGCACCCCAAAACAAAACAAAACAAATTTAAAAATTCAAGCTGGGCAAGGTGGCTTACGCCTGTAATCTCAGCACTTTGGGAAGCCGAGGTAGGAGTATCACTTGAGCCCAGGAGCTTGAGACCAACCTGGGCAACATAACAAGACCCCGTTTCTACAAAAAAATTAAAAAAAAAAATTAGCCAGGTGTAGTTGTGCGTGCCTGTGGCCCCAGCTACTCAGGAGGCTGAGGTGGGAGGATCACTTGAGCCCAGAAGGTCAAGGCTGCAGTAAGCCATGATCACACCACTGCACTCCAACCTGGATGACAGAGTGAGACCCTGTCTCAAAAAATAAAAATTAAAAAATCGTAAATAAAACTCCCAAACTCACTTTTAAACATAAGCCTATTTGACAGTGATATTAGCTAATATAGAGAGAGGATGTTCTTTGTACCAGCAGCTGAGCTGGGTATGCAACATGTGCCAACTCATCCAATCCTGACAGTGACTCTTTATCCCCATAAACAGGTGAGGAAACTGAGCACAGAGTGGCCACACGGCTGAAGACTTAAAGATCTGTACCCAGGTCATCTAACTCCAGAGGGGGTGGGGGAGGCACATGGTGTTTTTAAACCTCCCTTATTTCTGAACACTTATTTCTATTTTCTAGCTGTTGTAAACAGTGCATAGTGAACAGCCTTGCCCTCAGTTGCAGTTTGCCTGGCTAATTACTTCCTTAGGGTGGATTCCCTGGAAGAGAATTACAGGGTCAAAGAGCGGGACTGTCTTTAAGACTCTCCATCCCCGTTACCCAGCTCTGGCCTTGCTTGCCAATCTCCCATCTTCTTTCCCACACTGTCTTAAGTCAATAGGAAGCGTACAGCCTTGGCCTCCCTCCACCCTGCCCACATCTGCCTGTCTCTACCCCTGAGGACGTGGGGTGACCTCCATCCCAGCACCCTGGGTCCTGTTCTGTGTCCCAGCAGGGAGAGTCTTCATGTGGGGGTTGCAGGTGCCCCTGGCACACTGTAGGGGCTTGGTTGTGATTGAAGGAATGAATCAATGAATGAATGAGATTCCTTATTCCACTTTCCATTGCAAAGCGACCACCTGTGAAGCAGCCTTCTCACTCTAGAGTCCAGAGGGCAGCCCTGAAGCTGAGAGGGTGGCTTCTCACTGCAGGTGTCAGAAGCGGGGAAGGGACGCAGACCCCAACCGCTCAGTCTGTACCCAAAGCCCATTTGATCTTGATGAAAGCTTCTCTTGCTGAAACAAGTGCTCCAGCCAGGACACCTTTGCTTAAGCCAGGCTCCCTGCCTGGAAGCCTCCCAGCTTGGATTTTCTAGTCTGAACAAGAAGGAGAACAAAAATACTGTGTTGGATATCCATTGCTGCATAACAAATTACCCCAAAATGGAGCAGCTCAAAACATGCAAGGCTCAGGAATTCAGGAGCAGCTTAGTTGGGTGGGTCCTGTTTAGGACCCCTCAGTAAGTTGCAGTCATTATGTCGGCTGGGGCTGCATCATCTGGTGACTTGACTGGGGCTGGAGGATCTACTTCCAAGATGGCACCATAACATGGCTGTTTGGCTGGTGGCCTCGATTTCCTGCCCCCTGGACTTCACCACAGGGTGGCTTCAGTGTCCTCACAACATGCCAACTTGTTTTTTGTTTGTTTGTTTGTTTTTCTGAGATGGAGTCTCGCTCTGTCGCCCAGGCTGGAGTGCAGTGGCGCAATCTTGGCTCACTACGAGCTCTGCCTCCTGGGTTCACACCATTCTTCTGCGTCAGCCTCCCAAGTAGCTGGGACTACAGGCGCCCGTCACCACGCCCGGCTAATTTCTTGTATTTTTAGTAGAGACGGGGCTTCACCGCATTAGCCAGGATGGTCTTGATCTCCTGACCTCGTGATCTGCCCACCTCAGCCTCCCAAAGTGCTGGGATTACAGGCATGAGCCACCGCTCCTTGCCAGTAACTTGGTTTTAAGGACACTCAGCTTCACAGATTGCCAACCAGAGCAGGCGATCCAAGAGAGAGAGCAAGGTGGAAGCCACAGTCTTTATAACCTACTCTCAAAAGTCACACTCCGTCATTTCCACCACATTCTATTGATTAGAAGTGAGTCCCTACATACCATCCACACTCAAGAGCAGGGGAACGAGGCTTGTCCTAAGAGAGGAGTGGGTAGTTTTTTGTTTGTTTGTTTGTTTGTTTGTTTGAAACTGAGTCTCACTCTGTCATCCAGGTTGGAGTGCAGTGGCGCTATCTCAGCTCACTGCAGCCTCCACCCCCTGGATTGACGCGATTCTCCTGCCTCAGCCTCCTGAGTAGCTGGGATTACAGGAGTGCACCACCACACCCAGCTAATGTTTGTATTTTTAGTAGAGACAGGGTTTCACCACATTGGCCAGGCTGGTCTCAAACTCCTGACCTCAAGTGATCTGCCTGCCTTGGCCTCCCAAAATGCTGGGATTACAGGTGTGAGCCACCACACCCAGCCAGAGTGGGTAGTTTTTAAAACCACCACAATTGCCTGCCAGGGGCACAAAGAGGACTCATGGGGATGGGTCTGATAAGTGCTGAGCCCAGTGTTGGGCACCTGCAGGCACTCAGTAGGTGGTGGAAACTTGTTTCAGTATGATTATCCGGCACCTAGCACCCAGTCTACCCCAAATAGCACCATCAGCATATCTTCCTTAATCCTGCCTCCCTCATTTCAGCCTTTGCTCTCAGGCAGCCAGGGGGTCCCCATTTTCAACAAGAAAAAGCCCAAACCCTTTTGCTTGGCAGTCAACCCCACCCCATTCAAACCGATCCTCCTTTCTCTGCTGAATGTTTCCCCTGTGCCAGCCACTTCCTTCCCACCACCACACCCTTAGCCAGGCTATCACCCACCAAGAATCTTGCCCCATCTTGAACCTCTGCCTTCATTTGAAGCCCCTCAGCCCCTGTGCCTCAGTATTTTCCTTCAGCTCTAGATTCTTGCGGTGCTACAGCCATTTACACAGCCATCAAATTCCGGGCCTCTTCTGTCACTCACCAGTTCACCTCTGTCATCTTGTCTCCTGCTCAAGACTGCATCTCCTCTTGTCCCTTCTCTGAGAGGCCTGTGGTTGAGCACAGGGATGAATGAGAAAGAAACCCAGCCTGTCCTCAAGAAGTTGACAATGTGTCCCTCAAAGACTGGGCTCATTGCTGGTACCTCTGGGAGTCCCAATGTGGAGGAGAGCTCTCAGTGGGTGTGCAGAAAATCTTGTCAGAAGTTACTGTCCCTGGGCGGGGCTAATACCACCAGTATCTCCATTATCATCATCACCACTATCATCATCATCACTGCCATCACCATCATTACCACCATCATCACCATCAATATTGACACCATCCTCATCATCATCACCACCATCATCATCAGCAGCAGCAGCAGCAGCAGCACCACCACTATTACCATCATTATCCCCACCATCCTCATCACCATCATCATTCTCACCATCACCATGATCATCGTCACCATCTTTATCCCCACCATCCTCATCACCATCATCACTACCATCAGCACCATCACCATCATCACCATTACCACCATTATCACCACCATCATCATCACCACCATCCTCAGCACTACCACCACCATCAGTGGCACCACTTTTGGGGGCAAAAGCAGCTCCTGAAACCATACCCCAAAGCAGGCTCCACTCCATTCCATCAGACCCTGCAGTCAGGAAGGGCCGTGGGAGGTCCTGGCCTTCATCTGTGAGAACTGCCTTACCCATGCTGATTTCCACCCACATGGCATCAGAGGACTCCTTGCCCTGACACTACAATCCTTGTCCCCTTGTATAGCCACCTCAGGGTCCAGCGACAACTGTCCTGTCTACCTGGAGCATAATACCATGAGGTCCCCAACTCCTGGCTCTCTCCTAGGGGCTTGCCATGACCCGTTGGCCTGAGCTTTGGGGTGTCAGAAGCCCCCACGGAGTGCACTGCTAAGACAAGCCTATCCTGCCAGCCTTCCTACCTCTCATAGCTGACCCTGCTGGGTTCTATGTTACAAACTCCCCTGCCTCAGCACCACTCTGTGCCCTGCAGTGAGCGCAGCTGACTGTCACTCCCCTCAAGGGTGCCCAGGCAATAGGGAGATGTGAGGACTGTGGGGGCATAAGAGTTGTCTCAGGGCTGTGCAGAGGAAGCCAGGGCCCCCCTAAATATCTCCAGCTCATCGCACCAGCTCCATTCTGCCCAGAGCCCCGTGTCTGAGCCCTCAGCTCAGAGCAGACAACCATGCTAATCCTGTCCCAGGCTGGTGGCTGCCCCCACTGAGGAGGGGGAGCAAGCTGCCCAGAAAGCTGGTGTGGAGTGCCCGTTAGCTGTGGATGGCATCGTGGTGCCACCGGGAGATTATCCACACGCAGCTAGTTCCCAGCGGCCGACCCCAGTGCCCCAAAAGAAGGCAGCTAGCTATTAAGGAGATTCATGGGCAAGGGTGAGGCGAGGAGGAAGGCTAATCAAGCTGTCCTGATTGTAATTGTCCGAAGGTGCTGGCCTCTCTCGTAAACATGCCGACTGCGAGCCCTGCTTCTGCGTCTCAGCAGGACTTCTCCCTGCTGGGACCGTGCTGGGTAATGTTCTTTCAACACAACTCTATTTAAATTCACATTTCCATCATCCCCCAGAGGAGCCAAGAGAGAGCTGAGCTGCGTGGTATAAGCCGGGAAAGGATTAGATGGGGTGGGTGTTTTTTTTTTTTCCTTTTATTTTCCCTTAGTGATGGAGATGGGGTTGTGGGGGGTGGGCCATTCTAGAATCCTGCAGTATTGGAACTGGAAGAGCTGTTACAAACCATCCAGCTCAACCCTCTGGATGTCCAGACGGGAAACTGAGGCCCCCAGGGGCCCTCGGGATGCCCAGTAAAGCCCCCTTCCCGGATTCCTTCCCCCAACGAGACCTTGGGGCGGATGTCAAGGAAAGGCCTGGAGGTTGGGGAGACACTCTGGGGCCCTTGGAGGCCTGGAAACCGGACTGTGTTCCTGCATTAGTTGGTAGGTGGCACAACTTTCCTCCAAGTCAAAGTGCCAGGCCAGCTGAGGCCCCCCAGAGCCTCAGCCCCCCTCCCTGATGCTCTGCCGAGCCCCTGCCATGAGTCTGAGTCACCTTTCTCCAGAGCCACATGTTCTCTGTAGGAACCCCCCGGGGGCTGGCAAAGGCCCTGGCCTCTCAGGAGAGGAGGGGCAGGTGAGTTGGGCAGTGGGATCGCATGGTCAGGAGTATGGCTTCCGGCCCTTCCGAGCCTAGGTGGAGGGTGGGGTGAGGGGCTGTGGCACAGACTGCGGCTGAGACCCAGGGAAGCAGGGCCCCTGTCACCTGGGGCTGGGCCCGGAGGGTGGGGAAGCCTGAGGCAGCAGATGCAAGGAAGCAGCTGCTCTGGGGATGGAACTCCTAGCCTTTTGAGTGCCAGAAATGTTCAAATAAGCATCTGGTTTTGTTTTTTGAAATTTCTCGCATTATCAGCCGTTTGGGTGCTGTGGAGGGGGCTGAAGCCCGGCCCAGATTTTCCACCCTCACCAGGAGGCCTTGCCACCATGGTGACAGCAGGTAGGAGTGGGGTCACCTCTTCTTCTGAGCAGCCAGGCAAAGCCCTATGGGGCCAGGTCCCGGTGGAACAGCCATGGCTCAGCCCCTTGCCAGCATGAACTCAGGAAGGCTGCATCCCCTCCGCGGGCTGTCACCCAGACTGGTAGGAGCGGGGTTTGGTGTGGTCTCCAACTAGACACTAACTGGATCCAACTGGATCTCCAACTGGAGCCTCTCCTCCAGGGTGAGGGGCATTCCATCCTGGGCAGGGGTAGCCTCCTCCATGAATGCAAAGGCGCTGGGCTGTCACACCATGTCCAGTATGAGTCTTTCCTGCACTCCATGGACCCAAATTTTCTCATGTACAGGCCCTGTAGTGAGCCCTGATCACGGTTCAGAGAGGTTGAGATATTCGCCTAAGCTTGCACAGCCAGGAGATGTCCTTATTACCGTCTTGTGGTGCCCACCGGGTCCAGTCTGCTGCTCTGATGGCCCCACGGAGGTGAGTGGGCAGCACGTCGGCTGAGTGTCAGGTGTCCTGGGTTCTTAGCTAGTCACCCCCTCAACCACTCTCCGTGACCTCCATCAAGTCACGTCCCCTCTCCAGCCTTAGTTTCCCTGTCTCCTAATAAAGCCTACCCCTCAGAGCCCTTGCAGAAGTCAAAGAAGACAATGGCTTGAAGTTATTTTGCAAAAGGCTTAGTGAGGAGTCACAGACTCAGATGCTGACAGGGCAGGCGGGTGCAAGGCAGCCCAGGGGACTGGGAAGGACAGAGGCGGGAGGCACTGAGTTTCTTTGGCCAGCCTGCCACTTTGTGTCCCTGCAGAAAGGGCCAGATATGAGCGGTTAGAACAGTGCAGTGTAGGCAGGCACACGTGGATTCTTGTCCCAGTCTTGCCATTTATTCACTGACCTTGGGCAAGTGACTCAAACTCTCTGAATCTCGGTTTCTTCATCTATAAATGGGGATGATAATAGTAACGCAATAAGGCAAATCTCCTTGGGTGGCCACAAAGGTGCAATGAGATTAGGCACATCAACTCCACAATACAGGTATGGCACCTGCAGTGGCTCAATAAATGTTCACTGCTGTTGTTATTATCATCACCACTATCATCACCACCAGCACCACCACCACCTCCACCACCACCTCCACCACCATCACATTCAGCATCACTGTCACCACATCCACCACTATCACCATCACCACCTCCAATACCACCACCACCATCACCATCACCACCATCACCATCACCACCACCACCATCACCACCACCACCACCACCACCATCACCAGTGCCACCACCTCCAACACCACCATCACCAGCACCACCATCACCACCACCACCTCCACCACCATCACCACCTCCACCACCACCACCATTATCACCTCCCCCACCATCATCACCACCATCATCATCACCACCTCCACCACCATCACCACCACCACCACAACCATCACCAACTGCACCACCACTACCACCATCACCATCACCACTTCCACCACCATTACCATCACCACCACCACCATCACTACCTCTACCACCACCTCCTCCACCATCACCACCTCCACCACCATCACCAACTGCACCATTACTACCACCACCACCATCACCACCTCCACCACCGTTATCATCACCACCACCACCATCACCATTACCACCACCACCACCCCCCCACCATCACCATCACCACCTCCACAACTATCACCATCACCATCACCACCTCCACCACCACCACCATCACCACCTCCATCACCACCACCACCACCATCACCACCACCATCACCACCATCACCACCACCATCACCACACCATCACCACCTCCATCACCACCTCCACCACCACCACCATCACCACCACCATTACTACCACCAGCATCACCACCTCTACCACCACCACCTCCACCATCACTACCTCCACCACCATCACCATCATCACCCCTCAACCACCACCATCACCACCACCTCCACCACCATCACCGCCTCCACCACCACCATCATCACCATCACCACCTCCACCATCACCATTACCACCTGCACCACCACCACCATCACTAACTGCACCATTACTACCACTACTGCCATCACCACCTCCATCACCATTATCATCACCACCACCACCACCACCATCACCATTATCACCTCCCCACCATCATCACCACTCATCATCACCACCTCCACCACCATCACCATCACCACCACACCATCACCAACTGCACCACCACTACCACCATCACCATCACCACTTCCACCACCATTACCATCACCACCACCACCATCACTACCTCTACCACCACCTCCTCCACCATCACCACCCCACCACCATCACCAACTGCACCATTACTACCACCACCGTTATCATCACCACCACCACCCCACCATCACCATCACCACCACCACTTCCACCACAACCATCACCATCACCACAACTATCACCATCATCATCACCACCTCCACCACCACCATCACTTCCATCACCACCACTGCCACCACCACCATTACTACCACCAGAATCACCATCACCACCTCCACCACCATCATCACCACCACCACCACCACTTTCACCATCATAACCATCAGCAGCTCTACCACCATCAACCATCATCATCACCACCTCCTCCACTACCACCACCATAACCACTTCCACCACCATCACCATCATCACCCCCATCACCATCACCACTACCATCACAACCATCAGCAGCTCTACCACCATCACCATCATCATCACCACCTCCTCCACTACCACCACATAACCACTTCCACCACCATCACCATCATCACCCCATCACCATCACCACTACCATCACTACCTCCACTACCACCACTGCCATCACCATCACCACCACCACCACCATCACAACCATGACCACCACCATCATCACCACTACCACCACTGCCATCACCATCACCATCATTTCACCATCACCACCTCCACCACCTCCACCACCATCATCACTACCATCACCACCACCATCATTACCACTACCACCACCACCATCACCATCACCACCATTGTCACCATCTCCACCACCACCACCATCACCACCTCCACCTTTACTGTCACCACCACCACCATCACCACCTCCACCATCATCACCATCATCACCTCCACCACCATCACCACCACCACCACCACCATCACCACTACCACCACTGCCATCACCATCACCACCATTGTCACCATCACCACTTCCACCACCACTACCACCATCACCACCTCCACCTTTACTGTCACCACACCACCATCACCACCTCCACCATCATCACCTCTACCACCACCATTACCACCTCCACCATCACCACCTCCACCACCACCACTACTGTCACCACCTCCACCACTACCACAACCACCACCACCTCCACCATCACCACCATCATCACCACCACCATCACTACCTCCACTACCACCACTACCATCACCATCACCATCACCACCATGACCACCACCTCCACCATCACCACCTTTACCACCACCACCATCACCATCATTGTCACTATCACCACCATGACCACCACCACCACTGCCATCACTACCTCCACCATCACCACCTCCACCACCACCATCACTATCACTACCATCACCACCACCACCATCACCGTCACCACCCCAACGACCATCACCATCACCACCACCATCACCACCACCACCACCATCACCATCACCACAACCACCACCATCGCCATTGCCATCACCATCACCATCACCACCACCACCACCATCACCACCACCACTACTACCACTGCTGTCACCCCACTACCATCATTGCCACTATCCCACCACTACTGTCACCACCACCACCATCACCGCCATCACCATCACTTCCACCACCTCCCTCACTGTCACCACCTCGACCATCATCACCACCACCATCACCATCACTACCATCACCACACCACCACCATCACCGTCACCACCCCAACCACCATCACCATCACCACCACCATCACCACCACCACCATCGCCATTGCCATCACTACCACCACTACCACCACTGCTGTCACCTCACTACCATCATGCCACTATCCCACCACTACTATCACCACCACCACCATCACCATCACCTCCACCACCTCCCTCACTGTCACCACCTCGACCATCATCACCACCATCACCATTATACCATCACTACCACCATCACTATCACCACCACTCCTTCTCACATCAGCACTGTGACTACCATCCCAGCACCACCAGTATGACCACCATCACCTTCACTAACACACCTCCCACTACTTTTACCCAAAGGCCCTCCTTCCCCCTCTTGCACCCTGACCCCATTCTCCCCTAGACCCTCAGGGGCTCCTCGGGGCCTGGACTGAATCCGAATGGGGCCTTGAGCCATGCAAGGAGTGAAAACTCCCCACCTGCCCACAGGGCCCGGCGTCTGTCAGTTTCTTGTTGACCAGATTCCAAAGCCATCTAGCTTTGGCCCACCCTTTGGGGCCTGCTCACAAAGCACCTGCCTATTTTAGGCCTAGATTTGTCTCTGGCACCCCCTACCTACCACTCTGCCAGCCCCCCTGCATCCCGATATCCCCATAAATTATTGATGTCAGAAGTGTGAGGCTCACAAGGAGCTGGATGGAATAAACTGGTCAGCTCCAGCCCCATAGGTGCCCATGGGGTCTCAGGCAGGCAGGGGCCACCTGGGAGGACCCAAAGGAAAGGGGGTGGGAGTGGGCACTGTTGGATATGGTTTGGTCAGGAACCCAGGAATCCTGGCCTAGAGCCTGGACACCTCATCCTTTGAGGTGCCAGAGGGAGATTGGTTCTAGGGATGATGACGGTGAATGGAAGGTGAAGTAGAATTTGACTCTGTCCAACTCTGGAAGCTTTCATGTAGAGTTTCATCTAGCCTGGAACAACTCAGGTCTAAACTGCCCAGACCAAGATGGCCTGTGAGGGAGCTCGTCCGACCCCCTAGGTGCCCACCAGGAAAATGAAGTCAGTTCTCACCAGAGGCCCCAAGAGAACCAGGACCATGTAGGGTTGGCTTTGCCCTCCTACCTGAGGCCAGTATCTGGACAACCCACCCAGGTTTTCATGGGAGGAGGGGGTGCTCTCAAACCTGGAGAAGGAAGACTGGGAGAGCTGTGGTCATCTGCTCCGGCAGGTCCATGCACAGTGACCACCCTCCATCGAGGCGGCCCCATCCAGAACCTAGGATCAGTTCACACCTGCTGAGCAGCTTCCTCGGTGCCCCTGATGAGGACAGTGGAGGTGAGGGTCTTTCAACTCCTCCCTGCAAAAGCCAGCAACTGGGACCTTGCCCTGGAACTTTCTTTCAGCTCACATGATTGCTGGGAAGGACTCATGCCGAGCTGAGGAGCAGGTGGCTGAGGTCAGGATGGGCTCTGCCGCCCACATGTATGGGTGTTGTCAGACCTGTCACTTGCCTGTCCCCCCAGACACTGAATGGGAATCTCCTACCCCTAGAATCATTAAACCACCGAGGTTCAGCACCGGAGAATCTCGAATCGTGAAATCACAACCCCCCCAAGATGTTTGGGAGAATGTTTTTGTCAAAAAAGAGAAAGATAACAAATGGCAAATGAAGTAGAAAACGTTTCCCAAATGTGAGGACGGCTGATTCCTTTGTGCTGCCTTGGATGATGGGTGCGGGGTGCCTGGTAGGGGTGGAAACTGAGGGGGGTTGGAGAGACATTGCAAAGCTGCCAGGACACCTGCTTCTTCTCGAGCAAGAATCCAGAGACATGACTAGCTACTCCAGATGTCACCAACCCCCTCCACCTTCTCATGCTAACTTCCATCCCCGCTGCTAGGTCCCCACAAGCCTGGGGCTCGGCTCTGACCAAGAAGAATACCCTTAGCCCCCACCCCCAGCCCAGCTACACTTTCCCCATCTGTGAAATGAGGTGTCTAGATTCGACTGTGATTGGAATACTCTGTTCAAATGTGATTTCATACAGAACCACCCCCGTCCCGAGGGTTGGGAGGTGGTTATTGAAGGGCCCTGGGCACCCTGCTGGCCTCCCATTCCTCCTCCAGCACCCCCTGCCTTCAGCCCCCACAGAACCTGAGACTGCAGAGCACATCTTCAAATCCCTGGCCCAGATGGATGCTCTGTGGATTAACATCCCAAACTTGTGCACATGGGGGAGGCCTCCATTCTCACACAACGGATTGACATTGGCCCATTCCAACTGGGCCCAGGCTCCTGGCCAGCCTTGCTGGCGATTCTGACTGGGCCCAGGACAGATGAGCCAGCGTCCCCAGACATCAAGGGGGGTGAGGGGATGCAACTAGAGTAAGGGGGTGTGTCTCTTGAAGGAAGGGGCTCTTCCGAGGATGGACCTTGGGACACTTGGGGCTCCATAGTGCTGCTTTGGGGTCCAGGGACCAGACCCTGACCCAATGCAGGTCCTCAATCAAGGGCAACTGGACAAATGGCACCAAGTGGGGGTGGCCAATCTCATGTGTCCCTGCTGACGCTGGTGGTGCAGGGAGTCCTGAGGCAGAAGGGTGCCAGCATCCCTGGGCACTGGGAGTGTCAGTAGGGCTTATATCTGGGTTGGGACAGGGGTGAGTGGGAGGGATTTGGTCTCCTTTCAGAGAGAACCAGGAACCCACTGACAGGTTTTAAATAGGAGCCCCATGTGATCAGATGGTACTTGGAAGTTCACTCTGATCCTGAAGGGAACTGGATCGAGGGGTCAGCTGGGGCTACACAGAAGCCAGGAGAGGTGATGTGGCTTGGACCAGGGTTGGGAGGAGGATGACAAAGTCAGCAGGGCCTAAGGGCCTAGAAACATGTTTAGGAGAGACAGGCTTCAAGGAGAGCCCCTTGGTGAGTGTCTGGTCCGGGCATTTTGACAATGGGATGCTATTCACCTCAGCAGGGAAGCTTGGGTGAGGACCAGGCGTTTGGGGTAGATCTGAAGCTCCATATTGGATGTATTGAGCTGTGGGGGAGCCCTTGAAACACCCCATAGGGGAAGTTGAGGAGGAAGTAAGACACCCAGAAGTGAAATACAGTACGGCTGGGCTACAGGCAAAGGCTGGGCTGCAGGGACAGGTTGTGCTGCAGGACAGTATAGGACAGTTGGCAGCAGGTAGGCTAGGGACAGGTGCTGCAAGTAGAGGCTACAGGTACAGGGTGTGCTGCAGGGACAGGGTGTGCTGGAGGGTCAGGTTGTGCTGTAGGGACAGGTTGTGCTGTAGGGACAGCCTACAGGGATGCACTGTGCATAGTCTGTGCATCACAGGTAACTGAGGATGAATGGGTCAGCGCTGAGACCAGGACAAGCCATGGGGCTGAGTCTTGGGGACCTGCCACTTGAGAATTCTAGGTCACCACCATCCTTCACCAGGCCAAGATGAAGCATGAGAGGGAAAGCTTCCTCTGCTTCGCGGCCTGTGAAGACATCAATAAGGGCTGGTGGGCTCCTTATGAGAAACCCTTGGAGACCCCAGAAATATCAGGGGTGAGCTGAGAGTAGGCTGTGTCCCCAAGGTCATGTCAATGGGGGTGGGGGAGCAGCGAAACAACAGCCGTGCAGTCCTGTCACTGTGTCAGAGCTCGCAGCCAGCAGGCCTGGACCTCTGGACTCAGGTGTGTCCACGGCAGCCCTTCCAAGATGCCCTGATTCAAAGAATGCAGGATCTCCGAGTCTCAGGCAGTTATTTTGGAGTCAATGACAGGGACCCATCTTATCCCATCTCTGTGCACCCCCACACCCAGGATGTCCCCAGCTGACCTTCCACTCCAGCTGTGGTTCCTGACATAGGTTGGGGAACAGAGGGACCGAGGTAGGAGGGGGCAGGCCTCCCACTCTGTCCCACGGAGGCTTCCTGGAATGGGGCCGGCAGACTGAGTCGCATCCCTGTGACTCACGTGGCCCGTCACACATTCTCATAATATTAATAATGAAAGGGCAGCTCCCTGGGAGACCGCAGGCCCACACTTGGCTCTGGCAAGAGCTTGGAATGCCAGGTTTTCCTTGGGACGCCACCAGACGGATGAGGGAGCATGGGCTGCGGTGGGCAGGGCGGCTTTCGCGGCAGCATGCCCCCGCCCCCGGGGGGCTGTCTGGGATGTCTTTAAGGATGCTTTGTTAAGCCCCATTAAATATGCATCAGCCCCCATTAAACTTTAATGTCCCACTTTTAGGTGTCACATTTTTCACCTCCTCCTGGGATGGGAGCCACAGAGAGCTGACGTCTGGCACTTGGGGACCCAGGCAGGGGCTGGGCTCTGAGCAGCCTGGCAGTGCAACCCTCAGCCAGCACCCTGGCCTAGGGCAAGGCCCGTGGGAGATAGTGCCCCCGCGGTGTGCAGTGTCTCGTGCCCCAAACCTCACCACTCCCCTCCCTGAGGCTGGAGGGCTCCACCATGAGAGTCGGAAAACTGTCAAGAGCCAGACAGTAAATGTTTTAGACTCTGCATATGCATCTTTGATTTCCTTTTTACAACCCTTTAAAAATGCGAACGCCATTCTTAGCTCACTCTATTAAAAACAAAGTGATTCAATGGCACTTGTGAAGACATGGTTAGGAAAACTTTATTCAGAATCATCAAGGACCACGGCAATGGAGTCTGAGGCTTGAGGGATTGGGCTCAACTCCAAACGCAGCCTGGACAAGTGGAGATTAATAGCCGAGGAGCAGGGTGGGGGGGTCAGCAAGTGAAAAATCCCCAAGAGGAAACATTAGGGGAAAGGAGGATTCTGCCTAAACCAACCCAGCAGGATTCTTGCTGACAGGCCGGGGGATCAGATCTCCTGGGGGATGGTGGAGGGTGAGGAACCTCATCGGATATCCAGTTTAGGGGTTCTGATTACACTGACTTAGCAGGGTTCTTTGCTAAAACCGTATTTTACAAGGAAGTGCATAGATGGGCCTAGGCAGGGCACGGGGGCTCACATCTGTAATCCCAGCACTTTGGGAAGTCGAAGCAGGCGGATCACCTGACGTCAGGAGTTCATAGACCAGCCTGGCCAACATGGTGAAGCCCCGTCTCTACTAAAAATACAAAAAATAGCTGGGCATGGTGGCGAGCGCCTGTAATCCCAGCTACTCAGGAGGCTGAGGCAGGAGAATGGCTTGAGCCTAGGAGGCAGAGGTTGCAGTGAGCCAAGATCACGTCACTGCACTCCAGCCTGGGCAACAGAGCAAGACTCCATAACTCTTTCAGAGTTACCATCTGACCCAGCAATTCCGCTCCCAGGTATATGCCCAAGAGAATGAAACCTGACATTCACACATGGTCCAGTACACACACATCTCATTTTATTGTGTGATTTTTACAAGTTGAAGGTTTGTGGCAACTCTGTGTCAAGCGTGTCTATCGGTGCCATTTTTCCAACAGCATGTGCTCACTTCATGTCTCTATGTCGCGTTTTGGTAATTCTTGCAACATTTCAAACATTTTAAAGTTTTCATTTATTTTTTATTTTATTTTATTAGAGACCATCTTGTTTTGTTACCAATGATGGAGTGCGGTCACACAGTCATAGCTCACTGTAGCCTTGAGTTCCTGGGCTCATGGGATCCTCCCTCCTCAACCCTTTGAGTAGCTAGGAAGACAGGTATGCACCACCATGACCTTTTCATTTTTTTATCTTTATTTTTGTAGAGATTGGCAGGAGGGGGCGGGGTCCCACTATGTTTCCCAGGCTGGTCTTGAACTCCTGACCTTGAGTGATCTTCCTGCCTCAGCCTTCCAAAGTGCTGGGGTTACAGCTGTCACCTGGCCCATCAAACTTTTTCATTCTTATTATATCTGCTATGGTGACCTGTGATCAGTGGTCTTTGATGTTACTACTGTAACATCAGTAGTAACAATTACAGTAAACAGTTGTTTAGCGGCGCCACTAACTGCACCCATATATGTCAGCAAATTTAAATGATAAATGCTGTTTGTGTTGGTACTGCTTCACCGACCAGCCCTCCTGATCTTTCTCTCTCTCCTCGGGCCTCCCTATTCCCTAAGATACAATAATATTGAAATTAGGCTAATTAATAACTCTATAATGGCCTCTAAGAGTTCAAGTGACGGCCAGGCACAGTGGCTCATGCTTGTAATCCCAGCACTTTAGGAGGCCAAGGTGGGCGGATCACCTGAGGTCCGGAGCTCAAGACCAGCCTGACCAACATGGAGAAACCCCATCTCTACTAAAAATACAAAATTAGCCAGGCGTGGTGGTGCATCCCTGTAATCCCAGCTACTTGGGAGGATGAGGCAGGAGAATCTCTAGAACCAGGGAGGTGGAGGTTGTGGTGAGCTGAGATCTTGCCATTGCACTCCAGCCTGGGCAATAAGAGCAAAACTGTATCTCAAAAAAAAAAAAAAAAAAAAAAAAAAAGAGTTCAAGTGAAAGGAAGGGTCCCAGGTCTGTCCCTTTAAATCAAAAGCTAGGCTTGATTAAGCTTAATGAGGAAGGCATGTCAAAAGTCAAGACGGTCCCGAAGCAAGGCCTCTTGTGCCAAACAGCCAAGTTGTGAATGCAAAGGAAAAATTCTTGAAGGAAATTGAAAGTGCTACTCCAGGGAACCTACACATGAAAAGAAAAGTGAAACAGCCTTATTGCTGATATGGAGAAAGTTTTAGTGGTCTGGATAGCAGATCAAATCAGCCATAACATCTTAAGCCAAAACCTAATCTAAAGCAAGACCCTAACTTTCTTCAATTCTGTGAAGGCCGAGACAGGTGAGGAAGCTGCAGAAGAAAAGTTGGAAGCTAGCAGAGGTTGGGTGATGAGGTTTAAGGAAAGAAGCCCTCTCCATAACACAAAAATGCAAGGAGAAACTGCAGCAAGTTGTTTAGAAGATCTGGCTAAGATCATTGATGAAGGTGGCTGCACTAAACGCTAGGTTTTCAGTGTAGGTGAAACAGCCCTCTGTTGGAAGATGTCATCTAGGACTTTCATAGCTAGAGAGAAGTCAATGCCTGGCAAAGCTTCAAAGGACAGGCTGACTCTTGTTAGGGGATAATGTAGCTGGTGACTCTAAGTTGAAGCCAGTGCTCACTGACTATTGCAAAAATCCTAGGGCCCTTAAGACTTATGCCAAGTCAACTCGGTCTGTGCTCTATAAATAGAAAACAAAGGCCGGGCACGGTGGCTCACGCCTGTAATCCCAGCACTTTGGGAGGCCGAGGTGGGTGGATCACAAGGTCAGGAGATAGAGACCATCCTGGCTAACACGGTGAAACTCCATCTCTACTAAAAATACAAAAAAAAAAAATTAGTCTAGTGTGGTGGCGGGCACCTGTAGTCCCAGCTACTCGGGAGGCTGAGGCAGGAGAATGGCGTGAACCCGGGAGGTGGAGCTTGCAGTGAGCCGAGATCGCACCACTGCACTCCAGCATGGCGACAGAGCGAGACTCTGTCTCAAAAAATAAAATAAAATAAAAATAAAACAAAGCCTGAATGATAGCAAATCTATTTATAGCATGGTTTACTGAATATTCTATGCCCACTGTTGAGATCCAACACTCAGAAAAAAAGATTCCTTTTTAAAATCTTACTGCTCATTGACCATGCACCTGGTCCCCCAAGAGCTCTTATGGAGATGTACAAGGAGGTTGATGTTTTCATGCCTGCAAACCCAACATCCATTCTGCAGCCCGTGGATCAAAGGGTAATTTCTACTTTCAAGTCATCTTATTTAAGAATATATTTCATAAGGCTACAGCTGCCATAGAGAGTGATTCCTATGATGGATCTGGTAAGAGTAAATTGAAAACCTGGGAAGATTCACCACTGTAGACACCATTAAGAACATTCGTGATTCATGGGAGGATGCCAAAATATCAGCATTCACAGGAGTTTGTAAGAAGTTGATTACAACTCTCATGGATGACTTTGAGAAGTTCAAGACTTCAGTGGAGCAGCCGGGTGCGATGGCTCACACCTGTAATCCCAGCACTTTCGGAGGCTGAGGCAGGCACATCACTTGAGGCCAGGAGTTCAAGACCAGCCTGGCCAACATGGTGAAACCCTGTCTCTA
Source organism: Nomascus leucogenys (assembly GCF_006542625.1). Taxonomy (NCBI): domain Eukaryota; kingdom Metazoa; phylum Chordata; class Mammalia; order Primates; family Hylobatidae; genus Nomascus; species Nomascus leucogenys. The sequence continues at coordinate 107,087,632 of NC_044388.1, forward strand.
CTCAAAATACAAAAAATTAGCCAGGGGTGGCAGCACACGCCTGTAATCCCAGCTACTTGGGAGGCTGAGGCACGAGAATTACTTGAACCTTCCGAGGCAGAAGTTGCAGTGAGCCAAGATGGCACCACTGCACTCCAGCCCGAGCAACAGAGTGAGACTATCTCAAAAAAACCAAAAACAAAAAACAAACAACAACAACAAAAACAAAAAAAACCCCCAAAAACCAACCAAACAAAAAACCTCATCTGGGCGCGGTGGCTCACACCTGTAATCCCAGCACTTTGGGAAGCTGAGTTGAGCAGATCACCTGAGGGCGGGAGTTTGAGACCAGCCTGATTAACATGTAAAAAACCCATCTCTACTAAAAATACAAAATTAGCTGGGCGTGGTGGCACATGCCTGTAATCCCAACTACTCGGGAGGCTGAAGCAGGAGAATTGCTTGAACCTGGGAGGTGGGGGTTGCGGTGAGCCGAGATGGTGCCATTGCACTCCAGCCTGGGCAACAAGAGCGAAACTCCATCTCAAAAACAAAACAAAACAAAAAACCCAAAGACTTCAGTGGAGGAAGTCACTGCACATGTAGCGGAAATAGCAAGAGAACTAGAATTAGATGTGGAGCCTGAAGATAGGGCTGAATTGCTTCAATCTCATGATCAAACTTGAATGTGAGGAGTTGCTTTTTATGGATGAGCAAAGACAGTTGTTTTTTGAGGTGGAATCTAGGCCTGGTGAAGATGCTGTGAATACTGTTGAAATGACAACAAAGGATTTAGAATATTCCATAAACTTAGTTGATACAGCAGCAGCGGGAAGAGGATTGACTCCAATTTTGAAAGACGTTCTACTGTGGATAAAATGCTATCAAACAGCATCATATGCTACAGAGAAGTCTTTTGTGAAAGGAAGACTCAAAAATCAATGTGGCAAACTTCACTGTTGTCTGATTTTAAGACATTGCCACAGCTACCCCAACCTTCAGTAACCACCACCCTGATCAGTCAGCAGTCACCAACATCAGGGCCAGACTTTCCACCAGAAAACGGATGGTGACTTAGTGAAAGTTCAGATGATCATTAGCACTTTTTAGCAATACGATATTTTTAATTAGGGTATGTACATTTTTTAGACATAATGCTATTGCATACTTAGTAGATTACAGTGTCATGTAAGCTTGACTTTTTTTTTGTTTTTAGAGAGAGTCTTGCTCTGTCACCCAGGCTGGAGTGTGGTGGTGCGATCTCGGCTCACTGCAACCTCCGCCTCCTGGGTTCAAGTGATTCTCCTGCCTCAGCTTCCTGAGTAGCTGGGATTACAGGTGTGCACCACCACACCCAGCTAATTTTTGTATTTTTAGTAGAGACAGGGTTTCACCATGTTGGTCAGGCTGGTCTCGAACTCCTGACCTCGTGATCCGCCCATCTCGGCCTCCCAGAGTACTGGAATGACAGGTGTGAGCCACTGCGCCTGGCCAAGCTTAACTTTTATATGCACTGAGAAACCAAAAATATTGTGTAACTCCCTTTACTGTGATATTTGCTTCATTGTAGTGGTCTGGAATGAAACCTGTAATATATCCAAGCTATGCCTGTATACGAATGATAATAGCTGCATTGTTCTCAATCACCAAAACATGGGAACAGCTCAGATGTCCATCAGTGGATGAACGAATAAAGAACATGTGGGTCTATCCATGCAATAGAATATTATTCAGCAATAAAAAGGAATGAAGTATTGGCACCTACTACAACATGAAAGAACCTCAAAGTCATGTTCAATGAAAGAAGCCAGACACAGGCCAGGCACGGTGGCTCACGCCTGTAATCCCAGCACTTTGGGAGGCCGAGGCAGGCAAATCACGAGGTCAGGAGATCGAAACCATCCTGGCTAACACGGTGAAACCCTGTCTCTACTAAAAATACAAAAATTAGCCGGGCGTGGTAGCACATGCTGTAATCCCAGCTACTCGGGAGGCTGAGGCAGGAGAATGGCGTGAACGCGGGAGTCGGAGCTTACAGTGAGCCGAGATCGTGCCACTGCACTCCAGCCTAAGTGATAGAGCGAGACTCTGTCTCAAAAAAAAAAAAAAATTAAATAAAGAGGTCAGAAGTTCGAGACCAGCCTGGCCAACATAGTGAAACCCCATCTCTACTAAAAATACAAAAAATTAGCCAGGCATGGTGGCTAATGGTGGTGGCAGGTGCCTGTAATTCCAGCTACTCCGGAGGCTGAGGCAGGAGAATCGCTTGAACCGGGGAGGTGGAGGTTGCGGTGAGCCAAGATTGCACCACTGCACTCCAGACTGGGCCACAAGAGTAAAACTCCATCTCAAAAAAAAAAAAAAAAAAAAAAAGCCAGACACAAAAGGCGACATATGTATCGTCCCATTTCTATAAAATGTCAGGAATAGGCAAATCCATAGATGGAAAACAGATTAATAGTTTCCAGGGGCTGGAGGGAAAGGAGGGATGAAGAGTGACTGCTTAGTTGGTTTGTGTTTGGGGTGATGAAAAAGTTCACACAGCACAACATTGTGAATGGTCTAAATGCTGCTGAACTGTGTACTTTAACATGATTAAAATGGGCCAGGTGCCGTGGCTCAGGCCTGTAATCCCAGCACTTTGAGAGGCTGAGGCGGGCGGACCACTTGAAGCCACAAGTTTGAGACCAGCCTGGCCAACATGGCAAAAATCTGTCTCTACTAAAAGTACAAAAAAATTAGCCAGGCGCAGTGGCGCATTCCTGTAGCTCCAGCTACTCTGGAGATTGAGGCATGAGAATCGTTTGAACCTGGGAGGCAGAGGTTGCGGTGAGTGGAGATTGTGCCACTGCACTCCGGCCTGGGTGACAGAGCAAGACTCCCTCTCAAAAAAATAAAATAGGCTGGGCGAGGTGGCTCACACCTATAATCCCAGCACTTTCGGAGGCTGAGGTAGGTGGATCACCTGAGGCCAGGAGTTCAAGACCAGCCTGGCCAACATGGTGAAACCCAGTCTATACTAATAATACACACAAAAAAATTAGCTGGGCATGGTGGCACATGCCTGTAATCCCAGCTACTCAGGAGGCTGAGGCAGGAGAATCGCTTGAACCCGGGAGGCAGAGGTTGCAGTGACCCAAGATCGCGACATTGCACTCCAGTCTAGGTGACAAGAGTGAAACTCTTGTCTCCAAAAAAATAAAAATTAAAAATTCAAGTAAATAAAATAAGCTGATTAAAAAATGGTGACTTTTACATTGTGTATATTTTATCATAATAGTCAAATACTTCAGTTATAAAATATTACATATAATATAAATATTAATTTATAAAATAAAAAAGCACCGCGCCCAGGCTCCTGGAGTCAGGATCTGTCCTGAGACTCTGAGGATTCCGGGTTCTGACATCTTCCCTGGTGCTTCTCATGTGCAGCCAGCATGGGACACGGTCAAGCTGAGTGGCAGACCCCGAGGGAGCCTAGCTGAGGAAGGGTCAATTCTAAAGAGGGAGCTCATGGGGGTTGAGCTGGGACAGGGAGGGGGCGCTTTATCCAAAAACCTTCTCTTCTATTTAGCCTTTAAAAGGCTCTTCGAGCCGGGGGTGGTGGCTCATGCCTGTAATCCCAGCACTTTGGGAGGCTGAAGCAGGCAGATCACTTGAGGTTAGGAGTTCAAGACCAGCCTGGCCAACATGGAGAAACCCCATCTCTACTAAAAATACAAAAATTAGCTGGATGTGGTGGTGCGTGCCTATAGTCTCAGCTACTTGGGAGGCTGAGGCAGGAGCATCTGCACTCCAGCCTGGGCAACAGAGCGAGACTCTGTCGCAACAAAAAGGCTTTTCCTCCCGGTGCGGAGGCGAGGCTGGGAAGGGATCTCGCATGTGCCTGGCCACAGTGAGCACCTTGTAACTGCTGCCTGGTGGTGGCGGGAAGAATGACCAGCCGGGTTACTGTCCAGACAGGGTCTGACTTGCCTGGGCATGGCGGGGTGGATGGGGCACCCCGAGCCTCTGGGCCCAGCCCTGGCCACTCGAGTTGAGGCGCCTCAGCTCAGGAAGCTCATGCATCCCGGAGGCTGTGCGTGGTTTTTGAGCTTGGAGAAGGAGGCGTGAGGCCCGGCAATCTGTGGGTGGGAGAACTCAGGACATGCCTGTGAGGAACTATGGAGGGAACAAGAGACACCTACATTTTAACATGGTGTTTATTTTGTTTCTTTTTCTTTTTTATTTTTTTGAGACAGGCTCTTGCTCTGTCACCCAGGCCGGAGTGCAGTGGCTCACTGTAGCCTCAGCCTCCCAGACTCAAACAATTCTCCGACCTCAGCCTGCTGAGTAACTGGGACTACAGGCATGCGCTACCACGCTCAGCTAATTTTCGTATTTTTGTAGAGATGGGGTTTCTCCATGTTGCCCAGACTTGTCTTGAACTCCTGGCCTCAAGTGATTCACCTGCTTTGGCCTCCCAAAGCATAATCCCCTCATGCTGGTATTACAGGCATGAACCACTGTGCTTAGCTAAAATTTTTTATTAATAATCTACCATAGCCTGACTCTGTACTGGAGACAAAGAGAATCAGAGTCCTGCCCTACACAGAAACAGAGACACACACAGAGACAGAGACACACGGGGAGACACACACCACAGGGAGAAAGAGAGGCCGGGCCCTGCCTCCCGACTACAGACACGGAGACATGCAGAGACACACACTGAGACAGAGAGAGGCGGAGACACATGTTCCAAAGGGAAGGGCAAGGAGAGAGAGAGGAAGGAAGGAAGGGAGGAAGGGCAGGAAAGAGGAAGAAAGGAAGGAGGGAAGGAGGGAGGGAGGAAGAAAGGAGGAGGGAGGAGGGAGGGAGGAGGGAAGAAGGGAGGGAGGAGGGAGGAAGGAATGGAGGAGGGGAAGAAGGAGAGGGAAGGGAGGAGGGAGGGAGGGAAAGCCTTTCTGCTGCTGGTGGCGGGGCATTTTCCATTCTTAACAAAGCACCCGCCTGCTTTCGACTGTAAGAGGCATAATAGACTTGGGTGATAGAAATGCATGTTCAAAGCTGAAAAAGCTGAAAAGGCCTCTGCACCCAAACCCCATCTCTGCGAGGGGCTGTTATATGAGCCCAGCCTGTTTTCTCATCTGGAAGTGGGAATTCTCAGAGCTTAACTCACTGATGGTCATTGCGTCACAGGATGGACCTGGTGCACGGGAAGTTTCCGGAAAGGACAGCTGCAGCCTATGTGCCCCTCATGCACCTAAGGGGCGAGAGGACCAAGCCGAGACCCCAGTGAGCTAGCGGAGGGGCCGGCCCCACAGCAGCTTCTCCGACTTCCCGAGGAGGCTCAGACCCCCGGGCCCTCCCAAGCCCCTCTGCGCCTGCCCCACTGGTTCACCAGCGGAGACTTCCCCTCCTCCCCTGGTTCACTGACTTTCTCATTGTCTGGGAGGCCCCAGTGTCTCCACCTCTCTCTGTCTCCGTGTGTGTCTCTGCATGTCTCTGTTTCTGTAGTCGGGAGGCAGGGCCCGACCTCTCTTTCTCCCTGTGGTGTGTGTCTCCCCGTGTGTCTCTGTCTCTGTGTGTGTCTCTGTTTCTGTGTAGGGCAGGGCTCTGATTCTCTTTGTCTCCGTGGTGTGTGTGTCTCTGTGTCTCTCCGTATGTCTCTGTGGTCAGTATCTCTCCATGTCTCCCTGTCTCTGTGGTCTGTGGTCTGTGTCTCTCTGTCTCTCTGTCTCTGTGGTCTGTTTCTGTCCGTGTGTTTCTGTCTCTGTGGTCTGTGTCTCTCTGTGTGTCTCTGTTGTGAAGCTCTGTATTTATCTGTCTCTGTGTCTACTTCTGTTTCTCTCCTTCCCTCTTTCTCTGTGTGTCTGCCTGTGTCTCTCTGCGCCCTCTGTCTCTGTGCTGTGTCTCTGTGTCTCTGTCCCTGTCTCTGTGCTGTGTCTCTGCCCCTCTGTCTCTGTGTCTCTCTGCCCCTCTGTCTCTGTGCTCTGTCTCTGTCCCTCTGTCTCTGTGTCTCTCTGCCCTCTCTGTCTCTGTTCTGTGTCTCTGTCCCTCTGTCTCTGTGCTGTGTCTCTGTGTCTCTCTGCCCCCTCTGACTCTGTTCTGTGTCTCTGTCCCTCTGTCTCTGTGCTCTGTCTCTGTCCCTCTGTCTCTGTGTCTCTCTGCCCTCTCTGTCTCTGTGTCTCTCTGCCCCCTCTGTCTCTGTGTCTCTCTGCCCCCTCTGTCTCTGTTCTGTGTCTCTGTCCCTCTGTCTCTGTGCTGTGTCTCTGTGTCTCTGTCCCTCTGTCTGTCTCTGCTGTTATCTCTGTATTGCTCCAGTTCTCTCTGATCTCTCCCTCTCTCCCTCCCTTCAGTGGAATCGCTCTCCAGGCTTATTAAGCCCCATTCTTTCTCAGAACATTTGCCTTTGAAATCTCAGGAGATGGGCTGGGGCCTTGGCTGGTACCTCAGGCTGCCCCGGCCACACAGCCCACTGAGGGCCCAACCAGAGGAGGCTGCCCAGTTATGCCCACTTCCCGTTCGTGAGATGCCAGCCCTGCCTTCTCTGAGGTCTCTGCCGGCCTCTGGGACAGCGACCAGCAGTAAGTGGGTCCTGCCTTTGCAGTAGGAGGAGATGGTGTGAGGGAACAGTCACCGAGGGTCACTGAGCCCACCCCCAGCAGCCAGGGCCCTGCGTGCTGTCTGCCCAGGCCTGAACTCCCTTGTGGCTGTGCTGTGTGGAAGGGATTAACCTGGTTCTGTGGGCACCCAGAGGGTAAACTAAGGCAGTCGAGCACCAGGTTTGTGGAGGCAAACACAGGGTGATGGGGGCGGCCTTTCTCTGCAGGTGCAGCCATGACCTGCAGGTGAGCTCTGCCCCCTGCCTCCCGCAGCCTGGCCCCAGACTCCCAAATACCCTCTGGCTGTTTAAATGACCCTCCAGCAGATCTCGGAGGCTGGGGCGTAATGGTCACCATGCTTGTCTGTTTGGGTGGCCCCTGAGCAACTCAAAGTGTCTGGATCCACCTTCTAGAGCCGAGGACAGGTGGTGGGCTGAGCAGGGCTGGGTGTGGACCCTGTCACCTCCCGGGTGGGACAGGAGGGCCGGAGCAGAATGCTTCCCTTCCCTGATCCACGTCCACCTCCACCTGCAAGACAAAGCCCAGACTCTGTCCTAGGGGCTGCTGGTGCCCACCCCTCCAGCCGGTGCCACACTCCCCTGTCCCCCTGGGTACCAGCCACCCTGGTCTTCTTCAGCTCACTGAACACAAACGCCCTGCCTCTGTCTTTCCTCCCGGCCTTTGCACAAGCTGCTCCCTCTGCCTGGAACACCCCCCCTCTGCCTTGCATTGCAGTTCACCCCAGTTCATCCTCAGGGCCGGTCTTCCCTGACCGCCGGCCTCCTGCCCCAGCTGTCATGGATGCCTCTCAGTGCACAGCCTGTACCTCCCATCGCAGCTCCTGGCACAAAACTGTCTGCTTGCTGGTCTGCCCCTGTGGGCGGTGGTGGCTGGAGTTGCATCTGCATGCTGCCTGGTAGTGTTCCCCTTCCCCTGCCTCTGGCTGGCCCCGAGTGGGCACCCGTTGATGAAGGGGGGAAAATATTCCCAAAGCTCATCATAGGGGCTTCCGGGGGTTCTGGGGGATCCGCCGAGGGAGCTGCAATTCTTTTCTGAGCCATGCAGTCATCTGCGGCCTCACGGTTGATCTCATGGTCATCCCTGCCCAGCTCTGTCCCCAGAGGAAGCAGTAAGTGGGGCCACAGAGGACAGACTCGACTCCCAGTGTCTCTAGGAGCCTCTGCCAGGCGGGAGGCATGCAGAATTCTCCAGGGGCCGTGGGAATGAAGCCAATGCGACGCCTACCCAGGTGCGATGTCCACCAGGCCATGGACCCTGCAATCCTGGCTGCTCCCCACACCTTCCCAATCACTCTCATTCCTCTCCAACCTCAGGGACTTCTGCTCATCCATAGCTAATGACGGCAAGAGGATCACAGGCTTGGAAACACGGCAAGGAGTTCAATAGAAAAATGAGCACCAGGCTGGGTGCGGTGGCTCACGCCTGTAATCCCAACATTTTGGGAGGCTGAGATGGGCGGATCACTTGAGGTCAGGAGTTTGAGACAAGCCTGGCCAACATGGTGAAACCCTGTCTCTACTAAAAATACAAAAATTAGCTGAGCTTGATGGTGGGCGCCTGTAATCCCAGCTACTCGGGAGCTGAGGCAGGAGAATCGCTTGAACCCGGGATGCAGAGGTTGCAGTGAGCCGAGATTGTGCCACTGCACTCCAGTCTGGGCAACAGAGTGAGACTCTGTCCACCTCAGGTGAGCTCTGCTCAAAAAAAAAAAAAAAAGAAAGAAAGAAAGAAATAAAGAAAAAGAAGCAACAGGGGTCTGGAAACACCAAGCCCCACCTGAGCTCAGGGAGAAGACAGAATGGTCACCAAATGGCCCATCAATTTATCTCCCCGCAGACACCATTGTTCAGCGCCCCCGCCCGGCTCCAGACAGCCTGGTAGGACGTCTGGGACTTTTCCCTAGGTGAGGCCACCATCTGCAATGGGGGCACCCTTTAATGACGTCACATCTACAGCAGGTACCTCCACCTTAAGAGTGCATACAGGTGAGTGGTTTTTGCAGATGTGAAAGTCTCCATCGTCAATGCCCCTCTGGTCCTTCTGGCTGTGCGAGAGAAAGTCTCCACTGAGAGCTAACCTGTATTTCAGAACACTTGCCCACTGCTGAAGGGGGCGTAAATTAGTTCTGCTATTATGGAAAGCAGTGTAGGAAGACCTCAGAGAACCTAAAACAGAATTACGGTTCTACCCAGCAATCCCATTATTGGGTATATACCCAAAGGAATATAAATCCTTCTACCATAAAGATACATGCATGTGCATGTTCATTGCAGTGCTATTCACAATGGCAAAGACATAGAATTAACCACCATGCCCATCAATAGTGGACCGGATAAAGAAAACGTGGTACATATATACCATGGAATACTATGCAGCCATGAAAAAGAATAAGATCATGTCCTTTGCAGCAACATGGATTGAGCTGGTGACCATTATCCTAAGCAAACTAAGTGCAGGGACAGAAAACCAAATACCGCGTATTCTCACTTGTAAGTGGGAGCTAAACAATAAGAATACATGGACGTAAGGAGGGGAACAACACACACTGGGGCCTACTCGAGGGTGGGGATTGGGAGGAGGGAAAGGATTAAAAAATATCTACTGGGTACTATGCTTATTACTGGGGTGATCAAACTATCTGTACACCAAACCCCCGTGACACACGGTTTATCCATATAACAAGCCTGCACATGTACCCTTGAATCTAAAATAAGTTTTTTTAAAAAACCTAACTCGTTTTTAATTAATTAATTATTTGAGATGGGGTCTCACTCTGTTGCCTAGGCTGGAGTGCAGTGACACCATCCCGGCTCACTGCAACCTCTGCCTCCCAGGTTCAAGTGATTCTCCTGCCTCAGCCTCTTGAGTAGCTGGGACTATAGGCACGTGCCACCGTGCCCTGCTAAATTTGTATTTTTAGTAGAGACGGGGTTTTGCCATGTTGGCCAGGCTGGTCTCGAACTCCTGACCTCAGGTGATCTGCCCACCTTGGCCTCCCTAAGTGCTGGGATTGCAGGCGTAAGCCACCGCGCCTGGCCTAATTTAATTTTATAGTGACCAATGGCCCGTGACACAGCCCTCAGGAGATCCTGAGAACATGTGCCCTCTAACTCATGTTTTAACACCTTGAATCTCGGGGTCAGCAGTCCCTGCCTGGGTGTGCAGGTCCAGAGGGCAGGGCTGGGAGGCCAAGGTCATGACCTTAACAGCTGAAGACTCTGGACATGGACTCTGAATCCTCATGGCAGCTCTTGGAGGTGAGCATCATTTTATGCCCATTCTACAGAGGGGAAAACAGAGGCTTCCACCATGACGTTCAGTGGCTCTCCAAGGTCACACAGCTAGCAGGAGGGACTGGAACGGGGTCTCTCTGGCTCCAAAGCTCATGGTCTTTCTGATGGGTGACACTGCACCAGTGTGGGGTCCACGCTCCAGGGCTTGCGGCCTGACTCTTAGAAAGGAATGAGTGACTCTGTGTATGAACCTCAGAGAGCACAGACCCTAAGCACAGGGATCTCAGGTGCAGCCAGGCCTGTGAGCAGGACGGACAGTGAATTCACACACGGTGCCGCCCTCTGAAGGGCAGTGGCTTATCCATGAGAGGCCATCGCCTGGGTGCAGTTCCCCGAGGGGTGGCTCGGTCTGTCCTGGACAGAGAAATTCAAATACGTTTTCCCTGACTCATGGCCACTCATGGTATCAAGCAATGCAAAGCCTTCATTTACTCACTCATTCATTCTGTGAATACAGTTGTCCCTGGATATTGATGTGGGATTTGTTCCAGGACCCCTGCGGATACCAAAATCCACGGATACTCTAGTCTCTTCTACAAAATGGCATAGCATTTGTACGTAACCTACACACATCCTCCCGTGTGCTTTAAATCATCTCTAGATTATGTATAATACCTAACGCAATGTAAGTGCCATGTAAATAGTTGTTACATTGTATTGTTTAGGGGAATAATGACAAGAAAAAAAGCCTGTACATATTCAGTACAGGTGCAAACATTCTTTTTCTTTAATATTTTCAATCCGAGGTTGGTCGAATCCACAGATGCAGAACTCATGGATATGAAGGGCCAACTGTATTCACTGAAGACCTCCTTTGGGCCAGGTGCTGGGCGAGGCCCCTGGGATACAAAATAATAAGGCAAATCCCCCAGCATGAGGCTGCTGTCCTAGTGGGAGAGATGAGCCTTGAACAAGGAAATATAGCAAGCTTAACACACGAGGGCTGGGGCTGCTCAGGGGCTGCAGCATCTGGGGCGGGTGTGAGGGAAGGCAGGGTTCACACGCACACACAGGCATGCATGCACGCACACACGCACGCACACAGCACACACACACAGTTTGTGGCTGGACTCCCGCTGCAGTAGCCTCTTAAGTGTCTGAGATGAGGCCTGAAGCTGAGGTATGAATGAGCCGGGCTAAAATTGCAGGGAAGAGTGTTCCAGGCAGCAGGAACAGCCTTGTGAGGCCTGCAACAGGATGAGCATGGTGTCTGAGGGACTGAAAGAGCCAGTGTGGCCGGAGCATCTGGCCCAAAACGAAGAGTGATGTGAGTGAGGTGGAGAGGCCCGCGGCAGCCAGAGCAGGCAGACCTAGCGAGCCACGCCAGGGCTCTTTCACCAGGGTGCTTTGGGGCCAGCAACAGGCATTGGACAGGAGACAGTGTGAGCCGACGCACATTTGGGAAAGATGGCCCAGCTCCTGGATGGACAATGGATTTGCAGGGAGTAGTGGAGGGAGGAGGAGTCCTCGGAAAGACCAGGGCAGCCACCCCAAGGCCCGGAGGTGTGAGGCGGAGCACCCAGGGGAGAGCAGAGGGCTCTGGGAGAGGCCTAGGTGTCGCTTGAGGGGACGTGTTGACGGATTGGCCTTTCGAAAAAGCCAGCTGGCCCCAGGGATGGAAGGAAGCTGGTGCCAGGAGGTGGTGTAGGGGCTGGGTCCGACTCTGGCAGCCTGAGCAGGGTGAAGAGACTGGCTCTGTGTCCCGGCTGCCCCATTTCCAAGTAGCATGACCTTAGAAAGGTCGCTTTGCACGTCTGGCCCTGACTGTGTGCTTATCTGTTAAATGCTCGATCGGCACGAGAGGCTGGGTAACAACCCCTGAATCTCAGGGCATGGAAAGCGCAAGTTTGTTCTTCTCTCAGAGCCCCGTGGGCTCTGGAAACCAGGCTGACGGGAGCCGGACCACATGGAGGGAGAGCCAGAGGTTCCCACATTTTTTTTTTTTTTTTTTTTGAGACCAAGTCTCACTCTGTCGCCCAGGCTGGAGTGCAGCGGTACCGTCTCAGCTCACTGCAACCTCCGCCTCCCGGGTTAAAGCAATTCTCCTGCCTCAGCCTCCCGAGTAGCTGGGACTACAGGCAGGTGCCACCACACCTGGCTAATTTTTTGTATTTTTAGTAGAGATGGGGTTTCACCGTGTTAGCCAGGATGGTCTCGATCTCCTGACCTCGTGATCCGCCCGCCTCAGCCTCCCAAAGTGCTGGGATTACAGGCGTGAGCCACCGCACCCAGCTAATTGGTTCCCACACTTGAACGCAGCCCACATCCTTCCCTGTCTGGATTCCTTGGCTGGAGGGAGCCATAGGGCCACGCCTCACTCCAAGGGGGCCAGGCAGCGAGAGCCACCCGACATGGGTTCAGTGACGTCTACTTCACAGGGTGCTATGCAAAGTGCGGTCAGTGAGGTGCTGCGGGAAGAGATGACTGTGCGGAGTTGATGCTCAGTACAGGGCAGAAAGGATGATCCCAGGAACGCATTGCTGGACCCGCCTCCCCTTCCTGGACATCTCCCCAAAGGGGAGTGTGATCCGAGTCCGTGTTCCCCAAACCTCCGTCACCTGCCAGACCCATGGGCCAATAAGAATCAGTCACAGAGGCCGGGCGCGGTGGCTCACGCCTGTAATCCCAGCACTTTGGGAGGCCGAGGCGGGCGGATCACGAGGTCAGGAGATCGAGACCATCCTGGCTAACACGGTGAAATCCCATCTCTACTAAAAATACAAAAAACTAGCCGGGCGTGGTGGCGGGCGCCTGTAGTCCCAGCTACTCAGGAGGCTGAGGCAGGAGAATGGCGTGAAGCTGGTAGGCGGAGCTTGCAGTGAGCCGAGATCGCGCCACTGCACTCCAGCCTGGGTGACAAAGCAAGACTCCGTCTCAAAAAAAAAGAAAAGAATCAGTCACAGAATGGTTTTGTTTTATTATCTTATTTTATTTTATTTTGTTTTGTTTTGTTTTTTTGAGACTGAGTCTCACTCCATCACCCAGGCTGGAGTACAGTGGCATGGTCTCCGCTCACTGCAACCTCCGCTTCCCAGGTTCAAGCGATCCTCATTCCTCAGCCTCCTGAGGAGCTGGGATTACAGGCATGCGCCACCACGCCCGGCTAATTTTTGTATTTTTAGTAGAGATGAGGTTTCACCATGTTGGCCAGGCTGGTCTTGAACTCCTGACCTCAAGTGATCCACCTGCTTCAGCCTCCTAAATTGCTGGGATTACAGGCTTGAGCTACTGTGCCCGGCCAGAATGGTTTTCTTTAAATCAACTCACTTTTTGTTTAGTGTTTGTTTGTTGTGTCACCGAAAGAGAAGGGCCCTAATTCAGGAATGTCTAATTGTTCCTCTGTGCGCAGGGACTTCTCCGAGTTTGCAGAGCCAAGTGTGTATATATCTAAGGCTGCCCCCATGTTACTCCAGCCCAGAGTCCCACTGCATAAATAATACATGAGATGCGCTGTCTATATTTTCCATGGCGAGGCTGTGGATTAGAGCATGATACGATACATGGTATAATAAAAGCAGACGATCTATGCTGGTGTCATTTCAGCGCCTAGAACATGGCTCTTCGCTTCCAAGCAGAGAGCAGGGATTGGAGAGGAAGGGCAGGCTCTGAGTGAGGACAGAGAGCTGGCCCTGGTGTGGCAGGCTGGGGCAGTGGGAAACGTCCCAAGTGGGCAGAGCTAGGCTTGAACCCTGGCTCTGCCACTTGCGAGGTGTGTGACTTGCAAGTCAAGTACGAGGAGGACCTTTGGTGTCCCTGCCAGGTCCCCCTTGAGTCCCCTCTGCGAGCACTGCCTCCGTTCCGCCAGCATCTCAAGGCTTTGCTTTGCAGCCATTGACTGGTGCCGGGTGCAAAAGCCCAGCTCCTGGCCTTGAGATGGGGCAAAGCTGAGGGTACACTCTATGTTCCAGTGCACCTCGTGGGAGCAGGCTGAGCCCAGCCCTCCCTTAAACCCACCCCGTTGCTGTCTCCCTCTTCCCTTTCCTGCCTCCCTCACTCCTTACCAGCTTCTCCTTCGAGCTCTTCTTTCATGAACTCACTTGCTCTGAAATCCTAGACTAGGGTCTCCTCCTGGAAATACCCCTCTAAATAGCAAGGGACTTCGCCTCTGTGCGCCTCACTTATCTCATCTGTGAAATGGATATAACATTCCCTCCAGCATGCAGTTGGCGCAAAGGGCCTTAGCATAGGGCCGTGCACATATCAACTGCCTAAGAAGTGAATCTCTTCTGATTCATATGCAACACACAGGAACCTTGTCATGGTGCTGCTGAGGAATGAAGCATTGCCCCTGGGCAGTGGGGGGTGTCCTGGGAGCCCTGCACAGCGGTACGGAGGAAGCAGCTTTAGAAAACATATGTAGCCCCTCCCGGGCCCATCCACCTGCTTCTCATCAGAGACATTCTCATCCTCAGCTCTCAGCGTACAGCACAGCCCCCTCGACGGTCAAGCTGGGTTGGTGCTTTGGGGGACAGTCAGTTACGAGACCAGGTTTGGCCTCTCACGTCGTCACTTCCTCAAGATGCGGCCTAGGTATGCGGGGGCCTGGGTTAGAGCACATGGTTGTTTGACTGCAAAGTCATGTCTATTCCGGGGGGTGGGCATGCAGATAGAGGGTCTCTTCACAGGGAAGGCAGAGCTGATAGGCTGTCAGAGCAAAGAATGTTGAGCAGAGGCAACCTGGACCCTCCTGCCCACCCTGGGCCACCCAGCTCTCCGGCCACATCCTTAAAAGAGAAGCAACTTGAATGAATAATGGATCAATGGCGGACGTGCTCTTGCCTGAGAGCGGGCAGGGCAAGCTTCTCTTCTGGATCCTTTTGAGTCCAAGGGAGATGATTTTGCAATTCTGCAAGCCACTTAAAAAAAGAAAAGGAAAGAGAAATAAAGAGGAAGCTGCTCTCCCCTCCCGAACACTGCCCACAGTTTTTTGGGTGAAGGTCTTGGTTAAGCTGGGGCTAGGCCTCCCCACCCCAGGCACGGTAATGGCAACACCATCCATTTGGATGGGGGCATCTGCTAGAGCTAAGGGCTTTGCAGCAACACATCATTTAACCAATCCAGGAGGTTGCAATTATCTTCCCACTACTGATGAGGAAAAGGAAGTGGCCACCTGAGAAGCAGAGGAGACTCATGGCCTCCCCCAGCTGAGCTCTAACCACCGAACCGTCAGGCCCACCTCGCAGGAGCCTCTCCTGCTTCCCCTCAGGGCCACAGAGCCACTTGCAAGAGCTATCCCTGGCCTGGGATGGGGTTTGTAACCTGAGGACTTTCCCCGTCGGGTACAGGTGTGGGGGAGCCCCCTTCCAGTGCTGCACCCCAGGGGCCTGGCTTCCCCAGCACCCCCTACCTCGCTCAGCCACGTCTCAAACCTGGGATTGAGGTTTCCTGCAGAAAAGAATCCTCAAAGCTGCCTTTGGTCCTTATTAAGTCAGCACCCCCCCTCCATGGAAGGAGGGTGATAGGTAAGTTCCCTGCTCCTCTCCCGCCCTCTCCTCGCTGCACCTTTCATCACAGGGAAAAATCCCAGGAGGGCCAGCGTCAGCTCAGCCTGAGTTACCAAGACAACGGCCTCTGCCCACTTGCCATGCGGCTTCCCCACCTCCCTGCGGCCCCTGCCCTCCACTCAGGGCCAGCGAGGCCCAGGCAGGTGCCCCCGCCACGGGGCTGTCAGCCTGGATTTCGGGCCATGGCTTTTGTCTGTGAGACTGCCTTCGAAGCGGATTGCATTCTCTCAGGTTCCGGGTGGTGAGATAATTGAGGAGGGAGTGACGAGGAGACGGAATGGAATCGTCTCCACTGTGGAAAAAGCTCTGTCACGCTGCCTTCTCCTGCCGCCTGGTCCGGCCAAGCCCATCGTGGGGGACCAGGGCCCTGGGGAAGGACAGCGCAGGGGCCAAGACCAGGAGGCTGAGGAGTGAGACCGGCCGGGTACAAAGCCCAGCTCCACTGTTCTTAAGCTGTGTGACTTTGGGCAGGTTACTGGATCTCTCGGAGCCATGGTACTGAATGGATGCTGATTACTGTCTCACGGGGCTGTTGCGATGGTGAAATAAGAGAGTGTGTGGGGCCAGGCATGGTGGCTCATGCCTGTAATCCCAGCAC
Source organism: Nomascus leucogenys (assembly GCF_006542625.1). NCBI lineage: Eukaryota > Metazoa > Chordata > Mammalia > Primates > Hylobatidae > Nomascus > Nomascus leucogenys. The sequence goes on from NC_044388.1 coordinate 107,103,611, forward strand.
TTTGGGAGGGCAAGGTGGGTGGATCACCCGAGGTCAGGAGCTTGAGACCAGCCTGGCCAACACGGTGAAACACGATCTCTACTGAAAATACAAAAAATTAGCCAGGTGTGGTGGCGGGCACCTGTAATCCCAGCTACTTGTGAGGGTGAGGCAGGCGAATCGCCTGAACTCGGGAGGCAGAGGTTGCAGTGAGCCAAGGTCGCGCCATTGCACTCCAGCCTGGGGGACAAGAGCGAGACTTTGTCTCTAAATAAATAAATAAATAAAAAAGAGTGCGTGGACAGCCTGGAGGCTGGCACCTAGGAAACGCTCAGTAAATGAACTACCTGCCCTGGCCCCAGCCTCCTCTGGGCGGAGCTCAGGAGGACGCCACCACAGAGAAAGGGACTGACATTTACGCGGAGCTCCCTGAGCACCAGGCCCCGCTCAGTGCTCACACCTGTGCTGCCCAGGAGGGCACGTGAAGGCCCTGTCCATGGTTGGTTCGTTCCATGGGTGACGCTAGAGGGAGGAGCACCTTGCCAACATCGCTGGGTAGGTAAGGCCAGGCGGCCGCCTCCTCTGCCAGGCCTGTGTGATCCTGAAGCCCAGGCTCTTCCGCATAGCCGGCCTTCTTGGGGACTTCGCTTGGTTTCTGCGGCAGCTGGATGAAGAGCCTGCGGTTGGCAAAAGCAGGAAGCCTGGGGCATCCCTGTGGCCCCTCGGCCCTCGCAGCAGCTCCTGCTTCCCAGGGCCACCCTCTGCTCTGAGCCTCTTCCTGGGCAGTAGTCATGTTTTCCTACCCCCTGTCCTTCGGGTGACCTCAGAACTGTCACAAAAGCCCCGGGAGAGACACAGAATCCAATCACCTGTCATTAGGTGTCCTCTATAGAGTCTGCCCTAATGGAGAGGAGGAATATGAAAAGAGATCACAGCAGAATGAGGCAGTAAACCGATTAGCTGAATCCAATCAAATTCGGAAGGCCCCGGGTGGGGGGCTTCAGACTGGTGTGAGCAGACAGAGAATGAGGGGCTGAGGACGCATCCGGCTGGCCAGGAGCCCTATGGTGCTCCAAGGCCCATGAGGCAGTGGGTAGGAATGTAGGCAACCCAGTCAGCCACACTGGCTGAAGACATTCTGCCAGCAGAGAAGGCAGCCCCCAAATCACCAGGTGTGGCAAAGTCCCTTCCACAGTAGCTAGCAGCTTTCAGCCCCAAAAGGTTTAGAATTAAGTATAGATGTGTTTAAGAGAATCAAAACAATAATAGTATTTTTGTCTCAAAAGTTTTCCTAACTTTACAGGCCAGATGCAGTGGCTCACGCCTGTAATCCCAGCACTTTGGGAGGCCGAGACAGGTGGATCCCTTGAGGCCGGGAGTTTGAGACCAGCCTGGCCAACACGGTGAAACCTTGTCTCTACTAAAAATATGAAAATTAGCCAGGCATGGTGGTGCGCACCTGTAATCCCAGCTGTTGGGGAGGCTAAGGCAGGATAATTGCTTCAATCCTGGAGGCAGAGGTTGCAGACAGCTGAGATCGCACCACTGCACTCTAGCCTGGGTGACAGAGGGAGACTCTGTCTCAAAAAAAAAAAAAACCCTCCACTTACGCTGTGTAGTTTCAGCATTTGTAAAGTTAGGAAGAGTTTTGCTGATTAAAGGACGAGGTCAGCCTCGTGATTGTGACTTAAAATGTGAAACTGAGCGTGTGGCTTAGACTTGAGACTTGAAGCTGCACTCTGAGAAAGTTTGGAAACACTGCTGGAATTCACCACATCTGTAATTCAGTGTGTTAGACACACAAAAGATGTGCTTCAGTCTGTAGCGAGGGAGGCTGGTTTCTCAGTCGGGCCATGGAAGTACTTAAAAAGAAAACTGAAATCTATTAAGTTTATTTATGCAGTTCAAAATGTTTCAAGGAGCTCGATGAAATGGTTTTGTAAATGGGACCAAGCAGTAACGAAATGGTCCTTAGAAGGGATTGTTCTGATGTGCTGGATTTTAAATAGAATAGTAACATGTGTAAAGTGAACTTAAAAGCTTAAGAAAGAAGAGCATTTTTGAATGCGTAACATTCATGAAACAAATGTTAATGTCGAAAATCAAAGTCATTGGCTGAGTAATCTTTTCTGTGCACAAGAGCCACCCCAGAGAACAGCAAGCCACTGACAAAGATACATCCCTGTCCCCATTCAAACCCTGTTCCTCCTGTGTTCTGCACCTGCTGTATCCCTTCCCAAGAGGTGAGCTTTCAAGGTGATAGACTCGGCTGCTCTCACAGCCACAGGTTTACGGTTTGTAGGCTAACGTCTGGTTTCAACAGGACACACTTGGGTCTCTAATAAAGGGGCTGCTCAGAGGCCGTTAGTTAACCCTCCCATTCAAGGGAGGAAGGATTCACTGAGCCCTGACAATATCCAGGAGGAGATAGTTAAGGCACCAACGAAGGTAACAGGAACTAACAGTGCTACGGTGTTCGTCATTTGCCAGGACCAGTGATGAAACTTCATAGATACTAACTCGTATAATTGCTGTAACAACCCATTTTACCAATGAGAAAACTGAGAGGCAAGCTGACGAGGGGGGGCCCCGAAGACTTGGCCCCAGAGAGTCTGGCTGCAGAGCCTAAGCTCTTCCTCAGGCTCCTGTCCTTCAGGATCTTGCTCCGTCCTCCCACCACCCCTGTGAATTAGACATTGTTGTCCCATTCTGCAGATCAGTTAACTGAGGCTCAGGGAATCTGGAACCTCACCCAAGGCCACACAGTCACATGGGACAGAGATCTGGCAGCTTCTGGCCCTTCCAACATCTGTGCAGCTCAAATCCAATGGGGGATGGACTTCGTTATTGTGGAGACAGGGTCTCACTCTGTCGCCCAGGCTGGAGTGCAGGGATGTGATTATGGCTCACTGCAACCTTGCCCTCCTGAGCTCAATGGAGCCTCCCGCCTCAGTCTCTTGAGTAGCTGGAACTACAGGCATGAACCACCAGGCCCGGCTAACATTTTTTGTATTTTTTGCAGAGACAGGGTTTTGCCATGTTGCCCAGGCTGGTCTTGAATTCTTAAGCTCAAACAATTCTGGCCGTCTTGACCTCCCGAAGTGTTGGGATTATAAGCATGAGGCACCTCGCCTGGCCGGGCCATGGCCTTTCAACGGATAGTACTGAATGGTTTTTAATTATAGTCATGCCAGTGTTTTGCAGGCCAAGGGCAGGAGCTCAGAGTGTGTAGCGAGAAGACCTGGCCTGGTCTGGGGACAGGAGGGGCACACCCGAGGAGGTGGTGTTGACACTGAGACCTGACAGATCTCAGCTGTGGCCAGGTGTGAGTGCACCTGGTGAAATGGGGCCAGGGGCAGAGCCTGCTCACTGAGGAACAGCCTCCGTGAAAGCTGAGGCAGGAGGGCACTGGAGGGGTGCCTGGTGGGTGCGGGGGAGAGAGGTGGGGGGGGGGCAGGCTGCAGAGGGGGCAGGAGCCAGGTGGGACACTTTGAAGGTGTATTTATTTATTTATTTATTTATTTTGAGATGGGGTCTTGCTCTGTCATCCAGGCTAGAGTGCTGTGGTGTGATCCTCCTGCCTCAGCCTTCTGAGTAGCTGGGACTTATAGCCATGTGCCACCACACCCAGCTATTTTAAAAAAATATTTTGTAGAGACAGGGTCCCACTAGGTTGCCCAATCTGGTCTCAAACTCCTGGGCTCCTGCCTCAGCCTCCCAAAGTGCTGGATTACAGGCATGACGCCACCGCGCCCGGCTGCATCCTAACTTTGGACCTTCTCCTAAGAACAGCTGGGGGTGATGGCAGGGTTTTGAGCATGAAAGGAGTAAGGTTAGCCGCATGTTTGTAAGCCACTGTCCCAGGAGGGCAGCAGGATGAGGCAGGGGAGTGGGCTGCCACGGGCGTCCAGACGAGCAGCTGGAGCCAGGACTGACCTGGTGGCACAGAGACCAGCAAGGTGTGCCCATGGAGAGTTGTTTAGAAGACAGCATGGATAGGGGTTGGCCGTGGTGGGGTGGGGAGGGACTGGGAAAGAGGAGGCCCCCCGGGGCAAGCTGGGCCATGGGTGTGGTGTGTGGCTGTCTCTCCACATAGCCCCTCGCCCGCCACACCAGGGCCCAGACCCGAGGGCCTTTTCCCCGGCCCAAGATGAGGCACGGTGGGCTGTGCTGTTGGACCGAGAAGTGTCATCGCAGGGGCCGCGGCATACTGGCCTCTGTGGAACCCCCCCGCCGGCCTGGCCCGAGGTGCCCTCGCAGCGACCTGAACCGCTTAACTCCTCCCAGAGGAGTCCGGGTAATTCAGTCCCTGTGTTTACTCCTGCGGTGAGCGCCTCTGAATCTTTCATCTTGACTGCTGACTGTATCAAAATTCCCGTGGTAATTGGATCAGGTGCAGTATTTTCCATGAGGATATTAAATCAGGCCTTCTGCCCGCGTCCAGAATGATCCGTTTCAGAATATAAAGACGCAGGAGATGGCATTACCCAAGGTATTTTTCCTCCTTTAAACTTCCCCCCCATCTTAATCATGGCAGCTCTTTATTTGTTGCCAAATAAATTGGGTCGTCCTCCCCTCCCCCAGTTTGTAGCCAAAGGAAAGGAAAGATTCCTGTGCGTGGAAGTGGGAGACTGGGAGGTGTGAGCGAAGCAGCCAGGCAGGGCATGTGGGGTTGGATGGCCACGCCCAGAGTCACTCAGGAGGGTCCCACCTCCAGGGGACCCGTGGATCTAGGCAGAGTCCTCAACAGAGGGGAAGAGTTCAGCCAGACACTGCCCTCATTCTCCTGATCAGACCAAGGAATGGCCACTTGGGGAGGAAGTTTGGGCACCCAGCCTTGGTGGGAGCCCCTCGTCAGCCAGCCTGGCCCCATAGCCAGCCTCAAGGTGGGACATTTTAACTGTCCTTAAAACACCGCAGGAGAGAAGCTCATGGATATGGCAAGACTCCGGGTGGGGAGGGAGTTGGAAAGAAGCTCAGAGACATTTAGTTGTTTAAAATGATAGGCGAGGGAGAGTATTAAGGTCAGTTCGGAGGCTGAGGAGGCCATGGCCGAATGGCTCTGTCATTTGGAAGGATGGGGTGGCAGTTGCACAACCGTGTGAAAGAATCAAATGCCACCAAATTGTTCACTTTCAAATGGGTAATGTTATGTTATGTGCATTTCATTTCCATTTTTAAAAAGCAGCTCTTGTCAAAATGCTGTGCTACCTACCAATGACTTACTTCCATCATTCAGCCAATATTGATCAATATTGATCGAGCCTGCGTTCTGTGCCAGGCACGGGTCTAGGCCCCCAGGATGTAACGGTGAACACAGCAAAGACGCCTGCCCTAGGGGAGCTGACATCAGAGAAGGGGAGGGGGAGACAGACAATGAGATGTGGGGTGAAAAGTGCTGGGCAGAAAAAAGAAGCAGGGAAGGAGATGGGTGGTGAGAAGGCAACATGGAGCAGAGCCCAGGGGAGGGGAGCGGAGGCAGGAAGCGGAGGGATGGTGTGGAGACAAGTATAGAGGAGCAGAGAAGGAGGGGGAGAGCTTTGGAGGGTCTCGAGCAGCAGGGAGGGCAAGAGGCTCTCTCTGGTTGCTGGGGCGGGATGGATTTCAGGGGGCAGAGGCCATCACAGGGACTCTACTGGGCAGCCAGTGCAGTTATGGAGGTGGAAACGCAAACTAAAACCACAAAGAGACCCCAGTACGCAGCTGCCAAAGTGGCTAAAATTAAAGACAGACAACACCAAGCGTTGATGTCCACACAGAGCAACTGGAATGCTCCCACGTTGCTGTGGGCTATAAAATGTCCTGGCCACATTGAAGAAGAACATGGCAGTTTCTCATGAAGTTAAACATACATCTCCCCTATATGACCCAATAATCCCACTGCTGGGCCCATACCTGAGGGAAGTGAGTGCTTATATTCACAAAAAGACTCACGCCAAAACATTCATAGCAGCTTTGTTCATAATAGCCCCAAATTAGAAACAACCCAAATGTCTACCCACAGGAGGGTGGATGCACAAACTATGGTCAGTTCACAGAATGGAATACTACACAGCAGTGAAAAAGAACCAACTCCTGACACTTGTAATGACGTAGATGGATCTCACCTACTTTAATGATGAACAAATAAGAAAATAGACACAAAAGAGTCCCTATTACAGGATTCCATTGTTCTGAAGTTCTAGAAGTTGCTGACTGTGCTCTGGTGATGGAAGGCAGAGGTGATCTTGATGGCAGTGGGCAGAAGGATGAGGGAACTTCTGGGAGTGACAAAATGTTCTTTGCCTTGATCTGTGGTCTTATGTGTGCATACACGTGTGAAAATTCATTGAGCTACATAATTGTAATGCATGCATTTCACTGAATGTAAATTACACATAACCCCACTCCCCCAACACACACACACACACACAAAGTGGCAATGGAGACAGGATGGTGGCTCCAAGCAGGTTGTAGTGTGGTTGGTGGGCAGGAGGGAGACAGAGGGCCTGGAGAAACTGTGCTCCCTCTGGGCTCGCTACATCCAGGCCTGGGCCACCTGGAATGCCAGCCACCCCCTGCCTTTCCTGTGGTCCCTCACTTTGGGTGGGGCAACCGGGGTGGGCAGATGTCCCTTGATGGGGACAGGTGGCCTGGGGAAGTGGTTACTGACTTCAGGGACCTGGCTTGTTTGTCTAGCGGGGGAGGGGCTGGCGGCAAGCATCACAGGACCAGATTCCTGATTATAACTTCATAACAGGCACTGGTGATTCGGGAGGTGCTGATATTTATGGAATAAATACAGTGCGATTTATGGCCATATCTCCTTCTGAAGTCCCATCTGATATGCAATTCAATTTCTTTTATTGTTTTTGGGCTTTTGCCATGGAGGAGAATGCATAAATAAATAAATATGTGGGCAAATGGCAGCCGGCGGGCCAGGCCGGGGCTGCCAGCCCGCCGTCTCCAGTCCCATATTGGGCCCATCGATCACACTTTATGAAGCCAGAGCCTGTCCCCCAGCTGGGATGAGCAGCAGACGTGCCGGTCACTCCCTGTTATTTAGGGGCCTCCATGGGTGGGCTGCCCTGCCTGCCCTCTGCGTGCCACTGGGCCGTGGTGTCCGTACTCAGGACCCAAGCCCGTGCCACTCTGCCACTCGCTTGCAGGTACCCTAGAGGATTCTGCCCAGGGCCCAGGAGGGCGTGTCCCAGCCCTTCTGTGGGCTGAGAGCACTGAGGACTTCCCCCTGCCCGCCTCTCCCATGGGAACCTCACGCCCCACAGGGCAAGGCTGCCGGGCTCTCTCACAGGCGCCTTCCTGCTTCCATGCCCACCGGCCATGCCAGAAGTTCCGTTTTGGAGTCAAACCACATCTACAAAAACCAAGCACCAGCATCTCTGAGCCCTGGGACCCTCGGTAAGTCCCCCATCCCTGCGCCTCGCTTCTTCATCTGAGCACAGGATAGCAGCCTCTGTCCCAGGGCTGCCCGGAGGATGGTCGGAGACCCTGCATGCGTGGGCACAGACCAGGCACCCACTGCACAGAGTCGGACGGGGGCCGTGCTAGCCATGCCAGGCGCTGGGGATGCGCGAGCCGGCAGACAGCGTCCCAGCCCTTTGAGGGGCCCTGCCCTCAGAGTCGCAGACAGGCTCAGTGGCTGAGCCTGGGGTCATCATTGATCCCCAGGACTGTCCCCTGCTGGGGACCGGACCCCAGCCTGTGGGAGGACTCAGCTGGAGACACCACAGCCTCTCCTCGGTCCCCATCTCGGGTGGACCCCTGGTCTCCGAGATTCAAGTGGGCTGCCGAGTCCCTCCCCATGCTCTTGGGCCAGTCGCTAGTCTGGAGCCCCCCACTTCATGCTGAGTCCCTCCCCGTGGTCTTGGACCTGCCACTAGCCTGGAGTCCCCCACTTCCAGGTGCTCCCATCCCGTGTCTCCCTGATCCCAGAGCACCCTGGGCCAGGCTGGGACCTATCTACAACAAGCTCACAGCTCCGCTCCTGCACAGCTCCAGGGACCACCACGGGCCTCATTCCGCCACCAGTCCCAGCCGCCTTCCTCTTTTGGCTGTGCTGAGGGCTCCTGCGCCAGGCCTGTCCCCCTCAGGGCCCCATAGGTCCTGCCACACACACAGACACATCCCACAGACACACACCACGTGCACATACACATACGCAACCACACCACATGCACACACACACCACCAACATGCACACATGTACACACACACAAACACACACCAACACGCAGATACCCTTCCCACATCCTCCCCTCACAGATCCCAATGGAAAGCCGATAGCTCCCAGCACATCCTTGAGACACGTGTGTGCATGAAAATCAATTTGCAAAGAATATCCCCATGGCAGAGACGGGGGCGGGGACTGACAATAAACTATGGAGAAGACTGATATCCGCGGAGACCTGAAGGGGAAGACAAGGGGGTGCAGCGGGGTGGGTGCTCCGAGCAGAGGGAGCGATGTGCGCGTGAAAGCTCTGCAGCCCTCACAGAGCTCCCCAAGCAGGGGGAGTCTTAGCTGGACACTGAGGCTGTGGACTGTCCTAAATGGGGTTTGTCCTGGAAACTGGGAGAAGTGGGGAAGGACAGGGCCAGGAGGCTGCTAAGAGAGTCGGAGAACTGGGTTTCAATCCTGCCTGACCCTCTCAGGATCAGCGATCTCGGGCAAAGCCCTCTGCTTCCCTGAGCCTCAGTGTTCTCATCTGCAGCCTGGGGGCAATGCCCCTCCCTCATAAGATCATCTTGAGGATGAATCTGGATGGTTTGTATGGCAGGTGGTGGGGACGGAGCCTGGCCCAATGGGGGTGAGCAGAAGGGGTCACCTCTCTGATTCTGACACAGCGGGGAGTTCCCCCTAACCCCACCTGCTCTAAGTGGCCCCCATTTTTACCCCTTCCTGTGGAGGGTTCGGGGTTACACTGAATCCACCTCTCTGCCCTCCAGGGGCCTCCACCAGGCCATGCCTCCTGGGCAGGCATGCACTTGGCAGCTTTACAGTTTTATTTTCTGAGCCCCCTCGCCTGGCCTTCACATCAGCCCCAGCAGGCGGCATAAATTTCCCGCGGCCTATGCAGGGCCCCATTTGCGCATCGCCGGGAATGCTAATCGGCTCCTGGCGGTCCCAGGCAGAGGATCCCGCCTTTCCCTGACATTTGTAAAGTTCACGTTTTCAAAATAAAGCCACGTGAAGGGCGAGGCACCCGTAGATCACTTCCCCGTCACCGGCCTGCTGGCTCCTTCCCTGCCCTTGGCCTTCACTCCCCCGCTTAAAAGCCATCAGTCCTGGGAGAACAGCCACCCCCCTCCCAGAGCTTCGCTGGCCAGTTCCTTTCTCCCAGCCTCCCGCCTGCTTTCTGCCCTCCCTCCCTCCTTTCACACACTCACCCATTCACTTGTTCTTTCATTCTGCACTATTTATTGAGCACCTAGTGCACACCCTTCCTGGGTGTATGTCAAGGACACAGCAGGAAGCCCCAGGATTCTTGTCCCCAGGAGCTGACAGTCAAGTGGGAAAGAGGGACATGAAATACTCACTTAATAACAAGTGTGAGAAGCATCACAAAGTGGGAAGCAGGGGAGGTGTCGCAGGGTTGGGGCACCAGGGGCTGCTTCCCTGAGGAAGTGGCATCACCCCAGGCCTAGAGGAGGAGCAGGGATCAGCCGCCACCCCACCCTGGCGAGAAGAGGCAGAAGGGCATTTCAGGACCCGTGGGTGCAAAGTCCTGGGATGGGGGTCTCAGGGATGCCTGAGGGTCTAGAAGAGGCCCGTGAGTTCTGGAGTCTTAGGAGCTTCAGCTCAAGAGATCCCCTTTACCCGAGGGGAATGGGGGTCCTGCAGGGTCGTGCCAGGCTCCTGGTGCGGACTGGGGTCCTGCTCAGGTGAGGCTGAGTGCACGTGGCGCTCAGATGGCCAGGCCCTAGGGCAGCCAGAGCTGTGCGTGTGCCTCCCGTCCCTGGATGGGTTCTGCTGACTTATACTTGGGTTATAACTGGGTTCTCGTGACTTATAATTGCTGTTTCCTTGTCCTCAGCAGAAAGAGCTCAGAAACGAAATTATTGTTTAAGGACAGCCTCCCCGCAGTGAGAACTGCTGGCGAAGACCAGTGTCTTCTTCCTGCTGCCGCATAGCAGCAAGCAAGACCGATCTCATGGTCTGACGGGGGAGACAGGCCACAAACAGACAAGCAAAAACATGCCCAGCAGGTGCAGTGAGGGCTGGGGGGAAAGCCCACAGAGTGGCAGGGGAGTGCTGGGGAAGGTCAGCAGGAGGGTCTGGGACGGCCTCTCCATAAAGGGACGTTGGGACAGATTGGGATGCCGAAGAAAGTGTGGGAAGAGCGTTCCAGGCACGAGGAGCAGCAAGTGCAAAGGCCCCGAGGTGGGAATGTGTTCTGTGTGATCGGGAAGGAGGCCCGTGTGGCTGCAGCTGGCCCAGTGGGCAAGGGGACAGGGTGGCAGGTGTGGTCAGTGAAACCGGAACTGGGTAGGGGCAATCAAGTAGTGCCTCCTGTAGGGACAGCGAGGCCCGCACAGCTGGGGCATAGGCTGCTGGAGAACCTAGGAAGGAAAGGCTGTCATTTGAAGCAGCACTCATTCATCCCTGACTCCTGCTTCATTGATTCACCATCATTCATTCACTGTCACTCATTCATTCCTTTTCTGTCCATTCTTCCATCCACTTCCCATTCATTCATCAGCTTTCATTCATCCCCTCTGCCTTTTGTGAGCATCCACCCTGCCACCTGCCCAGGGGAGGAGTCAGACCCACTCCTTGCCTGCCGTCAAAGGGCTCCTCGTCTGTGGTGAGGTCAGAGGTACAAGAAAGCTCACTGTAGGGGCCTGAGGTGTTTAATACACCCATGGGGTGGGTTCCTGGATCCTTGGCCGGGCCCATGTGTGGGTGACACGTGGCACTGCGAGCTGTGGGGGCTGTATCTGGGCACTGGGCAGGGGGTGCTGTGTCACTGTGGATGTGGCTGCCAGCATTTTATAGGGAAGTACCAGGCCCAATGGGAGCTGCTGGGGACCCTGGGTCCCCAGAGGAAGTGGCAGTGGGGGCCAGCAGGGGCCAGAGGCTGGGGCTGGAGTGTCTCACTGGTGGGGGGACAGCCTGGACCCCTGGGAGCGGCTTGGGAAAGGGAAGCCACTCTAGGCAGACCTCAGAGGACATCCTTTGCTTCCCTTTATCATACAGATGGGAACCCTGAGGCCCAGAGAGGGGAAGGGACCCGCCCAAGGACACACAGCGTGGGAGGGGCCGAGCCAGGAGAAGTCTGGCCTCCTGGGCTCCTCTGGGCACACAACTTCAGCACTGACAATGGCTTCCCCATCTCCCCCAGGCCTGCTCCTGGACCGGTGACCCTGTCTCAGCACAGCATGCCCACCCAGGGCCCAGCCAGAGACCCAGAGCCAGCCTCAGCTTTTCTCGCCCCTCCGCCAGCCCAACTGGGTGATTTTCTGTCCCCAGTGCCTTCTGGCACAGATACCCCCATGCCCAGGGGCCACAGTTTGCTTCCCGGGTCCTGCAGACCCCAGCTCCTCCCTGCTCCTGTTTAGGCTACCACCTCGTTGTCCTCGGGTCCCTGCAGCAGCCGCCAAACCATTTCTGCTTCCACACCACCTGCAGCAGGACAATCTCCCTGCACATGCCAAGAGAAAATCTTCCCACAGCTTCCCATGGCCCCCCGGTGAAGTCCGGGCTCTCCAGCAGGGTGTCCCAGGCTCTTCTTTGTTCCCCTTTTCCACCCTCCCCACTCCTCAAATGCCCATTCTCCCACCCCCATCCCCCACTTCTGAGCCTTTCACATGCTGCCCTCTGCCTGGGATGCTCTTCCCCAACCCCTTTTCCTGGATACTCCATTCTCCTCTAGGTCTCAGCTGAGACTCCACCTCCTCCAGGAAGCCCTCCCTGATCTCTCCAGACTGGTTTAAGCACCAGCTCTCCACTCTTACTGCCTGGTGTTTACAGCCTTGTGTTGCTATTAACAGCTTCTCTGGATCCCTACAGTGCAGGGACAGTTTCATCATTATTCATCACTCTGTCCCCTGTGCCCAGCCCAGGGCCCAGAGTGTGGGCTGAGTAAACATCTGCCCAGTGGATGAATGAATGAATGAATGGATAGACAGCCACGTTTACCTCCTTTGTAGCCAGGCTGTGGCCCCTGCACCACCCAGAAGGGGACATCCTTTATTCTTCTGAACCCCCTGAACTTGAAGGGCTGCCCAGGGCTGACTCATCCAGGCCCAGACCCACCTCAGGCTGAACACAGCAGGGAGGTTGAGACAGTTGCTAGACTGAGTAGTGACATGCCCTGAGGCCAGCCATGTCCCTTGGCCTGTCTAAATCTGTTAACTCTGTAGGAGGAGATGCTCTGTGAGGGTGACAGCTGAGGGGCCCCCTGTCAGCTCCCATCAGCTCCCTCTCCATCCTGCCTCCCATCTCATCTTGCAGGTCTCCACTGAGCTGTCACCTCCTCTGAGAAGCCTCCCTGATTGCTCACCCCCTCATGGAGTTCATCCCAGCCCTGTGTATATTTCCTTTGCGGCTCTTACCGTGATCAGTCACTACCTAATTCATCAGGTTGCTTCTTGGGTCAGTCTGTCTTCCTGATTCTCTGGGGAGCACCATGAGGTCCCAGATAATCTATCCCCTGTACCTCAGCAACCAGCCCAGGGAGGGCACGGAACAAATGTCCCCTAAAGGAAGGAATGAATGAATGGATGGATGAATGGACGAATGGAGAGCAAAGTGGAAAGGCACACAGGCTCTGGGGCCAGGCACACTGGGGTGTGTACCCGTCTCTCTGTTGCTGACAAGCAGAGTGGTCCTGGGCAAGGAGCTGTCTGTGGCTGGGCCTCAGTTTCCCTGTCTGCAATATGGGGAGAATAACAGTAAGTACTTGTGTAGGTGGTGCGCTCAGCCCAGGTCTGGCTCCCAGGAGGCCTCTCAGGGGGTGACCTTGTCCTTGCTCAGAGGGGCAGGGCAGTGCCCAGCGGGATACTGCAATACAGACAGATGGGCGTGGGCCTGGCAGTGGGATCCTGGGGGCTGATGTCGCCAGTTGCTAACTTCTGTCTTCCATAGTTGTCCACAAGCCCTTGGCAGACCTCCCAGTTTTTACTTCCTGCCCTTGAAGGCTGCCTGCAGATCGAGTGATGTTTCCCCACTGAACAGAAAGGAAGACCGAGACCCAGGCATGTGGACAGAGAGCACAGGCTTAACAGAGCCTCTGAGCCAGACCGGGCATCCTGGGAACCACCTAGACCAACGCTCTTGCTGTCCACACGGGGAACTGAGGCGCCCTAGAAGGGCAGAGCCCCACCCAAGGTACCACAGTGAGTCTGGGCTCCAAAGCTGCTGGGTGGGGGCAGGGGGAGCTGCCTTTCCCCTGTGCGCTGTGCCCCCAACGCTGGGCTCCAACGAGGCTGCAGAGCTGTCAGGAGAGATCAGCAGGGCCCTGGCCGATCTCCCCAGATTTAATTAACAGGCCTTTCATCTCTGTCCTGAAGGAATCAGCTCTCTTCTGTCTTCTTAATTAACGTTCATTAAGCAAATCAGAACAACAGGGTTTTTCTCTCTTCTTTCTTCTCCCGGAAGGTTTTAACCCTTAGTAGGTGGGCTTCAGGGAGGGCAGCCTGCTACCTTTGCTGGTAGCCCAAGCAGAAGGCCAGGCCTCTGCAGGAGCCCCCTAGGTCCCCAACGCAGGCACATTCCTCATCAGACACATACACACACACAAACTGGACACACACACACATTGGACACATATACACACACATATCAGACACATGGGACACACACACACACATCAGACCCACACACACATCGGACACATACACACATCAGAGACACACACACATTGGACACACACACACTCACATATCAGACACATGGGACACATACGCACACATCGGACCCACACACACATTGGATACACACACACATCGGACCCACACACACATTGGATACACACACACATCGGACACACACACACATCAGAGACACACACACACATTGGACACACACACATATTGGACACACACACACATATCAGACAGATGGGACATACACACATATGTGACCCACACACACATCAGACATACACACACAGTGCACATACACACACATCAGAGACACACACACACTGGACACACACACATATTGGACACAATACACACATATCAGACACATGGAACACACAAACACATGCACGCACACGCATCAGCTCCTCCTACCACATCATCATCAGGCTGGTCCCCTGGACTCCACTCCCATCTTCCGAAAGGAAACAGGCCTGGGCGATCTGCTGCTCAAGAGCCTTCCCTGGTTCCCCGCTGCGGCTAGGACAATGCGCAGACCCTCACCAAGCCCTGCCAGCTTCATTTCTGTCCCCCTCCCAGGCCCCCTCGTCCGCCTTGCTCCTCCCACTCGCCTCCCACCTCCCCACTTGGAACTTGCAGTTGCTTCTTCAGTTGTACCCTTCCCACTTCCCCTCCGGAGACCCTCTCCTTCCTGAATCAGCTCTCTCTGCCGGTGCTAAGGACAGCTCCCTGAACCCCTGAAGGAAATATTCAGGGGTCCCTGCTCCCGGAGCAATCCCAGACACAGGTGCTCCTGGGGTAGGGCACAGGACCAAAGCCACCTGTCCAGGCACACGCACCAGTGGGTCAAAGCCAGTGTGACGCAAGTGCCACTTACAGACCCTAGGAACTGGTACCAGCAGGGGACCTCACATGACATGGTGGGAGGTACTTAGGTGGCACCAGGGTCCACTGGGGGAAGGGGTGCAGGGGCTGCCACCAGGTGTCAGGGAGAGGGGCTGGAGGTTGGGGATCTGGAGAGGGGCCCCAAAGCTCCAGGCTGCAGGGAAACTGAGGCCATGTAGCCTGTGGCTTCTGTGGGTTTCCAGTCATGTGTGTAAAGAGGGGGCCCCCGGCTTCAGGGGACAGATGTCTTGCCAGGGTGTGGGGCCCTACCAGAAGGTGCCACTCAGAACCTTTCCCTGATGGAGAGCTGTCAGCCCTCACCTAAAGACTGGCTCCCTCAGTTCTCCTGGCTCCTTCCCAGCCCCTTCCGGCAGTGCAGGCGTTTATTGTCCCCTTGTCACTCAGATTTGGGGGGTTATTCTGAGACTTTTTTGTGGGTGCACAGACACCCCTATGCCTGGGGAGTATACTTTGCTCCCTGAATTCTGTAGACCCTCCCTGAACCCCATCCTAGGAGGAGCCGACCACAGGGATAGGAGAGACCCGGTCACATCCTGCCTTGAATGTGTCCCCAACAAACTGCTTCGCTTCCCTGGGCCTCAGTTTCCCCATTTGTACAGCCTGTGCCCTGGATCCAACCATAAAGATGGTTTTTATAGGCCTTTATAGGCCCATCTTATCGCATCCCAGGCCACAGGGAAGCAGGGGACGTTTAGCCACCCCACCCACAGTGGCATCCCTTCTACTCACGCTGTCCGAACACAGCGGTCAGTCTGAGAGGCCAGTGCCCACCGGCTGCCCCATGGAGGCTGAGGGGTCTCAGCAAGGGGGCCCAGGGAGTTTGTCCTCAGCAGTGGGATGGAGGGAGACTGGGCTCTGGCCCTGGGTCTGCCCACTCCCACTGTGTGTTCCTGGGAGTCACCCCTGCTCTGAGCCCCTCCTTCCCCCTCTGGGATCCCCGTAAACCTGGCTGCTCCACACTCAGCTCTGGGGCCCCCGAGCGGCTGGGGAAGGGCTAGAGGGTGTCAGATGGCAGAGCCTCTTAAGAGCTCTCGGGGCTCGAGGCGTGCTCTTGCCACTCACCCAGACAGCAGCCTCCGGAAGGAGCTTTGTCCTTTTTGTCTGATGGAGCTCCGCACCCCCCTCCACGGCGCTGGTCAGCTCCCCTGCCCTGTGCAGCAATGGCCCGGGGTGTCCTAGGCCACCAGGGGCCAGAGAGGGGCCCGTCCCCGTATTGTGGCCAACATCGCCACCTGGTGGTTGGTCCCAGGTGAACTTGAGCAGCTGGACGGTGAGAGCTGGGAGGAGAAGCTGGGAGGAGAAGCTGGGAATGCAGAAGGCACGCGGGTGCTGAGAGACTTCTGCAAATGAGGTCACCAGCCCAGACAGGACGGTCCCTTCAAGGGCTGCTGCTAGGGCTGGGCGAGGTCGGTGAGCGCCCAGCTGATGCCTCTTGAAGGAGCCCTCATCTCTAGCCCAGCCCCTAAAGGATCAGTCTTTGCCGGCCGCGGGGGTCTCATTCATTCCAGAAACGCTCCTGAACACCGCTCAGTGCAGGCCACGGGGACACCAGGCTGGGGCACACGTGGTCCTTGTCCCCCAGGGGCTCACAACCTCCAGCCCCTGCAGACCCTCGCAGGACAAACTGCCACTGCCAAGAGGCCCCCATCGTCTGTCCTCTGTGCCCTGCTCCAGCCTCACCCCACGGGACCAGCTCCCTACTCAACAGGGCAAACACACGCCGAGTTCCCCTACTTGTGCGCGCCTCTGGGCCTTTGCGCGTGCTCCGGCCTGGGACGCCCTTTCCTCTACTCGTCCTTTATAGCTCAGCCTAAATTCTGCCTCTTCTGGGAAGCATCCTCCAACTCCAGGCAGAACGAGCCACCCCACCCTCCTTGCACCCGTTCCAGGCACTCTCTTGTTGCCTGTGTCTTGTTGCAGCGTCCAGATCTATGCATATCACGCCTCTGCCTCACTGACTGTGAGCCCAAGATGGCAGGGGTTCAACAGTGGGTAACAGTACGTCTGCTGAGGCACAAATGACCACTTACAACTCAGTCTTATAAAACAGGTTCAGACAAGCCTTGGAATGTCATCTGGCTATTCCCTTCTTTTCTTTAATTAGAAAAAAGACTTTCTTTCATTCTTTCTCTTTCTTTCTTCCTTTCTTTCTTCCTTCCTCCCTCCATTCCTCCTCCTCCTCCTTTTTCTTCTTCTTCTTCTTTTCCTTTCTTTCTTTCTTTCTTTCCTTTCTTTCTTCCTTCCTCCCTCCCTCCACTCCTCCTCCTCCTTCTTTCTTCTTCTTCTTTTCCTTTCTTTCTTTTCTTTTCTTTTTCTTCCTTTTTTTTTTTTTTTTTTTTTTTTTTTAGACAAAATCTCTCTGTTGCCCAGGCTGGAGTGCAGTGGCGTGATCACAGCTCATTGGAGCCTCCACCTTCCAGGCTCAAGTGATCCTCCCACCTCAGCCTCCTCAGTAACTAGGACTACAGGTGTGCACCACCATGCCTGGCTAATTTTTTGTATTTTTTGTAGAGATAGGATTCCACTATGTTGCCCAGGCTTGTCTTGAACTCCTGGGCTCAAGCAATCCACCAGCCTCGGCTTCCCAAAGTGTTGAGATTACAGGCGTGAGCCACCACTTCTGACCAATCAGACTATTTTTTGATGAACTCTTTTCCTCTCTAACCAGACCATGGGCTCAAAGAGAGCAGGATCTTGTGGGAATTATAGCAATAACAATTTATGGAGCACTCACTCCATGCTGAGCTCTGAGCCAAGCACTTGCCAAATGCGTGTGTATTTCCAACAGGAAGGATTGAACACAGGTCACTAAGTGCTCAGGAGATGGTTGGGAGGACTGGAGGGGCTGACACCTGGGACACCGCAGAACTGACCCACCAGGGAAGCTGCCACCACCTCTGAGGCTGCCACCGCTGTTGGCTCTGAGAACCCACAGCTGTGCCTGCAATCCAGGGGCTGGAAATAAGAGTTAGGAAGACACTGCTCCTGCTACCGCCACCACACAGAGACCTCTCAGCACACGCAGGGCTGGAGAATGGGAAGCAGGTCAGGCTGAAAACCTCCCTTCTCTGTGACCTCACTTGCATCAGAAAAATCCACCAGAAGGGGAGAATATGGCCTCTGCCCACTTCCATCTTCTAAATCTCAAGTGAAAATACCCAGCTGGCAGGACCTATTCTTTTTTTTTTTTTTAGACGGAGTTTTGCTCTTGTTGCCGCTATCTTGGCTCGGCTCACCGCAACCTCTGCCCCCCAGGTTCATGCGATTCTCCTGCCTCAGCCTCCCGAGTAGCTGGGATTACAGGCACGTGCCACCACGCCTGGCTAATTTTGTATTTTCAGTAGAGATGGGGTTTCTCCATGTTGGTCAGGTTGGTCTCGAACTCCCGACCTCAAGTGATCTGCCTGCCTCAGCCTCCCAAAGTGCTGGGATTACAGGCATGAGCCACCGCGCCTGGCCTGGCAGGACCTATTCTACATACAGGACCCTAGCCGCAAAGGCAGCCGGGAAGAATAGCTCTTAGGGTGGCAAGCTGGGCATATCAGGGAGGCATCCAAGAAGGAGTGGGGACCAAGGCTTCATTATCCTCCACAGCCACACAGGTGGTGGAGATAGAATCTGAGCCCAGGTCTGTCCCTGAACACCATGTGACCAATGGCTTCTGTGTCACACAGATTGAATTGAGAAGATAACCAATTAATTCGTCCAAGCAGAGTCCTTGATTGAGAATTAGGGTGGAGGGGGCAGGGTCTGCTTTGCCATGGAGCCTGGGAGGAAGGATGCTGGCCTTCTTGTCCCCATCACCTCCCCCTACTTCACGGTCCTGAGCTCTGGAGGGTCCAGAACAAAGCTGGCCCCGTCTCACAGGTCCATCTGCATGCCCCTGCCACCAATCTTGCTACATGGGTTGCTAAGCCACTTGCCACTGTCCACGAGTTCCTGTGCATTGTTCCCAGGTGTACAAACACTGCCCATTGGGACCACTATCCCCAGGGCCACCCAGAGTTGGCTGGAAGGGCAGTGGCAGTCCATTCTGGTCCCATAACTGCACACTGAGCTGACTTACCTGGGAGCCAGGCTGGGATTTTTTCTTCCTCCACCAGCTGGTCATAGGGAACACCTTCCTCCCAGGCTATAGGTATGAGCCAAGGAGGAAGTATCAGAGTTGGGGGGCAACATGGGGGTCTGTGCCACAGGTTCATGAACTCCCTCACACTATGGACAACCCATCCCTGACCCTGGACCTACTGTTTCCGTTTCATGAAGGCTGGCTGTTGGGTCCGCATCCTTGACTTCGTGGGTCTGACTACATCCAGTTCTTGATGGCAGTACCCGCCATGTGGTCTGTTGATTTCCTTTGATCACCACTCAGCCTCTACAAGAGCCTGGTGGCAGACCAGGATCTGCCTTTTGAGTGGCATAGAGCTCTCTGCGGGGCTGGCATGCCTTGCTCCAGAACCCTGGGGCTCACCATAATTATAATTATGGTTCTTTCCCAGCACAGATTCCACCAGCACCACGGGGCCCGCTAGCACACATGCCTAAGAGGCAGGGCTGTTCATGAATGGCCTGGAGCTGCTGCCCAGCCCTTTCCTACTCTGGGCACATGCAAAGTGAGTAGCCTCACCTGTTCCCTGATAAGTGGGTCTGAGAAGTGTTCCTACATGCAGAATATGCTGCTTCTACGACCTAAAGAGGCCCACCAAGCATTGTGCATCTCGCTGATAGAGACAGCATGACTTTTGCTTTGGAGGGTGTGATGGTTCATTTTACCTGTTCACCCGACAGGCCACGTCGCCCAGATATTTGGCCAAACATGATTCAAGATGTTTCTGTGGAGGTATTTATCAGATCAGATTAATGTCTAAATCAGAACACTTTGAGAGAAGCGGAGGCATAAAGTGGGTGGGCCTCCTCTAATCAGTTGAAGACTTAGTAGGAAAAAGACTGAGCTCCCTGAGGAAAAGGGAATTCTGCCGGCAGGCGGCAATTCTTCAGCAACTTCAGCTCTTTCCCGGGTCTCCAGCCTGCTGGCCTCTCCTGCAGATTTGGGACTTGTTGACTTCCACAATCATGTGAGCCAATTCCTCAAAATAAATCTCTCTCTCAATTTATTTATTTATTTTTACTTATTTATTTATTTTTTTGAGACAGAGAGTTGCTCTGTCACCCAGGCTGGAGTGCAGTGCCACAGTATAGGCCCACTACAACCTCCACCTCCTGGCTTCAAGCGATTCTCCTGCCTCAGCCTCCCTAGTAGCTGGGATTACAGGCATGTGCCGCCACGCCCAGCTAATTTTTGTATTTTTAGTAGAGACAGGGTTTCACCATGTTGGCCAGGCTAGTCTCAAACTCCCGACCTCAAGTGATCCACCTGCTTCGGCCTCCCAAAGTGCTGGGATTACAGGTGTGAGCCACAACGCCCGGCCCTCTCTCAATTTATTTTGTTATTAATTAATTCTTCTCTCCCCATATATACATATACATATATATATACACATATATATACACACACGTATATATTCTCTCTTTCTCTCTCTCTCTCTTTATATATATATATATATATGTATATACAGCCACGCATCATTTGCTGACAGGGATATATTCTAAGAAATGTGTCAGCAGGTGATTCTGTCATTGTGGGAACATCAGAGAACATACTTACACAAACCTAGATGGTGTAGCCTACTGCATACCTAGGCTATATGGTGTAGTCTATTGTTCCTAGGCTACAAACCTCTACAGAATGGCGCTGTACTGAATACTGCAGGCAATTTTAGCACAATGATAAGTATTTGTGCCTCTAAATGTAGAAAAGCTACAGTAAAAATATGTGGGCTGGGCGTGGTAGCTCACACCTGTAATCCCAGCACTTTGGGAGGCCCAAGTGAGTGGATCACTTGAGGTCAGGAGTTTGAGACCAGCCTGGCCAACACAGTGAAACCCCGTCTTGGCCGGGTGCAGTGGCTCACGCCTGTGATCCCAGCACTTTGGGAGGCCGAGGTGGGCAGATCACGAGGTCAGGAGATCGAGACCATCCTGGCTAACATGGTGAAACCCCGTCTCTACTAAAAAAAAAAAAAAAATACAAAAAAATTAGCCGGGCGTGGTGGCGGGTGCCTGTAGTCCCAGCTACTCGGGAGGCTGAGGCAGGAGAATGGTGTGAACCCGGGAGGTGGAGCTTGCAGTGAACCGAGATCGTGCCACTGCACTCCAGCCTGGGCGACAGAGCAAGACTTCGTCTCAAAAAAAAAGAAACCCCGTCTCTACCAAAAATACAAAATTTAGCTGGATGTGATGGCGGCTTTAGTCCCAGCTACTCAGGAGGCTAAGGTGGGGGAATCACTTGAACCTGGGAGGCAGAGGCTGCAGTGAGCCGAGATCGTGCCACTGCACTCCAGCCTGGGCAACAGAGCGAGACTCTATCTCAAAAAAAAAATATGTATATGCTATAAAAGATTAAAAATGGTATACCCATATAGGGCACTTACCATAAATGGAGCTTGCAGGACTGGAAGTTGCTCTGGGGAGTCAGTAAGTGAGTGGTGAGTGATTGTGAAGGCCTAGGATGTTACTGTACACTACTGTAGACTTTATGAACACTGTACACTCAGGCTATATTACATTTATTTAAAAATATAAGGTATTCATGCTACAATGTTATGATGGCCATGACATCACTGGACAATAGGAATTTTTCAGCTCCATTGTAATCTTAGGTGGTCCATAATTGAACAAAACGTCATTATGTAGCATATGACTATATATATAAAGTTAGCACTATTAGCCAATCCCTGCAAACTTCTTTGGGGGATAATCCTGCTGCATCCTTAGCAGGCCCCGAACTTCCCCAGTCAGGCCATGCTGGACTATTCCCTAGTTGCTGGACCTCTGGCCAAGAGAGGAGGTGGGTAAGGACCATCTTATAGGAGAAGGGTAAGGATGGCCTTACAGGCACCTGCCTCACTTGAGGCTCCTGCAAACTCTTCAAGCAGTGGTGGGGTGGTGGGCACTATCTTCTAGAAAAGGGGAGTGGATCCCTTCTTCAGGCCCAGAGTGTTAAAGGAATCTAGAGATTCAAAGTTCTCAGTGAATCTGCCCAGACACCCACCCTAAGTCTCAAGGTCCCACTCCTTCCCTGTCTGGACCCTGACTGTGATCTAGGATGCTTTCCAAGGATGGGAAATCAATCTTCTCTGGAGTTCGGTGCAACTTAACAATCAGATCCTGAGCCTAGTTTTCAGCTCAGTCTGCCCCGTGTGGTTCGTTTGTTTGTTTTTTGAGATGGAGTCTCACTCTGTCACCCAGGCGGGAGTACAGTGGAGCAATCTTGGCTCAGAGCAGCCTCCGCCTCCCAGGTTCAAGTGATTCTCATGCCTCAGCCTCTGGAGTAGCTGGAACTATAGGTGCACGCCACCATGCCCGGCTAATTATTATATTTTTAGTAGAGACAGGGATTCATATGTTGGCCAAGCTGGTCTCAAACTCCTGATCTCAAGTGATCCACCTGCCTGGGCCTCCCAAAGTGCTGAGGTTATAGGCATGAGCCACCACGCCCGGCCAGGTTTTTTTTTTTTTTTTTTTTTAATTGTTGCCAACAAGGGCCTCTGGCTTTCTAAATTTGTTTTGCGTTGGTCCAAGATCACCCTGACCTGGTCATTTTCCCTCTTCAAGGTATCAGTGACATTCAGCAAGGGCCACCCAATCCCACAGTCTCTATAATCACTATTCCTTACTCTCAAGCACCAGAGATTGGATGAACCATTGTCTCCTGAAGGGCGACAGGCTAGTCAGAGACGACACCGGTGGCAGCCAAGAGATCTTCATTGGAGAGGTAGAGGTCAGGTCGCGCGGGAGAGAGAGAAAAGAGAAGAGAAGAGAGAGAGAGAGCTGCTGGTGTGCTGGGTTTTATATCCCTTGGGCCTACGTGGGGCGGGCCCAAGGGAAGGCGAGAGATGCTTCTTTCTGATTGGCCCTCCTTTGGCGGGTTCAGACAGTGCCCGGTCAAGGAGGGGAGAAGAACCCGGAACCGGCGCCATTAAGGTACCCCTGTTGCCTAACATCTCCTTCCACCTGTACCTTGGTCAAGTTCACTGTAGCTAAAAGTCTTATTGCTTGTACTGTTACTGCATGCTGCGAACTACCAATACTTCACCTAGCTCTAGTGATACCAGCCGGGTGTTATTGTAAAAAGTAAAGTAGAAGTTCCTCTTCAAAGAGACTTTCCTCCCCATCTAATTAAGAAAAAATGGTAATTTCTCTTAGAAGCAAAATTTATTCAAAGACCTGTGCTAACATTCTTAAATATCTGCTAGCCGTAATAAAGAAATCAAGGTACTTTATGTTCTTAGCTCCCACAATTTAGCCTAAATATTTGCCCTGGCATATGCTTATACTGGTCCAAGCAGGCATTAGATCATAACCTATTCCACTTATTTAGAAGTGTTTTTACCTTTCTCAGCACTCCACAAATTACTTCCTCCTTCCTTTGTTCTCCTCTGCCTTTGCCTCTTTTAAAAAGTTCTAAGTTACTAGCCAATCAGGACAGATACAGAATGTGAAGTCCCGTTCCAGACAATGGAAACTGGACACAGCAGTAAAGTAGACGTGTCAGGTTATAAATGACCCTGTCTCCTTTGTTCAGTGTACTCTTGTGGCAAAACTGCTGGCGAGTGTACCCTTTCTGCACAAAGTAAAAATAGCCTTGCTGAAGAAATTAAATTTATGTCCAAGTGGTATTTCTTTATGGCACCAAGGAACAAGCATTTCTAACATTATCATGGACACTTTATGACTTTCCTGGACCCTGGGCAGTTTTGCCTTAGCGGGCTCCTTTACTTATTAAAAAATATTAAAAATTCTATTTTACTGAGGGGAGAAGGTTATAGAGAGTTATTGTTTAAGGGGATAGAGTTTCAGTTTTGCAAGATAAAAAGTTCTGGAGGCCGTGTGCAGTGGCTCGCGTCTGTAATCTCAGCACTTTGCGAGGCTGAGGCAGGAGGATCACTTGAGGTCAGGAGTTCAAGACCAGCCTGGCCAACATAGTGAAACCCCGTCTCTAAAATAAAAAAATTAGCTTGGCATGGTGGCAGGCGCCTGTAATCCCAGCTACTAGGGAGGCTGAGGCAGGAGAATTGCTTGAACCTGGGAGGCAGAGGTTGCAGTGAGCCAAGATGGAACCACTGCACTCTAGCCTAGGTGACAGAGCAAGACTCCATCTCAAAAAAAAAAAAAAAAAGGTCTGGAGATGGATGGCGGTGATGGTTGCACAACAATGTGAATGTGCTTAATATTATTTAATTGTAACTTAAAAGTGGTTAAGATAGTAAATTTTATAAATATGTTATATGTATTTTACCACAATTAAAATTTTTTTTTTTTTTTTTTTGAGACAGGGCCTCCCTCTGTCACCCAGGCTGGAGTGCAGTGGCGTGATCTTGACTCACTGCAACCTTCGCCCCCTGGGCTCAGGCAATTCTCCCACCTCGGCCTCCCAAGCAGCTGGGACCATAGGCGTGTGCCACCGTGCCGGGGTGATTTTTTGTATTTTTAGTAGAGACGAGGTCCCACCATGTTGCCCAGCCTGGCCTCAAACTCCTGAGCTCCAGCGATCTAGCCACCTCAGCCTCCCGATATGCTGGGATTACAGGTATGAGACACCGTGCCTGGCACTAACATTTTTAAAAATTATATTTAACAACTACATTGATCTAAAGATGGGTATATTAATATCATATGTTAAAACATGTTCTTCAGCCTAAAAGTTCATTTTTTTCTTCTGACTTTAAATATATTAGAACAGTTTTTGTGGGTTCCTAGAATTCCTGTGGGCCACCATGTTTCCTGTGCCTGATAGATGAATTTGCTTGGGATGGGTGCACAGCCCAGCTCAGGGTAGCTGCGTGGACCACCAAGAGTCTGCTGCAATCATGTTCTTGACCATAAGAGAAAACTTTAACGAAGAAGCTTCCATAACACCATCAAAAAAACAATTTGGAATTACATTAAATTGATATTTTAACTTGGGGAGAATTTGTATATTTAAGCAGTTGGAAATCCGTGAATATAGATGCTGGTCTCTTCAGGTTTTCTGTCTCTCAGTAGCGTTTTATAATTTGGTTCATTTGTATCTTGCACATTTCATACCAGATTTATTATTAGGTGTTCTACCATTTCCTACATCAGTTTATTGTTTGTTTGTTGTTGGCATCAGTTTTTTGTTTGTTTGTTTTGTTTTTGTTTTGTTTTTTTTAAAACAGGGTCTTGCTCTATTGCATAGGCTGGAGTGCATTTGCGTGACCTCAGCTCACTGCAACCTCTGCCTCTTGGTTTCAAGTGATTCTTGTGCCTCAGCCTTCCAAGTAGCTGGGATTACAGGTGTGCCACAATGCCTGGCTAATTTTTGTATTTTTAGTGGAGACGGGGTTTCACCATATTGCCCAGGCTGGTCTTGAACTCCTAACCTCAGGTGATCCGCCTGCCTCAGCCTCCCGAAGTGCTGGGATTACAGGCGTGAGCCACCGCACCCAGCCAGAAAATGCCTATTGCTGGCATTAGTTTTCGTACTCTATCCTGTAGTCAGCCATCTTACGGAGCTCTTATTAATTTTAATAGTCTTAGTAGAGTCTTTTAGATTTTCTAGATGTATGTTCAGGTAAACAGAAGATATAAATATTTATATCTTTTAAGTTTTTTGTCTTATTGCATTAGCTAGAACTTCCAAAATAACCTTAGGTACCAGTGGTGATATCATATACTAACTCTACTTAGATACAGTTCTGAAATCTCTAACTTATTCCATGGGTCTATTCTGTAGTCCTTTCCAGAACCGTATTGTTTTAATCATGTGTAAATAACTGGTAGTGAACCAGCCCACTACAGTTCATCTTGCTTCCAAAAATTTTCTTTTTCTTTCTTTCTCTTCTCTTTCTTTCTTTCTTTCTTTCTTTCTTTCTTTCTTTCTTTCTTTCTCTCTCTCTCTTTCTTCTTTCTTTTTTTTTTTTTTTTATGGAGTTTCTCTCTTGTTGCCCAGGCCGGAGTGCAACAGCATGATCTCAGCTCACTGCAACTTCTGCCTCCCAGGTTCAAACAATTCTCCTGCCTCAGCCTCCTGAGTAGCTGGGATTACAGGCACACACCACCACACCCAGCTAATTTTTGTATTTTTAGTAGAGACGGGGTTTCTGGCCAGGCTGGTCTCGAACTCCTGACCTCAGGTGATCTGCCTTCCTCAGCTTCCCAAAATGCTGGGATTATAGGCGTGAGCCACTGCGCCAGGCCAGGAAATTTATTTCTATTTTCCTTAGAGTTCGTCTGGGAATGGCTGCCTTTTTTTTTTTTTTTTTTTTTTTCCGAGACAGGGTCTGACTCTGTTGGCCAGGCTGGAGTGCAATGGCACGATCACAGCCCACTGCAGCCTAACCTCCCGGGCTCAAAGGATCCTTCCACCTCAGCCTCCCAGGTAGCTGGGACTACAGGCTTGTGCCATGACGCCGGGCTAATTTTTGTATTTTTTTGTAGAGATAGGGTCTCACAATTTTGCCCAGGTTGGTCTCGAACTCCTGGCCTCAAGTTATCCTCCCACCTCCACCTCCCAAAGTGCTAGGATTACAGGCGTGAGCCACCGCGCACGGCCTGGCTGCTAAATTTTATCTAATGACTTCTCTCCCTCGACTTGCTAATGTTAATGAATGGGAAGTAAAGGGGGCATTTATGGGAGTTGGGGCAGAAGACAAGGAAGCCCTCTCTGAGGTGACATTTGTGATAAGACCAGGTACCCTTGTCACAAATATCAGGTTAGAATCTCTTTGCTGTGGGGACAGAGCGCAGCCGGCAGCAGGAGTGCTTTTCAGGGTTAAGGGCGACAGGAGCTGTGCGGAGCCATCTCACAACCCTGTCCAGGGCACACTTTATTTAGCTAGGAGGAGATGCGCAAACGGTAGCGATCAGGTAGAGATCCTCGTGTCCCCTTTCATCTCAGGACTCCAAGGCACTGGTGAGCAGTTTCTATTTAATGAGCAGCCATTGAAGCCTCCCAATGGCGAGAATGAGCCTGCATCTTTACCGACCCCACTCCACAGACGAGGAAACTGAGGCTCAAAGAGGCCCGGGTCGCCTCTGGGGCGGACTCCCGAGCCGCGCACTGCCGGGCACGTCCAGCAGGTGGGAGTGGGCACGCGGGGATGGCGCGGTCCCTGGTATTTTTAGTGGGGTGGGGCCGCCGCCGCCCGCCCCTCCCTCCAGCCTCCCCGCCCCGCCGGGGAAGGCGGGTCCTGGCGGCCAGCGCGCGATCCGCGCCCACCCGAGCCGAGCGGGGCCAGCAGAGCGCGCGGCGTCGGTGCCCTTGACCATGGCGGCGGCTGCGCTCCTGCTGGGGCTGGCGCTGCTGGCACCGCGGGCGTTTGGCGCGGGCATGGGCGCATGCTATGACGGCGCTGGGCGCCCGCAGCGCTGCCTGCCGGTGTTCGAGAACGCGGCGTTTGGCCGGCTCGCCCAGGCCTCGCACACGTGCGGCAGCCCGCCCGAGGACTTCTGTCCCCACGTGGGCGCCGCGGGCGCGGGGGCTCAGTGCCAGCGCTGCGACGCCGCCGACCCCCAGCGCCACCACAACGCTTCCTACCTCACCGACTTCCACAGCCAGGACGAGAGCACCTGGTGGCAGAGCCCGTCCATGGCCTTCGGCGTGCAGTACCCCACCTCGGTCAACATCACCCTCCGCCTGGGTAAGCGCGGGCTGGGGGCACCGCCACCGCACCCCCTGTCCCCACTCTACTGGGGGTCTGAGGCTGAGGCCTGAGCTACTGTGCGCCCAGGTTGGGCTGCAGGACCCAGATATGGTGTTGGATGGGGGCGCTCAGAAATAGGAATTAGGCTGGGTGCGGTGGCTCACTCCTGAAATCCCAGCACTTTGGGAGGCCGAGGCGGGCGGATCACCCGAGGTCAGGAGTTCGAGACCAGCCTGGGCCACGTAGTGAGATCCCATCTTTACAAAAAATACAGAAAAATAGGCCAGGCGCTGTGGCTCACGTCTGTAATCCCAGCACTTTGGGAGGCCGAGGCGGGCGGATCACCTGAGGTCAGGAGTTCGAGACCAGCCTGGCCAACATGGTGAAAACCCGTCTCTACTAAAAATAGAAAAATTAGCCGGGCGTGGTGGTACGTGCCTGTAGTTCCAGCTACTCAGGAGGCTGGGGCAAGAGAATCACTTGAACCCGGGAGGCGGAGGTTGCTGTGAGCCGAGATTGCACCACCGTACTCCAGCCTGGGCAACAGAGCTAATTCCGTCTCAAAAAAAAAAAAAAAAAAAAGTTGGGCGTGGTGGTGCACACCTATGGTCCCAGTTACTCAAGAGGCTGAGGCAGGAGGATCACTTAAGACTGGGAGGTTGAGGCTGCAGTGAGCTATAATCGTGTCACTGCGCTACAGCCTGGGCTACAGACTGAGACCCTATCTCTTAATAAAAAGAAAGAATGAAAAAAAGAAGAAAAAAAACAGGACCTGTACCCCTAGATAGCCAGAAGGATAGACTGAGGGGTGCCCTGTGGGGCGGGAGAGGCAGGGAGTCCCTTGCTGAGCTTTGGTTCTAGATTGCAGTTATAATCCCCTGTAATGGTTTTCCACCCTAGACCGGAACTGTTGGGGAGGTGACACACCAAGGACTGAATTGGTCACCCTCTAGGACAGGGGCTCCTGATCTTGGGTCTTCTGGTCGACTTCAGGTACTCAGTGGACCCCTGAAGCTGCCTGCAGTCCTTGGGTGGGTTCTGGAAGATAGAAGCTGTGACGTTCATCACTGCACAGGCAAAGTTTAACCCTCTGGGGAGGAGGACTAAGTTTCTTCGTGCTGCTGGGCAGCTGCGCCCAGTGGCGTGGCCTCTCCGTCCTGCTCATGACTTGCCGAGGTGCAGGAGCCCTTAGATCTCCAGGAATCAGAATCTGGAGTCTGGACCCAGCCCTGGTTCTCAGCCCCTGCCCCCACTGCAGGGAGCTGGAATGCTCTCTCCTCCCTCCGAGTTCAGCCCGATTCCCATGTCCTCTGTGGCCGGGTATGCGCTGTCTTTCCTGTTGCAGCCTCCGCTGCCCTTTCAGGAGGGGCTGGTATCACTAGTTAGACTCCCTTATCTTCGAGGTCAGCCTCCCAAAGCTTTGAAAACTCAAATTATTTTTATAACTCATTTTGGCTGCTAAACCTGACCTGAGGCTATTTATAAGCTACGTTTATCCTAGTGAGAATGAATATTCATTCGCTTTGCTACTGAAATCTCATTTGAGTACAGCCGGCAGCCCCAGACCCCACTGGGGGTATTAGCACAATATATGGCATAAGGCCTGCATCGTCTTTCTAAAAGCTGAAAAATTCTCAATTCCCAAACACATCTGGAGCCTAGGAGTTTGGATTAGGGATGATGGGACTGTATCCCATGTTTCAGATGAGAAAATTGAGGCTCAGAGGTGGTTCTGCCCAAAGGCACACAGCTGCTAAGTGAGCATCTGAGCGTGGACATCCGTGGACATCAGAGGTCAGAGCATAAACTCTTTGATGTGAGTTCCGCCACCCATCAACTGAGTCAGCTCCACCTCAGCCTGGTGACAGTGTCCTGGGGAGGGCTGGGAAGTGACATTGGAGTGGGGTGGGGGGAGGACCGTGAGCCCCCTCTCCAGAGCACGCAGGTACTGGCTGCCGCCTCAGAAACTCCCTTCTTCTGGGGCCACGTCACCTTCTCTCGGCCTATCTGGATCACTAGGTGGGGCTTCTGGATGGGACAAGGGGGAGGGGACAGGAAGCCAGTGGGGAGGGGGGAGGCTGGGGGAGCTGTCTGCATGGAGCTGGCAGGACCCCAAGGCCACAGGGGAAGGAATCTGGGACAGAGTGGGGAGTTGCGGGGGAGACACAGTGCTCCATGGCAAAGGGTATCACATGTGTCCTGGGAACCCAGGGGCCAAGGAAAGAGCTCAGCCCAGGCACAAACAAGGTGGGAGGAAGTTGGGAGAAATGGCCAAGTTTTTGGATTTGAGGTAGTTCCTGTTTACTGAGCATCTACCGTGTGCCAGGCCCTGTGCTGATCTGTGCACCCTCGTTGAACTCTGCCTAGAACCTTAGAAGCAGAGTGGTTCTGATACTTCTAAAAGCAAGGAAACTGAGAGCCTCCACACTGTGAATGTGGAGAGCGAGGACACACACACACACACACACACTCACTCCCTGCTGTGTCTTATCCCGGTGAACATTCTTCCTGTTTTGTCGCCGAAAACCAGGTATATAGGAGAGAGTCCACAAGTGTGAGTGACAGGGTCACCTCCTCTGTCTTGTGCTCTGGAGCCAGCCCAGCATTCTCTTTTGCCTGCTCTGGGAGGCAGAATAGGGTAGAAATCACGAAAGGGGGCTTTGGACTTAGGCCCAGCAGAGCCACTCACTGGGCAAGCGGAGTCCCCTCTCTCAGCCTCAGTTTCCTCACCTGTACCGTAAGGATAAGAGTCGCCACCTCCTGAGCAGCTGTTCGGGTTCATGAGCCCGGGTCGGAGCCATGGCAGTCCTTGTGTGTGACCAGCGTGGCTGCTGAGACAGCTCAGGGCTGAGGCTCCCCTGCGGGTGGGCTCCCCTGTAGGGATTGAGAAATGCTCGTCCCGGCCACCCTGCCTCCTCAAAGACATCCTGACGCTGATCTCTGTTTACACACAAGGGGCGCTGGGGGCCCAGCGCAGCCCCAGATTTGGCCTCTTTTTGGTTTCCTATGACTTCGGTTTGCTCCAGGCTAAGCCATAGCTTGCATAATAGCGGGGGAAGGAGAGGCCTGGGATTGTCGGTGTCCCCTGTGGAGGCCGTCTGACGACCCCTCCTCCTGGTCCTTAGGCCACCTCTGCTGGCTCTGTCCCCCCTACTACTGCTTCTCCTTGAAGGCTCATGGGAGGGGAGAGTGGGCGGCCAGCTCTGGCCCAGGGTCTCCTAGAGGGAATGGGGTGAGGGGCAGGGAAGGAGATGGAGGTCGCCGCATTCCCAGCCCCCCGTGGCTCCTGGACATCTGTTCCAGATCCTCCCGTCGTCTCTGAGCTGAGCCTTCCTGTCTGGGATGAAAGGCAGCAGTGGGGTCTGGCAGCCCCAGCCCGCCACCAAGGCCCAGCGAGGCCACTGGGCTGGGGCCTGGGAGTCAGTGGGGTGTGGGGGGAGTGGACAGTGACAGGGGTACAGACCATTCCAGGGCTGTCACCATGTGCCAAGGACTCGCCCAGGCGGCATCCCAAACCGGCATGCTTTGTTCTTTTACAGACAGCAAAACTGAGGTGCTGAGGGTGAGATCAGTTGCTTAGGGTCGCACAACTCAATAAATAGTGGCCCCCAGGACCCTCCCCCTAACTGCTGCACTTGGGAATGAAGAGGGTCCGAGCTAGGCTGGTCCACGTGCTTCAAGCCTCGGTCCTGGGAGGAACACTGTGGGCTGTGGCTTTCGGTGGGCTGGGGGAGTCTCCTCCCCACTTGCACTTGGATCGCTGAGAATCTCCTGGAACCACAGAAAGACCTGAGTCCCAAGCGGATGAGTTCTCCCCTCCCTCCCCCGCAGGTCCCGATGCCCCTGCGTGGAGTTGATTTCTTCTTGCTTTCATTTAGCCGTTTGCTTGGTGGTCACCCAGCCTTGGCTCACTGGCCACAGGATGCAGCTGTGAACAGGGCCATGTGCAGCCCCTGTTCTGGGGGGCTCGGGGCCTGCCAGGAGGCAGCCTGTACTGAGCAGTGCTGAGAACGAGGATGTATGCTCTGAGAACATGCACTGGGGCGCACGAGCCTCATCTCTAGGGTCAGGAAGGGTCTCGCTGAGACCTGAAGGATGGTAGGAGCTGACCAAAAAGGATGTTCCAGGCCGAGGGGACAGCTCCAGGAGGCAGAGGCAGCTCTGTGTGTTCTTCGACCCGCCGGGCCTGGATGGCCTGAGTGCAGACACCGAGAAGACGCTGGGGTCTGGCCAGCCACAGCGAGGAGCCGGGTCCCAGGGGGCTGGACATGAGGGGGACCCTGTGGCCCCTGAGGGGTCCTGGAGCCAGCTGGGTCTCCTGAGCCTTGGCTCCGTTCTGTCTTCCTGTCGAGTGGGCGGCTGCATTTGCCTTGGCCTGGGCCACTGCTGGGGGCCAAGTCCTCCCTCCTGCTCCCTGGGGGTTCTGGCTGGAACGCTGGGCCCCGAGCAGGGCAGGGGGTCAAGGCAGCGGCTGGTTAGCCTCCATCCACCCACAGAACTGCCCTCCGGGCCCCTGGGCCCAGCTGGCCTTGGCCACCTCTTTCTCTCTGGGCCTCCCAGGACTAATCCAGGAGATGCAGGGCTAGGAAGTCGCAAAGCGCAGGATGGGTGTAAGCAGCCTCCCATGGCCTCTGCATCATCCCTGTCCACTTCCCACACTGCCCTTCAGCAAGGCCTTGGCTGGGCCGAGGCACTCCGTCTCCTCCAGCAACTTACATGGGCTGTGGCTTCGGCCCAGGGCACTTCTCCTCCCACCTTCAGCCTAACTCACGTCTTGTTCATCCACAAAACCATTGCATGTCTGCCGACCCCTGTGCTGAGCCCTGGGGATGTCTGTCTGCCCCACTCAGCTTAGAGGTGCCTCCTCTGGAAAGCCCCTCACCCCTCCAAGGTTGGGCAGAGGGCCTGTCCTTGCATCCTTGCAGCCCCTAATCCTCCTTCCACCAGAGTCTGGATTACGCTGCGTGAGGGCTCGGTTTGTTTATGTCCACCCCTATCTCTGAGCTGCCAGAGGGAATGCCTGTTTTCACATCTGTGCCCCAGTGCCCAGCCTGCATTTGCCCACTGCACAGGGTGCTGGGTAAAGGTTGGTCAGGCGAATGAATGGAAGAGCAGCTCAAATTTCATTGAGGCTGGGTGAGGCTCACACCTGTAATCCCAGCACTTTGGGAGGTAGAGACGGGAAGATCACTTTAACCAGAAGTTCAGGGTCAGCCTGGGCAACAAAGTGAGA
This sequence comes from Nomascus leucogenys, assembly GCF_006542625.1. Taxonomy (NCBI): domain Eukaryota; kingdom Metazoa; phylum Chordata; class Mammalia; order Primates; family Hylobatidae; genus Nomascus; species Nomascus leucogenys. The sequence continues at coordinate 107,136,275 of NC_044388.1, forward strand.
CCCTGTCTTTACAAAAATAAAAACAGAAATGAAAAAATTAGCCGGGCGTGGGGACAAGTGCCTGTAGTCCCAGCTACTTGGAAGGCTGAGGTGGGAGGATCGCTGGAGCCTGGGAGTTCGAGGCTGCAGTGATCACACCACTGCACTCCAGTCTGGGCAACAGAGTGAGACCCTGTCTCAGAAAAAAGAAAAATGTAGTTGAACAAATGCTTCATGCCTGGGACTGTTCCAAGTGCTTCTAAGGCATTTGCTCATTTAGCCCTGTTATTGTTATGCCTATTTTGCAAATGGGGAAACCGAGGCACTACATTGCAGTCACTTACCCAGTGAACCTGAGGGAGTTCAGGTATTTTGCCCAAGGCCACAGAGCCAGGAATTGGTGGGGCTGGGCTGTGAACCCCAGGGTTGCAAGATTGCACTGTGTTTCCTCGCTGAGAGCAAGGGAGTGAGGAATTCATGGATGAAGGGCCCCCAGCCTTGCAGGTGCCTCCCGTACTCCTACGCCACGGTGTTCACAGCAGCGCGGCCGTCCTCCCAGCCCAGCCCTGCCCTGCCCTGCTCTCCCTTACCCAGGCTGCAGCTGCTTGGTCTACCTCCCTTCCCTGCGGCCCCTTGTCCCTGGGCAAGCCCTCCCAGCAGCCATGCCCTTCCCCAGCTCATGCCCTTGCTTCGCTTATTTGAATCATACTCGACGTCCAGGACTCCACCTGCACCCCTCGCCCTGACTCGGTCTCCACCTGAGCCCTCGACTGGGTAATTTGAGCAGCCGCCTCGACACCAACCACTCTGGATGTCATGCAAGGGCCCCCGTGTGCAAAGGCTATGCAAGGGCCCCTGTGTGCATAGCAGCATTTTCTTTTCTTTTTTATTTTTTTGAGACGGAGACTCGCTCCACCGCCCAGGCTGGAGGGCAATGGTGCGATCTCGGCTCACTGCAACCTCCACCTCCCAGGGTCAAGCGATTCTCCTGCCTCAGCCTCCCGAGTAGCTGGGATTACAGGTTCCTGCCACCACACCCGGCTAATTTTTTGTATTTTTTTGTAGTGACGGGGTTTCACCATGTTGGCCAGACTGGTCTCGAACTCCTGACCTCAGGTGATCTGCCCGCCTCTGTGTCCCAAAGTGCTGGGATTACAGGCGCTGTAATCTGGCCCATAACAGCATATATGGGCACCTGGCCCATAACAGCATTTCCACAATAGCCAAAGGCAAGGCAGCCTAAGTGTCTACCAAGGGGTGAATGATGAGCAAGAGCAAATGTGGTCCATCCATCCAGTAGAATATTACTCAGCCCTGAAAAGGAAGGAGATTCTCACGCAGCCACAGTATAGAGGAACCCTGAGGACATTATGCTAAGGGAAAGAAGCCAGTCAAAAAAGAACAAATACTGTAGGGTTCCACTGATATGAGAGGCACCCTGGGATAGTCAAATCCACAGAGACAGAAGGTAGAATGCTGGTTGCCAGGGCTGGGGGAGGGGCAATGGAGAGTGACTGTTTCATGGGGACAGAGTTTCAATATGGGAAGATGAAAGAGTTCTGGAGATGGATGGTGGTGAAGGTTGCACAACAATGTGAGCTGTGCAAATGGCTAAGATGGTAAATGTCATGTTATGCATATTTCCCCACAATAAAAGAAGGTTTGGGGAAAAGTACATGTCGGCCCTGTGGGAAGGCAGCTTGGCGACATGGTTGAAGATCCACAAGAATATTCCTGGCCTTTGGCAAAGGAATCCTACTTCTGGGAATTCAAATAAGGGAAGGGTCCTAATGCATGAAAACATTCATCGAGGCGTTCTTTATAGTAGGGAAAAATTGGAACCATAAGGGAATAGTCAAGTAAATTGTAGGACATAAATTCACATGGTGATTGGAGCCATTCAGTGCAACAGCTGACAAAGGGTTTGTAATACACAGGGAGCGCTTAAGTCAAAATGTTGAATGAAGAAAAAGACACAAGTTGGTACATGTGGAATCATCAGATTTATATTTTAAAATCCCTAAAGAGTAGGCAAAAAAGAAAGACATCAAACTGGCAAGTGTGTTTGTCCTTAGGACTTGCAGCGACTTTTCTTCCATTTTCCGTGTTTCTACATTTTCCCAATATTCTCTCATGAAGCTTGTTCTAATTTAAAAACTGGAGAAAACACATTGCTACGATTTTTTTTTTTAAAGCACCCGCCTTGCTATGTTCTGTTTTAAGATGTTTTTCAAAGTTCTGGTGCAGCACAGCTTGGCACCGTAACTCCCAACCCCTTAAAAGAAAGCATGCAGAGCAAACAGGGTCCGGATCTGGGGGCGGCCTGGTGTCTGCGCCTGTTTGGAGCAGAGGCTTTGGGCCTTGAAACCGGGTAGGGGGCTGGCCCAGATGTGTATTCGTTAAAGGATGCTGTGCGCGGGCTGCTGCCGGTCGCCGGCGCAGACTCCTTGGTAAACATCTAGCAGCCAGACACCTCTCGGGAGGGGAGCTTGGAGCCACTTAAAAGGTAGCTGGCAGCTAGAAGCGTGATCGGAAAAGGGCAGTCACTGGGAGTTCATGCAAACGAGTAGCCTCACGCGATAGGAAACATCCCAGCTTTTCTGTCCTTGCCAAACTAGGAGGTGAGAGAAGACGCAGCAATATCACAGACACGGCAGGGACTTTTTGTTACAAGAGTTAATTAGAGGCCGGGTGTGGTAGCTCACGCCTGTAATCCCAGCACTTTGGAAGGCTGAGGCTGGTGGATCACTTGAGGTCAGGAGTTCGAGACCAGCCTAGCCAACATGGTGAAACCCCTTCCCTATTAAAAAAAAAAAAAATTAACCAAGTGTTGTGTTGGGCACCTGTAATCCCAGCTACTTGGGAGGCTGAGGCAGGAGAATCACTTGAACCGGAGGCAGAGGTTGCAGTGAGCCAAGATCGGGCCACTGCACTGCAGCCCAGATGATAGCAAGACTCTGTATCAAAAAAAAAAGGCCAGGTGCGGTGGTTCACACCTGTAATCCCAGCACTTTGGGAGGCTGAGGCAGGTGTATCACCTTCGGTCAAGAGTTCGAGACCAGCCTGGCCAACATGGCAAAACCCCGTCTCTACTAAAAATACAAAAATTAGCTGGGCGTGGTGGTGTGTGCCTGTAATCCCAGCTACCCAGGAGTCTGAGGCAGGAGAACCACTGGAACCCGGGAGGCAGAGGCTGCAGTGAGCCAAGATCACACCACTGCACTCCAGCCTGGGTGACAGAGCAAGACTCCATCTCAAAAAATAAATAAATAAATAAATAAATAAATAAATAAATAAATAAAAGAAAGCAGCTTAATCCCTCCTTTGTGATGAAAAGGTTTCTTCCAAAGGCAACCAAAAGGCTGGAAAACGAGTGGCCCCAAGATCTTTTTTTTTTTCTTGAGTCAGAGTCTCACTCTGTAGCCCAAGCTGGAGTGAAGTGTCACGATCTCAGCTCACTGCAACCTCTGCCTCCTACATTCAAGCGATTCTCGTGCCTCAGCCTCCCGTGTAGCTGGGATTACAGGTGTGTGCCACCATGCCCGGCTAATTTTTTGTATTTTAGTAGAAACGAGGTTTTACCATGTTGCCCAGGGTGGTCTCGAACTCCTGAGCTCAGGTGATCCACCCGCCTTGTCCTCCCAAAGTGCTGGGATTACAGGTGTGAGCCACTGCGCCCGGTCCCCAAGATCTTTTTTTTTTTTTTTTTTTTTTTGAGTCGGAGTCTCGCTCTGTCACCCAGGCTGGAGTGCAGTGGTGCGATCTCGGCTCACTGCAAGCTCCGCCTCCCGGGTTCACGCCATTCTCCTGCCTCAGCCTCCTGAGTAGCTGGGACTACAGGCGCCCGCTACCACGCCTGGCTAATTTTTTGTATTTTTAGTAGAGACGGGGTTTCACCGTGGTCTTGATCTCCTGACCTCGTGATCCGCCCGCCTTGGCCTCCCAAAGTGCTGGGATTACAAGCGTGAGCCACCGCGCCCGGCCCCCAAGATATTTTAAACAGCGACGAGAATTAAAATCTGCAGCCCTAGCCCAGACCCTCACAAGCTCCAGGGGCTAATGAGGCTACTTGGTGATTGAGACAGCTGTGTTCCTATCAGGAAAGCCGAGCCAAGATGTCATCCTTGCCTGTTAGCTGGTGGTGACACTGCTCGGGAGTACTTGGCTTCCCTCACCTCCAGGCCGCCCGATATGCTGTTCTCTATGCCTAGAATTCTGTTCCCTCTGCTCTCCTCGCCTGTCTGGCTCCCATGCACCCCTGCTCATCCCACCAGCTTACTGGACCACATGCCCCAAACTGACTTCTCACCACCTCCTCCCTCTCCATGCCCCTGCCTGCCTGAACTACATACGGGCTTCACCACAAGGTGGCCACAGCTTTGCCAACGTCCTGCCTGGTGTGGAATGCACCTTCTCCTCGCCTTCCCTGGCTGATGGCTGCTCATCCTTGGAACCATAGGTTTGAGTGCCTTGTTGATGCTCCCACAGCCTCCCTGGGCGACTTCGTTCTGTTCTGTAGAGACCTGCCTGTCTCGGCCGGGCGCGGTGGCTCACGCCTCTAACCCCAGCACTTTGGGAGGCCGAGGCAGGCAAATCACTTGAGGTCAGGAGTTCGAGACTAGCCTGGCCAACATGGTGAAATCCCGTCTCTACAAAAATACAAAAATTAGCCAGGCGTGGTGGTGCACACTAGTAATCCCCGCTACTCAGGAGGCTGAGGCGGGAGAATGGCTTGAACTCAGGGGACGGAGGTTGCAGTGAGCCAAGATCACGCCACTGCACTCCAGCCTAGGCAGCAGGGTGAGACTGTCTCAAGACAGACAAACAAACAAAAACAAGATCTGCCTCTCTCTCCCTACCTGTAACCTCCCCTTGGGGCAGGTGCCATGAATCCTTATAGCTGAGCATGGCACCTAGCACACAAGAGGTGCCCAGTAAATGCTTGCCAGATGAATGAGTAGACTCGAGGCAGGATTTGTACCTTCAAGGAGTTTATAATCCAGTGTGAGAGTGGAGACAGCAGGCAGTCCTGACAGTATGGATCACACTGTCCCAAGTGTGCCTGGAAGTCATGATCCCTGGATGAGTCTCTGTTTCACACTAGCCAGCATTTAGTGAGCACCTGCTATGTGCCAGGTGCTTTGCCAAGTACTTTACCCATACTGTATGGCGGAGATCCCCAAACACTTCATTTACTAGTGAGGAGTCAGGCTCGGGGAGGAGAAGGACTTCCTCAGTGTCATGCCCAAAGTCACTGCTCAAAACCAGGGTGCCCTCCTACTCAGGAGTCCATGGGGACCCAGAGAGAAGGGGCTGCCTAGGAAGGGGGTGAAGGGGGTGCCGGTGCCCATGGAGACATGGAGGTCCCACCCACCCCCCTCCCAGTCTTCACCTGCTGGCTGAGCCAGCAGCCGGGCACAGCAGAGCCTCCCCCCGCCGGGCCCCGCACCGCCCAAGCCAAACAGCAGGAGCGCCAAGCTGTGTCCTCTCCAGCCAGCTGGAACATAAAGCCCATCAAGAATGACACCGGGACAGTCATAAAATCAAGCCGGCCCACATCCGGCACTGACCAAGCAGAATGAGCTCAGTACGAAGAGGCTTATTTTGGGAAAATGGAAACAAAACAAAGCCCTATAATTGGAGCCATCTGGGCAGTAGTGGCCTAGCGAGTGGGGCGGGAGGGGCTAGGGTGGAAAGCTGAGCTGGGAATGCACGGGTGAGGCTGCCCTGCCCACCTCAAGCATTAGAACCAGGTGGGTGAGCTGCTCCCAGCCTACAGGGGAGTCACACCCAGCAGGGTCCCTGAGCCCCATCTGGCCACCCACTGTTCCTGTTCTTCCTCTCCCAGCCAAGCTCTTGGCACTTCTGGGTGTGGTGACTCCCTATGAGGAGCTGGGGACTACCCATGGCCATAATGCCAGATACCACAAGACCCTGGCTGAACCAGGCCTAGGCTCCATCACAGCCCTCCCACCTTGGCACTAAGTCTAAGCCCCAAATATGAATCAAGATTGCCAAGTCTAAAAAAACAAAAAGATTGCCGAGTTCTCCTCTAACCTGGGGAGACCAAACAGTTTTCCTTGGATTGAGTGTTGCCTAGGGCTTTGTGTTAAGAAGGATTCTGAGGTACAGTCTGAGCCGAAGCATGACTGAGACATGTCTACATGTTTGCAAAGAGAGGTGGCAGGGCATTCCAGACATTGCAATAAGGGAACAGACAAGGGGCTGAGAGAATGACAGAGAGGAGGGCAAACACAAGGAATATTCCAGAGAATGAGCTAGTGATCTGGTGAATACTGAGGTCACTCGCTGAGGTTGGAGGTGATTCACCAGCTTCTCGTTTTGGTGCATAGAGAGACTAAGGGAGGAAGGAGGGTGCCTTTATTTTTTTTCCCCCAAATGCATGTAACACAAACATGGAGTCTGACTTTCGGTTCTTTTGGGTATATCCCTGGAAGTGGAAGTGCTGGATCATATGGCAATTCTATTCTTAGGTTTTTTGGTGTTTTTTTTTTTCTCCCCAGATGGACCAAAGAGTCACTGGCTTGCTTTTAATTAGTTTTAACCTTTAAGCTTTTGTAAGTGTAATCAACCAGCTGAGGATGGTAGGGGATATTTCCTAGCACTTCTCGTGTAAACTCAAATTGTAGGTTCTTGCTTGGAGTAACCCAGGCTCTTCACTGCTTACAAGGTTATTCTCAAGTTGCAAAAATTCTCTCTCCATGGTTTTTCCTGTATTCCTCTATTCAATCTCGGCTGCCGCAGAAAGCAGAAAGCAGTCAGAGAGAAAGCACAGGGACGCTGTTTTTGCATCTGTAGTGGAAACCTTAGCAGACGGTAACTGCTCTGGGGCTGTCAAATAGATGCATTGTTTTTAGTTTTTTCAGGAACCACCGGTTTTCCATAGCGGCTGCACCATTTCACATTCCCACCCACAGTGCACGAGGGTTCCAATTTCTCCATCTCCTTGCCAACACTTGTTATTTTCTGTTTTTTTGATAATAGCCATCCTAATGGATGTGAGGTCCAATTATACGTGTATATAACTGTGTAGGGAAAAACTCCTCAAACTGTGTTTTTCCTTTGCTCTCAGACCACAACCATCATCAACACAGAAGACTTCTGTGACCAAATGCGTGGGGTTCTCCCTCACACAACACGCAGCAGTACCAGCTGGGTGTCCTCTAATTCAGTTCCAACACAATCTAGTGAGAGATAGCATCAGATCCCACAGGTTGAGGGCTCAGTCCCCAAGGCTGTCTTCCGCCACACACACCAGTCACAAGTCTAGGCCTCAGAAACTTCTGACAGATTAGCTTCAAGTTCCCATGACCCCTTCTTTGGGTTCAGTCAATTCGCTGGAGCAGCTCACAGAACTCAAGGTAACACATTGACCGGTTTATTATAAAGAATATTGCAAAGGACACAGATGAAGAGATGAGCAGGGTGAGGAACGGTGAAGGGGCGGGAGCTTCCATGCCCTCCCTGGGTGCCACCCTCCAGGAACCTCCCCGTGTTCAGCCATCCAGAAGCTCCCTGAACCCTGTCCTTGGGTTTTTATGGACGCTTCATGCATCAGCATTGCTTCCCCTGGGTGTAGGGTGGGACCCTCTTGGAGGGTCTTAAGACCCACAGTCAAAAAATGTCGGGGAAACTTTAGAGCAAAAGGAGGGCAGGAGAAGGCAGAGGCTTGCCCCTGAGGCCCAACACACCCAAAATTCTAACAAAAGACCATAAGGAGGGCTATGGGAATCATGAGCCGGGAGCTGTGGATGAAAACACACATATATATATACATATATATATGTATTTTTTTTTTAGAGAGACAGGGTCTCACTATGTTGCCCAGGCTGGTCTCAAACCCGTGGGCTCAAGTGATCCTCCCACCTCAGCCTCGCAAAGTGCTAGGATTAGAGGTGTGAGCCACCACGCCCAGTCCAAAAACTGATATCTATCATAACACCACAATAACATACCTAGTACATATAACAGCTCTGGGAGATACAATTCACATACCATATAATTTACCCAATTGAGCTATACAATCCAGAAGTTTTAGCTTTTTTTTATAGACAGTCTTGCTCTGTCACCCAGGCTGGAGTGCAATGGCACCATCTCCGCTCACTGCAAACTCCACCTCCCAGGTTCAAGCAATTCTCCTGCCTCAGCCTCCCGAGTAGCTGGGATTACAGGCACCCACCACCATGCCTGGTTAATTTTTTTATTTTTAGTAGAGACGGGGATTCACCATGCTGGTCAGGCTGGTCTCGAATTCCTGACCTCAGGCGATCCACGTGCCTCGGCCTCCCAAAGTGCTGGGATTACAGGCATGAGCCACTGCACCCAGCCTTTTAGCTCTTACCTAGAGCCAAGATGTTTCAGCAGAGGACTAGGGTGGCTTGTCCTCAGCACCTAAGGAAGATGGTGGTGGCAGTGGGCAGCCCCCTAGGGGTCTCTGGGACCAGGGATGGAAGGATCAGAGAATAGAAAGCCAGCCATGGGGAGGGGACTGGGCATGTTCTGTGCTGCTCTGGGGAGTGAGAGGCTACTGCCAACGGTAGAGATGAGGGAGGGACTCCCTGCGTGGGCCATTCTTCCCTTCATTCATTCGTTCCTGTACCAACACTCAGTGCATGCCTGCCAGGTGTCAGGCACCTTGCTAGGCGCTGGGGTGGCAGAGATTACCAAAGAGACGCCCGGTGCCGAAGGTGAGGAGCTCTGTCCAGTGTGGGGAGCCACCGCTGAGCAGGTAACTCTGCAGGAGGCTAGCTATGGGGTCACATTGCAGGAGGCCCCCTCCCCTGTCTTGGGGTGATGTCAGGGGTGTGAATTAGGGCTTAAGGTTGAGTTGGGCTTCAGTGAGGAGGGGGTACCTGGATGGAGTCCTAAACGTAGGAGGATGGGGAGAGATGGTGGCATTGCAGGCAGTGGGGAAATTGCCTTTTTAAATTCAGGCTGTACTTCCTTCTTATTATTGAAATCATACCCGCTCTCAGCGTAGAAGCCAGATACTTCCCAGCTCCAACTGTGGAAGGTGGCAGTTCTCCCGCGCCCGCACCCCAGCCTCCCTCTCCACCCGGCGCTCTCTGAGCCATTTCTGTTCCCTGATGCATCCTCATCTCCTAGCCCTGTGCCTGCAATGCCGCATCGGGGTTTTTCTCTTCTTAGGCATTGCCTGTTGACATCCCATGAGGGAAGAGGAGGAATCCTTTCCTCTACCACAGCCATCCTTCCTACCCCAGCCTCCCAGGGTAGCTGAGTCATTGTGACGGAGCCAGGTCGGCTGTTGAGGATGCTTCCAGGGTGAAGCGCAGGGCAGGCAGGTGCCTAAAGCCTGCAGATCCCCCAATTGGGTGTCGGGGGCATGTGGGCGAGTGGGATTAAAGGCCAGGGAAGGGAGAGGCCACTGGAAGCTGGGGGTTCAGGGAGCAAGCAGAGGGGCTCAGGAGGGGGCCAAGGCAGGCAAAGAAGAGGAGAGCAGATGGAGGCCCCGGGACAGGGGACTTTCGAGGTGGTGAGCATGATCACAGGCCCAGGAAATGAGGCATGATCAGAGGCCCCTGGCTGTGGCCACGGGGGGCTGTGGGTGAGCTAACTTTGCAAGTACAGTGTCTTCTGTGGAGTGGCCCAGAGAAGCTGAACTGCAGCAGGTTGAAGGTTGAGTTGGGAGATGAGGCTGTGGGGCAGTGGGTTTAAACCTGTCTTGGGAAATTTGGAAGATAGAAACTTGGAGCAATAAGGGGTCCGGGGAGGATTTCGTTAGGATTAGGAGATCTGTAGTCATTGCAAGGGAATGAGGCCGAAGGCACAGTGCAAGGATCGGCTTTGTTGGGGTGTAGTAAAAGAAATAACTTTCGAACAGTAGAGCAGCCTTTCTGAGAATATGGCAACATCCCCTTGCTGGAGATATTTGAGCAAAAAGAGGTGGCCGCCCATCGGGGTATTGCAGTGGAGATTCCTGTGCAGGGTGGCGAGTTGACCCGGAAAAGGGACAGCAAATACTTGGGAAGCATGCGGGCATTGTCCTTTCCAGTGCCCCAGCAGGCATCACGAATGGAGGGTGGCATGCCCTGTCCAGAGCTCCAGACAGCTTCCAACGGTCCATCCCGCTAGTGCCTGCAATGCATCCGTCTGCCCTCCCTGGACCAGGATTCCATTCCTCCCTCCGCTTCCATAAAACGGGCCCCGTATTCCTGGCTGCAGGGAAGGCTTACGAGATCACGTATGTGAGGCTAAAGTTCCACACCAGCCGCCCTGAGAGCTTCGCCATCTACAAGCGCAACCGCGCCGACGGCCCGTGGGAGCCCTACCAGTTCTACAGCGCCTCCTGCCAGAAGACCTACGGCCGGCCCGAGGGCCAGTACCTGCGCCCCGGCGAGGAGGAGCGCGTGGCCTTCTGCACCTCTGAGTTCAGCGACATCTCCCCGCTGAGTGGGGGCAATGTGGCCTTCTCCACCCTGGAGGGCCGGCCCAGCGCCTACAACTTCGAGGAGAGCCCTGGGCTGCAGGTCAGAGAGGAGCGGGGCTTGGGGGGTCGGGACGGGGTTGGGAGTGGGTCACGGCAGTAGGAGAGTCTGATGTGCCAGGACACACAGGGTGGGGGACCTGCAAAACCCCATGGTTTTCTTTTTCTTTTTCTTTTTTTTTGGAGACTGAGTCTTGCTCTGTCGCCCAGGCTGGAGTGCAGTGGCGTGATTTTGGTTCACTGAAACCTCTGCCTCCTTGGTTCAAGCTATTCTGCCTCAGCCTCCCAAGTAACTGAGATTACAGGTGCCCGCCACGACGCCTGGCTGATTCTTTTTTGTATTTTTAGTAGAGACGGGGGTTTCGCCATGTTGGCCAGGCTGGTCTTGAACTCCTGACATTAAGCGATCCGCCTGCCTCCGCCTCCCAAAGTGCTGAGATTACAGGCGTGAGCCACTGCCCTTGGCCCCAAACCCCATGGTTTTCAAGTTTTCTGCCACAGAAGCCTTGTTGCACCTAAGTCTTCTGTGGATGCCGCTAATGAACCAGAGGGAAGACGGGCTGCTCAGTGGACCAGAGCTGTCCCTTCCCTGGCCTCCTGGGGCAGAGCCCTGTGGCTCCCAGAAGCCTGTGAGGGCTGCCAACCCACCTGGCCCCTTCCTTATATGGGCGTGGAAGCTGAGGCCTGGAGGGGGATGGCATTTTCCAGGGGCACAGATGAGGCGTGGAAGGGCCCAGGCCAGCACCTGAGTGTCCAGACTCCTGGCTGGTGTTCTTTCCGGAACTCTCCACCGAGGGGGCTCGCTTCCTCCTCCTGTGAATTAATAACAGGGCCTGCCCATGTGTCTCCAAGGGCTCCTATGAAAATGGCAAAATGCGACAGGGACATGGGCTTTGGAGTCATAGAGCCCTGGGTCCCACGCTGTAAGGCCGCGCCGACCAGCAGCACTTTCCGTGATGACGGAAAGCGCCTCTAGCTGCCCTGTCCCATGTGGTGCCACCAGCCACCATGAGATGTGGCCAGCGCAGCTGAGGAACTGGATTTCATATTTTATTAATATTTCATTATTATTAAATAATAATACATTTAATAAAATAATAATTATTTTATTAACTTAGCCACATGTGGCCAGTGGCTGCCACATTGGAGAGACTGCTGTGGGGTAGCGGGAACACACATACTGTGACCAGTGCAGCGCTTGGCACGTACAGCATGCCCACCCATACTCGGGAGATACGCGTGCATGACAGCTCCCCGTCCTTGTCCTCACGGTACAGAGGACGGCAGGCCTGTCGCCATGTCGGTCCATTCAGGGCCCTCCAGTTCAGCCCATGTAGGTCCACCCAGGTGTGTGGACCTGCCGGGATTGGCACTCATCTGTGTCCACATTGCTGTGTGTCCATAGCTGTTCATCTACACACAAGTGTGTTGGGTGGCTCTCCAGTCCACAGGTCCCCAACCCCTGGCTGCAGACCGGTACTGGTCCATGGCCTGTTAGGAACCGAGTCACACAGCAGGAGGGGAGCGCGGGCAGGCAAGCATTCCTACCTGAGCTCCGCCTCCTGTCAGATCAGCCTCCTGTCAGATCAGCTGCGGCATCAGATTCTCCCAGGAGCAACTGAGTTGCGTGTCCTCATGAGAATCTAATGCCTGATGGTCTGAGGTGGAACAGTTTCATCCCAAACCACCACCTACTCCGTTCGTGGAAAAATTGTCTTCCACGAAACCTCTTCCTGGTGCCAAAAAGGTTGGCACCAGGCTGCTCTAGTCCATTTCCCCGGGTTCAGACCCAAGACTTGCCTAAACCCAGGGAACCTGCCCTCTCCTCCCCTCCAGACTTTCAGGGCGTCTCCTTTGCCCATCTGGGATAACGAGGGAACCAGGGTTAGAATCCTGTTTCCAGAGGGGACACCGAGACCCAAAAAGAAGTTGCATTCTGTCAGCGATGTGCAGCATGAGAACACACAGAGCCGGCTGTGTCGGGGTCCCCAGGACCACCCTTGGGCTTAGTGATTCGCTATAGGGACTCACAGAACTCAGAAAAGCTGTGAGGCTCAGAGCTGCAATTTTTTGCAATGAAAGTCTACCGGCCCACATCAGCCAGGGGAGAGGCGCACGGCCAGGTCACAGAAGGGACCAGGCTCTGAGCTTCCAGCTGTTTTCCCAATGCAGTGGAGTCACACGCACAGCACATATTTCCCCAGAGCCACATGTGACAGAGTGTGCAGAGTACTGCCAACTTTGAAGGCCAGAGTTTTTTTTTAATAATTTTTTTTTCTTAGAGACCTCATCTCACTATGCTGCCCAGGCTGGTCTCTTACTCCTGGGCTCAAGTGATCCTCCCGCCTCAGCCTCCCAAAGTGCTAGGCTTAAAGGTGTGAGCCACCACACCTGGCCTGAAGTCCAGGGTTTTTACTGGAGGCTGGTAGTGTAGACACAGCTGACTACCTGTGTGGCTGACCTGTCTCCAGCCCCTCCGGAAGTGAAGTCAGTTCTGTGTGGCCCAAGGCCCCCACCGCAAATCACATCATCGGCATAACTACCTAGTGTGGCCCAAGGGAAGACACTCTTATCAGGTGGGACATCCAAGGATATGGAGGTCACTCCCCAGGATCCAGGGCAAAGGGCCAGGCCCCTCTTTGGGCAAGCTGAATCCTTTATCACACAGAACCACATCTCTAGACGTCCAGGCCCTGCTTGTCCCACTAAAAATGTACACGTCACCATGATTTTGTTTACAAATTACAATTTCTTCTCCACGGGGCTCCAAAGCTCTGTAGATTAGACAACATCAGCCGAGGTCAGATGAAGACAGGCAGGGAGGGCCGGCCCCCGCTCCCACCTGTGTCTGTGCAGCCACCACCCCGGGGACACCCTTGGCTGTTGGAGGTTTTCTTTCTTGTTGCCTCTTGTGTTCTGGACACTGTCCCTGATGGAGAGATGACCTTTTGAGAAATATCTCCCCTGCTGCTTCTGGACAGAAACCAAGAGCAGAGCAGGACAAAGAGAGGCAAGTCTACCTTGCTCTTTTCTCCTCATGCTCCCTCTGGACACATTTAGGGGGCAGGTGCTTTCTCAGAGGACACAGAGCTTGGAAGGAAGGATGTGGCTGCTGGGTCTTGGGTTCCTCTGACCCCCATGGAAGGGCCTAGGACTTTGGAGGAGAAGGCCGACCTGGCTGTTGCAGAGTAAGACCGCCAGAGTTGAGGGGCCGCCTGAGCACCCCTTGGATATAGAGCCCAAGCTGTCCACCTCCTGCTTGTCCTTAATGCCACGGCCTGGGTCCTGGGACCCATCCAAAATCACCTTCAGCACCCACTTGTAACTTAAGGTGGAGTTCCAGTGCCTGGGTTCAGTGGGGCTTGCCCTAAAATGACTTTTTTTTTTTTTGAGACAGTTTCACTCTTGCCCAGGCTGGAGTGCAGTGGCACGATCTTGGCTCACTGCAACCTCTGCCTCCCAGGTTCAAGCAATTCTCTTGCCTCAGCCTCCCAAGTAGCTGGGATTGCAGGTGTGTGCCACCACACTGGCTAATTTTTGTATTTTTAGTAGAGACGGCGTTTTGCCATGTTGCCCAGGCTGGTCTTGAACTCCTGGTCTCAAGGGATCTGCCCGCCTCGGCCTCCCAAAGTGCTGGGATTACAAGTGTGAGCCATCGCGCCGGGCCCTAAAATGACCTTTTAAGGCATCAAGACAGGCCCCCTGCAACTGAGGCTGAGGTTCTCCCTCCCAGCGTCCATCCTATGTCTCAGAGATTTTGACCCCATTCCTTTACTGCCATTGTCCTTACAGACTGATGGATCGGGTCACGGGCCAGGAAGCAGAGGTGGGAGACCTTGGGCAGGTCATTGCCGTCTCTGGGCCCCACTGGCATGATAAGGGCTTTGGGATAGACCCAGGAAGGCAGACCAGCCTCGTGGTTAAAGCTGGGACCCTGGGATCAGACAGACCAGAATCCTGGCTCTGCCATGCACTGGCTGTGCAACTTGGAACGGAATGGTTACCCTCTCTGAGCCTCGGTCTCCTCATCTCTAAATGGGGTTAATAACAATACCTACTCCAGGGCTACCGTGAGGCCCGAGCCCTAACCACACAATATGCGTCAGCAGCAGCCACACCTCCTAGCTCTGATATCCAGTTGGTTTGAGTTCTCCAGGTGGCACTTTTTTCTGGAGAAGGAAGTGCCGCAGCACCTTCAGCTCTGGACTGTGGGGCTTCCCCACCCCACACCTTAGCTCCTTGTCCAGCAGCCGGTCCAGCAGCATCAGTACCTGGGCGCTCGTTAGAAACGCAAGCTCCCCGGCTCCGCCGCTGACCTCTGAAGCAGAAGCTGCACTTTAACCAGATCCCTGAATGCGCGCTGACCTTTGGGAAGTGCATCCTGGGGTGATCCGGGCCTGCGAACTCAAGCACAGGCTTAGCTTGGTGCAGAGGCTCCCACTTAGTGTTCAGGTGCTGGACCCCTCTCCCCGGCCGAGGCATCCTCTGGCAGAGGCCCTGGGTCCCCGGCAGTAGCTCCCGTGGCTGAGCTCTGGGGGAGCAGGAGGGGCCGCTGGCCTGAGTCACGCTGGGGCAAAAAGACGGCCTGCTAGGAGCTCATTTTCTGTACTGATGGGCCTGATTGCTAAAGCGGGGGCTCCTGGGTGGAATCAAAACGCTGATTAATATTCAGCTGTAGCCATTGCTGATGATAACAGCAGGCAGATGAAAATGTCAGTCTTCACGTGGGCTTTCCCTAACTTCCCCTCCACACTCTTCCATGGGGAAGCTGCTCATTCAGGGATCAGCAGGTATTTATCGAGTGCTTGCTAGGGCCAGGCAGAGTCCAGGGCTGGGGAAACAGCGAGAACAAGGGGCCACAAGTCCCTGCTCTCGTGGAAGAGATGTCACCTGGGACAGGTGACCTGTCCACAGGAGCCTGACCCTCAGCATGTGAGAAGCCAAGAAACCCGGGCCTGCAGCATGCCAGGTCCCACTGAGCAGGCGAGAAGGTTGCAGGGGCGTACCGTCCCCCAGCTGTATCCCTGGAATGGGGTGTAGGAGCTGCTGGGGAAAGCCAGGTGACCTGCACAACGGGGTCTTCAGTGGGCTGCTTTGACCCCTGCCCCCCCAAACCTCAGCTGCTTCCTAACCATAGGCCCGACCTCACAGCCAGCGCTGACACTGGCTACCCTCCTCCAGACACCTTTGTAGGGGAGGTGCTATTTTTGTTCCATTTCACAGATGGGAAAATGGAGGCTCTAAGACATTGAATGAAGTTGCACTAATCAGTGGCCTAGCACCCAGGTTGGGGTGACCTCCGAAGCACAGCCTCCTTATTTCTGCAGCGTTCTCAGAATTGGCCTGAGCTCGGCCTTTCCTGTGTCCCAGGAGCTCCCAGGGCAGCCAGCTGGACCTGCCAGCAGAGCGATGGGGGTAAATACTAAATACTCCGGAACCCGCTGATGGTGCCCTCTCCCCTTTGCCTCAGGAGTGGGTCACCAGCACCGAACTCCTCATCTCTCTAGACCGGCTCAACACGTTTGGGGACGACATCTTCAAGGATCCCAAGGTGCTCCAGTCCTACTTCTATGCCGTGTCTGACTTCTCTGTGGGCGGCAGGTAGGAGGGAGGAGGGAGGCAGGGTGGCAGGGTTCCAGGACCCAAACCCGAGAGCAGAAGGCGGCTGCCGTGGGGCAGGAGGCAGGGGGGAGGGGGCACAGAAGCCAGGTGTGCCCCAGGGGAGAGGGAGGGAGCACCTGCCATTCGAGGCCCTGGGGGCCCCCACCCAGCCCACCTCCTGCCGGATGCCCTGCATCAGCTGATTTGCCATGTGCCAGACACACTGGGTCTTGGTGCCCATTGTCCCCTCTGCCTGGAGGTTCCTTCCTTCCTTCCTCCCTTCCTCCGTTCGCTCTCGCTCTCTTTCTCTCTCTCTCTCGCTCTCTTTGTCTCTCTTTCTCTCTCTTTCTCTCTCTGTCTCTCTTTCTCTCTCTCTTTCTCTCTCTGTCTCTCTTTCTCTGCCTCTCTCTGTCTCTCTTTCTCTCTCTGTCTCTCTTTCTCTCTCTCTCTCTCGCTCTCTCTTGCTCTCTCGCTCTTGCTTGCTCTCTCTCTCTCACTCTCTCTCTCTCTCTCTGAAGGAGTTTCGCTCTTGTTGCCCAGGCTGGAGTGCAGTGGTGCAATCTCGGCTCACTGCAATCTCTGCCTTCTAGGTTCAAGCGATTCTCCTGCCTCAGCCTCCCAAGTAACTGGGATTACAGGCATGCGCCACCATGCCTGGCTAATTTTGTATTTTTAGTAGAGATGGGGTTTCTCCATGTTGGTCAGGCTGGTCTCGAACTCCCAGCCTCAGGTGATCTGCCTGCCTCGGCCTCCCAAAGTGCTGGGATTACAGGCATGAGCCACGGCCCCCTTCCCCTTTCTAATATGGGGATGTTACTGGCCTAGAGAAAGGCGCTTCTCTCTGGCCCCTGGTCCTGGTCCTGGTCCTGGTCCTATGCGCCCTTAGCACCTGTCAGTGCCCTGGGCAGTTTGTTTCTCCTCCAACATCTGTCCCCTCCAGGAAGCAGGGGCTGCCCAGGAGGTAGAGGCCCATCTCTCACCTCAAGTCCCAGGGCCTGTCTCGCACATGGCCACCTGGCAGTGGGTGCCCTGGGAGGGCTGTGGGATGAGGGAGGCATGAACGGCTTCCATGTCAATGTTTCTCAGGTTTCTTTGAAAGGAGAGAGGAAAACAGGTGCGTTCTTGCCCCAGTCCCATGGGGACGGCAGACACTGGTCAGATTGCTCCCCGGTAAACACATCAGCCCGCACCAGGATGACAAGGAAGGGGAGGAAAGGGAGAGCGTGTGCCTGGGGTCGGGGAGGACAGGAGCTGGCTCTGCAGACGGGACCCGGGAGTGGGAAGGCTGGGGTTGAGGACCAGGGGACAGCCAATGTGGCTGGGTGGAGGGCAGGCGGGTGGGCGTGGAGAGGTTGGCAGAGTGTCGGGATCTGGGTGGGTTTAGCCTCACCCGGCAGTCAAGAGGAAGCTGTGGAAGGGTTTGGTCAGGGTAGTAACAGAGTCAGATTTTTAAAACACCCCCAAGCCCCTGACAGCCAAGTGGGGCGGATAAGAGGAGAGAGGAAGTCGAATGTCAGGAATCGGGGCGGGAGGCGGCAGCTTGGACCAGAGGGCTGGGGTAGGGCGAGCACAGGTCTGAACGCGATTGAGGACGGAAACAGCTCTATGTGTGAACCATGGGCCGTGGGAGTGGGGAGCGGGGATGACGCCGGACTCTGGGCCTCCACAGTTCAGAGGCACTTGGGTGGCATTAGAGAGATGGAGAAGGGGGTGGCATGAGGCTCAAATGCCTGCTTTGGGTGTGTGAGCTCCAGGGAAGGCCAGGGCTCGTCACTGAGAGCCCCTGCGGCCATGAGGATCCCCCTGCTCCAACCTGCCCCCTTATGTGAGTCAGCGGGAGGAGCTCCCGGGGAAGGCGGCCATGAGCTCCAGTGCCTGCTGTCAGGGGGCTTCGGGCCAGAGGACATCTGGGTTCCAGCTGCCAGAGCCAGACCACCCTCAGACCACAGCTGGCCGGGACAGGCTGCTCATGGCAGGGGACAGGTGGCCCCAACAGCCTGTGTTCACAGCGGAGCCCTGTGGGCTCTCACTCTCCTTTCCTGGGTCAGAGGGCTTCACAGGGCGGGTGTTTACAGCACCCCCTCCAAGGCAGGGGCAGTCCCTTGTGACTTCCCTGGTAACCACTGTCCCCAGGATTGCCTGGCGCCTGCCTCACGCCAAGAAGCCCTGGGGTGCTGCCTGCCTAAACTGGGCCCTGCGTGGAAGCCGTGCTACGTGCCCTATCACACAGTGTGTCCCCATATCAGCTGAAGCACCTGGAGCCTCAACAGCGGTCGGTGATTCATCAACACCCGCTGAGGGCAGAGCGTGTGACGTGGCTCAAGGGAGCCACTGAGTGGCCACAGAGGAGTGTCCAGGGTCCAGCTCAGGGTCCACGTGGAGTTGGCAAGGACGGGCTTCAGCTCCAGCTCAGCCACTTAGCATCTGTCAGTTCCAAGGCCTGAGCCTGATGCCTCACATGTGAAATGGGGACGCTAACGTCCCTCCCACCTCTGGTGAGGCTCTAGGGAGAAGCTATTGCCTTGGCCAGGGGCAGAAGCCATGGCCTCTGAGCAGCTCGGGACAGGGACAGTGGTCGGGACAGGGACAATCACAGGGTCGGGTTCTGCCGAGCATGCCGCGGGCTCCCAGGGCACCCCTGTTCCTGCCTGATTCCACCTGTCTCTTGACCCTGTGTGTGGAATGGAGCCACAGGCCGGGGCTGCTCTCAAAGACCCCGTATTTGCCCATTCTTCTACTGCTGTAAACACCTGAGATGGTTACTTATTTATTTATTTTTGAGACAGAGTTTCGCTCTCGTTGCCCAGGCTGCAGTACAATGGCACGATCTCGGCTCACTGCAACCTCTGCCTCCTGGGTCCAAGCGATTCTCCTGCCTCAGCCTCCTGAGTAGCTGGGATTATAGGCATGCGCTGCCACACCTGGCTAATTTTGTATTTTTAGTACAGACTGGGTTTCTCCATGTTGGTCAGGCTGGTCTCAAACTCCTGACCTCAGGTGATCTGCCCGCCTTGGCCTCCCAAAGTGCTGGGATTACAGGCCTGCGCCACTGCATCCAGCTGATGGTAATTTATTAAAAGATGTTTAATTGGCGCACAGTTCCACAGGCCGTACAGGAATCATGGTGCTGGCATCTGCTTGGCTTCTGGGGAGGCCTCAGGAAACTTACAGTCTTGGCGGAAGGTGAAGAGGGATCAGGCATATCACCTGGCCAGAGCAGGAGCAAGAGAGAGAGCAGGGGATGGGGTGGGGGGGGAGGGGTGGGTGCCACACACTTCTAAACAACCAGATCTCATGAGAACTCACTCACTCTACAGTACCAAGCGGGGAGGGTGCTAAGTCATTCAGGAGAATTCAACCTCATGATCCAATCAGCTCCCAGCAGGCCCCACCTTCAACACTGGGGATTACAGCTTGACATGAGATTTGGTGGGGACACAGATCCAAACCATATCAGACGTAGACTCACGGGGGATTTGGAGTGACTCAGGAGCTGTCCCTGTTTGGAGTACCCTCTTTCCTGCCCTTTGGGACACAGTTGAGGGATAGCTGCTGGAGGTGGTCCCCTTAGCCCCCTACACATGTTGCTACTGTGACTGCCAGCCCACTCTCCACTTGGGAGACTAAGGTGACTTCTTCCTGGGTCCCTCTCAGCCCCCAGGTGGGGCTCCTCCCAGGCAGAAGCTTTCTGTGGCAGGCACTTGCTAGCTGGTGGCTTTGGGTAGCTTCTCTGTGCCTCAGTTCACCCATCCATTCTATGGGGGTGGTAACAGGCTGGTGAAGATGGGATGCGTTTGTTCCAGAGCCCACCAGTACAGTCAGTTCTCTGTTACTGCTGCCCCCAGGGCACATATTCGGTGTTCAGTGAGGGCCAAGATTGAGGGTGGAGTCTGGCTCACACCTGCAAACAGGGGCTACCTGGTGACTAACTCCTCATCTGCCCTGCCGGCACCTGCGGGTCCCCTTCCTCCTCCGTGTCTTTTCCCAGGTGCAAGTGCAATGGGCATGCCAGCGAGTGCGGCCCCGACGCGGCGGGCCAGTTGGCCTGCCGGTGCCAGCACAACACCACCGGCACGGACTGTGAGCGCTGCCTGCCCTTCTTCCAGGACCGCCCGTGGGCCCGGGGCACCACCGAGGCTGCCCACGAGTGTCTGCGTGAGTGTCACGGGGCATCAGGGACCCGAGGCTGGTGTTGCAGGCAGGGAAAGGAACTCCCCCGAAACCTCGCGGTGGGGGCTGCTCCCGGGTACGCCCGGGGGCGAAGCTAGGGGTCTCTGTGCTGCTGCAGAGATGAGGACGAGTGGAAGGGGAGCCTGGGGAGGGGGTGCATTTAAGCCTCAGTCTCTCCTCCACTAAGTAGCTTCCCTGGACCAACTCCACCCATGCAGAGGTGCCTGTGGTGGGAGGGCCGGAAGGTCCCCAACTTGCTTCTTTGTGTTAACTGCTCCCACCCCAGCTGCTAATCGGAACCAGGCTACCCCTACAAGCAAGGGGGTGCTGACGGCCCACCTGGCCTCTCCCACGGGCCCCCAGGCAGCCTTTTGGTGTCCCAGCCCCCATGTGATGTGGCTTTGACCGCCTAACCTCAGAGAAGCGCTGGAGAGAGGATGATGCCATCATGTCTTCTCCAGGGACACAGGCCAAGAGCAGGGACGCACTGACTTCTCTTCTGGCTGGGGCACCGGCTGCAAGCCCCACCCTGTCCCCAGACAGCCTGGTTTCCTCCAGGCTCTCCATGCGCAGCTGCCGTTGCTGGGCGCCAGTTCCCAGCTGGTGCTGGTGCTGCTGGCAGGAGACACATCTTCACTCACAGGCTCGCCAGGCTCGCTGGGCGGGCAGCTTGGCCTCTGGGCCCCGCTGTCCTCTTGGGCCTGGGCTACTGGCGACCAGAACTGGGGCTGGGCCGGGGATGGCTTGTTCTGAGGGTGGCGTGCTGTCTGCAGGAGCTGCCCTCGTTGGCCTGCCTCCACCAGGGAGTCCTGGGGCCAAGGAAGCTGTGCTGGCTGGCTTCCACTGTCCCAGCCTGCTGCTGTCTCCACAGTGGGGACACAGAGGCCAGACTGCTTCTACCATGTCCTCAGCCCTGTGGTCACATCTGTGTCTCTCAGTCAGCAGCCTGGGAGCCAGGGTTTCAGGCTTGACCCTTCATCCCCACCCTCACCCGCAGATGAGACAGCCCCAAGCCCTGAATTCCGCCTCATCCACTTCGCTCCAGTCTGTCTAACTTCTGTTCATTGCCGCCGATGCCTTGGGCCTGGCCCTGCCTCCTCTCCCTGCACACCCAAAGCTTCCTCTTCCCTGCTCTCCCTGTTCCCAGCCCTCCCCTGCCTGCAGCTAAGGCTCTTTTCTTGACACAAGGCCTCATTCTGTCACCCAGGCTGGAGTGAAGTGGCACAATCATAGCTCACTGCAGCCTCGAATTCCTGGGTGCGTGTTCCTCCTACCTCAGCCTCCAGAGTAGCTGAGACTACAGGCACATATCACCATGCCAAGCAATGTTTTGTAGAGATCGGCTCTCACTGTTGCCCAGGCTGGTCTTTACACTCCTGGGCTCAAGCAGTCCTCCTACCTTACCTCCCAAAGTGCTGGGATCACAGGTGTGAGCCATGGCACTGGGCCAAGGCTTTCTAAAGGACAAATTTAATAACATCTATCCCCTGCTTAAACCTTCCCACGGCTCCCCCTTTGCTCCCAGCTAATGTCCACTGACCACGGCAGCCCAGCCTCCCTGGAGCAAGCTCTGCTAGCCTCTGACTTCACAACTGCCCCTGCACTGCAGGCCCCCCACTGCACAATGTCCCTCCTTCCCTGCCATCACACGACATGCCGTCTGCAGCCAGCCTCATGGCACACCCGCACCAGGCCATGTGTCTGTCTGTGCACGTGGGGTATCCCCTGGGCTTTCACCTCCTGTCTGTGACACCCTTCCCACCCCCTCTTCCTCTCTCTGGCCTATTCCTCACTGCTCAGCCTTCAGATTCAGCACGGCCATGACTTCCTCTCAGAAGCCTTGTCCTATCACCCCAGCACAGCCGCAGGGGCCCCTTCTTTCGGCTCTCAAAGCCCCCAGCCTCTCCTGTCTCAGCCCTGCACCTGCAGGGGGTTTGCTTGCTTGCCATCTGGCCTGTGGGCAGCATGAAGGCGGCAGGTGTAAATGGGTCCACACCTTTCATGGATCCACTCCTGAGCTCATTCTGGGAGCCAAGACAGAGCCAGTCCTGCAGACAGACTTTTAAAAATGATTTAATGGGGAAATGAAAGGTGACATGTGCTTTCTGTACCCCTGAGTGACCTCACACAATAGTGAGAGTCACACTATTATTATGGCTTGGAGGACCTACAGGAGATTTTGGAGAGAGCCAAGCTGCCACTCCAGAAGGCAGCTTCTGATCGGTGCCCATCTATCTGGGTGTATATCCTGGTTGCCTGGGAGGGTCTTCTTTCTGCCTGTTGTTTTGGTGTATTTACTAACGGTGTCCCCTTTGTTCTTAAGAGTGTCCTGTTTTGGAAAATCAATTGATCAGTGTCTAGCCTTGATCAAGCTGGGCCTGAACTCCATTCTGGACCATGCTCTTGCCCTTCTCTTTGCGCTGCCTGCTCATTTAGCACAGGGAGGCTGATTGGCACAGATGCCTCCTCCTACCACATCACAGGGGACTCATACACCTTTCCCCGCTCCTGCCCATAGCCTGCAACTGCAGTGGCCGCTCCGAGGAATGCACGTTTGATCGGGAGCTCTTCCGCAGCACAGGCCACGGCGGGCACTGTCACCACTGCCGTGACCACACAGCTGGGCCACACTGTGAGCACTGTCAGGAGAATTTCTATCACTGGGACCCACGGATGCCATGCCAGCCCTGTGACTGCCACCCGGCAGGTGAGTGGGCTCCACATCCCCAGCCTCCAACCCTCTCCCCTTCCTGGCCTCAATTGCCCTGTGCCCTTCCTTTCCCAGGCTCCCTACACCTCCAGTGCGATGACACAGGCACCTGCGCCTGCAAGCCCACCGTGACTGGCTGGAAGTGTGACCGCTGTCTGCCCGGGTTCCACTCGCTCAGTGAGGGAGGCTGCAGGTGAGGGCGAGGGGCAGCCCAGTATGGACACATTGCACTGAATGACAAGAAGCAGGAGGGACAGGCTGTCAGCAGTCCCTCCCCTCCCCATCCCTTCCTGTCTGCAGCTACCTCGCCCTAATCCTGGTGAGGACTAGAGACATCCAGCTCCTGGCGAGGCCAAGAGACAAAAACAGACCATAACGAGACCAGGCTGAGCCCTGTGGAAGCTCAGTGGATCTTGTGGGTGGAGGGCAGGCTTCCTGTAGGAGGTGCTGCATAAGTGTAGGGAGAGGGGAAGGACAGGTGTTTGAGGTGGGGTGGGGGGCACAGGGGGCATCCGGAGGAGCCGTGGATCAGTGGGAAGCAGGAGGGGGTGAGGGGGAGGCTGAGTGGAGGCTACAGCAGGAACGCCTGGGCAGCCTGCATGGGGGTTTGACTGGAGAGGGAGAGCAGGGCAGATTCCAGAGCCCAGTGCGAGGAGGAGCTAACAGGACATGGTGACCAGGGGGTCGAAGAGGAAGAAGGGGTGGAGGCTGACCTTCGGGGTTCTCTGGGCCTCTGGATAGCAGGGCATGCAGTGTGGGGAGTGGGGTGGGAGAGGCTGAGTGTCATCTGGGTACACTGAGTCTGGTACCCAGTGGGACAGCTGAGGGGAGAGAGGGGCAGGGGCTCCTGGGGTCTGGACCTTACCCCAAAACACTTGCCATCACTTGATTGAGAAAGTATACAATGGCCAAAAAACAAAAACAAAACAAAACAAAAAACTATGATAAACTTAGAAGCTTTTTTTTTTTTTTTTTTTTTTTTTTGAGACAGATTCTTGTTTTGTCGACCAGGCTGGAATGCAGTGGTGCCATCTTGGCTCACTGCAACCTCCACCTCCCCGGTTCCAGCAATTCTCTGCCTCAGCCTTCTGAGTAGCTGGGATTACAAGCATGCACCACCATGCCCAGTATCTCTATTTTTTTTTTTTTTTTTAAGATGGAGTCTTGCTCTGTCACCCAGGCGAGAGTGCAGTGGCGCGATCTCTACTCACTAGAGCCTCCGCCTCCGCCTCCGCCTCCCAGACTCAAGTGATCCTCCCATCTCAGCCTCCTGAGTAGCTGAGACTACAAGTGTGCGCCACCACACCCGGCTAATTTTTGTATTTTTTGGTAGAGATGGGTTTTTGCCATGTTGCCCAGGCTGGTCTCGAGCTCCTGGGCTCAAGTAATCCACCCTCCTTGGCTTCCCAAAGTGCTGATTACAGACGTGAGTCACTGCGCCCGGCCCAGAAGCACTTTTAAGTGAACTTGCTTTGGTTGGTAACAGGCATCTTTGTATATTTGAAAGGCAGTAGAAACACACTGGGAATATCTAGGAGAGCTCTGATTCCTTGTAAAATATTTGGTGGTTCTGGGCATAAAACTGACCGTGAGATGGGGCCTGGCTGCTTCCCTGGGGTCTCTCTGGCCTCTGGACCTTTGCAGGTGCCACACCTCCCACCCCTGCCCCCTCTCCCCAGCCTGTGGCTCACAGCCTCCTGCTCATTCTTCAGGTCTCAGCTGAGCAGCCCCTCTCTCGGGATGCCTTCCCTCCCACCTGCCCCTCGCCTGCACCCCCAGGCTGAGTCAGAGGCCCCGTGGCACAGCCTCTCATACATCTCCCACAACACGTATCACAGTACAGGGTCTGCGTGATCTGTCTGTCTACACCGGACTGTGGGATTCACCAGGAAGGAACCATGTCTTATTAGATGAGTGGATGGATGGAGGGAGGGATGGAAAGATGCATGGATGGGTGAATGAATGGGTGGATAGGTGGCTGCTGGACAGAAAGAAGGAAGGATGAATAAGTGGATGGAGGAGTGAGGGGATAGACAGAAAGATTCATGGAGGGCGGGCACGGTGGCTCACGCCTGTAATCCCAGCACTTTGGGAGGCCAAGGCAGGTGGATCACCTGAGGTCACGAGTTCAAGACCAGTCTAGCCAGCATGGTGAAACCCTGTCTCTACTAAAAATACAAAAATTAGCTGGACATAGTGATGCATGCCTGTAGTCCTAGCTACTCGGGAGGCTGAGACAGGAGAATCACTTGAACCCAGGAGGCAGAGGTTGCAGTGAGCTGAGATCATGACACTGCACTCCAGCCTGGGTAGCAAAGTGTGACTCTGTCTCAAAAAAAAAAAAAAAAAAGAAAGAAAGATTCATGGATGATGAGTGAGTGTGTGGATGACAGATGGAAGGATCCTGGATGGATGTGTGGTGGGCGGGAAGATGGACCACTTTACCAGTGATGGATGGGTCACTTCCTTGGCAAGATGGGAACAGTAAAGCCAGGTCAGGTACCTGTGTCAGCCTTGCTCCTGATGTTGGCAGCAGAGAATGCTCCCTTCCTAGGATGGGCTGTTCCCACTCTGAAGTTGCTCATTGCACATTTTCCCCTTGTCCTGTCTCTTTGGCAGACCCTGCACCTGCAATCCTGCTGGCAGCCTGGACACCTGTGACCCCCGCAGTGGGCGCTGCCCCTGCAAAGAGAATGTGGAAGGCAACCTATGTGACAGGTGTGTGAGCTAGTCCAGCAGTAAGCTTGCTGGAAGTGACCTGGGGGCTCACCGATGAGGCACCAAAGCTGTGGAGTGCGGGGAGGAGCAAGGGGCACAGTCTTCATGGACTTGGGTGACCTTGTCACCCTGTGCCCTTCCTG
This sequence comes from Nomascus leucogenys, assembly GCF_006542625.1. NCBI lineage: Eukaryota > Metazoa > Chordata > Mammalia > Primates > Hylobatidae > Nomascus > Nomascus leucogenys. The sequence goes on from NC_044388.1 coordinate 107,162,061, forward strand.
GAGCACCATGTATCTGTCATACAGGAAGTTACTCAAAAGCTTTATGGCACTGTTTATGCTTTGATCCAACACCACTGATCATTCATAAGCTGAGAAAATACATGTCTTAGATTAGAATCCTGAAAAGAAAGAGCTGGAAGGATAGGAGAGACCATCTAATCCAGGGATAGTAAATACATGGTGCTCGTACTACCACCTGCTGTGGCAGACATCACTAATGGAGCACTATCACAGCCCTCCCCTTTCACACTCACTGCAGACATAGCTAATGGAGCACTATCACAACCCTCCCTTTTCACACCCACAGCAGATATCACTCATGGAGTATTATCAACCCTCCCCTTTCACACCCATGACAGACACCACTAATGGAGCACTATCACAACCCTTTCGCACCCACGGCAGACATCACTCATGGAGCCCTATCACAGCCCTCCCTTTTCACACTCAGTAGACATTACTCATGCAGCACTGTCAATACACCCCTTTCACACCCACAGCAGACATCACTAATGGTATACCCATGGCATACATCACTAAGGGAGCACTATCACGGTCTTCCCCTTTCTTATCCACAGCAGATATCACTAATGGAGCACTTATCACAACCCTCCCTTTTCACACTCACTGCCGACATCACTCATGAAGCATTGTCAACACACCCCTTTCACACCCGCAGCAGACATCACTAATGGTAATAACCATGGCAAACATCACTAAGGGAGAACTATCACAACCTCCCACTTTCATACCCATAGCAGGCATCACTAATGGAGTACTATCAACCCTTGCCTTTCACAGCCATGGCAGATGTCACTAATGGAGCCCTATCTACCTTTCCCTTTCATAGCCATGGCAGACATCACTAATGGAGCCCTATCAACCTTTCCCTTTCATAGCCATGGCAGACATCACTAATGGAGCACTACTACAACCCTTCTTTTTCATGCCCATAGTAGACATCACTCATGGAGCACTGTCAACACACCCCTTTCACACCCACAGCAGACATCACTAATGGCATACCCATGGCAGACATCACTAAGGGAGCACTATCACAACCCTCCCCTTTCATACCCACAGCAGACGTCACTAATGGAGCACTATCAACTCTCCCCTTTCACACCATGGCAGACATCACTAAGCAACACTATCACAACCCTCCCCTTTCACACTTTCATACCCACAACAGACATCACTAATGGGGCACAGCAGTCTTGGCCATGAGCCCTACTATAACCTCAGGATCCTTCTTAACACCCTGCTTCGGGAAGCCCCTACCCACTGGGCTGGATTTTGAGCCCGTTTGCCATCTTTGCAGTCTGATCATGGTACAAATGGGGTATCTGAAGCTCTGCAAGTTAAAGGGGCTCTCCCAAGGCCACGAAGTTCATAAACTTCCTCTTTCAAGTGTTCAAGAGGCCTCTAAGCTCCAGCAGTGCGGCCAGCAGACAAACATGGGTTTAGCTCCTTGGGTACACACTATCTCTTCTTCCTGGCTTTGTGTCTGACATTCCCCAGAGCTGCTTGGAGAAGTGGCTGATTCTGGGGCTGGGGCTGGAAAAAGACAAGATAAGCCCAAGGCATCTTATAGTGCCAGGAAGCAAGGAAACGCTGAAAAACAGAGACAGACACAAACAAAACAGCCCAAACCAGAACGCGGGCCCATGTGAAAAGGACACAGGAGCCGAGGTGAAAGAGCTCTCAGGGCTGAAACAATTTGAGCAACAAAATAAACAACGATAGTATTGGATTATAACCCAAAGAATAAAGTCAAATCCACCAATCCATACTGATGTAAATAGATGATTGAATACATAAATAGATGGGCATGAAGGGACAAACCGTCCTTCCAGAAGAATTCCAAGTAATGAATGTAGAAATGAAGGAACTGGAAAACCACTGTTCAGACCTCACAGTGGAAATTGCTGCAGGCAAGAGCTGCTGATGAATGCTGACACTGGTGGGCAGAACTTTAAGGAAAGAGAGGATATTTGCATAACCTCAAAATATCTATTAATTACTGGGGTGGCTTTAACATCTGTCCACGGGTCCTTTGATACTCTTCCCTCCAGGAGGTCGAGCTTAATCCCCCTCTTTTTGAGACTGGGCTGCATTTAGTGACTTGCTGCTTTTTTTTTTTTTTTTTTTTTGAGACTGAGTTTCACTGTTTTGCTCAGGCTGGAGTAAAGTGGTGTGATCTCAGCTCACTGCAACCTCTGTCTCCTGGGCTCAAGTGATTCTCCTGCCTCAGCCTCCCGAGTAGCTGGGATTATAGGTGCCCACCACCATGCGTGGCTAATTTTTATATTTTTAGTAGAGATGGGGTTTCACCACATTGGTCAGGCTGGTCTCGAACTCCTGATCTCAGGTGACCCACCCACCTCGGCCTCCCAAAGTGTTGGAATTACAGGCGTGAGCCACTGCGTCCGGCCTATTCAGTGACTTGCTTCTAATGATTGGACCTTGGTGATTGCACAGTGGAGAGACTGGCAGACAGCACCTTCAGCAGGTGATGAAAGTCAGCATTGCTTGGATGTCATGTGGGTTTCCTGTGCCCCCATGTGATATGACAAAAAGGGCACTTCACCTCTGTGTATTTCTTTCCCAAGCCTATAACTCTGGTCTAATCATGAGAAACATCAGGCATTCTAAAAATACCTGATCAGTGCTTTTCAAAAAGTGTCAAGATAGTGGCAGACAAGGAAAGACTGAGAAGCAGTGATAGGTTGGAGGAGAACAAGGATACCACTAAATGCAACGCCATGTCCCAGATGGGATCCTGCAGCAGAAACCAGACATTAGAGGAAAAAGTGGAGAAATCCCAATAAAGTCGCTGGGGGCAGTGGCTCACAGCTGTAATCCCAGTACTTTGGGAGGCTGAGGCAGGCGGATCCCCTGAGGTCAGGAGTTCGAGATCAGCCTGGCCAACATGGTGAAACCCCGTTTCTACTAAAAATACAAAAATTAACTGGGTGTGGTGGTGGGCGCCTGCAATCCCAGCTACCCGGGAGGCTGAGGCAGGAGAATCACTGGAACCCGGGAGGCGGAGGCTGCAGTGAGCCAAGATCGCACCATTGCACTCCAGCCTGGGCCACAGAACGAGACCGTCTCAAAAAAAAAAAAAAAAAAAAAAAAAATCCTAATAAAGTCTGGAGTTTAGTTAACTTAGTTTTGATAAGTGTACTGTGGTAATGTCAGATGTCAGCATCAGGGGAGGCTGTCTGAAGCAGGTATGGGAACAATCTGTAATGTTCTTACTACTCTTCTAGAATTCTGAAAAAAAATTGTTTTTAAGTTTCTGCAGTGATTCTAGACTCTCATTGGTCCAGCTGGGATACCCTGGCCCTGCCCTTTCCTGGCTGATTCACGTGGCCCTCGTGGGCATGTCCTGCCTCCATTTCAGATGTCGCCCGGGGACCTTTAACCTGCAGCCCCACAATCCGGCCGGCTGCAGCAGCTGTTTCTGCTATGGCCACTCCAAGGTGTGCGAGGCCACTGCCCAGTTCCAGGTGCATCACATCCTCACCGATTTCCACCAGGGTAAGAGGTGCCCCCAGCAAATGCCTCCCAAGGTTCTGCTCCCAGCCTAGTGGCAGGTGATCCTGCCCTGGGGAGATCTGGCACTGGTGGATCTCCCATTGTGGAGAGGAGCCACAGGTCTGCACAGCCCAGGTGGGGTCGGGGGTGAGACGATGGCTCCCCAGTGCCCACCTGCGACCCCCCAGCTCCCTCCCCAGTCCCTGACTCTTTATACTCGTGGTGGGGTTGGGGGCTGGGTACGTGACACTTTTTGGATCCTGTAGGGGAATTTCCCACTCACCCCGTTGAGACTGGCCTCCCTTGGTATAGCTAAACACTGGGGATTCAGGCTCAGTCTCCTGGCCTCCACTTATTGAGCACCTGCTGTATGCTAGGCACTGTGCTGAGTGCCTCACATGCAAGGATTCTCATTCCCCTTTTAATGATGAAGTAACTGAGACCCACAAAAGGTAGGCCACTTGCCTGAGGCCACATAACAGTTGTGTGAGCACTGGGTTTGTCAGCTCCTGAGTTTTGCTCCTTTTTTTTTTTTTTTTTTGGACACAGGGTCTTGCTCTGTCACCAAGGCTGAAATGCAGTGGTGCAATCACGCACGCCTCACTGCAGCCACCACCTCCCTGGGCTCATGTGATCCTCCCACCTCAGCCTCCTGAGTAGCTGGGACCACAGGTGTGCACCACCATGCCTGGCTAATTTTTATATGTTTTTGTAAAGACAGGGTTTTGCCATGTTTCCCAGGCTGGTCTCAATCTCCCGGGTTCAAGTGATCTGCCCACCTCTGCCTCCCAAAATGCTGGCACTACAGGCGTGCACCACCATGCTGAGCTAATTTTTGTATTTTTTTTTTTTTTTTGTACAGACGGGGTCTTACCATGTTGCCCAGGCTGGTCTAGAACTCCTGAGCTCAGGCAAACCCGCCCACCTCGGCTTCCCAAAGTGCTGGGATTATGAGTGTCCGCGCCCAGCTCTGTTTTGCCCTTAACCACTGTGGTGGCCTGTACCATGGTCCCTGACTCCAGGTGGCACAGCCGCATATTTAAAGAGGAAAGCAGCAGAGCTCGGAGCTCTGCATTAAACCAGAGGCTACGTGGGCCCCAGCCACGTCCCACGGAGCGCCCCGCACCTTCCGCCTGTCCCTAGGAAAGAGCGAGGCATCAGCTGGAACAGAAGAACCTCGGGGCCGACGCCGGGGCGCCCCAGACATGAGGGCTGCGCGCCCTCTGCTGGAAGCCGTGCAGAAAGCAGGACCGAGAGTTGCGCGGACCGGGACAGCGTGTCTGGGTCCTGGGTCCGGGGGTCTAGGGTGTTAGTGTTGGGCAGGACTCATTTTCTAGACCCTAAGAACAGTGTCATGATCTGTTCTCACATTGGGCCAGGCACTGGGTGTGGCCGGCCCTTCAGGGATGTCATCTCATTTTGTCTCACAGTTGCCCTTGCACAGCAGTTCTCAAACTTTTTGGTCTCTGAATTCTTTTTTTTTTTTTTTTTTTTTTGAGACGGAGTCTCACTGTGTTGCCCAGGCTAGAGTGCAATGGCGCGATCTCAGCTCTCTGCAACCTCTGCCTCCCAGGTTCGAGTGATTTTCCTGTCTCAGCCTCCTGTGCAGCTGGGACTGCAGGCACCCACCACCACGCCCGGCTTATTTTTGTATTTTTAGTACAGATCGGGGGTTTCACCATGTTGGTCAGGCTGGTCTTGAACTCCTCACCTCAACTGATCCACCCTCCTCAGCCTCCCAGAGTGCTGGGATTACAGGTGTGAGCCACCGCACCTGGCCTCTGGATCCCTTTATGCTCTTGAAAATTATTGAGAACCCCAAAGTGCTTTTGTTTATGTGGGTGGTTTATATGGATATTTGCTGTCTTAGAAATGGAAACTGTGGCCGGGTGCAGTGGCTCACGCCTGTAATCCCAGCACTCTGGGAGGCCGGGGGGGGGGGGCGGATCACCTGAGGTCAAGAGTTCGAGACCAGCCTGGCCAACATGACGAAACCCCATCTCTGCTAAAAATATAAAAATTAGCCAGGCTTGGTGGCCAGCTCCTGTAATCCCAGCTACTCGGGAGGCTGAGGCAGGAGAATTGCTTGAACCTGGGAGGCAGAGGTTGCAGCGAGCTGAGATCACGCCACTGCACTCCAGCCTGAGTGACAGGGTGAGACTCTGTCTTAAAAGAAAAAAAGAAAACTGAGTGGTTTTTAAATTTTTATTATTTTAATTTTATTTTTTTAGCAGAGACGGGGTTTCGCCATGTTGGCCAGGATGGTCTCGATCTCTTGACATCATGATCCATCTGCCTTGGTCTCCCAGAGCGCTAGGATTATAGGTGTGAGCCACCACATCCAGCTGATTTTTTTTTTTTTTTTTTTTTTGAGTCAGAGTCTTGCTCTGTCACCCAGGCTGGAGTGCAGTGGCGCAATCTTGGCTCGCTGCAACCTCCGCCTCTCGGGTTCAGGCGATTCTCCTGCCTCAGCCTCCTGAGTAGCTCAGATTATAGGCAGCTGCTACCATGCCTGGCTAATTTTTGTATTTTTAGCAGAGACAGGGTTTCACCATGTTGGCCAGGCTGATCTCGAACTTCTGACCTCAGGTGATCCACCTCAGCATCTCAGAGTGTTGGGATTACAGGCATGAGCCACTGTGCTTGGCCTCCTAGTTCCTTCTAAATGCCTGTCTGCAAACTTCTCTTCATGTTGACATCTTCCTTTCTCTGACTGCTTTCCCCACTCCGTTCCTTCCTTCTTACCCCTTGGCTGCCCCAGGTGTTTGGCCTCCGCCTCATTGCCTGCTGCCCCCTGGAGAGGCACCTCCTTAAGGTCACTCTCTGTGTGCTGGGCTGTGCTCCATATTAACTGCTGTGGCCAGAGGGAGGAGGCACTGAACTGGCACTGGGGACCAGAAGGCCTGGGCTCCCATCCTGGCTGGGCCCCTTCCTAACCAGGTGGCCTCCTTGCCTGTGGTGGTGTTAATGACACGGGTCACTGGAAGGACAGGGTTCATGAGGTCACAGGTGAGAAAGTTCTCTGAGAACCTGAAGATGAGGTCACGTCTGGTACTATTAGAGATGGCCCTGATGTCCCAGGGCCCCCATGTGGGGGTCTTCAGGCTGTCTTCATGTTGAGCTCAAAACCCCACTGAAAGGGCAGGGCAGGCTTCCAGGTCTGACCATGCCCCAAGTAGATCCGGGTCCCTGAGCTTTCTAGCTTCTCCTGGGGCTCCCTCCCACCCCAAGGCCCCAGCTGGGGCTGGCACCTGGAGACCACCCTCTGGGGCCTCACACTGATCGGGGGTTGTCTGTGTTTGCTGTCTAGGAGCCGAAGGCTGGTGGGCCAGAAGTGTGGGGGGCCCCGAGCACCCCCCACAATGGAGCCCAAATGGGGTCCTCCTGAGTCCAGAAGACGAGGAGGAGCTCACAGCACCAGGTACCTCCAGCACCAGGTGGGGTCTGACCGCCCTGTGTCGGTTCCTCCTGCTGCTAAACAACTTGCCACACATTAGAGGCTGTAAACAATGCCAGTTTATTCTCTTAGAGTTCTGGAGAAGTCAGAGATAGGTCTCTCGGAGCTAACATCAAGGTGTCAGCAGGGCTGAGTTCCTTCTGGAGGCCCATGGGAAAGTCCCTTCCTTGCCTTTCCCAGCCTCCAGAAGCTGCCTGCATTCCTGGGCTCGTGGCTCCTTCCTCCATCTTCAAAGCAGCCAAGTTTGTCTCACGCCCCATTACTGGCACTAATTCCCCTGCCTCCCTCTTGTGTATTTGCCATTAATCTCTAATGATTGATGGGGCCCAGCTGGATAACCCAAGAGGCTCTTCCTACCTCAGGTCAGCTGATTAACAACCTTAATGTCCCCTGCCACAGAACACACCATATTTATGGATTCCAGGGATTAGAATGTGGATGCCTTTGGGAGGCTGTTATTCTGCCATCAGACCACAATATCTGATGAAACCCCCATTTTTCTGGTCGTAGCTTTGTCACGGAGGGCTTCTTCAGTGCCACAGAGCCATAGCCACTGTCACGGCCCAGAGAATATCTGTGTTTCCCATCAGCCCCTCACCCACCAGGCCACCGCACCTTAAGCCCAGGGCCACGGCATTCTTGCAAAAGGAAGGAGGTTCTTGATCATTCTGACCTCTCCACCCCACAGTGAGGGGAACTGTGGTCTCTTGGCGACTATCTCAGTCCCAGAACCCAGAGCCTAGAGCCCATCTTTAGCCCCACTGTGGCTGATTCAGGACCTGCCAGCACCCCTGACCAGCTCTGCCCTTTCCCTCCCTCCCTCTGCCAGAGAGGCCAGGGAGATGATGTCACAGATGGCTGAGGAGCCGTGTGCCCTGCAGCCAGGAAGTCAAAGGCCTCGGACCCCTCGTGGGGCAGGCACTCCAAGCTCAGAGGCCCATGAGCAAAAAACACACTCTGTTCCATGGCCACTCTGCTGGCATATGTAAGAAAAGGGGCTTATTCCTGCAAGAAGTGCTCGCTGGGTGTTGGGCACGCTGCAGGGGTGACATGGATGGATGGCCTGTCCTCATGGTGCTCTCAGGCCGGCCCGCTCCCGGGGCACCCTGAGCGGCTGGAGGTGAGGGCATGGCAGGGGAACCAGGCTTCTGCCTGTTGCTTACGGTGGGGACACAGAAACAAGTGTCTGGGCTGGCTGGTGACAGCATCAGAGGGAATGAACACGTAGTCCCTCTGGCCAGCATGTCCACTTTCTGTATTCTGCCTGTGAGCACTCAGTGGGGCAAAGACCAGGAGCTGAGTGAAGATAAGTATTTAGGCCGGGCGCAATGGCTCACACCTGTAATCCCAGCACTTTGGGAGGCTGAGGTGGGGGGGGGGGGGGATCTCCTGAGGTCACGAGTTCAAGACCAGCCTGACCAATATGGTGAAACCTCGTCTCTACTAAAAATACAAAAAAGTTAGCCAGACGTGGTGGTACATGCCTGTCATCCCAGCTACTCAGGAGGCTGAGACAGGAGAATTGCTTGAACCTGGGAGATGGAGGTTGCAGTGAGCCAAGATCGCACCATTACACTCCAGCCTGGGCAACAGAGTGAGACTCCATCTCAAAAAAAAAAAAAAAAAAGAGTATTTAATGGTGCAAGCTTGGGGCAGTCCCAGGAGGGGCTGGGTAGCCTGTTGGTGGACTGTGATGCAGCCTTTACAAAGACTGCCGGTTGTGGAACTGTGTGGAACCATCTCACGTGTAGAACGTGAGTAGCAAAGGATGGGAGGGGAGCATTGCGCTCACACTGGTGATTGATTCTGGAGGCCGAATTGGGGTGCAGCCGGGGCAGGTGGCCACCAGCTCCCGGGGCTCCCTGCTTCAGGCTGCTTCTGCACAGGTGAGAAATTCCCCCAGCCAGGAAACGCTCTGGGGCAGAGGGACACAGGGACTTTCAGTGTTTCAGGAGCTGCCCACCAAAGCTGTGGCAGGGCACACTACAGAATTTGAGGGATGCACTGCAGAATTAAAATTCCCCCCCAATTCCCAAATAGGGGGAAGTACCATTAAAGGTACTAAAATAGAAACACTTTTTTTTTCCCTGCAGTTTTGCCCTTTATTCGTCATGGTGTTTTTTGGTTTGCTATTTGATGCCATTCTAGGTAAAGGAAAATTTTAAGTTATTAGCATGAAACATATTAAGTTATTAGCATGAATTTTACCATTCTTTTTTTTTTTTTTTTTTTTTTGAGACAGAGTCTTGCTCTGTTGCCAAGGCTGGAGTGCAATGGCGTGGTCTTGGCTCACTGCAACCTCTGCCTTCTGGGTTCAAGCAATTCCCTGCCTCAGCCTCCCAAGTAGCTGGAATTATAGGTGCCCACAACCACGCCTGGCTAATTTTCTGTATTTTTAGTAGAGATGGGGTTTCACCATCTTGGCCAGGCTGGTCTTGAACTCCTCACCTTGTGATCCACCCGCCTCAGCCTCCAAAAGTGCTGGGATTACAGGTGTGAGCCACAACACCAGGCTGCATATTTTGTTCTTACGAGGACTGGAAATACTGCACACAACAAGCCCAGCCACTTTTATTTCACTCCTTGACACACGCATGTTCCACCAACACGGCACACCTCTGTGGCTTTCTCACGGGTAAGGGAAAGACCACCGGGAAAGGAGGAGGGAGGGTGGCCTGTGTCCTTTCCTCCTGGGTCACGAACTTCCAAAGAAATGATTGGCTGATACAGGAAAATGATATGAGTCAGAAGGTACCGCACAGCGCTCGGTGGTTCATGTTTCTCAAACACTAGTGCCTTCTTTCCGAGTTCAGAGCAAGCTCTGATTGGAAGGGAAGGCATGGCCTGGGGCCCAGAGCGCCTCTGCTCACTCAGCCAGCTTACTTACCTTGCTGTCACCTGGAGTCCCGCTAAACTCCTGCTGCTGGGTGTTCCCTAGGAATTCCGTGCTCATGGGCATCGTGAATGCTACACACAAGCAGGCCTCTCTGGTCACACGTGTGTGTATCCCCTCCGTTCAAGCTTGGACTGCATGTTCCATCGGACATCACTTCTAAAACCCTAGTTCAAAGATAAAATTATTAAGAATGTGAAGATGGTCACAGCAGAGCATGAAGCCAAATGTGGGGGCGTGTGTCGCGGCACAGGTCACACACTTGTGAAGCCGGGGACCGGCTGTGGAGGTGTGGGCGGCCCCTGCAGGGTCTGCTGTGCAGGGAGTCTTTGATTTTCTGCCCACTGCACTTTTATCTTGTTTGAATGTTTAGTTGCCAATGAAATCAATATAGACATTTAAAATCCAGCTAACCATATGAAGACTGTCAAAGCCTTCTTCTCTTGTCTTCAGAGAAGTTCCTGGGAGACCAGCGGTTCAGCTACGGGCAGCCCCTCATCCTGACGTTCCGGATGCCCCCCAGGGACTCCCCACTCCCTGTGCAGCTGAGGCTGGAAGGGGCAGGCTTGGCCCTGTCCCTGAGGCACTCTAGCCTGTCTGGCCCCCAGGATGCCAGGCATCCCAGGGAGGTAGAGCTCAGGTTCCAGTAAGTATCCTCTTCTGTCCTGAGAGATGGGGAGGTGGGAGGGGTGGTCTCTGAGGTCCGGGCACATTTCAGATGCCCCTGTAGTCTGGGGGGCTACCCCTCATCCCCAGGCATGGTACCCCCCACCCTATGTCGGGATCTCGCTTTGACCGCTTCTCTCGCCAGCCTGCAGGAGACCTCCGAGGACGTGGCCCCTCCGCTGCCCCCCTTCCACTTCCAGCGGCTCCTCGCCAACCTGACCAGCCTCCGCCTCCGCGTCAGTCCCGGCCCCAGCCCTGCCGGTCAGTAAAGACAACCACATGCCCAAGACCCGAGTGCTTGCCAGGTCTCAGAACTGGGCTGGGCTCCTGCGGTCACAGTCTCGTCGGGGCCTCACAGCCGGGTGGTTATTGTCCTGTTTTGCCAAGAAGGAATCTGAGTCAAAAGTCAGGACAGTTGCCGGAGGCCATATAACCCGTGAAGGCAGTAGGGATGGTGGCTGAGGTCCGACGCAGGGACTGGACGGGAGAGAGGCCTGAAGGGTGGGCCTCAGAGGCAGGTGTGCGGCCAGCAAGCCACCCAGACCCGTTGGGTGTGCTCACTCCACCTTCGCTGAATCCACCAAGCCCCCTGTCCCTGCGGGACACAGCCCACAGCCGGCAGTCCAGGAGTCCCCTGGGAGAGTGACTCCCCTGCTGGTCACTGGCGGTATTGTACCTAAGCCACCCTAGGAGGGACTGGTCTTCCCAAAGAGGGGGCCAAGCCGTCACACATAATTGATGGGGGTCTGTCACCACCTCCCACCCTGTTCACAGTGATTGACAGCCTTAGCCTCTGATCTGTTCCTCATTATAACCTACCCACGCGCTATTTTAAAAATCAACATAGGCCGGGTGCAGAAGCTGACACCTGTAATCCCAGCACTTTGGGAGGCCGAGACAGGTGGATCATGAGGTCAGGAGTTCGAGACCAGCCTGGCCAAGATGGTGAAACTCCATCTCTACTAAAAATACAAAAATTAGCTGGGCATGGTGGCACGCACCTGTAATCCCAGCTACTTGGGAGGCTGAGGCAGGAGAATCGCTTGAACCCAGGAGGTGGAGGTTGTAGTGAGCCAAGATTGCGCCACTGCACTCCAGACTGGGCGACAGAGCCAGACTCCATCTCAAAACAACAATAACAACAACAACAAAAAAACGGCCTGATGGGGTGATCTGTACCTGTAATCCCAGCTACTTAGGAGGCTAAGACTGGAGGATCGCTTGAGCCCAGGAGGTTGAGACTGTAGTGATTGTGCCACTGCACTCCAGCCTGGGTGACAGAGTGAGACCTTGTCTCTAAAAAAAAAAAAAAAAAACAAAAACCCTAGTGTCTGTGTGTAAAATGCAGCTGAGCTCTAGGCTCAGATGTTTACAAAGGGGTTTTTCTACCCTTCTAGCACCAAGCAGGACATTTGAAAGTCACGTGGGGAGTTTCTGGGAATGTCAATTTCTGGGAACTTTAGGCCTCTTCATCCACATGACAACCAACATGTCCTCAGATTTGCTTCTAGGGGAGAGAGATTTTGCTCTTTTTGAGAACCTCTGGCTCAGATGGTCAGTCTTCCCCTGGGCCTCTTTTGAGTCCAAGGGTGCTGGGATGCACTGGAGAAGCAGAGGACATAGCTACCTCCCCCGCACCCACAATCCCCAAACTTCCTCTTTCCATGGGTAATGTTTTGGGAGGCCTCTCTCTAAACCTTTCTGTGTGTATGTACTTAACATCTGTATTTTTTTTTTTTAAACATAGAAATGTGATTACACAGCCGGGTGTGGTGGCTCACGCCTGTAATCCCAGCTCTTTGGGAGGCTGAGGCGGGCGGATCGCTTGAGCTCAGGAGTTTGAGACCAGCCTGGGCAACATGGTGAAACCCCGTCTCTACTAAAAATACAAAAATTAGCCGGGTATGGTGGCACGTGCCTGCAATCCCAGCTACTCGGGAGGGAGAATTGCTTGAACCCGGGAGGCGGAGGTTGCAGTTAGCCAAGATCATGCCACTGCACTCCAGCCTGCGTAGCAGAGCCAGACCTTGTCCAAAAAAAGAAAGAACAAGAAAGAAAGAGAGAGAGGGAGGGAGGGGGAGAAAGAGAGAGAGAGAGAGAGAAAGAAGGGAGGGAGGGAGCGAGGGAGGGAAAAGGAAAGAAAGGTAATCACGCAGTACAATATTCTGGGACTTGCTTTTTGTCAGCTAACAGTGTGTCGTGGAGGTAGTTCCTTGTCACTATGCGTAGAAAGCCTGGTTTTCTGTGTCTGGTGTGTGAGATTCTGTGGTATGGGTGCTCTGTGAGGTTTTAGCCATCCCCCTATTGACAGGCACTTAAGTGGTCTCCAGTTTTCCCCATTACAACCGTGTCACAGGGAATAGGGACCAGCCTCATAGAAAGATCTTGGTATTCCAGTATAAGTGTTGCTTTAGGACAGAGTGCTGGAAATGGAGATGTTAGGTCAAAGAGGTAGCATTTTCCATTTTGATCCACACTGCCGAATTTTCCTTCAGAAAGGCTGCCCTGATGAGGAGTGTCGGCCGCCTCCAGTCTCCCTGTTCTGTGTCTACAGATGGTCATTTTCGTATTTTGCCCAGAGTTTATAGTTGTTTTCTGTGGGAAGGTTGATCTGCCAGGATCCCCTACTCCTCCGTTACTGGAAGCAAAACCTCCTGATTAGTATTCATACATCCACACTCATTTTTTTCTTCTTCTTCTTCTTCTTATTTTTTTTATTTTTTGAGACAGAGTCTTGCTCTGTTGCCCAGGCTGGAGTGCAGTGGCGTGATCTCAGCTCACTGCAAGCTCCGCCTCCCGGGTTCATGCCATTCTCCTGCCTCAGCCTCCCGAGTAGCTGGGACTACAGGCGCCCACCACCATGCCCGGCTAATTTTCTGTATTTTTTAGTAGAGACGGGGTTTCACCGTGTTAGCCAGGATGGTCTCGATCTCCTGACCTTGTGATTTGCCCACCTCGGCCTCCCAAAGTGCTGGGATTACGGGCTTGAGCCACCACGCCCGGCCCTTTTTTTTTTTTTTTTTTTTTTTCAAATATCAGATTTCTTTATTTTTAAAATGTACGCATTATAGTTTATCTAAATACAAGATGTTGACTTTCCTTGCAGGTAAGAAATGTCACTGACATTTCCGTGTCAATTAGCTTCTTTTACATCAAAATCCTGTTATATTCATTAGTCTCAAAATCTCCCATAACACTTAGAACTTTAGGCTGGGCGTGGTGGCTCAAGCCTGTAACTCCAGCACTTTGGGAGGCTGAGACAGGAGGAGTCCTTGAGGCCAGGAGTTCAAAACCAGCCTGGACAACAGGGTGAAACTGTTTTTCTACAAAAAATTTAAAAATTAGCTGGGTGTGGTGCCACGCACCTTTGGTATCAGCTACTTGGGAGGCTGAGGCAGGAGGATCATTTGAGACCAGGAGTTCAAGGCTGCAGTGAGCTATGGTTGTACCACTGTACTCCAGCCTGAGTGACAGAGCAAGATTCTGTCTCTCTTAAAAACAAACAAAACAACAAGAAAAATCTTAAAACTTTAGAAACAGGCCTTAAACTTTGCCTAAATGTAGCATTCAGTTATGAGCAGCCCAGGTGAGTTTCCTACACCCCATCCTCCACTAAAATTCATCTATAAAATGTTACCAGTCTGAGAGGTGTGAATGGTATAATTGTTGTTTAAATCTATGTATCTTTAATAACCTGTGGATGCATATCTTTCCATAAAATTATCAGCCATATCTATTTCTTCTTGAAAACTGCCAAATCATCTCCCTTACCCTTGAATTGACTATTTAAAAAAAAAAAAATCAACCAGCGCAGTGGCTCACACATGCAATCCCAGCACTTTGGGAGGCCAAGGCAGGAGGATTACTTGAGATCAGGAGTTCAAGACCAGCCTGGGCAACATGGAGAAACCCCATCTCTACAAAAATTTTAAAAATTAGCTAGGCTTGGTGGCTTGCCTGTAGTCTCAGCTACTTGGGAGGGTGACATGGTAGGATCACTGGAGCCTGGGAGTCGAGGCTGCAGAGTTATGATTGTACCACTGCACTCCAGCCTGAGTGACAGAATGAGAATCTGTGTCAAAAAAAAAAAAAAAATCATTGATTGCTAATCTGCCTTTATATACGTGGGCCTGGTCCATATGCGAACGGGAAGGTTTTAGGGGGAAGCATGTGCAGGGAGCTTGTGCCTCCTCTCTTCCTCTCTCCCTTCTCGCTCTGCAGGTCAAGTGTTCCTGACTGAGGTCCGGCTCACATCCGCCCGGCCAGGGCTTTCCCCGCCAGCCTCCTGGGTGGAGACCTGTTCATGTCCCAATGGCTACACGGGCCAGTTCTGTGAATCCTGTGCTCCAGGATACAAGAGGGAGATGCCACAGGGGGGTCCCTATGCCAGCTGTGTCCCCTGCACCTGTAACCAGCATGGCACCTGTGACCCCAATACAGGTGAGTGTCCCGGCACCCCATCCGAAGGCACCTGGGTTATACCCAAAACCGTGAGATGAGTACTGACCTGAACAGGGCCAGCCTGGCACAGGCATTGAGGTGTTGGCCAAGCTGTGGGGCAGCGCGGGCACTGAGCCTTCCCGTGCTGCTCAGTGCCTGGGCGCCTCATAGTTTAATAAAAGTTACTACTGGAATTTGTTGAGGCCTCAGGCTCTGTGCCAAGGACTTTGTGTGTATCAGATGAAAACCATAAGCCAGCTACTCTGCGGGCCGTCTGTCCACGCCACCTTCTCCCTGGGCTGGCTCTTTTCCCAGGAAGGACCAGGGAAAGACCTCAGGGTCCTTACATGCAGAGGGTGCTGTGAGGAAGGGCAGAGGCACCAGCATGGTGGGTGACAGCAGGAGGGTTCTCATGAAGGTCACACAGCTGACAGCAGCTCATAGGCACCAACCCAGGAGGCTGAGGTGAGAAGATCTCAAACCCAGCAGCAGGCTGCAGTGAGCTGAGACTGCACCACTGCACGCCAGCATAGGCAACAGAGCGAGACTTTGTCACCCCCCACAAACAATAAAATGAAATATAAAACATAAAATAAAATAAAAAGAAGTAGGAAGGAGTAGCCAGGAGTGACCAGGCCCCAGGAGTCCTAGCTGGAGGGAGGCACAGCTCTGCCACCTGCTGGCCATACATCTGCACTGCAGTGTGGAGCCCTCACCCGTGAGATGGGACAGGAAGGGTCCCGGCCCCCGCTGGGACCTGCCACCCTCACCCCTTAGTGGCCATGGGAAAGTCACTTCCCTCCCTGAGCCTGCTTCCCCTTCTGTAAGGTGGGGATAATGACAGTATATACACTGCCTCTGTTTCTACACAAAGCCATATGGCGGTCAGGAGACGCTCAGGCTCTGAAAACACAGGCTTGGGTTGCATCAGAGCTCAGCCATAGCTAACTGGGAGTGCCTTAGGGAAGCACAGATAATGAAAGTCTCTACTTTTCAGGACACTTGGGAAATAATAAAATAGTGTCACCAGGTTCCGACATGTGCTATTCACCTTCTCTACACTACATCATTGACTCCTGCAGACATCACTGCCGGGGCCAGGACCCTTCCTGTCCCATCTCACAGGTGAGGGTCCTACACTGCAGTGTGCAGATGCATGGCCAGCAGGTGGCAGAGCTGTGCCTCCTTCCAGCCTGGACTCCCGGGGCCTGATCACTACTGGCTCCTCATTCCCACTTCTTTTTATTTTATTGTATGATTTATATTTTATTTTATTTGTAGGGGGTGACAGAGTCTCGCTCTGTTGCCTATGCTGGAGTGCAGTGGTGCAGACTCGGCTCACTGCAGCCTCCTGCTGGGTTCAAGAGATCCTCCCACCTCAGCCTCCTGTGTAGCTGGGATTACAGATGCTGGGATTACAGACGCTGGGATTACAGCATGAGGTCACCATGCTCAGCCAATTTTTATATTTTCAGTAGAGATGGCGTTTTACCATGTTGAGGATGGTTTCAAACCTCTGACTTCAAGTGATCCTCCTGCTTCAGCCTCCCAAAGTGCTGGGATGACAGGTGTGAGCCACCACGCCTGGCCCACTGATCCCCACTTCTATAGGAGCAGACCTGGCCTTGCTCAAGGTCACGTGGCCAGGAGGCACCTGAGAAGGCTGGACTCAGGCCTCTCTCCACTCCCACACTGAGGGCTTCATGCCTAGACGCCTGCTGCCTCCCCAGAGCAGGTGGGGGCTGTCTGAGAAAAAGGCTGCTGGGCATTTTTCTTCCTGAAAAGACAGTAGCCAGGCATGGTGGCTCACACCTGTAATCCCAGCACTTTGGGATGCCAAGGTGGGCGGATCACCTGAGGTCAGGAGTTTGAGACCAGCCTGGCCAACATGGTGAAACCCTGTCTCTACTAAAACTACAAAAATTAGCTGGGCATGGTGGCAGACACCTGTAATCCCAGCTGCTTGGGAGGCTGAGGCAGGAGAATTGCTTGAACCCAGGAGGCGGAGGTTGCAGAGAGCTGAAATCACACCATTGCACTCCAGCCTGGGCGACAAAAGCAAGACTCCAGAGGAAAAAAAGAAAAAAAAGAGGCCAGATGTGGGCTCATGCCTGTAATCCCAGCACTTTGGGAGGCCAAGGCAGGTGGATCACCTGAGGTTGGGAGTTCAAGACCAGCCTGGCCAACATGGTAAAACCCCGTCTCTACTAAAAATACGAAAATTAGCCGGGTGTGGTCAGATGCCTGTAATCCCAGCTACTTGGGAGGCTGAGGCATGAGAATTGCTTCAACCTGGGAGATGGAGGTTGTAGTGAGCCAGGATCGTGCCGCTGCAATCTGGCCTGGGCGACAGAGTAAGACTCCATCTCACAAAAAAAAAAAAAAAAAAAAAAAAGCCGGGCACGGTGGCTCAGCCTGTAATCCCAGCACTTTGGGAGGCTGAGGTGGGCAGATCACGAGGTCAGGAGATCGAGACCATCCTGGCTAACACGGTGAAACCCCATCTCTATTAAAAATACAAAAAATTAGCCAGGCGTGGTGGCGGGCGCCTGTAGTCCCAGCTACTCGGGAGGCTGAGGCAGGAGAATGGCGTGAACCCGGGAGGCGGAGCTTGCAGTGAGCGGAGATCGTGCCACTGCACTCCAGCCTGGACGACAGAGCAGACTCCATCTCAAAAAATAAAAGACGTCAGCTGACCTAGCCAGGGAGGGCAAGCACAGCCACATGCCACATGCCACACACAGGGCACTCTGTCTTCTTGTGTCCATGGCAGGCATCGATAATTGAGCCCAGACAAGGCCACATAATCCCTCCCTGCTGCAGTGCTTCCCACAGCCCCTGTAGAGGAAGCAGGGTCCTCCCATGACTAGGATCAGTTTGTCATCCCCACAGAGCCTCTGGCCCTGCCACAACTTCCCGCTCAGCTTGGGCAAGTCCTCATCTGTGAAACGGGCAGTATAGCCCCGCTGCCTAGGCTGAGAGGAGGAATGAGCCTATGGGTGCTGGGCCTGGGCTGGGACAGTTCCCCCTGGATGCCAGCCCTGCTATCCATGAGCGACCTGGTTCTCACTCTTCCTCCCAGGTCACCTGTGCCTTGGCTGCTGGGGTGCTGCCTGGGGACCTCCTGGAAGTGGTGGTCTTGGTTAACCCCTTCTCAGCCAGGCTTCTCACTCAGTCCCTGGCAGCAGGCCTCCCTTCCCAAGCACCCCAGGCTCTGAGCAGATGCCAGGTGTGGTCGGCCTGGGGAAGAAGAGTGCAGAATCCACCATCATCAGGAGCCAGAGGGCAGGAACAGGGGTTCCCTCCTCTGAGACTAGGTATCCCCTGTGTATCCCAAACCCCATAAAGGGGAGCCTCTTTGCAAAGTCATGTGAAGGCCAGAATTCTGGGGCTGTGTCTCCCTTAGGAAAAGTTGCTCTTCCGTTTGGTCCCTTGGCATCAAGAGGACAACAGCGTAGCAAATGGTAGCCATGTCACCTGTTGGTTCAGAGAGTGGTTTCGGAATACAAAATAATAACAGTGTTGGCCGGGCACGGTGGCTCACGCCTGTAATCCCAGAACTTTGGAAGGCCGAGGCGGGCAGATAGCTTGAGGTCAGGAGTTTGAGACCAGCCTGGCCAACATGGTGAAACCCCATTTCTACTAAAAATACAAAAATTAGACAGGTGTGGTGACGCAGGCCTGTAACCCCAGCTACTTGGGAGGCTGAGGCAGGAATATCACTTGAACCTGGGAAGTGGAGTTTGCAGTGAGCCAAATTGCACCACTGCACTCCAGCCTGGGTGACAGAGTGAGACTCTGTCTCAACTAATAATAATAATAACAGCACCAATGATTATGTGTGCCAGAGAGTGTGCAAGGCACTTTGAAGGCATGGTCTTGTTGGACCCTGACAAGAACCCTTTGAAGTCAGTGCTGTGGTTGTTCCCATTTTGCAGATGAGGAGACTGAGGTGTGGGCGCATTAGACAACTTGCCCAGCTTTGCACAGGAAGTAAGTGGTGGACATGAACCAAGTGGTCCAGCTCCAGGCCTGGACCCTCAATCCCCAGGCCTTGCTGCCTCTGCCTGGGAAAGGTCCCCACCCCACTTCTGCCCAGGATGTGCTCCCTAACCTCTCCCACCAGGATGCCCACCATCTCTGGGCATTCTGGGTTCAGACAGGGGTAAACAGGTGCTTGTCTTGCCCCTCAGGGATCTGCGTCTGCAGCCACCATACCGAGGGCCCATCCTGTGAACGCTGCTTGCCAGGTTTCTATGGCAACCCTTTCGCAGGCCAAGCCGATGACTGCCAGCCCTGTCCCTGCCCTGGCCAGTCGGCCTGCACGACCATCCCAGAGAACGGGGAGGTGGTGTGCACCCACTGCCCCCCGGGCCAGAGAGGTGAGTGACTCCTGCCCCGTGGAGGGCCAAGCCCCGGCGCTGTGACTCTGCCCTGGGTTTAGGGTATGGCAAGTGAGGGACAGCCCAGCTTCTGGGCAACAGGCATGACCTCTGGGGACACGGAATCCCTTAGCCCCATAGCCAGAGCCCCAGGCTGCTGCACATTGCCAGCAGAATTTGGGCCATTGAGAATTTGGGCCATTTGAAAATACCCATATCTGGTGTCTGGCCCCTTAGAGCCTGGATTAGTGATAGTTGAACAAGTTCCCTGGGTGATTCTGTTACACAGCTAAGGTGGAAAACCTCGATTAAACTTCTAGCCTTTAAAAAATGTCATCAGGTAATGTAAAAAGCAGAACCACCTGTGCCCACCCTTGTTCCCAGGCTCCTTGCATTCTTTCCTGCTCCGGACTCAGGCATCCTGCACTCTGATTTTTTTTTTAAAAAAGCAGCTTTATTGTGATACTATTCATATACCTGACAGTTCACCCATTTAAAGCGTACAATTCGGCTGGGTGTGGTGGCTCATGCCTGTAATCTCAGCACTTTGGGAAGCCAAGGTGGGCAGATTGCTTCAGTCCAGGAGTTCAAGACCAGCCTGGGCAACATAGTGAGACTCCCATCTCTAAAAAAAATACAAAAATTAGCTGGGTGTCGTGGCATGCACCTGTGGTCCCAGATACTCTGGAGGCTGAGGTGGGAGGATGGTTTGAGCCTGGGAGGCAGAGGCTGCAGTGTTCCGAGATTTCACCACTGCACTCCAGCCTGGGCAACAGAGCCAGACCCTGTATCAAAAAAAACTTTTTTAAATAAAGTACAGGCCAGGCGTGGTGGCTCATGCCTGTAATCCCAGCACTTTGGGAGGCCGAAGCGGGTGGATCACAAGGTCAGGAGTTTGAGACCATCCAGGCTAACACGGTGAAACCCCGTCTCTACTAAAAATACAAAAAATTAGCCAGGTATGGTGGCACGCACCTATAGTCCCAGTTACCCGGGAGGCTGAGGCAGGAGAAACGCATGAACCCGGGAGGCGGAGGTTGCAGTGAGCCAAGATCGCGTCACTGCACTCCAGCCGGGGCAACAAGAGTGAAACTCTGTCTCAAAAAATAAAGTATAATTCAATGACTTTTGGCATATTACAATATTAATTTTTATTATGGTAAAATACATATAACATAAAATTTGCCATTTTAACCATTTCTAAGTGCATAACTCAGCGTCAGGAAGTACAATTTGCAATGCCGTGCAGCTGTCACTCATCCGTCTCTAGAACTTTTTCATCATCCCAGACAGAAACCGTACCCATCAAATGTGTTGTTGAGGCCAGGCGCGGTGGCTCATGCCTGTAATCTCAGCACTTTGGGAGGCTGAGGCGGGCGGATCACCTGAGGTCAGGAGTTTGAGACTAGCCTGGCCAACATGGCAAAACCTCGTCTCTACTAAAAATACAAAAATTAGCCAGGAGTGGTGGCAGGTACCTGTAATCCCAGCTACTCGGGAGGCTGAGACAGGAGAATCGCTTGAACCCAGGAGGCGGAGTTTGCAGTGAGCCAAGAACGTGCCACTGCACTCCAGCCTGGGTGACAGAGCAAGGCTCCATCTCAAAAAAAATTTAAAAAAAAGTATTGTTGAATAGCCCTTCCTCCCTCCAGCCCCTGATAACAGCTGTTCTCCTCTCTGTCTCTATGAGTTTGCTCCCAGTATTCCATTTAAGTGGAACCATACAGTATTTGTTCTTTTGGATCTGGCTTGTTTCACGCAGTGTAATGTTTTTAAGATTCCTAGACATCTGATATTGCTTTTGGTACTTGTGGCTGCATTAAATCAATTTGTCAAATGCCATGTGCTTTCACTGGGACCGTTCTGAAAGCAGCTCTCTGGCAGTCAACAGCCAACAGGGCAGGGCGGATGGCCCCAGAGCCGGGAGCCCAAGAACCGAGGGATGGAGATTGCACTGCAGGACCCTGCACCCCACTGGCCGCCATGCTGTCCCTCCATTCTCATTGTCTTCCTTACATTTTCTAGCTCCCGACTGTGGCTCCCCTGGCCTGCAGACATGCACGAGGCCCACCCAGTGAGAGTGGACAGTTAGAGAAGCTCAGGCAGAGCCAGGCTGAGACATACTTGAGGGAGGATTTCAGGGGAGCAGGCAATGCTGTGTGCAGAGGGAACCACCCTTGGGAGGGAGGGTCACCTGGAGTGGACTTTAGACTTGGGACCTTCTGCCAGTGCCCTTCTTATCTATACCAGTGTCCTCTGGGCCCTGGGAGGGCTTAGCACACTGAGAGCTCACCTGGACATCTGAGTCGGGATTGACCGAGGTCAAGTCCTGATTCTCACTTGTCCTGGGATGACTCTTGCCTGCCATCCTGGCCGCTTGCAGCCCTTCCCAGGACCTCCAGAGTTGCCTCCTGCCCTGTGAGCTGTCCCCACCTGGTTCCAGGTGAATGGCCACTTAACCGTGGGGCTCATTCATCATCATTAGTTTCAATCTCCCCCTTTCCTGTCTAGCTTCATTTCTATTTTAGAACCCAAAAGGCAGGTGCTAGCCTCGACCTTGAACTCTGTTCCGGTTCGTCTTTTCCTTTCTGATCCGTTCTGTTCCATTCCGTTCCCCCTTTCCCTTTTCAGGGTTGCCCTTAGCACTGTTAACTTTTTTTTCTTTGGAAACAGAGTCTCACTCTGTCCCCCAGGCTAGAGTGTGGTGGCACGATCTCAGCTCACTGCAACTTCTGCCTCCCAAGTTCGAGCGATTCTCCTGCCTCAGCCGCCCGAGTAGCTGGGATTGCAGGCGCCTGCCACTATACCCAGCTAATGTTTGTATTTTTAGTAGAGAGGGGATTTTGCCATGTTGACCAGGCTGGTTTTGAACTCCTGGCCTCAAGTGATCCACTCACCTCAGTCTCCCAAACTGCTGTGATTATAGGTGTGAACCACAGTGCCCAGCCAGTACCATTAACTTCATTTCAACTGACTGTTGACTTTTGAGGACATAAGGAGCTCACAACTATTCTTCACAATGGCAGCAGCTATTTTTTAATTATAAAATTAGTACATACTCTTGACTGACTTAGTAACTTCAGAAAAAATAAAAATAAATGAAAATAGAAATAAATGTATATACTCATTGTAATGTTGGAGCCGTGTAAAAATATCAAGAGGAACATGAAAAAAACATGTAAGCGGCCAGGCACAGTGGCTCACACCTGTAATCCCAGCACTTTGGGAGGCCAAGGCAGGTGGATCACCTGATGTCAGGAGTTCGAGACCAGCCTGGCCAACATGGCAAAACCCCGTCTCTACTAAAAAATTAGCTGGGTGTGGTGGTGCGTACCTGTAATCCCAGCTACTTGGGAGGCTGAGGCAGGAGAATCACTGGAACCCGGGAGGCAGAGGTTGCAGTGAGCCGAGATCGTACCACTGCACTCCAGCCTGGGTGACAGAGTGAGACTCCTTCTCAATAATAATAATAATAAATAAAAAAGGATGATGATGAAGGAGGTGATAATGATGGTTGAGGTGCTGGTGAGGATAGTGGTGATGGTGAAGATAATGGTGACAATGATGATGAGGGTGTGAGGACAGATATGTGATGATAGCCACTGCTGCTGAGTGTTTACTACATGTCAGGCCAGATGTTAAGCACTTTTCACAAATTATGTCACTGAACCCTCCCCACAGTCCTGTGGGGAGCCACCATTGTTGTCCCCGCTTTAGAGATGAGGAACCTGAGCTCCTAGAGATGCAGTGGCTTGCTCAGGACCACACAGCTGTGGGCAGCCACTGGGGGCCGGTCCCAGGTCCTCCTGCCCAAGCCCGTGCTGCTCTGGGGAGGCTGGAGGAGCGCTTGCTCTGCTTCACACCCACCCTCATCCCTGGTGGGCCCAGCCAGCTGTGTTCCCCACACGTGCTCCCTCTACACACAGGGCGGCGCTGTGAGGTCTGTGATGATGGCTTTTTTGGGGACCCGCTGGGGCTCTCTGGGCACCCCCAGCCCTGCCACCAGTGCCAGTGCAGCGGGAATGTGGACCCCAATGCCGTGGGCAACTGTGACCCCCTGTCTGGCCACTGCCTGCGCTGCCTGCACAACACCACGGGTGACCACTGTGAGCACTGTCAGGAAGGCTTCTACGGGAGCGCCCTGGTCCCTCGGCCCGCAGACAAATGCATGCGTGAGTACCTACCTCCAGACCCCGGGGTGGCGCACGGTGGGCCCCTTCTCCGCTGCCCTGGCTCAGGACCCAGAAGGGGTGGCTGAGGAACCCACCGGAACCAGCTGGCCCCTCTGCAAGGCTGTCCAGCCTCAGGCAGGTCAGTCCCCTTCCCTGTCTCCATGTCCAGAAAGCACAAGGGTTTGCCCCTCTCCTGGGTCTCTTTCAGCCGAGAGATCTTACAAACTCTGATCCCGAAGCCTGGACAGTCTAGCACTTATCTCCCGCTCTGCAGTCAGCACATACGGCTGAGCCGGTGATCGCCCTGCGCCGGGTCTCCAAGGCCATGCCTCCTGGCGTCGCCTCAGTTAACACTCAGCCCCCTGGGAGGCTCCCAGAGCCCTGCAGGAGGGAAGCTCAGCCTTTGCCCCATACTGATGTGCTTGGAGCCCTTTCCCACGCAGCAGCTGCCGGCTCCTGCTCACCCTTGCTTTGTGGAAGCCCTGCAGGAAACACCACTCTGGCCCAGAGTGAGATGCTCCCCTGGCAGTGGCCAGGAGAGCAGGGTCACGGGACCCAGAGCCGTGGGTGCAGGGCTGTGCCTGTGACCCTCGCCCAAGTCTCTGGCCCTCTGCAGCCTGCCAGGGCTCAGGGCAGGCTCAGAAGGACTGTCTGCCACCATGGCCGTCCTGTGCTGTCCCTCTAGGGATATAGTCAATGGGCTGAGGCTTGAGCTCGGCC
This sequence comes from Nomascus leucogenys, assembly GCF_006542625.1. NCBI lineage: Eukaryota > Metazoa > Chordata > Mammalia > Primates > Hylobatidae > Nomascus > Nomascus leucogenys. The sequence goes on from NC_044388.1 coordinate 107,186,331, forward strand.
TTGGAGCCTTTTTCCAGCAGGGGTGTCTGAATCTGGGCTGAATGTGCCATATCATCTCTGGAGGCTCCCCCGTCTCCTCTGCCTCTGTTGGACCCCCAAAGGTGGAACAGACAATCTGCATTGTTCCCAACACCCCTTTCCGCTCCTGCCCCCAGCTTGCAGCTGTCACCCACAGGGCTCGGTCAGTGAGCAGATGCCCTGCGACCCAGTGACAGGCCAATGCTCCTGCCTGCCTCATGTGACTGGACGGGACTGCAGCCGCTGCTACCCTGGCTTCTTCGACCTCCAGCCTGGGAGGGGCTGCCGGAGGTAGGTAGGGTGAGACTTCCAGTGCCCTGGGGACCTCTCCAGGATGGAAGAGGCATCAGGCAGCCCCCAGGGAGGGGCCTGGTTTGGAAGGTGTTGTCCTAGGCCCACGGCCAGACACATTGTGCCCTTTGCTGAAGGGGGGCAAAGGGATGGACTCTTGGAATCGGACTCATGGTCCTGCCAGCCCAGGATGCAGGCCGAGAGCAGCCCTAAGGGATGTCCAGGCGGGCAGGTGGCCGGTTTGATCTCTGATTCCCTTCTCAGTGACACCGTCACTGGGTGGCCTTTTGGCCACAGTAGCACCTTAGACAAGTGTCCTTAGGGAACAGTGGAGGACTCCAGGGAAACACCAAGTGGAGCAAACAGGTTTCTTCCTTGCAGGACTTCTCAGAGCCCTTACTATGCTGATTGCATCGTGACTTTCCAACAGAGGGGTTGAGTCTCCCCAAGACACGTTTGTCCCCATAGCCTTATTTTATCTTCTTTTCTCCCTGAGCATCCTGGGAGATTTGTGCTTTCCAGAGCACAGCTGGGGAAGCTGTGCCATGCACCGAGAGGAGATGGGGTCTTGTCGGCAGAGGGCTGTGATCTGAGGCCCCAGCCAGCTGCAGCCAGCAGAGGCTGGGCCAGGAGTGGCCCTGAGCTTGCCTCAGACCCAGTTCCTTCCCTGATCACAGCTGCAAGTGTCACCCACTGGGCTCCCAGGAGGACCAGTGCCATCCCAAGACTGGACAGTGCACCTGCCGCCCAGGTGTCACAGGCCAGGCCTGTGACAGATGCCAGCTGGGTTTCTTTGGCTTCTCCATCAAGGGCTGCCGGGGTAAGGAGGCTGGGTCCTTCCCGGGCTGCCCTGAGGGTGGGGCCTGAGGGTCTCTGGGCAGAGATGACCGATGGGGAAAATGGATGCAGCAGGAAAGGATGGTCAGACACGGGACAGGGTCCCGAGAGCAGCCGGAAGCATGGAGCGAGTTGCTCCTGTAGCAGTGGCCGGGAGAGCAGGGTCACATGACCCAGAGCAGCGGGTGCAGGGCTGTGCTTGTGACCCTCGCCCAAGTCTCTGGCCCTCTGCAGCCTGCCAGTGTCCTCGTGCCGGCCAAGAATGTAGTCCCAGACGCTGCTGTTAAGTGCCTGTGTGCCTGGGGCCATCAAGTCACTCTCTGGGCCTCAGTTTCCTCACCTGTAGAGTTGGGCTGCATTGGCAGTTCCTAAACCTGGCTGGTCCTCAGATCCCGAGGGAACATTGGAATAAGCCAGGCTCTGTGCCACCTTCAACCTTCTGAATCAGAATCTCCAGGGAAGGGCCCAGGAATCTGTTTTTGATGCTGCCCAGGGCATTCTGGGAACACCCAGAACCCAGCACGCACTGCCCCTGGCCCCTCTAAACCCAGCATGCACTGCCCCTGGCCCCTCTAGCCTGCAGGTGCTCCCCACTGGGCGCTGCCTCGGCCCAGTGCCACGAGAACGGCACATGCGTGTGCAGGCCTGGCTTCGAGGGCTACAAATGTGACCGCTGCCACGACAACTTCTTCCTCACGGCAGATGGCACACATTGCCAGGAATGCCCGTCCTGCTATGCCCTGGTGAAGGAGGAGGTGAGTCTGCCCAGACCCACTCACCTTTCCATTCATTCTGTATCCCCAGCAAGTGCCAGCTCTATGCCGGGCACCAGGAACTGCCTGCTTACCCCCAGTGCTCAGGCTTTGCAAGCCCACCACCCACCTTCTCCCTATGCCCACCCAGCTTCAGGCCTGTTCCAGCCTGGCTCGACTCTCACCTCGGCCCTTCCCCTGCTCTGGGTGGATGGGGGAAAAGTGACTCTTGTCACCTGCCCTTCCCGACCATGCCGGACTGGAGTCTCACTCTCTCAGGTTCAGTGGGGATGAGACCACAGATGACCGACCCCTTGGTAAAGAGAGTTAACAGTGGGGAGGTGGGTGGTGCTGGAGTCAGGAGTTCAAACTCTAGGGTTAACCCATTGGGGTTCCCCTCCCCCAACTCCATTCACTGTCATGTGTCTGGGCAGGCAACAGCCTTGGTAAGCCTCCGTCTCTTTCCTACTCCAGACTGGAGATAGTTCAGGCCTGCAATCCTTTTCTAGAAAACAGTGGGGCCAGCTTTCAGAATGTGTGGCATTGTAGAAAGATAAGATGGCATACACTGAAGGCCAGGTGCTGTGGCTCACACCTGTAATCCCAGCACTTTGGGAGGCTGAGGCGGGCAGATCAGGAGTTTGAGACCAGCCTGGACAACATGGTAAAACCCCGTCTCTACTAAAAATACAAAAATTTGCCGGGTGGGGTGGCATGCACCTGTAATCTCAGCTACTTGGGAGGCTGAGGCAGGAGAATTGCTTGAACCCGGGAGGTGGAGGTTGCAGTGAACCAAGATCATGCCACTGAACTCCAGCCTGGGTGACAGAGCGAGACTCTGTCTTAAAAAAAAAAAAAAAAAAAAAGATGGCATGCTGTGCTGAATATCACATAATCCCCCCATTGTGAATGGGCAGCCCCCATAGTCAAGCCCAGTGATATTTATGCAGGAAAACAGATGACTGTTTCCACCAGGTGGGTAAATGAAGACCACAAGTAGCCTTTTTCAGAACAGGTTTATTTCAGGTCAGGTTTTGCTCTCGAGTGAGGAATGGAACGCCCTGTGGCTTTTCAGAACATTTTGGACTTGGGAATGGAGGACAGGGCCAGGGACCTGTGCCTGCCACTTCACTTAGAGCAGTGACAGGGGGAATCAGGCTGGGGTGTGGCAGGCATTTGTGCTGAGACTGGCTCCCAGGAAGTGTTCTGTAAATCCAGTTATTGTTTGTCCGATGAAAAGATAGGGCTAGGGGACGTTCATAGCACATTCGGCCAGTGTCCATGGCGTGCTTTCTCCATGTGGCGTCCTGGGAACACAGCGAATAGGACAGACAGAAACCCTTGTGGGGCATCCCTTCGCATCCCTTCCTCCCCCCCTTCCGAGGTAGGACAGCTGTGTGGTCAGTGATGTCAGCAGGTGCCATGAGGATGGGAGGGGAAGGGACAGCTACCATGGGGTGGGCAGGATTGGCTCTCAGAGGTGTGGCATACCCTTAGCGTTGAGGCCCAGGGGAGGATTTGGAGAAGGGAACCCCCAGGGAGAGTGGTGGGGTAGAAGCCAGTGGGGGGGTGTCTGGGCAGGACCTCCACGCCACCAGCCTCGTACACCTTTTCTTCCTGTCCTCTCCAGGCAGCCAAGCTGAAGGCCAGACTGACTTTGATGGAGGGGTGGCTGCAAGGGTCCAACTGTGGCAGTCCCTGGGGACCACTAGACATTCTGCTGGGAGAGGCCCCAAGGGGGGACGTCTACCAGGGCCACCACCTGCTTCCAGGTACAGCGGGAGCGCAGAATGGGAGGGTGGGAGGCAAGGGGAGGCCCCCAGCGCCTGCAGTCTGGTGTTGTCGGATGCTTTGGGGGCCCTCCCAACACAGCCCTGTTGCCATGGGCTCTCCTTCCATGTCCCTAGCCCACCTGTAACTTTATTAATACCAGTCCTTGTCCCCATGCCTCTGCCCTACCCAGACTCTAAGCTTAGTGAGGATGGGGCTGCGCTCATTCATTTATTCACTCCCTCCACAGGGGGGTCACGAGGCGCTGCTCCAGAGGCTGGACTGGGAGGGTCTTGCTGTCTTGATTCTTGGCCGTTTTGCTCACTGCCATAGGCCAGCACAGTGTTCAGCAGATAGAAAATATTAATAAATGAGTAAATAAGAAAAAAGAAGGAAGGCCAGGTGTGGTGGCTCATTCCTGTAATCCCAGCACTTTGGGAGGCCAAGACAGGAGGATTGCCTGAGCCCAGGAGTTTGAGATCAGTCCAGGCAACATAGCAAGACCATGTTTCTACAAATGGAAGCAGGGAAGGAGGGAAGCAGGGAAGCAGGGAAGTGGGGAAGCAGGGAGGGAGGGAGGGAGGACCTGGAAATGGCACTGAAATGGACTGGATTACTTTGTGAAGTTTTATGTGTATAAGCGCCACACTCCTTTAGCAGCCAGACAGGGGCGAGCTGAGAACCTGTTAGCAGGACTCACTGTAGAAATAGGGGCTATCAGATACCGTGTCTTAAAATGCCCACGTTTGAGCCACATTGTGAATCAGAGCTGATTTGAGGGGTCCAGAATTGCTTGTGTGGCCCCAGAAGGCCTGGGTCTCTCCCGGTTCCTGTGTATGACTGACTTGCTGTGGGTGGGACCTTGGGTCATGTTTGCCTTCTCTGGGCCTCAGTCTGCACCTGGAAAATGGGGGGACTCTGCCTTTGGGACTAACTGTTGGTGCTCGGGGCTGCTGATGCCTGGGGAATGGAGGCCACAGAAGGGGACCCCTGGGGATGGGGGCTTTTGTGTGTCACTGTGTGACCCCTGGGCTATGGGCTTCCCATAGGGGCTCGGGAAGCCTTCCTGGAGCAGATGATAGGCCTCGAGGGTGCTGTGAAGGCCGCCCGGGAGCAGCTGCAGAGGCTGAGCAAGGGTGCCCGCTGTGCCCAGGCCGGAGCCCAGAAGACCTGCACCCAGCTGGCAGATCTGGAGGCAGTGCTGGAGTCCTCGGAAGAGGAGATTCTGCATGCAGCTGCCATTCTCGCATCTCTGGTATCCCAGGGGACCCCCCCAAACCCGAACACACCAAGCCTGGGCATTGGTCCCTGCCCCAGCCCTCCCATTGACCTGGTGACCTTGGGTATGACTCCCCACTTTGGGAGGATCAATTTCATCTGCAAAATGGGGATCACACAGTGCCTCCTCCGCGAATTCAGCAAGAGGACGTTTGCAAAGGGCGAGGCATGTTCCGAGTAGACTGAATGCGCAGTAAGTGGTGGGCAGCACCCTTATTGGTGTTTCTGCTCCTAGGACTCCGCTCACTGGATGCTGATGTTGTGGCCAGCTTTGTGCATTTATAAAACGACTGGTACCATCCAGTTCTGCCTCACAATTGGGCCAGATGTGGCCCTTGCCCTTTGGGGATGGGCCATCAGTTTCCTCCTCTCTTCCTCTTCTTTCTACAGGAGATTCCTCAGGAAGGTCCTGGCCAGCCGACCAAATGGAGCCACCTGGCCACAGAGGCCCGTGCCCTTGCCAGGAGGTGAGTCCCAAGACATGGTGAGCTTATGCCTGGCCCTTCTCCTGGGAGTTCCAGGGTCAGAGTCAGCCCCACAGGTGCCCCCACCCAGAAGTTGGGATCAGATATTACAAGACCTGTCTGGTGGAGGCAGTGTCACCAGTATGGGGAGGGGCAGGCAAGGTGGGTATGAGTCCAGAGATGCTGGGGGCAAAGCTTGGTGGACTGAAGGCGTCGGAGAGCATCTGCCAGCTTTCTCTTTGTGAGAGTTGTATAATATACAAGTTATTATATTGTGGGTATAGTTCACACTATACAGAGCCCTTTGCCCACCGCACTCCAGGCTGGGCAATAGAGTGAGACTCTGTCTCACTGTATAATTCAGTGGTTTCCCTATATTCTCAGGGTTGCAAAGCCATCACCACAACCAGTTTTAGGATTTTCATCATCCCAAAAACAAAGCCCTGGACCCATCTGCCATCAGCTGCCTTTTCTCCTTACCTCCCCAGCCCCTAGAACCGCTATACTTTCTGTCTGTATAGATTTGCCTATTCTGGGCATTTCATAGAAGTGGAATCAGACAATGTGTTGCCTTTTACAACTGGCTTCTTAGCACATGCTTTCTTTTTTTTTTTTTTGAGACAGAGTCTTGCTCTGTCCCCCAGGCTGGAGTGCAGTGGCGCTATCTCGGCTCACTGCAAGCTCTGCCTCCCAGGTTCATGCCATTCTCCTGCCTCAGCCTCCCGAGTAGCTGGGACTACAGGTGCCTGCCAACACGCCCAGCTAATTTTTTTGTATTTTTAGTAGAGATGGGGTTTCACTGTGTTAACCAGGATGGTCTTGATCTCCTGACCTTGTGATCCACCGGTCTTGGCCTCCCAAAGTGCTGGGATTACAGGCGTGAGCCACCGCGCCCGGCCACCACAGTGTTTTCAAGGCTCATCCACATCGTGGCATGGATGGGTGCTTCACTCCTCTTATGGTTGAATAATATCCCATTGTATGGAAATGCCACATGTTGTTTATCCGTCATCTGTTAACAGACACTTGGGTTGTTTCATCCACTGCCTTTAAGGAGCAGCTTAAGGCCGGGCGTGGTGGCTCACGCCTGTAATCCCAGCACTTTGGGAGGCTGAGGCAGGTGGATCACTTGAGGTCAGGCGTTCAATACCAGCCTGGCCAACATGGTAAAACCCCATCTCCACTGAAAGTACATAAATTAGCCGGGCATGGTGGCACACGCCTGTAATTCCAGCTACTTGGGAGGCTGAGGCAGGAGAATCGCTTGAACCTGGGAGGTGGAGGTTGCAGTGAGCTGAGATTACACCACTGCACTCCAGCCTGGGTAATATAGTGAGACTCCATCTCAAAAAAAAAAAAAAAAAAGAGATGCAGCTTAGGATCCTAAAAACACAGGATCTGTGACAATTTTCTCCTTTAGCTACACTCCAGGGACCTTAGACTCATTTTACAGATGAGAAAACATTCAGAGAACTTAAGGACTTTCCTAAGGACACAAAGCTTGGAAGCAATAAAGCCAGGATTCAAACCCAGGCTGTCATGACCACTCTCTTCTATGCTGTCTATTTTGGGGTGACTGTACAATTTATTGTCCAAACTGAGATGCTTTCATGTGTGATAAAAGATCCTATTGGCCAGGCACAGTGGCTCACACCTGTATTTCCAGCACTTTGGGAGGCTGAGGCATGAGGATCGTTTGAGGCAAGGAGTTACAGACCAGCTTGGGCAAGATGGTGAAAACACCATTGCTACAAAAATAATTTTAAAAATTAGCCAGGCATGGTGGCACACACCTGTAGTCCCAGCTACTTGGAATGCTGAGGCGAGAGGATCCCTTGAGCCTAGGAGTTAGAGGTTGCAGTGAGCTGTGATGGCACCACCGCACTCCAACCTGGACAACAGTGTAAGACTCCGTCTCTTAAAAAGAAAAAAATAAGGCCCTGGCTGGGTGCGGTGGCTCACGCCTGTCATCCCAGCACTTTGGGAGGCCGAGGTGGATAGATCACCTGAGGACAGGAGGTTGAGACCAGCCTGGCCAACGTGGTGAGACCCCGTCTCTACTAAAATACAAAACTTAACTGGTGCACACTTGTAATCCCAGCTACTTGGGAGGCTAAGGTAGGAGAACCGCTTGAGCTCAGGACGGGAGGTTGCAGTAAGCTGAGATCATACCAGTGCACTCTAGCCTGGGCAATAGAGTGAGACTCTGTCTCAAAAAAAAAAAAAAAAAAAAAAAGTCCTATTAATCCTTATGCCAAGACAACAGGCACAAACTCTATGTCTCTGTTTAACAGGAACAGGGCACGGAGTACCTTTCCTGTCAGTCCTTGAAGTGTGTAACACAGAAAGGTGGAAAAGGCGTACTTGTCTTTGTGGCTGTCCTCTGTTTGGGGCAGCAGGAGGCCTGTGTAGTAGGGGGCATAGTTCTGGTCCTGGGCCCCTTGCCCGCGAGCCCTTGGTGATGCTCAGGTGGGTGTCCTCACACAGCCACAGAGACACTGCCACCAAGATCGCAGCCACTGCTCGGAGGGCCCTGCTCGCCTCCAACACCAGCTACGCGCTTCTCTGGAATCTGCTGGAGGGAAGGGTGGCTCTAGAGACCCAGCGGGACCTGGAGGACAGGTGAGGCCTCCCCAGGTGTGGGTAGAAGCTTTGGGGTTGGCCTCCTGGAGCCAACAGGGCCTAGCCAGAGGCTGCCGCTTCCAGAGCCGGCTCCCTTGAGTCCCGACGTTCTTTGTCGTTGGTGTCTTGGGTCTGCATCCCCCTCAGAGTGGGGCCACGGGGTCTTGGACCCACTCGGTGGTGAGTCGCAGTAACCCACTTTAGCCTGGGGGGGATGCAACTCAGCCTCTTCAAAAGAATGGACGAGAACTGGAACCCAGAGCAGCAGATCCCTCGCTCTCCCTCTGCCGCATTCCCTGACCCCCGGCCCCTGCGCCCCAGCCCAGGGCAGCTCCTCTGAGCTCTTCTGTGGCACCAGCTTCTTTCTCTGCCTCTGCAGACAGCCGGCTCTGCTTTTCTGCTTTGGTGACCCCTTCTGTCCCTCTCAGTTCATGGAGACTCCCCAGAATCTTGCTGAGCCCCTTGACATTCCTAAACGAGAATGGGATTGGCTCCGCTTAGATCAGGTGTCCAGCCCTGAGCCGGTCGGCCTGGCTGGGGAGGTCACATGACCCACCCCAGGGGCAGGGCGATGGCTCTCTAAGGAGGAGTAAGGGATGGAAGGGAAGCCAGAGGTCTCCACCCCAGCGGTGCCCTTGTCAGGGAGGAATGGGTGGGACAGGGTGTGGACAGCTGGTCAGGACAGAAAACCCATCCTGGCTGATTGGTTATAGACCACAGGCCCGTAGGGCAAAAGGGCCCACAGGGATTCTGCAGCCCAGGGCTCTCCATTCATCAGTGGTGAGGACGTGCCCAAGGTCTCTGGAAAGGCATGGCTGAGCCAGGACCAGGACTGGGGCCACTGTGCTCCCCGCTTCACCGGGCATTTTCCTCTTCGCCATTCACCCAGAAGAGCCAAACATTTGCAAACATGTGATTCTTGAGTGGAAACCAAGCAGAGCCCTTTCAGCAAAGTGTGGCAGAACTGAATGATGCAGAAACAAGAATGTGGCCCTTTCACAGCCTGTCTGGCTCATCTGAAAGCTGCAGAGAAGCGGCCACTTTCCGCGGCAGCTGTACCGACCCCGCAGAGGGCTATTCTGCCTGGGAAATTGGCAGAGGCCTTTGCAAACCAGTGTAGCTCCAGCCTGGGGCCCAGACAGGGACGGGGAGGGCTAGTTCTGCACCCAGCTCCATGGCCTCTGTTTCCTCCCAGGTACCAGGAGGTCCAGGCGGCCCAGAAAGCACTGGGGACGGCTATGGCAGAGGTGCTGCCTGAAGCGGAAAGCATGCTGGCCACCGTGCAGCAAGTTGGCGCGGATACAACCCCATACCTGGCCTCGCTGGCTTCCCCGGGAGCCCTGGTCAGCTCAGTTGCCTCAGAGCTCCGTGTGGGGTCGGGAGGATCTATTATAGAAGCTGGAGGCTGGGCACGGTGGCTCACACCTGTAATCACAGCACTTTGGGAGGCAGAGGCGGGTGGATCACCTGAGGTCAGGAGTTTGAGACCACCTGGGCCAACGTAGTAAAACCTCGTCTCTACTAAAAATACAAAAATTAGCCAGGCGTGGTGGCGGGCGCCTGTAGTCCCAGCTACTCAAGAGGCTGAGAATGGCGTGAACCTGGGAGGTGGAGCTTGCAGTAAGCTGAGATTGCGCCACTGCACTCCAGCCTAGGTGACAGAGCGAGACTCTGTCTCAAAAAAAAAAAAAAAAAAAAAAAAAAACTCAGCTTACAAAAATGCATTTGGGACAAATGCTAACCCAGATGGATGCCCAAGGCTGCTTATTTGAGATCTTTGCTCCTCCCACTGCGTGTGGAGAGTAATGCATAGCCGTTAGTGTGTTTGAGCCCAGGTTCTGCTTCCAACACCACTGAGGGTGTTAGATCATAGGTAGTACCTGCACAGTTCTCTAAAGTCTGGGAAATTCTGCATTCTGAAGCCATCCAGCTCCCAGATCTCAGTTCAGGACTGTGGAGCTGGGGAAGCGTTCCTACTTTGCAGTGAGGTAGTGTGGGTCAGGGAGGTTAGCTGGGTTGCTCAAGGCCACGCAGCTAGAAATTGGTAGGACTGTCATCTGAGCCCCAAGTGAGGGCTTCCCCAGCCTGGCTCCTCTTGCCCTGGGCCCTCTGCCTCCAGGGGTCCACACAAAGCCTGACCCCTGCTATTCCTGCCTCTGGGCTTCCGAGCTACCTGGGACATCAGCTAGGCTCACCAGGTTTTCAGGGGGCTTGGGTTCTGTCCTGGCATCCAGGGGCAGACCCGCTGCCTCAGCCCAGCAGGGCACCTCCCCCAAGTAGAGGACCCACTGCTTGCCCTTCCTGCCAGGCCCTGCCTGAGCGCACTGTCTCCCTGCAGCCTCAGAAGTCCCGGGCTGAAGACCTGGGCCTGAAGGTGAAGGCCCTGGAGAAGACAGTTGCATCACGGCAGCACATGGCCACTGAGGCTGCCCGAACCCTCCAGGCTGCTGCCCAGGCCGCACTACGGCAAACAGAACCCCTCACACAGGTCAGCTCTTGTGCTTTGAAGCAGGGGACCTGGGAGAGGTTGGGGCTATCCTGAAGGTGATCCAAGGTCAGGGTTGCAGGAGGGAGAAGGGCAGAGACAGAAGTAGCTCTGTCCAGCCGGGTGCAGTGGCTCACGCCTGTAATCCCAGCACTTTGGGAGGCCGAGGGGGGCGGATCACGAGGTCAGGAGATCAAGACCATTCTGGCTAACATGGTGAAACCCCGTCTCTACTAAAAATACAAAAAATTAGCCAGGCATGGTGGCACGTGCCTCTAGTCCCAGCTACTTGGGAGGCTGAGGCAGGAGAATCGCTTGAACCCAGGAGGCGGAGGTTGCAGTGAGCTGAGATCGCACCACTGCACTCCGGTCTGGAAACAGAGTGAGACCCTGTCTCAAAAAACAGAAAAAAGAAGAAGTAGCTCTGTCCATCCCTCTGGTGCCTCCTGCAAAACTCCACACACAGCCTGAGGTAGGGGAGGGGACCCTGATACCCTGAGAAGAGATGATGGACAGACTGACAGAGGGCAGCAGCAGCAGCACCCAGGGCCACACCTACCATCCTGGGATCATTCTCTCTCATGCGTCCGTTCATTAGTTCATTCTCTAGTTCATTCATGGCTCATTTGAAAGCTGCAGAGAAGCGGCCACTTTCCAAGGCAGCTGTACCGATAATTTTGTTTGTTTTTAATTTTGTTTTTGAAACAGTCTTGCTCTGTTGTCGGGCCTGGAGTGCAGTGGTGCAATCTCGATTCACTGCAACCTCCATTTCCCAGGTTCAAGTGATTCTCCTGGGTCAGCCTCCAGAGTAACCGGGACTACAGGTGTGTGCCACCATGTCTAGCTAAGTTCTTTTGTATTTTTAGTAGAGATGGGGTTTCACCGTGTTGGCCAGGCTGGTCTCGAACTCCTGGCCTCAAGTGATCCACCTGCCTCGGCCTCCCAACATGCTAGGATTATGGTGTGAGCCACCACACCCAGCCTCATTTCTTTTTTTTTTTTTTTTTTTGAGACAGACTCTTACTCTGTCACCAAGGCTGGGGTGGTGCATGGCGCGATCTCGGCTCACTGCAACCTCTGCCTCCCAGGTTCATGCAGTTCTCCTGCCTCAGCCTCCAGAGTAGTTGGGATTACAGGCCCGCACCACCACGCCCAGCTAACGTTTGTATTTTTAGTAGAGATGGGGTTTCACCTTGTTGGCTAGGCTGAACTCCTGATCTCAGGTGATCTACCCACCTCAGCCTCCCAAAGTGCTGGGATTACAGGCGCGAGCCACCATGCCTGGCTTCCATTCCTTTTAAAGATAGGATAAGGGGGCTGTCTGTGAGGCATGAGAATGTATCTGAAGAGCTGAGCCCAGTGCCTGCCGCTTACCTGGGGAGCTTGGCTTTGCCCCGGGGTAGCACCTGCTGATCTGGCCCACTGCCCTCGTCTAGGGTGAGGTTGCCAGGGATAGAGGTGACTTCCCCAGGAGTCAGGGCCAGGCCCCAGTGTGGACTGATGCCCCGCCCCACCACAGCACCCATACCTTCATCCTCCTCCCCACCCCATGAGCAATCAGAATAGGCCTGAGGCAGTAGTAGGTGACTCCTCAACCTCTACTATTTATTTATTCTTATTACAGTGACATTCACATGGCATACAAACACCCATTTTAGATGCAGTGGCTTTTAGCACATTCACAATGTTGTGCCACCTCCACCTCAGTCTAGTTTCAGAACATTCTTACCACCCCAACCCCATGCCCACTCAGCAGTCACTCCTCATTTCCACTCCCGAGGCCCTGGCAGCCTCCACTCTGGTCTCTGTCTCTGTAGATTTCCTTAGTCCAGCTCTTTTGCAGAAATGGAATCATGTAATACGTGCCGATGGTGTCAGGCTTCCTCCTGTTAGCATAATCTTTTCAGGGTTTCGCCTGCCTTGCGGCCTGGATCTATACTTCCTCCCGTTTTAAGGCTTGGTCATATTCCAGTGTGTGGATGAAGCACATTTTGTTTACCTACTCATCTATCAAACCCAAATTCTTTCAGTGTATCTAGTCCTGTTGAGTGGCAGTGGGGAAGAAACTGATTTTCCATAAGTCAAGGTGGTGTCATAAACAGATTTGTGATTTTCACATCTACTTGCTGAGATAGAGCAGTGTTTCCTTCCTTCCTTCCTTCCTTCCTTCCTCCCTTCCTCCCCTTCCTTCCTTCCTTTCTTCTTTCCTTCCTTCCTTCCTTCCTCCCTCCCCTTCCTTCCTTCCTTCCTTTCTTCTTTCCTTCCTTCCTCCCCTTCCTTCCTTCCTTCCTTTCTTTCTTCCTCCCACCCTCCCTCCCTTCCTTCTTTCTTTTCTTTTCTTTTCTTTTTTTCTTTTCTTTACTTTTCTTTCTTTTTAGATGGAGTCTTTATGCCACCCAGGCTGGAGTGCAGTGGCTTGATCTCGGCTCACTATAACCTCTGCCCCAGAGGTTCAAGCCATCCTCCTGCCTCAGCCTCCCTGAGTAGCTGGGATTATGGGCATGCACCACCACACCTAGCTAATTTTAAATAAATTTTTAGTAGAGACAGGGTTTCACCATGTTGGCCAGGCTGGTCTCGAACTCCTGACCTCAAGTGATCTGCCCACCTCAGCCTCCCAAAGTGCTGGGATTACAGTCATGAGCCCCTGTGCCTGGCCAATGAAACATGTTCTGAAGAGATGTTCAGGTGTTCTCGTTCCTTTAATTCTAGTGTTTCAGTTTTCCTTCAGGCTTTTGTGGACAGGTATCTCTTGGGAGATATTCGGAGTTCAACTTTAGTATAATAACACAGATTAGGCCAGGCACGGTGGCTCACGCCTGTAATCTCAGCACTTTGGGAGGCCGAGGCGGGCGGATCACGAGGTCAGGAGATCAAGACCATCCTGGCTAACATGGTGAAACCCCATCTCTACTAAAAAATACAAAAACATTAGCCGGGCGAGGTGGCGGGCGCCTGTAGTCCCAGCTACGCGGGAGGCTGAGGCAGGAGAATGGCGTGAACCCCGGGGGACGGAGCCTGCAGTGAGCTGAGATCGCGCCACTGCACTCCAGCCTGGATGAAAGAGCGAGACTCCTTCTCAACAAAATAAATAAATAAAAAAATAACACAGATCAGGTGCTCCTGGTGGACAGTGTGACCCAGAGTCAGGGATTTGGTGATGATTTGGGCACCCATATATGTGGGTTTGGTGCCCACTGAGCTGCCCCCGGGCCCTGCACCTATGGAGCCAGCCGCCCAGCCTCTCCTTGTCTCTCTCCAGTTGCACCAGGAGGCCAGAGCTGCCCTGACCCAGGCTTCCTCATCTGTCCAGGCTGCCACAGTGACCGTCATGGGAGCCAGGACTCTGCTGGCTGACCTGGAAGGTACGTGAGTCCAGCTGACCACTAGGCTCTGTGATGACAAATGCCCCTGACAGCCACTCAACTCTCGCCTCAGCCACGGCAGGCTTGCAGAGGACAGGAGTCTGATCTTGTGGGCTTAATTAAGCCAAGCAGAGTTTCCCTCCACCTCTCAGGATCCTGCCCCATCTCATACATCACTCACCTCGGAGTTGCCCACGTGGCTATCCCGTACCCCCCAGGTCATCAGACCACATGCAGAGCCCATGCAGAGCCCCTCCAGACCAAGCGAGAGGAGACTCTGACATCGCTGGCTGTTCAACCAGGCCAAGTCCAAGTCCACTCTGGCCTGGGCTCCCGTTAGTTATCTGGTGCAAATATGGCTGTCCGGGTCCAGTGTTGAGTTGGGGCTATAGGAAGTGGATGGAGTTTCTCTTTAGAAGGAGCTGTGGGTTGATGCCAGTCCAGTGCCCCCATTTTGCAGATGGGTAGGCTGAGGAAAGGAATTGCTATTCATCCCTGGGTCAGAGCTAAGCTGGGAATAGAAGCCGCAAGTATTACGATTCTACAAGTATCCACCTGCATGATGGGCTTCTGTGATATCCAATTTGCTCCAGAGAGAAGCCCCCTCACCCTTTGTTTGTGGCTCCTTATCCAACGGGCTGGATAAGGCAGGAACACACTCTGAACCCCAGATGTCTCTTGGGGTCTGAGGCCAGAAGTCAGGCTTCTGCTGTTGTTCTGTGGCCTCCCTCCCCAACCCTGCCCACTGCCCGGAAGGGATGGAGCTCTAGCTGTGAACCCAGCCCCTCTGGGGCAGAGGATGGGCAGGTCAGCGCTCCTGTGCCCCAGCTTCCTGGTGGCTTGAAGTCCTAGTCACCCATCGTTTGGGGACTTCCTGTCGGAAAGGCGTGGCCGTGTGTGCTTAAGTATCTAGAGTCATATTTAGAAAAAGGTACATTCAATGACTTATAATGATGGAATGTTAGGATCTTAGAACATTAGAATTATAAGAGGTCTTAAGTCCTGGCAGTGGACTCATCCACCCTCAGCTTGCCTATCTCCAACAATGGGGGGCTCACTACCTTATAAAGTTTTACCTTCTCATTGTCGGGTTCTGAGAATGAGAACATTCTTGTATGTAGTGGATGGAAATTTCCTTGCACTGCCCCCATAATCCACAGGAGGTCTAACCTCAAACCTCTAACCCCAGGCTCTTTTCCCCATTCTGATCCCATTTTAGAGACACCCTTTCTTACCACCAGCTTGGCTACGCTCAGTTGGTGTTCAGGACAAAAGGAAAATTCCCGAGGTGAACTGTGGAGCAGTCTTCCCCAGGGTGTGGCCGGGGGTCTCCTAGCCTATGATGTGCTCTGCCAAGAGAGGGTTTGTGTTCAAATAAGTTTAGGAACTGTCTCTTGCTGCAGCATCCTCTTGAGGTCTTACAGAGAACACTTGAGAATATTAAAGGTTCTGAGAAGGCCTGTAATAAAGAAACCTGCTTCACTTTCAACTTAATTGACACTTCCCCCTAACGTTTGTTAACACCGTGGAGAATTAGGGCTCCACAGAATACATGTTGAGAAACATCAATTGTGTGTACAAGGAGCAAAGCAGGTCTAATTTCTGGATGGAACAATTCTATAATATTATGCCCCCAAAGATTAGAAGGCTTCATTGATTTTAAAAATTGGCTTTTACTTTATCCACTGTAATTAGTGCTTCTTTGTTTGTTTTTTTTTTTTGAGCTACAGTCTCGGTCTGTCGCCTAGGCTGGAGCACGATCTCGGCGCACTGCAACCTCTGCCTCCTGGGTTCAAGCGATTCTCCTGCCTCAGCCTCCTGAGTAGCTGGGATTACAGGCGCCCGCCACCACACCTGGCATTTTTTTTTTTTTTTTGTATTTTTAGTAGAGAGAGGGTTTCACCAGGTTGGACAGGCTGGTTTTGAACTCCTGACCTCTGGTGATCTACCTGTCTCCGCCTCCCAAAGTATTAGGATTACAGGCATAAGCCACCGTGCCTGGCCTGTAATCAGTTCTTTTGATGATAAACTTCCTTTAGAATATTTTTTTGAGTTGGGGTCTCACTGTGTCACCTAGGCTGGAGTGCAGTGATACAATCATAGCTCACTGTAGCCTCCAACTCCTGGCCTCAAGTGATCCTTCCACCTCAGTCTTGTGAGTAGCTAGGTCTATAGGTGTGTGCCACCATGCCCAGCTCAGCTTTTGTCTTTTTGTAGAGATGAGGTCTCACTATGTTTCCTAGGCTGGTTTTGAACTCCTGGCCTGATCTCCTGCTTCAGCCTCCAGAGTAGCTGGAATTACAGGAATGAGCCACTGCACCTGACTAAATTTCCCTTAGAATTTTATCTGAAAGGAAAGGAAATAGTCTCTTCGTTTACCAAGAAATAAACTACTTCTTATTGGATAATAAAATCTATGGGAATTCTAACATTTCCTCTGGGTGTGGTGGCTCACACCCATAATCCCAGCACTTTGGGAAGCCAAGGTGGGTGGATCACTTGAAGCCAGGAATTTGAGATCAGCCTGGCCAACATGGTGAAACTCCATCTCTACTAAAAAAAAAAAAAAAAAATCAGCCGTGTATGGTGGTGTGCGCTTGTAATCTCAGCTACTCAGGAGGCTGAGGCAGGAAAATTGCTTAAACCCGTGAGGCGGAGGTTGCAGTGAGCTGAGATCTCTCCACTGCACTCCAGCCTGGGCGACAGAGCGAGACCTTGTCTCAAAAAAAAAAAAAAAAAAAAAAAAAGAATTGTAACATTTCCCTTTTTGTCTTGATTGCTTGAAAGCTCAGTGGTCAATCAAACATTTGGTTTCTGCAATGTCATTATCGAGATTTTCTGGTACTTCTCCCTCTCCTCTGTCCTTCCTCCTCCCTCCAGTTACATCAGACTCTTGGTTTTCCATGGTAAGGATCCATTTGTTGATTTACCCATCACTATACACTGCCTCAAAGCATTGTTTAGACATAGGCGGTACATGAAAATGCTGAGCTGAGCAGACTGAGCCATGGACTGTGCTAGCCCCCACCACTGGCCCCAGCATTGACCACCAGGTAATTCCTTGACTTTAATAGACATCCTAATAGAATGAATACTCATCTCAAAATTCCCCAAGCAGTATGTCTGTGTCTCGCTTGCTGTTGTTTTCTCCTGGATACGCCTGAGAAGGTGATACGCAGGTTGCACGCACCTCAAACCTCCACTCGTTGTCCAAGGGTCTGTGGTCAGCCAGGCAGCTCTGCCAGTGGCTGCCTGGGAGGCACTGGAGGCGTGACCCCAGTTCCCCTGACCCAGCCTCAGCCGGGTTTGCAGGAATGAAGCTGCAGTTTCCCCGGCCCAAGGACCAGGCGGCATTGCAGAGAAAGGCAGACTCCGTCAGCGACAGACTCCTTGCAGACATGAGAAAGAAGACCAAGCAGATGGAGAGGATGCTGGGAAATGCGGCCTCTCTTTCCTCCAGTGCCAAGAAGAAGGGCAGAGAAGCAGAGGTGTTGGCCAAGGATAGTGCCAAGGTCAGGGCAGTGGCTGTGACAACAGTGGCCTCCTGCCTCCCGGGGGGACCTCCCTTCTGTGGGCCCCTTCTCGACATCCATGCTGACTACTCCGCACTCACTCACTGCTCAGTGGGCCCAGGCATTTAGCTCAGGGACTTCACAGGGGTGAGCCTGCGGGTTCCTCACGAAATAGGTGTCATTGCTGTCCCCATTGTACAGGTGAGAACGCTGAGGTGCGGCCAGGCTCATGAACTTAACCAGGACTTACACCTGGGTCTGCTGGCTTTCCTGCCTAAACTTCTAGGTTTCTCTTTTCTTTTTTGTTATTTTGAAGTTTGCATTTATTTATTTTACCTGCCTTTTTGTTTTTAATTTTTTTCTTAATTTTTTGAGACAGATTCTTTTTTGGTTTTTTTTTTGAGACGGAGTCTCGCTCTGTCCCCCAGGCTGGAGTGCAGTGGCGCGATCTCGGCTCACTGCAAGCTCCGCCTCCCGGGTTCACGCCATTCTCCTGCCTCAGCCTCCCCAGTAGCTGGGACTACAGGCGCCCACCACCACGCCCGGCTAAGTTTTTGTATTTTTAGTAGAGACGGGGTTTCACCGTGTTAGCCAGGTTGGTCTTGATCTCCTGACCTCGTGATCCGCCCGCCTCGGCCTCCCAAAGTGCTGGGATTACAGGCTTGAGCCACTGCGCCCGGCCTGAGACAGATTCTTACTCTGTGGCCCAGGCTGGAGTGCAGTGGCGCAGTCTCAGCCCACTGCAATCTCCTCCTCCTGGGTTCAAGTGATTCTCCTGCCTCAGATTCCAGAGTGGCTGGGATTATAGGCTTGTTCCACCATACCTGGCTAATTTTTGTACTTTTAGTAGAGCGGGGTTTCACCATGTTGTCCAGGCTGGTCTCGAACTTCTGATCTCAGATGATCCACCTGCCTTGGCCTCCCAAAGTGCTGGGATTACAGGCGTCAGCCACTGCACTCGGCTTAAGTTTTTGTTTGTTTGTTTTTAGAGACAGGGTCTCTGTCACCCAGGCTGGCGTACACAGCTCACTGCAGCCTCAAGGGCTTAAGTGATTTTCCTGCCTCAGCCTCCTGAGTAACTGGGACTACAGGTGTGTGCCACTGTGCCTGGCTAACTTTTTTTTTTTTTTTTTTTTTTTAGAGATGAGGAGTCTCGGCCAGGTGTGGTGGCTAACTCCTGTAATCCCAGCACTTTGGGAGGCCCAGGCAGGCAGATCACTTGAGGTCAGGAGTTCAACACCAGCCTGGCCAACATGGTGAAACCCTGTCTCTACTAAAAATACAAAAAAATTAGCCAGACGTGGTGGCACACACCTGTAGTCCCAACTACTCCAGAGGCTGAGACACAAGAATTGCTTGAACCTGGGAGGTGGAGGTTGCAGTGAGCCAGACTGCACCACTGCACTCCAGCCTGAGCAACAGAGTGAGAGTCTGCCTCAAAAAAAAAAACAAAAAAAAAACTGTGGTCTCACTATGTTGCCCAGGCTGGTCTTGAACCTCTGGCCTCAAGCAAGCCTCCTGCCTCAGCCTCCCAACGTGTTGGGACCATAGGCATGAGCCACCACACCCAGCCCTGGCTGATTTTAACTGGGCGTTTTTAAAATTGGTGCCAATTTCTAATCAGTGCATATCTCCCCACCTCTGTTGCTGGTTCTGTTGCTCACACACCAAGGAAACTGTCTTTATGGTGCCTGGGAAAAGTGCTGGATTTGCAGTAGCGGTCCCTGGGCTTGATCTCTTGTCATGCCCCTCGGGCTTCGGCCAGCCCCTCCTCCCCTCTGTGCCTCTGTTTCCTCATCTGTAAAATACTTAGAATTGCTCCTCCTGAAATGGGTGGTATCCAGCAGTCTACACTCTGCCCAGCAGTTAGCCTGCATTCAGTACGTATTTGTTGCATGCATGCGTGAATGAATGATCTGCCTGGTACAGACGACTGCTTGGGATTATTGCCATAAGAGCTATTTACCTCCAAAAGGACTTACTGCACTCACTTCTTCTCCCTGCCACTGCCACCCATCCCACAGCTTGCCAAGGCCTTGCTGAGGGAGGGGAAACAGGCGCAGCGCCGTGCCAGCCGGCTCACTAGCCAGACACAAGCCACGCTCCAACAGGCGTCCTGGCAGTTGCTGGCGTCTGAAGCACGCAGACAGGAGCTGGAGGAAGCTGAGCGGGTACGTGTGCCAGGGCCCCCACCCTATCACCTTCTGCCCCTGGCAGCCCGGGTGGGGGTGCCATTCAAGCTGTTTCTGCCTCCTGCCCCTGGAAGGTGGGTGCTGGGCTGAGCGAGATGGAGCAGCAGATCCGGGAATCACGCATCTCACTGGAGAAGGACATCGAGGCCTTGTCAGAGCTGCTTGCCAGGCTGGGTAAGGAGGCCCCAAGACTGGGCCCTGAACCCCTGGGTCCCTGGGGCACCTCTAGGATCTTCCCGTGAGCTCCAGTCCTGGGGAAGATTTCCTCCTTGTCCTCATCGCCATGCTTCCCGCATCCCCATCTTTGTGGTCAATCACAAGCATTTATAACCACGCCCAGGCCCCTGTGCCATGTGAGACAGGGTTGGCATCTAGAAGTGAGTTCACTTTGAGTAACTCTTTGTGCCTCCAGGGCCCTCTATTCTTGGGGGCAGGGCAGGGGGCACACAGAAAACTCACCATTGGCAAGAACACCCACAGGCACCGGGTGAGCAGGTCAGCCCTGAGGAGCTGAGGGTTCAGGAGAAGAAGAAAGACTGTCATGGCTGAAAGTGTGGCATCAGGTGCTCGTCTGGGATCAGACCAAGATTCAAGTCTGGCCCTGTCCTTTCTTTGGCCATTAGACCTTGGGCAAGTCACTCCACCTCTCTGAGCCTCAGATCCCCCATCTGGAAAATGGGAGTAACAGTGGGGTGGTTTAGAAAGCATTTACCACGGTGCGTGGTGTATGTTGAGAGTGAGTAAATAGCGGCTCGTAGGAAGGAGGTCAGATTCAAGATGGGCCTTAGCAAGGAGGCATTTTGGATGAAGGGAACAGTACCTCCCAAGGCACGAAGGTCCTAGAGGCCCAGTGTTGTGGGGAGGCTCAGGACACAGCAGACAGGGCAGTTGGGTTGAAAAGAACAGCATGTATTTTTTCAAATTGTAAAAGACACATAATATTTTCCATCTTAACCATTTTGAAGCGTACAGTTCAGCAGCATTAAGTATATTCATTGTTGTGTGGTCACCACCACTACCCATCTCTAGAACACTTTCATCATCTTCAACTGAAGCTCTGTCCTACTGAAACACTAACCCCCCATTTCCCTCCCCCAGCCCCTGGCAGCCATCATTCTACTTTCTGTCTCTATGAATTTGACTACTCCGGGCCAGGCACGGTGGCTCATGCCTGTAATCCCAGCACTTTGAGAGGCTGACGCGGGCAGATCATTTGAGGTCAGGAGTTTGAGACCAGACTGACCAACATGGTGAAACCCTGCCTCTTCTAAAGATATAAAAAAAGGCTGGGCGCGGTGGCTCACGCCTGTAATCCCAGCACTTTGGGAGGCCAAGGTGGGTGGATCACGAGGTCAGGAGATTGAGACCATCCTGGCTAACACGGTGAAACCCCGTCTGTACTAAAAAAAAAAATACAAAAAATTAGCTGGGCTTGGTGGCGGGCGCCTGTAGTCCCAGCTACTCAGGAGGCTGAGGCAGGAGAATGGCGTGAACCCGGCAGGCAGAGCTTGCAGTGAGCCCAGATCGCGCCACTTCACTCCAGCCTGGGCAACAGAGCGAGACTCTGTCTCTAAAAAAAAAAAAAAGATATGAAAAAAATTAGCCGGGCATGATGGCACATGCCTGTAATCTCAGCTACACAGGAGGCTGAGGCAGGAGAATCGCTTGAACCTGGGAGACGGAGGTTGCAGTGAGCCAGGATCGCACCACTGCACTCCAGCCTGGGAGAGAGTGAGACTCTGTCTCGAAAAAAGAATTTGCTCAGAATCATAGGTTGGGGCCGGGCGCGGTGGCTCACGCCTGTAATCCCAGCACTTTGGGAGGCCGAGGCGGGTGGATCACGAGATCAGGAGATCGAGACCATCCTGGCAAACATGGTGAAACCCCGTCTCTACTAAAAATACAAAAAATTAGCCGGGCATGGTGGCGGGTGCCTCTAGTCCCAGCTACTCGGCAGGCTGAGGCAGGACAATGGCGTGAACCAGGGAGGTGGAGCTTGCAGTGAGCCAAGATCCCACCACTGCACTCCAGCCTGGGCGACAGAG
This sequence comes from Nomascus leucogenys, assembly GCF_006542625.1. Taxonomy (NCBI): domain Eukaryota; kingdom Metazoa; phylum Chordata; class Mammalia; order Primates; family Hylobatidae; genus Nomascus; species Nomascus leucogenys. The sequence goes on from NC_044388.1 coordinate 107,207,962, forward strand.
TGAGACTCCGTCTCAAAAAAAAAAAAAGAATCACAGGTGGGAATTGGACAATGAGAACACTCAGACACAGGGTGGGGAACATCAGACACCGAAGCCTGTCATGGGGTAGGGGGTGGGGGGAGGATAGCATTAGGAGAAATACCTAATGTAAATGACCAGTTAATGGATGCAGCACACCAACATGGCACATGTATACATATGTAACAAACCTGCACGTGCACATGTGCCCTAGAACTTCAAGTTTAAGTAAAAAAAAGAATTTGACTACTCTGGGGACCTCATATAACTGGAATCATACAGTATTTGTACTTTTAAAATTTTTTTAGAGACAGGATCTTGCTCTGTTGCCCAGGCTGGAGTGCAGTGGTGCAATCGTGGCTCACTGCAGCCTCAAACTCCTGGGCTCAAGAGATTCTTCCACTTCAGCCTTCCAAGTAGTTGGGACCACAGGCACGCACCACCACACCCAGCTAATTTTTTTTTTTTAATTGAGACAAAAAAATGTGTACCCTATGTTGCCCAGGCTGGTCTCAAATTCCTGGGCTCAAGTGATCCTCCTGCCTTGGCCTCCCAAAGTGCTGGGATCACAAGCGTGAGCCACCGTGCCCAGCCTTATTTGTCCTCTTTTGACTGACTTATTTCACTTAGCAGAAAGTCATCAAGATTCACCCATGTGGCAGCATGCATTTTCAATTTTCATTCGTAGTAATAGGAGAGAGAATTGCCACACTCTGCACATTGTCTGGACACCAGGCCCACACTAAGCTATTCACACACGTGATCTTACAGAATTATCATACTCACTCTTCGATGCAAGGACAGTTATTCTTTTGCCATTTTGCAGATGAGGAAACTGAGGCATGGGGAGTTTATTTTTATTTTTTATTTATTTTTGTTTTTTTGTAGAGACAGCGTCTCGTTATGTTAACCAAGCTGGTGTTGAACTCCTGGCCTCAAGGGATGCTCCCACCTCATGTTCCCAAAGTGCTGGGATTACGGGAGAGAGCCACCATACCCAGCTTAGCACAGAGTTTAGATAATGTGCCCAGGGTCCCACAGCCAGTCGGTGGGGAAGCTGTGGCTCACCTGCGGGTCCAAATGACTCAGAGTGCGTGCAGTTAACCACTAGTCGACACCTAAGGCCCTGTCATAGAGCAGACATTCTCTTCAGCCATTCCTGTGTTGTCATTGTCATTCATTCACTTGTCACACTCTGTGTTGGCCTTGTGCTTGGCCTGGGATGCAGAATGAACAGCGCACGCCTGGCCCCTGCTCCAGGAGCCCTTGGCAGCCTGGACAGGTAGAGTGGGGGCTGTAATCCATTTCTGAATCTCTTCGAAGACCAGGCTGTTTGGATTTTGCTGTGGGCTGTGGGGCCTCTTGAGGTCCTCCCAGGTGAGCAGGGCCTCGGCTCCCCTCTGCCTTCTCTTGCACCCTGGCTCAGTGCTTGCAGCTGCTTGCCCAGGAAATCCAGGGCCTCGGGGATCCCTGGGGCCCAGTGGAATCCTGTGGGGTTAGAAGCAGCCACTTGGGGCTGGGTGCGGTGGCTCATGCCTGCAATCCCAGCACTTTGGGAGGCCAAGGCGGGCCGATCACTGGAGGTTAGGAGGTTGAGACCAGCCTGACCAACATGGTGAAGCCCTGTCTCTACTAAAAATACAAAAATTAGGCCAGGTGCAGTGGCTCACACCTGGGAGGCTGAGGCGGGTGGATCACCTGAGGTCAGGAGTTTGAGACCAGCCTGGCCAACATGGTGAAACCCTATCTCTACTAAAAATACAAAAGATTAGCCGAACATGGTGGCAGGCGCCTGTAATCCCAGATTCTCAGGAGGCTGAGGCAGGAGAATCGCTTGAACCTGAGGCCACAGTAAGCCAAGATTGTACCACTGCACTCCAGCCTGGACAACAGAATGAGACTCCGTCTCAATAAATAAATAAATGCATGCATACATACATACATACATACAAAAATTAGCTGGGCGTGGTGGTGTGGGCCTGTAATCCCAGCTACTCGGGAGGCTGAGGCAGGAGAATCACTTGAACCCAGGAGGTGGAGGTTGCAGTGAGCTGACATCATGCCACTGCATTCCAGCCTGGGTGACAGAGTGAGACTCCATCTCAAAAAAAAAAAAAGCCACTTGGGACTTACCTCCCCATTGCCATCACTCTCCCATCTGGCTGAGCTCCATCTTTCTGTTAAATGTTACACTTAGTGACAAGGTGACAAGGGCCAGATGGGAGAGAGGCAGCCTGCAGATTCTATTCCGTCACCATTGCCAGCAGTTCTAATGTGAGCACCTGGCCCAAGGGTTAGGGTTGGGGTTAGGGTTAGGGTCAGGGTTAGGGTTAGGGTCGATGCTTGGGGAGACACAGAGAAGTCCTTAACCCCAGGAAGTAGTGTGAAGACATGCAGGGGCCAGAACCAGGACCCCGCTGCCTGCCTTCCAGGCCTGCAGTCTCTGATCCACCTGCCTCCCTGCCTCACTCTGAAGCCAGAGACCCTGTGGTTTACCCCAGTGACTGCCCACATCCAGGCCCACAGGCACCACCTGTAAATGTGTGCTGTCAGTGTATTGAGCCAGCGTGTTTGAGCCGGCAAAAATCACAGGGGCCTCTCTCCCACATTGTTTTGTAAATGAGTAAACTAAGACTCAGGACTCACCCGAGGCCTTTTTTTAACAATAATAGTAAAACCAACAAAAATGACATTTGTCAAGTGCCACCCAGGGGGATGTTCTAGAATCTGCCATGGGCCCGTTGGGATGCTATGAGTCCTCACTCACCTCCCCATCTTTCCCTGGTGGATGGTGGGCCATTGGAATCCTGGGAGGCCTGAGCTGGGGAGAGGCTCAGGGGCTGGGGGGTCCCCTGGGGCCTGCAGGGTTGCTGGCTCACAGTGAGGCTGTTTGTGCCCCACCACAGGGTCGCTGGACACCCATCAAGCCTCAGCCCAGGCCCTGAACGAGACTCAGTGGGCACTAGAACGCCTGAGGCTGCAGCTGGGCTCCCCGGGGGCCTTGCAGAGGAAACTCAGGCTGCTGGAGCAGGAATCTGAGCAGCAGGAGCTGCAGATCCAGGGCTTCGAGAGCGACCTTGCTGAGATCCGCGCCGACAAACAGAACCTGGAGGCCATTCTGCACAGCCTGCCCGAGAACTGTGCCAGCTGGCAGTGAGGGCTGCCCAGATCCCCGGCACACACTCCCCCACCTGCTGTTTACATGACCCAGGGTGTGCACACCACCCCACAGGTGTGCCCACACAGGTGTACCCCGGAGCCGGCTGCTGTGAACTCGCCCCTGCGTGAATAGTCACACTCCCTGCCGATTCTGCCTGTGGCTTCTTCCCTGCCAGCAGGACTGAGTGTGCGGACCCAGTTCACCCGGGCATCAGTGCACACTCTCACCCCTGCACATGCATAAACAGGCACACCCCAGTGTCAATAACATACACACGTGAGGGCGCATGTCTGTGTGTATGACCCACATGTGTTAAAGTCTAATCCATCCAGTCCACAGCTTACGGTCCACACACATTACAGTCCACAGCTGTTGTGAGAGCCACCTGTGTGCTGGGCACCCTCTGGATGTTGGGCAAGTTGTTACATGAGATGCCCTGGGGTGCTACATCCACTCACTCCAGACAGCAGGGAGGTCTCAGCAGATCTGCAGAGATCAAGGGGGTCAGCAACAGCCAAAGCTCCTAGTTCCAGAGCTGGCTGCCCTCTGTTTCACGGCAGCTCTCTGACCTATGTTGCTGCATGCACGCCCTACAGCTTGACACAGCCTGGGGCCAAGAAATGCAAGATCCTGGGAGGGTTCTCAGCAGCAGAATCTGAGGCCCAGAGACCCTGAGGCCATGGCCAGTCCTGCTAGTTTGGCTAGAGCAAGGCCCACTCCTGGTGGGGGTGTCATTGCCTTCACCGGATGCTTCCCTCTCAGGGTCCTGGGACTGCACCAGACACCCTGAGGGAATGGCCCGCCCTGGCCTGTACCCACTTCAGCCTGTGATCTATCCAAAGAGCCAGGCCCAAAAGTGCCTAGGTCAGGGGGCTCAGGCTACCAGGAGCACGCCTTTGTGCCCCCCAGCAACCCAGTTGACCTTTAATTGACGCTTTCCAAACCAGCCCTGCAGCACCACTTGCCATGCAGGAGGCCACAAGGGTGTGCAAGCCTGGCTGCCATTCCAGTCTGTCCTATCCGGGAATCGCCCTGTGGCCAGGCCTGCATGCCGGCCTCTGCCCAGGACTCCTCAGCATTTCCTCTTGGCATCCGTCCCCTTTCCCAGACCCTCTTCCAGCAGATGGCAAGGCCTCAGCATTGGGAAGACAGGCACCTCTGCAGGCCCAGCCCCCTCCCATGCTCCCCTGACGGGCAGGGGTAGGGCAGCAGCACAGACCAATTCCGTTGAATGTGGAAATAAAGGACCCTTTTACTGGGCAGGGTGGTGTGCCTCTCACCCTCCCCAGCTGGGGGGCAGCCAGGGCCCTGGCTGTGGGTATGCACATGACATACCTAGTAGGTGGCCAGCGTGTGGACCGGACGTTGGTAGGAGGGTTGCAAAAGCCGAGCTCGTGGCTGGGCCAGTACCTCCCATTAGAGGGCTTTGCTGGGGTCGTGTGATCACAGGTACCTACCCTCTCCTCTCAGGCACTTACCACGCAAAGCCTAGGAGCTGGGGAGTTGGAGGGATGGGGTGCAGAGAGGCCTTCAGCTGACCTCTGGTTCAGGCTGGAGACAAACTCACAGCCAAGTGTCCGAGGATGGTGAGCAGGGAGGGGCGCCATCCAGGAGGGGGAGGGTGTGGGTTGGGCCTTGAAGGGTGGGGAGGCAGAGGAGGAAGCATTCCAGGCAAGAGGGTGGACAACAGTCCGGGGCCCGCAGGGTTGGGGCTCTGCCAGCTTGCATCACTCCAGGAACCCAGGTTGAATGGGGTGGGATGTTGGAGCTGCTCAGTCAGGGCTCTTGGCCGCAAGCCCCAAACCCCTCCTGAGGTGGTTTCAGCAGAAAAGTGGTGTTGGGAGGGTCACTTGGAACCCTGGGGTAAAAAAGGCTGCCAGGTGTTGGAGATAGCCTAGGGAGGGGAGCCTGAGGCTTCCGGGATAGGTTGGCTTCCCTCTTCCCCCCTCCCGCCTCTCTTCTTGGTCTCTGTCTCTGCTCTCCTCTCCTGTATCTGCTTCATTCTTTTCTCTTTTTTTTTTGTTTTTTTGAGACGGAATCTCGCTCTGTCGCCGAGGCTGGAGTACAATGGCGTGATCTCGGCCCACTGTATGCTCCACCTCCCAGGTTTAAGCAATTCTCCTGCCTCAGCCTCCCAAGTAGCTGGGACTACAGGTGCTTGCCACCATGCCCAGCTAATTTTTGTGTTTTTAGTAGAGACGGTTTCACCATGTTGGTCAGGCTGGTCTCAAACTCCTGACCTCAGATGATACACCTGCATTGGCCTCTCAAAGTTCTGGAATTTCAGGCATGAGCCACTGCGCCCAGCCCGTTCTTTTCTCTTTGCAGAGTGGCTTTGTTTGTCTTATGCCTGATAGGAGAGGACACCCACCCCTACCGCCATCCCTCATAATGGCCCCAGGTGTACATGTCATCAGGTCTAGTGCTTGCAAGAGACAAGCTGGTGACTGTGTCCTGATTCCAGCTTCTCAGCTTAGGTGAAGTCCCCACAACCCCTGTTCAGGATAATGAGGATCTCTGGATCCAAGGCCACATAATGGATGACCGGTGCCACCCCCCAACCTAATGGGAGACGGTGTTCAGAGAAGAGGTGTGCTCCTCCACAGAAAACTGTAAAATCAAGGCTACAGTGGGGGATTGACATGATTAAGCGGAGCTAGGAGTGACTTGGTCCCTAGATGTCTGGGCAGAGGTGGAGAGGCCGAAGATGGGGGAGCTGCTGCTGCACAGTGAGTTTGGTGATTGGCATCTGGTGTAAGTGATGTTGAGAAGATAGGGTTCTTCCAAGACCTCTGGGATAGGGTCTGATGTCCCCCTCCCGCCTCCCTCCAGTTTCTCAGCCGGCGGCACACAGTCGTCCTGGTGCTTGCTCTTGGCATTCAGCCTTTATCCACTCAAGCCGTGGGATCCAGCAAAGCTCAGTCCCAGCATCCCCTGACGGGTGGAGAACTCGGGCCTGACATGTTGTGACTCACGCAGTCTGATCATGCCTAGTGCATGTGCTGATCTATTCTCTGGCCCCAGAGGTGGGGCCACTGCCGGGCGGAATGCGGCAGCTGTTGAACATCTGGCTAGCAATGCAGTCCAGCAGCTGAGTAGAAGGTGGGGTGGCCCCTGCCCTGTAGGATGGCTGACTGGGGCCAACCAGCCCAACCGGCTGGGGCAATAGGCTGTTGGAGCCTGGAGTGGGAAGTGCATTATGAGGGCTCTGTCCTAAGTCAGCTCCCATCCACCAAGGGTGGTAATGCTAAGCTTTTACTGTCTGCTTAAACCATCCAGCAAGTCATCAAAGTTACAAAAGCCCCTGCTTAGTGCATTCTGGGTTACTTCATTGTGAACATCAGGGGACTGAAGCCCAGCCAGGTCAAGTGCCTCGCCCAAGGTCATGCAGCTTGGCCAAATCCAAACCCTTGGGTGAGTGGACAGAGGAGCGTCAGCTAGGAGAGGTAGGCGCTGGTCTTACTGGGGAGGAGGGGCCTGCCCCCTGGACTGCTGCCCTGACCTCAGCCCCATCCCATTCTGCCTAGCTCCTTGCTGGGCACTTCCCTCCCCAGGGACAGCCACAGAAAAAGAGATGATCTCGGCTAGGCGTGGTGGCTCACGCCTGTAATCCCAGCACTTTGGGAGGCCGAGGCAGGTGGATCACCTTAGGTCAGGAGTTCGAGACAAGCCTGGCCAACATGGTGAAACCCCGTGTCTACTAAAAATACAAACATTAGCTGGGCCTGTGCCATCATTAGCTGGGCGTGTGCCAACATTAGCTTTGCTGGGTGGTGTGTGCCTGTCAAGTCCCAGCTACTTGGGAGGCTGAGGCAGGAGAATCACTTGAACCTGGAGGCGAAGGTTGCAGTGGGCCGAGATCAAGCCGCTGCACTCCAGCTCTGGGCAACAGAGCAAGCCTCTGCCTCGAAAAAAATAAATAAATAAGAAAGATGATCTCAGGGTCCCAACCCTAGGAGTCAGATGACGGCGGGGCCATTCCTAGCGCTGTTTGCCCCGGACAGCGCCTGTCTATGCCTGTGGCCCAGCATCATTACGAAGAGTGCTCCCTTGACTCTGGCTGTCCTGATTTGGACACTAGACTTCATGGTCACCCTGGCGACAGGTACCCTATCCTGCACCCTGAGCTCCGCTCTTCCTGGAGTCATGGGCTTGTCTCTCCTTCTGGTGGCCTTGCGCCCCAGCTCCAGCTTCCTGACTTTTCTCTTCTGGAAATGGGAATGCCAAGTCCTATCTCATGGAGTTTTGAGAATGAAATGACAGGTGTACGGTGCAAAGTGCCTGTGAGTGCCCAAGAAATCGCTTTTATTAACAAGACACGAATTCATTCCAGTTGATTTGACGGGCCACTGTTGTCACAGCAGCCGCACTGCCCCAAAGGCAGCAGTCATGTTTGAGCGCCGACTCCCCGACGACGGCACTTGGTCCTCACAACCACCCCATGGAGTTCATGCTAAGATCCGCGCATTTCATTTCTGTGGCAGGGACTTGCTGAGGTCCGGGGAGGGGCAGAGAGGAGGGGTGAGGCCGCCCCGCGCTTTGCACTTTCCGCGTCCTCCAGCAGAGGGGTCGGCCGCCGGGCTCAGCGTCCCGCATAATAGCCGCTTTGAAGCCCGCGGAGCGGGAGGCGGGAGGGGAGGGGAGAGGCGGGAGGGGAGAGGAGGGGAGAGGCGCGAGGGAGGGAGGGGCCGGCAGCGGAGGGAGGGGTGTGTCGGCCGCCCGCGCCGTCCCTCCGCCCCTCGGTCCCGCGGCCACACGCAGCCAGCCGGAGCTCGGACCAGGCGCCTGTGCCTCCTCTTCGTCCCTCGCCGCGTCCGCGAAGCCTGGAGCCGGCGGGACCCCCGCGCTCGCTATGTCGGGCGCGCTTAGCAACAGGTTTCAAGGTAGGCGCCGCCGTCCCCGGGCCGCCACCTGTGCGCGCGTGGCGGACCGCGGGGTCCACCGCGCGCGGGAAGCGGGCGGGGACGGGGGCGCGTGGCCCGGAGAGGACCCCGCTTCCCAGGCCGCCTCTTTGTCTCCTCCAGGAGGGAAGGCGTTCGGCTTGCTCAAAGCTCGGCAGGAGAGGAGGCTGGCCGAGATCAACCGGGTAAGCCCCACGTCCAGGGCAGCACGCGAGTCCCGAGTCGCGCGCTGCGCGGGTGCCACCTCCGTCCGCGAGGCCGTGCCCGCCTCCAGATCTACCCTCTTCCTTCACTTCCCCCGGGCTTCCCTCAGGTGCCTCCCTCCGCCCCCAGCCCCGTCGCCTCCAGGTAGGTCCGCCTCCGCCTCCCGCCTCCGTCCCGGTGTCTCGGGTTGCAAGTTGTTATTCTTGCAACAGGGGACTGGGGAGGTGGGGCCGGGTCAGGAGCTCGGATGCCAGCCGGCTCGTGGCTCCCCGCAAGCCCGCTTGGGAACAGCCCAAGGATTTGGCGCGAGAAGGGCCCCAGGCCAGTGATCTCTCCAGCTCAGAACACAGGCTCCGGGTCATTTGCTGGTCTGTCGCCCAGGCTGGAGTGCAGTGGCCCAATCTCAGCTCATGGCAGCCTCCACCTTTGGGATTCAAACGGTCCTCCCTCCTCATCCTCCCGAGTAGCTGGGACTACAGGCCTGTGCCCCTACGCCTGGCCTTAGCTATTGTTGTTATAAGGGATTCAAAAGTACAAATAGAAGACTGATGGGCTTCCCTGTTGTCTCCCGCCTCCCGGCTCCTTCAAACACACCACTCCTCTTCACTCCAACTTTCAGGAAAGGTTGCCTTAAGGGACTCCATGCTTTTCTTGCTGGTCCTGGTGGATTTCTTGAAAGAAATCCTTCCTGTTGTTGCCAGGCATCCAGTGAGAGCTCCATAAATTTGCGTAGATTCTAGAAGATAAGGAACGATATCAGGACCTGTCTGGGTTGGCCAAAGCTCAAAGGCAGCACAGCCAGTGGCTTTAAAGTTCGGCAAGACCTGGGCTCAGATCCGGCCTCCACCGTGTGCCAACTCTGTGGTCCTCAGCAAAGGGCCTCTCATCTCCAAGCAGGGCATTGTGCAGGCTCAGAGAGGGAAGGCACGTCGCCTGCATGCCCCAGCACCCAGCATTCAGGAAGCACTCACAGAACTAGCATTATTTCCTGAGGTGGATGTCTCCCAGTTTCCTTCTTAACTGGTGGCAGAGGCACGCCCGCTGAAACAAGGCTTGGCATTCCCCTTGCGGGCTCCTCTGGTCCCCTGGACACCCAGGGTCTAAGCCCAGCCGAGAATCTGGAAGTGGGCCACTGGTGAGGTCCCCAGAGCCCGCGAAGGCTGTGGTAGGCGGGTCCAAGCCTGGGGGCCGGTTGTGGTATTGCCTCTTGCCAGCAGTGTGCAGCCTCGATTCCCCCTTGGTTTTCTTGGACTGCTTGGATGTAGGCACCCTGTCTGTTTTCCGTCCACTGGCTACAAGACTCCCATTCGGTCCCCAGCTACAGGGCTTTGGGGACCTCAGGGTTCCCCCTCCAGGTAAGCTCCGGCCTCCTCACCGCCACCCTCACCCTGCTTCCCGGGGGCATCTTGAGCACAGCTGGAAGGTTGCCTGGACATCTGGCTGGGGTGCTCAGGGGTCTTGGATCCCTGCTGGGCTCCTTCCCAGTTCAGCCTGGGGCTTGGCTGCTCTAGCCGTCTGGACAGAAGCCTGGGACCCCGACCTCATATAGCTCCCTGGGTCACTTGGCCAGGCGGGTTCTGAGCTGGGTGGATCCACCCACAGCCAGCGGGACCCTGAGCCACAGGCAGCTGGAGATGGGGGTGAGGTGACTGTGGTTGGACAAGCCAGAAGAGCTGAGAGGGCAGGGCCAACCTCGCCCTTGGGGAGGTGGGTAGAGGGTAGGGGGCGGCTCCAGGGTTGTTTTGGGAAGCTGACTAGCTTGACTTAGAAAGAGGAGGGACTTACAGCTATCAGGGGCTGATCTGGGCAGCACTGGGACTAGGGAAAGTGAGCAGGAAGGAGCTGTGGTCTAACCACCTCAGGACAGCGCCCAGAGAGGGCAAGCAGCTGACCCAAGGCCACACAGAAGCCAGCGACAGAGCTTGCAGCCCAGCATCCTTCCCCTGCCAAGATGCTGTACTGAGACCCACCGCTGTAGGGCTGCTGAGGCCCAGGATCTGGGGCCCTGTAGGAAGGAGGCACCAGGATCACACGGGAAGCTTGAGCTGCTTCACCACAGTGAAGCAAGGTGGCCCCACCAGTTTAGTCATGAGGTACCCGCAAGCACTGATCTGTGACTCTGGGCAAGCCACTCACCTCTCTGAGCCTCCTTCTCCAAAAAGATAATGGTTGAGGCCGGACGTGGTGGCTCACGCCTGTAATCCCAGCACTTTGGGAGGCCGAGGTGGGTGGATCATGAGCTCAGGAGTTCAAGACCAGCCTGGGCAAGATGGTGAAACCCCATCTCTACTGAAAGTACAAAAATTACAGCGCGCCTGTAATCCCAACTACTCAGGAGGCTGAGGCAGGAGAATTGCTTGAACCTGGGGGGCGGAGGTTGCAGTGAGCCGAGATCGCGCCACTGCACTCCAGCCTGGGTGACAGAGTGAGACTCCATCTCAAAAAAAAAAAAAAAAAAAAAAAAAGATAATGGTTGTGATTTTTTCAGTGAGGCAATCTATGTAAAGCACCCAGGAGAGCTGGCTGCGGTCCTGATAGTTATCAGGACAGTTTCTTTGTTCATGGCCTCAAGGTGCAGGGAGTGGAAGATACTCCGCCCTGGCTCATGCTGGTTGCTCAGCCCAGCAGAACCTTGTCTTCCCCAGCCTGAAATGGGAGCAGGGATCTCTGCTCCCTCTGGAGTCCCTGCAACAATTAACCGATGGAAGTGGATGGAAGCTCTTTGCAGACTGTGGGGGAGTCGCTCCGTGTGAGAGTCTGAATTGGTTCACCCATGGCCATGGGGGCAGTGGAGAGACCCTGAGCTAGGTGGATTTTAGGCGGAATTGTGCTGGCAGCCCGGACTGCCTTCCTTTGGGGTGCAGCTTCACTGCCCCACTGGAGTGTGGATTCTGGGGGCCTGGGCTAAGCCCAGGATTCACTGCCGGAGTCGCTGCTTCTGTGCCAGGCAGCTTGGGCACTGCCATGGCTGCTGCCTGGGGCATAGACCAGCTTGGCTGGCAGATCTAGGGGCTTCTCTGGGCCAATACCTAGTTCCCTTTGGGGCCTTTCTCCTCCCTTCGTGTAGGCCAGCTTCCAGAGGGGCAGGGTAGCTCAGCCTTAGCTTTTTTTTTTTAGACAGAGACTCACTCTGTCACCCAGGCTGGAGTGCAGTGGCATGATCTCAGTTCACTGCAACCTCCGCCTCTCGGGTTCAAGCGATTCTTTCGCCTCAGCCTCCCGAGTAACTGGGACTACAGGTGCTTGCCACCACACCCAGCTAATTTTTGTATTTTTAGTAGAGACAGGGTTTCACCATGTTGGTCAGGCTGGTCTCGAACTCCTGACCTCGGGTGATCTGCCTGCCTCAGCCTTCCAAAGTGCTAGGATTACAGGCATGAGCCACCCCACCCCTCCCAAATTTAGCTTTTTGTTGTTGCTGTTGTTAACAGAGGCAGGGTCTCACTCTGTTGCCCAGGCTGGGGTGCAGTGGCCCAATCTCGGCTCATTTCAGCCTCTACCTCCCCAGCTCAAGCAATCTTCCCATCTCATCCTCTCAAGTAGCTGGGACTACAGGCATGTGCCCCCCATACCCTGCCTTAGCTATTGTTATTATAAGGGATTCAAGAATAAAAATAGGAGACTCTAATGGGCCTAGAGTTCCTGGTAGAGGAAGGGAGGTGGGGGAGCCGTATGAAAATGCACCTCTTTTTGGTTTCACTTTAGTTTTTGCTGTTGTTTTCTGAACACTTGGTATGTGCCTGTCCTGTGCCAGGTGCACTGCAGGCATTATCTTGCGAATGCTCACTCTAACCCAGAGAGTGTTGTTCCCATTTTTGAGAAAACGAGACTCATAGAGGCTGGCTAAACTGTCTGGGTTTAAACAGCCTCGACTTGAACCCGGCCTATTTTCTCAATCGCTCAGCTTGGCTGGGCCTCCTGCTGGGTGCCTGCCCCCAGCTCCATGCGCTGTGTGTTTGTGTGTGCACGCACGTGTGTACATAGCAGCACTACTGGAGTGGGCAGAACTGGCCAGCACCTCCTACTCCCCCTACATAGCTGGCATTCCCCGAGCCCTGATGGCATGGTTGGTGACCCCAGGCCAGCCAGGCATGGCCTTATATGGCAACGGGAGAGATTTTCTCCAGCTTCCCACAGGGACAGAGAGAAGCAGTGGGGCTGGGGGGGGGCTGCCCCTCAGGGTGGCTGTGCCCTGGGACTTAGCAGGAGGCGCTCAGGGGACAGCAAGGGCTGCCACATGAGCTGGCTAGCAGGCGAGGTGTTTTTTTGTTGTTTTTTTTGTTTGTTTTTTGTTTTTTGTTTTTGAGACGGAGTCTCACTCTCTCACCCAGGGCGGAGTGCAGTGGCGTGATCTCAGCTCCCTGCAACCTCCACCTCCCGAGTTTAAGCGATTCTCCTGCCTCAGCCTCCCAAGTAGCTGGAACTATAGGCGCACACCACCACGCCCGGCTAATTTTTGTATTTTCAGTAGAGATGAGGTTTCACCATACTGGTCAGGCTGGTCTCACCCCTGACCTCTTGATCCGCCCCCCTTGGCCTCCTAAAGTGCTGGGATTACAGGTGTGAGCCACTGCACCTGGCCCACAGGCGAGCTCTTCAACACAGTAAGGAGCTGTGGCTGTGCTCCATGCCCACAGATGGACATTCATCATCTCGCTGAGCCCGCAACAGGGCACCCCAGCAGATAGATGCACAGTGAGAATCTGCAGACAGCCCCATGGGATGAGGATTATCATGATTCCTTTTTTTTTTTTTTTTTTTGAGACAGGGTCTCACTGGGTTGCCCAGGCTGAAGTGCAGTGGTGTGATATTGGCTCACTGCAGTCTTGACCTCCTGGGCTTAGGTGATCCTTGCACCTCAGCCTCCTGAGTAGCTGGGACTATAGGCGTGCACCACCATGCCAAGCTAATTTTTTTTTTTTTTTTGTGGAGACAAGGTTTCACCATGTTGCCCAGGCTGGTCTCGAACTCCTGAGCTTAAGCAATCTGCCCACCTTGGCCTCCCAGAGTGCTGAGATTACAAGCATGCATCACTGTGCCCGGCCATGACTCCCATTTTAGAGATGAGGAAACAGAGGTTCAGCTAGATGAAGTCACCTGCAAGGTCACCCAGCCAGGAAGTGGCATATCTCGATTCAAACCCAGTCACCCTGGCCCCTGTCACCAGTTGGCTGCAGCCTAGCTATGACACAGGCCTCTCTTGCTTATGTCGATAAGGATCTCTGGCTACTGTCCCAATGGTTGAGTCCTCCTGGGTCAAATGAAGGGGCACTCAGCGTTCCCTGTCACATTTAGGTACCTGATGGTTTTTTTGTTTTGTTTTGTTGTTTTTCGTTTTGAGACGGAGTCTCACTCTGTCGCCTAGGCTGGAGTGCAGTGGCATGATCTCGGCTCACTGCAACCTCTGCCTCCCGGGTTCAAGCGATTCCCCTGCTACAGCCTCCCGAGTAGCTGGGATTACAGGTGCCCGCCACCACGGCTAATTTTTGTATTTTTAGTAGAGACAGGGTTTCACCATGTTGGCCAGGCTGGTCTCGAACTCCTGACCTCAAGTGATCCACATGCCTTGGCCTCCCAAAGTGCTGGGATTGCAGGAATTGAGCCACTGCGCCTGGCCCCTGATGTTTTTTTCAGAAGCCACATGTCATCTGCACTGGGAAGGCAGCTGGGCAGGGTAGGCTGGGTATCTCTGCCCAGGGGTGTATATATCCCCTGCCCTTCCCCCAGCAATGGGGGGCCTCTGAGACCTGACCCAGGCAAGTATGCAGGCGTGTCTTTTTTCCTGTGTACCTGGCAGTGCCACTCTGTCCCTGCCCAGGTGAATGTGTGCAGCTGGCATCGCTGGGCACCCATCTCTCTTGCTCTTCCTTAATATATTATAAGGGAGATGGTGATAAGTGGCCACATGAGCCTCTGAGGATTCAGTGTCCCCTGCAGGTCCAACCAGTTATGACCTTGGTGTGGCCGTGTCACAGGAAGCTGGAGATGGAATTTCTGCAGGGTGTGCTTTCTTGCGTAGCTGCTTGGGAGTTTTTCTTTAGCTGCCCCATCTGTTGGCGAGGATGCGGCATCTGAATGAGGCCCAGGGCTGCAGTGGGGAATGTGAACCCGCTGTCCTTGTGGGTGCACATTACAGGCTCCTGCTACTCGCCAGGTGCCAGCACCACTTGTGGCCTGGCCCTGGCCCTTTAAGAGCCTGTGGGCTGCGTCAGAGGCCCCACGCCCTGGCATGGTGCTTCCTGTCCTTGGAGTTCTTGTCCAAGGCCTGAGCCACCAGCCCCTTGGATGGCCTCCAAGATGGTGATATCCGCCCACCCCAAAATTCTGCTGCAGCTGATACAGAAAGACAAGCCTGGAGGGCCAGGAGCAAGGGTTCGCCAGAAGGTGCTAGAGGTACCAGCCCAGAAAGAGAGTTAAGTCAGCGAGGAGCAGGCAGGCGGGAGGGCTTCTGAGGCCAGGCACGGCAGGGGCTGCCAGCTTCTGATGGGTTTGGAAACAGCCTCTCCTGGGCATAGCACTTGGGGGCCTCGCTGGAGGCTGGGATGGGCTTGGGGGACTCTGGTGAGCATCAGAGGCTGTAGGTGACCAGGAAAGGCAGCAGTGAACAGGTGCTATTGGGGACTGAGATGGGAGGATTCAGGCAGGTTGGATGGCCCATCACTGCCAGGTCAGCCGGGGGCTGAGGACAAAGCAAAACTTGCCCTTGAGGGATGGCCAGTGGGCCAAGGCTTGCCACGAGGACTTCAGGGCATCACGGAGGAGCACAGAGTGGTCGGTGGGTGATGTTCTTTCCCTGCCCTTCCCCCGCACACACCTGCCTCTCGATGTGGCTTGAGTTTGGATAATCCTAAGACATAAGAATAATTTTGAACACTTAGCAAGTGTACTAGGAGCCAGGCTCCTTCTGTGCAATTAGCTCGTTTAATCCTTACCGCAGGCCAGGCACCAAGGCAGGAGGATAGCTTGAGTCTGTGAGGTTGAGGCTGCAGTGATCCTGCAGTTCGTGCCAGTGCACTTTAGGCTTGGGAACGGAGCAAGACCCTGAAAAACAAAATTCCTTACAGCAACTCAGTGAGGAGGTTCTACGTATCATTATGATCCCATGTGATAGATAAGCCCACTTTATAGATGAAGAGACTGAGGCCTAGAGTGGTAAACAAGTAAAGTTGCCCTGCCCAGAGCCACAGAGCTAGTAAGTGCTAGAGCTGGAATTGCAACCCTGGCAAGCTGTCCCCTATGTCCTACACACCCTGTGCTCAGAGAGATGATGTGACGCTTTCAACTGTTGTGACCTCGGGCAAGGCCCGTCCCTTCCGGCACCTCGGTTTCCCCAGCTATTGAACAAGGAGGGCAAGCTGAATGCTGTGAGGAGTCCCTCCTGGTTCTGTGGCTGGGTGGATATTTTAACAGCTCTGCCACCTCCCAGGCCCCACCCTTGGATGCTCTGGTCCCCGGGGACTGAGAAGTGGGCTCAGCTGCCTGTGCGTCACCCCCAGCTCCTGCCCGCTTGCATTTCCTGGCCCTTTGCTAGGGACTGATCAGGCCACTGTGGCCTCCAGGCCTGCCCCTCTGCATGTCAATAGCCACTTTCAGGGCCCAGAGGCCCCCTGCGCCTCTCACACCTGCTCCCCCACCCCAGCACTTTCTGCAGCAGGGAAAATTTGTCTTTGGGGACAGTGGGTGAGATTGTGTGAGGAGGATAGGGGATAGAATAAACCGCCTACCCGCCCCCCCACCCCCCATCTCCCTGGAGGGCTATAGAGTGGTTCCCTGGCCTCCGGAATGACCTCCTGCAGCTGCTGAAGAGGAAAGGTAACTCCCAGTATTGACTTTCTTTGCCCAGAAACCTGCAGCCAGGCTACTTCTTGTTTGGGGCAGGCGTAGACCTTGAATTGCTAAAACTTGGCATCCTGAGCAAGTTGCGCAACCTCTCTGGGCCTCAGTTGTCCCATCTGTCAAATGCGGACACCTGGAAAGAAGAGAGAGAAATCATAACTGGCCTACTCCACGGGGAGGGTCTCCTTCCTAATCTGCTAAATAGTCTGTGAGGGTCTATGGCGGTTATAAGCTAATTGTATGGGCATAAATTTTAGAAAAAAATAACAAATTGCTAACATTTATTTAGTATTTGGTGGCCGGGTGCAGTGGCTCATGCTTGTAATCCCAGCACTTTGGGATGCTGAGATGGGCGGACTGCTTGGACCCAGAAGGTTGAGGTTGCAGTGGGCTGTGATTGCGCCACTGCACTCCAGCCTGGGCAACAGAGTGAGACTCTGTCTCAAAAAAAAAAAAAAAAATTCATGCAGCCATGAAGTGGATTCAAACTCAGGCATTCTGGCTCCAGTCTGCCCTTTTTTTTCCTTTATTTGCTTTTCTTCCAAACACCTGGGATGGCTTCTATCTCTGTCTCCTCTGCCTATGGACCCAGGGTCAGGGCAGCCAGGGGTCCTGGAAAGACAGGGTACCTGTGCCTTGGGCAGGGACTGGGGGAGGATGCCTGCAGGGAGGGAGCTGTGGGTGGTACATGAGCAGGAACCAAGAATCCAAAGCTCAGAGGTGGAGCGGGCATGGCAGCCTGGCTGGTGGAGTCCTGTTCCTGCCACTGCCCGCTGGGCTCCCCAACCCCCCGCCCAGGCATGGTCAGCACAGCTGCCCTAATCCCAAGGCCAGTGAGGGCTGCCCACGCATGAGCAGCTCAGCTGCTTCTCCCACCCTGGTCACTTGTGGCCCAAGCATTTGTCATGTTTTGTTCTGTTTTGTTTTTTGAGACAAAGTCTCACTGTGTGGCCCAGGCTGGAGTGCAATGGTGCGATCTCAGCTTACTGCAACCTGCACCTTCCGGGTTCAGACAATTCTCCTGCCTCGGCCTCCCGAGTATAGCTGGGATTACAGGTGCATGTGGTTTTTAGTAGAGACGGGGTTTCACCATGTTGGCCAGGCTGGTTTCAAACTCCTGACCTCAGGTGATCCACCTGCCTTGGCCTCTCGAAGTGCTGTGATTACAGGCATGAACCACCATGCTGGGCTGCATTTGTCATTTTTGGCTCTAAGGAAAAATAGGATTCCAAACCCTAAGCCCCTCCAGTGTCTGTCACGCGTGGGCACACACTTTTGCAAAGCTGCTTGATCGTTGCAGGGGTGAGGATGGAGAAAGTAACTGGACCGAATGGCAGGCCTGTCCATTCATTCAACAGATTTTTTTGTTGTTGTTGTTGTTGCTGCTTTTTTTTTTTTAGAGACAGGGTCTGGCTGGAGTGCAGTGGTGCAATCAAAGCTCATTGCAGCCTTCACCTCCTGGATTCAAGTGATCCTCCAGCCTCAGCCTCCCAAGTAGCTGGGACTACAGGCACGCACCACCACACCCAGCTAATTTTTTAATTTTTTGTAGAGATGGGATCTCCCTGTGTTGCCCAGGCTGACTTCAAACTACTGGCCTCAAGTGATCCTCCCTCCTCGGGCTCCTCAACAGATGTTTATTGAGTGTCTACTATATGCTGGGCACTTCGACACTAAACCTGTGGCTGGGGCCCTGCCTCCTCCCAGGTGCCCCCTGATACCCACTTCCTCCTCAGTACTGTGCAGGGAGGGAGCCCCAGCTACAGAGGATTTCATGTTCCCAGCACAGCCACTTGCTGGCTCTGCCGTTTTGGGCAAGTTAGTTAACCTGAGTCTCAACTCCTTCACTCATCCTGCACGTGTTTATTGAGCATCTGCTATGCGGAACCTACATTCTAGCAGGGGAGGCAGAGAGGGTTTAGTAACCTCAGTAAGCAGTGGCAGTGGAAATCGTGTTTGGAGGTGACCCATCCTACGGAGCTGGATAAGGGCGATTAGAAGTCAGGGCAGCTAAAGTGGGCAGGCAGCAGTATAAAACAGGGTGGACAGAGCTGGGCATGGTGGCTCACGCCTATAATCCTAGCACTTTGGGAGGCCGAGGCAGGCAGATCACTTGAGCCAGGAGTTTAAGACCAGCCTGGGCAACGGAGGGAGACCCCATCTCTACAAAAAATACAAAAATTAGCCGGGTGTGGTGGCGTACATCTGTAGTCCTAGCTACTCTGGAGGGCTGAGGTGGGAGGATTGTTTGAGCCCAGGCAGGTCAAGGCTGCAGTGAGCCGTGATCGTGCTAACAAAGAATAAATAGGGCCAGCCGCATTGAGAAGGTGACATTGAGGCTGGGTGTGGCGGCTCACGCCTGTGATCCCAGGACTTTGGGAGGCCCAGGCAGTCGGATCACCTGAGGTCAGGAATTTGAGACCGGCCTGCCCAGTATGGTGAAACCGCATCTCTACTAAAACAAAAATTAGCTGGACGTGTTGGTGTGCACCTGTAGTCCCAGCTACTCGGGAGGCTGAGGCAGGAGAATTGCTTGAACTCGGGAGGCGGAAGTTGCAGTGAGCCGAGATTGCGCCACCGCACTCCAGCCTGGCGACAGAGCGAGACTCCGTCTCACAAAACAAAAAAGACAAGGTGACATTGAGCAAAGGCTTGAAGGAGGTGAGGGAGAGAACCACGCAGATCTGTGGACTCCAGAAAGGGTGCACAGCTAGTGCAGGGTGCAGCCCAGAGCAATCTTCCCAACCACTGCTGCCATTCATGCTGTGCACGTGGCCTTGCTCTTCATCCCTGCCTGGTTGGTCTGTGTCTGTCTGTGTGCGATTTGTCTCTAAGGCCAGGGACCATGTCCTTCCACTTGCACCCATCCACCTACAGAGTGGCCCAAGTAAAACTGGATCTCTAGGGCTGGTCGGTCCAGGCTGAGGCAGGATTTCTGGTCAACCAGAGCCCAGGAGCTGGGACAGGCCCTCCAAATCCCTCCCCAGAGGTTCCCAGATGTTGGTGCTCTTGTGCCTCCCCAGGAAGGTTCTCTAGTTCTTGGTAAAGTGAAGGAAATGCAGGGTCATTGTGGTGAGTTGGACCTAGGCTGAATGGATTCCATTTAAACATTCAGAGATGGTGAACTTCCTACTTTTATGAAATGTTCTTTTCTGAACTCATGGCAACAGTCAATGGTCATTGTTTAAAAAGTCTTTACTTGGCAAAATAAAAAGTTGGCACTCGTATATTAGTGCGCCCCTCTGCCCCGCCTTTAAAAATGTTTCTTGTCTGCATGACCCCAAAGTCCGGGAATCACTGATCTAATATATCCCTCCACTGGGCAGATATGGGATCTGGGACCCTGGGAGGTGCCTGGTTTGCTCACAGTCACAGACAAAAGTTAATTGTCCTCCTTTTGGGCGGAGGATGGGGTGAGGGAGCAGTGCCGAAGAGCTATGAGAGGGAGCCAAGAGGAAAGGAAGTCCTCGACAGAGCCAACTAGGAGGAGGGCGGCCTCCCAGGCTGCCGAAGAAGGATCCAGCGTCAGCTAAGTAGAGGCAGGGACGCGCCCAGTGCATTGCAGTGAGGCCTGGAGTGAGGCTGTGGCCAAGCCAGCAAGACCCCACAGGCCCTGGGACTGCCTTCTGCCCAGGTGCAGGAGGACACAGGTCCTGGAGTCAGATAGACCCAGGTTCGAAACCAATCTTCCTTAGCTGTCTGTGAACTTTTTTTTTTTTTTTTTTGAGATGGAGTCTGTGGCCCAGGCTGGAATGCAGTGGCACAATCTCGGCTCCCTGCAACCTCCACTTACCAGGTTCAAGTGATTCTCCTGCCTCAGCCTCTCAAGTAGCTGGGATTACAGGCACATGCCACCATGCCCAGCTAATTTTTGTGCTTTTTTTTTTTTTTTTTTTTTTTTTGAGACGGAGTCTTGCTTTGTCGCCCAGGCTGGAGTGCAGTGGCGCAATCTCGGCTCACTGCAAGCTCCGCCTCCCGGGTTCACGCCATTCTCCTGCCTCAGCCTCTCCGAGTAGCTGGGACTACAGGCGCCCGCCACTACGCCCGGCTAATTTTTTTGTATTTTTAGTAGAGACGGGGTTTCACCGTGGTCTCGATCTCCTGACCTCGTGATCCGCCTGCCTCGGCCTCCCAAAGTGCTGGGATTACAAGCGTGAGCCACCGCGCCTGGCCAATTTTTGTGCTTTTAGTAGAGACAGGGTTTCACCATGTTGGCCAGGCTGTTATTGAACTCCTGACCTCAAGTGATTTGCTCACCTCGGCCTCCCAAAGTGCTGGGATTACAGACGTGAGCCGCTCACTGCATTTGGCCTGCCTATGGACTTTAGATGTGGTATTTAACCCCTCTCGTCCTCATGTTTTAACTTGTAAAATGGGAATAATAGTGGCTGTGAGGATTTAGTGAGATAGTACAGTTTCTGCTACAGCCAGTGTTTTACCAAAAGCTACAGGACAGCCAGACCCCTCTCCCAACCTAGTGAGGGAAGCCCTGTTGCCAGGTAGGTTTCTCCTGTGGTCAAGGGGTGCTGAGTTAATGTGGAGAAATTTGAGCCACAGAAGAGGCCATATTCTGCCTCATACTCATAATCTTATCTGTTGCTCATTGAGAGCTGACCTATGAGCCCAGTGCCCAAGGAGTGGGTACTATTGAACCTATTTTATAGCTAGTAAAAAGGGAGACTGAGATCCAAACCCAGATTGCTTTATAGTCAGTTAGTTCTTATCATCCTCTATTCTACTTGAAGCCTCTTAGGAGTTTGCAACAATAGACTAGGAAGGTAGTGAGTTCTCTGTCCTAAGAGATATGTAAGAACAGACTTGGCCGTCATGTATTAGGAAGTAGGTCAAGTGATTAATGTGGGTGACATTGCACATCATTTTAAACACCAGCTTTCTATAATTTCAGGATAAGGACCTTATCATATTCACCATGGTCTCCTCTGCTCCCTTGATGCCTAGCACAGTGCAGTGTGTACTGAGTCCCTCCAGAATGTTGAATGAGTGAATGAATGAATGAATGAATGAATGGAGGAGCAATGTCCACGTCCGGTCAGCTCAGTAATGAAGAATGGAAGGTCCACTGGCCGGGCTCGGTGGCTCATGCCTGTAATCCCAACACTTTGGGAGGTCAAGGTGGGCAGATCACATGAGGCCAGGAGTTCAAGACCAGCCTGGCCAACATGGTAAAACCCCGTCTCTACTACAAATACAAAAATTAGCCGAGCATGGTGGCACACACCTGTAGTCCCAGCTACTTGGGAGGCTGAGGCACAAGAATCATTTCAACCTGAGAGGAAGAGGTTGCAGTGAGCCAACATTGTGCCACTGGACTCCAGCCTAGGTGACAAGAGCCAGACTCTGTCTCAAAAAAAAAAAAAAAAAAAAAAAGAATGGAAGCTCCAAAGAAGAGGGGTTATTTGCAGAGTTTGAGTGGTAGGAGGGGAACATGGCCTGTGCTTCCCTATCTGAATACAGGTTCCAGGGCTGCTGAAAGATTAGCCGCAAGGTACATAAGTTACCTGGCACTGTATCTGGCAAATGTTCCCTCATTGGTCGCTTTTTGCTGTAAGGTCAGAGACCAGGCCAGATGAACACCTGCAATCTGCCCACCTTTAAGTGTAGGGGCTAAGGATGCAGGCTCCAAATGAGATGGAGCCGAGTTGAAGCTTACCTGCAAAATGGGTATAACAATAGTAGCTACTGGCCGGGCGCCGTGGCTCACACCTGTAATCCCAGCACTTTGGGAGGCCAAGGTGGGCAGATCACTTGAGTCCAGGAGTTTGGGACCAGCCTGGGCAACAAAGTGAAACTCTGTTTCTACAAAAAATACGAAAATAAGCCAGCCATGGTGTGGCACACATCTGTAGTCCCAGCTACTCAGGAGGCTGAGGTGGGAGGCTCACTTGAGCTCGGGAGGCGGAGGTTACAGTGAGCTGAGATTGCATCACTGCATTCCAGCCTGGATGACAGAGTAAGACCGTGTTTCAAAATAATAATAATAATAGCTCCCTCTTGGGACTCCCAGGAGATGTGAAGAGATCACATAGGTAAGGGCTTCACCCTGGAGGCCATTGTTAGTGTCCAATCTTCCCCACCCTGCCCATCTGGTTCTGAAAGAACTCACTGGAGTCTCTCCAAGCATCTGAAGGGAAGGCAGGCCAGAGATTAAAACCCCCATTTTACAGGTGAGGAAACAGGTGAGAGGGTAAGTGTACAGTCATTTTCCCATTAGAGCAGAGACAACGAATTCACACTGTCACTGGATTTCTTTTTTCTTTTCTTTTTTTTTTTTTTTTTAAGACGGAGTCTCCGTCTGTCACCCAGGCTGTAGTACAGTGGCACGATCTCAGCTCACTGCAACCTCCACCTCCCAGGTTTAAGCTATTCTCCTGCCTCAGCCTCCCAAGTAGCTGGGATTACAGGTGCCCACCACTACACCCAACTAATTTTTGTATTTTTATAGAGATGGGATTTCACTATGTTGGCCAGGCTGGTCTCGAGCCCCTGACCTCAGGTGATCAGCCCACCTCGGCCTCCCAAAATGCTGGGATGACAGGCATGAGCCACCGCGCCTGGCCTCACTGGATTCCTATACAAACTGAAGAAGCAGATCATGATTCTCATTTGGTAGATAAGGCAATAAAAGTGTGGGGGAGGGCCAGGCGCAGTGGCTCACGCCTGGAATCCCAGCACTTTGGGAGTCTGAGGTGGGTGGATCAACTGAGGTCAGGAGTTCGAGACCAGCCTGGCCAACATGGTGAAACCCCATCTCTACTAAAAATACAAAAATTAGCTGGGCATGGTGGCAGGCGCCTGTAATCCCAGCTACTGGGGAGGCTGAGGCAGGAGAATCGCTTGAACCTAGGAGGTGGAGGTTGCAGTGAGCTGAGATCGCGCCATTGCACACCAGCCTGGGGGACAAGAGCAAGGCTTCTTAAAAAAAAAAAAGTGCAGGGAGGAATGAATGAGCTCAGGATCACATTCCTAAGAAGTTAATGATGGAACCAGGGGCTTGCCTTTGGAGCTCACAGCTTCTCGGATCTGAAGCTGGGGTGTCTTGGGGGAGGGGCACGGGTCCCAGCATTGGTAATGCAGCTGCTGGCTGGAGGGCTTAGTCACCCATAGTGAACCCTCTGGGGCCTCCCCAAGCTGCTGGGCAAACTTCCTACCCACAGGGTGGACGGTGCAGATCTGCCTCCAAGGGGCGACAGGAAGCCGGGGTGAACATGGGACAAACTGGGTCTGGTCACACCTGGTTACCTGACAGGAGGGAAGGCACCCGGACAGTGGGCCCACGTGTGGGTGACTTCTGTCCCCAATCCCTTGCTCAGCACTGTGCTCTCACCTCTGTAGGAGTTTCTCTGTGACCAGAAGTATAGTGATGAAGAGAACCTTCCAGAAAAGCTCACAGCCTTCAAAGGTAAGCCGGGGCAGGCTGCCCTGCATTTATTCCCAGGGGAGGTGGGCTGGCCCCTCATCCTTGCACACAGGACCCCTTAGCCCCAGAGGACTAGGCTGTGGCCCTGTTTTGTCCAGAATGCCCTTCCTCCTGGCAGGCTTGGAGACAGGGACCCCCTGAGAGGTGGGGAGAGGCCCCTCCACCTGCCTCCCTGCCCCTGTAGGCCCCGTCACCCCTTGCCTGCAGCCCGGTCCTGGCCCTGCCCCTCTGTCTCCCCTCGCTGCCCACAGGGCTCAGGCTGGTTCCCGTCCGCCGCTGCCCAGGCCCCGTCACTCCCGGGCCCCGCACACAATCAGCTCTTTGTGAGCCAGCCTTGCCTCTCCCCCTCCCCAGCAGAGTGTCTCAGGAGCCCCTGCGGAGAATGGGCATTTGTGTCGCCGCAGTGGGGCAGGGGGGCAGAGTTTCTGCCCATTGAAACCCGGCAGCACAGGATGAAAAGAAAGCAGGGCCTGGGAGCCGGCGCGGGGAGAGGGGCAGCATAAAGCTCCCTCTGTTTGGGGCCCTGGCGCTTGGTTCCCAGCCAGCACCTCGAAAGAAGAGGAGCCGGGCACATAGGGGGCGGCGCAGACCCACCTTCCCTGCCAGGGGAGGCACTTAGGCGCAGGGCTGAGCCTGGGCTGTCATGGAAAAAATCCTGGAGGTTGCATTCCCCTCCAAAGTGTTTGCAGTGTGAGCATCCTCCCAGCTCCGGGGCAAAGAACTTGGCCAAGTGTTCCTCAAATCGCTTCCAGTTGTCCTTAGGCTGGACATCTAGGGCTAATCATATTAATAACAGCTGGCATTTGTTGGACGTCGGCCTGTGTGAAGCACTTCTCACGCGGCGTGGCGAGCTCCCCACATCACCCCAATCGGCCTGGAGGGAGATGGTGCACTTGTTAATGTACAGATGGAGAAACTCGGGCTCAAAGGGCGGGGTTGTTGGCATGGGGACACGTAGCTCGCCTAGGGCAGAGTTGGGACTTGAACTCATGTCGGTCTGGCTCCAGAGCCCCTGCTCTTAACCGTTATGCCATGATGCTTTTTACATGAAGAAG
This sequence comes from Nomascus leucogenys, assembly GCF_006542625.1. Taxonomy (NCBI): domain Eukaryota; kingdom Metazoa; phylum Chordata; class Mammalia; order Primates; family Hylobatidae; genus Nomascus; species Nomascus leucogenys. The sequence continues at coordinate 107,232,574 of NC_044388.1, forward strand.
AGAGAAGGGAAATAGTAAAAGACACTCCTGACCCCACCCCATCCCAGCCACCTGGAGGAGAGCTGTGAAAAAGAGAGCAGTCTATTTCCTTCTGTCTGCATACCAGCATGGCCACCCCCAGGGGTGGTTCTGGGAGGAGGCACGGGTCTCAGGGCTCTGGCATACTTTCTACTTGTCTTCACTGGGATGTTGGGCCAGACAGGAAGTTACATCATTCACTCATTTGTTCTCCAAATGCGCACCTGTACATGTGCCAGGCCCATTCCAGGCCAGGGGCACCATGGTGAATGTACAAGGCAGCTCCCACCCCGGAAGCCTGTGTTCTAGCTGGGGGGCGGTGTGAGAGGTGGTGGGAGACTAAACAGAGAGCCGGGAAATACAAGGTGAGCAGGCTGTGGTAGGTGCTTTGGTGAGAAATGAGGGAGGGAGGACAGGAGTGCTCAGCGGTGGGAGGGGGTGCAATTTAGAAAGGGTGGGGAGGCCAGGCACGGTGGCTCACACCTGTAATCCCAGCACTTTGGGAGGCCGAGGTGGGTGGATCACCTGAGGTCGGGAGTCCAAGACCAGCCTGGCCAACATGGTGAAACCCCGTCTCTATTAAAAATCCAAAAATTAGCTGTATGTGGTGGTGGGTGCCTGTAATCCCAGCTACTTGGGAGGCCAAGACAGAAGGATTGCTTGAACCTGGGAGGCAGAGGTTGCAGTGAGCTGAGATCGAGCCACTGCATTCCAGCCTTGGTGACAGAATGAGACTCCATCTCAAAAAAAAAAAAAAGCATAATGGTTAAGAACAGGGGCTTTGGAGCCAGACTAACATAGGTTCAAGTCTCAACTCTGCCCTAGGTGAACTGTGTGTCCCCCCTGAGATCACGCCACTACACTTCAGCTGGTGTGACAAAGTGAGACGGAGCAAGACTCCTTCTAAAAAAAAAAAAAGAAAAAGAAAGGGTGGGGTGCCCTGAAGCCATGAGGAAGGGCGGTGAGAATAGTTGGGAGAACATTCCAGGCAGAGGGGCAGCGAGCTGCAGCAGGCAGCGAGTGGGAGGGGGCAGCACAGCCTGCAGGAGAGGGCCTCGGCTTTCTCTGCTGGCTGCTTGTGGGGCAGGATGGACCATGAGGGCCCCGCTCTGCCAGGGCAGGGGTGACCTGCAGAGGCCCCGCGGTCCATTTGACACACCACTCCCATCAGAACATACCAAGCCCACTGCTCCGAGCATCCTCCCTCACTGCTAGAAGTTTTCCTGGACTCAGGGAAGTATAACTCAGTCTGTGTGTGAGGTTTGGGGTGACGGTCTGTGTACCCCAGGAAACTGTATGTCCACTTTGTGGGCTAGGGCAGGCCTTTTTCCTGGTTTCAGAATCACACGTCCCCTGAATCAGTGGTTCCCACACCGGGTTGCCCATCAGAACTGCCTGGGATGCTGAAAAGCACACCTATGCCTGCCCCCACCCTGTCCTTCCACACCCATGAGCCAGAATCCCGGGGCAGGGAATCAGATCTAGTCACTTTGCTACTAACTCAGATGCAGCTGGTCCGTGCTGCTGGGGACCCAGGAGGAAGCAGCTGCCCTCCTGGTAAGAGGGTCAGAGTGGCCCCCAGCCATCTTTCCCTCCTGGCACCTCTAGGAGGGTAGTCCAGGCAGGATGAGCTCTTTCCCCAGAGGCCATGGCTCAGCGGATGGGGCACTCAGGTCAAGACCCTTGGTAGGGTGCGGGAGGTGGTTCAGACTCCTGAGGACACGGTCATTTGCCCACAAGGGAGCCATTGGGTCCCCGCAGGGAGACGCTGCTTCCAAATTAATGCTAGTTTTTGCTCTGTGATTTCCAGAGAAGTACATGGAGTTTGACCTGAACAATGAAGGCGAGATTGGTGAGTGAGGCCTTGAGTGTGTTTAGGGAGGAGGGTGTTAAGCGGGTAGAGGGTTTGAGGGACCCTCTGTGCGGGTGAGGGGCATGGGCCAGTCCTGAAGGCTGGTGAATATGCTGCGCCGAGCCAGCCCCAGCCCCTTGCCTTCTGCCCTGGCACCACTGCCCTCAGACTCCTCCAGACCCTTTCATCCCCTACTGCTTCCCTCCCCACCCACACCTCAGCCTGCCACCCCAGGTGCTACGGGGACTCAGGACAGAGGGTGCCACACCTGCCCAGGACTGGAGACACTCAGGGTGGACAGACCCTGGGCCCCCTGGCTGGCATTTCAGTGGCCCCGAAGTCTGTCTTTCCATTGTATGTCGTTCGGCAGTTGACAAGGTGGTTTTATATACGTTGATTCTCTCCTTATTGCATCCTGCTGTGCAGGTACTGGTAATTACATTCTGGTAGGAGACCATACCTGGACCTTACCTGCAAAGAAGTGGTTAAGGCTGGTTTAATTATCCCCATTTTACAGATGAGGAAAGCAAGACTCAGAAAGGTGAAATGGGCTGGGCATGGTGGCTCACACCTGTAATCCCAGCACTTTGGGAGGCCGAGACGTGGGGATCACCTGAGTCCAGGAGTTCAAGACCAGCATGGCCAACATGACGAAACCCCGTCTCTACTAAAAATACAAAAATTAGCTGGGTGTGGTGGCGGGTGCCTGTAATCCCAGCTACTCGGGAGGCTGAGGCAGGAGAATCGCTTGAACCCAGGAGGCGGAGGTTGCAGTGAGCCAAGGTTATGCCACTGCACTCCAGCCTGGGTGACAGAGCGAGACTCTGTCTCAAAAAAAAAAGCGAAAAGAAAGGTGAAATGACTTGCTTGCGTGGAACACTGGCAGTGAACCAGGGCCCAGCTGTTGGTTTCTGAAGAGTTTCCGCCTTTTCCACTTCATCCTGTGCCTCAGATTGATGCTGCCACCGGCATTTCCACTCCTCTTCCTCTGTCCTCTGTCTTTTCTTCTCCCTTTAGAATATTTTGATCATTTTTTTTTTCTTTAGAAAGAAAATTTGGCCGGGCACAGTGTCTCACGCCTGTAATCCCAGCACTTTGGGAGGCCAAGGCGGGCGGATCACCTGAGATCAGGAGTTCGAGACCAGCCTGGGCAACATGGTGAAACCCCATCTTTACTAAAAATGCAAAAATTAGCCAGGTGTGGTGGCAGATGCCTGTAATCCCAGCTACTCAGGAGGCTGAGGCAGGAGAATCGCTTCAACCCAGGAGGTGGAGGTTGCAGTGAGCCCAGATCGTGCCACTGCACTCCAGTCTAGGGAACAAGAGCAAGACTTAGTCTCAAAAAAAAAAAAAAATTTTTTTTTTGGCTTATCAAATAAACACATTTTCATCATTAAAAAAATTGGGGAAACACAGCAAGATAAAAAGACAAAAATGCATCACCCACAACCCCACCTCCCAGAAGTAACTGCTACAAACGTTTCCGTTTCTAGCCTTCCACTCTTTATTCTAATCACAAAAGCTGTTTTATATAATTTTTGAGCCTCCTTGAAAAAAATAACTTTCTATTGGTCAGCACGGCCAGAAAAAATAAGTAAAATAAAACAATGGTGAGCATTTTGATTTATTATTGATTTTTCTTTCTTTTTTTGAGACATAGTCTCATTCTGTTGCCCAGGCTGGAGTACAGTGGCGCAATCTTGGCTCACTGCATCCTCAGCCTCCCAGGTTCAAGAGATTCCCCTGCCTCAGCCTCCCAAGTAGCTGAGATTACAGGCACGCGCCACCACGCCCGGCTAATTTTTGTATTTTTAGTAGAGACGGGGTTTCACCATGTTGGCCAGGCTGGTCTCAAACTCCTGGCCTCAAGTGATCCGCCTGCCTCGGCCTCCCAAAGTGCTGGGATTACAGGCGTGAGCCACGGCACCAGCTGATTTTTCTTTTGAAATATAGTTAATGGCTGCATTGTAGGAATGGATTCTAATTTGTTTAGCTGATGCCTTTGTGTGGACCATTTGGATGCCTTCCAATTTTAACTATTATTGATAATCCTGTAAAGAACCTCTTTGTACATGAGTGCTTGTTCACCTCCCTGGTTATTGCTGTAGAGGAAATCTCAGGAAGGGGACACTGGGTCAAAGGCTTTTGAAGCATCTTGCCGAACTGCCCGAGAAAGGTTCTGCCAACTTCAGAGTCTGGCAGTGCGTGTACAGCCCTTTCCCCCTTTCCTGGAGAAGGCTGCCCAGCTCTCTCTGAATGCCTGGACATCCTGGCACCTTTGGGCCTGGCCCCAGTCCCGCCCTCCTTGCCAGGAGGAGCATTAGCTGCGCCACGGCCCACGGCCCCCACCCCAGCCCTCTCCTGCCATCCTTTGCTGACCCATTGTTCACTGAAGAACAATCCAAAGGAAATTGCCTCAGATCTTGGTGGGAGCAGGGCGGTCAGAGACAGCACCACCTCGGGCTGGAGTGACATTCTGGGGCCTCCCTTGTTTTTCTTGAATTTTGTTCTTTTGTTGGTTTTCCTGCTCTGTAGGATATTTTTGGCGTCCTCTCCCTTCCAGCCAGGGCAGAGCCCTAGGACAGCAGGACAGGAGTGGCACGTGGGGAGAAGCCACCTGCTACTTGGCACCCAGCAGAGTGACTTTCAATGCCTGACTTCCTGACCCTGCCACACTGGGCATAACTCCCCGGGCAGCAGGAGAGTGGGCACCCAGCCCACCCTAACTGCAGGAAATAGCAGAGCCCATAGTCATGGTGTGAAGAAAGTGCTCTGGGCCGGTGCTTCCTGCACGGAGATCCCTGAATGATCCCATCCACTCGTTCCACCATTGGTGGGAGCAGGGGTTCAGAGAGGTTAAGTAGTGTGCCCCAGATCCCAGAGCCAGGAAGAGCAGAGCTCGATGCCAGTGCAAGCCCGTCTGACTCTAGAAGCCCAGGTCACTAACCACTAGCCTATACGGCCTCCAAAGAGAGCAGGGGGGGCGTGATGGGCTCCTCCTCCCTAGAGGAGGAGTGCAGATGCCACGCTTCTAGGCATGGGGTGCCCGAGTGGAGCTTTCCCAGCTTCCCCGCTAAGCCCCAGGGGCCCGTCTCCACTTAACAGATCTGCTTTTCCTCCGGCAGACCTGATGTCTTTAAAGAGGATGATGGAGAAGCTTGGTGTCCCCAAGACCCACCTGGAGATGAAGAAGATGATCTCGGAGGTGACAGGAGGGGTCAGTGACACCATATCCTACCGAGACTTTGTGAACATGATGCTGGGGAAACGGTCGGCTGTCCTCAAGCTGTAAGTACCTCCTCCCTCCCCTGGGACCTCTGAAGGCAAACTCATCCTGGGCAGAGAGGCCCCTGGCTCTGGGCACCTCAGCCATTCCCCACCTAGTAGGTAACTCATTGTGCGACCTGCTGGACAAGGTACTTACTTTTCCTGATCCTTATTTCCTTATCTGTCAATTTTTTTTTTTTTTTTTTTTTTTTTTTTTTTTGAGATGGAGTCTCACTCTATTGCCCAGGCTGGAGTGCAATGGCGTGATCTTGGCTCACTGCAATGTCCGCCTCCTGGGTTCAAGCGATTCTTCTGCCTCAGCCTCCCTAGTAGCTGAGATTACAGGCATGCGCCACTATGCTTGGCTAATTTTTGTATTTTTAGTAGAGATGGAGTTTTGCCATGTTGGCCAGACTAGTCTCGAACTCCAGACCTCAGGTAATCTGCCCACCTCAGCCTCCCAAAATGTTAGGATTATAGGCGTGAGCCACCACGCCCAGCCCAAATAGTCATATTAATATGTACCCTGCAGGGGAAATTAGCTTTAGCAGAGTCAGGCAGAATCAGCACTCAGTAAGTGGCAACTGCGATGATGTTGATGGTGGTGGTGATGGTGATAATGGTGATAAATCTGTCAAAACTTTCTAAGCCTCAGTTTCCTCTTTTTTTTTTTTTTTTTTTTTTGAGATCTCACTGTCACCCAGGTTGGAGTGCAGTGACATGATCTCGGCTCACTGCAACCTCCACCTCCTGGGCTCAAGCGATTCTCCTGCCTCAGCCTCCTGAGTAGCTGGGATTACAGGTGTGCACCACCACACCCAACTAATTTTTGTATTTTTAGTAGAAATGGGGTTTCACCATGTTGGCCAGGTTGGTCTCAAACTCCTGACTTCCAAGTGATCAGCATCCCCTCGGCCTCCCAAAGTGCTGGGATTACAGGCGTGAACCACCATGCCCGGCAGTTTCCCCATTTGTAAAGCACCTCCACTACCCCCGCGGGGTTGTTGTAAGCATAAAATAGAGTCAAAAACTGGCCCCAAAGGGAGGTAGGGTTTGCATCTTGATGCTATTACTTGCTACCAAAATGACCCTGGGCAAGTTACCTTAGGTCTGCGAGTCTCAGTTTCTTCATCTATAAAATAAGGGTGATAATCATGTCTTCTATGATGTCCTGAGGGCTAGTGAAATGACACTTAGGAAGATTCCAGCCTAATGTGTGGCTGATGGCAAACACTTACTACATGGTAGCGCATTGTGGGTGCTGCCCCACTGAAGAGCGTTAGAGCAATGCCCTGGACAGTCTCATTGTCTTTTGTCACAGCTGAAAATAACAATCCGCCGGGAGCCGTGGCTCACGCCTTTAATCCTAGCACTTTGAGGCAGGTGGATCACCTGAGGTCAGGAGTTTGAGACCAGCCTGGTCAACATGGTGAAACCCCGTCTCTACTAAAAATACAAAAATTAGCTGGGTGTGGTGGCTCATGCCTGTAATCCCAGCTACTTGGGAGGCTGAGGCAGGAGAATCTCTTGAACCTAGGAGGCGGAGGTTGCAGTGAGCAGAGATCATGCCATTGCACTCCAGCCTGGGTGACAAGAGCGAAACTCTGTCTCAAAAAAAAAAAAAAAAAGAAGAAGAAAACAGAAAATAACACTCACGTGGCTTTTATGAAATAAGATTCACTTTTTTAAAAGTACGAATGTAAAATATGGACCTGTCTCATTTTACAAAGGAGCTTGTTGAGGCCCAAAGAGACTAAGTACCTGGCCCACGAGCCCACAGTCCCATCTGGCCAGATCTTCTAGTGCCCCACTTCCAGGGAGAAACACCAAGGATCAGAGAGGTCAAGTGTCTTGCTTGAGCCACCCAGCTGGGAAGTAGCAGGGCTGGCATTTGAATCCAGGCGGTTGCCCTGGAGGTTATACACTGAACCCCTACCCTCTACTCCCCAGACACCACTCAGAGCAGTGGGCAGGTTTTTGAAGATCTTTGCGCAGAGGCATGGCCCGGCCTGGCTCAGCCTCCTCCAGGCAGTGTGGTTAAGGGAAGGGCAAGGCCTAGAAGTCAGAAGCCTGGAGTCACACCCAGCCTCTGCCCTGGACCGCCTGTGTGGTTCTGAGGAGTCACATCGCCACTTTGCGCCTCCATTTTCTCCTCTGTAAAATGGGACTAGAAGCCCCTTCCTTGGAGCTGCTGTCTTGGGCTTCTGCAAGGATCCCACTGGAGAACAGATTTAAATTCTGTCAAGGATCCTGCTGACATGAGGCTGGGATGATCTTTCCCTGGATGAGGGAAGGATCCTAATCTTGTTTTTCTTTTTTTCTTTTCTCCATCTCCAAACCAGAGTCATGATGTTTGAAGGAAAAGCCAACGAGAGCAGCCCCAAGCCAGCTGGCCCCCCTCCAGAGAGGGACATTGCTAGCCTGCCCTGAGGATCCCACCCGGACTCCCCAGCCTTCCCGCCCCACACCTCCCTCCTGATCTTGCTGCCCTTCTTGACACACTGTGATCTCTCTCTCTCTCATTTGTTTGGTCATTGAGGGTTTGTTTGTGTTTTCATCAATGTCTTTGTAAAGCACAAATTATCTGCCTTAAAGGGGCTCTGGGTTGGGGAATCCTGAGCCTTGGGTCCCCTCCCTCTCTTCTTCCCTCCTTCCCTGCTCCCTGTGCAGAAGGGCTGACATCAAACCAAAAACTAGAGGGGGCAGGGCCAGGGCAGGGAGGCTTCCAGCCTGTGTTCCCCACACTTGGAACCAGCACTCTCCATCCTTTCAGAAAGTCTCCAAACCAAGTTCAGGCTCACTGACCTGGCTCTGATGAGGACCCCAGGCCACTTTGAGAAGACCTTGGAGTAGGGCCAAGGCTGCAGGGCCTCTTTCAGGTTTCCTTGGACAGTGCCATGGTTCCAGTGCTCTGGTGTCACCCAGGACACAGCGACTCAGGGCTCCGCTGTCCCAGCTGATCCCCACTCATTCCACACCTCTTCTCATCCTCAGTGATGTGAAGGTGGGAAGGAAAGGAGCTTGGCAATGTGAGCCCTTCAAGAAGGTACCAGAAGGAACCCTCCGGTCTTGCTCTCTGGCCACACCTTTGCAGGCAGCTGAGAGGCAGCGTGCAGCCCTACTGTCCCTTACTGGGGCAGCAGAGGGCTTCGGAGGTAGAAGTGAGGCCTGGGGTTTTGGGAGGAAAGGTCAGCTCAGTGCTGTTCCACCTTTTAGGGAGGATACTGAAGGGACCAGGATGGGAGAATGAGGAGTAAAATGCTCACGGCAAAGTCAGCAGCACTGGTAAGCCAAGACTGAGAAATACAATGTTGCTCATCTGACCCCAATCTGCTTGAAACCTGACTCTACTTCCCTCATTTGTCTTCCTACCCTACTCACATAATTCATTCATTTACTCATTCATTCACCAGATATTTATTGACCTCCTATTATAAGCTTTACGTCCTCCCATGTTGTCCTGGCATGTGCAGTATACACGGTCTAACTCATCTCTCCCCAGATCTCTCGAACCTTGAGCTTGGGAATTGGACTGGGGTCACCTGTGTCCTTTCTTATGGACTCACAGGATTTTAGAGCCCTAATGCACCCTGGAGGGTAGCTGGGCCAGTCTTCTCACATCACAGGTGAGGAGACTGGTGCCCCACAGGGATTAAGTGCCTTGCCCAAGGTCAGGCTTATCTCCAGAGGGAGGTGCCCTGGACTGGGGCCCAGATGTTCAGGGACCCTGCCTACACCTCGTCTCCAGTGTCGGCTGCCTTAGTTAGTTATGAGAACAGGGAAGGGCTGGGAAGGGGCAACCTCCTAGGTCAACACTTGGAGAGGGTTTCACTTGCTCTGAAGACCCTGGTCCAGGATTCGCCCTCCCCCGTGCCTTCAAGTCAGCATCAGGCTTAGGGCAAAGACCAGGCCTCTGAAGCTGCCTCTTGTAATTCAAGCAAGAAGATGTCAAAGTCAGCCCCATCTTGGCTGATCAGGGTGTTCAGCCTTAACCCCACCTGTGTTCTGAAGTCTCTTACACTACCTGCTCAGGACTTAGACAGTTATTCACTGAACATATTTATTAAGCACTTGCTGTAGGCCAACAGTTAAGAATCCAATAATGAAACAGACAGATTCATGGAACTTAGAGTCCAATAGGAAAGTGAGACCCAGACAATGACAATGAGATAAATGTTAGGAAGGGGGAGGTATGGGGTGACTTCCCTGCAGTCCTGGGGGGCCTAGCTGGGCCCAAGACTGGGTGAGAGTCTTGTCAGAGCCTTTGCAACACATTAAGTGGACAGGACTGGGAGGTCTTGGTGGTTGGAGCCAACGTGGGTTCCCTGCAGCTCCTTAGTCATCTCTGATAGCAGATTGAGGGAGGAAAGCAGGTAAGGCATGAGGAAATGGCCAGGTTAGGTTAACCCACTGGTTTCAGCCAGTTCAGGAATGAGGTTATTTGGCCATGACTGGCTGATCTTGAGCTCAAGGATCTGCTTCAAATGCACACAGGCCTAGTTGAAGTTTAAACCCCAGCAAAACATTCCTCCCTGTAAATGGAAAATCCTACTTCTACCTCCTCCCCTGCCCCGTTTTTTGTTTATTTTCCCCAAGATCATTAGATGTCCTCACCCCTCCTCACTGCCTCTCCTCTCTGGGGCAGGCTGGGACCTTTGAGGAAGATAAAGCCTTCCTTGACTACCCATCCTATTCCGTGTCCCTGTTCCTCACTCAGAGAGGAAAGCAGAACCAATCAGCCTTATTTCAGTAAGTTCCACAGTTCTACAAGACTGCAGGAAGTCTCCTTAAGGGAGGAGAGCAAGCAGGTGTGGCCCCAGCTGCTGGAAATGGTGGAAGAGAGGGTTTTCTCATTGAATGGGGGTGGGGGCTCGTGCGTCCTGGGAAACCCCATGAGTCCCTTCATTTCTTGGGACTCAACTCCTGGGAGGAGAGGGTCTCAAGAGTGGTCCCTAGAAGGAGGGCGGGGGCAGTCTGCATGTATTTCAGGTTGTGGCTCTTGGTTCTAGGACTCTTACTTCTCTGGCTAAGGGCTCAGCTTCTTGGGACTTCAACTATCTTCTTTCTGAAAGACCAAATCTAATGTAACCAGTAACGTGAGGACTGCCAAGTATGGCTTTGTCCCTATGACTCAGAGGAGGGTGTGTCGGGCAAATTGAGATGGATGAAGTATGTGTGTGCGTGTGCATGGGAGTGTGCGTGGATTGGGATATCATCTCTACAGACTGCAAATAAACCAGACAAACTTACCAACGTCTTGATTGGTGTATTTTGGGGATGGTTCTGGGCTCAGCAAATTGCGAACTAGCTAATATAGTAATTAAATGAGCGCGTCCTGTGCATTTGCTCTGAGACAGCTGAAGTTCATTTATCCTAACCACCTCCCTGGAAGAGACAGGTTCTATTATGTCATCTTTGTTTCACAACTGAAAAGCAGGCTTGGATAAGCAGTGTGCTGAAAGCCAAACAGTAAATGGCACAATCCAACCCCCCTGGAGCCAACCCATGAGGTCCAAGTTAAGAACCTCTGTCGGCCGGGCACGGTGGCTCACGCCTGTAATCCCAGCACTTTGGGAGGCTGAGGCGGGCGGATCACGAGGTCAGGAGATCGAGACCATCCTGGCTAACACAGTGAAACCCCGTCTCTACTAAAAATACAAAAAATTAGCTGGGCGTGGTGGCGGGTGCCTGTAGTCCCAGCTACTTGGGAGGCTGAGGCAGGAGAATGCTGTGAACCCGGGAGGTGGAGCTTGCAGTGAGCCGAGATCGCGCCACTGCACTCCAGCCTGGGTGACAGAGCAAGACTCCGTCTCAAAACAAAAAACAAAAAACCTCTGTTCTTGAGCATTTATAATTCACTACAGAAATGTATTCTGCGAAGGACCGTAATTATCATCAGTCAGCCTTATCCAGACAATCTCAATTCTAATCCTGTCACCACCACTTTCTGACTGAGGGCCACTGGAGAATTTTTTCAACTTCTTTGTGCTTCCCTTACCTCATCAATTATTATTATGTATGTGTATATATATATATGTGTGTGTATGTATATATATTTAAATGTATACATATTTTTTTTTTCTGCGACAGAGTCTCTGTCACCCAGGCTGGAGTGCAGTGGCACAATCTTAGCTCACTGCAACCTCCACCTCTCGGGTTCATGCGATTCTCCTGCCTCAGCCTCCTGTGTAGCTGGGAACACAGGCGTCCTAATTTTTGTATTTTTGGCAGAGACGGGGTTTCACCATGTTGGCCAGGCTGGTCTCGAGCTCCTGACCTCAGGTGATCCACCCACCTCGGCCTCCCAAAGTGCTGCGGTTACAGGCGTGAGCCACCACCGTGCCCAGCCTATTTTTATTTATTTTTTGAGACAGGGTCTGGCTCTGTCACCCAGGCTGGAGTGCAGTGGTGCAATCACAGCTCACTGGAGCCTCAACCTCCTGGGCTCAGGCAATCCTCCCACCTCAGCCTCCCCAGTAGCTGAGACTACATACGCATGCCATCACTGCTGGCTGATTTTTGTGGTTTTGTTTTGTTTTTTTGTAGTCTTGCCATGTTGCCCAGGCTGGTCGCAAACTCCTGGCCTCAAGCAATCCTCCTGTCTCGGCCTCCCAAGTGCTGGGATTATAGGCATGAGCCACCGGCGTCTCATCAATTAAATAAATAACTCCTAGGACGACTAAGATGTCTTCAAGATTACATGAGATCCCACATCTGAAGGTTTTTGCAAAGGACTTGGCACAAACTCGTGCGACTAGAGATGGACATGGCTCTTGCTCTGGAAAAGATCACCTTGATAGGAGCAAACAAAGCTGGTTTTCGGTGCCCTTTAATCTCCCCTCCCAGCCTTCCACCTTCCACACTTTAAGAGTCGTCCCTGGCGACCCCGCGACCCCGTTTTTCTGAACCTCCCTTCCTCTCCCTGCATAGTCCAAAGCCTCTCTCTAAAGCGGCCCCCTGAAAATATCTGTCAAGTTCCAAACTTATCTGAATCGGAAGCTACTAATAGCCAACCTACATCTAAGGGGGAACTGTAAGGTTTCAGAGGAATAAGAAGCATAGGTCGCTTAAGCGTGGGCCACCCAAGGAGAGAGACTAACACTAGGTGAGCCGGCGCTGGCTGCGATGGCGGGAGCGGCACCAGGACGATCCAGGGCGCAGGCGCAGGGGCCTCACGGCCACGCCCGTACTCAGCATGAGCTAGCCAATGGGGAGCGGCGGCCGGAAGAACGCGAGAATTCATTTGGTTCCGTGGCCTCCTCTGCCCAAGCTTGACGTCACCGAAGCGCGCCGGAAATGCGGGGTCAACTGCGCGCCGCTGGCGCTGAGGGAAGGAAGTTTGCTGTAGAGCGGCCTGGGTTCCGTGGGCAAGGCCGTGGGAGGCAGCGTTGGCTGCTTCGACACACTGAGGGCGGCGCGATGGGAGACGAGATGGATACCATGATTCCCGAGCGGGAGATGAAGGTCAGAGACTAACCGGGGCCTCCCTCCCTTCTTTAGTCCTGGCGTTGCCTTAGGCCCAGCTGAAAGGCGAAGCGCGGTGCCGGCTGTCCCGCCTCCTGCTTGAACAGTTTAACTGCGTTCACAGTTTTCACCAGCGCGTCTGCCGCGCCGCTGGCGTGATAGCCCCACCGAATTCAGGTTCCCAGTCCCATCCTGGTCTCGTGCACGGCTCTTGAGTTACCCTAGCTATTTCCTGTGGCGGTCACAATAGTGGCAATAACTACTGTTTATTGAGCGTTGCCAGGCACTGTGGTAGTCATCGCGGCAGCCTTACGAAGTAGTCGTTAACGTAGAGGAGTAAGTCGAGGCTCGGAAAGTAATTTCCCTAAAGTCACGTTTGACAGGTGGGCTGAAAGTCAGCATCATGTAAGACCTTCGCTCTCCCAGTACTTCTGGAAGGTGATACGGGCTTGCCTAACGTAGAGTCAGGGAAGGTCATCCATCCTGCGGAACCTTTAGTTGATTGGACTAGGAAGACTATTTTGACATCGGTATATCAGCCTAAAGTCAGGAACCTAAAGGGAGGGCCAAGTGGTCCCAGTGATAGCAACGTGGGAGTCCCCCAGAGATAACTTCAGGATGGTGTGTTTAATAGTTCTTATATGGGTTCTGACAGAATGAGGGTACAGCAGACGGGCTACATCTGTTTTAAATAGTGAAAAGAAGTAAGTTGCGGGAAGATTTTAGGCATCTTTGTGAACAGTAAAGCACTAAAATGCATTTAGGGGATAGTAATACCATGTTTAGAGTAGTGTTTTTTTTTTTTTTGAGACAGAGTCTTGCTCTGTCACCCAAGCTGGAGTGCAGTGGCATGATCTCGGCTCCCTGCAACCTCCACCTCCCCGGCTCAAGCGATTCTCCTGCCTCAACCTCCCTAGTAGCTGGGATTACAGGCGCCTGCCACCACGCCCAACTAATTTTTTATATCGTTTGGTAGAGACTGGGTTTCACGGTGTTGGCCAGGCTGGTCTCGAACTCCTGACCTAAAGTGATCCGCCCTCCTCTGGCTCCCAAAGTGCTGGGATTACAGGCATGAGCCACCGTGCTGTCCTAGAATAGTGATTATTTTTTGAGAATCACCACCTGTGGTGAGCCACCTAATGGGATTGTGTCATATTCCTCAGATATGCTGGGGTAGAAGAAAAAACGGTTTTATTAATAGAACCACAGACTTAGAAGATGATAATCTCGCACTCCCTTTGGCAGCACATATAAAATTGGGATCATGCAGAGAAGACTATTATGGCCCCTTTACATGGATGACACACAAATTCGTGAAGTCTTCCATATCAGAAAAAAATGAGGGCTGAGCGTGGTGGCTCACGCCTGTGAGCTTGCACTTTGGGAGGCTGAGGCGGATGGATCACTTGAGGTCCGGAGTTCGAGACTAGCCTGGCCAACATAATGAAACCCTGTCTCTACTAAAAATACAAAAATTAGCTGGGCATGGTGGCGGGCGCCTGTAATCCCAGCTACTTGGGAGTCTGAAGCAGGAGAATCGCTTGAACCTGGGAGGCGGAGGTTGCAGTGAGCCAAGATCGCTGCTCCACTGCACTCCAGCCTGGACGACAGAGCGAGACTCCGTCTCAAAAAAGAAAAAAAGACAACTGAGAAAGATCTTGGTCTCAGTAATATATATTTTTGTTGTACTGAAATTGGGTTTACTGAATATAACATGTTTTAATTTCTTTATTTATTGAATTGATCTCGTTTTGATTCTTCACAACAGGATTTTCAGTTTAGAGCGCTAAAGAAGGTGAGAATCTTTGACTCCCCTGAGGAATTGCCCAAGGAACGCTCGAGTCTGCTTGCTGTGTCCAACAAATATGGTCTGGTCTTTGCTGGTGGAGCCAGTAGCTTGCAGATTTTTCCTACTAAAAATCTTCTTATTCAAAATAAACCTGGAGATGATCCCAATAAAATAGGTAAGTTCCCTGGTTTATGTTGCAAAGTAGAGAGAGGAGTATGGTGGCATGCTCTTGGGTTTCCTTCCCAAGAAGTCATTCTAATACTAAAATGAACACTGCTGTCAGTTTGAAGGTTGACTCCCAAGAAGATTAATGGAAGCCTTTCTAGGTTTTCTCCTTGGTCCTTTGTATTTCTCCTTACATGAGTTGTTCCTCTCAGCTCAAGAGGGAAGAACTTAACCATTATGCCATACTTTTATTTTTGCTCAGTTGAACTTGGGCTCTGGCTCTCTGGGGGAAGGGTTTTATTGGCATGGGTTTTCAGTTGGCACAACGGTATGATCCAAACTATTGGCGATGTGTACTATTGAGAGCATTGTTGCAAAAATATTTTCAACAAGGGCAACAGCCACAGTTAGTTTCCCCAGATTGTATGAGGAAGAATTCCTGGGATACTTAATGCATCATCATATATCTTTAAGAAAGTTAAGATTTATCTGTATAACTAGGTATCGGGGTGTATGTGTGTTTATGTAGATGCAAAAATTTTTTCACGTCGAACTGGGTAGAGGTTGTGGCTTTATGCTTAGAACATACTGTTTTCTGCTTTGTATTTTTTTGTTTTCATAGTTGATAAGGTCCAAGGCTTGCTAGTTCCTATGAAATTCCCAGTCCATCACCTGGCCTTGAGCTGTGATAACCTCACTCTGTCTGTGTGCATGATGTCCGGTGAATATGGTTCCATTATTGCTTTTTTTGATGTTCGCACATTCTCAAATGAGGTAAGCTACTGTTACCGTGATGTCAACATGAGAACCCTAAGCAGATTTCCTTGTGTTGAATTATAACTTGGAAGCTTCGTAGGTTAACCCTTGAAGTCTCTCTGTAGATTAAAATATGGGTTTAAAAAAAAATCCTTAATTATAGAATCATAGATCTTTGAGACAGAAGGGAGGACTTCAAGAAATTCTTTCATAACGCCCTCTGCCCTAAGTTGTTATCAGGAGGCTTAGGTGACTTGCCCAAAGTCATAGATGAATAGATAATGTCAAAAGTTCCTACATTTTGGATGTTCTTCCATTCCAAGCAGTTTAAGAATGATAATAATAATAGCGAGTGTTTATACTGACTGTGTGTGTCAGACTCTGTACTAAGTGCTTTATATGCCTTGTCCCTCATTCATGCCTACCACAGCCTTATGTAGTAGGTACTATTATCTTCATTTTATAGGTAGAGAAACAGGCTCAGAGTTTAAGTAACTGTCCAAGGTCCCAACACTATTAAGAAGCAGAGCCAAGATTTTAATCTATTGTCTGCTATTTATTGGTTATTTTGCAATTGTGCATTCCCCTGCTGAGAGTCCCCGAAGCATGTTATAATAATTGATTGCCATTTTCAAAGTTGTGTTGAGATTGTCTATAGCAAATAGATTGATGCATAAAACTAAATCTTTTTTTATGGTTATGGAGAAAAATAAACTGATTTGAGATACCTTGTATATTCAGTAATTGAATTTAAATGTCTCTGCATTTAAATTCATGTCTCTGCATATTAAATGTCATTGAATATTAAATGTCTCTGCATTTACTTGTTAACTTATTTCACTTTTGCATATTTGTTTTAAAAGGCTAAACAGCAAAAACGCCCATTTGCCTATCATAAGCTTTTGAAAGATGCAGGAGGCATGGTGATTGATATGAAGTGGAACCCCACTGTCCCTTCCATGGTGGCAGTTTGTCTGGCTGATGGTAGTATTGCTGTCCTGCAAGTCACGGAAACAGTGAAAGTATGTGCAACTCTTCCTTCCACGGTAGCAGTAACCTCTGGTGAGTAATAAAGGCTTTCACACCGTAACATACAATCATGGTCATCTACTTAAGAATTGATTTCTAGAAGTGAAAGTGGATAGCTTTTTGTGTGTTTTTTTTGTTTTTTTTTTTTTTGTGTGTGGCGAAGGAGGTTAAGGATGGAAGGTATTCTTTTTTTTTTTTTTTTTTTTTTTGAGACAGTCTCACTGTTGCCCAGGCTGGAGTACAGTGGCATCATCTCAGCTCACTGCAACCTCCACCTCCTGGGTTCAAGCAACTCTCGTGCCTTGGCCACCCAAATAGCTGGGATTATAGACATGCGCCACCATGCCCAGCTAATTTTTGTAGAGACAAGGTTTCACCATGTTGGCCAGGCTGGTCTTGAACTCCTGACCTCAAGTGATCTGCCCTCCTCTACCCCGCATATGCTAGGATTACAGGCGTGAGGCACTGTGCCCGGCTGAGAGTATTCTTTATACCCATAGTTAATGTCCTTGAAGCCAAACAGCATACATAATTTAACCTGAATGTACTTGGGGTTTCTGGAGAAATATTTTGGTACAGCTGGTTTAGAAGTGTTTTTTGAGAATAATTGTTTCTGGATCTGTAATGGTGGTACTCTGAAAGTCACTTATACCTTTGGGCGGAAAAGCATTTGAAATATTAAATGGGAGCAGGAGAATGATTTCTTTCTTTCTTTTTTTTTTTTTTTTTTTGACACAGAGTCTTGCTCTGTCACCCAGGCTGGAGTGCAGTGGCGCAATCTCAGCTCACTGCAACCTCCACCTCCTGGGTTCAAGCAATTCTCTTGCCTCAGACTGCAGAGTAGCTGGGATTACAGGTGCCCACCACCACGCCCAGCTAATTTTTGTATGTTTTAGTAGAGACGGGGTTTCACCATGTTGGCCAGGCTGGTCTCGAACTTCTGACCTCAAGTGATCCATCCATCTCATCCTCCCAAAGTGTTGGGATTACAGGCATGAGCCACCGTGCCCGGCCAGTGATTTCTTGGTATTTGGAAACCTTCTCTGTTCTCCTTGTCTTATCCAAAGACTACAGAGCTTTCTGCATTTTGCAGCTTTCTGGGCAGTAATCTATTGAAAAAGCATTTTTAGCTTTCAATTCAATAGCCCAGTGATAAATCAGTTGGTTTATATCATTAAAATGATTTTACTTTTTTCCACTTTGTCTGATAGAGATGATCCTACAATCTTCCATGGACTGGCAGAGGAATGAGAATTGATAATTAGCGGTGTGTGATAGATCTCATTGGTTTGCTCCATTTTCTTGTTTTCATTTGGTAATATTGTCTTTGCTCAGTGTGCTGGAGCCCCAAAGGAAAGCAGCTGGCAGTGGGAAAACAGAATGGAACTGTGGTCCAGTATCTTCCTGTAAGTTCTTATCTTGAACTTCAGAATTTCTCTTAAGTTGCCCACTTTTGGGGGGATGGTTTGGGAGTATCTTTCTTGTTTTTCCTATTAAAAAGTAATTTATGGCCGGGCGTGGTGGCTCACGCTTGTAATCCCAGCACTTTGGGAGGCCGAGGCGGGCGGATCACGAGGTCAGGAGATCGAGACCACGGTGAAACCCCGTCTCTACTAAAAATACAAATAATTAGCCGGGCGTGGTGGCGGGCGCCTGTAGTCCCAGCTACTCGGAGAGGCTGAGGCAGGAGAATGGCGTGAACCCGGGAGGCGGAGCTTGCAGTGAGCAGAGATTGAGCCACTGCACTCCAGCCTGGGTGAAAAAGCGAGACTCCGTCTCAAAAAAAAAAAAAGTAATTTATACTCATTGTAACGCATCCATCAGTGAATGAAGAGTGGAACTCTTCCCTTTCCCATAATCCTTCTTCCAGAGGCACCCACTATATTGTGTTGAGTAGGTAGCCTTCCATACTTTTCTGGATGTTATACAAATAGTCTATGTGTAGCTGCATTTTTTTGTTGTGTTTTTTTTATGTAAAATGTGATCATATGCTATGCACTGTTCCCCACCTTTTTCAGTCCATTCCATAAAAACAGAGCTTAAGGGAAAAGAGTTAGTGAAAAAGCTATGATGATAATGCAGAATCACTCTGGGTTAAAGCACAGTATTTGTCTTTTAACTGAGTCCGTCTTTAAAGGTCCGTTTTTCTGACTATGGGCACCAAAGAAAATGGATACTCTTGTTGTTGCATGTGCACTCTGTCATCCTCCCTGTGAATTTCTTGAAATAATGTTCACAAATATCCTTCAATATCAATTGAGTTGCAAGGAACCCACATATGTCTGTTGAGCCTGGACACGAAGGAGGGATTCACAGGTGGTGCTAAGGCCTTTGTTGTGCCTTCTTCCTCAAGACTGTTCTCTGGCGAGGAGGGGAGCAGAGTGGTGAATGTAGGTGGTATAAGTTTAAGGTTAAGGTTATGTTTCTTATTTGTTATTACCAAAAGTTACATGAAATTTGGTACATAATCTTTTAGGGCACTAACCTGTGAAAAGATAATGCAATTTATTTAATTTTCTTGCTTTGCTGTTTGCCTTAAATTTTTTTTTTTTTTTTTTTTTTTTTTTTGAGAGATGGTCTTGCTCTGTTGCCCAGGCTGGGATGCAATGGTGTGATAACGTAATGGTTCAATGCAGCCTCAGCCTCCTGGGCTCAGGTGATCCTTCCGCTTCAGCCTTCCGGGTAGCTGGGACTACAGGCACTTGCCACCATGCACAGCTAATTTTTGTATTTTTTGTAGAGACAGGCTTTTGCCATGTTGCCCAGGCTGGTCTCAAACTCCTGGGCTCAAGCAATGTGCCCACCTTGGCCTTCCAAAGTGCTGGGATTACAGACATGAGCCACCTCGCCCAGCTTTATTCCACTATTGATGATTGTCTGCATCTGTGCTAGTGGCGTTGCTGCTGCAAATGGTGTTGCATTGACTACTCTCATTACCTATATCTGAACATGTTCATGCATTTCTTTTCTTTTTTTTTGGAGACCAAGTTTTGCTCTCATCGCCCAGGCCGGAGTGCAATGGCATGATCTCAGCTCACTGCAACCTATGCCTCATGGATTCAAGCAGTTCTCCTGCCTCAGCCTCCCGAGTAGCTGGGATTACAGGCGCCCGCCACCACACCCAGCTATGTATTTTTAGTAGAGACGGGGTTTCGCCATGTTGGCCAGGCTAGTCTCGAACTCCTGACCTCAGGTGATCCACCTGCCTCGGCCTCCCAAAGTGTTGGGATTACAGGCGTGAGTCACCACACCCAGCCACGTTCATGCGTTTCTGTAGAATGAAGTCCGGGAAGTAGAGAGCCCTATTCTGTTTCTTCAATCTCTCCTGGCCAAGGAGATGGAACAGGTGGCATCTAAGGAATAGATTAGATTTGACAGTTTGATTGGTTTAGGGATTATTTCATTTAATACTTTATTTTCCGCTCCAAATCTCTTTCAGACTTTGCAGGAAAAAAAAGTCATTCCTTGTCCTCCGTTTTATGAGTCAGATCATCCTGTCAGAGGTAACAACTGCTTTTCTTATTGGGCTGATCTCTAACGACATGTTATGTATATTACGGAAATTCAAAATCATGTAATGTACCTGCTCAGTGAGGTATTGGTGTTTGCCTTATGAATAATGTCACTATTTCAAACAGCTAATTAAGTCAGTGTAAATTACGGCCCTCTGGGTGACATCTGTGTTTCATGATAAATGACATGAAATGGATCCCGACTTTTTATTACAATTCTTCATGATTTGCCCTGATTATAATCCGGCAGAAAAATTACCATTTGGGGATGAGTTTGGACTTCTTGGGTCATTGTACCTGTGCATTATATTTAGTCAATGAAATCTGGGCCTTTCATTTTTTTTTTTTATCCATGGTGGCTATTCCAAACATAAGCTGCTTTTTCTTGTATCTGGTTGCTGTCATTTTTATGACCTACTGATTAAGATGTGTCTTTCAGTTCTGGATGTGCTGTGGATCGGTACCTACGTCTTCACAATAGTGTATGCTGCTGCAGATGGGACTCTGGAAACATCTCCAGATGTGGTGATGGCTCTGCTACCGGTATGCATGTGAAAGAAATTTCATTGTTTGAGAATCAGAGAAGTCTTCTAATAAAGCTGGAGGCTTTGATTTCAAGGTTTTTCGTGTGTGTGTTTTTTTTTTTTTTGAGACAAGCTCTCACTCTGTTGCCCAGGCTAGAGTGCAGTGATGCGATCTCGCCTCACTGAAGCCTGGACCTCTTGGACTCAAGTGGTCCTCCCACCTTAGCCTTCTGAGTAGCTGGTACTACAGGTGCACACCACTATGCCTGGCTAATTTTTTTTTTTTTTTTTTTTTTTTGGTAGAGGTGGGGTTTCGCCATGTTGCCCAAGCTGGTCTTGAACTCCTGAGCTCAAGTGAGCTGCCCACCTAGGCCTCCCAAAGTGCTGGGATTACAGGTGTGCGTCACCGCACCTGGCCTGATTTCAGGTTCTTTTACTTACTGGCAGTGATTATGCAACTTTAGGTATAAGGTTTCCATGCTGCACCGTGGGCCTGGGGTCTAAAATTGGAGTGTCCACAGCATGTTCTACTGTTTTGTTATGAGGTTAAAAAAAAAAATGATTTTGCTTAAGCTATAAACTATGACTCTTGGTTAACTCGATAAAGAAATTTTAGAAAAGCAAGACGGTGTCTTGATTTTTAAAATTACTTCATTTGCTCTCGAATATTTAATGCCAACAGTGTGCTAGGCACTGCTTTAAAGCTGAGTATATAGCAGTGATCAAGGTGATGGGCTTGCTTTTATGATTTTAAATTTGTTGTTGTTGTTAATTTTTATTTATTTTTTAGAGACAGAATCTCACTCTGTTGCCCAGGCTGGAGTGTAGTGGTGCGATCACAGCTCACTACAGCCTCAAATTCTTGGGCTTAAGCCATCCTCCTGCCTCAGCCTCCTGAGTAATTGGGACCACAGGCATGCACCAACACACCCAGCTGTTTTTAAACTTTTCGTAGAGGTAGGGTCTTGCTTTGTTGCCCACGCTGGTCTCGAACTCCTGGCTTTAAGCAGTTCTCCTGCCTCATCTCTCAAAGCTCTAGGATTACAGGTCTGAGCCACCACACCTGGCTGGTCTTACATTTTAATGGGATAGTCAATACTAAATGTGAGATCAAGGACTGATAAGAGTGATAGAGAAAATAAAGCCATGTTAGGGATAGATAACTGGTATGTGTTTGAGATTGGGTGTCAAGGGAGGCCAATTTGATACTTGAAAAAGATGTTTTTAACTCTTTTGGGTTTCTAATAAGGTTGAATTTTTAAAATATGTTTATCTAGATGCCTTGTTTTAAGATTAGTTAGAGGTTTTTTCTATTCTGGGGGATAATATTAACACTAGTATTTATTAACTGCTACTTATGTTTCATGTACTGGGCTGGAAGTTTTGTATGTATCATTTCATTTTACACTTACAGTAGCCTCTGAAGTAGGCTTAGTAGGTCTAGTATACACATGAGAATACTAAGTATAAGGAAGGTTGAAAAATCTGCATGTCTCATGGGCAGAAAGTGGCAGAACAGAGTTTAAATGCAGTTTGGTTGATGGCCAATGTTTGTACTCCTTGTACTAAGTGCTGCCTTTATACCGTGTCCGTATATCTGGACTTTGAGTGAATATTCTCATATAACTTTAAATGATGTATCATTTGAGATTCTTTTACTGTAGGATCCGAGAAAAATTGCACGTGGGAATTTTTTTTCTTGCTTTGTTCATTGTAGAAAAAAGAAGAAAAGCACCCTGAGATATTTGTGAACTTTATGGAGCCCTGTTATGGCAGCTGCACGGAAAGACAGCATCATTACTACCTCAGTTACATTGAGGAATGGTGAGCAGAGAGTCTGGACAGGGCATTCCTCCTCTCAGTGGAAGATCACACCTGAGTCACTTTGTCCCATGTTGAAATCTTTTCTGATTGATTGATGGATTGGCAGGGTCTCACTCCATTACCCGGGCTGGAGTGCAGTGGCACGATTGTAGCTCACAGAAGCCTGGATCTCCCAGGCTCAAGTGATCCTTCCACCTCAGCCTCCCAGATGGGACTACAAGCACATGCCACCACACCTAGCTTATTTTTAAAGTTTTTTTTTTTTTTTGGAGAGATGGGATCTTGCTATGTTGCTCAGGCTGGCTTCCCAAAGTACTGAGATTACAGGTGTGAGCTACTGCACCCAGCCTGAAATCTTTTCTATTACAGAGGAAAATGGAGGCTGAGATGCCTTGAACATATTTTCAGCTGATTCTTGATAATGTCTTTCTGACTATTATTTCTGTTTCCCCAATCTTGAGTTATTTATCTTAAATACATACTAATCTCAAAAATCTAATTTTCTCAATAATCCCTAGTGATGACTTATGAAAATATTGATATTCAAGGAATATATTAAAAGTTTCTTGAGAGCAGAGTTGCCCTTTGGAATGGAGATTACTCAAAGCAAAGCTTCCATCCCTCTAGCTACATTATTCTGCCTTTGGATGGCATATTGATTGTGAACTCTGACTTGATTCTGTTGTGTCTTTCCTTTGTCTTCATGTAGGTAGGCACTGAGCTGATTCTACAGGGCTTTCTCACAGAAACTAAAAAGTTGAGCTTTACATCTAGAATCTTTCCACCTTTGTTCAACCAGATAGAAAACCTTACTCTCTCCTTGACATGTGGAGGCAGCCCTCACAGGTGTTACCTGCAGACCCAAGTTAGCTTAGAACTATTGCTGTATTTGAACGTAATGGTCTCTGGTTTTATTCTTTAAGGGATTTAGTGCTGGCAGCATCTGCGGCTTCAACAGAAGTTAGTATCCTTGCTCGACAAACTGATCAGGTAAATCTCTTTTTGTCACTTTTGTGGTGCTTTCTTTTTTTAATTATTATTTTGAGACAGTCTAGCTCTGTTGTCCAGGCTGGAGTGCAGTGGTGCAATTTCAGCTTACTGCAACCTCTGCCTTCCAAGTTCAAGCAATTTTGTGCCTCAGCCTCCCAAGTAGCTGGGACTGTAGGCGCGGGCCACCACGCCTGGCTGATTTTTATATTTTTAGTAGTGACTGGCTTTCGCCATGTTGGCCAGGCTGGTCACAAACTCCTGATGGTACTTTTCTGAAAAAGATTTTGGAGGGAATTAACTATATGTGGTTAAGGTGTGCATGATCTCACATCTGTTTTATCAAGTTTGCGTGACAGCAAAGCTTCAGTGACAGAGTGCCTTGGCCAAATGGCTTGGCTATTGCATGGAGAAACACGGGTGTCAGACTTAGCACTTTCTTTGCTTCTGTTCTTTTAGGATCCATCCCCTGTCTGTGGAAACATACTATGCAGTTAACCTCCAACTGGAGTATGCCCGATGCGTAGGAGGCTTTTTCTGCCTTGTCCTGTTTTGTCATCTTTGTTTTCTTCCTGTTGCTTGAACCTACTCCTTCTATACAATTTAACGATAATCCATCCTCAATTATGAAAGAAAAACATGCAGATGACACTAAATTGTGATTGACCAGAAATACTTTGTTTGACTTTGAAAAACTGTCAGAAAGAGCAAAGCACCTTTGCATGTTAAGAACCTTCTTTCACATTGTCTTTCCTGCAGGGACACGGTGGGCCCAGGTAGTGGTGGTGCGCTTTCCACTTGTAGATTTTGCAGAATGACTATAGAGAGGGCACAACTAAAGAAGGGAAACTTCTTTTTAAAACTGCCTTGAACTTAAAAATCTTTAGTGCACCCTTGTAAATAAGAAGCAAGTGCTTCTCCTCCCCACATGGATACTTTGTGCTCCACCCATAGATAGGTACTTTGTGCCTCTTCAACCATTGGCATTTATCTGTCACTCTCTGGGTGGCCAGGTGACCCATTAGGAGGGGCATGGCTCTCATTGTCTAGGGGTGGCTGCTTTTGGATGAGGCCAGAGTTCAGCCATCTGATTTGCTGCTCTAGAACTATCTTAGATTGACCTCAGTAATAATTTCTTATTAGCACAAGTATTTCATATGTTCACACATTAAAAATACAATTTTATTTTTACTTTCTATCAAAATAATTTATGTTCATGTTTTTAAAAAGTAAATAGTAGAGAAGGGCTTATAAGTGAAAAGAATCACCCCGCCCTACCTGTTTGCTTTCTAGAGGGGACCGGTTTTAATTTGTAAACATTTTCTTATAATGCTGCCACCTTATCCCTAAAGAAAAATCTGTTTTATAACTAGTAATTGGTTATTAGTTTTAGACCTTACTGACTGTATGGCAAATGATGATCTGGCCCCCAGTCCCCTCCTTCCTCTCAAGAGTTATAGCATTGTTTGAATTTCTTATCTTGGTGAACGTTTGTAACTGTAATTGGTGTTTTTTACCCTCGTTTCTGGTGGTATTTTTTTTTTTTGAGGCCAAGTCTCACTTTGTCACCCAGTGCAGTGGTGCCATCTTGGCTCACTGCAACCTCCGCCTTCCTGGTTCAAGCGATTCTCATGCCTCAGCCTCCTAAGTAGCTGGGACTATAGGCATGCACCAACACGCCTGGCTAATTTTTGTATTTTTTAGTAGAGATGGGGTTTTGCCTTGTTGGCCAGGCTGGTCTCAAACGCCTGACCTCAAGTGATCCGCCCGCCTCGGCTTCCCAAAGTGCTGGGATTACAGGCGTGAGCCGTGGCTCCCGGCCTGGTGGTAACTCTTGATCTTCCACTTTGTGAGAGGAATGTCTTAGCACTCCCACCCTTTCCCTTAGTAGCCTTCCAGTTGTTATCTGTGTCTTCTCTTTTATAAAATTACATTCTGTCCTACAATGATTAAGTCGTCCTTATCTTGTCTGTAGATTGTTTTTAAAAGTTGAGATTGTTTTTGTTTAATATGAATGTGTCTGTTACCTGCTCCATAGCTAAGTCACACAGTGTGATTTCATTCCCTCTCCTGAACTGCCTGCCTGCTTGCTTTCTTGCTTGCTTTCTCTCTCTCGCTCTCTCTCTCTTTTCTTCTTCCTTCCTTCCTTCTCCTTCCTTTTCCTTCCTTTCCCTCCGCTCCCCTCCCCTGCACTCCCCTCCCCTCCCCTCCCCTCCCCGTAACCCAGGCCGGAGTGCAGTGGTATGATCTCGGCTCACTGCAACCTCTGCTTTCCGGGTTCAGGTGATTATCCTGCCTCAGCCTCCCATGTAGCTGGGACCACAGTTGTGCACCAACACGCCCAGCTAATTTTGTATTTCTAATAGAGACGGGATTTCACCATGTTGACCAGGCTGGTTTCAAACTCCTGACCCCAGGTGATCCACCTGCCTCAGCCTCCCAAAGTGCTGGGATTACAGGCATGAACCACTACATCCAGCCTGTTTTTCTTTGTTGGTCGTTAAGCACTATTCACCTGTGATTCATGCTTCCCAGTCTGGTCAACACTGAAAGTTAGGCAAAATGTTAGTGATTTTAAAAACCAAGAGTCATTTGTTGGAAGGAACAGAGCCTATCCAAGCCCACTTAAGCAAAAAGGGAGTTTTCTAGAAAGACTTAGTAGTTTCTCAAGGAATCTAGGGACAGGAAAGCTGACCAGTCTGAGGAACTGGTACCAAGAACTGGGAAGAAGAACTAAGGTTATCTCTGTCTCTATAGATGAGTGAGCACAGGGCATCTGAGCACAGGCCAGCCTTATATGCGTCTCTGTGAAAGACTGCAGTAGAGATCAGCTGGAGTTCCTGGTCCCAATCCAAAATGTCTAGGAGCAGGTATTGACTGGCTTAGTGCTGCTGTTGGATTTGTCCCTCATGGTCAGCAGTCTCCCTAGTTGTCATGGAAGATACCTCAGAAAATGTTCATGATAGTGGTTATTTATTCACAAGGCAGAGGCTTGATACATCAGGAACAGATAGAGAGGGGGTTGGTTTGGAAAATTAACTTCTCATTTGCTGGGGTACTTCTGACTTTTAGGCCATCTTCTCAGATTTCAGAGCCTCCTAGTCAACACATAAGTCTAAACCAAGTGAGGCATCTCTGTTCTCTCCTATTTGAACAATGTTAGGAGGAACCAATGCAAAGCTCTAACCAACATGGCTTTTTCTTCTTTTCTTTTCTTTTCTTTTTTTTTTTTAGATTAATTGGGAATCTTGGCTACTGGAAGATTCTAGTCGAGCTGAATTGCCTGTGACAGACAAGAGTGATGACTCCTTGCCCATGGGAGTTGCCGTAGACTATACGAACCAAGTAGAAATCACCGTCAGTAAGTGTAGCCTGGTAGTTAGTGCAGAAGTAGTCTTCTTTCTAGTTAGGGTTAATACTGAAACACCAGTTACATGTTACTGACAGAGTCTACTCTGCTGGGCACTTGTAGCTTCTGGCAGCACATTTCTCCCTAAAGAGTGGTAATAGGCTGCGTTGTAACAACACTGAACTGATTTGAATGGATATTCATTGATGAGACCAAGGCCAAACACTGTGTGTATGTGTGGGTGCATGTTTGCACACTTGCACATGTCTGGGTGTACTTTAGAATCTGGATTTTGTGGCTTGGTTTCTTTGTCCAATCCAATTCCTTGGTGACCTCCCAAAGAAGCAATACCCGAATCTGGTACTGCACACCAGTACTTGGTTTGAAGGCAAGGATTAGAAAATAGAGACCTCAGGCCCATGGTTTCCAAATAGGGCCTGGATATGTGTTTTGAATAGATCTTCCCTGCAGTAGCTTGGCCATGCTGTAGTCATTGAAATGTAAAAGTGCCACAAAAGAAACAGTCTTTGCCATCTGGTACTTAAGTTTAGAAAGGTGTCCCCGTCAGGCACCATTAAGTTGCTTGTTCCTTCCCTGGTTAGGCAGGAGTATTTATTCTGATCAGCTCATTTGCTCTGATTCTCTTTTATAGCCTTAATTGATAAAATACATACTTGTAATTCAACTGTGAATGAGGATAAAGTAGTTTGACTCATCTTTCTGTGTCCTACTGTCCATTCGAAAGAGTCTAGTCTCATTTTCCTACTAACCTAAGTACTTCTTAGATACTCTTGTCTTGGTCAGGGGAATGCCAAGCCTACCTCCTGAACACTGAGACACTCATAAAAACTGAGGGACTTTTGGGAGAGTCAGAGCTACTGCAGGACTGATGGAGCTTCTAGGCAGGGCCCAGCAGTTTGGTGGCTATCTGATAGCGGCAGGAGCTCTCTTTAGATAGCTGGTGCACGAAAGGCTGTTGAGATATAAAATCAGAACAAACTAACTTGAGCTGCTATTCAGATGAGTCCCTTAAACCCTCTTCCTGTTGAGGGCAGTCTTTGCCTTCCGGGCTCAGGCCCTTAAATTGACTTGGTTCTTTTATTGCTTTTGTTTTCTTTTTTAACAGGTGATGAAAAGACTCTTCCTCCTGCTCCAGTTCTCATGTTACTTTCAACAGATGGTGTGCTTTGTCCATTTTATATGATTAATCAAAATCCTGGGGTTAAGTCTCTCATCAAAACACCGGAACGACTTTCATTAGAAGGAGAGCGACAGCCTAAGTCACCAGGTATGTGCCTCTGCCTGCTTGCACAAGAGTATTTCCAAGAATGAACATGGTGTGAAGACACATAGTGATTATCTTTACCAGCCTGGTCTGTCTTAGGAAGACACACACTAATCTTTTTTTTGAACATGCATGCACATATTTGCCTTCCCCTACCCTCGAGCTTTATTCTGCAGCCATTACTTTACTTTGGAGATGAAGGAAGGTCAACCAGATGATTTACATCCAGTCATTTACCAACAGTTTTCTAAGACCCTATATTATGTGATGTGCATCCAAAAGACATTGTGCTTAATCATGGGGGTTGGTTAAAGAAGTGATTGTATAGTCTCACAGTGAAATGCCGTGTACCAATTATAAATGTTACATTTATTGATAGGGAAGAGTGAGTGGAATACATCACAAAAAAAAAAACCACTATTCTGTGTGATCCTTTTTGTATGAGAAAAAAACATATACATAGAAAAAAAACTTGGAGATGGATTTAAAATCTAAATGGTGGTTATTTCTGGGTGATGGGAACATGGAGATTTTTGTTGTTTATATTTTCTTGAGGTTTTTTTCTCCTTTTTGAAACATTTCTTAAGTAATAGATGTTTATTGGAGGAAAATGAGAGTGTACAAAACAATGGTCACAGTCAACATTTTGGTACCTATCCTCCGTGAAAATGAATGCACACATGTAAATACTAGTCTGTATTTAAACAATTTTTACAGTGACATTTGTATCACTTGTGAAAAGAAACTTTTTTTTTTTTTTTTTTTTTTGTGGAGACAGGGTCTTACTCTATTGCCTAGGTTGGAGTGCGGTGGCATGATCACAGCTCGTGTTTTCTTTATGTGAATTAGGTTCCCTGTTTATTAGTCCTGAAATTTTAAAATCTCAATTTGTATGAGCTTTTTAAAAAATAGAAAACATCTTACTTGTCATTTGCTATGGATCTTTTTTTAGTTCATTACCATTTAGTTATTATACCTGAGTAGCTATTTTTTACACAAATCTTAACCTTTTCCCTTTGTGATTTTTTTTTTTGGTCACTTCTAAATTTATCAAGGTGTTAGACTCTGAGACCTAACATCTATCAATTTGCCTCCTTTGTTTTGAGATACCTGTATTTATGTGACTTTCTATGTGTCTTAATCTCCCAGGCTCAGGCAATCCCACCTAAGCCTCCCCAGTAGCTGGAACTACAAGCATGCGCCACCATATGCAGCTATTTTTTAAATGTTTTATAGAGATAGGGTCTTACTGTGTTGCTCAGGCTGGTCTCAAACACCTGGGCTCAAGTGATCCTCCTGCCTCGGCCTCCCAAAGTGCTGGGATTACAGGCTTGAGCCACCGCGCCCAGCCTTATGACCAGTTTCTTATCTAAGCAAAAATGTATGACCAGTTGGTTTGGATAAGGTTAGCAATAACTTAGGGGTATATTCTGTCACTGCATCCCAGTGCACAGTGAGTTGTATATCACAAATAGAGCCATTCAGATACTTGGGCCCTAACAACTGGCAGCACTACCTCAAGTAATATACCAGATGGCTTGAAGAGTGTTGTATCAGGGTAGTCCATTATTCATAGTGTGTGTACTCTTTGTGTTGGTTTTTTTTCCTCCTTACTCAGCCATGAATAAAGGTACCATGAACTACTATACCCAGCTGCCCGGTGTGTCTGTAATAAGCAGAGCAGCCTGTGAGATTAGGAGCCTCTGGGACGAGGTTTGTTTCTGAGCCTTTGCTACTAGCCCATTCAATGCTGGAGCACAATCAGAGGCCAGTTTTACTGTTAGCCTTTCCTAGAGAAACTCCCCTCTTCCTTCACAGTTGGTCCAGAGGTTATAGTTGTGTTCAGATGTGTGGAAGAGAGCCCCTGCGGGGAGAAAGTCCGTCCCATCAGCTAAGTCTAGCTAAAGCCCACTTCGTGGGTTCAGAAGACATTAATGGTTCCACCTGTTTCTACACTGCAGTTCTAAGGATGCTGTATTAATCAGAAGTAGTAGTAGCATGATGGTTTTCCAATAATCAGTTCTGTTTTCAGTGGAAAAAATGCTTTTGATTTATTTAGGGTCTGGTATATATTTTTGATATCAGTTTACCTAATATGCATGAAAGTGTTAAACATCTATGTATGTCTTTACAGAAGTTAGTTGTAGCTGGTTCCGTATCTGTTGTATAAAGAAGTATTAACAGAATAGGTTTGCTTGCATTATACTCTCATCAATGTGACAGTTTACTTGGATTTTTGTTTTCAGAAAGTGGTATTTTCATACTTGTATCCTAAGTATTACATTGCATTAGACAAAGTGTCTTCCATGAAGATAAACTGCCATCTTAGCTAATTTGGAACAACCAAGTCCTATTAATATAAATAGAAAATATTGACACAAAGAATTCCTTTCTTATTTAGTTGGTTATTTAATTTAAAGATTACTATTTTTACCTTATGGAAAGTTTGGAAAATAGAAAAAAAAAATTATTCATTTTTGAGACGGGTCTCACTCTGTTCCACAGGCTGGAGTGTAGTGGCAGGATCTTGGCTCGCTGTAGCCTTTGCCTCCCAAGTCCAAGCGATCCTCCCACCTCAGCCTCCCGAGTAGCTGGGACTACAGGCACAAGCCATCACACCTGGCTGATTTTTGTATTTTTTTGTAGCAACAGGGTCTCACTTTGTTCCCCAGGCTGGTCTGAAACTCCTGGACTCAAAGGGTCCTCCTGCTTTGTCCTCCCAAAGCTCTGGGATTACAGGCATTAGCCACTGCGCCCAGCCTTCCATTGACTTTTTTTTTTTCTTTTTAACCATTTGGATTGCATTAAATATCTTTTTCATTTTTTGCATTATGTTTGTAAGCTTTATTCTTAGAAGAGGAATTACTGGGTCTGTGTTTTATGTTTTTTTATACAATGCCAAAATGTTTTCTTAAAAAAAATACTAGTTACCTACCAGTGATAAAAAGTTTCAGGTTTGTTTTACCTATCCAAACATAAGGGGTTATACATATTTAAATTCTTATAATTTAGAGAACAAATTAAAAATGTACCTTGTTTATATTTCTTTGATTAGAGAGATTGAATGTGTTTTCTTTATGTGAATTAGTTTCCCTGTTTATTAGTCCTGAAATTTTAAAATCTCAATTTGTATGAGCTTTTTAAAAAATAGAAAACATCTTATTTGTCATTTGCTATGGATCTTTTTTTAGTTCATTACCATTTAGTTATTATACCTGAGTAGCTATTTTTTACACAAATCTTAACCTTCTCCCTTTGTGATTTTTTTTTTTTGGTCACTTCTAAATTTATCAAGGTGTTAGACTCTGAGACCTAACATCTATCAATTTGCCTCCTTTGTTTTTGAGATACCTGTATTTATGTGACTTTCTATGTGTATTTATCTGGAATTACTTTTAGTGAAATAAGGTGGAGGTCTGAATTAAAACTTTTTCCCAGTTGTTAATGAAATGTTGCAGTGACTGAACTGTTCTGTGTGCCATAGTAGCACTGAGAAGTCCATGAAGTCCAATTATTCTAATGTCTTTCCTTAGTTTTCTTTCAGTTTCATTTATCTCATGACACCTGAAAACTCCAGCATTAACTGTGTTCCATGTGTTCTTTTTGTTTCTTAAACTAGTAACATTTCTGGCTTTATTCTACCACAGATTCTTTTTCACTTGCTTTCTGTTATGTGAACCTCCACTGTTACAGTGTTAACATTTTCCTTCCTTTTTTTGTCACTGCAGGAAGTACTCCCACTACCCCGACCTCCTCTCAAGCCCCACAGAAACTGGATGCTTCTGCAGCTGCAGCCCCTGCCTCTCTGCCACCTTCATCACCTGCTGCTCCCATTGCCACTTTTTCTTTGCTTCCTGCTGGTGGAGCCCCCACTGTGTTCTCCTTTGGTTCTTCATCTTTGAAGTCATCTGCTACGGTCACTGGGGAGCCCCCTTCATATTCCAGTGGCTCCGACAGCTCCAAAGCAGCCCCGGGCCCTGGCCCATCAACCTTCTCTTTTGTTCCCCCTTCTAAAGCCTCCCTATCCCCCACCCCTGCAGCGTCTCCCGTAGCTCCATCAGCTGCTTCATTCTCCTTTGGATCATCTGGTTTTAAGCCTACCCTGGAAAGCACACCAGTGCCAAGTGTGTCTGCTCCAAATATAGCAATGAAGCCCTCCTTCCCACCCTCAACCTCTGCTGTCAAAGTCAACCTTAGTGAAAAGTAAGTCACTTCTAAAGTTTGATTCTTCTGTGAGTTGGGTAGAAATATTGGATGTTATTTACTAAAAGTAGAGTCACTCTGAGAGGAGTTAACTGAGTAGAATTTTTTTACCCAGGGTAATATTTGCAAATGGCAAAAATTTAACCAACATAAAATACTGGCATTTCATCAGTGGGTAGAATCCAGAAGGGTCTCTTAGCTAGCATTTTATTTTTTTGACTACAGAATTTATATTCAGGTATTTGTTTTGCTTTTTTACATTACAAATGTAGGAAATATTCCTTATTAAAAAAAGAAGCAATCCAGAATATGCATCCTGGAAGGGAAATGAATCCCTTGTAGTCTTTTTTCCTCCCTGTGTCTACCCTTAACTCTCTCTGAACTGCTGTCTACACAGCCACAAAGTCATCTCGTGACACTGTAAATCGTTAGGTGATTCTTCTGCTTGACAGTCCCTATGAAGCCCCATGGCTGCTCACTGCTAATTCTTAGGTTGGTATCCAGTTTCCTCCAGATCTGGGTCCTGCAGCTCACTAATTTCTTATATATTTACTTCTTTATCTGCTTGTTCTTTTCTTCCCACTAGAATGTAAGCTTTTTGAGGGAAGCAGTCCCTTGTATCTTGTAACCCCTCCCAAGATAACCATGAGTTTCCAGGATTACCACGAGTTCCCAAGATAACCACCGAGTATAAGTACTACCAGCTTTTTCCCTGCTTGCCTGTACTATCTGTTGTTGCTATGGTGGTGCTGCTGCCACCACAGTTACTGTTAATATTGAATTGGCACACATCCACTTCATGCTAAGGGTTGCATAGTGTTCCATTTTGTTGGCTGCACCACAGTTTATCTGACCAGTCATCTAATGCTGGATGTTTAGATTGTCTACAGACTTTTGCTCTTTAGGTGGAACCGACTTTACATTTCCTTTAGGCCATAAGTATCCCAAAGACAGTGACCTGCATTCCTCTTCCTTTTTCACTCCCCAGAGAAGGTGCTCACTCTCAAAATGAGTTCTCAGTAATTTCCTTGGTAAGAGAAAGTACTAACTCTCCTAAGCATAATTGTGTCCCACCTCCTGTTTAAAACTCAGCTGGAAACAATAGTATTTCATATCATGATAAACTTGGTATTTCATATTGTGATAAACTTAGTTTTGTCATCCAGTTAAGTACTTGATATTTCCCCTGAATAATTAATTCCTAAATAAGCAGACAATAAGATAAATGTTTCCTTGCAGCTTTCACCTTTTATAAGAAATAGCTAAACATTTTTGTTTCCTGAAGGCAAAAAGTATGTTATCTTTGTAAGTTAACATAAAAGATAATAAGTTATCTTTTGATGACATTGCTCATGCTAGTGTAAAAGAATCTTCTAGCAGGCTCTTCTGAGGCCTTCAGGCTGCCATTTTTTAGGTTTACTGCCGCGGCTACCTCTACTCCTGTTAGTAGCTCCCAGAGTGCACCCTCGATGCCGCCATTCTCTTCTGCCTCCAAGCCAGCTGCTTCTGGACCGCTCAGCCACCCCACGCCTCTCTCAGCATCACCTAGTTCCGTGCCATTGAAGTCCTCAGTCTTGCCCTCACCATCAGGTATGATTTTAAACAGACAACTTTAGACCTCAGCCCTGCCTTCTCAGATTAATGGTTTTAAGTGTTAAGAGTTGTAGCTAACATAATTGGGCAAGGTTATTTTTTCTTGCTTCCTGTATCATACATTAATGATTAATGTGCTGTGATTTTCATACTCTGAATTGGGAGATTTGCTCTTGCTTAAATGCTGCCACGCTTCTCTCTGAAACTTCTTATGGAGCTAAGTGTACTTAATGAGTCAAAAATGTCTTGCTCTTGGGCATTTATTTTCATGTGGAGCCTGCCCTCCATGAAGAGCAGTTACAGAACAGTTAAGAAGCACAGGCACAAGAATTGTTTGGCGGGGTGCAGTGGCTCACGCCTATAATCCCAGCACTTTGGGAGGCCAAGGCAGGTGGATCACCGGAGGTTAGGATTCGAGACCAGCCTGGCCAACATGGCAAAACCCCATCTCTACTAAAAATACAAAAATTAGCCAGGTGTGGTGGCGGGTGCCTGTAATCCCAGCTACTCGGGAGGCTGAGGCAGGAGAATCACTTGAACCTAGAAGGCAGAGATTGCAGGGAGTCAAGATCACGCCACTGCTCTCTAGCCTGGCGACAAAGCAAGACTCTGTCTCAAAAAAAAAAAAAATAGCACAGAAGAGAGAGTACCTGCAGTGACTATATTCATATTTTCGCAGTCAGTCATACTGTAAGCAGGAAGTTTTGTTTTGTTTTTTGAGACCCTCTCACTCTCTCACCCAAGCACATCACTGCAGCCTCTACCTCCTGGGCTGAAGTGATCTTCCCACCTTAGTCTCCCGAGTAGCTGGGACTACAAGCGTGTACCACCACCGTCGGCTAATTTTTAAATTTTTTTGTAGAGACAAGGTCTTACCATGTTGCTCAGGCTGGTCTCAAACTCGTGGGCTCAAGCAGTCCTCCTGCCTCAGCCTCCCAAAAGGCTAGGATTACAGGTTTGAGCCACCATACCTGGCTCCTAAAATTTTAATATATTTTTTTCATTATCTTAGAACAGAGGCTAACACAACTCACTCTTTAAAATAAATCATGAAAGTGGGGCCAGGGGCAATGTGTAACTTAATTTCTTAGATTTGGAGAAAGGACATTTGTGATAGGAGAAATAAAGGTAATAAATGCCATCTATTTTAACTGACTTCTTTTTCAAGCAGGACGATCTGCTCAGGGCAGTCCAAGCCCAATGCCCTCAATGGTACAGAAATCACCCAGGATAACTCCTCCAGCGACAAAGCCAGGCTCTCCCCAGGTATGTTTAAATTCAGCTTGCAATGTTTGTGTTTATTAATTTACTGCCCCAAGCATACCTGTGAATAAAATGAGTTTTCATGTTTTATAATTCAGACCTTGGACATAGTAATTGGGACTATGTGATAGTAAATACCAAAGTGCGAGGTTTGAATTCTCATAAAAGACATTTAGCTATTTTAATTTTTTATTCATGTATAATACACATAGAAAAAAGTACACATGATACATGTACAGCTCAGTGAATTGTCAACAACTGAACATACCTTGGTAACTAGCATCCAGATCAAGAAACAGAATTTTACGAGAACCTGGCTGGGCACAATGGCTCATGCCTGTAATCTCAGCACTTCGGGAGGCCAAGGTGGGCGGATCACCTAAGGCCAGTAGTTCAAGACCAGCCTGGTCTACATGGTGAAACCCCATCTCTACTAAAAACGCAAAAATTAGCCGGGCATGGTGGCACGCACTTGTAGTCCCAGCTCCTCGGGAACCTGAGACATGAGAATCACTTGAACCCGGGAGGCGGAGGCCAGAACCCCAGAGTTCTTTTTCACCTGTCCCTTTCTAGTCACTACTCTTGCCAAAGAGTAGCTGGTTTCTTGATTTCCAACAGCATAGATGAGGTTAGCCTGCCTGTACCTCCTATCAAGTGGATTTGTACAGTATGTATTTTTGTATCTGGCTGCTTTGTTCAACATTATGTTTGTGAGATTTATCCATGTTGTATGGAATTTATTGTGTGATTATATTACAAGTATTTGTTCCACTCTGATGGGCACTTGAGTAGTTTCCAGGTTTAAGCCATTGTATGTAGTACTGCTATGACCATTCCAGTTGACATCCTCAGTGAACACATATGCAAGTTTCTCTTGGGTGTATCCCTATGAGTGAGATTGCTGGGTCATAGAATCTGCATGTATTCCTCATTAGTAGATTCCCACCAAGAGTGTATGAGACTTCTGGCTGCTCCACATACTTGCCACTCTTGGTATTTTTCATCTTTTGTTGTATGGTTTTGTGGTTTTAATTTGTATTTCTCTAATGATTAGCAAGCTTTTTAAAAGATGATTATTGGCCATTTGAATATTTTCTTTTATGTTGTGTCTGTTCATGTCTTTATTCTGTTTTTCTGTTGGATTGTCTGGCTTTTTCCTTCTGATTTTTAAAAGTGAGTTCCTTAATACACACACACACACACACACACACACACACACACGCACACACATACAGTGCAAACATGTTCTCACTGTGAATTGTCTATTCATTGTCTTTTTTGTTTCTTCGATGAATACACGTTCTTCATTTTAATATAATTAAGTGTATCAGTTTTTTATTTTATGATTAATGCTTTTCGTGTTTTAGAAATAATTTTCTATTTCAAAGTCAAAAAGATGTTTTTCTAAAAGCTTTATTATTTTATCTTTCATATTTAGATTTGTAGTCCATCATCTCAGTTTATTTTTATGGTGTAATGTAAAGAGAATTGTATGTCAGTTTCCCACGTGATTACTTGAGTGCCCTGAGAACAAGAATTATGTCTTTTCCTTTCTGTGTCCCCCTAACCAACCCTTCTCCTACCCTAACACACATCTGTACTAGGTACATAGTAAGTGCCCAGGTCACAGTTCACGCTTGTGGCATGATGCATGACATACAGTGTTTGTCAAATAAATGTTTGCTGTTAATGAATGCTGATGCAGTCTAAGACCTCTCTAGTGTTAATCGTTGTAAGTATCAAACAGTCTAAAGGACATTTCAAATTATAGCATCTTTAAAGCAGAACTCTTGATTTCTGTCTCACCTAGAGGCTAGTCCTTTTCCAATGGGTAAGTAGCACTAACAAACCAGATGTTTGCACAAGCCCCAAGCCCCGAAGCATCCTAGATCCCTCTCTTCAACAGTACCTCTCCCCAGTCCAGGCTGGCAGGAGGTCTTGTCACCTCCACCCTCTGCTGTGTCACATGTCATAAGCCCACAGCTCTGTCCCCCTGCTAGCATCCTGTGTCAAGCTGTTGCCACCTCTCACCTTGTTAACCTCTCGACTACTCTCTCTGCTATCCCTGCTCTACATGGCAGCAAGAGGAATCTTTTAAATCATAAAGGAGATTTAAACTCTCCTAAAACACCAGTAGTAGCTTTCCAACACGTTTAGAATAGAACCCAAACTCCTTGGTGTGACCTTATATGACCTACCCCGGCCTGCCTTCTTGACTCTACCCCTGCCCTCTCCAGTGCCTCCCCTGACTTCACAGAGCCCACATTTACTTTTTTTCTTTGCTAAGGTTTCTCCTGCCTTGAGACCTCTGCACTTGCCTTTCTTGCTGCCTGGCAGGTGCTTCCTGAAGATCCCATAGCTTGCTTTCTGCTTGCAGCCTCCATTCAGATGGCAGACCGCAGTGAGGGCTTTCTTGGCCATCTCATCTGAAGTAGTGCCCTCTTTTATTCTCTTTATGTTTTCCTGTTTGTTCTCCAACTGAAATTATCAGATGTGTTTATATTTTATTATTCAGCATGTCCCAGTAGGAGGTAAGTTCCATGAGAGTTGGGCCCTCATCTACTTGTTCACCTCTACCTGCACTAGAACATGACTTACACAAAGTAGAGACCCTATAAATAAGGGTTCGTCACAATGAGTGAAACAATGACCATGTTACAGGAGCGCCACTCCCTGTGATAGGCACTGATATAATTGCTTGTAGAAGCTATGACTTGTAGTATAGGATCAGTTTTTAAACCTTTCGCCTTCCGTTTCAGGCAAAGTCACTTCAGCCTGGTGTTGCAGAAAAGCAGGGACATCAGTGGAAAGATTCAGATCCTGTAATGGCTGGAATTGGGGAGGAGGTAAATTTGTTTCCTGAGGATGTTTTTCTGGAAGTAGCTGACAGACTTGGATGGGTCAGAGTGCCAACCCCTATATGACTAGTTAGTTCATTCTAGCGCTGAAGCATGGCCCATCCCAGCAGTCTGAGCAGTTAGTAAGCACGGTAGCAGTGACATTACTGTTTGTCCTTCATACTAAGTAGTTCCTCACTTGTGGCTTCTACAGATTGCACACTTTCAGAAGGAGTTGGAAGAGTTAAAAGCCCGAACTTCCAAAGCCTGTTTCCAAGTGGGCACTTCTGAGGAGATGAAGATGCTGCGAACAGAATCAGATGACTTGCATACCTTTCTTTTGGAGATTAAAGAGACCACAGAGGTTTGTGTTTATGAATACTTTTCCTGAGTTGAATTGCATTTAACAATTTTTTTTCTGCTAGTACTCCATGGGGGTATGTACTTTATTTCTTCAAGGACCACCGATGTTTTTTTAACGTGGCTGAGTAGCTTGCCTAGAATCCCTGAGTTCAAATCCTACCTTCAGCACTTAATAAATTATGTGACTTTGGGCAAGTTAACCTCGTTACTCTATTTTTCAATTTTCTCATCCATAAGATGGAGTAAGTTTCTACCCCTTTGACACATACTGTACACTCCATAAAATTTATTATAGTTGTTAATTTAGGTATATTTGAAATTTTACTATCTTAAATAGTGTTAGATTTTTTAAAAAGGATATTTTAGGACATATGCAGTATGAAAGTATTAAATGCTTGGTGTTAATAGTGTTAATTATTGTTACTGTTATTACTGCTTACTGTGTGCCAGGCACTGTGCCAAACATATCACTTGTATTATCTCACTGAATCTTCACAACTTTGCTGTGTCATACATACTGTCACCCTCTCTATTTTGCAAGTCAGGAAACTGAGGCTTAGGTAAATTTGTCAAAAGTCACCCACTTAGCAAGTGGTAGTGCCAGAATTCTGCTTCAGACTGTCTGATTCCAGAGTTCGGGTCTTAAATAGTGTGTTTGGAAAGAGGAAAGTTCTTTAGAGTGTTAGCAGTAATTATCTTCACATAGTAGTATTAGAGCTACTGTCCATGCCTTTTGTATTTTCTGCATTTTCAATCATTAGAATGTATTTTTTTAATGGGGATAAAAAATATTAAAAAAAGAACATTAGTGTCTTTCTAAACAGTTAAATTCTTTTTTTACATGAGTTAAATATATTCAGACGTTCATTGTGTTCAGTGAGTGTTTGAGAAACACCACCTTCCTTGATCCAAACAGAAAGATTTGGACTTAACAACTTTTTGTATCAACACATTATTGTACTTTTTCTAGTCGCTTCATGGAGATATAAGTAGCCTGAAAACAACTTTACTTGAGGGCTTTGCTGGTGTTGAGGAAGCCAGAGAACAAAATGAAAGAAATCGTGACTCTGGTTATCTGCATTTGCTTTATAAAAGACCACTGGATCCCAAGAGTGAAGCTCAGCTTCAGGTAGGAGATCTATGTAAATCTATTTAAAAGATTTAAAAACAAACTCATGTAACAATTGCTACCTCTTTTTGCGTATAGGTTTGAATGATGGCTCTTTTTGAAGTTGTTGATTTTCTGCTTATAATTTACCACATTTCCTGTAAAATTCCTTAACTGTGGCAAAGAAAACAGTACACTTCATATAATTATGTAATTTTTTTCACTTAAATAATAGATTTTTTTTTTTAATACTTTTTTTCTTGAGACAGGGTCTTCTCACTCTGTTGCCCAGGCTAGTGTGTAATGGTGTGATCACAGCTCACTGCAGCCTTACCTCCTGGGCTTATGTGATCCTCCTGCCTCAGCCTCCTGAGTAGCCAGGACCACAGGCATGTGCCACCACACTTGGTTAATTTTTAATATTTTTTTTTTTTTTTTTTTTTTTTTTTTTTTTTTTTTTTTTTTTTTTTTTTTTTTTTTTCAGGTGGAGTGGGGCGATCCGGCACTGCAGCTCGCCTCGGGTTCAGCATTCTCTGCCTCAGCCCCGTACTGGACTACAGGCGCCGCAACACCGGTATTTTTTGTATTTTGTAGAGACGGGTACCTGAGCCAGGTGGTCCGATCCCTCCCGCCCCCCCCCCCCGCTGGACAGCTGACCCCCCCCCAATTTTTATTTTATAGAGACCGGTGTTACTATGCTGCCCAGCCCAGGCTGGTCTTGAACTCCTGGGGTCAAGCAGTCCTCCTGCCTTGGCCTCCCAAAGTGCTGGAATTACACGCGTGACTGGCCAAAATTCTTTATTAAACCTTAAGCTTAATAGAGAATACTCTGTTGAAACATGTAAGTTGAATTATAAATAATAATTATTAAAGTGGCAACTATTTCTTGAGTGCCATTTAATCTGCTAGGTGTTTCTTATGCATTATTTCTAGACTTCAAAGCCAGCTGCTCTGCAAGGTAAGAGTTACTGGTCCCTGTAGCCCATTATACAGGTAACTGGAAATTAAATTTCATAGGCTAAGTAGCTTGTCCAAAGTCATGTTGGCTAGGAAGTGGGGAACCAGAATTGAAACCTCCATTTGCCTGAGCTCTTTTCTGTATGCCACACTTAACTTTTCTCTTGAATTCTTATTTTTTTTTTTTTTTTTTTTTTTTTGAGACTGAGTCTTGCACTGTCGCCCGGGCTGAAGTGGCACCATCACAGCTCACTGCAGCCTCAACCTCCTGGGCTCAAGTGATCCTCCCACCTCAGCCTCCCACATAGTTGGGAGTACAGGTGTGTGCCACCACACCCAGCTGATTTTTAAATTTTTTGTAGGGATGGGGTCTCACTACGTTATCCAGGCTGGTCTAGAACTCCTGAGCTCAAGTCACCCTCCCGTCTTTGTAATCCCAAAGTTCTGGGGTTACAGGTGTGAGCCACCGTTCTTAATTATTCTTAATCTCTGCTTTTGCTAATCAGATTTTGCTTTCCATCTTTCAGCGTATACCGAATCATTGTGTCGCTGGCCTTAGTGTGGGGGTCCTCTTCTGCTATCTCACATTTGTCTGGAATTCCAGCGGGAAGGGTTCACTGGCATCTCTGGTCTTCCTCATGACATCTGTGGGGTTTGCAGGTGTGATGAATCATTCTTGCCTCAGAGAATTTGAGGCCTCAAACTTTATTGTTCCCCAGTGTTTCTGTCCCACACCTGGTCAACTTACTGAAAATTTAAAAAAAAAAATGGTTCCTTCTTCAAGAAAGATTGCAGAGCCCTTGCTGTGATCTGCAGCCCTCTGGTATTCCTGATGCGTCCTCCTTCCACTGTGGATATTACTTCAGCAAGAGAGTGCTGCCTGCCTACTGCTCATCAAATTACAGGCATCCGCTCTGCATCCGAGCTACGTGTTGTTCCTATGTGCCTTTCCACGTCTTTCTCTATTGACAAACTAAGAGGAAAGCATACAGCTTTAGGGGGACACTTATTCAGGAGGGAATAATTTTCTTTTTTCATGGTGCTAAGTAGATAATACTAGTTAGCATGTATTGAGTGTTTACTATGGACAATGCACAGATGATGAAACCAAGATAACTGAAACTACCCAGGTTTTACCACTAATAAACCTTGAAACCTTGAACCTGGGCAGTCTGACTCAAGAGCCTGTGCTCATACTCAAGAGTCTGGTTTACAGTTCATGCAGGTTTACAATTCACTCAGGTTTACAATTCCTGCAGTTGGGTAAGTGACAGAGAGAAAGACAAACATGTAAATGTAGTGTGGGATATGTTGCTATGGGACCACAGGTGAGGGAGCAGCTGAGCCAGAGAAAAGAAGTATTTGTGATAGGCTTTAAAAGAAGAATTGTTTTTGGCTGGTGGGCACAACTGGGAGGGCATTCCAAAGAAACAGCAGCAGCTAACGCAGAGGTGTGGTTGTATCTGAAGTGATCAAAGGAAAGAGCCTCCTATGATCATCAAGTATTGAGTTGAAAGTTACATTTGCTACTAAGGTTACTTCTACTTCTCTTGAATCAGCTTGGCTCTTTTAAAATTACATTTTCTCTTTTTCAGATAGGACATAGACCCTTATCCACAAATTAATTTTTTTTAAATTTTTAAAAATTTCAATAGTTTTTGGGGAACAAGTGGTGTTTGGTTACATGGATAAGTTCTTTAGTGGTGATTTCTGAGATTTTGGTGCACCGATCACCCAAGCAGTGTACACTGTACCCCAATGTGTAGTATTTTAGCTCTTACCGCCCTCTCTCCCTTCCCCCCAAGTCTCCAGAGTCCATTGTATCATTCTATCTATCTATCTATCTATTTATTTATTTATTTATTTATTCAGAGACAGTCTCACTCTGTCACCCAGGCTGGAGTGCAGTGGTGTGAGTGGCGTGATCTTGGCTCACTGCATCCTCTTTCACTGTGTTGGCCAGGCTGGTCTTGAACTCCTGACTTCAAGTGATCTGCCCATCTTGGTCCCCCAAAGTGCTAGGATTACAGGCGTGAGCCACCACGCCTGTTCCATTGTATCATTCTTATCCCTTTGCATCCTCATAGTTTAGTTCCTGCTCATAAATGAGAACAAATGGTGTTTGGTTTTCAATTCCTGAGTTACTTCACTTAGAATAATGGTCTCCGCTCCATCCAGGTTGCTGCAAATGCCATTATTTCATTCCTTTTTATGGCTGAGTAGTAGTGTGTGTGTGTGTGTGTGTGTGTGTCACATTTTCTTTATCCACTCATTGATTGATGGGCATTTGGGCTGGTTCCATATTTTTGCAATTGCGAATTGTGCTGCTGTAAACATGCATGTGCAAGTGTCTTTTTCATGTAATAACTTCTTTTCCTCTGGGTGGATACTCAGTAGTAGGATTGCTGGATCAAATGGTAGATACTTTTAATTCTTTAAGAAATCTCCATATTGTTTTCTGTAGTGGTTGTACTAGTTTACATTCCCAACAGCAGTGTAAAAGTGTTCCCTTTAAACCACATCCACACCAACGTCTATTATTTTTTGATTTTTTAATTACGGCCATTCTTGCAGAAGTAAGATGGTATTGCATTGTGGTTTTGATTTGCATTTGCCTGATAATTAGTGATG
Organism: Nomascus leucogenys; assembly: GCF_006542625.1. Lineage (NCBI taxonomy): Eukaryota > Metazoa > Chordata > Mammalia > Primates > Hylobatidae > Nomascus > Nomascus leucogenys. The sequence continues at coordinate 107,275,350 of NC_044388.1, forward strand.
TTAAGCATTTTTTTGGATGTTTGTCAACCATTTGTATATCTTTTAAGAATTGTCTGTTCATGTCCTTAGCCTACTTTTTGATGGGATTGTTTGTTTTGTTCTTGCTGATAGGTTTGAGTTCCGTATGGACTGTGGATATTAGTCTGTTGTCAGATGCATAGTTTGTGAAAATTTTCTCCCACTCTGTGAGTTGTCTGTTTACTCTGCTGATTATTTCTTTTGCTGTGCAGGAGCTTAATTAAGTCCCATCTATTTACCTTTTTGTTGCATTCGCTTTTGGATTCTTGGTCATGAACTCCTTGCCTAAGTCAATGTCTGTAACAGTTTTTCTGATGTTATCTTCTAGAATTTTTATGGTTTCAAGTCTTAGATTTAAGTCTTCGATCCATCTTGAGTTGATTTTTGTATAAGATGAGAGATGAGGATCCAGTTTCATTCTTTTACATGTGGCTTGCCAATTATCCCAGCACTATTTGTTGAATAGGGTGTCCTTTCCCCCACTTTATGTTTTTTGTTTGCTTTGTTGAAGATCAGTTGGCTCTAATAATTTGGCTTTATTTCTGGGTTCTGTATTCTTTTCCATTGGTCTGTCTGCCTATTTTTGTACCTGTACCATGGTGTTTTGGTGACCATAGCCTTGTAGTATAGTTTGAAGTCAGATAATGTGATACCTCCAGATTTGTTCTTTTTGCTTATTCTTGCTTTGACTATGTGGGCTCTTTTTAGTTTTATATGAATTTTAGAATTGTTTTTTCTAGTTCTGTGAAGAATAATGATGGTATTTTGATGAGAATTGCATTGAATTTGTAAATTGTTTTTGACAGTATGGTCATTTTCACAATATTGATTCTACCCATCCATGAGCATGGGATGTATTTCTTTCTTTCTTTCTTTCTTTCTTTTTTTTTTTTTTTCGAGATGGAGTCTTGTTCTGTCACCCGGTCTGGAGTGCAGTGGCGCGATCTCGGCTCACTGCAAGCTCTGCCTCCCGTGTTCACTCCATTCTCCTCCCTCAGCCTCCTGAGCAGCTGGGACTACAGGCGCCCGCCACCACACCTGGCTAATTTTTTGTATTTTTAGTAGAGACGGGGTTTCACTGTGTTAGCCAGGATGGTCTCAATCTCCTGACGTCATGACCCACCTGCCTCGGCCTCCCAAAGTGCTAGGATTACAGGCGTGAGCCACTGCGCCCGGCTGAGCATGGGATGTATTTCTATTTGTTTGTGTCGTTTCCATTTGTGTCGTCTATGATTTCTTTCAGTAATGTTTTGTAGTTTTCCTTGTAGAGGTCTTTTGCCTCCTTGGTTAGGTATATTCCTAATTTTTTTTTTTTTTTTTTTTTTTTTTGCTGCTATTGTAAAAGGGGTTGTTGTTTATTTGATTCTCAGCTTGGTTGCTGTTGGTGTATAGCAGTGCTACTGATTTGTGTACATGAAAGTTTACTGAATTCGTTTATCAGATCTAGGACCTTTCTGGATGAGTCTTAAGGGTTTTTTAGGTACATGATCATAACATCGGCAAACAGCGACAGTTTGATTTTCTCTTTACCAGTTTGGACACGCTTTATTTTTTCTCTTGTCTGATTGTGCCAGCTACACAAATAATTTTGAAAATACATTTAAACATAGTAAGATCTCTCTACAGATATAAACTGCTTTTCCTAGTATATAGCACATTATCTCCATTTGTAGACATACTTAATCGAATGCCTCAGTTTTATTTTATTTATTTTTTTATTTTTTATTTATTTATTTTATTTATTGCTATGTAGCCCAGGAGTGCAAAGGCTATTCACAGGCATGATTATGGTGCACAAAAGCCTCGAATTCCTGGGCCCAGGTGATCCTCCTAACTCATCCTCCTGAGTAGCTGAGTCTACAAGTGTACCCCACCACATCTAGCTCTGTTTTTTTTGTTTTTTTTTTTAATTTTAGACAGGGTCTTTCTCTATTGCTTGGGCCAGAGTGTGTGGTGCGGTGGCACGATCCTAGCTCACTGCAGCCTTAAACTCGGGCTCAAGTGATCCTCCTGCTTCAACCTCCTAAGTAGCTAGGACTACAGGCACACACCACCATGCCTGGCTAATTTTAAAAATTTTTAGAGATAGGGCCTTGCTGTGTTGCCCAGGCAGTTCTCGAACACCTGGGCCCTAGCACTCCTACTGATTTGGCCTCCCAAAGTGCTGAGATTACAGGTGTGAGCCACTGTGTCTGGCCTTTTTTTTTTTGAGACAGAGTCTCACTCTGTTGCCCAGGCTGGAGTGCAATGGTGCGATCTCAGCTCACTGCAACCTCCGCCTCCTGGGTTCATGCAGTTCTCCTGCCTCAGCCACCTGAGTAGCTGGGATTATAGGCGTGCACCACCACTCCCAGCTAATTTTTGTTTTTTGTTTTTTTGTGTTTTGTTTTGGAGACAAGGTCTCACTCTTTCACCCAGGTTGGAGTGCAGTGGCATGATCTCGGCTCACTGCGACCTCCACCTCCCAGGTTCAAGAGATTCTCCTGCCTCAGCCTCTGGAGCAGCTGGGATTACAGGCGCGTGCCACCACACCTGGGTAATTCTTGTATTTTTAGGAGAGATGGGGTTTCACCGTGTTGACCAGGCTGGTTTCAAACTGCTGGCCTCAAGTGATCCACCTGCCTTGGCCTCCCAAAGTACTGGGATTACAGGTGTGAACCACTGCCCCCACTCTAATTTTTGTATTTTTAGTACAGATGGGGTTTCACCCTGTTGGCCAGGCTGGTCTTGAGCTCCTGACCTCAAGTAATCCACCCGTCCTGGCCTCCCAAAGTGCTGGGATTACATGCATGAGCCACCATGCCTGGCCTGTTTTTTTGTTTAGAGACAGAGTCTTGCTCAGTTGCCCAGGCTGGAGTGCAGTGGCGTTATCTCCCTCCAAAGTACCTGGGATTATAGGTGTGCATCACCATGCCCAGCTAATTTTTGTATTTTTAATCAAGGCGGGATTTCACCATGTTGGCCAGGCTGGTCTGTGGAACTCCTGACCTCAAGTGATCTGCCCACGTCGGCTTCCCAAAGGGCTGAGATTACAGGTGTGAGCCACAGCGCCCAGCCACCTGGCCTGTTTTTAATTTTTGAGAATCAAGTTGCATAGCCATGAAGGTTAACAGTCGCCCAAAATTTAAGTAAAATTATTGCAGGCCTATAATAAGTTAAATAGCTGAAATTTTAAATAGTGACAGATTCAGTTTTTAGTGCTGATAGTGTTCTTTGCTTTTGCAAACAAATAAGTATTTCTCAAATGGGAAGATGACTTATATGTTCTATGCTGTGAATAGATAGGTTTAGAATTATTTTCAGCACTGTTTTGTCTCCATTACAGTTAATTTTATGGGTGGGAGAGCAAAATCTAAATGGATGCGCTGTCTGAGTACCAGAATGGAATGGAAAATTCTCAGACCATGGAACTGAGAAATGAGAATTAAGCAAGAACATTTGTTCCCTGGGGGCCTAGGCAGACACACCCATTCTGTTTCCTTTTTCATTCTGCCACCTCTGCCTCCTGGGTTCAAGTGATTCTCCTGCCTCAGCCTCCTGAGTAGCTGGGATTACAGGCACCTGCCACCCTGCCTGGCTAATTTTTGTGTTTTTAGTAGAGATGGGGTTTCACCATGTTGGCCAGGCTGATCTTGAACTCCTGACCTCAAGTGATCTGCTTGCCTCAGCCTCCCAAAGTAAGGAGCCACCACGCCTGGCTGATTTTGTTTTTCATTTTAATTATAAAGTTTTTTTATGTAACTTTTTTATTTGTATACATTATTAGAGATAGAGTCTCGCTATGTTGCCCAGGCAGATCTTTAACTCCTGGCTTCAAGCAGTCCTCCTGCCTTGGCCTCCCAGAGTGTTGGGATTATAGGCCTGAGCCACTGCACCCGGCCTCATTTTAATTATATAGTTTTAATAATCATATTAAAACCTATTCTGTTTTCCTTGTTCATTATGGTTCTTAATATAGAAATATTTTAGAATTCTTTTGACTGTTTTGATACGTCTTCCCCCAAACTATCAGAAAAATGAGTCATTTGCCTTTTAATTTTTTTCTTATAGGAAATTCGGCGCCTTCATCAGTATGTGAAATTTGCTGTCCAAGATGTGAATGATGTTCTAGACTTGGAGTGGGATCGGCATCTGGAACAAAAGAAAAAACAAAGGTGAATGAGATCTCTCATCTGCAATGTGTTGGAATAGATATTGCTATTGCCATTTCAAAAAGGTGATTTAGGAACATATGAAAATCCCTGGCCGAGCACGGTGGCTCACACCTGTAATCTCAGCACTTTGAGAGGCCAAGGCGGTGGATCACCTGAGATGGGGAGTTCGAAACCAGCCTGACCAACATGGAGAAACCCTGTCTCTACCAAAAATACAAAATTAGCCGGGCATGGTGGCACATGCCTGTAATCCCAGCTACTACGGAGACTGAGGCAGGAGAATCGCTTGAACCCGGGAGGTGGAGGTTGCAGTGAGCTGAGATCGTGTGCCACTGCACTCCAGCCTGGGCAACAAGAGCGAAACTCCCATCTCAAAAAAAAAAACAAGAAAAGAAAAAGAAAATCTCTACAAAATGTTCATTCTTTTTAACAGTCATTCTACTTGAAATATTTTTCTACAGAAACAACAAATGATGCTCAGTAATTTACATAAAATAATTCATATTGCAGTATAATTTATGATAGTGAAAAATTGGATTCAACCTAATTATCTAAAGGTACAGGAGTGGCTAAATAAATATGGTCCCTTTTTTTCTTAACTACAGAATACCCTGTAACCATTGACTAGCGTGTTCTCCAGTAAATTATGTAATATATTGAATACATATTCTGTATTCTACAAAATGTATGAATATATAATTATTTCGCTATAATTATTAGATGTAATATAAAAATTTAATAAGTAAAAAGACAAGCATATTGGCTAATAAGAATGTGGAGGTACAAAAGTAAATAGATGTAACAAAATATTCCTAGTTATATCTGCAAAACGGGATTAAGGAGAATTTTCCATAATACTCTTCTGTATATTTCAAATTTTCTTTTTGAGAAAACATTTGTAATTAGTGTGGATAATTTAAAAAGATGAGAGAAATGATGGCAAAGTAATGGGAAAACCTTTTAGCATAGTTTTTTATCCCTAGATATTTGGTTTTAAGCCACATATTTTCCACAAGGAGTAGAATGCCATGCACCATGAGAGCATGAAGTGCCCATTAGAAATTTGAAAAATGAATCAGCCATGAAATGTTAGATTTCTGAAACACCTACACTTGATTAATAGATTAGCTAGCCCTGTGTGAAAACAAACCAGAAATGGTCTGTTTGATGTACTTTTCAGTGGGACAACCTGGGTGTGGTATCAGGGACAGGACTATAATATGCTTATAATTTAGTAAGCAGAATTCAATAAATTACATTGTGTTATGTGGAGAAAGGCTAAAAATCCCAACTGGAGGACCCTTAGCTTGCAGCATAGATAGGTATAGGGAGATAGAAATGAGAAGCTCTCCTCCCCCACTATCTAAGGGGAGGATTCTGTGGCCTGTGGACTGGGGCACTTGTCTCCATGGGCAGTGGGGCCCCATTAGAGAACCAGCTCACACACCTGGTTCTGATTCATGTTTAACCATATGGTTTGCCTTCCCACAAGGGAAACAATGGTCTAACCTGACAGTGGGTACATTCTGCTCTGCTCAATGGTTGTATTTCTTTTTGGTAATTAACAATTAGCCTTGTAAGAAAGTGCATGATGCTTAAAGAGAAGCCAAGCTTTTTTTTTCCTTTGTAACAGTTCTGTGGATTTACTACTTATGCTTTTCTGAGTTCTCTTTCTGCAGAGTTCAAATTCTTAAATCTGTTCAATTTTCTATTTTGATAGCACTTCTCTGTTTTAGGGCCATCCCTGAATATTACGTTGTACCCTATTGAAATGCCCTTTTTTTTTTTTTTTGAGACTGAGTCTTGCTGTGTCATCCATACTGGAGTGCAGTGGCACGATCTCAGCTCACTGCAACCTCCGCCTCCGGGGTTCAAGCAATTCTCCTGCCTCAGCCTCCTTGAGTAGCTGGGATTACAGGTGCGTGCCACCACACCCGGCTAATTTTTGTATTTTTAGTAGAGATGGGGTTTCACCATGTTGGTTAGGCTGGTCTCCAACTCCTGACCTCGTGATCCACCCACCTCGCCCTCCCAAAGTGCTGGGATTACAGGTGTGAGCCACCGCGCCTGGCCTGAAATGCCTTTTAAAAATTATATGTTGAACTACCTTGTTACCAGAGACAGTCATTCAGTCAGCCCTGAACTCAAAGAGAAAATGGGAAAAAAGGAAATAAATCCAGAGGTTTCTGTTTAGCAAGCATTTTTCATTCCGTGATTTGTGTTAAGAGGCAAAATATACACAGAGTCACTTGTTGCTTAACGTGCGTTCTGAGAAGTTCATTGTTAGGCGATTTTGTCATTGTATGATCATCATAGAATGTACTTATACTATGTGTACTTATTACCTAGATGACATCGCCTATTACACACCTAGGCGCTTATGGTGTATAGCCTGTTGCTCCTAGACTACAGTACCATACAGCAAGCTTGTCCAACCCATGGCCTGCAGGCTTCATGTGGCCCAGGACAGCTTTGAATACAACCCAACACAAATTCGTAAACTTTCTTAAAACATTCTGAGATTTTTTGTGATTTTTTTTTTTTAAGCTTATCAGCCAGCATTAGTATATTTTATGTGTGGCCCAAGACAATTCTTCCTCCAGTGTGGCCCAGGGAAGCAAAAGATTAGACACCCCTGCTGTATAGCATGGTTTTGTACTGACTACTATAGACAATTGTAACACAAATCACTAGGCAATAGGAATTCAGCTCTACTGTAACCTTATAGGATCATCGTTGTATATACAGCCATCATTGACCAAAATGTCGTTATGTGGCACATGACTGTATTGACATACCATAGCAAAGAAAATTTGGTTTATAACTGATGTGGGATTATTCCTTTTGTTTTTATTTGTATGGTTTTTCCTATTCCCTCTGCAAATTAATGCAGTCAGAAAAAAATTTCAAAGCTACTTAAAGATTTCTACTGAAAAAGCAGAAGCAAATAGACCTGTCCCCCTCTACAGTCAGATCTGCTTCCCAGAGGCAGCTACTGTTGTCTCTGTCTTGTTTTAGTTCTTTTGGGCAGGTTACCTCCCTGATGCTAAATTATGCTGTCCCACTATTTCTTGACAATAGTCTGAAGAATTAACTGACTCCCATAGACTTCCAGTGAACCTGTTTTTTTTTTTTTAATTGAATATAATTTACATTCAGAAAAACAGATAACTTCTAAGCAGAAAGCTGACTGGCTTTTCCCCTGTTCCTCACACCTCACTCCTGCCCTTTTCTTCCCAGGGCCTCTCAGGTTTCACCTAATGTATGCTGTCCTTTGCTACAGGACTGGCCTGCCTGTTTCCAGCTGTTTTCTCCACATTCCATTTTATCTGCATTAGGCTTTCATCTCCTTTTTATTTTCTAGTAATTTCTTAATGGTTCTTGTCCAGTGCTGGTTCTCCATTTTATCATTTTCACTTCTACCATTGTAGTCTTGTTTGTTTTTTTACTGGGAGATTCCTTTACTTGAACCATTCATGTTTAATTCTTTTCTCATTGTTGTCAACAGGCACCTGCTTGTGCCAGAGCGAGAGACACTGTTTAACACCCTAGCCAACAACCGGGAAATCATCAACCAACAGAGGAAGAGGCTGAATCACCTGGTGGACAGTCTTCAGCAGCTCCGCCTTTACAACCAGACTTCCCCGTGGAGCCTGCCCTCGGCTGTTCCTTCCCAGAGCAGCATTCACAGGTGTGGAGAGGACTTGCACTCAATAAATATGGGTGAATGAATGCATGAACATTTAGGAAGTCTTAGAGTGGTTCAGATATGGGTTTGCAAGTGACTCTGTGTCTCTCACCTGTGTGATCCTGGTCAGGGTCCCACCCTCTCTGATCGTTTGTTTCTTTGCCTAAAAAATGGGGATGACAATACCTGCTTCGTGGGATTGTTGGAGAGTTAAATTAAGTCTGTAAAGTATTACACTGATGAAATGGGTGCTGAATCTATCACAGCAAGTGATACACCATAGTAACAGTGTCCTGGTTTGATTGAAAATCAACTGATAGGATTAAGTTGACTGACTTGTTTCTGAAGCCCAGATTTGCCATTCTGCTTGAATGTGGGGACTTTCAGACCCTGGCAGATTGACAGTTTGCCTTGAGTTTACCAAAATGGTTTTGTGTTTATGCCTTTAGGCCAAATGTATAAATTTTAATGACTTTTTCTACTGAGGCACCATCATGTTGTGTTTGAGGTGGAGATGGTATATAATATGATTGTGGTCTCACTTCTTTTAGATTAATTCCATCAGTTGGTCCGATGGCATGTTTATATATTGGGGATATTCTCATGTCTTGCATTTATATTTAGGGGGATAGTGTACCCCCGACAGCCTCAGATCTTTCAGCTCCTAGTTGGTTTGTATGTAACACTGTCCTGTTTCAGTTTTGACAGTGACCTTGAAAGCCTGCGCAATGCTTTGTTGAAAACCACCATAGAATCTCACACCAAATCCTTGCCCAAAGTACCAGGTAATTGCATCCTTCCCAGTCTTTTAACTCCCTTTGTTCTCTTCCAACTACTGATATCTTAAAAACTGAGTCCTAATCATTTATGGGTTTATGGATTTCTTGCAGCCAAACTGTCCCCCATGAAACAGGCACAACTGAGAAACTTCTTGGCCAAGAGGAAGACCCCACCAGTGAGATCCACTGCTCCAGGTAAAGAGAACTAGTAACTGGGCCTGTACATAGTGATAGGGTACGGTGGTTGTGTGTGTGTGTGTATGCGCACATGCACGTGTGCGCATGTGAGCTAGGGTGCTGTGTATGTGTGTGTAAGTGTGTGTGTGTTGGTTCTTAATAGGGGATAGAGAAAATGTCCCCAGAATCTGTTGTTAATCTGAATAGTGGAATAAGAAGCAGCTTATATATACTTGATGAAGCAGCAAGGTAGTCGTTTTGGCTTTTACACTGTTTTCTGCAGTCCTCAAGTTTTATGGCACTGATTCACAAGGGTTTGAGATAGGCTGAGCTGGATCTTAGCCTCTGCTTTAGCCAGAGAAGGTTTACTTTTCTGATTTGTGTTGGGTTTTGAGTAAGTTTGCATCTGGGAAAAAGGCTTTTTAAAAGATAAATAAATAATAGAAAAAAATAAAAGACGGAGTCTCCCTATGTTGCCCAGGCTGTTCTCAAACTCCTGGGTTCAAGTTATCCTCCTGCCTCAGCCTCCCAGAGTGCTGGGATTACAGGTATGAGCCACTGTGCCTTGCTGAAAAAGCCTTCTTTTATGAAAAAAGAAGAAAAAAATAAGATTAAGCAATGTTGACTAAAAATACTTTCTTAAAAATACTTGATTAAAGAAGCCGGCCGGGCGTGGTGGCTCACGCTTGTAATCCCAGCACTTTGGGAGGCCGAGGCGGGCGGATCACGAGGTCAGGAGATCGAGACCACGGTGAAACCCCGTCTCTACTAAAAATACAAAAAATTAGCCGGGCGTGGTGGGGGGCGCCTGTAGTCCCAGCTACTCGGAGAGGCTGAGGCAGGAGAATGGCATGAACCCGGGAGGCGGAGCTTGCAGTGAGCCGAGATTGCGCCACTGCACTCCAGCCTGGGCGACAGAGCAAGACTCCGTCTCAAAAAAAAAAACAAAAACAAAAAAAGAAATTTAATCTTAACTGATTGATTTTTCTGTACTCACATAGAGCTAAATTAGATAAATAATAGTCACAGACAAGTTAATTTTCAAATAATTTTTTTTACCTAAAGAATACATTCTCTTGGTAGGTAATTGGGAAAAATATGGAAAGTATACAGGAGAAAAAAATATTAGCTGAGTGCGGTGGCATGCACCTGTAATCTTAGCTCTTCGGGTGGCTGAGGCAGGAGGGTTGCTTGAGCCTGCAGCTGCAGTAAGCTATGGTCATGCCACTGCACTCCAGCCTGAGCAACAGAATCTCGAAAAAAAATTAAACAGTTAAAAAATTACTCTCTCTCAACCCAGATATGGCCTCACTTAGTTATTTTGGTTTAGTTCCAAACTTTTTTCTTGCATATGTAAATCTGATTTATTTTAAAATGAAATTGAGATTATAACAGTTTTGTGTCTTAATGTTTTTCTAATTTAAAATTCATGAGCCCTATTAAAAAAAAAAAGAAAATAAATGCTGTTGGTGAAGATATGGAAAAAATGGAACCTTTGTGCACTATTGGTGGGAATGTGAAATGGTAAAGCCACTGTAGAAAGCAGTTTGGTGGTTCCTCAAAAAATTAAAAATGTAATTACTGGATGATCCAGCAATTTCGCTTCTGGGTGTATACCCCAAATAATTGAAAATAAGGTTTCAAAGAGATACTTTTGTATCCATGCTCATGACAGCATTATTGGTAATAGCCAAGAGGTGGAAACAATGTGTCTGTTAATGAATGAACGGATAAACAAAATGTCTGTCTATACAATGGAATATTATTCAGTCTTTAAAAAGGAATTTTTGACACATGTTACAATATAAGTGAACCTTGAGGACATTGTGCTAAGTGTCCTCAAATAGACAAATACTATGTAATTCCACTTATGTGAAGTATCTAGAGACATCAAATTCATAGAGATGGAAACAAGAACAGGGGTTGCCTGAAGGACTGAGGTGGGGGATCATGGGGAATTATTATTTAATGGGTATAGAGTTTCAGTTTTGCACAGGGAAAATAGCTCTGGAGGTGGATGGTGGTGATGATTACACAACAATGTGAATGTACTTAATACCAATGAACTGAGCACTTTTAAACACTTACGATGGTAAATTTTATGTTACATTTTACCAAATTTTAAAAATTGGAAAAAAATTTAAACTTAAAATCTTAACCTTTTCCTCTGCCTTCTGTGTTTAAATGTTCTTTGAACACATGCCTTATAAAGACAGCACAATATTTCCTTGTATCAGAAGGCCATAATGCCTGTTGCTAATCTTGTTGCCAAAATTTTCTCAGAATGTCTTTGTTCACAAATCTTTAACCCACATCAGATTATATATTTAGATAGAGTCCTTACAAGTGAGATTTATGTAATTTACTTATTCATTCATTCAATAAATATGATTGCCTAGTTTGTTCCAATCAGTGGTAAATGAGAGAAACATGGTCTCAGCCCCATGAAGCCTTTCATTTAAGAGGAGGAATTCAGACATTAAGCAGATAACTGCACATGATACTCATTTAATATTAGTGTGCATGCTGGGAAGAATAACTCAGCATGTAAACACTTTGAATTTTAAAAATTTGTGAAAAACAACACACATTAAGTGCACAAAACAAAAACGTATATCCCTGTAGCCTCTACCCAGGTCAAGAAACAGAATATTGCCGTTTTTTAGAAGCCCTCTTGCATACCCCAGTTTTCCTTCCTTCCCTAAGGCACAATTATATGGGCTTATGTGAGAGTTTTGCCTTTGCCTTTTTTTTTTTATTTGACATTTTTTGTTATTTTTAATTTATTATTTTGGAAAAATTGAAATTTCCAATTGCGAGTACAGTAAGCACCCACTTACCCCTCACCCATATGTTGACTACTGTTTGCCACAATTGTTGCTGAACTATCTGAGAATAAGTTGAAGACAACGCCCCTTATTCCTAAATATTTCAGCATGTGTCCTCCAAGAACAAAGGTGCTCTCTTACACACCATAATACGGTTTGCAGGTGCAGGAAATTTAACATATACAGTTATCTCGTACACAGTTGATACTCAAATTTTGCCAGCTGTCCCACTTACCCCTACACGTTGATTGGATCTAGGATCCAATCCAGGATTCTGCATTGCATAAGTTGTCATTCTCTTTAGTCTCCTTTTCTTTGTTTTCCTTCAGAGCTTTACTATGTAAGCATACCTCCCAAAACACTATAATTTGGTTTTGCTTGTTTTTGCATACCACATAAATCCATTCACTTAGTCTCTGAACGGGCTTCTCTTGTTCCACATCAGGCTTGTAAGATCCATCCATGTTGTTGCCTCTAGCTGTTACTTTAGTTGCTCTATATAGGATTCTGTTGTATGAATATGCTGTATTTGTTTATTCATTTTCCTGTTGGACATGTGCTGCTTTCAGTTTATAGCTAGTATAGAAAAGGTTCTGAATATTCCCGTGTGTGTCTCTCAGAGCACATGTGTACTCTTCATTTGGTTACATAGCTAGGAGTGGCATTGTTGGCTCATAGTCTGTCCATATGCTCAGCTTTCATAGATTCTGCCAGGCGGTTTTACTAAGTGGTTGTATTTTATCATCAGTATATGAGTGTTACTTACAGTTGTTCCACATCTTTGCCAAACTTGATATTGTCAGTCTTTTTTCTTTTAACTATTCTGGTAGGACTCTTGTAAAATGTTTTAACCGTTTGGATATCTTCTTTTGTGGAGTACCGAATTAAATCTTTTGCCCATTGATTTATTATTGAATACCGTCTTATTGATTTGTAAATGTTTTTATAAATTTTGGAGACCAGCATTTGTTGTTTTTGTGAGTTTTAGATACTCACCTTGCCTTTTTGTCCTCTTAATTATGTCTTGGTGAACAGAAGTTCGTTTTTGTTTTTGTTTTTAGAAACAGCCTCTTGCTCTGTTGCCCAGGCTGGAGTGTAGTGGTGCAGTCATAGCTCTCTGCAGCCCCAACCTCCCTGGCTGAAGCAGTCCTCCTGCCTCAGCCTCTTGAGTAGCTGGGACTATAGGCACAGGCCAGGCCACCATGCCCAGCTAATTTTTTTTAGTTTTTATAGAGACATGGTCTTGCTGTATTGCTCAGGCTGATCTTGAACTCCTGGCCTTACGTGAGCTTCCTGCCTCAGTTTCCCAAAGCGCTGGGATTACAGGTGTGAGCAACTGTGCCCAGCCTGGTGAGCAGAAGTTCTTAATTATAAAATAGTGAGATTTATCAGCCTTTTCTTTTATAGTTAGTACTTTTTGTGTTCTGTTTAAGAAGTCCTCTATCTCTAGGTAATGAAAGTAGGTATGTACCTTTATTATCTTCCAGAAACATTAAAGTTTGCCTTCCACAATTGGATCAACTTTATTGAGGTATAATTTACATATAAAACTCACCTGCTGGTAGCTGGATGCTTTTTACTAAGTTTACAGAATTGTATACACATCACCACATTTCAGTTCTAGAACATTTCCATCACTTAAAAAGTTTCCCCATGCTTGTTTGCAGTAAATTCTTGTTCTACCCAAGCAACCACTGATCTGCTTTCTTTCTTCTTGGATCTGCCTTTTTAAAGAAATTGCATATATTATGGAGTCTGATAGTGTTTGGGTTTAGGTTCTTTCACTTAGCATGTTTTTGTTGTTCACCCATGATATGTACCATGTATCATTAGTTCATTCCATTTTATCGTTGAACAGTATTCCACTGTATAGATCTATCATATTTTGTTCACCCTATCAGTAATTGATTTTTGTGTGTGATATAAGATGTGGCTTATGTGTCATTTTTTTGTGTTTGGATATCTGCTTGTCCTAACACTATTTATTGAAAAGACTCTCCTCCCTGCTTAGCAGGGCCACTTTTATTATAAATTGTTTATCCGTATACATGTATGTTTGTTGGTTTCATACACTGATTAGAAAGCACTACTGCCACACTGCCTTAATTAGTGCTCAAATAAGTCTCAATGCTGTTCTCTTGCTAGATTCTAGAGGTGTTCTGTCCAATATGATATTCTGCTTACTTTGTTTTTTTTTTTTTTTTTTTTGGAGACAGAATCTCGCTCTGTCGCCAGGCTGGAGTGCAGTGGCATGATCTCAGCTCACTGCAACCTCTGCCTCCTGGGTTCAAGCGATTCTCCTGCCTCAGCTTCTTAAGTAGCTGGGACTACAGCTGCGTGCCACCACGCCCAGCTAATTTTTTTGTATTTTTAGTAGAGATGGGGTTTCACCATGTTGGCCAGGATGGTCTCGATCTCCTGACCTTGTGATCCGCCTGCCTCGGACTCCCAAAGTGCTCAGATTACAGGTGTGAGCCACCAGGCCCAGCCTCTGCTTACGTTTAAATTAAATAAAATCGCAAGGCAAGGCGGTGCATGCCTGTAATCCCAGCTGCTTTGAGGAGGCTGAGGCAGGAGGATCACTTGAGCCCAAGAGTTCGAGACCAGCCTGGGAAAGTAGTGGTGAGACCCTGTCTCAAATAAATATATAAATTTTAAAAAGAAAAATAAGTAACATTTAAAATTTAGTTTTGCAATCCCAGTAGCCACATTTCAAGTGTTCAGTAGGCACATGTGACTAATGGCTACTGTAATGGCAAACACGTATAAAGAACATTTCATCATTGCAGAAAGTTCTACAATTCAGAGTAGGGGTTGGCAGATTTTTCTGTAAGGGGCCAGCTGGAGAATAGTTGAGGTTTGCAGGCGCTATGGTTTCCATTGCACCTACCTAACTCTGCTGTTGTAATGGGAAAGCAGCCACAGACTATGTGATGAGAGGGACATGTCTGTGTTTCAGCAAAACTTTATATTTCTACAAAGAGGCAGCTGGTCTATGGTTGTAGTTTTCTGACCCCTGCTCTAGAATGTTTTGGCTTTCTTGGTGTTTTACATTGTCATATTAACATTAAAATTGTCTTGTTAAATTCTACCTCCCTGTACCTAAAGTAGTCAAAACCATAGAGACAGAACTAGAATGGTGGCTGCCAGAAGCTGGAGGAGGGAAAATGGGCAGTTAGTGTTTCATGGGAATGAAGTTTCAGTTTGGGAAGATGAAAACGTTCTGGAGATAGATGGTAGTCACGGTTATACAACATTAGGAATGTATTTATACCATGGAACTGTACACTTTAAAATGGTGACTATGTTGCATTTTATGTTATGTGTATTTTACCACAATTAAAAAAAAAAAAGAGGGGAGGCAGGAGAATCGCTTGAACCCGGGAGGCAGAGGTCACAGTGAGCCGAGATCATGCCGTTGCACTCCAGCTTGGGCAACAAGAGCGAAACTCTGTCTTAAAAAAAAAAGTTTTGGGGGAGGAATTTTGCCTTCCTCAGCCTTCAAAGGAAAGTTGAGATTTTGATTGGAATTGTATTGAGTTTCTAGATCAACTTGAGAATTGACATTTGTGCAGTAGTGAACTCTCAGTTCCTGAACTGGGTACATATTTGTATATTTGGGTGTTCTTTAATTTCTCTTAATGTTGTCTGCATGGGAGACATGCACATCTTTTGTTAGATTAATTGCTAAAAATTTAATTGCTAAAAATTTGATGCTCTTATAATGGTAGATTTTTTTTCCTTAAATTTTATGGTTTATGTTGGATGTAGTATAGAGAAATATAGTTGATTTATGTATATTTACTTAACAGCCAACAACCTGGCAGAACTCATTTATTCTAATACGTCTGTACTGTTTCTTGGCCTTGTAACTATGGAAACAATGATATCCTCCATGGGTACTAATGGTGATGTTTCTGCCTTTCCAGTCCTTTTGTTATTATTATTATCATTATTATTATTATTTTACCTTACTTCACTGGCTAGAACCTCCAGTGCAGCGTAAAAGTGTCGTGTAGCTGTCCTTGATCTCAAAAGGAGCACTTTCTATAGTTCATCCTGAGATGTGAGGTTTGCTGCATCTACTGAGATTATCATATGACTTCTATCCTTTTGTCTCCCCACCGTCCCTGCCCTCAGTCATGTAGCTTTCTACCTTTCCTTATCTGACCTAGAGTAGAGTGTAAACAGAGTAAGATTCTTTAAATTTCAGTGGGACCCTCTTTCTAATGCCAGGCAGTTAGCTGCATCCTTGATCACAGCAGAGAGCAGCACCCATTAATGGTGGAGGCAGCACCATTGGCATAGTGAGCAGTCCATGCCCCACGCTTCTATGAGTGAGCATGCCCATTGCATCTTTCAGTTGATGGGGCTCCCTCCACCGAAGGCAGGGAAATTGCCTCAGAAAGGTGAAGGAAGGAACTGAGAGTACCCCCATGTTACATAGGACCTTGGAGGTTACATAGTTATTCCAGTGTCTCTTTCTGTCTACTTCTTGAAGGTGATGTGATTATTTGAGTCATCTTTTATTGTTACTATCGGGAACTACAATAGGATTTTAGAGAAATTATGGAGAGAAATTTGGCCCCAAGAAAACATGGGTTTGTATTAGTTTCCTATGGATGCCATTACAAATTATCACAAACCTAGCGGCTTAAAACAGTACCTAGTTGTTATCTCACTGGAAGATTTTCTGTGATGATGGAAATGTTCTGTATCTTTGCTGTCCAGCAGGGTAGCTACTAGCCACATGTGGCTGTAGAGTACATGAAATGTGGATAGTGCAATCGAGGAATTGATTTTTCATTAATTTGCTTTTAATTACTTTAAATTTAAATAACCACATATGGCTACTGGCTGCCAAATTGGATAAGACAGCCATAGCACATAACATTGGTTTTTAGTGGCATTTGTTTATGTTATACTTACATTATGACAATAAAATCTTGCAGAGCCATGTACACATAGGACACAAAAGTCAATAAATATTTGCAGAGCCATTTTAAATAACTTGGGGAGGGAAGAAAAAGGGCTAGATTATTTTGTTTGGTTTTTGTTTTTTCCAATATACAGGAAGTATTCACTTGCATTCTGAAATTTATGATAGAAAGTAACGTGACATAAAGCCTTACTCTTTGTAATCTAAACAGAAGGCCAGGATTCAGTTCAATTCAATTCTATTTTCTCTTTTGGGTTTTTCTTGTTGTTATTTGAGAAGGAGTCTCACTCTGTCGCCCAGGCTGCAGTGCAGTGGTGCAATCTGGGCTCACTGCAACCTCCACCTCCCGGGTTCAGGCGATTCTCCTGCCTCAGCCTCCTGAGTAGCTGGGAGTACAGGTGTGCACCACTACGCCCTGCTAATTTTTGTATTTTTTAGTAGAGATGGGGTTTCACCATATTTGCCAGGCTAGTCTCGAACTCCTGACCTGACGATCTGCCTGCCTCGGCCTCCCAAAGTGATGGGATTGATTACAGGCTTGAGCCACTGCGCCCAGCCTTTTTTTTTTTTTTTTTTTTTTTTTTTTTTTGAGACAGGGTTTCACTCTGTTACCCTATTTTTTATAGAGACAGGGTCTCACTATGTTGCCTAAGCTGGTCTTGAACTCCTGGCTTCAAGCAGTCCTCCTGCCTTAATCTCCCAAAGTGCTGGGATTATAGGCCTGAGCCACTGCACCCAATCTCTTGTATTTCTTTTAAACCTAATTGTCTGAATCGGAAGAATCATTAGATTTATCTGGAAATGTTTGAGACACTCAGGACTGAGGACATTCTTTCTATTCCATTTTGCATTGGACGTGTTCTTAGAAGCTTATCGTTGGCGGGTGACAGTAATGGTGTGATTGTTCACCCCACCATAGAAACTTGCCTGTTACATTTCTAGTATATTATTATTATACTAGTGAGGGCTCCAGGTCTTCTACTTTGACACCAGCATTAATTCTGTCTCTTACTTTTTCACATTCTTTTATTTAACAGCCCCAAGATGTTCTCGTTCACACATCTCAGTTTCTCAAATCCCCATCTGAGCAAAGACCAAAACCATTTTTGTTCACATTTGACAATACCTGCTCCCACTTAAAATAAGTAATAATTAAATCATTTTACAAATTGAATATTTTTTTTTTTATCAACAGTAAAAATTACTTAGCTTTTGGGCTTGCTTTGAGTTGTCTAAATTGTGTTTTGTTTGGGGCTTTTGTAGCCAGCCTGTCTCGATCAGCCTTTCTGTCTCAGAGATATTATGAAGACTTGGATGAAGTCAGCTCAACGTCATCTGTCTCCCAGTCTCTGGAGAGTGAAGATGCACGGACGTCCTGTAAAGATGAGGAGGCAGTGGTTCAGGCCCCTCGGCACGCCCCCGTGGTTCGAACTCCTTCCATCCAGCCCAGTCTCTTGCCCCATGCAGCACCTTTTGCTAAATCTCACCTGGTTCATGGTTCTTCACCTGGTGTGATGGGAACTTCAGGTAAGTAAACAGTGGGAAAGGAAACTGTTTTTCCCTATGATGTTTCTAACTAATGAAGGAATTGTAACTGGGTTTTATACTGTCACACCAATATGGTGGTTGGCCCCAGCCCACTTTTTTTTTTTTTTTGAGATGGAGTCTCGCTCTGTTGCCCAGGCTGGAGTGCAGTGGTGCAATCTAGGCTCACTGCAACCTCCACCTTCCGAATTCAAATGATTCTCCTGCCTCACTCTCCCAAGTAGCTGGGATTACAGGCGTGTGCCACCACGCCTGGCTAATTTTTGTATTTTTAGTGGAGACGGGGTTTCACCATGTTGTGTTGGCCAGGCTGGTCTCAAACTCCTGACCTCAGGTGATCCACCTGCCTTGGCCTCCCAGAGTGCTAGGATTACAGGCATGAGCCACTGCACCTGGCTGCTCAACCCACTTCTGCTAATATTCTAGAAATTAGAAGACTAATTGAAAAGATGTGTGTTCCCCTTGAAAGCAGTTGCTAGGCCATTGTGAGGAAGGAGATGGTTCTCCAAGTTTATGCACTGTAACAGTTTTTCTGCTGAGCCAGCTTGTTTTTTAAAACAGGTCTTTTTCAGAAGTAAAAGGGGGCTGTTTGCTTCAGTTATAAAGCAACATCCACACTCATATCTTTTAAATCCTGGCTCATTTCAGCCTGACTTGTGGCATATTCTGCCTCAGAACTCACCAGCTCTGATGCTTGTGGTCAGTATTGGCTCACTGTACTGACCGGTGTTGTGCCCCCACACTTTCAGTACAGTGTCAGGGCTTTGTGTCAGGGCTTTGCATCAAAGTGACTTCCAGCAGAGAAAAATACCAGTGTTAGGTACGTGAATGAAGAGAATTTGTGAGAGGGGATCAGGGAATTGGTCTATGTTGGTATAAAAGTTATATCTCAATCAGTATCAGGAAATGATGATGTAAGGTATCTTAGCAGAGGTGGGAGGCAAATTTCATGCGATAACTGAAAGATATAGATGCCAGCCTGTTAGTTTACTGGTACTTTTCTATGTTAACACTAATTTTAGCATTTTCCCTGCAGTCGAGCATAAAGAATTTACCAATTTAACCCTTTGTATGTTCCTGTTCTCTCACCCACTCACACTTAATTTTTCTTTTCCTCTTAGTGGCTACATCTGCTAGCAAAATTATTCCTCAAGGGGCCGATAGCACAATGCTTGCCACGAAAACCGTGAAACATGGTGCACCTAGTCCTTCCCACCCCATCTCAGCCCCGCAGGCAGCTGCTGCAGCAGCACTCAGGCGGCAGATGGCCAGTCAGGCACCAGGTAAAAGCTGAAGCCCCATACCTGTACAGAGGCTGATTATGAGCTGTCTGAGTCACAGGCCAGGACAGCAGGTGGCAAGAAACAGTGGGCTCTCTTTGATGCCCTTCAGAAGAGAAGATTGATGTGACAGCCCTCTCCGCTTTGTGGAGAGAGTTCTAAGAAGGCAGAGACTAGGTCTGAAAATCTTTGCTTTTAAGGGGAGGGATTAGAACTGCCACATTTAGTTAAGGTGGAAATCAGTGGGGTTTGTTTTTTTTTTTTTTTAAACAAAGTTGCTAATCCTACTTTTGAATAATGTCTGCTTAGAGCCCTAAAATCATAACCTTTGAAATTCGATCATCTAATAACATTAGCGTCATCTCTTAGTATCTTACAGATTGCAGCTACCCCAAGAGGTAGGTATTTGAATGGCTATTTTGGCTGGGCATAGTGACTCATGCCTGTAATCCCAACACTTTGGGAGGCTGAGGTGGGAGGATCACTTGAGGCCAGGAGTTTGAGACCACCCTAGGCAACATAGTGAGACCTCGTCTCTAAAACAAAACAAACACAAAAAGAATGACCATTTTGTGTTTGAGTAATCTGAAGTTCAGAGAGGTGAAGGTTATCCCACTAATAAGTAGCAGAACCCAGACTCTAACCCTCTGCTCTTTTTCAGTTGAGCATTTTTTCTTCTCCAACTATATCTTGCATGAAGCTTTTTTTTTTTTTTTCTTTTGAGACAGGGTCTCACTATGTTGCCTAGGCTGGAGGGCACTGGTGCAATCACGGCTCACTGCAGCCTCCGTGATCTCCCGAACCCAGGTGACCTTCCCACCTCAGCCTCCTGGATAGCTAGGACTACAGGCATGCACCACTACACCAGGCAAATATTTAAAACATTTTTGTAGAGACGGGATGTCACCATGTTATCCAAGCTGGTCTCAAACTCCTGGGCTCAAGTGATCCACCTGCCTCTACCTCCCAAAGTGCTGGGATTATAGGCATGAGCCACTGCTCCTAACCAAAGCTTTTTTTTTTTAACATTGTAAAATTTAACTTTTACAGATGGAAGCTCTAATAAGCCAGTGAGCACTTAACATTTCGTCAGTGGCTTGTCATTATCCCAAACTTTCTACTACTTTCTACATTAATGTACATTGTACATTAGGATTTTACAGTCTGCGTAGTTGGTCTCAAGGACGTCAGATATCACTAGTTATCAGTTTTATAAGCTAGTAGTTCTCAACTAGAGGCTGCCCCCACTTCCCTCTCCTCCACCCCTGAAACAGTTGGCAGTGTTGCTGGCATTTAGTGGGTAGAGGCCAGGAATGCTGCAAAAAAAAATTTTTAAATGCATAAGACACCCCCACAGCAAAGGGTTATCTAGCCCCAAAATGTCAGTAGTGCCAGGGTCAAGAAACAGATATAAGCCAAATATTTTCATTTTAGCTGAGTAGAATTATTTTTTAGATGTGTGACTGCTTAAACACTTATCAATTTAGAGTTCTTTTTAAAAGACTAGAAAGACATAATGGTTTGATTTAGGGAAAAAGAACAACATTAAACAGTGATAAGTCAAAAGATTGTAAAGAAAAATTCAAATATTAAAACCTTTGTTAAGACATCTAACATATATGTTGAAGAATAAAACAAAGATAACTTTTAAGGTACGTTTGAGCTTTCTAAAAATAGAATTCTTTGATCTCTTTAAATATTACTTGGACCAAGCAGAATCTTGCCATTGTGCTGAACAGGCCTGAAATCAAGTTGATCGAGTCAATGATCTGTAAAACGTTAAAATCTGCTAGGATTTAGGATTGTTCCACTCAGCAGAAGGTGGTGTGATCTGTATTATCCTGTTGGATGCAAAAATTTCTAAGGTATAGGCACCTTTGAATATGAAATATGAAAGATGTGCAGTCATAGGCAAGATGTTCTGGTCACTTCTGTGAAAGAGGGAATAAAAGAGAATTAACTGCAGGTCTATCATTCTGCTTGTGATAACCACTTTCACTTTGGCCAGTGATGCAGTTAGTAATGATCCACAAGCTTTGCTCAGGCTTCCTTAATTGCTAATTATAGAATGTCATTAAGTCTTTTGGGATACAATTTAAAATTATAAGACAAAGTAAAAGCTGATACGTAGGTGTCAAATATATGCCTCTCAGTCTCTTCTCCCATTATTGTCCAAGCTCCATTTTCCACATTCATTATGCCTGTCTGTCTCACTAGGCCATGAGTTTCTTTAGAGAAGAAACTATAGATACATTTTATATTCTCAGCCCCTAACACAGAGCCTGGCACATAATAAGCCCATGTTAAAGAAAAACAGAGTGAATGAGTGGCAGAAATCCTGAGTCCAGATGCTGTTAATCCTCTAGCTCAAGCTGCCCTTTTCCAGGACAAGCCAGCAGTGTGGCAGGTGTCTCAGCTCTGTTGTAGAAAAGCTGGCCAGAGAATTCTTTTCCCCTACTCTAGTACATTCGATTCAGTTACAGGAAGCCTTGTTCCATCACCTGTGTTAATGGAGTAGGCCAGGTGTTCCTCTGAACACAATGCTGCAAGAACTACCTAGAGTAGATTCCTTCACATGATAAGGCTCTAATCTGCTTGGGCTCATGTCTTGGTTTTTCATTTATATATGGCTAGAACTTTTTATCCTTTACTGGAATTAATATGGTGTTCTCTCTTCTCTGTTTAAATAGCTGTAAACACTTTGACTGAATCAACATTGAAGAATGTCCCTCAAGTGGTAAATGTGCAGGAATTGAAGAATAACCCTGCAACCGCTTCTCCAGCCATGGGGTATGTTCTGACTGCAGTGTGTTTCAGCCCCTGGCTGCTTCTGTAGTAGCGGTGGACTGCCTGCAGGGAGCAGCAGTGCCACTGTCACAGTCTGGTTTTCCTGCACCACCTTAAGTTATAAGGCGGGTGGCGGCTAAGCCTGCCTACACAATGCATTTTCAGGAGATTGTCCTTTTTAACTGGCCAGTGACAGTTGCCTCACAAACTTTTAAAGTTTGTCTTGATGCTGTACGCTCAGTTTCTGTTTGCCATGTGTAAGTCTCTGTGTGGTACATATTAGGTGTGCAGGTTGATTTTTTTTTTTTTTTTTTTTTTTTTTAAATACCCTAGGGGTTCCAGAGTTGATGCTTTGGTTCTCATGCAGACTTGATTCTGGAAACTATAATCTCAAGGGTGACACTCTCCTCCCTCACTTCCCTTCTCCGGGCATTTTTGTTCTTCCCATTTCTTTTGCTTTTGTATAAAAGACAGCAGCTCTGTTTGGAGACTTTAGCTTCTCTGCCATGCCGTGTTTGAAGGCTAGATTGTTGCTGGTGGAGCTCACTTGTTTGTTTTTTTGGTGGTGGTGGTGGTTTTGTTGTTGTTTTTGTTTTGTTTGTTTGTTTTTTGTTTTTTGTTTTTTTTAGACAAGTTCTCACTCTGTCGCCCAGACTGGAGTGCAGAGTGCAGTACGATCATGGCGCACTGTAGCCTTAACCTCCTGGGCCCAAGCCATGCTCCCATATCTGCCTCCCAAGTAGCTGCTGGGACTACAGGCACATGACACCACACCCAGCTAATTTTTTAATTTTTTGTAGAGATGGAGTTTTTACCGTGTCACCCCAGGCTGGTCTCAAACTTCTGGGGACAAGTGATCCTCTCACCTAATCCTCGTAAAGTGCTGTGATTACAGGCAGGAGCCACTGTGCCCAGCCTAGCTCACTTGTCTTTAGTCCTCATCTGTGTTCAGAGTTCAGGGTGCTGACTCCCTCCCGCTGCCCTGGGCAGGTTCACAGAACATGCCTGTGCCCTGCTTTGCCCTGCATACTTTGTGACTGTGATCCCTTTAGACCAACCACCATCCGCTGTGGCAAAGGGAAGAGTTGAGGGACATTTCCTCACTTGGAACATGGGGATCTTGAGGACTAATATCAGATTTCAGGGAATTAGTGTCTGGTACCCATGATTAGTCTAGCAGCAAGAAGGGCAGCCATAGACCTTGTGGTTCTCCACAGCGTGCCCACCCTCTGCCATCGCACAGAGCAGATCTGCCCACAGCTCTGTTTTCCCTGTTTCAAGTGGCCCTGCCTCACTGGTCCGCTGGCCTCTTTTTTTCCATGTTGTTCTGTTTATCAACACTGCTTGTTTGAGGAATTTTTAGTTATCTCAGGGCCATACTAACAGCCAAAAACCAAGCCGCCTCTATTACTATTTTGTAGTGACCTCGGAGCCTTGGTATGCTGTTTAGACCAATATGGTATTTGTGGTTGTTGCAAACTTTTCAAGGGAAAGAACTATGCATTAGAGTTTGGGAATTGTAGCCAGATTCCCAGCATAGGGAAGGCAAGGAAAAGCCACTGAAAGGCAGAATGTTACGTAAGATGGGAAAATTCAGCATATGGTACAGGAAGGTCTGGTATTTCTGAGATATATTAGGTGCTAACCATGTATGAGAAGCACCTTTTGGAGATTCCACTTCTCCTTTTCTCAAGTTTCATTTCCCTAAATGGTTCATCTGAGCTGATCTTTGATGAAGGGTTTGTTCAAGGAGTAATTTTGAGTCTACTCTTTCTGACAAGAAAAAATCTCAGATGACTTAAGAAATCTCGAAGAAACTTTCTGTTTGATTCTCTACAGAATTGGACTCTGGTATAATTATTTCATGTGTATGCCCAGCATGGTGCCTGAAATGTAGAAGCATTCCTTTCAATAATCATTTATTGAATAATAGGTAAACTCCAAACATAAATTGAAAAGTGAAAATTGGTATTTACTGCCACCCCTCCCCAGGAAAGATCGAGAGAATATGTTCATTGTAAAATGACTTGCTTTCAGATTCTTTTATGTTTTATTTTTAAAATTATTTTCAACCAGCTCTCATGGAACAGATTCTTTTAAACAGTAGTTTCCTAAGTGTATTTTAAGTATTTAATTTTGCAGTTAGCTTTTTCTCAGTGGTATCTACAGAAGATTCATCATAGGATGAGCTTACATATTTCTGCCATTGGTATATTTTATGTTCATTGGCCTCATCCATTCAGTTCATTGGAAGAGTGTTTATCTGGCGCCAACCCACAGCTATTCAAATTCCTTTGCGGTGCTCCGTCGCTTGATTCAGCAGATTCTTAGACAGCATCTGCTGTGAGCATGATACTGCCCTGGGTACTAGAGATAGGGTAGTTGAATAAGACAAACCAAGCAAGAAAACAGCCAGGAAACTGCCAGTTACACAAACTTTTATTTTGGTGTGCATTCATTCATTTATTCATTCTTTCAACAAATACTTAATGAGCATTTGTTGTATGCCCCACACTGTTCTTAGGTGCTGGAGATAAACTGCCTGTTTTATTGTTAACAAAATAGACTGAAAAAACTAACAGACTGATTGTTTGGAGAGACAAACAATAATCAAAATAAATAACTAAAATATATAATATATTAGATGGGATATGGTGTGATGGAGAAAATTAAAGCAGGGGGGAAAGGTTAGAGAGTATTGTCTGAACCTGGGTTATAATTTTAAATAGGGTGGCCAGGGAAGGTCTCCTCGGGAAGGTGACCTTTGAATGAAGAGAGAAGGGCTAGACAGCAGGTCTCATTAATATCTCGGAAGAAAGCTCCAAGCACAGGACCTGTAGCAGGAGCGTGTCTACAAGTTGAAGAGCGAGCCGGGGGGACCTCTGGTGACGAGAGTAGAGGCAGCAAGAGGAAGAATGCTCGGGGAGGAAGTCAGGGAAGACTGTTGGTGGACAGTGTCTGCCTGAGTCCCTGCTTTCAGTTCTTTTGGGTATGTATGTAGGAGCAGAATCGCTTGATCACATAGCTCAAACTGGTTTACAGAAGTGCTGCACCATTTTTCATTCCCAACAGCAATGTATGGGGGTTCCAGCTTCTCCACATCCTCACCAACACTCATTATTGACTATCTTTTTGATTATAGTCATCCTAGTGGTGTAAAATGGTATCTCACACTATCAGTAGTTTTGATTTGCATTTCTCTAATGGCTAGTGATACTGAGCATCTTTTCATGTGCTTATTGGCCAGTTGTATCTTCTTTGGAGAAACATCTATTTAGTTCCTTTGCTCCATTTTAAAATTAGGTTATCTTTTTATTTTTGAGCTATAAGTTTCTTTATATAATCTGTATTCAAGTCTCTCATCAGGCATATGATTTGCAAATATTTTCTTTTTTTTTTTTTTTTTTTTTTTGAGACAGAGTCTTGCTCTGTCACCCAGGCTGGAGTGCAGTGGCGTGATCTCGGCTCACTGCAAGCTCCGCCTCCCGGGTTCACGCCATTCTCCTGCCTCAGCCTCTCCCAGTAGCTGGGACTACAGGCGCCCACCACCACACCCGGCTAATTTTTTTTTTGTATTTTTTAGTAGAGATGGGGTTTCACCGTGGTCTTGATCTCCTGACCTCGTGATCCACCCGCCTCGGCCTCCCAAAGTGCTGGGATTACAAGCGTGAGCCACCGCGCCCGGCCGATTTGCAAATATTTTCTCCCCTTCTTTATTTTTCACTTTCTTGATGTGTCCTTTGACACAAAAATCTAGTCCAGTTTATCTATTTTTTCTCTTGTTGCTTGTGCTTTAGGTGTCACATGTAAGAAACCATTGCCTAATCCAAGGTCATAAAGATTTACACTGATGTTTTCTTTGAAGAGTTGTGTGGTTTTAGCTCTTATATCTAGGTCTCTGATCCATTTGGAGTTAATTTTTGTAAATGGTGTGAAGTAGAGATCCAACTTAATTGTTTTGAATGTGGATATCCAGTTGTCCCAGCACCACAACATATCTTTTCCATCCTTTTATTTCAACTTATTTTGTCTTTATATTTAAAATGGATTTCTTGTAGCACAACAATGTGAATGTACTTAATATCACTGAACTACATGTGCACTTAAAAATGGTTACTTTTAAGATGGCAGATTTTGTTAAGTGTATTTTACTACAATAAACAAAAATAATTTAAAAAAATAAAATGGATTTCTTACAGACTAGGGGTCCCCAGCCCTGGGCTGCAGACCAATACCTGTCTGTGGCCTCTTAGAAACCGGGCCACACAGCAGAAGGTGAGCGGCAGGCGAGTGAGCATTACCACCTGAGCTCCACCTCCTGTCAGATCAGCGGCAGCTTTGGATTCTCATGGAAGCATGAACCCTATTGTGAATTGCACATGCGAAGGATCTAGGTTGCATTCTCCTTACGATAATCTAACTGAATAAAATATAGAATTATAGCCGGATGATCTGAGGTTTCCATCCCCCTCCGCTGTCCGTCTGTGGAAAAAATTCTTTCACAAAACCAGTCCCTGGTGCCAAAAAGGTTGGAGACCACGGTTGTAGACAGTATATAGTGGGCCTTAACTTGCTTTTTTTTAATCTTGACCATCTGTGACTTTTAATTGGAGTGATTAGATTGTTTACCTTAAGTGTAATTATTGACATGTTTGGGTTTGAATCTGTTATATAGCTATTTGTTTCTATTTATCCCATCTGTTTATTGTTCAGTTTTTGTTTTTCTGCCTTCTTTTGGGTTAAATGTCTTTATGACTCTATTTTAACTTTTTTGTTGACTTATTGGCTATAACTTGCTGTTATTTAAGTGCTTACATTAGAGTTTATAGTATACATCTTCAACTTATCACAGACTGTCTTCAAGTGATACTGTATTACTAAAGAATAGTGTAAGAATATGACAGCAGTATTCTATTTTATCCCTTCACCACCTTTATGCTATTGTACATTTTACTTCCACTTGTATTGTAAACCTCATGATACATTGTTATAAACAGTTGACTATCTTTCCTCCCCCCTGCCCCCCAGATGGATTCTTGTTCTGTTGCCGAGGCTGGAGTGCAGTGGTGCGATCTCAGCTCACTGCAACCTCCGCCTCCCAGGTTCAAGTGATTTTCCTGCCTCAGCCTCCCTAGTAGCTGGGATTACAGGTGCCCACCATCACGCCTGGCTAATTTTTATATTTTTGGTAGAGACGGGGTTTCGCCATGTTGGCCAGGCTGGTCTCGAACTCCTGACCTCAGGTGATCCACCTGTCTCGGCCTCCCAAAGTGCTGGGATTACAGGTGTAAGCCACCGCACCCGGCTATCTTTTAAATACATTTAAATAAGAAGAAAAATGTTTTCATGTTTATACATATAGTTACCATTTCCAGGGTTCTTCATTCATGTGTCTGGTCCCAGCTTGCCATCTGGTATAATTTTTCTTCTGCTCAAAGGACTTCCTTTAATGTTTCTTGAGGTTCACATCTGAATTCTTTTAGCTTTTGTATGTCTGCAGAAGTCTTTATTTCACCTTTGTTTTTGAAAGATATTTTCACAGGTTAAAGAATTCTAGATTGGCAGTTTTTTTCTTTCACTGATTTAAAGATGTTCCTCTACTTTAAAAATAATAACTCTAGTAATGACCAGAAACTTAGAAGGAACTTTAATCCTTTTGTTTTTCTTATTACAAATGTTTGTTATAGATATAAAAAAGATAGCTAAAAAGAACAAAATTAAAATCACCTTTATTCCCACCACAAATGTATGATTGTTATTTACACATTTTTTCATCCTTATTTTATGAAAATGTTTCTTGTTAGAGAAAAATTTGGATGCATGCTGCTTTGTAAATTTGTAACCTTTTCAGCTTAATCATGAAATGTAATTGTTGACATTTTCCATGTCATTAAAAATTCTTACACTATTCATATTTTTTCTTTTCTTTTTCTTTTCTTTTTTTTTTTTTTTTTTTTTTTGAGGTGGAGTCTCACTTTGTCACCCAGGCTGGAGTGCAGTGGCACAATCTCAGCTCATTCCAACCTCCACCTCTCAGGTTCAAGCGATTCTCCTGCCTCAGCCTCCTGAGTAGCTGGGATTGCAGGTGTGCACCAGCACAGCCGGCTAATTTTTGTATTTTTAGTAAAGACGGGGTTTAACCGTGTTGGCCCAGCTGATTTCGAATTCCTGACCTCAGGTGATCCACCCACCTCGGCCTCCCAAATGCTGGGACTACAGGTGTGAGACACCGCACCCGGCCTCTCTTTTTTTTTTTTTTTTCTGTGAGATGGAGTCTCGCTCTGTCACTCAGGCTGGAGTGGAGTGGCACAATCTTGGCTCACTGCAACCTCTGCCTCCCGGGTTCAAGCGATTCTCATGCTTCAGCCTCCCAAGTAGCTGGGACTACAGGCACCTGCCACCACACCTGGCTAATTTTTTTGTATTTTTAGTAGAGACGGAGTTTCACCATGTTGGCCAGGCTGGTCTTGAACTCCTGACCTCAAGTGATCCACCCACCTCGGCCTCCCAAAGTGCTGGGATTATAGGCGTGAGACACTGCGCCTGGCCTATTTTTTCATATTTAATGTGGGTTTTTTCAAAGCTCTAATGCAGTTCCATCTTACATTATTTAATTTACTTACATCTAAACATTCATGCAGGAAATATAATTTGGTTTAGCAGACTTTTGGATACTATTTTAAAGAATGTGTCTTTGAAGACATTAAATTTACCAATGGAGAAAATAGTTGGCAGTTATATTTCCATTGACAGATGTCAAAAATGCTCAAGAATTGAATATAGAGTGTTTGTTTTCAGTATCTTCTATCATTTTCATTCTTTTTCCATGTTGATTTCTCTGTTTCTTCAGTTACTCTTGATAAATTCCATTCTCTCACATATGAGTATATATGAAAAGATACATGTGATAGTGATTAAGGTTTACCAAAATAAAACATAACCAGGTCTCTTGTTTTTTATGCTTTTTAAAATCCTGAAATAAGTTACAAGAAGTTGAGGCTTTTTACAACAATCGGATGAGTATTTACCTTGTTGAAGTTCATTAAAGTTGAAGGGATCAATAGCAAAGGGCCTAGGTGACATTTTAATGCTTCGCAACCCAATTTTATAATTGTGTGTAGAGTACACATCCATGGAACATGTGTGCATTTGTCTGCCTGTGTTGGCATGTAGTGCTGGTAATGTGTGGCCAAAAACAGAAAAAAAATGACTCTTCTGTGTTTTATTTTTCTCCAAGAACCCGAGTTTCCAAACTCTTAGTGATCTGTGCCTCTGTCGCTCATTTCTGAAGCAGGAGCTTTAGCGTTGCTGGTAATGTCAGTGTCATTTGTAGACTCACTCAGTAAAGAGATGTCTCTTTGGGGCTCTGTCATAGCACCATTTTCTTATAGTCCTTTGATTTTGCTTTTCATGTGTAGAACAAAGAATATCAAGATGAATTTCTGATATTTTTCAGCTCCATATTGCTAAAAAGTAGAATAAAGTCATCTAAGATATGGGTACTTCTGAATTTGGCTTTTCTATCTCTTGATCATTTCTAGCTATTGATTTCCATTGTTTTGGTTCATGCGCATGCACAAACATTTGAACATATTTGAGAGTATACTGTTTTTTCTGTTTGCTGTCTTGGATCTTGATAGAGATTTCTTGGATCTGATTTGTTAGTTGGTTTACTAGCTGATTGCACTGAACAGCATTTCTTTGCAGGGTTGTCACGTGGTGTGTAGGTACTGTGAATCCTAATTTTGTGTATTTGGGGATTTAGGATACTCAGGAGATGCATAGCATTATCACAAATAAATAGAACAATAATTACACTCAGTCTTATTCATGCATAATTTACTATCATGTCACAATTGAATTTTGGCTATAAAAAATTTTCTAAAATTTGGATAAATTGCTGCTTTTATTTTTATTTCTGATTTCTGTTTGTCTTTGAGAAAGCATAAAAGAGTTTCCTTTCCGTTGTAATCCTTGTGAGCTCCAACCTCTTCTCTAAGAAAGTCTGCTATGTCCGCCCAGGTATTGCTCAGGGCCCAGCAGTCTCACTCACACATTCTTTTCCTCTGGTACAGATTCAGTGGAAGTGAGGGGGGAACACTGTACCTGTATTGCCTGCTTGGTAAACTATCTCAGGGGAACAGGGATGTGTTTCTCCAGAGAGATGCATATTTATAGCTGCTTCTGGCTTCAGTAGAAGCATGAAACGGGTTTTGTTTCACTGAACATAAGTTCACTTTTTCTTCTCTCTCAATCTAATAAAGTCTGTTTAGGAAGGTTCCCGTGTTATTCCAGCAGGCAATCTCAATGTGCTTGTAAGGTTTGTTAAGCTGTTTGACAATTTTCTTCTGTGAAGCGCAGGCCTATCTTTTATCTTCTAAGTTAATTTTTTGATGGAAAATACGAATCCTCCCTAAATCTAGGGGAGTTCTGAAAAATAACCAGGTCCTACAACTACTACTGCTATATATACCAGTCAGAGTAGCGCTGGGCTGACAACAGATAAATTGAAAAAATTGCCCCTAGGAGCCAAGAACTTTTGTGTGTGATTACACTAACAGGTAGTTTTCCCATATGTGAACACTAGTTATTGAAATAACAGTTCCTCGCATACAGTATTCACCTACTTCAGAATTAACAAAAGATGATGAGAGCTCTTTCTGCAAATAGGGGTATACTTTTCATGCTGTAGCAAAGATGCAGGTTGGGAATGGAACAGTGGTACATTTGAATCCCTTGGATGCTGACCTGGTGAGCCCGGGGGATAGCTGCTGTGAGAAGCTAAGATCTCTTTGGATAGCACCTTTGTGGTAGCAGCGAATTGGATGCATAGGTGACAGTGAGAATGTTCCCATAGAGCCTGCTTGGGTAAGAGAATCAGGAATTCCTCATGTGGTCTACAACAGGGTGAAGGGCCAGGGAGGAGGAGGGCTTATACTCTGGATAGCAAAAAGATCTAGTTCTGAATGGTTACTAATTTTTTTCTTAGGATTACAGAAAGGAAATAAGTTATAAGGCCACTGCTTTCACTTTCATGCTAAAAACCCAAAGTTCATTTTTAAAATTTATCCTTCAAAAAAAATGTCAAATCAGTTGGATTGGGGTTCCATGCATCTGTATCCTACCCAAAACTGGTATCGTATATTGGACAGAAGGTTGGCTTGAGAATGAATGTGATTTTTACCTAGTCATGCCTTTCTCTGAGTGTATGCTTTGTGTTTTTCAGTTCTTCAGTGCCCTACTCCACAGCCAAAACACCTCACCCAGTGTTGACCCCAGTGGCCGCTAACCAAGCCAAGCAGGTAACTTACTGATTTTTACTTTTTTTTTTTTTTTTTTTTTTGAGACAGAGTCTCACTCTGTCGCCCAGGCTCAAGTGCAGTGGTGCGATCTTGGCTCACCACAACCTCAGCCTCCTGAGTAGCTGGGATTACAGGCACCCACCACCACGCCCAGTCAATTTTTGTATTTTTAGTAGAGACAGGGTTTCACCACGTTGGCCAGGCTAGTCTCGAGCTCCTGACCTCAGGTGATCCATCTGCCTCGGCCTCCCAGAGTGCTGGGATTACAGGTGTGAGCCACCGTACCTGGCCTGAGTTTTACTTTTAACATTCATGCCATGTCTGTCTTTATAAGTGAAGACTATACTGTTTTTAAGTCTTGACTTTGTTTAAATGAACCATAAGTCTGATAAAGGCCCATAATCCTTTCCCCACAATTTATGCCAGTCTTGACATGGCTGTTAATCAGAGTAGGTCAGTCAGGACCTGACACTGTCTTCATAGGCCATTTAACATTCTGCACCTAGTAATTTGGGGTCATAATTCTAATACCATACATTTTTATATGAGGTATTTTGCTTTGCAGTTTACTTTCACATTATCTCAGTTAACCCATACAACAGCCATATACAGTGGGAGGATAGGTGTTTAGATATGTCTCACTGGTGAGGCAGCCTAGGCTTGAGTGACCAGCGCAAACTCTCGTGATTAGTAAATGGTGGAACCAGAGCTGGGACCCACGGCTTCTGACTTCCTCCTGTCCATTGCTCGTTTCACTACACAGTTGAGTATCAACATCTGGGGTATAGGTTATCTGGTTTTCTCCTGCAACCCCTGTTTGTCAGAGTTTGCGTATTTTTAGTGATGTTATGTCTAGCTTGTCTAGCTTCAGGCTTTTGCCTGATAAACATTGTCCCTTAGAAAAATAGGTGATACTGCAGACAGTTAAACAATCCAGCAAAAAGTGATAGGGGATGGTTGGAAGGTCAGTCAGGCTAGTGCTGAAACTCTTCCTAAGAAATTCTGGTTTCTCTTGTTACTCTTAACATCTGTCTCTGAGATGAGTAGTTTGTGTTAGAGATCAGAATTTGAGACTGGATATCAGGACTTGCCTATTTAAGTTCTCAAACTTGCCTCTGTTCCTTAGTTTACCATAACTTAAAATGGCATTTAAGCATTTAGCATTCGATCTTTCTTCTGGAGGTATTTGTGTTCACCATGGAAAACACATGATAAGGCATAAGTCATGGAGAGTGAAGGAATATTGACTGGAGATGGATAAGTCAGTTTTGCCTTTAACCTTATTGTACATGCTTTGAGAGCTAGAACCATTTTATTCATTTACTCCTTCATTAATTCATCTACCTAATATTCTAGTGCTTTTGATGTGCTAAGCACTGTGCTAGGCACTGGGAAGATAGCCATGAACTAGGCCAGTGTGACTGCCTTCTTGGAGCTTGCAGAGTATTTCTATTTTCATCCTTTAATATGATCTTACATGTGGTTAACTTAAATTGAGACCTTTTTTTTGTTTCCTTTCTTTTTCTTTTTGGTAATTTATCTAAAAGTGTTTGTGCTTGCTTATTTTAAATTATATTTTTGTGTTTACATTTTACATATTTCTTTGTTACAAAGAATGGTTAGTGGTTTAACATAAACATTTTGCTTGTATTCTGTTATAGGGGTCTCTAATAAATTCCCTTAAGCCATCTGGGCCTACACCAGCATCCGGTCAGTTATCATCTGGTGACAAAGCTTCAGGTCAGTTTGCATTTTTGTTTTCTTGAAAATAAAGGTGAAAGAAGCACTCCACAATAGGGGTTATTGTTCCGGATCACTGAGACAGTTGCCATAGGAAACAGGAGTCATATTTGACGAGATCGGGAGCATTCAGGGTAGTATGACCATGGACAAGAGATCATATTTGAAAGCCTTCAGCTAATGAAGAATTTCTAGAAAATTAGTATGCCCTTCAATGGCTATGTAGACTTCTGAAATTTTGAGGTTAGTTTGAAAATGATAGAGCAATAGGAGAAAAACCTCCCTTTAAATTCTTTTCCTAAAATGGAGCAATAGTATTATCTTTTTCTTCCTTGCTGGATGATCACAGTTGAGAGGAATGGATCAGAATGCTAAATGCTATTTCTTCCACTAAAAGGAATTAAAAATTCTGTTGGTCCACAGTGACAGTTCAAAAGCCTGTAAGGTAGAGAAAGTAAAACAGATTTGTAAGATCTCAGAGTGTATAATGAGTCGATATTATGAGATTTTATGGCTTCACATAACTTCTCCTACACTCACTCAAGCATAATTATTCTTAATTTGGTTTTCACAGTAACCATGAGTGTTTTGACCAGACACTTTGTCCAAGTGTCATTGCCCAAACCAACTTTATGCAGAATGTGGGTCTTCCTCAGTGTCCCCTTTTGTTGGCTCCTTTATTATAGCCTACCTAATTTGGCATGTATTACTTCCTGCTGCAAGGGTCTTGTGCTGTCTGCAATACTGAATTTTTACAACACTGTGGATTCTGGCATTTGTTTCAATTGTGCTCTTAAGTGGGCCTTCAAGCAAATTTTGTTAGAAATTGAACTTCATGCATTAGCAGCCTGCCTCTCGTAATCTTAATCATACAATCATTCTGACTTTCTCTGTAATCCCAAACTTTCTGATTGGATACTGGGTTTATCTTTAGTAGCTATTCCTTGCAGAAGGAAGCCATTATTGCATAAGCCAGAGTTGCATTCTAGAATTCGGAGTGGTATGGAACCACAGTTGGTATCATGTACGCCTCACATGAGAAGGAGGTATCTAGCACTTCTCGACTGGGGCCTAAAGCTTTATGTTAAAAGGAAAATTTTATAGTGGAATTGTCAAAAGACTTGAGTATTTTACAAAAAGGTTTTGAAAGATCATATACTCTTTTTTCAAGGACTTCATTGGAGAGGTTTTTGTCACTCTTGGAGTTAGAATCAAAGAAACCTAAGGAACTTTGCTTTATGCATGTCTAGGCAAGTAGTGTGACTTCCAAGAAATTTCCGAGATTCACCATTCATTGCTGATCATGAAATCCTCCCTTTCATTACGAGGTGTTCACTTCTGTTTTCACTTGCCAGGTAATCAAGGTTTAAAAAAGAACTTTTTTCTTTTGGTAGGGAAACTTCCCTGAAAGGTGCTGCTTAAGAGTTTGCAAAAAGTTTCTTTTTGAAAAAGAGCATTTCTAAAACCTCTAGAGAATAGTTCTCTTACTAATAATGGAAATACCTTCATTGTTTTTCTGATTATAAAACTATTACATGTCCAGAAAAAGTCTACGGTGTAGAGATATATAATGTAGAATGCGAAAGCTGCCCTATAGATTCTGTATTCCAGAGATAATGATTTCATGTATATCTCTTGAGGTTACTTCATTGTTTTTTAAAGAAAAATATCCTATATACTGCATATCCTATATATATTGATTTTGTAACTTATTTCCCCTTCTCTGCCCCCTCTTACAATAAATGTCTTGGTCTCTGCAGGTCTGATACAGATCCACCTTACTCATTTTAAGAGTTGTCTACAACCTCATTGTGTAGTTACACCCTGTTAAATTTAACTAGTACTCTGCTGATTATTTAGATTGTGACTTTTCATCCCGTACACTTTACATTATATACCAGTAGTTTTAAAAATATTTGTACTACTATCTACCCTGTGTTTGTTTATTTTAGAAGGTTTTTTTTTTTTTCTTGTTGTTGTTTGGTTTAGTTTCATTTGATTTGGGCTTTTTAAATACAGTTTTCCTCTTCCCTTTCCCCCTTCTGAAGTGGAGCAAGGCCGGGCGTGGTGGCTCATGCCTGTAATCCTAGCATTTTGGGAGGCCAAGGCAGGCGGATCACCTGAGGTCAGGAATTCGAGACCAGCCTGGCCAACATGATGAAACCCTGTCTCTACTAAAAAAAAAATACAAAAATTAGCTGGGCATGGTGGTGCATGCCTATAGTTCCAGCTGCTTGGGAGGCTGAGGGAAGAGAATCGCTTGAACCTGGGAGGCGGAGATTGCAGTGAGTCAAGATTGTGCCACTGCACTCCAGCCTGGGCAACAGAGCGAGACTCTGTCTCTAAATAAATAAATAAATAAATAAATAAAGTAGAGCAGTAGGGAAAAGATTGAAGATTGTACCCAAACTATAAGTAAGTAGTTAGAGTGAAATCGAACATGGGGAGAATTGATGGATTGCACTTTTAACCTTCTTGCATGTCTCCATATTATAGCAATCATGTTTTACATCTGTAATTTTAAAAAAGCACGATTATTTGTTAAATACCAACAAAATCTATGGAAAATGCAGAAATGTATATAGAAGTAAACAGCCTTAAAGTCACTACTCAAAAGTATTTAGTTTATGAACCTATTTCTCTTTTGGATTTTTGTCCTTCAGCATAGATTAATTTCAAATAATTATAAAGCTACATTATATATGGTTTTATTTACTTTTGTGGGGAGGGGGCTTAGCCTCACATTATAAGCATTTTCCCATAGCATTGAAATATATGAGTGTACTTTTAAAACTATACATTTAAACTATACTAGAATTATTTTGATATCTTTTCTGTAAAGGAGAGAGTGGCCCACCTTAGACTGGAATTAACACTGACAGAGCCACGGAGCAATTTCAGAGACCTCGAGCACAAGTGAGGCAATGTGCTCACTCCCCATGGCCACTGACATGTCACAGAAGGCACATGCAGTGCTAAGCAGCACCTCACAGGCTGAGCTACAGGGAATTATACACTGGAACAGTGTTTCTGTCTTTTTGTAATATTCTTTTTTTTTTTTTCTCGTAATTTCAGGGACAGCCAAGATAGAAACAGCTGTGACTTCAACCCCATCTGCTTCTGGGCAGTTCAGCAAGCCTTTCTCATTTTCTCCATCAGGGTCAGTAATGAACTTAAGTTTTATGGCAAATTACTAGCAATTAGCTTCCCCAAATCTTACAATTGTAGATATATTTATATACTTACTAAATGTCTATGAAGCCAGAGTTCTTACCATGGCAGTAATACATCTGATGATAGTGGCAGTAGTTTAATGTTCTCATGTAAATTGATTTTCCCTTTGCAATTCAAGTTAATACTTGTTTGTTACATATTTGTGTATCTGTTTGGTTTTTTAGCCTAAGCCTCATTTTCTTTGGGTAATGAGTCTGCTAAATTCTGTAGTTCATCTAGTTTGTGGCACTGAGGTGTTTCCATTCTGACACCATTTTGGGGGCTAGATGTGACATTCAAGTTGGCTTGCTGGACAAACATGGTGGCTCACGCCTATAATCCTAGTGCTTTGGGAGGCCAAGGTGCGGGGGATTGCTTGAGGCCAGGAGTTGGAGACTGACCTGGGTAACATAGCGAGACCTCATCTCTACAAAAAATTGAAAAATTAACCAGGTGCGGTGGTTCACTTCTATAGTCCCAGCCACTTGGGAGGCTGAGGTGGGAGGATCCCTTGAGCCTAGGAGTTCGAGGTTACAGTGAGCTATGATCACACCATTGTACTCCAGCCTGGGCAACAGAGTGAAACCCCGTCTCCAAAAAAAAAAAGGCTTACTGCATCGAGAGTACAATATACTAAACTTCTTAGAGAATGTAATGAAAGATAATAGGCATTTGAAATTTGAGGTTTTATATAGATGTGGAGGAATCTGTTTCCATTTCTTTTAAAAAAAAACATAATGATGGCTGTACTTGTAAAGTTGAGTTGTTTTTAAAAATGAAAGAATCTTCTAAACCTTATCTCAAGATGAGCCTTTGTTAAGATGGCTGTTCTCTGTGCCATGAGCACTCATGTTGAAACCTGTGTGAGCTGCTGAAGCATTCTCTTCCCTGCAGTGATGGGGTTAGACTCTGTGGAACTGAGATCAAAATGTGTCAAAAGGATTTTTTGCCATTGAAGCACTGTGCATTCAGTTCCATTAGAAAAGCCTCTTAAGTTCTTCAGTTTATGCTTTTGTAACTAGGATCGTATTAACCAGTCTCTTTTTCCTGATTTTAATATATTTTTTGAGTGTCCTTCAGCCTAAGGAGAAAAGAGGGTATTAGAATATTATTTGAGGGGGAAAGTAATATATATATTTTTTCTTTATTATAAATCATTATGTTTTATACTTCCCAAAGGTAATTTGCAGCAAATTTTAAAGAGTAGGTCAATGCCAAGAATTCTTGCATCCTTTACAGATGGCTAATAATCAGTCTTTACTTCTGTGAAATGATATTCTTCTTCTTTTTCTTTTTTTTTTTTTTTTTTTTTTGATTTTCAGGCAGAGTCTCACTCCGTCACCCTGGTTGGAGCACAGTGGTGAGATCTCAGCTCACTGCAATCTTCACCTCTCGGGTTCAAGTGATTCTCTTGCCCCAGCCTCCCAAGTAGCTGGGATTACAGATGTGTACCACCACGCCTAGCTAATTTTTGTATTTTAGTAGAGATGGGGTTTTTTCATGTTGGCCAGGCTGGTCTTGAACTCCTGGCCTCAAGTGATCCACCTGCCTTAGCCTCCCAAAGTGCTGGGATTGTAGGCATGAGCCACCGCACCTGGCCCTCTTCCTATTTTTAAAATAACCCAGAAAAGGTGGGATCATTGAATCAATGGCTTGAAACTATTACATAAAATTTCTTCACCAAGAAAGGTTGTGTTTTTTTTTTTATTTTTAATATGATGGGCAAAGGTGTCTTAAGTTATTACATTATTTAGTATATTTGATGTGCTTGGTTCCTTATATTTTAAAGCTAGTTTGAAATTTGCGATTTGAACTGTGTGTGTGTGTGTGTGTGAGAGAGAGAGAGAGAGACTGAGCAAGATTCTGTCTCAAAAAACAAAAAAGTGCAGTGGCACAGTCATGGCTCACTACAACCTCCGCCTCCAGGACTGAAGTGATCCACCTGCCTTAGCCCCCCGAATAACTGAGACTACAGGTGCGCACCACCACACCTGGCTGATTTTTGTTTTTTAATTTTTGGGTTTTGGTTTTTGGGGGGTTTTGTTGTTTTTGTTTGTTTGGTTTTTGGGTTTTGGTTTTTGTTTTTGTTTTGTAGAAACAGGGTTCCACCATATTGCCTAGGCTGGTCTCAAACTCCTGGGCTCAAAGGATTAACCTGCCTCAGCCTCTCAAAATGCTGGGATGTGAGCCACCATGCCTGGCCTGAGTTTTTATCACAGTGAATAATCTGTTCTGATTCACACTTGCGTGAGATTTTCTTCCTTAGCGATGGTGTCTTCACTTACAGTGTAAAGAAAACGTACAAAAGGAGAGAGGAGATGGTGAAAGGAGTCACAAAGTTTTGAACTAGATTTTCCTAGCCCTAAAACTCAGTTCTGTCAAAATGACTGAGTTAGGGCTACTAT
This sequence comes from Nomascus leucogenys, assembly GCF_006542625.1. NCBI lineage: Eukaryota > Metazoa > Chordata > Mammalia > Primates > Hylobatidae > Nomascus > Nomascus leucogenys. Next base: position 107,314,205 of record NC_044388.1, read on the forward strand.
TTCATTGTATCCATTGTTTTCCCTAGCAGGGTGGGGCTCTCTGACATGCTTGTTGGTCTTGGAGGGGTTCTGAGAGGCTCTCCCTAGTCTAAGTGCTTCTGTCTCGCCAGACCTTCCTTCTGTCCCCTCACTTAACAGACCATCTGCTCCGGCCACCATTCCCACATGCACATTTGTCATGTGTCTCTACTGCTGCAGCTTTGCTCATCTTGCAAGAAGTCCCCACTCAAACTTCTGCTACAGAAAGCCCAGCCATCCCCCAATGGGCTCTCAACTGCTATCCCCATTGTATCTCACCCACAAACTGCTTCTCTGCTTAGAGATCATAGAGTGGCCTTACTGCTTCTGAGATAGGTGCTTTGACTCTGTTGTCATTTATCTTCTAGATTGTAAATTCCTGAGGGCGGTTGGTATGAATGAATGACAAAATGGAATATTAAGAGGGCGATATTGTGCCTTGGTTTGTTCCTTTTTAATTTCTCTTTTTCCACTTGTTAGGACTGGCTTTAATTTTGGGATAATCACACCAACACCGTCTTCTAATTTCACTGCTGCACAAGGTACAGACTCTGTGTTCAGGAGCATTACTCATGTGTTTTCTCTAAACAAGTACAGGTTATTTTTGCCCACATGTTAGTATTTGACTTGTTCCTGAGTCTTACTTACAGTATCTGCAATAAGTTCAGTGTTGATAATGTGCATTAGAAATATGCTTAATTTAAGAAACTGATGTGAAGGATTTCTATTTTTATAATTAAGGACAAGGAAAGGATTTGCTTCTAGAAAATCAGGGCTGTGCTTTAACATTTAAATGTTAACATGTGAATTAAAATTTCTCCATTTTTTATCTGTAATTTAAAATTTCATCAATTTATAGGGTGATTCTGTAGGGCAAGATAGACATAGTAATAGATAGACTGTAGAAATGAAAGACCAAACTCATTTTTTTTCTTGATAACATACCAGCAAACACACACATCCCATGCATGTTGTTAAAAATCCATCAATAGACTGGGCGCAGTGGCTCACACCTGTAATCCCAACACTTTGGGAGGCCGAGGCAGGCAGATCACCTGAGGTCAGGAGTTAAAGACCAGCCTGACCAACATGGAGAAACCCCGTCTCTACTAAAAATACAAAATTAGCCAGCCGTGGCGGCACATACCTATAATCCCAGCTACTCAGGAGGCTGAGGCAGGAGAATTGCTTGAACCTGGGAGGCAAGGTTGCAATGAGCCAAGATTGTGCCATTGCACTCCAGTCTGGCAACAAGAGTGAAACTCCATCCCAAAAAAAAAAAAAAAGAATCCATCAATAGTATGTTTTTAACATTTAAAAGAATTTGAAGACCTATAAAGAAACCAGATCTATTTGTTAAGTGCCTTTCAGTTATCCATTTATAATTAAGTCTTTTATTTTATTTATTTTGAGATGGAGTCTCACTCTTGTCATCCAGGCTGGAGTGTAATGGTGCAATTGCAGTTCACTGCAACCTCCACCTGCTGGGTTCCAGCGATTCTCCTGCCTCAGCCTCGCAAGTAGCTGGGATTACAGGCGCCCACCAGCACATCCGGCTAATTTTTGTATTTTTAGTAGAGACAGGGTTTCACCATGTTGATCAGGCTGGTCTCGAACTCCTGACCTCGTGATCCACCCGCCTTGGCCTCCCAAAGTGCTGGGATTACAGATGTGAGCCACCACACCCGGCCTCATTACTCTTTTATTTATTAACCACTGTTGTTTGACCAGGCCTTATGGGTGCTTTACCCATATTTCATGCGATCTTTGTAACAGCTCAGTGAGGGTAGGTATTGTAATGATCTAGATTTTCCAGATAGGGGAATTGAGGCTCAGAGAGGTAAAGCAACCTTTCCAGATTCACACAACCAGCGAGTGGCAGAGTGCGTAGCTCCAGAACCCATATCTTTGACCACCAGACCATACTGCCTCTGTCAAATAGCTGACTTAGTAGAGCACTAATAAGTAGCCATTAATTGTACATAAAAATGATTTTCTGTGGACTGACACTTTATTTGCTCATAAAAATGAAGGAAGAACTTCCATTTTGAATCAAGTCCTGGTCTATCAGGAGGTCCACAGGCCATTGCTGTGCTGAGGATGTTACTAAGGAAAGCACACAGCTAGGGTAAATTAAGGGAAGAGGCTTTTTTATTTCTCTTTGAGATAATATGTTAATTTCACATATCCTAGATATTTTGTATTTGTTGTGATTTAATGGTCATAAAAAAATACTTTTTCCTTTTCACCTCAGACGACTCAGAGCTGATGTTTGTGTGGAGAAGCACTCATTCCACCTCCTTAGAGAAAGGTGCTGTGAGAACAAGGCACCCTGGCTCTATAGAGGGAGGAGAGAAACTTTGGCTTAGAAACACAATCAATGGAAATGTAATGGGTCATCTTTTGCTAAATCCAACCCATTTTCTAATTTCTTTTTCTTGCTAGGGGCAACACCCTCCACTAAAGAGTCAAGCCAGCCGGACGCATTCTCATTTGGTGGGGGAAGCAAACCTTCTTATGAGGCCGTTCCTGAAAGCTCACCTCCCTCAGGAATCACATCTGCATCAAACACCACCCCAGGAGAACCTGCCGCATCTAGCAGCAGACCTGTGGCACCTTCTGGAACTGTTCTTTCCACCACCTCTAGTAAGCTGGAAACCCCACCGTCCAAGCTGGGAGAGCTTCTGTTTCCAAGTTCTTTGGCTGGAGAGACTCTGGGAAGTTTTTCAGGACTGCGGGTTGGCCAAGCAGATGATTCTACAAAGCCAACCAATAAGGCTTCATCCACAAGCCTAACTAGTACCCAGCCAAACAAGACGTCAGGCGTACCCTCAGGGTTTAATTTTACTGCCCCCCCAGTGTTAGGGAAGCACATGGAGCCCCCTGTGACCTCCTCTGCAACCACCTCAGTAGCACCACCAGCAGCCACCAGCACTTCCTCAACTGGCATTTTTGGCAGTCTGCCAGTCACTAGTGCAGGATCCTCTGGAGTCATCAGTTTTGGTGGGACATCTCTAAGTGGTGGCAAGACTAGTTTTTCATTTGGAAGCCAACAGAACAATAGCACAGTGCCCCCATCTGCCGCACCGCCAACTACAGCTGCCACTCCCCTTCCAACATCATTCCCCACATTGTCATTCGGTAGCCTCCTTAGTTCAGCAGCTACTCCCTCCCTGCCTGTGTCCTCCGGCAGAAGCACAGAAGAGGCCACTTCATCAGCTTTGCCTGAGAAGCCAGGTGACAGTGAGGTCTCAGCATCAGCAGCCTCACTTCTAGAGGAGCAACAGTCAGCCCACCTTCCCCAGGCTCCTCCGCAAACTTCTGACTCTGTTAAAAAAGAACCTGTTCTTGCCCAGCCTGCAGTCAGCAATTCTGGCACTGCAGCATCTAGTACTAGTCTTGTAGCACTTTCTGCAGAGGCTACCCCAGCCACCACCAGGGTCCCTGATGCCAGGACGGAGGCAGTACCACCTGCTTCCTCCTTTTCTGTGCTTGGGCAGACTGCTGTCACAGCGGTTGCTATCTCAAGTGCAGGCCCTGTGGCCGTCGAAACATCAAGTGCCCCCATAGCCTCCAGCACCACGTCCATTGTTGCTCCCGGCCCATCTGCAGAGGCAGCAGCATTTGGTACCGTCACTTCTGGCTCATCAGTCTTTGCTCAGCCCCCTGCTGCCAGTTCTAGCTCAGCTTTCAACCAGCTCACCAACAACACAGCCACTGCCCCCTCTGCCACGCCCGTGTTTGGGCAAGTGGCAGCCAGCACTGCACCAAGCCTGTTTGGGCAGCAGACTGGTAGCACAGCCAGCACAGCAGCAGCCACACCACAGGTCAGCAGCTCAGGGTTTAGCAGCCCACCTTTTGGCACCACAACCCCAGGGGTCTTTGGACAGACAACCTTCGGGCAGGCCTCAGTCTTTGGGCAGTCGGCGAGCAGTGCCGCAAGTGGCTTTTCCTTCAATCAGCCTGGGTTCAGTTCCGTGCCTGCCTTCGGTCAGCCTACTTCCTCCACTCCCACATCCACCAGTGGAAGTGTCTTTGGTGCCGCCTCAAGTACCAGTAGCTCCAGTTCCTTCTCATTTGGACAGTCTTCTGCCAACACAGGAGGGGGGCTGTTTGGCCAAAGCAACGCTCCTGCTTTTGGGCAGAGTCCTGGCTTTGGACAGGGAGGCTCTGTATTTGGTGGTACCTCAGCTGCCACCACAACAGCGGCGTCCTCTGGGTTCAGCTTTTGTCAAGCTTCAGGTAAGAATTTGTGGAAGCTTTTTACTTTGTTTCCCTCTTTGCTATTTGAAACATTAGCAACAGACCCCTATTACTTTTGTAATTAAAGGGGAAACTCAAAACCCAAAAATAATCTGTAGGTTAAAGAAGACAGCTTGGAGCACATGTGGTCTCAGGAACTTGTTTGGCCTAATTGGCTGGATCTGTTACAGCTTAATGCAGCTCCAGTTTTGCTTCTTAGCAAATTGTCCACTCTGCAAGCCACCAGAGTGCCAGTTTCATGGGGAAAAATCAAGCATCTTTAGTTGAGGTCCTGGCAAGTAATTTAATGACCGATAAATAGGAAATTTCAAATTTGGAAGGCACTGTAGAGATCATTATACCCAAAGCTATCAAGCCTCAAGGAGACTGCTCTAATGTCAGGATAGTGCCAGTGGAACCAGCAGGAGAGTCCAAGTGTCATCATAGTCCACCGCCCTGCCAGTGTTTTCTGTCTCCTCTGACACCATCTTTCTTACTGTAATGGCAGTCACTGACATTTGATTTGGGTTCTTTTCTATTTTCAGTGTTGTGGCTTTTTGTAAAAACTACAGTTTACTGTTTTTGACAGTGAAACCTAATTCTTCACTATTGCATTTTGCATTTTAGCAGCTACTTTTACTTCTAAAAGTTATCAATAAGCAAGGCAATTTGAAAATCTGTCCTGATATTTGCTTTCTGATAGTTATCTTATGAAAGGTAATTCTTCAGCAATAGACTCTAGGAGAAAAGCAAGAATCAATGATTTCATGGTGGGCAAGATTACTAGTAACTGCTAATTCATTATTCGATGATAACTTGAAAATGGTTCATAATTTATTAGAAAGGAAACATTTTCCTTTCTTCAACAAATGTTTGTTACACTCCTCCTAAATTCAGCTATAAGGACACGGTGTTGAAAAGACAGACATGGTTTTGAGAACTACCGGATGCCCTGTGAAGAGGCCAGAGGGCCGCTGAATAATGGGAAATGTGCTGACTTGGTCCAGAGAATGGTCAAGGAGAAGGCCCTATGAGTCTTAAAAGAGAGGAGAACGTGTAACAGTCCGTATCACTACCGCACCATTTGCTCTGCAGTCAGAACCTGAGACGACCTCATGCACAGGCATGGTCATACTATTTCAACAAATTCAGAACCCAGGAAGGAATCTTCTTTCATTTAGTATCTGTGTGGAAAGGTATCTGAGCTGTCTACTTCAGCCCTAGTTGAGGAATTGAGTCTTGTCCAAGCTCACCTACCCAGTCAGTGACAGAAATGAGAATAGTGGCTGGGCAGGCGGCTGACACCTGTAATCCCAGCACTTGGGGAGGCTGAGGCGGGTGGATCACCTGAGGTCAGGAGTTTGAGACCAGCCTGGCCAACATGGAGAAACCCTGTCTCTACTAAAAACACAAACATTGTCGGGCGCAGTGGCAGGCGCTTGTAGTCCCAGCTACTTGGGAGGCTGAGGCAGGAGAATCGCTTGAACCTGGGAGGCGGAGGTTGCAGTGAGCCGAGATCGTGCCACTGCACTCCAGTCTGGGCAATAGAGCGAGACCATCTTATAAAAAAAAAAAGAAAGAGAGTAGAACTCCTGCTTCACCTGTCTGGAGCCTTTGGTATAGTTCTGCCTCATCTTCCCAGGCCCTGTTCAGCTCAGCACTTCAACCATGTTATGCCATCTGGAAGAAAGATAAACTACCCTGAAAAGAATGTGGTATTTGAGATTCAGAAGAAACCTAGTAGTAGAAATATTCATAATATTAGGTCATTAGAAAGAATTTCTGGTCACTGGAAGTCTGAGGATAAGCTATTCTTAGCCCCCATCCACGTGGGGTTTGGTAGGAGAGGATTCATTCCTCAGGGCTTTAGAACTTACACTATTTTAAAATGTTAGCAATGAAAAATGGTCTTTAAAGTATTTGCTCAGACTTTTCTCCATACTAGATGGGGAAATATTTTATTCATAAGTTGATTTATTATGGGCTATCTTAGCACACCTGAATGTCATTTAAAAAGAAACAAACTTAGGCCGGGTGCGGTGGCCCACACCTGTAATCCCAGCACTTTGGGAGGCCAAGGTGGGTGGATCATGAGGTCAAGAGATCAAGACCATCCTGGCCAACATGGAGACCCGGTACTGAAAATACAAAAGCTGGCGGAAGGCGGAGCTTGCAGTGAGCCGAGATCGCGCCACTGCACTCCAGCCTGGGCGACAGAGCAAGACTCCGTCTCAAAAAAAAAAAAAAAAAAATTAGCTGGGCGTGGTGGTGCACACCTGTAGTCCCAGCTACTCAGGAGGCTGAGGCAGGAGAATCGCTTCAACCGGGGAGGCAGAGGTTGCAGTGAGCCAAGATCCCACCATTGCACTCCAGCCTGGTGACAGAGCAAGACTCTGCCTCCAAAAAAAAAAAAAAAAAAAAAAACTTTAATGTTGTGAAAGACTCATCCAATCCAAATTGAATTTTTGTTTTCTTTGTATTTTACAGGTTTTGGGTCTAGTAATACTGGTTCTGTGTTTGGTCAAGCAGCCAGTACTGGTGGAACAGTCTTTGGCCAGGTAAATATGCATTTGTCTTCATTCATGTCAACATGTATCAAACCCATTCACTTCATCTTCACTGTAATGTAACCAGTTCATGTTGTACATCTAAATCCAGCAAATAGCCATGTGTGGTTCTTAAGCTGTACTCCCTTCAGCTGCCTTGGAGATGCAGAAGTCTCAGCCTCTGATTAAAGAGGATCACTAGAATTTTGATCCCCCTTCCACAGTCTTCTGGGAAAGTATTTTGAAAGCACATTGCCTGATTCCTTTTTTCTTTAGATACAGGATCTTGCTCTGTTGCCCAGGCTGTAGTACAGTGGCACAATCATAGCTCACTCTAGCCATAAACTCCTGGGTTCAAGCAATCCTCCTGCCTCAGCCTCCCCAGTAGCTAGTATTGTAGGCATGCGCCATAACACCCAGCTAATTTTTTATTTTTGTAGAGACACAGTCTCGCTATGTTGTCCAGGCTGGTCTCAAACTCCTGGCCTCAAGCAATCCTTCTGCAAGGGGATTACAGGTGTGAGCTGCCACGCCTGGCCCCATTGCATGATTTCTATCAGTCCCCTGCCTGTTAGGCCAAGGGTTGACAAACTTCAGTCTGTGGGCCAAATACACTGTTTGGCTTTTTTGGGGTTTGTTGTGTAACTTCTTAATCTAAGAATGGTGTTTGTGTGTGTGTGTGTCTATATGTATACATATATGTATGTACACACACACACATATAGATATATTTTGTTTGTTTGTTTGTTTGTTTTTGTTTTTGGAGGAAGGGTCTAACTCTGTTGCCCAGGCTGGAGGACAATGGCGCAATCTTGGCTCACTGCAACCTCTGCCTCCCAGGCTCAAGTCATCCTCCCACCTCAGTTTCCCAAGTAGCTGGGACTATAGGCTTGTGCCACCACACCCAGCTATTTTTTTTTGTATTTTTGGTTGAGACAGGGTTTTGCCATGTTGCCCAGGCTGGTCTGGTCTCTTAACTCCTGAGTTCAGGGTGATCTGCCCGCCTTGGCCTCTCAAAGTGCTGGGATTACAGGCGTGAGCCACCGCGCCCAGCCAATTTTAAGTCTTTTATACAAATTAACTCATGTAAGCATCACAGCACTTGCATAAGATAGGTGCGATTATTATCGCCATTTAAGAGATGAGGACACTGAAGGCCCAGAGAGGTTAAATTGACTGTTACATCAGACACCAGCTGCATTTAGATCATTTAGATCATAGTAACCTCCTAAGGAGCCCTTATGAAGAAAGATACCCTAATTTATCAGAAAGGATTGTGACTTTCTGAAGGTAGAATTTGTATTAGTCCAGCAGTTAATAAAGTGGTAGGCATAATATATGTTTCTTATACATCTTCAGGAAGAAATTTTCTTTATCATATCTGTTTTCCTTTGAAGATAGGCTCTGTCCTAGTCAGTGATCTTTCTTAAGAGAGAAATGAAACTTCTGATTTCCAGTTTCTGGTAGTAAAGGACTAAGTCATTCAAGGGAACCAAGTTCCCTACTGAAAACTACTAAAAAATGCTAGATAAAACATAAAAACCCTGTTTTTAAAAGCACCAATAAACTAACAAGGTATTTTACCAAGCTAAAAGGAAAATGGGGACCCAGAGAAGTGGAGCCCAGAAGCCAATTGTGCCCTGACAGCATTTACTAATCTGAGAAAATGTGAATTTTCTATTTAATAACCCCAAAGGTAAAGGGACAAAAATCACCAACTAAGATATGCACAAAGTGGGGAGTCTAAAAGAGACCCTTCAGCTGGGACTCCATGTTGACAGGTCTCAGCCCCTGACTAGACTGATACGGTTCCAGGGTGATGCTGCCTCCAGGTGTCTGGCAGAGGCAGCGCAGGCCCACCCTGAAGGAAAGGAACTTCACCTAGCCTTCGAATTACTCTTACAAGTTATTTCTGTCCCTAAATGAGACACACAAGGAAACCAGGGACTATGAGCAAGAGCCAGAATAAGCGTCAGAAATCACCTTTGCACAGACTACCTAAACTGTAAATCAGCTGGGGCTTACAGAGTTTAGAAGAAATCAAAGACAAACTTGAAAATACCAGTAAGGAATATAAAATCTTAAGAAATGTCATAGCAAATTTGAAGAAGAACCAAATAGAATTTCTGGGAAAATGTAATGATTAAACTCAGGTGTAAACTCAGTGGCTGTATTTGGAGCAGATTAGACCCGCTGAAAGGAGCAGTGGCGCACTAGAACAGAATGTGGTAGTCAGCGGTTCCAGCTTTGAGGGCTATCGATAGCCTCTGTCAGAAGCACTCAACGCTGCCATTGTAGTGCAGAAGCAGCCGTAGACAATATGTAAACGAATGCGCATGATTGTGTTCAGTAAAGCTTTGTTTACAAAAACAGGCAGTGAGCTGGATTTGGCCCCTGAGCTGTAGTTTGCTGACCTAACTAAAAGGTAGGTTAAGGTGAGTTATCTGGAATGCATCACAGAGAGCAAAATGAAAGATACAAGAGAAAAAATCCTGTGGGAGAAAATCCAACATACATTTTATCAGAGTCCCAGAAGGAGAAGAGAGAAACACAGAAACTTCTGAAACTAATCGATAATAGTAATCCACAGATTCAGAAGCCCAACAAGTGCCAAACGAGAATGCATAAAAGGAAACTGATTCTAAGACCCGTCCTGGTGATACAGAAGAACACCAAAGATGAAATATTAAAAGCAACTAGAGACAAAAGACAGATTATCTTCTAGGGAGCCATAGGCAGACTGACAGCAGACTTTTCAGCAATGACCATGAAAGCCAGAACGGGCCACCTAGCATTTGCAAAAAATATCTAAAGAATGAAGGGAAATCAAGACTTTTTTTCAGATAAGCAAATACTGAAATAATTTATGTCTAGCAGACCTGACTCCAGTCCGGGCGACAGAGCGAGACTCCATCTCAAAAAACAAAAGAAATTCTAAGAGATACAATTTGGAAAGAAGGAAAATTTGACCTCACTAAAATTATGGCCCTCTTAATTTTAGGGTAAAACAAGCCATTAAATAGGAAAATTGTAGCCTATGTAACCAACAGTGTAATTGTATTCAGAATATGTAAAGATTTCCTATAGTTCAAAAAGAAAGACAGCTGTACCCAAATTAAATTAAAAGGCTGACAGTACCAAGTATTGGTGAGGAAGAAGAGCAACTGGGAACTCATATATTGCTAGTTAGAATGTAAATTCATATTAACCACTTTGGAAAACCATTTGGCAGTATCAAAACTAATATACAAAATCCCTCTTGGCCCAGCAAATCTACCCTGAATATGTAACCAACAGAAATGAGTGCCTTTGTTCACCAAAAGATATTGATAAGAATGTTCACAGCAGAATATTCTTAATAGCTAAACACAGGAAACAGCCCAAATGCTTATGAGCTAAAGAATGCATAAATAAATTGTGGTATATTTATACAGCCAAATACTACAGAGAAATAAAATGTACTGCTCCTGTTACTGGCCTAGGTTTGTTTTTTGTTGTTGTTGTGTTTTTGTTTTTGAGACGGAGCCTTACTCTGTTGCCCAGGCTGGAGTGCGGCGGCGTGGTCTTGGCTCACTGGAACCTCTGCCTGCCGGATTCAAGCAATTCTTTTGCCTCAGCCTCCCGAGTAGCTGGGATTATAGGTGCCCACCACCACGCCCAGCTAATTTTTGTATTTTTAGTAGAGACAGGGTTTCGCCATGTTGGCCAGGCTGGCCTTGAACTCCTGACCTCAGGTGATCCGCCCACCTAAGTGCTGGGATTACAGGCGTGAGCCACCATGCCCAGCCTAAATTTGTTCTTTAAAGAAATTCATGCACATATGTATCAGGATGCAAGTGTATTCGTAGCAACATTGTTATAATAGCTTACAACTAGAAGCAGCCCAAATGTTTGTCAACATTCATATGGGTAGATGAATTTACATTATTCCACAACAGAATTTTTTTTCTTTTTTTTTTTTTTTTTTTTTTTTTTTTGAGGCAGGGTTTTACTCCTGTCATCAAGGCTGGAGTGCAATGATGTGATCTCCACTCACTGCAACCTTTGCCTCCCAGGCTCAAGTGATTCTCCTGCCTTAGCTACCCAAGTAGCTGAGACTACAGGTGCACACACTGTGCCTGGCCAATTTTTTGTATTTTTTTGTAGAGACGGGGTTTCACATGTTGCCCAGGCTGGTCTTGAACTCCTGGGCTTAAGCAATCTGCCTGCCTCGGCCTCCCAAAGTGCTGAGATTACAGACATGAGCCACCGTGCCCAGTCCTCTTTTCTTTTTTTTTGAGACAGGATCTCGCTCTGTCACCCAGGGTGGAGTGCAGTGGCACAGTCACAGGTAACTGCAGCCTTGATCTCCTGGGCTCAAGCAGGAGCTACTTATTTATTATCTCAGTTCTCCAGAATAGCTAGGTCCACAGGTGCACCACCACGTGCAACTAATTTTTTTTATTTTTTGTAGAGATGGGATCTCACTATGTTGCCTAGGCTGGTCTGTAACTCCAGGCCCAAGTGATCCTCCCGGCCCAAGTGATCCTCCCACGTGGACCTCCCAAAGTGCTGATGAGATTACAGCATGAGACACCATACCTGGTCCCATAGTAAAATATTATCCAGCTATGAAAATGAGCAGATTTCAGCTCCATATATAACTAACAAGCACAATCTTGAGCCAAAGAAATAGAAAACATCACTGTGATAAACTCCATATTGTTACTTCCCCTTCCACTCCGTATTCTTCCACCACAGAAATTATGTATGCAATTGGAAGGGCCAAAAATTGAAATCAAGGTTTTTTCTATGATGGCAGGGGCCTTATTGTTTTTATTTATTGCTGTATCTCCAATGCTTAGGACTGTGTCTGGCACATGATAGGCATTGTGGAAATGAATGAACTTTCAGGTAGCAGAAGTATCCTCAGAAAACTCTAAAGATGCTAGGCAGATTCTGGCTAGGATGTAAAAGGATATAGAAAACCTTCACTGCCATAATAACTTCAAGAAAAATCCAGATAATGTAGAAATCACACTTACTCTGGCAGTATTGGAATTAGTTACTGCTGTATAACAAATTGCCTCAAAACCTAGTAGCCTGCACCAGCTAGTTATTTATTATAGCCTTGGATTCTGTAGGTCATAACTTCAGATGGACTTAGTAGGGATGGCTTGTCTTCACAGTATCTGTGGTCTCAGCTGGAAGAAGGGAAGACTGGAGGCGGGAGTCATCTGAAGGCTCACTCTGATGTCAGTGGTTGGCTTGGCTGTTGGCTCAGACCTTAGCTGGAGCTGTTAGCTGAACACCTACATTTGGCCTATGTAGCCTGGGCTTCCTCACAACATGGTGGCTAGGTTCCAAGGAGGAACATCCCAAGAAAGAGGAAGAGCCATGCTGAAGCTGTATAACCTTTTAAGACCTATCCTCAGAAGTTACAGAACATCACTTAGGCTGCATCCTCTTCATCAAGGCACTAACACAGTCCCATCCAGGTTCAAGAGGAGATACAGAGGCCACCTCTTGCTCTAGAAGAGCATATGTGACTAGAAGTATTGCTGCAATCATCTTTGGAAAATATCTGTCATAATGGGACCATTGAAGAGTGGCAGAAAGCCTTGTTGAACTGATTTTCAGAGAGTGGAGCCCATCATAAGTGTTGAGTCCTGTGGCACAGCAGCTGCTAGGGGCACATGCCAGGTCTGGGTTTGAGCAGGTAGTAGAGAGGCCTTGCCAAAGACAGAAAATGTACTGGCTGGAGAAGGAGCTGTTGGCAGTGATGGGGGCAAGCAAAATAAATGACCAGTAATTACATGAAAAGGTGATCAAGTAGCATTAAACTAATGAGGGAAATGAAAATCAAAACCACAATTAGATAAGATACCACTTCACACCCACTAGGATGGCTATCATTTAAAAAGTAAAAAATAAAAATAACCAGTGTTAGCAATGATACAGAGATATTAGAACCCTCATACATTGTTGGTGGGAATGCAAAATTGTGCAGCTACTATAGTTTGGTGGTTTCTCAAAAAGCTAAATATAGTACTTCTACCATATGACCCAGCAGTTCTGCTCTAGGGTAGAATACCCAAAGGAATTGAAAAAAAGGGATTTGAACAAATACTTGTACATCAATGTTCATTGCAGCATTATTCACAGTAGCCAAAAGGTGGAAACAACTCAAGTGTCAAACAGCAGATGAATGGATAAACAAAATGTGGTATATACATTCCATGGGATATTTTTCAGCCATAAAAAGGAGTGAAGTTCTTGGCTGGGCGCAGTGGCTCACACCTGTAATCCCAGCACTTTGGGAGGCTGAGGCGGGCGGATCACGAGTCAAGAGATCGAGACCATCCTTGCTAACACAGTGAAACCCTGTCTCTATTAAAAATACAAAAAATTAGCCAGGCGTGGTGGCGGGCGCCTTTAGTCCCAGCTACTCAGGAGGCTGAGGCAGGAGAATGGCGTGTATCCAGGAGGCGGAGCTTGCAGTGAGCCGAGATGGTGCCACTGCACTCCAGCCTGGGCGACAGAGTGAGACTCCGTCTCAGAACAAAACAAAACAAAAACAAAAGGAATGAAGTTCTCGGCTGGGCACGGTGGCTCACGCCTGTAATCCCAGCACTTTGGGAGGCCGAGGCAGGCAGATCATGAGTCAAGAGATGGAGACCATCCTGGCCAACATGGTGACACCCTGTCTCTACTAAAAACAAAAATTAGCTGGGCATGGTGACGCGTGCCGGTAGTCCCAGCTACTTGGGAGGCTGAGGCAGGAGAATCGCTTGAACCCAGGAGGCAGAGGTTGCAGTGAGCTGAGATCACGCCACTGCACTCCAGCCTGGGTGACAGAGTGAGACTCCATCTCAAAAAAATAAATAATAAAAAGGAATGAAGTTCTCATTCATGCTACATATAGATAAACTTTGAAAACCATATGCTAAGGCTGGGTGCAGTGGCACACACACCTGTGATCCCAGCACTTTGGGAGGCCGGGATGGGCAGATTGCTTGAGCTCAGGAGTTTGAGACTAGCCTGGGCAACATGGCAAAACTGCATCTCTACAAAAAAAAGACCCACAAGTTAGCTGGGCATGGCAGTGCATGCCTGTAGTCCCAACTACTAAGGAGGCTGAGGTGGGAGCCCTGGAGGTCAAGGCTGCTGCAGTGAGCTGTGTTCACATCACTGCACTCCGGCCTGGATGACAAAGTGAGAACTCTGTCTCAGTCAGTCAAATTTATTTATTTATTTAGAGACGGAGTCTTGCTCTGTTGCCCAGGCTGGAGTGCAGTGGCGCAGTCTCAGCTCACTGCAACCTCCGCCTCCCAGGTTCAATCAATTCTCCCACCTCAGCCTCTCAAGTAGTAGCTGCGATTACAGGTGTTCACTGTCACACCTGGCTAATTTTTGTATTTTTAGTAGAGCTGGAGTTTCACCATGTTGGCCAGGCTGGTCTCGAACTCCTGACCTCAGGTGATCTGCCTGCCTCGGCCTCCCAAAGTGCTGGGATTACAGGCGTGAGCCACCACACCTGGCCTCAGTCAGATTTAAAAATTAAAAACTCAGATTGGGATCTGAAAGACTTGTAAGTGCAACAATAATTTATTCAGCATATGTATCCTCCAGCTCTCCCCCACCAATCCTCCCCAACTTTGCAAAGAAAAAGGAACTAAAGGCAGCACTAAAAAGTAGAAAGAACTCACAGGGTCTTACATTCTCTCCTGTTTTCTGGAACTCTTGTTTGAAAGGTGATACTTCCTCCTGTCTCCCACCTCAGATACTTATAGACCAATAACCTAAAACCTAAGCGGAGACAGTGTTGGGCTAACCAGAGGTGAGCTCAGTCTTCTTAAATCTGTGACTCTGTTCCAGATCATCCCTTAGTGAAATCTGAATAATTATTTCCTCACTTTAATCAGACGAAAGGGAGCTCTCACTCTCCAGGAAAAGCATTAATGTTCTTCAGTCACCACTGTTCTTCCATAATACAAACATACAGAGCAACCAAAAAAGAGAGTGACACCCACAATTAAATGTTTAAAATCAGCAAAAATCAACCTATAGATGATTCAGATATTGGAACTGGAGACAGACTTTAACTGTCTTGTTCAAGGGCTTATAGGAAAATAATTGAAACAGTGGTTGAATAAGGAATCTCAGCAGAGAAATGGAAGCTTAAAAAAACAAATAGAAAGGCCGGGCACAGTGGCTCACGCCTGTAATGCCAGCACTTTGGGAGGCCAAGGCAGGCGGATCATGAGGTCAGGAGTTCAAGACCAGCCTGGCCAACACAGTGAAACCCCATCTCTACTAAAAATGCCAAAATTAGCTGGCATGGTGGCACACCTCTGTAGTCCCAGCTACTCGGGAGGTTGAGGCAGGAGAACTACTTGAACCCAGGAGGCAGAGGTTGTGGTGAGCCGAGATCACACCACTGCACTCCAGCCTGGGAAACAGAGCGAGACTCCATCTCAAAAAAAAAAAGAAAAAAAAAAAACGGAAGTCTTTATCTGTATTTGAAGTTTAAATCTAGTACGTGAAATAAAAAACAAAATAGGCTTAACAGCAGAGTGAATACTACAAAAGAACAGTGAACTCAAAGACGTATCAATAGAAATTATCTAAAATGAAGGTCACAGAGATGGAAAAAAAATGGATAGAGCATTTCTGCGATCTGTGCAACAATATCAGGCAGTCTGACATGTGTAATCAGAGTCCTAGAAGGGTAGGAGACAGAATGGGTAGGATAAATTCACAAAAGAAGTGCAAAGCTTATACAATGAATACTATAAAACATTGTTGAAATTAATGACAACCTAAATAAATGAAAATACATCCCATATTCATGGATCAGAAGACTCAACATTTTGTTAAGATGGAATACTTAGCTAGTAAATTGTAGAACCAGGACTGAAACCAAGGTCTGTTCAAATTAATTTAATCATTCATATAGGAATTCATGGTGAGTAGGACAGGCAAAGGTGGCTGTGTTCATGGAGCCTCCATTAGATGGAGGGAGTCATTCTTTAATAAAACAGTGTAATTTCAGATAGTGTTAAGTACTGTGAAATAAAGCATGATGTGATAATAATTGGGGAAGATGGTTTAGGTTAGATGGTCAGGAAATGCCTCTCTGAAAAAGTCTCATAAATGTCTCTTTTTCTCTTTACATTTTGTTTTCTTGAATTAGGACCAAATAAAGGCCACACATTGAGATTGCTTGCTATGTCTCTTAAGTCTCTTTATGTATAGGTTCCTCTTTCATGTCTCCCTTTTGAATTTTTCCTGGTAATTCAGTTGTTGAACAAAGCTGGTCATTTGTCCTGTGGTGTTTCCCATGATCTTGGTTGCTGACTGCACAGCTTCCAAGTAAATGCCATCTGTTGCGGGAAGTCAGGGACCCCGAATGGAGGGACCTGCCGAAGCCATAACAGAAGAACATAAATTGTGAAGATTTCATGGACATTTATTAGTTCTCTAAATTAATACTTTTACAGTCTCTGAACATAAATCATGAAAATGTCATGGACATTTATCACTTCCCCAATCAGTACTCTTGTGATTTCCTATGTCTGTCTTTACTTTAATCTCTTAATCCCATCATCTTCATAAGCTGAGGATGTATGTTGCCTCAGGACCCTGTGATGATTGCATTATCTGCACAAATTGTTTGTGGAGCATGTGTGTTTGAACAATATGAAATCTGGGCATCCAAAAGGAACAGGATGGCTGCGATTTTCAGGGAACAAGGGAGATAACCATTGGGCCTGACTGCCTGAGGGGCTGGACAGAACAGAGTCATATTTCTCTTCTTAGAGAAGCGAATAGGAGAAATAATGCTGAATTCTTTTTCTCAGCAAGGAACAGCCCTGAGAAAGAGAATGCATTCCTAGGGGGAGGTCTCTAAAATGGCTGCTCTAGGAGTATCTGTCCTTTTTTTTTTTTTTTTTTTTTTTTTGAGACGGAGTCTCGCTCTGTCGCCCAGGCTGGAGTGCAGTGGCGCAATCTCGCCTCCCGGGTTCATGCCATTCTCCTGCCTCAGCCTCTCCGAGTAGCTGGGACTACAGGCGCCCGCCACCACGCCCGGGTAATTTTTTTGTATTTTTAGTAGAGATGGGGTTTCACCATGGTCTCAATCTCCTGACCTCATGATCCGCCCGCCTCGGCCTTGCAAAGTGCTGGGATTACAAGCGTGAGCCACTGCGCCCGGCCTTAGGAGTGTCTGTCTTACACAGTTGTAGATGAGGGATGAAATAAGCCCCAGTCTCCTGTAGCACCCCCAGGCTTCTTAGGATTAGGAAATTCCTGCCTAGTAAATTTTAGTCAGACCAATTGTCTGCTCTCAAACCCTGTCTCCTGATAAGATGTTATCAATGATAATGCGTGCCCAGTGGGACATGAAACTTCATCAGCAATTCTAATTTCACCCTGGTCCTGTGATCTTGCTCTGCCCCCATCTGCCTTGTGATATTGTATTGCCCTTGAAGCATGTGATCTCTGTGACCCACACCCTATTCATACACCCCTCCCCTTTTGAAATCCATAATAAAAACTACTGGTTTTGCGGCTCAGGGGGCATCACGGAACCTGCCAACATGTGATGTCTCTCCCGGACACCCAGCTTTAAAATTTCTCTCTTTTGTATTCTTTCTCTTTATTTCTCAGACTGGCCGACACTTAGGGAAAATAGAAAAGAACGTACTTTGGAATATCGGGGGCTGGTTCCCCGATAGCCGTCCTCGGCCCTCTGTTACTTCCTCTGCAGTGGTGGTTGGGTCTAGAGGCTTGAGGAGAGTCAAGTTAATTGTTTTTGACAATATTGTAAGTCTGGATCTTAAACACTTACTCCTTACTCCTTACACTATATTAAGGCATTATTGTTAAAATTTTCAGATATAATGGTCATGTAGTGATGGTTTGTTTTATAGATTTATACAGGAAAATTAGTGGATGAAATGATATGTCTGAGATTTGCTCCACTGTAATAAAGGATGAGAAGTACTTGGGGGTAAAGACAAAATCTGACAGGCCATGAGTTGAGCATTGTTGAATCTGGCTGATGGGTGTCTGGAGGGTTAATTATACTATTCTGTCTGCTTTTTGTACAGTTTTTAGATTTTCCATAATTTTATGTTTTAAAGCCCGTTGTTATTTATCTCAATTAAAATGAATGGAATTCTCTCTCACCCATTTATGAGGATGCAATAACTATCAATTCTATGTTGACTTCAGTAAAGTATGTTAGAGATCGACTTCATTTTCATGGGAAGCCATTATTTATCAAATCACTTTTTTGTTTGTTTGTTTGACGGAATTTCGCTCTTGTTGCCCAGACTGAAGTTCAGTGGCACGATACTGGCTCACTGCAACCTCCGCCTCCCAGGTTCAAGTGATTCTCCTGCCTCAGCCTCCCAGGGCAGCTGGGATTACAGGAATGCACCACCATGCCCAGCTAATTTTGTATTTTTAGTAGAGACAGGGTTTCTCCATGTTGGTCAGGCTGGTCTTGAGCTTCCGACCTCAGGTGATCGCCTGCCTCGGCCTCCCAAAGTACTGGGATTATAGGCGTGAGCCGCTGCACCCAGTCTATCAAATCACATTTTAAAAATTAAGCTGAACCATTTGAGGTTTCTGAGCTTTGTCAGGCAAAATGCTCATATACTGGCAATTTTCTGTGTTTCAGCCTGATGCATGGACGTCAGCTAAGCAGTCGAATACCTTCCACATGCATGCATTCATTGTTAAGTTCTACCTTTCCATGGCAGTTCACTAGTTATCAGGGCCAATGCTGTTAGGACTGAATTGGATTCCTAGTTTTTAAAAGCTGTGACTCACCATTAAATGGTTGTAGTGAATTGGTACTGTTGTTGTTGTTGTTGTTGTTGTTGTTGTTGTTGTTGTTAAGAAATTTAAAGGGAAAAAAGAGAGACTAGGAAGTACATTCTGTTGCCCTAAGACAGAAATTAGCTTGTTGTATTTGAGGCACAGAAGATATGTGTGACTGTCCTGAGTGAGGGGAGGGTGATAAAAGATGATGTCAGAGCGGTGGGCAGGGGACACAGATCATGTCGGGCCTTCTAGAATTGGTAGGCAGGAGCGAAATGATATGACTGCCATTGCAAGTAGTGCTCCAGCTGCTGTGTGGACAGAGACTGTAGTGGGAGCAAAAGACAGCTAAGTTGTTGCATAGTCTGGGCAAAAGGTTGGGGTTAGGTGGCTCAGACCAGAGTAGAAAGGAGGGGATACCCTAGGGGGTGGGCCCACTGGAGGTTTGACGAGTAGAGATTAAATGATTACTTAGAAAATACTTAGGAATGTGCCTAGCACATACAGAGTGCTTGATTTTTGGTTCATTGTGGTTACAACACTGAACAGCAACCATTTTTTTGAGCATATAAGTCTGTTTCAGGCTCTGTTCTAAAGTGTGTTACATTTCTTGGCTTGTGTAATTCACTCACCACCATGTTGAGGTGGGTAGTTTATTACCCCCATTTTATAGGAGGGGATAGATAACACCGCTCTGCTCTTGCAAGTTTCTGTGGACAGTGGCCCCTTTCTAAAGTCCATCTTATTCTGCATTCTCAGCCACAGAGAGGTGACACTTAACTAATGTGAATGGCCCCTCAAATGTAGCCCGGTTGTTAAGAACCAGCTTCCAGAGAAGTTAAGTGTTTGGGACCTGACACAGCCTCGAGTCAGCATTTGCCCCTGTGCTAGCAGCATCCTCTGAGCATGAGATTTGCGAACTTGGACAGAATTCAGCTTTGGTCATCATTTCAACAATGAAGCTAATTTAAGCTTACTTCTGCAGCACTGGGAAAGACATTATGAAATAAAAGTGCACAAATTGAGAGAAAGACAGTGAAAATCACTTATCATCCATTGCTAATGAGTTCAGCCAAACACTGGAGGAATCAGAATAAGTGGTGTTCGTAATAGCTTGTAAATGTTTTCAAACTTTTTATTTGGTGGATCTCTTGTGGGGTTGGTTTTCCTGACCCTGGCATTGTGTCAAACAGACACTGCGGGCAGTGTAGCAGATAAACATTAAAAGTTCCCACCTACCATAAATCATGTTTTCAGAGAACTGTGAACATGGAATAGCTTGAGAACTTCCCATAGGTAGGAAGTCCCTGTCCAGAGTCTAGCTTCTTTTGTGGTTCTTAGAGCATTTGTACCAGAGCTAATCAGAGTTCTCTTGCTTTTTCCATTTGTACCAGCTGTGAGCACCTCCTGCCCACGGATGCAGCCTGCCATTTCACGATGACCTCTCATCCTATCTTGCTTCCTGACCCTTTTGTTTTTTAGCAATCATCCTCTTCCAGTGGTAGCGTGTTTGGGTCTGGAAACACTGGAAGAGGGGGAGGTTTCTTCAGTGGTCTTGGAGGAAAACCCAGTCAGGATGCAGCCAACAAAAACCCATTCAGCTCGGCCAGTGGGGGCTTTGGATCCACAGCTACCTCAAGTAAGTTGAGAAGACTTTTCCCAGTCCCTTGGTCCCCTAATGCCATTGTCATTCTTAGAGTGTTGTCAAAGCTTCAGTGACAAATATAAAAAGAAAAAAAATCTAGAAGGCTCATTTAAATATCTTCCCCAAAGCAGTGTGATCTGTTTTGCTTTTTTATTTTTGGTTTTTTAATGAGATGTCCTGCATAATCATGAAAAGACATCAGAGCTGCAGGGAGAAGATATGTGTATTGAGCTGTTCCCCTCTTCTCTCCCAAGGCCCAAATTGCTCTGTTTCTTAGTATTGGAGTGACTTGAAGTGAATGCAAGCAGACAAGCATAAATGAGCGGCAGCAGAGCAAGCCGAGGATGCTGGGAGGAGGAGAGCATGCAGACTTCATTTGGATAGTACTCCGAATTTTCCTTAAAATTCAGCTCCTGTAGGGAGATGTCACCCAAAAGTTGAAGCCTTTAATATTTCTCACCTCTTACGTTTTTGTTTTATTTTCATCTGAAGCTGTATCTGCCAGTACTTTCTTTAGCTGTTTTTTTTTTTTTTTTTTGAGACAGAGTTTCACTCTTGTTGCCCAGGCTGGAGTGCAATGGCGTGATCTCAGCTCACTACAACCTCCGCCTCCCAGGTTCAAACGATTCTCCTGCCTTAGCCTCCCAAGTAGCTGGGATTACAGGCACGTGCTACCATGCCCGGCTGATTTTTATATTTTTAGTAGAGACATGGTTTCACCATGTTGACCAGGCTGGTCTCAAACTCCTCTGCCCGCCTCGGCCTCCCAAAGTGCTGAGATTACAGGTATGAGCCACCATGCCCAGCCTTCTTTAGCTAATTTTAAAAATTCTTTTTTTTTTTTTTTTTTGAGACAGAGTCTTGCCCTGTCACCAAGGCTGGAGTGCAGTGGCGTGATCTTGGCTCACTGCAAGCACCACTTCCCGGGTTCACGCCATTCTCCTGCCTCAGCCTCCTGAATAGCTGGGATTACAGGTACCCGCCACCACGCCTGGCTAATTTTTTGTATTTTTTTTTTTAGTAGAGACGGGGTTTCACCATGTTAGCCAGGAGGTCTTGATCTCCTGACCTCGTGATCTGCCTGCCTTGGCTTCCTAAAGTGCTGGGATTACAGGCATGAACCACCATGCCCAGCCTTTTTTTTTTTTTTTTTTTTTTTTTGACGGAGTGTTGCTCTATCACCCAGGCTGGAGTGCAGTGGCACAGTCTCGGCTTACTGCAGCCTCCCAGGTTCAAGCAATTCTCCCAGCTCAGCCTCCCGAGTAGCTGGGATTACAGGCACCTGCCACCAAGCCCGGCTAGTTTTTGTATTTTTAGTAGAGAAAGGGTTTTACCATGTTGGCCAGGCTGGTCTTGAACCCCTGACCTCAGGTGATCCGCCCACCTCAGCCTCCCAAAGTGCTGGGATTACAGGTGTGAGCCACCGCGCTCAGCCTTAAAAATTCTTTGTTGAGCTGTGTATTCATGGTTGGAAATGAAAGAAATCTGTTTGTGTAGATCTTTATTCTGCTGCTCAGACAGAGGCTGAGATTAGAAGTTGGGAGCCTGTCCTGTTTGTCTCAGCTTCTCTCATTTAATGTGCCCTACATGAAGTTTCTCTCATCTGTTGTGCTGTGTGAGATCTCCATGAATCATGAGCTAGTGTTCTGCAGTCATGACAGATGTTTCCTTAATATTAAGGCCTAGCAGTTAGCAAAACTTTCTATCCTGATTTGCCCTTCTAAACTGCTAAATCAAAAACTAGTCATTTTTTTAGTTCAGCCTGGGCAACACAGCAAGACCCCATCTCAAAAACCAAACAAACAAAAACCTAGTTATTTTGATGTCACTGTCCATTCCACTAATACATAAGGAAAGATAACTTGTTAAGAGACACATACCTTTTAACTCGTGAAATTATATAATCAGAAGTTTTTCTTCTTTAGGTTTCAGTCTGCCAGGAGGGATGTAGAATCCTGGATCTTAGAAATCCAAGTCTAGTAGTTTTCAAAAACTGTTTTTGCCAATGAACTCTTAAGCAGCATCCTGATAAGGAAAACAAAAGTAGGTTCATGCTGAAGCAGGGGTCAGGAACTCCAAAACACACAGCTGGCTGGCACCACAGGACTGTGAGGCTCCATAACACATACTTTGAAAACATCGTCCTTTTATGGCTCTTCATTTTCCATTGAAGAAACAAACCCAGAATTCTGAGGTCACAGAGCCAGAAAGTCACAGATACAGAACTCAGCTAGACTATATGTCACATGCCAGACACAGAATCTGGCACAGAATAGACACTTAATAACATGCTCCACTGCAGTTAGAAATTTGGGTTTATCCCAGAGCTAAGGTATCATCTGTGAGGCTGTGTTACTGGCCAATTTTGTTAAAAGTTAAATGTGTCATATCCCTATAAACATTCGTTTACTAATCTCTAATGCCATGGCTCTTGACTGTCAAGGAGTTGCCTTCTGCCAGTGGCTGGCTGCAGCTGGTTTGCACGGACACACGTGCACATCTTCCCAATTGCTCGTTTGGTGACATCGTGTGAGGTAGCCTGAAATGAGCCATTGTGGAGTATTTATGTAATGGAAATCAGAAAACAATACAAACCAGGACTCCCCAGCCTGTCAGACATTACTGGCTTTTAGATGTGGCTGTCCCCATTTCACTGATAGGAAAATCAGGTCCAAGAGGAGATGTATACTGCAGAAGTTGCACAGCTACTAAGTGGCATAGCCAGGATTTAGTCCAGCTGCGTTTCCCAAGCTCTGATGGGCCATGTTTACAGAACGTCTCCCAGGTATGCCTTTTTGGGCAAAATTTATGCATGGAAAAGACCCCATTATAGAGAGTTATTTGAGCAGTTCCCTTCGTGACATTTATGCCCCGGGCTGCTTAGCCCTGAAACTGCCCACTTTACCCCTGAGAAGTCATGAGAACTATAACAATGACCACGAAAGACAAGCTGAGAACACCAGTACTTGGGAGTTGGCATGTTCTGTATCCAGAAGCTCAAAGCTTGCAAGAAGGGCTTCTTCTCTCTGTCATCCCCATAGACTCTACTAAAGAAAACCTGTGAACCCATGGGGACATCTAAAATTCACCACCACTGTGGATTGTTACCCATAAGGACCTGTTGCCTCCTTGAGTATTGTCCTGAGGACACTGTGTAGGGCCATTCCCAGCACATTCTTTCTGTTTAGGGTCCTGAAAGACATATGTCTCATCGGAAGATGAAGAAGCCGTTTGATGATGATCTTGTGGGTTTACAGGGTCCCTCTACAACTGTTCTTTAAGAAAATACCTTGGAAAGTATCCTGGGCAAGAGCTTCCTGAGAGACCCTTTCGGAGTGTGCATTGAATTCTTGTTCAGTGACTTTAGACCTGCAGGATGATATGGGGCCTGGTCTGATACTCTGTATCGAATTTAATTGCTATCCAGTTTATATTAAGTATAATTTAATTCAGATTGGGTCAGACCCTGATGTTGGATTATGCTAGTGTTTTTGCCAAATAAAAGACCAAAGAGGATCCATGTTTTGCCAGCAGGGTGGAAGCCCAGAGCAGATGCCACTTTTACCTGTACTTGGCACCCCTAAAGTGTCAGTCACAGATGGCTATGCAAAGACAAACTTGTTTTTTTTACTGGATAGTTTATTTACAAGTCAAGAATCTTCTACAGTGAAATATTGTTTGGTCTGCCAAGATATTCTCACGGTAATATGAGAATATGGTAACATATTTTCAAAAGCTAGAGACTGTGTTATTTTGGAACCATTAGGAGAAAACCAAGAAACACATTGTTGACATTAGAAACAGAGACTCAGTCATTGTTTTATGGTACTTTGTTTCAGAGCAGTTTAAATCAATGGTAAAATGTCTCAACATGCAGAGCTTCTTGAGAGACTGTAAATGAGAGTGACTACAGCTTTAATGGTGTCATTCTTGGGATCTTTTAAAAATGAAAAGGATTTAATTATCTCCTGCTGACCTGCTTAGTGTCTTACTAGCTGAAGTGTGATTGAGATGTGGAAGGAGGAGGTTGAAGGAACAGAGAAGGGCAGCAGCCTTTTCTGAGAGTCTACAGCATACCACACTAGTGCCCTGTGTGCATCATGTTATCTTCCCAGCATCCCTGCAGAGTCACAATTGCTGTCCTGTTCTGTGTGTGGGGAAACTGGGACTTAGGATAGTTAAGTCCTTGCCTAGGGTCACACAAGCTATTAGGTAATCTCACCCAGGTCTGACTGCAAACTTCACTGCTTGTTCCACTATAATATGCCATAAAGATTTTAAAGCCAAAGAGTTCTTAAAGAGAGAAAAAGATAAAAAAGCCCAAAGACTTCTAAATGATCTCTGACTTCCCACCACTGTCCCAGTAAAATCGTTTCACCTCACATTTCATATGGTTGCACCAAGTTTCTCCAAGAGGAGATTCAACCCCAGTCTTGCCCTTGAATTTGTTTGCTATTTGAATTTTGCATTGCTAGCACTAACAAAGTGCAAAAATCTGTTCTTGAAATACCAAGTAAACGGAATGGCTGAGAAGCCTGTTTTCATCTCCAGTGTCAAATGTACTGCCATTGAAGGAATCAGACGTAACTTTGGGCTAGCTCAATAACGGGAAGGTCAAACTGCTCAGAAGGCCATTTTGTGGGACTCCGTCAAGGGATATATTACCCTGTGGTACTGAGTTATGAGGGTGATACAAAGGGATTTCTTAACCACCCAGCTGCCAGTGCCTGACATACCCGACATGTGGGTCCTTAGCCAGGCTCTCAAATTGTCAGCAGTGGTTTTATAGGGCAGTGACCATGATGTGATGGGCCAAGTCATATTGTATTACTGGTGCCTGGAAATTTGAGGTGACTGGGTCCCAAAGTGAGGCCACTCACTTCCTGGGTTGTGAATTAAGAGCATTGTATCTGGACGTATTAACCATGTTGGCTCTCCTATTAGGGTCGATTGGTAGCAGCATGAGTTGAGAGACCTGGGGAGGTGACAGGTTAATGGGGGGGCCACCTCTTCCAACAGCTCGACTTTGAAAATGATGTTAAGTGCTCCCTCTCCTCCGGTCCTCTCCTTTCACTTTGCTTGTGAACACCTGACTGTTCACAAGCTTAGGGAGAGACTGGTCCTTCATTACCCACCCAGTGATTACCTAGAGCATATGCTGTGCCTCCCATTTATGCCTTGTGTCTTTGGGCATCCACTCTACTTCAGGATAGCTTCTCCCTGCCTTGTGGGCATATATTTAATAAAGCACCCATCTAGACGTGGTAGGAAACGTGAGTTATTCCTTCCCTTCCCACCAACACCCCGCCCCCCCAAAAAAAAAGTTTGAAAACTCTGACGTATCCTGTGCTGTATTATCTGAGTGACAGCTTCTGTGTATGTGGACTTTGGCTATTTATCTATTATTATCTGTCAGGTTTGCATTTCTTGTAACGGGTGAAAAAAAATTCTCAGCCATCTTGGTTTTTAGTAGTTTCCTTTTTTCCTTTAATTCTTGGAGGGAATCCAGTGCATAATTGAGAGGGGGATGACCCCCTAGATAAGTATCTAAAAGGTCAAGGGCTTCATTAAACCTCTAAGAGGAAATCGACTGGAAGTCTTGCTAGCCTCTTTCACATTCTTCAGACCATCCCAATATCCCCTTGGATCAAAGATAGGAGCACCATGATTTTTCTCATTTCACTGCCATTCTCTGAGCAGCTCAGGCAGCCATAAGCATGCTGAACTTGACTATAAAAGCAGGAAGTAAGTGCTAGAAGCCATTATGCCTGGTTTGGATTTGTTCTAACTTTAATTTCCCTAGTTTGACAAAATTTGAAGTTAGTCTTGGTGTGAAGAGACCAATCAAAGTAAGCCCTGTTATTCAGAAGAAAGCAGCCTGTGGGGCAGAGCCCATGGCCTCCATTGCTGGGCAGTCTTGACACCTGCAGGAGCACCCAGTGAGCTTCTACAAAGGAGCCTTTTCAGTGGGGCTTCTCACTGCTCCTTTATTTTGTGCCTATAAAATCATGCCAGGAAATCCTGAGCCTGGGTGCCAAAATGATTAAACATGTCCCAGCAAGGTGCGTAAAGATCAGAGAAAGTGCCGTCGCTGTCACTCCGCTCCCTTGGGTTCTAGGCGGCTTGTCACTCCCATCTTTCCAAACACCCAACTGAGATTTTTTTCTCTGTTCTGAGAAGCAGTTAAGGACATTTCTCTCCCTCTGACCTCCCGCACATCTTCATCTCTTCAGATACCTCTAACCTATTTGGAAACAGTGGGGCCAAGACATTTGGTGGATTTGCCAGCTCGTCGTTTGGAGAGCAGAAACCCACTGGCACTTTCAGCTCTGGAGGAGGAAGTGTGGCATCCCAAGGCTTTGGGTTTTCCTCTCCAAACAAAACAGGTACTCCTATGTCTATTTGTTATGGTTATCTTTATATATGTATTTGTTTATGCATAGATATCTGGAAGGAGACATCTCTAGGGTGGTTATCTCAAGAGAGTAGGATTGGAGTAAAGAAGTTAACTGTTTCCCCCACATTATTTTTATATTTACTGAGCATCTGCTATATTCCTAACATGATTCCAGGTCTTCCAAAACATGTTTAAAATCATAGAACGCAAGTAATGCAACTTTTTTGTGTGTGTGTGTGAGATGGAGTCTCAATCTGTCGCCAGGCTGGAGCGCAATGGTGCGATCTCAGCTCACAGCAACCTCCGACTCCCTGGTTCAAGCGATTCTCCTGCCTCAGCCTCCCAAGTAGCTGGGATTACAGGCATGCGCCACCATGCTCAGCTAATTTTTGTATTTTTAGTAGAGACGAGGTTTCACCATGTTGGCCAGGCTGGTCTCCATCTCTTGACCTCGTGATCCACCCACCTTGGCCTCCCAAAGTGCTGGGATTACAGGCATGAGCCACTGCACCCAGCCGTAATGCAACTCTTAAGAGAACACAGATTCTTCTTGGGGAGAAAACATTGTAAATATTTTACAGTTGCAGAACAACCAAAGTAAAGGAACACATAAGGAAATGATAACTGAAGTATCAACAGGAAAGCATCCTGAGTCACGGATTTGTTGGGGTGCCCATTATTTGTGAGGGTCAAAGCAGATTATCTGTTTAATTTCTCATGTGTATGTTACTTTCCCCTCTTCCGCAAATCACTTTATTTTTTTATTTTTATTTTATTTTATTTTTTTGAGATGGAGTCTCGCTCTGTCGCCCAGGCTGGACTGCAGTGGCGCGATCTTGGTTCACTGCAAGCTCTGCCTCCCGGGTTCACACCATTCTCCTGCCTCAGCCTCCCAAGTAGCTGGGATTACAGGCGCCTGCCACCACGCCTGGCTAATTTTTTTATTTTTAGTAGAGACGGGGTTTCACCATGTTAGCCAGGATGGTCTCGATCTCCTGACCTTGTGATCCGCCTGCCTCAGCCTCCCAAAGTGCTGGGATTACAGGCGTGAGCCACCGCGCCCAGCCCCCAAATCACTTTATTTTTAATTGAAGTATACGTTTATCCACAATCCACATAGCGTAAGTACACAGCTGAATTAATTTTCACAGTTGGAATACACCCATGTAACCAAGGAAAAGGAACATTACTAGGACTACTTTTTATCCCAGCATTACTATTAAAGTATATATTTATATAAACTATATGCCTTTTTATAATCATGTATGATGTATTTATAACTAAAAATTTTTAAAGAACAGTATATGTTTACATCTGAAAACATGTACTTCATTTCTGTCATCTGCCCTTCCACCCTGTTTCTGTCTCTGAGATCTGCGGCGAGTCTGCACTCCTGTCCTTGTTGATGGAAAGTTGTGTGAAAAGAGTTTTTTTTAAGACGGGGGTCGAGGGTAGGCTGTTTGAGCAAGCAGCTTTTTAAAGCAAACTCCCCTCTAGGTAAGTGGGCAGGACACTTGGCCCTCGTATGTAGGGGATGCTCTGAAATATGCTAATTCCAGAGGAAGGATCCAACCTCAGGACTAGATGCATCGGAGGCTCTGACTTGGGAGTAAGGCTGCCCCAGATTAATACATGGAGTCTCATATTTAGAGCCTAAAGTGCTGTGGTTTCCAAATCCACTGTGCACCTTACCTCAGACTGTGACTCAGGTAGTTTAGTCTTTGGTTGCTAGTTGTTAATATTGTTTTCCTAGAAATTAAAACAGAATATTCTGAAATGGGCTTTGCAGCTTTCTTTTTGCCATACACACAGTGCATTGTTTAAAAATGAAAGGGCCACAAGGCTTTTATCCCAGTTAGAAAGGTACATCGTGAACATTTCAACTGGGGAATTTTAGTTCATCGATCGTCAAGACTTTTTATGTTTTTAGGAGGCTAATAATGTTTTCTTCGACTCTTACGGTTTTCCTATATATGGTTCTTTATCCTGAGATTATGTCCCCACTGATTTGGAAATCTGACCTTTGAAAATTGCACCTGTAATCCCAGCAGTTTGGGAGGCTGAGGTGGGAGGATCACTTGAGCCCAGAAGTTCAAGACCAACCTGGGAGACATAGTGAGACCCTATCTCTAAAAGAAAAAAGGAAAATCACACCTAATTCAGACATTGGGTACAGTGGCTCACACCTGTAATCCCAGCACTATGGGAGGCCAAGGAAGACAGATCACTTGAGTCCAGGAGTTTGAAACCAGCCTGGATAACATGGCAAAAACCCGTCTCTACAAAAAAAAAATGCAAAAATAAGCCAGGCACGTTGGTGCACGCCTGTAGTCCCAGCTCCTCAGGAGACTGAGGTGGGAGGATCAATTGAGCCTGAGAGGCAGAGATTGCAGTGAGCCAAGATTATGCCACTGCACTTCATCCTGGGCAACAGAGCAAGACTCTGTCTCAAAAAAAGAAAGAAAATCTGACCCTTTTATTTGTCCAGTCTTAGAGAAAATATATCCCCCAACTTTTCGTAGTATTTATTTGCCCCATGAAACTGTAATACTTAGATTGAGGACTCAAATAGAGAAAAACTATCTTTCAGATACATAAGATGAATGAACTAGTAACCATAAACATCAAAGTGAGGGCAGGGGAAAGGCCACTCCCCCCATGTGTCAGGACTTCATCTCTCTGCTGCGGAACTCGTATTGGTTCTGGGAGAGCTTTTTCTGTCGAAAGATGGGACTGGAAGTCCCAATCAGAAGGAAGGGCTCTTGTGAAGAGAGGAACTGCCTTCCTGCCCAGGCGTCAGGGCACTTTTTGCTTTAAGAGAGATTTTAAGTTGATGGTTTGGACGGGTCTTTGAAAAATTCCAAAAGTATCTATCCTCCCTTCAGTAAAATTGCATTATAAAATTATCCTGCTGGAGGTCATCCCGGGAGAGGACAGGAGGAAGGTGGGATGGACTGAAGATGGCCTTGCTGCCCACCATGGTCAGTGGTCTACACCCTGCTCTCTCGCTAAAGTGTTAGATTTGGAGGGAGGCAGGCAGGGGATGAATGATGGGAAGATGAGAGGTGGGCGTTTGAGTCGCACAGACCTTGCTCCAGTCCCAGCTCTAGCACCCACCAGCTGGCTAAAGTTTGGACAAGTGGCATATTGTCGAAGTCTCAGTTTCCTTCCCTGTGATGTAAGGATCCCAGGATAATTGGGAGGATTTAAGAAAACTGCTGTGAAGCCCCTGGCATATAGTGGGCCCTCAGTAAATCAGAAAGTTTATCATCATTGATTATTAGAAAATTTATGTTTCTTCTGGAGAAGAAATTTATGAAAATACGGCAGCTGATAAAATCAATCCCCTCCTGCCATCAGGAGAGAGTCGCCTGTTTAAGCCAGAGTGACTGTTTTCTTCCTGTTTAATTTGGCTGTGACCCAGGTGTGTTATTTGGGGGCTTTTTCTCTCTGTGTATATTTAACTGCCACCCCTCCCCTGTCCAGTTTATTTTCTATATCATCATGACTTCCCATTTTTCACTCACCTTCCACCAAGAAGTCTAAGCAATATTGAATACAAGGTACTAAAGCCCTGCCTGTCTAGGAAGAAAGTGTAACTAGATCTGTGATCAGTCTTAAATAATTCAACTGTAAGGGTTTTTTAGCACTTTTTTTTTTTCCAGTCTGTTATATTTATAACCCAACAGTCTCCATTATCATGGCTTGGAATTTCACTCAGCGTTTTAAAATGCAGAATGTTAACCCAAACATGAGCCTTAGCAAAAAAGTATCTTCTCAGTTGTGCAGCCTACCACTGTTAATGGCAAATAGGCACATGAGTTAATCACAGAATAACAGTTAACTGAGGAATTCAGCTGACAACTTTTCATACCCGGGATTTGATCTTTCCTGATTCAGACAGCAGAAGCTTATGTTGTGATTACATAAACAATAAGAAGTCTAGATTTCATCCCTCTAACAACAGATTGACTTTCTGAAAGGGGAGAAAAGGCCTGTCGCAAGGCCAGCATTACTCCCGCTAGCATGCAGTTCATAGGCCAACACTCACTTAAGAAGTACTCCCTTTAGAGGGTGCTCCCAGTTAGAGCACATTTCTTATGCCATTCTATTCTGTTCATTCAAGAAGACACTCACTGAGTGTCTATTCTAATACTTTAGAATGATTTCAGCAGTATCTTGGAAGTTTGGGAACCCGCATCAGGAATAGCTCAGCAGAGGATGTTTTGTCTTCCTGCCTGACAGGCATCACCAGCAATCAGAGTAGGGTGCCCTGTGCGTGACCTGACCCTTGTCTGTGTGGCCACCTGTGTGGTGCTGCCCTCTGGCAGCCTGAGCCCACTGGGCAGCAGTGTTGGCAACTTGCAGAAGGCATCTGAACTCTAGGGCTGTCCTCACTGTTGACTTATTATTAGATTTATACAGCAGCCTGCCTCCAAAGAAGAAATTTGGTGTGTTTTTTCATTGAGAAGTAATTCCAGACTGCAGGAAAAAAGCATTTAAAAAATAAAAAAAAAAACCTTCTCCATTGAGCGAGGGAAAGGGAGACTCTGATGAGAGACGTAGGAGCCATCAGGCTGTAAATAAATAAAAAGCACCTGGCTGGGCGCCAGTGTACACGTCTCTGTCTCTGCTATGACCCAATTCAGGGATTCTCCCTGAGAGGGGGTTTTGAGCCTCTGATTTTATAATTTGGGTTTCTGTGAAGCCAGATTCTTGCCTGTGTACTGATAAGTAATACAGACTGTCATCTTTTGTCAGCTGGGTAGGGATTGGAGTTTTTGAGAATGGTTTTTCACTCCAAACAGCTCAGAGGACCTGGGAGGGGTGGAAGGTGCACCGAGTGGTCTCTCAGAGGTCTACTCACACGGCTTCACACTGACTTAACAGGGTCTGCAGGAGCTCTCCTGAGTGGACCCCAGAGCCCTCTGCTAGAAATGGAGGGGGTTGGTTTGGTTTGAGGGCTTTTGTTTTGTTGTTTTCATTACTATTTTCTTGATAGAAGGGCAGGGGGTTGTTGCCCTTTACTCTAGTTCTTGCATTTGAATTGCTAACATCCTCTTTTCCCTTTTTTCTTCCTATTTGGTTTCTCATTGCTCAATGTCTTTTCCTGTCTCCTCCTTTCTTTCTCCCTATTTGTTTGTTTGCCTCTGTTTTGCTCAGGTGGCTTCGGTGCTGCTCCAGTGTTTGGCAGCCCTCCTACTTTTGGGGGATCCCCTGGGTTTGGAGGGGTGCCAGCATTCGGTTCAGCCCCAGCCTTTACAAGCCCTCTGGGCTCGACGGGAGGCAAAGTGTTCGGAGAGGGCACTGCGGCTGCCAGCGCAGGAGGATTCGGGTAAGCCCCCTGGGGAGGGCCTTGGGAACCCACATGCCAGCCAAAAAGCACTAGGGGCCTGTACTCTTGCTCTGAAAAGAAATTTGACCGTGAGCTGAAGGCCCCTCCCTTGAAATTGGTGAACAACTCCCTCAAAGATTCCTGTTGCTCTCCAGGGTAAGACTCATTTCTTTCAAGCCAGGCTTTGTTGAATTCATGGTGGACCTCAGCTGTGTTGCTGTTCCCTGGTATGAGAAATGCTGGTCATCAGAGCCCCTGTTCTCCTGCTGGGGCAAAGGAAGGCACCAGCCCTGCCTTAGCTACTGCTTTGTAGCCAAGAGGTACCCTGGTGTGGAGCTTCTGTTAGGAAGTCCTCAATGAATGGTTTTCACCAGATTCTTTCCTGTTGGGATTATTCTGTGTTAGACCCGTTATCCTTGAACAACTCCCTGTGTCCCCTGCTCCCCTGCAGCCCCCCAGAGTGAGTATTCAGTTGCACAGGTCCCCCTATGGGAAGATCCTGGATGATCAGGGATTTCAAAGCTGCTCTCATTGCCTCATGTGCGTCTGCACTGGAAAAGGCCCATTTTAGGGAGTTGCTTTTAAGGGCAGAATTTCAGTGTGGTTGCCAAAACCCCAAGGGAAAAAAAAACTTCACCACACCACAACATCCCCATTTAAAAAATGTACACGGGATGATTACCAAGTCTCTCGTTCAAAGGAGGTGTCGATGCCTGAAAGGAGTTCTAAAATGCCTCTCGCCACGGTACTGGGCTCAGCATGAGCTGAAGACTTGGGGGAGGGGAGATGATTTTGTCTAGGGGAATTGTCGAGATACTTGGGATCTGAGTCTTGGCAAGATGACAGCATCTTTATCTTGAAAATAAACTATAGTATGTTCTTACTCACACCCTTCCCCTCTGTGCAGGATGCTGGAGCACAGCAGCAAGAGTGAGAGGGTTGGCGTGCTGCTTCTCCTGTTTCACGGGAGACTAATGCCTTAGGTTTGCCCTCAGGAAACCCCAAGAATTAAAGTTAAGGAAAGCTTTGAAAGGACAGTTAGAGACCCACTTAGGCTGGTATTCTCAGAGGTCTTCATGGACGCTGTTCTCTGCAGTGATGACCTAGCACACAGTACCACAGAGTTGGTGGAAGGTTTGGCTTGACTGGCTATCTTGAGAATTGATTTATTTATTTGAAACCAGCTGTTTTCTTTACTAGTAGAAAAGTATCATATTCTGCCTTGGGGCGGCTCACACACAAATCCCGATTGGCTGGTTAGTCAGTCCTAAAAAGGGTTAATGCCAGGTCAGTTAGTAAATCTCCGTAAGAGTCCATTACCTTCTTCCAGGCCCCTGGCCATGAGCCTGTCTCCAACCCTGAAGGGCAGGCCTCTGAGAAGGGCAGGCTGTTGCTGATGAGGCCCAAGGCAGGAGGAGGAAGGGAGCAGGCCGCTCCTGGGAGAAAGTCCAATGAGAGCAGATCCCTTGGCCACCTTTGCATGGAAAGAGCCTTGACCTCACCATTAAAAGTGAATAGAATGGTGGGAAGGAGTTTTAGATGCTTTTTCTTGCTTTGGGGTTGACTCTTGCCCCAGGTGCTGCCCCTTCTCCCAGAAACCACTGATCCATTTCCCTCACCTGGTCACCTCCAGACCCCAGAAGCTCTCCCCAACCCAGCTGAATTCCTCTGCAAACGATTCAAGGGGCTCTGATAGGTCACACAGTGCCACCTTGTGTGCTGGACCATATCTGGAGGGAGAACTGAGTGAGGGGGCATAGGGGATTGTCTCCAGGTGGGGCGAGCAGGGGAAAGAAAATGGTAGCCACTTTTACATTGGTTTGGGTAGTAATTATTGATTCAGGAAGCAAATACAAAATCCTGAATGAAATGACTTGGAAAAAGTAAACAGAATCAAGATCCCAAGAGAAGCTGAAGATAAATAAATGGGAGCAGGGTGTGGGAATGGTCGGTAAGTGAGAAATGCTGAAATGATAGAATAAAGCTTCAGGATTGTTGGAGGTAGAGCAGGAACTGTGTACTGCATAGTTCCCAAATGCCCTTGTGTTCCGATGGGGGATGGAAACTAAAACACTGGCCAGGTTGGATTTCATACTGTAGTCCTGCCATTTTTTTTTCCCAGAGCAGAGATAAAAGTTGGCCCTGGGCGATAGCTCATTCTCTCTGAAAGGCTGCTAGTTAGGCCCAGCCTGTCACCCTGGATCATGAGTGTCGTGTGTATTGAGACTTACAGCAGGGGGCTGAGGCTTGCAGATGGCCAAGTGGTGGGAGGCCCCACTGACCTCGGTCTGTTTCTCACTGGAGCGCAGGTTTGGGAGCAGCAGCAACACCACATCCTTCGGCACACTGGCGAGTCAGAATGCCCCCACTTTTGGATCACTGTCCCAACAGACTTCTGGTTTTGGGACCCAGAGTAGCGGATTCTCTGGTTTTGGATCAGGCACAGGAGGTAAGCTGCCACAAGTTCTCCCCTCACAAGCACAATGGGTCCCTCTTGCCTTCTCCCCCAAAGAAGTGAGTATGTTTTACCTGACCAGTCTTTTTTTTTTTTTTTTAATTTTTTCCGCACACAAAAACAATAAACATTTTCCAAAAATACATACAAACAAAAAGATGCGTATCAAACATATTAGGAAGGTTACACATGGGAAGTCAGGGAATAGAAATGGGGGGTGGGAGTTAAAATAAATGAGAGAGGGACTTTATATGGATCAGTGATAATAACTCAATCCTCTATTTGACAAAGAAGAGGGAGAAGGAAGAGGAAGAAAAAGAAAGTGGGATAAAGGATCAGAAAGGGAGGAAAATAGAAAAAATTAGAGTATGGCTCCAGGGTAGACCTGTTTTGTTGTCACTGAGTTGGTTGGTTGGTTTGTCTGTTGTATTTTTCATGTTTCGCCAAGTTGGCCAGACTGGTCTCGAAATCCTAGCCCGAAGTGATCAACCCGCCTCGCCCCCCAGAGTGCCGGGACCACAGGCGTGAGCCACCACGTCCAGCCCCCACATTGCTTCTGGCCTCCGTGGTAGACCTCCCAGACGGAGCAGCCGGGCAGAGGCGCTCCTCACTTCTTCCCAGACACGGGGCGGCCGGGCAGAGGCGCTCCTCACTTCGCAGACGATGGGTGGCCGGGCAGAGGCGCTCCTCACTTCCCAGACAGGGCGGCCGGGCAGAGGCGCTCCTCACTTCCCAGACGATGGGTGGTCGGGCAGAGGCGCTACTCACTTCCCAGACGATGGGTGGCCGGGCAGAGGCACTCCTCACTTCCTCCCGGACGGGGCGGCCGGGCAGAGGCACTCCTCAGCTCCCAGACGATGGGTGGCCGGGCAGAGGCGCTCCTCACTTCCCAGACGGAGCGGCCGGGCAGAGGCGCTCCTCACCTCCCAGACGATGGGTGGCCGGGCAGAGGCGCTCCTCACCTCCCAGACGATGGGTGGCCGGGCAGAGGCGCTCCTCACCTCCCAGACGGGTGGCCGGGCAGAGGCGCTCCTCACTTCTTCCCAGACGGGACGCCCGGGCAGAGGCGCTCCTCACTTCCCAGATGGGGAGGCCGGGCCGAGACGCTCCTCACTTCTTCCCAGACGGGGCAGCCGGGCAGAGGCGCTCCTCACTTCTTCCCAGACGGGGCGGCGCAGAGGCGCTCCTCACTTCCCAGACGATGCGTGGCCGGGCAGAGGCGCTCTTCACTTCCCAGACGGGGCGGCCGGGCAGAGGTGCTCCTCACTTCCCAGACAATGGGTGGCCGGGCAGAGGCGCTCCTCACTTCCCAGACGGGGCAGCCGGGCAGAGGCGCTCCTCACTTCCCAGATGGGGCGGCCGGGCCGAGGCGCTCCTCATTTCTTCCCAGACGGGGCTGCCGGGCAGAGGCGCTCCTCACTTCTTCCCGGACGGGGCGCCCGGGCAGAGGCGCTCCTCACTTCCCAGATGGGGCGGCCAGGCCGAGGCGCTCCTCACTTCTTCCCAGACGGGGCAGCCGGGCAGAGGCACTCCTCACTTCTTCCCAGACGGGGCGGCCGGGCAGAGGCGCTCCTCACTTCTTCCCAGACTGGGCGGCCGGGCAGAGGCGCTCCTCACTTCTTCCCAGACTGGGCGGCCGGGCAGAGGCGCTCCTCACTTCCCAGACGGCGGGTGGCCGGGCAGAGGCGCTCCTCACTTCCCAGACGGGGCGGCCGGGCAGAGGCACTCACTTCCCAGACGGGGCGGCCGGGCAGAGGCGCTCACTTCCCAGACGGGGCAGCCGGGCAGAGGCGCTCCTCACCTCCCAGACGACGGGTGGCCGGGCAGAGGCGCTCCTCACCTCCCAGACGGCGGGTGGCCGGGCAGAGGCGCTCCTCACCTCCCAGACGATGGGTGGCCGGGCAGAGGCGCTCCTCACTTGCCAGACGGGGCGGCCGGGCAGAGGCGCTCCTCACTTCCCAGACGGGGCGGCCGGGCAGAGGCGCTCCTCACTTCCCAGACGGGGCGGCCGGGCAGAGGCGCTCCTCACTTCCCAGACGGGGCGGCCGGGCAGAGGCGCTCACTTCCCAGACGGGGCGGCCGGGCAGAGGCGCTCCTCACCTCCCAGACGACGGGTGGCCGGGCAGAGGCGCTCCTCACTTCCCAGATGGGGCAGCCGGGCAGAGGCGCTCCTCACTTCTTCCCAGACGGGGCGGCCGGGCAGAGGCGCTCCTCACTTCTTCCCAGACGGGGCTGCCGGGCAGAGGCGCTCCTCACTTCTTCCCAGACGGGGCTGCCGGGCAGAGGCGCTCCTCACTTCTTCCCAGACGGGGCGGCCGGGCAGAGGCGCTCCTCACTTCTTCCCAGACGGGGCGGCCGGGCAGAGGCGCTCCTCACTTCCCAGACGGGGCGGCCGGGCAGAGGCGCTCACTTCCCAGACGGGGCGGCCGGGCAGAGGCGCTCACTTCCCAGACGGGGCGGCCGGGCAGAGGCGCTCCTCACCTCCCAGACGACGGGTGGCCGGGCAGAGGCGCTCCTCACCTCCCAGACGATGGGTGGCCGGGCAGAGGCGCTCCTCACTTGCCAGACGGTGGGTGGTCGGGCAGAGGCGCTCCTCACTTCCCAGATGGGGCGGCCGGGCAGAGGCGCTCCTCACTTCTTCCCAGACAGGGCAGCCGGGCAGAGGCGCTCCTCACTTCTTCCCAGACGGGGCTGCCGGGCAGAGGCGCTCCTCACTTCTTCCCAGACGGGGCGGCCGGGCAGAGGCGCTCCTCACTTCTTCCCAGACGGGGCGGCCGGGCAGAGGCGCTCCTCACTTCCCAGACGGCGGGTGGCCGGGCAGAGGCTCTCCTCACTTCCCAGACGGGGCGGCCGGGCAGAGGCGCTCCTCACTTCCCAGACGGGGCGGCCGGGCAGAGGCGCTCACTTCCCAGACGGGGCGGCCGGGCAGAGGCGCTCCTCACCTCCCAGACGACGGGTGGCCGGGCAGAGGCGCTCCTCACTTCCCAGACGGCGGGTGGCCGGGCAGAGGCGCTCCTCACCTCCCAGACGATGGGTGGCCGGGCAGAGGCGCTCCTCACTTGCCAGACGGTGGGTGGTCGGGCAGAGGCGCTCCTCACTTCCCAGATGGGGCGGCCGGGCAGAGGCGCTCCTCACTTCTTCCCAGACGGGGCTGCCGGGCAGAGGCGCTCCTCACTTCTTCCCAGACGGGGCGGCCGGGCAGAGGCGCTCCTCACTTCCCAGACGATGGGTGGCCGGGCAGAGGCGCTCCTCACTTCCCAGACGGGGCGGCGCAGAGGCGCTCCTCACTTCCCAGACGATGCGTGGCCGGGCAGAGGCGCTCCTCACTTCCCAGACGGGGCGGCCGGGCAGAGGCGCTCCTCACTTCCCAGACGGGGCAGCCGGGCAGAGGCGCTCCTCACTTCCCAGACGGGGCGGCGCAGAGGCGCTCCTCACTTCCCAGACGATGCGTGGCCGGGCAGAGGCGCTCCTCACTTCCCAGACGGGGGGGCCGGGCAGAGGCGCTCCTCACTTCCCAGACGGGGGGGCCGGGCAGAGGCGCTCCTCACTTCCCAGACGGGGCGGCCGGGCAGAGGCGCTCCTCACTTCTTCCCAGACGGGGCGGCCTGGCAGAGGCGCTCCTCACTTCCCAGACGATGGGTGGCCGGGCAGAGGCGCTCCTCACCTCCCAGACGATGGGTGGCCGGGCAGAGGCGCTCCTCACTTCCCAGATGGGGAGGCCGGGCAGAGGGGCGGCCGGGCAGAGAGGCGGCGGGGCAGAGACGCTCCCCACCTCCCACACGGGGCGGCGGCCAGGCAGGGGCTGCAATCCCAGCACCCTGGTAGGCCAAGGCAGGCGGCTGGGAGGCGGAGCCTGCGGCGAGCCCAGACCACGCCACCGCACTCCAGCCTGGGCAACACCGAGCACCGGGTGAGCGAGATTCCGTCTGCAGTCCCAGTACCTCGGGAGGCTGAGGCGGGCAGAGCACTCGGCATCAGGAGCTGGCGACCAGCGTGGCCAACATGGCGAACGCGCGCCTGCAGCCAAAGGAGAAAAAGCAGGCAGCGGTGGCGCGCCGGCAGTCCCAGGCAGTCCGTGGCGCGGGCAGCAGCGAGCCGAGTAGATTACAGCCTGGGCCACAGAGAGAAAGAGAAGAAAGAAAGGAAAGAAAGAAAGAAAGGGAAGAAAGGAAAGAAAGAAAGAAAGAAAGGGAAGGAAGGAAGGAAGGCTGTTTAGCATTTTAAAAGCTGACTAGGCACGTGGCTCACACTTGTAATCCCAGCACTTTGGGAGACCAAGGCGGGAGGATCACTTGAGCCCAGGAGTTTGAGACTAGCCTGGGCAACATGGCAAGACTCCATTCTCTACAAAAAATTTTAAGATTCGCCAGATGTGGTGTCACACGCCTGTGGTCCCAGCTACTCAGGAGGCTGAAGCAGGAGGATCACTTGAGTCCAAGAGGTCGAGGCTGCAGTGAGCTGTGATTGCACCACTGCACTCCAGCCTGGGTGACAGAATGAGACCCTGTCTCAAAATAAATAAATACATAACATACTGAAAGTGGTTGAAAAATACTTTTTTTTTTTTTTTGAGACGGAGTCTCGCTCTGTCGCCCAGGATGGAGTGCAGCAGCACGATCTCGGCTCACTATAAACTCCGCCTCCTGGGTTCATGCCATTCTCCTGCCTCAGCCTTCTGAGTAGCTGGGACTACAGGCGCCCGCCACCACGCCCGGCTAATTTTTTGTATTTTTAGTAGAGATGGGGTTTCACCGTGTTAGCCAGGATGGTCTCCATCTCCTGACCTCATGATCCACCCAACTCGGCCTCCCAAAGTGCTGGGATTACAGGCGTGAGCCACCGTGCCTGGCATGCATGCATATATATATATATATATATATATATATATAATTTTAGGTTTTAGTTAGACTTTGGACATTGTGTCATTTCTTACCAAAGAAATTACTGTCTTGATTTCCTCTCAGGATTTGAGAAGCCTAAAATAATAATGGTCTTACTAAGCCATGGTTTAAAAATCTAAGTCAGCAGACTCAAAGAAAGGCATAGAAACTTCACAAAGCATCTTGCATTTGTTTAACACTGCTTCTTCAGGTGGCAGAATATGTGTCTTCCATTTTGTTCTTGCAATAAACTGACAAGGCACAGAATTTAGGTATCATTACAATTCTACCAGTGAAGAAACAGAAACTCCAAGGAACTAAGTGTTAGCAGCTAGCAGCAGACCCAGGCCTAGAATCCAGCCATCTTGCTTCTCTGGCCCTCAAAAAGAAGAGGAAGCAAATGGATGGAAAAACAACAGCAGCAAAAAAAAAAAAAAAAAAAATTTTCCTAATGAATGGATCTGTGTGGTCCAGTGCAGCTGAGAGGCCAAGCCAGAGACCCTCTGTCTATAGCTGGGGCCAGGAATGGAGGAAGAACCCTAAAATACTAAGATAACTCATAAAAAGTAAAGGATTTCTTCTGTCTTCTGGGGGATCTGAGTAGCTCCAGAGGACAAACTCAGAATAAAGGGGCTTCTGTGTGTACCTTTCCTGCCTTCCTGTAGGTGGTGGAGGCATGGAGGGCTTCCCACGAGAAGCACAGAGGAGGGCAGGCACTTAGCATGGGGACCACCTTTGTCTTTCGAGTGGATGCGTGCTTTAACTTCACTCTTCTTCTGCTTTTCAGGGTTCAGCTTTGGATCAAATAACTCGTAAGTATCCCCCTTTTTGAGTCTGACATTAATTTAAAAGCATTAAATAAGGTTGGAAGTGTGTGCATCTTGCTGGATTTGTGCATTTTCTTTTCGTTTTTTCCTGTTTTTAGAGTTTGTCCTGGAAGTGTGGGGGTTCAGCAGCAGGGTTTGGGTTTTGTGGACTTGCTCTTCTCTGTAGCAATATGGCAGGAGGTGCCAGGCCTCGCCTTCTCAAGAGGCATGGTTCAAAGAGAAAAGAGCACGCCTGCCAGTGAGCCGGGTCTGAAGGCAGTGCTGAGGAGATGCTGCTCCTGACTTCCCTGGAGCTTTCTCAGAAGCTACATGCTAACCCCTGGGCTCTGGGCCATCACCAGGTCTCATGTGTTGATCCACCCTCTGTGCTTCTGTGTAAAATTTCATGACAGTAAAATTCAGTCTTAGCCAGGTGGGTGGTTCACGCCTATAATCCCAGCACTTTGGGAGGCTGAGGTGGGAGGATTGCTTGAGCCCAGGAGTCAAGACCAGACTGGGCAACATAGTGAGACCCCGTCTCTACTAAAAATTAAAAAAATTAGCTGTGCATGCTGGCTTATGCCTGTGGTCCCAGCTACTCCAGAAGCTGAGGCTGGAGCATCACTTGAGCCTGGGAGGTCGAGGCTGCAGTGAGCCAAGATGGTACCACTACACTCTAGCCTGGGTGACAGCCAGACCCTAGATCAAAAGAAAAAAAAAATACTGGCCAAGCACGGTGGCTCACACCTGTAATCCCAACACTTTGGCAGGCCAAGGTAGCCAGATCACTTGAGGTCAGGAGTTTGAGACCAGCCTGGCCAACATGGTGAAACCCCATCTCTACTAAAAATACGTATATACAGATACACACAAAAAAATTAGCCAGGCATGGTGGTGCATGCCTGTAGTCCTAGCTACTTGGGAGGCTGAGGCAGAAGCATTGCTTGAGCCCGAGAGACGGAGGTTGCAGTGAGCTGAGATCACGCCACTGCACTCCAGCCTGGGCAATAGAGTGAGATTCTGTATCAAAAACATAATAATAAATCTGAGTCCTGACCTTTGCACACAGGCAGAGCAGCAGAGCCTGTGACTGCTCTGTGACAGAGCAGCTGACTCCACCACTCTCCTGTGCTTCCTTGCAGGTCTGTCCAGGGTTTTGGTGGCTGGCGAAGCTGAGGTGGTGTCAGCAGGCTTTTCGGTCCCTGGGACCAACCGCACCCTCAGCTTCTTCACCGAGAAATGTTGGAGCAGGCTGTTGAGACCGACGTTGCCATCAAAACACATACACCCAGAAAGAAGGAACAGAAACCAGAACTCACGAGATGCATGATTACTTGTTTTATATTTCATGTTGGGTTTTCCCTGCCACTATTAAACTGTCTGTTTCCGTACAGAACGTATGTGGGTTTTTTCAGATCACAGCCAAGGAGATTGCCCCGTTTCTGTGGCTCTGAGAAGCCAGCAGAGCCTCCATCCGCCAGAACACTGTGTCTTCAAGGATGGCATCAGAAGTCACCAGCGTCAGTGTTGATAAACAGCATCGAATGTGCCGTGGTCTCACTTGGACCTAGCGCCCTCCACATAGGGAAGATGTTGAATGCTGGTGGGTCATCTTTTTGAGGCCGAAACTCGGTTATCTCCTCTCCATGTTCTTTTTGCCATTGTGTATCAGGACCATCCAAGGACGCACTCTGCGATTGAGTGGAGGCAGAGGAAGCCACTCATGTCAGCAGCAGTTGAGTTTCAGAAGCAGCCATAGTGCTTTTCAGCACAGTACAATAGTAGCCAGCGTGAGGCAGGACAGTGCTGCCCCTTAGCCGGCCTTGTCCGCTCATCTCCATGTGGCTCTTGGGTGCCGTGTGTCCTACTCCAGAGAGGAGGGGGCCAGTTACTTGAGAAGACAGCCTTTATATTGTGTATGTGGCAGTGACATTGGTAGCCACACCTACCCAGTGTCTACTAACCACAGTGCAGATAGCCCTTGGGTAGACCCAGGAAGTGTGAAGACACTGCTGTTGCCAGACAACACTAGCAGAACGATGCTGGATTTGACAACAGTGTTTGCTAGCACGGCCCAGAGCTCATCACTGCAGTTTTACTAGAGTGCTTCTTTAATGCAGTATCTTTGAGGCCTGTAACATCCTAGATAGTTGCCATCAAACGAGGACCGTCTCGCATTGAAAACAGATGTAAGAATTTCCCTTTCAGGCCCAGAATCTGACGGTGCTTTGGCTTGGGTCATGAGCAGGGGGGAAGTTGGGATTTTTTTTTAGAGTTTTACATATTGGCAGGTTGTATTTTTTTAATGTTTTAATAAAAGTTTGACATGACATTCATCGTGTTGCAGACAGTGTGACCTCTTTGGTTCTGATGGCTTATGTGGGGACAGTAGACCATGGTGAGGTCTCCACTGTGTCACCACCTGGTCTGAAGGTCCCCATCTCGCCTGTGCCCCAAGGTCACCTGCAGAGTTCTTTGTCAAGTACACATTCCCAGCCTCCATCCTGGGGACTCTGGCTCCGGAGGACTCAGATAGAGGCTGGACGCCCACCTGGCTTTGTGTTTGGTGATTTCTTAAGCTCACGAGAAGAGGAATCTCATTGTATAGCACTGTTGGGTTTCAGAAATCCCTCCCTCAACCAGATGCCAGCAGAGCCAAGAGCTGGAATTAGATCCGTGGTGTCTCTGGATGACTGTCACCCTGCGCTCTGTGCAGTTAGGAGAGGGAGGGGCTGTCTGTACGGTCCGTTATCTAGGAGCTCTGCCTCTCGCAAAGGGCTGGGGTCTCCAAAAATTTAATGTGTGCTCTTTTTGGTCCTTGAGAATTGAAGAGCCTGTCACCTTCTCCACCCTGTGTTCACAGGTGAAGTGGGAGGACAGTCCCCATGACATTCACAACCAGTCACAGGGCATGTTTCTCCCACGTGGGCTCGTGCTAGTCTAGAGACAAAGGGACTCAAGCTCTGACAGGAGAGGCTTGTGGCGGAGGGCTTAGCTGTAAAGGGAGAGATGTACCT
This sequence comes from Nomascus leucogenys, assembly GCF_006542625.1. Lineage (NCBI taxonomy): Eukaryota > Metazoa > Chordata > Mammalia > Primates > Hylobatidae > Nomascus > Nomascus leucogenys. The sequence continues at coordinate 107,357,357 of NC_044388.1, forward strand.
GAAGCGCTGCAGGCTCCATTCTGCCCTTGACTGTCATCCTGCCTACTGGCACCCAGGCCAAGCCAGTCTTCTACCCTTCTGCTTCCCCCTGGACACTCCTTTTTATAAATAGAAATCGGCCTAAACCCTTGACCTCAAATTCTCTGCGTTGATCCTCCATTGAGGTGGCATGTGACATCTCTCCATAAGGCACTATCAGCTGTACTCAGGCAGATAACACCCCCACTCCCTGTCAGGCAGCAGCCCCGGAGGAATGTACTACTGGCATGTGAGCCCCTCCAAGTTCCTTTTTTGGGGTCGATTACAATGGTAGATGGAAGGGGTCAGCTCAGCCTGCATCCCCTGACGCCAGAGCTGTCAGGATATCCGGCTGGAATGCACAGTCGCTCCCACCTGCCCAGGGAGGAGATGGCGGGGCTTGAGCCACCTCCAAATCGGGGCAGGCAAAGAGCCTGGATGACAAGAAGGGGCCCCAAGGATGCCCACGCAGCCCTTCTGGGGCATGTGCTATAGCGGCAGGCACAGGCAGTTTCATTTATGTTTCTCCTCCGCGTAACTCAGGAAAGGGGGCGGTGCAGACTAAGCCAGGCCGTGTTTTGCTTGGCTTTTCCGGACACACATATCACACTGGTAATTGGTGCTTCAGATGGCAACACAGGGATAGAGGCCAAACTGAGCTCCTCAGGGACAGGTAGAACCCCAGGTACACAATGACACCCACAATCCCGGCCTCTTGTTTGGGCAAAAGTGTGAGTCCTGTGGCACAGTGACATGGCTGAGCCAGTGGTCCCCTCCACATGGCCCTGCTCACCTGTGAGTGTCCTGGTGCCTGCTTTTAGCTTTGCGTTCTCTGTGGCAGCCTCCAGAGAGGCTTCTAGGTCAGGTCTGTGGCATTACAGAGAGGGAATGGACTGTGCAGGCTGCCCTCACTCACCCTCACCAGCTCTGTAACCAGAACGAGGCACTTGGCCTGTGTCTTGAGAGTTTGTCCCCTCAGTTGTAAAGTAGAACTCGAATACCTGTCTGGCAGGCTGGTGGTTTGGACTAAATGAGGTGCACCTGGCACAAACCTGCTTCACAGTCTTGGCGATGCTGTTACCCTCACCCGCAGGCTCTGGCCTGACATCCGGGTTAAATGGTCCCAAGTTGGTTCCCACTTTGACTTCATCTAGTTTGTGGGGTGGGGACATCTGCCTGGCCTTCAGGACCCTGCTGCTGGGGAGTGATGCAGCTCTAGTGCAGCGCTCAGGCTTTCATTGGAGATTTTTCATCAGGGCTAGGCTAGGCCCTTGAATCTGTGTTTTTCCTAAAGCGGGTAATTCTTGTACAGATGGTCCATGAACCCCATGGGCCTTCTGCTTTAATCTAAGGACAGTAGCCATAAATACCCATCCAGGGGGCATCTGAAAAACAGAACCCAGCTCCCATGAACATGTTATTTTGCAGTTAATCCAGGCTAAGGGATTTTATCTGAAATTGTTGATAAGAAACACAAGTGTAAATTTAAGCTGCTCTCTGGCACCTGCTCAAAAAAGAAAAACTCTGAAAGTACAAGTGGGCCAAGGCACCTCCTTGCCACTCAAACACTTTGAACCCTCCTCTGTGAGTCCCCCTAAAAGAGGAAAGACTTTCCTTGCCCTCATCCCGCCTGGCAGCAGCTCACCCCACTTGGCTTCTGGACTGCCACTTAGTTGTTTATTCTATTTTTTTTTTTTTTTTTTTTTTTAAGACGGAGTCTTGCTCTGTCACCAGGCTGGAATGCAGTGGTGCAATCTCGGCTCGCTGCAACCTCCGCCTCCCAGGTTCAAACGATTCTCCTGCCTCAGCCTCCCGAGTAGCTGGGACTACAGGCGTGCACCACCACGCCTGGCTAATTTTTGTATTTTTAGTAGAGATGGGGTTTTACCACGTTAGCCAGGATGGTCCTGAACTCCTGGGCTCAAGCCATCCGCCCTCCTTGGCTCCCAAAGTGCTGGGATTACAGGCATGAGCCAACGCACCTGGCCCCATTTGTAATTTCTCTTAGAAGACCTGTCCAGTCTCGGCATTTGATTTTTAGCCAGCAAAACTGGCCCAGTTTCATGCCAGAGATGGGGCTTCTTGCCTGAACTTCCTCTGAGGAAGTCCGTGGAGCACCCTGGCTGGAAGGCAGGGACAGTGGATCTCCCAGCCTGGGCTGCCAGCCGGTCGGATTCCTGCGTGTGCACCCCCATTGCTCTGTCTCAACATCACTCTCTACTTTCCTCCTGGGGAAAGGAGGAGGAGCAATTGGATGGAGGGTGTATCAACCCCCAAACTTCTACCGTTTTCAAAGTGTCTCCTATGGGAACTTAGTATTCTATTAAAAAAAAAAAAAAAAGGTGGGGGCTCTATGGCCAAATAAGTTTAGGAAGAGTGGATGGAACAAAATTTAACATCTTTTTAGTATAAAAAAGACCTTTTTGAGCCTTTAATATGCAAATATGTTTTGTAAATCAACAAGAGGAAACAGTCCGCCATTTCCCCAAATACGTTTGCTCGGAACCTTTCTCCTTGGAGTCGGGGTCACTGGCACTCAGGCTGGGAACCGCCGCCTCGTTGATGTTGCTCTACGGAAGCACAGCTCACTTCCTGCTGGTTGTGTTTCTAACACACATTCCTTTTTAAAAATTGCTTTGTAGGCTGGGCGCGGTGGCTCATGCCTGTAATCCCAGCACTTTGGGAGGCCGAGGCGGGCGGATCACGAGGTCAGGAGATGGAGACCATCCTGGCTAACACAGTGAAACCCAGTCTCTACTAAAAATACAAAAAATTAGCCGGGCGTGGTGGCGGGCGCCTGTAGTCCCAGCTACTCGGAGAGGCTGAGGCAGGAGAATGGCGTGAACCCGGGAGGCGGAGCTTGCAGTGAGCCGAGATAGCGCCACTGCACTCCAGCCTGGGCGACAGAGCAAGACTCCGTCTCAAAAAAAAAAAAAAAAAATTGCTTTGTAATAGTAACAATTCACTGGATGTTTACAGCATGCCAGGCACTGACTATGCTAAGCACACTTCACTGACATTTTCACATTTCACCCTGTGAGCCACGTACTGTAACTCACAGCTTTCAGATGAGATAATGAGGCTGAGCCAGGAAGCGGTTTGCCCAAGTCTCACAAGAGAATGAGGGGCAGAGCAGGCACTGGGGCCCAGGCAGTGTCTCCCTCCCGCTCCTGCCAGGCCCTGGCTGGCTACCATTGGATCTCCTGATTCTTCTCCAAAATACCTGTTCATTTCCAAAGAAATCCTGCCTGCTGGTGCCAGCAACACTGCTGAACCCCTTACCGACCAGCAGACCACCCTGTGAAAACAAGCCGGCCTTGACATCAGTCACAGCAAATAACCCTGACACCACACAGTTACCTGTCCCCTCTGCTGCCTCTCGGCTGTTTGTATCTGTGACCACGATCTGTCTACAACGGCAGCCCGGGGGGGCTGGGCAGAGGCCGGGCCTGTCTAGCTTCTGTTGCAATGAACCGCACATGGACAGGGGTTTGCGGGTCCTGACGACGCCGGGGTGGGAGCAGCTGGCTCCACACCCTTCAGCTGTGTCATCTGCCCTTCCTCTCCTCTGGGGTCTGGCTTTGAGGCTTGCCAGAGTCCCACCAGAGGTCAGGCCACAGGCTCACTGAGGTGACAGTTGCTGCATTGTTATAAATAGAAGCCCATCCATACCGCAGCCCCGGCCGGCCGGAGATTCTCTGCATTGTTTTGGGCCTAGATTGCCAGCTGCAGAGGCCACAGGCAGGGGTGGGGGGAGAGAGTGCGCTGTGGATGGAAGGCGGGAGCCCCAGCATATGAGACAAGAGCCAAGCCCGGCCCTGGCTGGAGGCGACCTCACCTTGCTAGCATCTGGCCCATGAGGGTACAGAAGCAGCTTTGCTTTGTGGCCCATCGGATGTTGGCTTTCTCGACCTCACCTAGTGCCTTTCCATCTGGAAGGCTAGAAGGGGACTTGGCTGCCATGCAGCCCTCACAGTGCCTGCAGGCCCTCCTGTCTGGCCCTCCTCCCCTCTCCTGCCCCCTTCCGCATCTAACTCTCCCTGCAGTTCTCCAGGCCCCTCTGCACTTTCTCTGCTTCTCAAATGGCCCATTCTCCTCCTCACCACAGGACCGCTCCATCCTCTGTCCCTTCCTGCTCATCCTGCAGGTCTCCATTTAAGCGCCACCTCCCTCCCACAGAGCCTTCCTGGTGGGCTGACTCGCTCACAGGCACTGGCTCCCTTTGTGTGCTCCTGCCCTGCTGCACTGCTATTTTGAGGCCTCCATCGCAACTGAAATTGCTCGTGTAGTCGGCGGTTTCATTCATTTATCTAGTTCGTCCAGCAACGGGCAGCTCTGTGAGGGCAGTGCCAGGACAGAGCAAGAGTCAGGAACTGTTGATAAATGACTCCCAGCACGACTTCCTAGAAAGACGCCAAGACTTGTTCAAAAGCCAGACCCCCGCCCGAGATGACAAGGGGTAGCTGGTATTCAGACAGTTCAAGGGCACAGGGCCAGCTAATGGCACCAGAGGCACGCAGCAAGGCCAAGGCTCCCCCACCCTGCCCAGGGGTCCTCTGGGTCTCATCCCAGGAACGCACTAGGGCAGGGCAGCCAGGTGAGTGGTGAAGAGTGCAGACTGGGTGCAGGAGGCTCTGGGGAGGAGGCCTTCCTCTGAGACTCACCAGCTGGAGCAAGTCATCCCATCTGCCCCCCGTGAAAATGGGGCAGGTGCCATGTACCTCACAGGGCAGGGCTTGCACAGGGCTCAGGGCAGCGCCTGGCACAGTCACTGGGGTGCTCACGGTGGCTTCCCTGCCTTCTCAGGGAGAGACCCAGGCCCCAGCAGACAGACCCCAGTGCCCCACAGTCTTCCCTAATCCCACAGCTGACTGGCAGCATTCACTTCAGGAATGGGGCTCGGGGACCCGTAAAGGTCCAGCCTGGGTGACAGAGTGAGACTCTGCCAAAAAAAAAAAAAAAAATCAAGACAGTAGACATCAGACAAGGAAGGACAGTGATCCCCAAGATTCAAGAAACTAATGAACGAGCCATATGATTGCCCCAGTTACCGCCTGGAGAAAGTGTCCAGATCACAATGCATGGAAGGAGAGCCCAAGAGGAGCCCGGCAGTCTCCCGGAGTTTACAAAGCAGAGGACTGGGGAGGAGAGGGCCTCACACAGAGAGAACTCTGGACCCTTGCAGAGGGTCCTCTCGAGTATTCAACTGAGTACTGCTCAGCTTGGTACATGTGAGGAAATCCCAAGTCCAGAGAAGGAAAACAACGGGAAAGGATTAGAGGCAAACTCTTCAGAACTCTAGGGCGAAGAATAGTGCCTCTTCCTGCTGGCCGAAGTGGAAAGCCTCATAAATCACTTCGCATTGGATACAGCGCTCAGAAACGTTTTGTCTCGGTGCTGGGAGAATATGAGTCCTACCCAGAATGCCGCTTGGATCTCACCTAACAACGCTTAAAAGCAAGACCCAAACAAATCATTTCCAAGTAAGAACCCAGAACAAAGCCCAAGAAGCGCATAGGAATACAAAAGCACCCAGTAACGGGCGGCTGTCAAAGGCAGCAGAGGGGCGGGCTCTGGTGCGCAGTGGCTGAGGCCATCTCCTGGGCTGCCCGTGGCCATCACAGCCAAACAGGTCCTGCTGGACCAAGAGGTGGTGGTCCTGGGTGGCAAGGGCATCAACGTTTCTGGCAATTTCTACAGAAACAAGCGAAAGTGCCTGCCCTTCCCCTGCAAGTGGATGAACGCCAACCTATCCTGTGGCCCCTACCACTTCCAGGCCCCCAGCCACATCTTTAGGCAGACCATGTGGGGCGTGCTGCCCCTAAGACTAAGTGAGGCCTGCCGGGCACGGTGGCTCACGCCTGTAATCCCAGAACTTTTGGAAGCTGAGGCAGGTGAATCACCTGAGGTCAGGTGTTCAAGACCAGCCTTGGCCAAGATGGTGAAACCTCATCTCTACTAAAAATACAAAAATTAGCCGGGCGTGGTAGCAGGCGCCTATAATCCCAGCTACTCAGGAGGCTGAGGCTGTAGAATCGCTTAAACCCGGGAGGAGGAGGTTGCCGTGAGCCGAGATTGCACCACTGCACTCCAGCTTGAGCAACAGAGCAAGATGCCGTCTCGGGAAAAAAAAAAAAAAAAAAAAAGACTGGCCAGGCACAGTGGTTCATGCCTGTAATCCCAGCACTTTGGGAGGTTGAGGCAGGCGGATCACTTGAGGTCAGGAGTTCAAGACCAGCCTGGCCAACATGGTGAAACCCCATCTCTACTAAAAATACAAAAATTAGCTAGGTGTTGTAGCATGTGCCTGTAGTCCCAGCTACTAGGGAGGCTGAGGCAGGAGGATCAGTTGAACCCGGGAGGTGGAGGTTGCAGTGAGCCAAGATCGTGCCACTGCACTCCAGCCTGGGCCACAGAATAAGGCTGCATCTAAAAAAACAAAAACGAAACAAAAAAGTCCTGCTTGGGCAGGGTGCAATAGCTCACCCCTATAATCCTCGCACTTTGGGAGGCTGAGGCAGGAGGATCATTTGAGTCCAGGAGTTCAAGACCAGCCTGGGCAACATAGGGAAACCGTGTCTCTACAAAAAAAAAAAAAAAAAAATTCAAAAAATTAGCTGGGCATGGTGGCATGTGCCTTCAGTCCCAGCTACTCAGGAGATTGAGGTAGGAGGATCACTTGAGCCCAGGAGATCAAGGCTGCAGTGAGCTGTAATGGCATCACTGTATTCCAGCCTGGGCACCAGAGGGAAACCTTGTCTCAAAAAATAATAATAATAAAGATAAACTTCCCACTTAGTCATATACTACATCTGCAGCTATTAGAATGTGAGAAAGTGGCTGGGCGCGGTGGCTCACACCTGTAATCCCAGCATTTTGGGAGGCCAAGGTGGGCAAATCACCTGAGGTCAGGAGTTCAAGACCAGCCTGGCTAATATGGTGAAACCCCGTTTCTACTAAAAATACAAAAAATTAGCCAGGCATGCAAACAAGCAAAGAAATATAATCTACAATGGATAAACTCAAACAATTGAGATGGGCCCCGAAATGACTCACATTAAAAAATTCGCAGTCAGAAACTTTAAAACCATGATCACAACTGTACTCTATTTCCAAGAAGCTAGAGGAAAGATTAAACATGTTGAACAGAGGCAGAGAAGAGATACAAAAGATCCCAGCTGAACTTGTAGAGATGAAAATTATGGTATCTGAGAAACACCTGAGGGACTAATAGGCTATTATCCACAACAGAGGAAAAGATGAGTGAACTTGACAACATAGCCATAGAAACTACCCAAAATGAACCACACACGGAGAGAAGACTGAACAAATTTGGAACAGATCATCAGTAAATGGTGGGACAACTTTGAATGGCCTAATATATGTGTAATTGGAGTTCCCGAAAAAAAGATAGGGAGAAAAATACAAAAAGATCAGAAATGGTAACTACATGAGTAAATGTAAAGATTGGGGTGTAGGGGCTTTTCTAAATCTCTTTAAAAGAACTGTTTAGGCCGGGCGCGGTGGCTCACACCTGTAATCCCAGCACTTTGGGAGGCCGAGGCAGGCGGATCACGAGGTCAGGAGATCGAGACCATGAGACCATCCTGGCTAACACGGTGAAACCCTGTCTCTACTAAAAATATAAAAAATTAGCTGGGCGTAGTGGCAGGTGCCTGTAGTCTTGGCTACTCAGGAGGCTGAGGCAGGAGAATGGCGTGAACTCAGGAGGCAGAGCTTGCAGTGAGCCGAGATTGCGCCACTGCACTCCAGCCTGGGCGACAGAGCAAGACTCTGTCTTTAAAAAAAAAAAAAAAAAAAAAAATTATAAGGAGAAATAGATAGATCTATAGTTATAGTCAGAGGTTTCAACAGCCCTGTGTCAATCTTTTTATTTATTTATTTTTTTTTTTGAGACAGGGTCTCGCTCTGTCACCCAGACTGGAGTGCAGTAGTGCACTCTCAGCTCACCGTAACCTCCGCCTCCTGGGCTCAAGCAATCCTCCCACCTCAGCCTCCCAAGTAGCTGGGACTACAGGAGCACACCACCATGACTGGCTAATTTTTGCATTTTTTTGTAGAGAAGGGTGTTCGTTATGTTGCCCAGGCTGGTCTCGAACTCCTAGACTCAAGCAGCCCTCCCACCTCAGCCTCCTAAAGTGCTGGGCTTACAGGCAGGAGTCATTGAACCCCACCCTGTCTCAATAATTGACAACACAAATAGACAGAAAATAAGTCAGAATACAGAAGACTTGAACACCACTATCAACACACTTTGAACCTAATTAACATTTATAGAACACTCCACCCAACATCGGTAGAATATGCATACAAATAGGAAGACCATATTCTAAGTCATAAAACAAATCCCAGTAACTTTAAAAGGATTCAACTTATACAAAATATGTTCTCTGACCGCAATGGAATTAAATTAGAAATCAGTAACAGAAAGATAGCCAGAAGAATCTCCAAATAGTTGGCAGCTAGATAACACATTACTTAAAAAAAAGGAACTTAGAAAATATTTTAACTTAATGAAAAATGAAAACATGACATCACAATTTGAGGTGCTAAAGTAGTACTTGCAGGGAAATTCATAGCACTAAATGCCTATATTAAAATAAGAAAAAAGTGCCAGGCGCAGTGGCTCATACCTGTAATTCCAGTACGTTGGAAGGCTGAGGTAAGTGGATCACCTGAGGTCAGGAGTTCGAGGGCATCCTGGCTAACATGATGAAACTCCGTCTCCACTAAAAATACAAAAATTAGTTGGGCGTGGTGGCAGGCACCTGTAATCCCAACTACTCAGGAGGCTGAGGCAGGAGAATCGCTTGAACTGGGAGACACAGGTTGCAGTGATCCAAGATCGCGCCATTGCACTCCAGCCTGGGTGACAAGAGTGAGATTCCATCTCAAAAACAAAACAAAACGAACGAACAAACAAACAAAAATTAGCTGAGCATGGTGGTGCTTACCTCTAGTCCCAGCTACTAGGGAAGCTGAGGCATGAGAATCGCTTGAACCCGGGAGGCGAAGGTTGCAGTGAGCCGAGATTGCGCCGCTGCACTCCAGCCTGGGTGACAAAAGTGAGACTGTCTCAAAAATGAAAAATAAAAGAAAAAAGCTATCTTAGGAACTAGAGGAAGAAAATAACAAGAAAGGAAATAAAGATCAGAGCAGAAATCAATAAAGTAAACAAAACAAGACAATAGGAAAAAAATAAAATCAAAAGGTGTTTCTTTGAAAAAATTAATTAAACTCTAGCCAGACTGATCAGGAAAAAAGCGATAAGATATAGATCACCAATGTCAAGGAATGAGAAAGACATCACTATACATTCCTTGGATATTAAAAAGAAAATATTATGTATGTTTCTATCAAAATCAACTTCAATGAAATAGACAAACTACTCAAAAACAACAATTATCCAAGTTCACTCAGCAAGAAATAAATAACCTGAGTATCCCTATGCCTATTAAAGAAATTGAATTTATCATCAAAAACGTTCTCATAAGGAAAACTCTTGGCCCAGATGGCTTCCCTGGTGAATTCTACCAAACGTAGAATTCTTCCTTAAGGAAGAAATAATACAATTATATGCAAACTCTTCCAGAAAATTCAAGAGAATACTTCCCAATTCATTCTATGACACTAACATTACTGTGACACTGAAACCTAACAAAGACATATAAGAAAACTACAAACAAATACCCATCAAGATTGATGGAAAAACTCTGATTTTATTTAAAGAAGTTTTTTCTTCCTAAAAGATGCCAAACAGAAAAATTCTTAACAAGCTTTTAGCAATCAAATCCAATAATTTATAAAATAGATAACACTTGATGACCAAGTGGGGGTTTATTCCAGAAATTCAAGGTTGATTCAACATTTGAAAATCAATCCATGTAATTCACCAAATTAACAGAGTAAAAAATTTAAAAAAAAAAATGATTATCTCAATAAATACAGGAAAAGCATTTGATAACACCCAATGTCCACTCTTGACAAAAACTCTCAGCAAACTAGATATTGAAGGGAACTTCCTCCACCTTATAAAAGGTATCTAAGATAAACCTGTTAACATAGTACTTAATGGTGAAGATAGAGTGCTTTCACCCCAAGATAGGGAACGAGGCAAGAATATCCACTCTCACCACTTCTATTCACATTGCACAGGAGGTTCCAGCCAATGCACTTAGGCAAGGAAAAGAAACGAAAGGCATGTAGATTAGAAAGAAGATGTAAAACAGGCTTTACATGCAGATAACATAATCATCTATTTAGAAAATCCTGTGAAATCTAGGGAAAAAGTTATTTTCGGGACAGTCTCACTCTGTCACCCAGGCTGGAGTGCAATGCTGTGATCTCGGCTGACTGTAACGTCCACTTCCTGGGTTCAAGCAATTCTCAGGCCTCAGCCTCCAGAGTAGCTGGGATTACAGGTGCGTATCACCACGCCCAGCTAATTTTTGTATTTTTACAGTAGAGATGCGGTCTCGCCACGTTAGCCAGCCTATTCTGGAACTCCTGACCTCAAGTGCTTGCGAGTTGTCCGTCTCTCCCTCCCAAAGTACAGGAATTTCAGGTGTAAGCCACTAAGCTTGGCCAGAGAAAGCTATGAAACTAGTTAAGTGACTTAAGAAGGCTTCAGAATACAAGCTCTTTACAGTAGAGATGCGGTTTTGCCATGTTAGCCAGGCTATTCTGGAACTCCTGACCTCAAGTGATTGCGAGTTGTCCATCTCTCCCTCCCAAAGTACAGGAATTTCAGGTGTAAGCCACTAAGCTTGGCCAGAGAAAGCTATGAAAACTAGTTAAGTGACTTAAGAAGGCTTCAGAATACAAGCTCTTTACAGTAGAGATGCGGTTTCGCCACGTTAGCCAGGCTATTCTGGAACTCCTGACCTCAAGTGATTGCGAGTTGTCCGTCTCTCCCTCCCAAAGTACAGGAATTTCAGGTGTAAGCCACTAAGCTTGGCCAGAGAAAGCTATGAAAACTAGTTAAGTGACTTAAGAAGGCTTCAGAATACAAGCTCAATAAACAGAAAACAATTGTCCTTCCGAATACTACCAATAAGTAATCAGAAATTGGAATTCAAAATTCCAGTATCATTTACAATAGCAACAAAAATATGATTTGCCTGAGTATAAATCTAACAAAAGATGTGCGGCCGGGCGTGGTGGCTCACGCCTGTGATCCCAGAACTTGGGGAGGCCTAGGCGGGCGGATCACGAGGTCAGGAGATCGAGACCATCCTGGCTAACACGGTGAAACCCTGACTCTACTAAAAATACCAAAAATTAGCTGGGCGTCGTGGTGGGCGCCTGTAGTCCCAGCTACTCGGGGAGGCTGAGGCAGGAGAATGGCGTGAACTCCGGAGCGGAGGTTGCAGTGAGCCGAGATCGCGCCACTGCACCCCAGGCTGGGGGACAGAGCGAGACTCCGTCTCAAAAAAAAAAAAAAAAAAAAATTGTGCAAGACTGTACACTGAAAACTACAAAACATCGCTGATTGAAATTAAGGAACACCTAAATAAACGGGGGACGCACAGTCATGAATCAGAGCATTCAATATTGCTAAGTTGCCACTTCTCTCCAAATTGACCTATGGATTCAATGTAGTCCCAATCAAAATCAAAATCCTGACAGGCTTTTTTTTTTTTGGTAGCTGACTCTAAAATTCATATGGAGATGCAAAGGAGCTATAAATATTTCAAAAAATTTTGGAAAAGAAGAACGAAGTTTGAGGACTTACACTTCTTTAAGACATTATAAAATTTGGCCAGGTGTGGTGGCTCACGCCTGTAATCCCAACACTTTGGGAGGATGAGGGGGAAGGATCACTTGAGGTCAGGAGTTCAAGACCAGCCTGGCCAACATGGTGAAACCCTGTCTCTGCTAAAAATACAAAAATTAGCTGGGCGTGATGGCGCACTCCTGTAGTCCCAGCTACTCAGGAGGTTGAAACAGGAGAATCACTTGAACCCAGGAAGCGAAGGTTGCAGTGAGCCGAGTTCGTGCCATTGCACTCCAGCCTGGGAGACAGATAGAGACTCCATCTCAAAAAATAATAATAATAATAAATATATATATATAATTTATATATATAAATTATTAAAATAGTACATGTACTTCCAAAATATATAAAACTATTACTTTAAAAGACATATTAGAAAGCTACATTACTCAAGACCATGTGGTCCTGGTGTCAAGATTTAAAGAAACATACGTTAATTGTACAGAACAGAACATCCAGAAATAGATCCACATGTCACTTGATTTTTGACAAAGGTGGAGGTGACACAGCGAGAAAGGACAGGCTTTGCAACAAAAGCTGCTGGGACGATTAGGTCTCCATCTGCCAAAATGAGAACTTTGACTCCTGCCCTGCACATATATATAAAACTGACTCAAAATGGACCATAGACATCAATGTACAATCTACAACTATTGAAAACGCAGGAGAAAATCTTTGTAATCTTGGATTAAACAAACATTTCTTAGACCAAAAGCACAATCCATAAAAGAAAGTGTTAATAGCTGGGTGCAGTGGCTCTTACCTATAATCCCAGCACTTTGGGAGGCCGAAGTGGGAGGACTGCCTGAACTTAAGTGTTTGAGACTGGCCTGGCCAACATGGCAAAACCCCATCTCTACAAAAAATACAAAAATTAGGCTGGGCATGGTGGCTCACGCCTGTAATCCCAGTGCTTTGGGAGGCCGAGGCGGGCGGATCATGAAGTCAGGAGTTCAAGGCCAGCCTGGCCAACATGGTGAAACCCAGTCTCTACTAAAAGTACAAAAAGTTAGCTAGGCGTGGTGGCAGGTGCCTATAATCTAAGCTACTCGGGAGGCTGAGGCAGGAGAATTGCTTAAACCTGGGAGCCGGATGTTGCAGTGAGCTGAACCGCGCCACTGCACCCAGCCTGCACAACAGAGTGAGACTTCATCTTAAAAAAAAAAAAAAAATTAGCAGGTTTGATAGATTGTACCTATAGTCCCAGCCACTCCAGAGGCTGAGGCAGGAGGATGGCTTAAGCTTGGAAAGTTGAGGCTACAGTGAGCTACGATCATACTGTGCAGGGAATTGGTGGGTTCTTGGTCTCACTGACTTCAAGAATGAAGCCATGGACCCTTGCGGCGAGTGTCACAGCTCTTAAGGCGGCGCGTCTGGAGTTGTTCGTTCCTCCCGCTGGGTTCCTGGTTTCTCTGGCTTCAGGAGTGAAACTGTAGACCTTCACGGTGAGTGTTACAATTCATAAAAGCAGTGCGGACCCAAAGAGCAAACGGTAGCAAGATTTATTGCAAAGAGCAAAACAACAAAGCTTCCACAGGGTGGAAAAGAACCCGAGCGGTTTGCCACTGCTGGCTCGGGCAGCCTGCTTTTATTCTCTTATCTGGCCCCACCCACATCCTGCTGATTGGTAGAGCCGAGTGGTCTGTTTTGACAGGGCGCTGATTGGTGCATTTACCATCCCTGAGCTAGATACAAAGGTTCTCCACGTCCCCACCAGATTAGCTAGATAGAGTGTCGACACAAAGGTTCTGCAAGGCCCCACCAGAGTAGCTAGATACAGAGTGTCGATTGGTGCATTCACAAACCCTGAGCTAGACACAGGGTGCTGATTGGTGTATTTACAATCCCTGAGCTAGATATAAAGGTTCTCCACGCCCCCACCAGACTCAGGAGCCCAGCTGGCTTCAACCAGTGGATCCGGCACCCGGGCTGCAGGTGGAGCTGCCTGCCAGTCCCACGCCATGTGCCCACACTCCTCAGCCCTTGGGTGGTCGATGGGACTGGGTGCCGTGGAGCAGGGGGTGGCACTCGTCAGGGAGGCTCAGGCCACACAGGAGCCCACGGAGGCGGGGGAAGGCTCAGGCATGGCGGGCTGCAGGTCCCAAGACCTGCCCCGCGGGAAGGCAGCTAAGGCCCGGTGAGAAATTGAGCGCAGCGCCGGTGGGCCGGCACTGCTGCGGGACCCAGTACACTCTCTGCAGCCGCTGGCCCGGGTGCTAAGCCCCTCATTGCCCGGGGCCGGGAGGGCCGGCCGGATGCTCCGAGTGCGGGGCCCGTCAAGCCCACGCCCACCCGGAACTCCAGCTGGCCCGCAAGCGCGGCGCGCAGCCCTGGTTCCTGCTCGCGCCTCTCCCTCCACACCTCCCTGCAAGCTGAGAGAGCCGGCTCCGGCCTTGGCCAGCCCAGAAAGGGGCTCCCACAGTGCAGTGGTGGGCTGAACGGCTCCTCAAGTGCCACCAAAGTGGGAGCCCAGGCAGAGGAGGTGCTGAGAGCGAGCGAGGGCTGTGAGGACTGCCAGCATGCTGTCACCTCTCAATACCACTGCACTCCAGCCAGGACAACACAGCAAGATTCTGTCTCTTAAAAACTAAAAAATTGTTCACTTTACATATTATATGTTAATTATACCTAAACAAAGCTGTTTTTTTAAAAAACGAGTTTGAGCAACATCAGCTCCCCTACTCCTACTCTTAAGACAAGAGAAATTCAAGGCTAGGCGCGGTGGCTCATGCCTGTTATCCCGGCACTTTGTGAGGCCGAGGAGGGTGGATCACCTGAGGTCAGGAGTTCGAGACCAGCCTGGCTAACATGGTGAAACCCTGTCTCCACTAAAAATACAAAAATTAGCCAGGTGTAGTGGCAGGCACCTGTAATCCCAGCGACTCAGGAAGCTGAGTCAGGAGCATTGCTTGAACCTGGGAGGCAGAGGTTGCAGTGAGCTGAGATGTGCCATTGAACACTGTACTCCAGCCTGGGCGACAGAGCGAGACTCCCTCTCAAAAAAAAAAAAAAAAGGGCAAACTCCTTTTTTTTTTTTTTTTTTGAGATGGAGTCTCACTCTGTCCCCCGGGCTGGAGTGCAGTGGCGCAATCTCTGCTTACCGCAAGCTCCGCCTCCCGGATTCACGCCATTCTCCTGCCTCAGCCTCCTGAGTAGCTGGGACTATAGGCACCCTATACCACGCCCGGCTAATTTTTTTGTGTTTTTAGTAGAGACGGGGTTTCACCATATTAACCAGGATGGTCTCAATCTCCTGACCTCGTGATCCGCCCGCCTTGGCCTCCCAAAGTGTTGGGATTACAGGCATGAGCCACCGCACCCGGCCAAAAGGGCAAACTCTTAAAGTGGAGTGCTGGCTGCCAGGGGCTGGAAAGAGAGGAGAAGGGGGAACTGTCTTTTAATGCGTGTAGTTTCAGATTTGTAGGATGAAAAAGTTCTGCAGCTCCGGGAAGGTGACTGCCTGCCTGCCAAGGAGGCAGGCGGCCAGCCACAGTTCTGACTCCAGGAGCCACACGTACCTATGCTTTTTTTTTTGAGACAGAGTCTCGCTGTTGTTGCCCGGGCTGGAGTGCAATGGCACAATCTCGGCTCACTGCAACCTCCGCCTCCCGGGTTCCAGCAATTCTTCTGCTTCAGCCTCCTAAGTAGCTGAGATTACAGGAACCTGCCACCACCCTGGCTAATTTTTGTATTTTTAGTAGAGATGGGGATTCACTGTGTTGGCCAGGCTGGTCTCGAACTCCTGACCTCAAGTGATCCACCCGCCGCGGCCTTTCAAAGTGCTGGGATTACAGGCATGAGCCACCACGCCCGGCCGCACCTATGCTTTTGATGATGGGTTCAATGACCGTGATGGTGGTTAACACCAATCAAGCCTTAGGCACTGGCTGCCCATCTCGGTCAGGCTGCAACCAGGAAGGAGGCAGCCCACCCTCCAAGGGACACGTGATCCACACGAGCAGCTCGGCCAGGGGCCTTTCTTCCACCCACCTCATCCATCTGCCTCATTTATACCAAGTGGGTGCTGGGCAGGTGCCGGCCATGGCGCTGCGCAGCCTCAAAGCATGTCCAGCAAGACGGCCTGTGGGGTGGGGGACCTCACCCCTTGTATTGTTTTGTCCCCTCAAAGTCTCAGCTAAAATTGGGGCAGCAAATAAAAGCCTTTTGGGTGGTAGGGGTGGGGCAGGGATCGGGTCTCACTGTGTGACCCAGGCTGGAGTGCAGTGGTGCAATCACAGCTCACTGCGGCCTTGAACTCCTGGGCTCAAGCAATCCTCGACTCAGCCTCCGGAGGAGCTGGGATTGCAGGCACGCCCCACCACGCTGGGCTAATTTTTTCTATTTTTTGTAGAGATGGGGTCTTACTATGTTGTCCAGGCTGGTCTCCACCCCTGGGCTCAAGTAATCCTCCTGCCTCGGCCTCCCAAAGTGGTGGGCTTACAGGCATGAGCCACGGCGCCCAGTCAAGAAAACCATTTTATCGTCCCATTACAACGAGGTCAATAACAAGTGTTAGCTATTGGCGGTTCTGTGCTGAGGGCCTCACCTGATGACCCCACGGAACCCTCCTCCCTGTAAGGAAAGCGTAACCCTGTCTTGCAGATGAGGAAACTGAGGCTCAGTGGTGCTGCCGAATCACTCGGATTTGCTAAGCGCTTACTCTGGGCTGGGCACTTGTCCAGATGCTCAGGACCATCGGCTTCACGTGCCTCCGCAATCTTGTGAGGTGAGGAGCCACGTCCGTCCCCACTCCATGTCCTAGGAAACCGAGACCTGAGAGGAGAGGGACTTGCTCAAGGTCACAGCCATAGAGGCACCGCCCGCCCAGGAGGGCTCACTGACCCTCTTCTTCCTCCAGGCCCACCTGCAGGGGGAATCACCATCCCGGGGAGCCCGGAGACCCAGGCCCCCCTCACAGGCGAGGGGCTGGCACGCGGCCTCTGGCGGAGCTTCTGGCCTTCACCGTCTCCGCCTGGTCACTCGTCAATGGCCGGCTGCCTTCTGGAAAGCTGCTGCTGCGCGACAGTGACCCTGGGTGGAGTGAGGCATCCACGGGTGCTCGCTCCCAGAGATGGAGGCCGGAGCCCTGAGCAGAGGCGCCGGCTGTGCCCCTGTCCTCTGTGGCCCCCAGGGCTGCAGAGCTGGGCAGGCCAATTCCCTTGTCACTCCTAAAAGAACATTTGAAGCCCCCAGCAGGCCGGTGTGGGCCCCCCAGTTCCTCAGCTACTCTGGGCTTTCCTTCCCCAGAGGCTGTCGGACCTGCCTTCCGGCCTCCGTCACATGACCGCACAGCGAGGAGGCGCTTCTGTGAACCAGGAGGTGGCCCTCACCACGCAGAAGCTGTGGGCGCCTTCATCTTGGACTTCCATGCCTCCGGAACTGTGAAGGATTGGTTTCTGTGGTTGATGAGGCACCCGGTCTATGGTTACTTTATTCTAGAGCCCAACTGGGCGAAGGCGATTGTATGTATCTGTGAATATACTAAAACTGTAGAAACGTACACTTTCTATTTGCTTTTATTTTGTGAGACAGGGACTCACTGTGGCCCAGCTGGAGTGCGGTGGCACAATCATAGCTCACTGCAGCCTCTACCTTCCACCTCATTCTCCTGAGTAGCTGGGACGACGAGCACGTGCCACCGCGCTCAGCTAATTTTTTGTTGTTTGCTTTTTGAGATGGAGTCTCACTGTGTCACCCAGGCTGCAGTGCAGTGGTGCAATCTCGGCTCACTGCAACCTCTGCCTCCCGGGTTCAAGCAATTCTCTGACTCAGCCTCCCGAGTAGCTGGGATTACAGGCGCCCGCCATCACGCTCGGCTAATTTTTGTATTTTTAGTAGAGACAGGGTTTCTCCATCTTGGCCAAGCTGGTCTTGAACTCCTGACCTTGTGATCCACCCGCCCCAGCCTCCCAGAGTGCTGGGACTGCAGGCATGAGCCACTGAGTCTGGCCTATGTCTGGCTAATTTTTAAGTTTTTTGTAGAGATGGCGTCTCACTATGCTGCCCAGGCTGGTCTCAAACTCCTGAGCCTGAGATCCTCCCACTTTGGTCTCCCAAAGTGCTGGGATTACAGGCAGGAGCCACTGCACCGGCCAGAACCATACACTTTTTTTTTATTTTTTTTAGATAGAGTCTTTGTCACCCAAGCTGGAGTGCGGTGGTGCAATCTCAATGTAACCTCTGCCTCTCGGTTCAAGTGATTCGCCTGCCTCAGCCTCCTGAGTAGCTGGGATTACAGGCGTGTGCCACCATGCCCTGCTAACTTTTGTATTTTTTTCAGTAGAGACAGGGTTTTGCCATGTTGGCCAGGCTGGTCTTGAACTCCTGACCTCAGGTGATCTGCCCGCCTTGGCCTGCCAGAATGCTGGGATTACAGGCAGGAGCCACCACGTCCAGCCAGAACCGTCCACTTTAAATGCGTGAGTTGTGTGGTATGTGAACTGTATCCCAATAAAGCTGAGGTAAAGCATTTTAATACATTTGTGAGACTGTCTGACCAGCATTCAGTCTGCATTTGTCATGGATGCTGAGAAGCCCACATCACTAAGCCAGGCCCCTGTGGTCTAGATGTTGCCGAAGAATTGAGCCGTATTTAGAGAGAAGAGTCCCTGGTCGCTGAGCTAAGCCCTGGTGCTCAGTGTGATTATTCTGGGGGCTCCATTTGCATGTTTAACACGGAGCACAACTGCCTCGCCTTTGCTGGGCCCCGGACCGGGGAGGACAGGGTAAGTGTGCGTGTCTCTGGCCTGACAATTAGGAAATTCAGGCATGTGAGTTTGAGCGACAAGCCCGGCCTCACTCAGCAAGACAAGTGGCAGCCAGGAATAGTGCAGGGCTCCCAGCTGTGTCTGGCCCGCCGTAAACACCCAGCCGCGCCACCCTTCTTCTGTCTGATTAAAAAGGGAACATGAAATAAGAACCAGGGCTCAGGCTGACACAGGAACTAATCCTGCCTCTGCATTCCAAGTCGTGCTGTCTGGGCCCGAAGGGAGCTGGGCTGGCCTTCGCCAGTTCCCATGTTGATTTCGGGTTCACCTCCCTGGACACACGCACAGAGATGGAGTTCATTCGCTCCTATGTGTTCGCTTGCATTTAATAGTTTCCATCGGCCGGGCGCGGTGGCTCAAGCCTGTAATCCCAGTACTTTGGGGGGCCGAGGCGGGCAGATCACTGAGGTCAGGAGTTCGAGACCAGCCTGGCCAATGTGGTGAAACCTCATCTCTACTAAAAATATAAAAATTAGCCGGGCGTGGTGTGGAGCACCTATAATCCCAGCTAGTCAGGAGGCTGAGGCAGAATCGCTTGAACCCGGGAGGCGGAGGTTGCAGTGAGCCGAGATCGCACCATTCCACTCTCGCCTGGGCGACAAGAGTGAAACTCCGTCTCAAAAAAAAAAAAAAAAGTTTCCATCGTCCAGGGTCAACAGGGCTGCTAAGGACTCGGACTCAGCGTCATGCCGGGGAACCTTAGCAACAGGACAGCTGAGGGCAGTCTGGTAGAACTGGGGTACCAGAAGGCTGGGGTGTCATAGAAGGAGCTGAGACAAAGCACGGGGTCAAAGGCTGGGTGTTTGAAACCAGCCTAGCTCTGCATCTTCCCAGAAAAGTGACCTTTGGCAAGCCCCTTGGTCCCTTCTGTGGCACAGCGTCCTCATTGATTGAAGGGGAAGAGCATACTTGAAGGGTCAGCGGTGGCAGGAAGGGGCCTGGACAGCACCAGAGTGGCTGGTTGTGCCCTGTGATCTTGATGGGCAGTTTTTGGACTGTCACACAGTAAAATATTTGCTTTCATCCTATGGCCAGACCCCAACCAGGTGGGAAGCTGTTTCTCTGGGGGCACCCAAGCAGGGTAGAGGATGACCAAGAGAACCACCAAGCCAGAGGCGACAGAAGATCACCTGGGCTGTGAGAAACCTCTGAGGGCCTGCAAGTGCCACAGGCCATCACACCCTTTTTTTTTTTTTTTTTTTTTTTAGATGGAGCCTCTCTCTGTCACCCAGGCTCTGGAGTGCAGTGGTGCAGTCTCGGGTCACTGCAACGTCTGCCTCCTGGGTTCAAGCGATTCTCCTGCCTCAGCCTCCTGAGTAGCTGGGATTACAGGCACATGCCACCATGCCTGGCTAATTTTTGTATTTTTAGTAGAAACAGGGTTTCACCATGTTGGTCAGGCTGGTCTTGAACTCCTGACCTCGTGATCCACCCACCTTGGCCTCCCAAAGTTCTGGGATTACAGGCCTGAGCCACCGCGCTCCGCCAGGCCATCAGCTTTTTTTGTAGTTCCTGATGAAACTGTCTTCTTTTGGGCTCCGAGAGGGGCTTTCCTGTTTGGCCTCATGGCCCAGCCTACAGCAAGTCTCTGTCCCATTTAAAACAGCCCCAGAGCAGAAGGGGCTCTCCTGAGAAGTGACTTTGAAGGTGAGAGGAGGAGGTGTTATGGGGTCGCTGTGCAGCTGCTTCTCCCAGACCCTGGATGTCTCAGGCAGGTGAGCCTGGCCTGGCCCAGACAGCCGGCTCTCCCAGGCCGGGATCCTGGAGAGGAACCCGTGACAGCTGGGCAGAATCTACTGTCTGTGCCTCTTCTCCCAGTCTGGACTTCTAAATTTCACCTGCTGTCAGCTGGAGAGGCTGGAGGGCTTCCACTATGTGACTAAATGCCACTTGGAATCCACTTTACTCACAACCTCCCTCCTTGTACATTTCCCTCTCGAAACTGTTACCCACAGATTCAGCTGCGTCTCCCCGTCTCACTGCGCCTCTGCATGAAGGCTTTGCTCTCCTGAGCTCCTGAGCTTCTGAAACCCTGCTATCAGGTTAGGCCTGCACCCCATTCTCTGTACACACACACACACACACACACACACACACACACAAGCACACACACCATAGTCTCATGGGCAGAGCTCAGGAGCCGACTCCACACCGAGAAGCCAAACCATGACAGTGAACTGCACCACCCAGAAGCCATCTGCGTGGAGCTCGGCCAGCAATGCCTGTTATGCAATTTCCTGCTTTGGTGTCTCAGCCCCAGGAGGCAGGATGCAAGCGCCGTTGGTTTGCTGCAATGTGCAGAACCCACAGAAGACCCGAATTCTGATGCCCAGAGTGCATGGGGCCTCCCTGTCCCCATGGGGGTGCAGAGAAGCCACTGCCCACCCTGGATGATGAGCCTGTGTGTGGTGGATGCAGCAGCCAGCCCCTCCTCAAAGGGAATCAGATGGGCTCATTGTGGGCCAGAAAGAACTGACTGCCCCGAGACTTCTGGGGTGGGGAGGGGGCTGCACTTCCTGCCCGGGGCACCCAGGATAGAGGAGCAGAGGCCTGGGACCTTCTCAGTAACAGTCACCAATGTTATTGGACACTGCACATGGCCCCACAGTCTCAGGCTCAAGACTGAGAGTGCGCCATGGAGAGAGGTGGCTCTGTGGCCAGAGTTCAAATCCTGACTCCGCCTTCCCCTAGCTATGTGGTCTCAGGCAGCTCCTTGGCGTCCACTCTCCCCGTTCCTTCGTCTGTGAAATGGGGGTGGCAGTTAACACCTCCCTTGTGGGGTTGTCATGAGGATTCAATGAGTTCGCACCCAGAAAGAACAGGGAGTTTCCACTGAATCCGCCAGGAGGCAGCTCCTCCGAAAATCTCCATTTTCTTTATCCTTTTTTTTTTTTTTTTTGGAGACAGGGTCTCACTCTGTCACCCAGGCTGGAGTGCAGTGGCGCAATCTCGGCTCACTACAGCCTCTGCCTCCTGGGTTCCAGTGATTCTCCTGCCTCAGCCTCCCGAGTAGCTGGGACTACAGGTGCCCGCCACCACACTGGGCTAATTTTTGTATTTTTAGTAGAGATGGGTTTTCACCATGTTGGCCAGGCTGGTCTCAAACTCCTGACCTCAAGTGATCCACCCACCTCGGCCTCCCAGGGTGCTGAGATTACAGGTGTGAGCTACCACACCTGGCCAAATCTCCATTTTTCCATACAAAGTAAGTAGGGCTCAGAGGGGCTGTCGGGCTCAAGCTCACATAAATGGCCTTGAACCTGTGGTCTACCTTCAGAGCCCACAGCCACTCCAGGACCTCCGGGGCCCCCACCCATGCTTACACAAGAAAGCTCCATTTATAAGATGGTATCCATTCAAGGCTGAGGCCCCACAGGACCCCTCAACAGCTGCTGGCTGAGGGCAGGGCATGGAGCCCCCGTCCCGACTGACACTGTCCTGCTTGTCCACAGGAAGACAGCTTTGCAGGCCCAAGTTAAGGGTCCACCTAAAACTTAATCGCCCTTGACATAGGGGTTTTACTGTTCGCCAAACAGTCAAGCTGCCCCCAATTCCTAGCTCTACCTCCATGCCCACCACCCTCCAGGCAGGGCACCGGCAGGGACACTTCCGGGTGCAAGGCTGAGACCGCAGGGCTGCTCTCGCTGGAGCTGGGGCTGTGAACAGAAGCAGCTGGAAGGAGCAGGACTCAATCTGGCTCCCTCCTCCCATTTCCCAGGCCCTGAGCACCGGGATCCCAGCCTCAGCCCATCCTCCTGCCCCCTAGATACGTTCACCCCCGCAGCCAGCATCGCTGAGCCACCCACCCCAAAGTGAATCTCCACTTCAGAAACATCCAGGACCTAGCCAGGCCTACTTTAAAATTACATTTTATTTCTCTTTATGAATATTTGCTTTTTGTTTTTTGTAAAAAAAAAAAAAAAGGTTCATTTTACATCTTCTTCAAGAGTCTTGTGCCTCCTGGTAAGTGCATTGGTTTGTTTCACAGTACTCTCCACGACCAAGGACGGTTCTTATTGCTGGAAGGAGTGAGTGGATGTCCACGCCAGGGCGGGGCTGGGGGACATAAGAGGAATCGGGGCCCCGGCAGGAAGCCTGGGGCCTGTGCTCCGACATGAGCAAGGAGGCTGAGGGAGCAGACCGGAGCTCAGCTGAGCGTCCATTGCCAGACCTGCAGCCTCTCCAGGGTGTTCCTAGCCCTTCTTCGGTGAGGAAGGAAGGGCGGAAAGAAGGGGCATGGGTGAAGGTGGGTCGGGGGCAAGGTGGGCTGGGGGCCGGGCATGCAGTGGGAGGGATGCTGGCTCCTGCCTCGAGTGTTTGCTCTCACTCAAGAAATGCAGGTTCAGGGGTCCTTCACCCCCTAGCAGTTCAGGAAGCCCCTTTCCATTCTGGTCTCCAGCCCCACCTCCGGGAAGAAACCGGCAGCCTGAGACCCGCTTCCTGAACCCCCAGGGTCCTGACCCTGCTTTAGTGCAACAAAGACCTGAGTGGAGAAGTCTCCAGTGAATGAAAGCCGAGTCCCAGCCCCGTCCCCACCCGTCCTCAGACACGCAGCTGGGACCCATCGTTCCCCTAAGGCTACTGCCTTTCGGGGTGGCACGGCCTCTATCCTCACAAAAGAGAACCTGCAGTTTCTGCGGGGAGGTCCTGGCCCCCACCAGGGGCCCCCTGAGCACCGTGCCAGCCAACAGCTCCAGCCCAGTGTGTCCCAGGACAGCCTCCTGGCACGAGCTGGGCCTGGAGACCGACGGCAGAGGCTGAACGGTCATTAAGCACCCCTTGAATGAACGCAATAGCCCGTGGACGAAGGAGCAGGGCAGGGACCTCGGTGCCCACACCATCCCACGCTGTCACGGAGACTCTTACAAGTGGCTCATCTGCAGCAGAAATGGATTATTTTTCTAAATGGACGGTTTTCTGTGCTTGATAAATTATTAGGCTGAGTGTGGGCCCCGGGCGGGGAGCTGTGGGTTTGGCGAGCTGGAAGGAACGTGGCTTCAGCGGGATGTCCCCTGATAGCCCCTGCAAGCGGCCACGAGGCCGACACTGCTCAGAACCCTGGCACAATGGGTCAGGACTAAGTAAGCCCTGGGGCTCCAGTGGCCTGGGAGCGAGGGAGGGCAGGTCCCAGGGATGGGCCTCCGTTCATCTGTCCTCACCTGTCGCTCTCCACTGTGCCAGCCCAGCCTCCAGAGTGGCTCTGACCCCTCTCGACCATAAGCCCACCCAGCCCTCCCAGCCCTTGGCCTGGATTCACTTATTTGAGGACAGGAAGCAGGGGCTCGGCCGACTGCCTCCCAAGACTTCCCTAGAGCTTGGGTGCCTTCCACCTCTATCACTGTGGCACCCAGAGCCTCACTGCACCGTCCCGCTGCCCTGAGGGCCTGGGAGGGGCACCCCTGAGAACGAGCCCTGTCTTGGCCCTTTTACAGTACACCAGGGGCCAGCCAGCCACAGGGGCCAGGGCCCACCCGATTCAAGTCTTAAAATGCCCTGCAAGAAGGGATGTGAATGCCTTCCTTACCTTTGAGACTAACACTGAGGCTGTATGTCGGCGGTCCGGGTGGCCGGCCCCCAGGCATTTGGGACCAGTGTGGATGGAGAAGGAAAAAGCCACACACCTGGAGGAAGGGCCAGGGACTCAGCTGGCGGTGGGTCCTGAGGACTGAGAGGGTGAAAATTCCCTGGGCTCACAGGAGCCTGCCTCTCTCCTCCTAGAGCCACCCAGGGGAAGTTAAGGCTGCTGGGAAAAGAGGGCAGAAGAGGCCAGGCGGCTGGCGGAGCCACCTCCCGCCAGAGCTCACAGCCCCTCTCCGCAGGTGCGGGGATGCGACCTGAGGGTGGAGGGAGAGATGGGGCTGTTCAGGCAGAATCTGCCTGTGGTTTTGTTTCTGCCAAAAAGAAAGAGTGAGCAGCTGGTTTTGGGTCTAAACGCCCATCCTCACCCTTCTCCCAAGACAACCGGGAAGAAGGGCTCAAGAGACCCTTGCGGGCGACCCCATCCCTCCCTCCACCTCTGGCAGAAAAGTCCGGTAGAAAAGAGATCCTGCTTTCTTTCTCCGATTGGTTTTCTTCCTTTAAATTCAGCTTAAGGCAAAAGTTTGGCAAAGCAAGTCTACATAAGGCCGCATGACAGAGGGCGGAGGGACCTGGGGGGAAGGCCGGCCAGCGCCACAAATCGGCAGCAGTGCGGATCTGTCTCTTTGATCCGGGGCTGGAGCTTCCCTCCTAATCAGCTCCTCCTGGTCCTGCCCCTGAGCCCCCAAAAGAGGAGTTTTTTTAAAAAACGGAAAAAGCAGTGTTTCAGGGAATCTGTTACAAGTGAGCGGCTGAAACTGAGAGAAAGGAGAGGCAAGGAGACCAGAGGTCACCCTGAGGGCGCACGTGGGGTCTGTCTGTCCCGCTTAGGTCTCCCCCTCCCTGAAAGGAAGCAGGTGCCGAGAGCCAGGGAGGCCTTCCAGGGGGCATCAGCACAGTGAGATCCGCCCGCTGGAGAGGGTAGAATGGTTGTACCTTGCTGAATGACTGAAGAGTGAGTCTGAGTTTTGTTTTCAGCGGTATTATTATTTGCGAGTCTAACCTAGCGGGTGGCCCTGGCTGTCACCGGTGCTTGGGCGGGATCACCACCAGTGGCTGCCCGTACTTGGGCCGCCACATGAGGACCTGGGCATCGTTGGCATTGGGCTTGACCAGGGCGCTGGGCGGGATGGGCTCGTTCTTGCTCAGGATTTTGGGCTGGTCCTGGGCGATGGGCTCCCGCAGCCGGGCGCGCTGGCCCAGGGGCCGGTTGGGGTTCACCTCGATGCTGAGCTGCATGCGCCAGTGCAGCGTCTGCAGGATGATCATGTCGTTGGTGGAGGTGTTGGTGGCCACCAGCCAGGTGGTGAAGCTCTGGTCCCGGTAGATGTTGGTGAGCTTGGCCACGTTGTTCTCGCTGACGGGCACGGCCCATGTGACGCTGGGGTAAAAGTTGTCATTCATGCTGATGATGAACTTGGAGTCCCTTTTGGTGGGGCCCACGATGGTGCAGGTCTCCGTGGTGTTGCCGTACCAGGGGTAGTTCACCCCGTCCGAGTCGCTGATGGCTTGGATCTTGCCCTCCTGGAGGTCGGGGAGCTCCCAGCTGGACCTGAGGACAAGGAAGGCCAGTTCACTCACTCGGTCACTCAAGGAGGGCTTTCTGTGTCCCCCTGGCAGGCCAGGGGCTGTCCTGGGCCCTGAGGATGGAACGGATCCAGCAGACCACCCGGTCCCCTTTGATGTGCTGGGGGCGGGGGATCAGACAATAGCCGGGAGTGTCACTGTCATCACTGCTGCTGTTACAATCATAACCCTCAGACAGAAGAAGGTGGCCGGCCTGGCCCAAGTTGCTCTAGGGACGTACAGATCCCACACTCCCATGTGGCCATGGATACAGTAGCATCTGGGAGCCCACCCCAGGCTGTAGGGGCCCCTTACTTTAACGTTACAGGCTCACAGACAATCTTCTCCATGCAACCCCACCCTGCAGATACAGAAAGCAAAGCGGTGGGCTGGGGGTGGAGAGTGAGGCTACATTTTCCTAAGGACATTTGGCCAAGCGGTGGGGCCTGGGACCCAGGCGCATTTCCACCAAGGCACCTGTAACAGGGAAGCTCAGGACACCCTGCACCCACTGCGCCTTCTGCTCACCTACGTGCACAGCGGGTACTCCCAGGAACAAGCTACTGTTAAAAATGCACTCCTGGCTGGGCGCGGTGGCTCACATCTATAATCCCAGCACTTTGGGAGGCTGAGGCAGGCGGATCACTTGAGGTCAGGAGTTCAAGACCAGCCTGGCCAATATGGTGAAACCTCGTCTCTACTAAAAATACAAAAATTCACTTTGGGAGGCCAAGGCAGGCAGATCATGAGGTCAGGAGTTTGAGAACAGCCTGGCCAATTACGGTGAAATCCCGTCTCTACTAAAAAAAATACAAAAAATTAGTCAGGCATGGTGACACGTGCCTGTAGTCCCAGCTACTCAGGAGGCTGAGGCAGGAGAATCGCCTGAACCTGGGAGGCAGAGGTTGCAGTGAGCCGAGATCACGCCACTGCACTCCAGCCTGGGGGACAGAGTGAGGATTTGTCTCAAAAAAAAAAATAAATAAAAAAATAAAAAAAAAAATAATTAGCGGGGCATGGTAGCAGATACCTGTAATCCTGTAATCAGGAGTCTGAGGCAGGAAAATTGCTTGAACCTGGGAGGCTAGGTTTGCGGTAAGCTGAGACTGTGTCACTGCACTCCAGCATGGGTGACAGAGTGAGACTCTGTCTGCAAAAAAAAAAAAAAAGCACTCCCAACTGGACGCAGTGGCTCACACCTGCAATCCCAGCACTCTGCTAGGCCGAGGCGGGTGGATCACCTGAGGTCAGGAGTTCGAGACCAGCCTGGGCAATACGGTGAAACCCTGTCTCTACTAAAAGTACAAAGATTAGCCAGGCATGGTGGCAGGCACCTGTAATCCCAGCTACTCAGGAGGCTGAGGCAGGAGAATCGCTTGAACCCAGGAGGCGGAGGTGGAGGTTGCAGTGAGCCAAGATCGCGCCACTGCACTGCAGCCTGGGCGATAAGAGCAAGACTCCATCTCAAAAAAAAAAAAAAAAGAAAAAGAAAAAGAAAAGACTTCTGAAGATAGATGGTGGTGAAGGCTGCAAAACAATTTGAACAGACCTAATGCCACTGAGCTGTGCACTTATGAATGATTAAAATGGTCTATTTTGGCTGGGCACGGTAGATCACTTGAGATCAGGAGTTCGAGACCAGGCTGGCCAACATGGTGAAATCCCGTCTCTACTAAAAATACAAAAATTAGCTGGGTGTGGTGGCGGACACCTGTAATCCCAGCTACTCGGGAGGCTGAGGCAGGGGAATCGCTTGAACCTGGGAGGCAGAGGTTGCAGTGAGCCAAGATCACACCATTGCACTCCAGCCTGGGTGACAGAGCCAGACCCTGTCTTAAAAAAAAAAAAATCAATAATAAAATAAAATGGTCAATTTTATAAAATGTTACATAGGCTTTACCATAATTTAAAAAATGCATTCCCCCACTTACGCATCATATAATGTTAGCAGTTAGCAAAATTGGGGCCGCCGTAGGAGGAATGACTAGGAACATGATTTTGCGAATTCTCCTGTTCATCTCATTGAAAAGCTCACTCATTAGAGGAACACCTGCTTAATGGGCATCTCCTGCCCAGCCCCTGAGCACCCCAGACTCAGGGAACCTGGAGGCAGTTCAGACAACCTCACTGTCCAGAAGTACCCAGCAATTCCTAAGATCTGGGGGCGCCCCACAGCAGCAGGCAGGATGACAACAGGGTGAGCCTGCTCATTCATTCCCCTGCACAGATGGAGAAGCGGGTCAGGGTCTCTTTGCCCACTGGGGGCCTGGTCTCCTATTTCAGAAGGAAACGCCCACTCTGTCCTCACACAGTGCTTACACTTGCTTGGAAAAGATTTCCGTTTTTTTGGTTTTTCAGGGCAGAAAGCAAACTTGCATAAGGAACCCTGCTTTGGCCTTGCCCCCCTTTCATTTGCAAAGAGCTGAAGGTCTGGTTTGGGGGAGTGGGGCTGAGCAGCAAAACAGCCCTCCTCTTCCTGACCCCAGCCTGGGGGTTTCCTTTCCTTTCCCCATCCTGAAACTCCCAGGCCCTGGCTCAGGCAAAGACAGGTGAGGAGCCTCCCAGGCTGGCAGACAGCACTGCGTCATGCGGGGCATGGCTCAGGGACAGGGCCGGGGCCAAACTGTCACCAGGCTGCGTGGATCCCTCCATCTGGGGGATGCGGGGGGTGCAGTAGCTCAGGGGCACCTGCAGTAGCCCAGGGTCCACTGTCAGCCCCAGCTACTCGCACTGTGGTCCAGTCACAGACGCGCTGAGCTCTACCGTCTCATCAGCAGCCCGTGGACAATCCGCCAACATCTGCCTGCCCGGGTTTTTGTGATGATTAAATGTATTGATACTCACTGCCTGGTGCAGCCAAAAGCAGTCAGTGGAAGCTTTTGGAGACTCTTTGAGGGTGGCATCAGCAGTTACAGGTGTGCCTCTCCCAGACCAGGTAGCCCTGATTTGACCCAAAGCCCTAATTTGACCTGAAGCCTTTACTGACCTTTTTTTTTTGGTTTTTTTTTTTTTGAGACAGAGTCTCACTCTGTCACTCAGGCTGGAGTGCAGTGGCGCGGGATCTCTGCTCACTGCAGCCTCGGCCTCCCGGGTTCAAGTGATTCTCCTGCCTCAGCCTCCTGAGTAGGTAGGACCACAGGCACCCACCACCACGCCCAGCTAATTTTGTATTTTTAGTAGAGACAGGGTTTCACCAGGCTGGTCTCAAACTCCTGACCTCAGGTGATCTGCCTGCCTTGGTCTCCCAAAGTGTCTGGGATTACAGGCGTGAGCCACCACCCCACCCAAATTATTTTTATATGAACTTGTTTCTCTTCTCTATTAAATTTCTATTGAGTTTTTTAATGCTTTTTGCCCACCATTCTTTCGATTACAGATTTTATTGGTATTTTTCTTCTGTTTCTTCTTGGTACTTATTGGGGATTTAAACATTCTAACTCTGTTCTCTTAGTAGTTGTCCTTGAAATTTTCCACTTATTTTTTACTTAAAAAAAAAGTCTAAAGTTAAGCAATATCTTAACCACCTTTCTCTTTTTTTTTTTTTTTTTTGAGACAGAGTTTCACTCTTGCTGCCCAGGCTGGAGTGCAATGGCATGATCTCAGCTCACTGCAACCTCTGCCTCCTGGGTTCAAGCGATTCTCCTGCCTCAGCTTCCCAAGTAGCTGGGATTACAGGCATGTGCCACCATGACTGACTAATTATTTAGTAGAGATGGCGTTTCACCATGTTAGTCAGGTTGGTCTTGAACTCCTGACCTCAGGTAGCCCACCCACCTCGGCCTCGTACAGTGCTGGGGTTACAGGCGTGAGCCACCATGCCCGGACTAATTTTTATATTTTTTTAGTAGAGACGGAGTTTCACCACGTTGGCCAGGCTGGTCTCAAACCCCTGACCTCAGGTGATTGCCCACCTTGGCCTCGCAAAGTGCTGGGATTACAGGCGTGAGCCACTGCGCCTAGCTGTAAACAACCTGAGATTTTCAATGCGGTGACGGCAGAGCCTTGAACCACGCTCAGGGCCCCTCTGAGTGCAGGCCCCGGGCAGCTGTCCAGTCTAGGAGCCCAGCAGGCCGTTCACCTCCATGGCTGTGGGCAGAGGCAGGCAGGGCCACCTGTCACACTCCCATCTTCCTAGGGACCCCAAAGGACAGCAGGCAAGTCCAGGCTGGAACCCAGGCGTCAGAATGCTTCCCGGGCTAAAGTGGCTTCCTCAGCCTCCCACAGCGTCCCTGTCCTGAGTCCCATCATCACCCACCCAACAAACATCTGTAGGGCACCTGCTTTCCATGCGCCATGAAGCCCTGAAATGGGTGGACGGAGCCACTGGCCTGGCCAGCAATGGGGAGGCCTGTGTCTCCGGGACACAGCGCCATCCTGGACTCTCCCTCGCCCCTCCAGGCTGTGCCCCTTCTCCTCCTCTGCCTCCACCGTGGCCTTACCCCTCCCTAGTCTCCCAGCCTCCTGCAATCTGTTCCCCACCCAGAAGCAGCCCGAGGGATCTTCTAAAAACACAAATCCGATGGCATGGCTCCAACCCTGTTAAACGGGCCATGACTCCCCTATGCCCTTAAAACCAACGCAATTGAAGCCTAGAGCGCTGCATGCGTGCACACATGCACATGCACACACACGTGCGTGTACACACATGTCCTCCCTGGGCTCCAGGGCCCCAGCCATTCTCAGCTGCTGCAGTGGGCCATGCTCCTCCCTCTCAGGACCTTCTACCAGGAGCAGCGTCATCCTCGTCCTCATCCTCATCCTCCTCCTCCTCCACTCTCTTTTCCTCCTCCTCCTCTCCCCTCTTCCTCCTCCCCTCCCCTCTTCCTCCTCCTCTCCTCGCTTATAGCTGCTCATCACTCAGCTCCGCAGCCACCACCCCAAAGAAGCCTGCCTGGACCCTCCACATGGGCCAGGTGCCTCCCGGTATTCAACGCCACTGGATCTCATCCCACTGCCCCGTGGCCTGTTCATGAGGGTGATTAAATACTGATGCACTCATCTGCTGCCAGTCTCTTCCCCAGACAGACCATGAGGCCATGAGGGCAGGGCCAGGCCTGCCTCGCCCATCACCACATATCTGGGATGCATCACAGCACCTGGCCCAGCTTCAGGCACCATCAATGTCTGTGGCCAGGATCAATGGCTGTCAGTGTACACTGGGTCTCCCCCAAAGCCAACAGGGCATCTCTGTGAGGAGTCCAGGGCCCCCAAAGTTGCTCTGAGCTTCTACTTATCCTGCAGGGCCGAAGCCGCAAGAGCCTCTTGCTGGACGGTCACCTTAGCACGCAGTGACAGCAGGTACCACTCCCTGAGCACACGGGCTGCGCCGGGCACCACACCTCCCTGGGGCTGGGGACTGTGGGGTGCATTTAACAGAGGAGACTTAGGGCAGTTAGAGGCCAGGTCCAAGGTCACACAACTGGGAAGTAACTGGGCCAAGGCCCCCCAACCTGACCCAGCTCTTACCCCACCAGCCTCTAATGGAACCTAAGCGATCCTCTCCCCTCAGCCTCGCAAGCTGTTGAGATGAGCCACCGCACCTGGCCTCACCACCTTTTCAAAGACTCAACTATGGGAGTCTGAGGCTGGAGGTGAGGGGGCATCGCTTGAACCCAGGAGGTCACGACCAGCCAGGGCAACAAAGCAAGAGACCCTCGCCTGTGCGAAAAACTTAAAATTTAGCCAGGCGTGGTGGTGCGTCCCTATACTCCCAGCTACTCGAGAAGCTAAGGTGGGAGGATTGCTTGAGCCCAGGAGGTCAAGGCTGCAGTGAGCTAGGATTGCACCACAGCACTCCGGCCTGGACAACAGAGTGAGACCCTGTCTCTAAAAGAAAAAAAGTCAACTAAATTTAGAAACATCTTTGAAGTAACAGGTTGGATATGCTATATATACAGATACACAGATACATGTTCCAGTAGGCAGTAAATATGTTGCATTAAAATAAAATTTAGCCTTAACCTTAAATGATTTACTCAAATATTATCCCACCTCCTACAAGTGGCTCACACTGGGCACCTTAAGAAACACCTTTACAGATAAAGACTTGAGGTTCCAGGCCGGGCGCGGTGGCTCACGCCTGTAACCCCAGCACTTTGGGAGGCCGAGGCGGGCGGATCACAAGGTCAGGAAATCGAGACCATCCTGGCTAACACGGTGAAACCCCGTCTCTACTAAAAATGTATTAAAAAAAATTAGCCGGGCGTGTTGGCGGGCGCCTGTAGTCCCAGCTACTCGGGAGGCTGAGGCAGGAGAATCTCTTGAACCTGGGAGGCGGAGCTTGCAGTGAGCCGAGATGGCACCACTGCACTCCAGCCTGGGCGACAGAGCGAGACTCCATCTCAAAAAAAAAAAAAAAAAAAAAAAAAAGAAGTGCTCTTAGGCCGAGCACGGTGGCTCACACCTGTAATCCCAGCACTTTGGGAGCCAGAGGAAGGTGGATTGCTTGAGGTCAGGAGTTCAAAACCAGCCTGGCCAACATGGTGAAACCCTGGGAGGCAGAGGTTGCAATGAGCCGAGATAGCACCACTGCACTCCAGCGTGGGCGACAAGAGCGGAACTTCGTCTCAAAAAAAAAAAAAAAAAAGAAGTGTATCAAGTGAAAACTGAAACCTACCTCCCCATGCACCCCTCCCCGTGTGTCCCGTGTACTCTGGTAAACATCCTTTGAGACCTTGCTCTCTGCATATACACACAGGCTATGTTTCCAACTTCAGTATTTTCTTTTTAACAAAAATGGGTTACTACCCTACATATTGTTTGATAACTTTAAACAAAAATGTAACAACAATGTATCATTTCCCCACTTGTCTTCATGGCCTGTGGCCCTGCCTCAGAGTCTGCACTGCAGACAGACCATAATTTCACTCCCTCTTGAGGGACCCTTGAGTTGTTCCTGGCTTTTTGCTATTAGGAGCCGTGCTGGAGTTAACAACCTCACGTGTGCATTTTTTTTTTTGAGACAGTCTAGCTCTGTTGCCCAGGCTGGAGTGCAGTGGCGGAATCTCGGCTCACGGTAACCTCCACCTCCCAGGTTCAAGCAATTCTTGCACCTCAGCCTTCTGAGTAGCCGGGATTACAGGCACGCACCACCACGCCCAGCTAATTTTTGTATTTTCAGTAGAGACAGGGTTTCGCCATGTTGGCCAGGCTGGTCTCGAACTCCTGACCTCAGATGATCACCTGCCTCAGCCTCCCAAAATGCTGGGATTATAGGCGTGAGCCACCGCGCCCGGCCCATGTGCATCATTATGTGCCGCTTCTCCCCTTCACGTGATCATTACCTCACTTGTTCAGTAGATTATTTTTTTGCATGCCTCCGATATGCAGGCCCTGAGCTGGGGCACAAAGTTTCTGCACGAGGCTCTAAAAGTACAGGCCGGGCACAGTGGTTCACGCCTGTAATCCCAGGACTTTGGGAGGCCAAGGCAGGCGGATCACTTGAGGTCAGGAATTCGAGACCAGCCCGGTCAGCATGGTGAAACCCCATCTCTACTAAAAATACAAATAAATAAATAAATAGCCAGGTGTGGTGGCAGGCACCTGTAATCCCAGCTACTCGGGAGGCAGAGACAGGAGAAGCGCTTGAACCCAGGAGGCGGAGGTTGCAGTGAGCCTGCAGTGAGCCAAGATCATGCCACTGCACTCCAGCCTGGGCGACAAGAGTGACACTGTGTCTCAAAAACAAGTACAACCACTGAGCTGAAGGGCTTGCACATGTGGACGGTAACAGCCACAGCCGAGCTCAC
The DNA here is from genome assembly GCF_006542625.1 of Nomascus leucogenys. Lineage (NCBI taxonomy): Eukaryota > Metazoa > Chordata > Mammalia > Primates > Hylobatidae > Nomascus > Nomascus leucogenys. Next base: position 107,390,830 of record NC_044388.1, read on the forward strand.
CTCTCAGCATCCTCGCCTGCCTCAACTGTCCTCCCACAAACAACAGGTGAAGACGCTTCCTTCCCCCAAACACTGGGCACGACTGATCTTTTTCAATGCACCCAACTCTAATCAGAAAAACAAAGGATGTCAGTATGTAACTTGTCATTTCCCTGATTACTACGGCTGTTGAGTGGCGCCTCACACGGTCTCCAATGTTTGTTTCCAGTGCTTGGAAGGTGGATGAGGGCTGCGGCAATCCCTTGGCCAGGGCTGGTCCTGAGGGAGCTCTCTTTAGGCTGGGTCATCCCCCCTACTTCCTCCCACCCCAAAGCCTTGAAACAAGGACTTCCCTCTCCCACCCACCCCACCCTTGCCTCCTCCAGGGCCCAGCAGATGGGGGAGGCCGCCTTCCGGTTACAGAGAGGAAGCCTCCTCCTCAATTGTTCTTTGCACAACTGACGCTCAGACCCCGGCTTCAGGAAGAGCCCACGTGGTCAACAGGGACATTCCTCCATGTCCCCAGATCTGCTGGCGCTGAGCAAGACTGCTCTGGCAACCAGCTTCAGGTCTTAGAAGCTGTGACCACATCATAAAATGAGGCCCTTCCTGAGCTCCTGGGGAGGCCGCTGGGAGACGGCAGGTGGGGAGGCGCCCGAGGCAGCCATTCTCAGCGTCATCCCAGCAGGGCCGGGTTGCACCCAGCGGCCCCTCCACCCCTGCCCTGTCCTTTCCCACCAGCCTTTTTTTTTTTTTTTTTGAGATGTGGTCTCACTCTGTTGCCCCAGCTGGAGTGCGGTGGTGCGATCACAGCTTACTTGCAGCCTTGACCTCCCTGGGCTCAGGTGATCCTCCCACTTCAGCCTCCCAAGTAACTGGGACTACAGGCACATGCCACCATGCCTGGCTAATTTTTTTGTATTTTTTATAGGGACAGGGTTTCACTGTGTAGTTCAGGGTGTCCACTGGCCTTCCATAACACAGTGACAGCACTCATGCTATAGACAGGTATCTGAAACCCAGGAGAAGGGATAATGTAACAACAGCAACAAGACAGCCACCTTTCCACTGACTCTGAGAGGCACCGCGTAACGAATAAGACATTATTAGTATTAGGATTCATAGCTATGGTGTTGACAGCTACCATACACTGAGTGCCTGGTATACGTGAGGTGCCGGGCTAAGCTCTTAGCATCACAACCCTATGGGGGAAGAGTCATATTCCCATTTCATAGATGGGAACAGTGAGGCTTGGAAAGGTTAATAGGCTGGCCCAAGGGTTGGGAGCTGGAGTTCACACCCTGCCACACATGGGCATGGAGCAGTGTCCCCATCCACCCAAAGAAACCCTTTCTATCTGAGCTGCTCCCCCTCCTGCCCGCCCAGTCTGCCCTTTGGCAGAATCCTGAGCCATAAACTGCCCCTGGCCTTGGCCTTGGCCATGGGTGCGGCTGTGGGCCAGGTTCCCAGGGGGCTCCAGAGAAGGGCAAACCAGGGACAACGTGGAACTTCTCCCACACAGGCGAGAAATTGTGACTTGTCACTTAGAAGATTCTGTGCCAGCTGACAGGTGGCAGTTGAGGAATTGCGGGGGCCGGGCTGTGGAGGCAGGTGTCTCCAACAATTTGGATGGGGGGGTTGGCTTTTAAAGTGATGTGGGTTGGACCCAAAGCCATATAGAATCCTCTCATGCTGGCACAGAGAAACTCACTCTTTTCCAACTCTGTCAGTAAAAGTCAGGGTATTATTGAGATGGTGGTTTTTTTTTTTTCAATTGTTCCATTTCAAATATTTCAAACCCAGAATGTCATTCTAAAAAGTTATCCTCCTGGCTTAGGGATTAATTTTAAGCAGGGATAACGTTTGGGGGTATTATGGATTTTGGTTAAGTATTTGGAATTAACATTTTGGATACAAGCCCATTTGTAAAGAATGAAAGCCCTAACCTAGCTCTCGCTACCTGGCTGTCCCTTCCCCGGGCCACTAAAGCACAGGGCCTGGGTTTCATTTTAAGGATGTGAATTGTGTGGGTCAAGTCCAGCGGTTCTCCACTAGGTGTGATTTCATAGCCCCTCCTGGGGACATCAGGCCCTCCCTGGGGACATTGTTGACTGTCACAGCTTGTGGGGATGTGCTCCTGGCATGGAGTGGGTAGAGGCCAGGGATGCTGCCCAGCCCCCCCTACCATGCACAGGACACCCCCCACCAGCACAGAGAGAATTACCTGACCCTGGGCCAGGCAGAGCAGAGGGACAATTCTGGGCTGGTTGGGGTTTCTGGTCACCCCAACCACTGTTCCCTTTCCTTCATGCCACAAGGCTTAAAAACTCCGAAAATGGAAGTCATCACAGGAGGCCTGGGGCAGGGGAGACAGGAAGGGGGTTTTAAATCCCACCTAAGGCTCACGCCTGTAATCCCAGCCCTTTGGGAGGCCAAGGCAGGCAGATCACCTGAGGTCAGGAGTTCGAGACCATCCTGGCTAATGTGGTGAAACCCCGTCTCTACTAAAGATATAAAAATTAGCTGGGCATGGTGGCGTGTGCCTGTAATCCCAGCTACTCTGGAGGCTGGAGCAGGAGAATCACTTGAACCCGGGAGGCAGAGGTTGTAGTGAGCCAAGACCGGCACCATTGCACTCCAGCCTGGGCGACAAGAATAAGACTCTGTCTCAAAAATAAATAAATAAAAATTTAAAAAAATAAATAATTAAATCCCACCTAAATGCTTCTATTTCCGTTCAGCAAGGAGCTAAAGCAAGGCTGCATCCTGGCCTCCGTGAGCCCTTCAAGGTGCGGGTGGAATCCGGGACTCTGTTCTTTGGCAACTCAGCCTCTTAGGATGATTCTGTTGATTACTAATAAGTACTCAGCAGCCTCCTCCTCTACGTCTCAGCCGCAGGACGGTCACCCATACTGGCCTCTCGCTGAATCCTCACAGCAGCCTACGGGAAGCTCTCCCCTTCATGGACAGACTCCAAACGGAACCCCGGGGGCCGCCTGGCCAAGGCCTAGGAGCCAAGACACGTGGACCCTTCTGCCCGACTGCTCCAAGCCGCCCCTCCCAGGAAGCCTCTGACTCCGTCCTGTCCCTGGGGCTGGTCCCTGTGTATCCCAACTGGGATTACACAGCCAGTGCACCCAGGGAGAATGAGCTGGGTGGGACACAGAGGCTCCCTGCAGCGAAACAGGAGTCCCGAGAGCAAGAGGGAGCAAAGAGAAACGTCGGGGCAGAGAGAGAACAAGGAAAATGGCCTGGAACCACTTTAAAACGCAAGCTCTTCCTGCCTTACACTGCTTTAAAAAGTTTTAAACTCCGGAAGTGGGCCCTACGCGACAGAGAAAGACGGCCTGGGGAGAAAATTCACTACACGGTGTGACTGACATCTGTCCTAATTCTGTAGTTTTAGCCACTCACATCTGATAGAATAACAGTAACAATCACAACACCGCTAAGGACGATCCCCATCCCATTACTGCCTGCGGTAAGTATTCACCACCAGCTTGGCGCAGGGCTGACTGCATGGCAAATTTGGTTAGCTTGAGTTATTCTCACAGTAAGCCATGGGGAAGGGGTTCTTGCCAGCCCCAGTTTGCAGATGTGTAAACTGAGGCTCAGAGCAGTAAAGGGACTTGTCTAGGGTCACATCCTGGAAAGTGGCAGAGCCTGGCCTCCCGCCAAGATCTGCCTAAGAAGGCATGAGGCTCTTCCAACCAGGAAGCGAGGACTGGGACAGGGAGGGCAGGGTTGTCTCAGGTTCCAGTCTCAGGCCTAGCTCCAGCCACATCACCCGCACCTACTCAGGGTCACCAGATGGAGAACAAGTCTTAGACAAGACATCGGAAGCCCATGTGCACAGATGGGGAAGCTGAGGCTTGGAGTCTGTACCTTGGGACAGGCCTGTGGCCTCCCCACCACACGTTGCACCAACCTCGTTAGAATCCAGTCCCGACGAGTGCTCACGTCTTTCCAAGTTCAGAAGAACCCACTGGCTTCCCTACCCCTTCTAGGGAAGAAACTAGGCTTAGCCCAAAACCCCGAGGAAAACTTTTGTTTCTACAACTGTCCCGGATGCCTTCAAAGCCCGAGGAGGTTTCTGGGCTTAAGGGTTCTTAGAAAAGGTCCTCACTGCATAACTAAGAATCATGTTTCCCTGCTTAGAATAGAAAGGCAGCCCCCCGCCTGAACTGGATGACTAGCTGCTCTTGAGACGCAAAGGGGTTGGCACAGAAATCAGGCTGGTGGAGAGGGCCGGTGAGAGCCTCTAGATGTGCCCCTCATGTACTTCTTCGGGACAGTCACAGTCACACGCTGGATTTAAGGGTTACTGTGATCCTCATGTTTTCTTTAGAACTTTGGAGTCATTAAGTAGAGAAGCCACCAGACTTGGTGTCCCGCCATCCTCCACCCTCTCATTTACAGGTGGCCCACGAGGTTCTTAAATCTGTGATAAGTTCCAACTCCTGGGGAAATTCTCTTTCCCCCACTTGCAAAACAGGGAAGTGAAGCTGCACAGGGCAGACACAGAGAGGCTCTGGGAGTGTCGGCGGCCAGTCACGGGGCCGCATAGGTGGGCTGCCCGCCGGGGCCTGCCTAGCTCTCTCCAAAGGGTCCCCATGCTCAGAAACAGCTATTTTCACCACCCCTGTCTTAGGGTGAACCTTCAGGTTAAGTCAGTCCCCCAACTCTGCCTAAATGCAGCTCTTTCCACCCTGGGGACGGCCTTCTCTGGGGTCAGGAAGCAGGCCAGGAAAGGAGCCCCAGGGTCCCAGGGTCCTCACCGGGAGGACCAATACCCTAGGCACATTCTGGAGACCGGGCTTCGGGGCTGCAGAGGCGAGGCTTCTCTTTGCTGTTCCTGTTAGACCTCGCAGGAGGGACACTGGACTTGTCTGCATAAAGCGGTCTTCTGCCTTGGAGACAGAAAGCGCTACACTGTGAAGAAATTGGGCTTCTAAAACTAACTGTGCTCTCGAACACAGTGCCGTTTGGAACGGGGAAGCACTCCCCCAGGTCCTCGCATGCACTGGTAAAAGCCAGAAAGATAACTGAGGCCCAATCGCAAAGCCCTGAACACACGGGGCTGGGAGTTGCAGAGTGCCTGAAGGTCTGCCATGGGCCCCCACAGGGCCAGAGGCCTGGAGGGCAGCCCTGCAGTCTCTCTGGTGATCCCTGATGGCACTGACACTCCTCAGGCGGACGGCACACTTGCTCTGCCAGGAAACATTGGGAGTAATGTTTCTCTGCTTTCTCGGCATCTTGCAGGGAAGGACACAGGAACCCCGGGGGAACAGTGGCAGGGTAGGGTGCCGGACCGTGACTCCCATCTGGATCCACAGGCAAACTTTTCAGGGAGTCACCGGGCCAATGAGGCCACCTGCATACCTGCCTAAAGCTTCCCTCTGGCCTCGGTCCTGTCTTCATGGTATCTCCACCTTCCCCCTATCCATGGCCCCCCACCAGGCCTCCAAGCTCGGCCATCCCTAGCAGTTCCCAGAGCTGGCTCTCGGCCGTACTCACATGCCCTGCTCTCCGTACTGGTTGTAGAATTCCATGTGGCTGCATGCCTGGATCCAGCCAACTACCCAAGTCTCCTTCTTGGGGATGGGCGGCATGACCACCTGGGCCGAGGCCCGGAAGTGGGGTGTCCGGTAGCGGAGCACCACGCTGGAGGACTCATCGATGCTGGTGGGGACGGGGTCGATGGAGGCTTTCACATCAATCACCGTGATCCCTTCCCGAAAGACTCTGGCTTTGCCTCCGATGCTCTGAATACAGCCCATGGCACACAGGAGCGCTCTGATCTCCAGGGAAGGCCAGCAGTCACAGAGAAAACCAGGCATTGAAAGGACGGAGGCTGCAGGACCCAGTGCAGACGGCGCTGCTCTCCAATCTCAACTCTCAAGACCGATATCCATAGGATAGAAAACTCACTGAGTAGACGGGGGTTGCATTTATCACTACCGCGGCCTGTTTATAAATAAGGATTCTGCTGCATTTCACGAGCCCTGGGCTCTCTCTTCTTCTCCTCGCAGTGGACAAAAATCACCGATATTCTTTGGGTTAAAAAAAGGTTGTAGTTTAATGAATAATTATGTCGTTCTGACATCCAGCCCTTCTGTGCCTCACACGCGGAGACGGCAGCTCGCAGACTCTCCCTGAAGTCTTCGGAGGAAGCAGGCGAGCGCCGGCAGACTCATAAAGAAGGAAGGCTCCGTCCCCGCGCGGTCGCGCCACCCTCGCGGCAGAAGCCTGACTTCCTGCCCTCCGGCCTTCCGCACGCGCTCCCTCCGGGCCCCGCACCCGCAACCAGCCCGGCGCGGCCGAATCAATTGCAGAGCAGTTTCTGTTCACCCGGCCGAGGTCCCGGCGCCCTCGGGGCGAGCGCCGACCCGCGGCTTCCAGGAGGCGAGCTCAGGGCTCTGGCCGCTCGCCGGTGCCGGGGGAGTGCGGCGCGGGTCCCCGTCGGCGCCCACTCGCGGGCGCGGGCCGGACGTCCCCACGCGGGGGCGCCGCGTCCCCTCGCCGCTGTCGCTGCCGGCCGCCGTGCAGGGTCCCGGGGCTGCGCTCCGGCCGCCGCTGCCTGCTTAGCCGCGGCCGCCGAGGACCTGGTGGGAGGTGGAAGGGACAGCGCGTCAAGGCCAGCCTCAAAGTTAAGCCGAACTTTGCTGCGGGGGGCGCGCGGGGGCGGCGACGCGTGTGCGCTGGGCGCGGGCTGCGGAGCTGACGGCGCAGCTCTGGGCGGTCTCCCCGGAGGCGGTGGCCCCCGCCCCCCACGCCCGCCCCGTCAGTGGCGGCCGCACGACCGCGCGCACCAGCGAATAATCGCCGCCCGTGACATCTCCGCTGATACCGTCCCGGCCGGGGGCGGGGTGGGGGACGAGCGGCTGCCGCTGCAGGGGGCGGCGAGCACTTGCCCTGCGCTGTCCCCACCGCTGCGCTGCCAGCGCCAGGTGCCCCTTCCCCACCCCGGTCCCTCCGGCCCCCCTGGGCGTAGGGCCACCCACCAGGGCCGTCGGATCCGGCGGGCACCCCTTTCCCGGCTGGGGTCCCTCGGCCCTCGGAGGGCATAGTGCCCCCGCCCCGCCGCGTCAAGCGCCTCTGTCGCCCCTCTCCAGCCGCGAGCAGCCCCGGGTCCCGGCGCGTCGGGCGCGCTCGCCGCTGCCGGGAACTTTGGCGCGCACGCCCCCACCCGGGCGGCGCCGCCGACTCACCTGCCCCGGGGGCCACTCCGCTGGCCCGGGCAGCCGCTCTCCGGACGCCCCTGACCCGGCAGCGGGCACGTTCTTGGGGCGCCCCCACCCCCTTCCCCGGGCACTGTCCCTTGGCTCTACTGGAGTCTGGGGCCGGCGTGGGCGCCCCCGGCCCCCACCCTCCTCCCGGCTCGGGGCTTCGGGGGGGCGGCCGGGGGCGGAGGGCTGAGGCTCGGGGCTCTCTCGCCCCCACCCCGCGCGCCTCCTTTATTTTATGATCATTGTGAGCGCGCTGTAGCCGCTCAGCCCCGCCGCCGCGCCGCAGCCGCCTGGCGCGCCCCGCGCTGCCTCGCTCTGCTGCAGCATCGGAAAGGCAACCGGGTCAAACTTTGCAGAAACTCGGCCCCTGCGCCGGCCCGGCCCCCGCGTCCGCTCGCCGCCGCCGGCCGAGCGCAGCCGGCGCACGCAGGGACCGCCGCCCGCTCGCCGGCCCCGCGGGGATGCAGGTCCGCAGGCGGCGGCGGCGGCGGCGGCGGCGGCGGGCGGGCGCCGCCTCCTCCTCCCCGCCCGCCCGGCTCTCCACCCTCGCTCCCCGCACACAGCCCGCCCTCCCCCTGGTAATCCCTCGCTCCCCCTCGCTCCCTCTCTCTGCAGCTGCTCGGGGAGCTGAGCCTCTCCTTGAACAAACGACATTTCCTTTTTGGCCAGCCCCGGGAATTCTGGGTAGTGTAGTTCCGCTGCTGTCTCGGGGCCAGCTGGGCTGCTCCCAGTGCCCTTTGAACACTACGGACCAGAGGCTTTCTGGGGCTCGGAGCACCCGCAGAAGGGCTCCCTTGCCCTGGGGTTCCTGACCACAGGGAGACAGTGGCTTAGTGGGGACAGCGCGGGGGCTTTGTAGGCTTCAAGGCTGGGAAGGTCGGGAGGAGGAGAGAGCAGTTTGGGGAGAGGTGGGTCCCCTCGAGCAGGTCTGCTGGCTGCCTGCTGGACCCCAGCTGTGTGATGAGCGCTGTACAGAGCATCATTTCAGCTACCATCGGCATCCCTGTGGAGGGAGACTGTGATGATGTGCACTTCACAGAGCAGGCACCCAGAGCTGAAAGGCTAGGGGATTTGCCCAAGGTCCTTCCCCGCGTCCCCCCGCAGGGGTCCCACTGCAGGGGCTCAAAAGGAGCGTGAGGCTGTACAGCCGTGGGAGAGCTATGAACCCCACCCCTGCCTTGCAGCCAGACGTAGGGAAAGCCCAAGTAATTTGTGATATAAGGGCATCTGGCAGCTACATTAAAGCCACGCTCTTCGTCCCCACCCCATCCCCATGACTCTGACTTCCACAGGTGCCCACAGCCGGCACAGGGCAGGTGCTTCCGGCCAGGCCCACAGCCAGAGCACGCTAAGTGTGTGAGGGCAGGGCTGGAGGGACCGAGGGGCTGGCCACTCTTGGGTCTCTCCTTTGAGGGGTTAACAGCCAGGCCATCTCACAGCAGCACCGGCTCAGCCATGGAGCAGGAGGTGGCTGGCTAGGGTGGCCTCCGCCTCTCACCCAGCCACACCCTCACCCCAGCACTGCTATGGCCCATGTATGTCCCCAGCTAATGAGGAGGTGGTCCCTTTCCCGTTCAGCTAGTAGGTGGCTTATTCCTAGTCCCACTGGCTCGGGCCAAGGCAGGGGACCCAAGCCAATGCCACAGGGATGGCCCCCTTTGCCTGTTGGACACAGTAGAACCCCAGACAGCACACAGATTACATCAGGGCCCTACATAAATGTGCATTTCCAGGAAGAAGTCTTCCCTGGCCTTTTTACCATGTGAAGTGGCCTCTCCCTTCCATGAACTAATGGCCCCCACGAAACATTCTGTCCCTCTGACACTCACAGGGCCTTCTGCACCTCTTGTGCCATCACATAATTACTGCACTACTCAGTTTATATGTAGGGAAGATATTCACTTTTGAGATGTCTGTTTCATTTCCCAACTCTCGTCACCCCGATAGCCTGGCCAGGGTGCTCTGTGAGGGTGGGAATGCTATCCTGGAAATGAGGTGACAAGTTCAAGTGCTCAATAAACAGGGGCAGAGCTGCACGTCCCTCCTGTGGAAAGGACACGTCCCAGAGCCCTGAACCGCCTCATGAGCAGTGAAGCTGCTGGAGGTGATTTCCCGGGGGTGGGCTCTCCTCAAGGCCAGCTGGGAGTGACAGTGCACCCCCCCAATCCTGGGCTCTGCCTGGGTTTGTGAAGCACTCACTGTGTGTCAGGCGTTACACTGAGCAGGCACTGTCTCTTCTATCCTTGACCTTGGCCCTGGGCAGTGGGCTCCACAGACAGAGAAACCCAGAAACCCAGGGATCAGGGGATAGTGACTTCTCAGAGGCTGGATGCCAGCTCAGATCTGACCAGCTCGAAAGCCCACATTCAGCTTCTTCACCAAGCACACCCCACTTGGTAGCCAGGACCAGCCCCTCAGAAGTAGGATGGGACTGATCACTAGGAAGTCCTACCGGCAGAGGTGTGTGGGCGCCCACATGGTGAGTACTTGCGAAGCAGAAGACCCCTCTCCCTTAACCTGCTCCCTCTTGACATCACCCCTGCACAGGATGTCATCTCAGTCTGCAGGAGAAGGGATCAGGCAGCGTCGGTCCATGGGCCCATTTGCTGGCTTTGAGCTGGGGGGCAGCTCTGCCAGGCAGAGGGTGTGAATGGGCTCGGCTCCTGCATGCACTCCCTGCCCTGGCTTCTGAAGTGCCCACCAGGGTTCCGGCGGCTTCCCCAGCTCACGGCCCCTGCGGCCCTGTGCTTCCCTACACAGCCCTTCCTCCTGCTCGTCATTCTCCGGAGCTCCGTGGGTGTTGGGCACAGACCCACGGCAGCCTCAGCATATGTGGAAGGCTCATGACGCATCCACGCGCGTGTGAAGTGCCGGTGTCTGCAGAGCAGAGGAAGGGGACATCTGTTTGAGTCATTGCCCAACAGCACAGGGCACTCCCATTGCTCCCAGGACCCTTTCCCCTGCCCCAGGCCTCAGGCTCCCTGGACTCTGAAAAATGAGAAAGAGGAGGGGTGGGGAGACACAACCCCACCCTCCACCCAGTATGGTGAACAGTGGGATGGCCACTTGGGAGCTCAAAGTGTTGTCAGTGGGAGGACAAGGTCCTCAATTCCTGGAACATTGGCCCAGAGAAGTCATGAAAACCCAAAGCCACACAGCAAGTCAGAAGTAGAAGCAACACTGACCCTGCCCAGCTGCAGGGACCTGGGACGTCTTTGGAAAGAGACTGCTGCAGTGTCTCCTTGCAGGCATCACCATGAGCTGGGGCTTTGCACACAGCATCTTCATGGCTTTCCACAATGATCCGAGACCTGATCCAGAGAAACCCAGGGATCAGGGGTTGACCCGACCCTGTCATCATCCCATTCTACAGATGAGGACACTGAGGCCTGGTGAAGAGGGAGGGGTGGATGGAACCAGACAGCCTGGCTCTAAGACCCAGAGGCTGGATGGCTGGGCTATGGTAGGCTCTCTCACCAGCATTCCTTGCAGTATAGGGACCTTGTTTTCAGTGGCCACCAGAGACAGTCCCGAGGCTCTTTCTGTCTCATGGACCACTCTGCATTCAGGGTTTCAGCGGGTCCTCCAAGGGCTCACCACCTTCAAGGGTGGGGTCATCAGAGGCCAAAAAGGAATCTCACGAGAGGGAAAAGTTTCTGTTCCGCAGATGGAAATGTTCGGTGCTGGAATTCTGTTGCCCTGGGAGACGGCGTTCTCTCCCCAACTGTTGGAGACCAGACCGAAAGCCAATGATGAAGCGGGTGGGGCCAAAGAGCCAGACAGGTGTCTTAAGGTGGGAGACACTGAGAGGCTAGGTGGCAGATGGAGGCGTAGGGCATGTCTGCATCCCTGACCTGCCTAACGGGGACAGGGGGCAGGCTGGGCCTGGCCAGGGGAGTAGGGACAAGATCTCAGAGAGAGCTGGTCCAGCAGCCTCCCCTACAGGTGGGGAACAGAGGCCCAGTGAAGTCCTCCAGGGAGGCCTCCTTCACTAGAACCCGGGTCTTCTGACCCTGCACTCAGTGAGAGCGTCACTCTCCACAGAGGGCCATGGTGCCTCATGGGGATGGCAGGGCACAGGGCAAGGGATTGAAACCGCTGCCTGTGCTGGCTGCAAATCTGGAGGCCGGGGCCTTTCCAGCCGAAGCTCAGAACCACATGGCTTATAGGGAAAGTTAGGCTTGGGGCTTCTCAGCCCACCTGCCCACTGTTTGAGTTCATTCCTTCCCCACTGTCCGCCGGGCCAGGCACTGGGAAGATATAGCGGAGGAGTCACAGCCAGGCCCAGACAACGGCACTCACATCCCCTTGCCTGAGATGTCGGGATAATGCCAGGAGCCATGAATGACGGTATTAATTATCATCAATAATAAATAGTACAGATTGATGCTCAAAATGCCTATGAGTAAGCATCGATAGCTATAAATCAGGAGGTATGTCAGTTGTGTCGATGCGTGTGCCCGCTGCTGAGCTGGAGGAAGGGTTCGTGCACCAGGGCTGTGGGGTGTGTGGCTGTGGGGGGGGTGTGCAGTGGGATAGGGCATGTGGGGGAATGTGCATCTCTGCGTAAAGGTGTGAGTGTGCATCTCTGTGTGTGAGGCTATATTTGACAGTTGTTTGCGACTATATGTGGGTGTGTATGAGTGTGTCCATCATGTAAGTGTGCCCGCATGCCATGTGGGTGTGTGTGTCCATGTGTGTATGGGGTGTGTAATGGTGTCAATGAGCATATGTGGTGTGTCGATGGGCAAGTGTGTGCAAGTTGTGTATAACCGTGTATTGTGTGAGGGGATGAAAGTGGGGGTGTAAGGATGTGTTTAAGTGTGTGTTCTGGTTGTGTGTGTGGGTCCATGTGTGTCTGTGGGTGAGGCCATGTGTCTGTGTGGGCGTGGGTGTGAACTGGTGTGAGTGTGGAGAGCACGTTTGTGTGTGTGCATGTGTGAGTGTGCAAGTGTGTCTGCACATGCGGGTGTGTTGGGTGTGAGTGTGGGGCTGAGTCCGAGTCACTGAGGCTGAATCGAGATCAGGAAGGGGTGAGTAGGGACTGTCCCTCGCTGCCCACCGAGGGTCCCAGGTAGGGCTCCTGGCCTCGCACTCCGCCCCCCAGAACCCCCCCCCCGCAACACCCTCCACTCCAGCTCCGGCCGAGCTTCCCCATCCTCCTGGAGGTTTCTAGGAGCCTCCAGCCACCGCCCTGAGCGTAAGGTCTTCCTCGCCCGGGGCGCGCGTCAGAACGCACAGTCTCCCAGCCCAGGCCCGGAGGCTCAGGCAGCCCAAGGCCGGCACCGGGGAGCTGGAGCGTGCTCAGCACCGCCCCGCCCACCCCGACGCCGCCCCTCTGCACCTCCTCACCACCAGTCCCACCCAGCAGCCTCCGTCAGAGAGGTCAGAAGCCCACGTGCAGGAGATACGAGTGGGGGGACGCGGGCTACCCCGGCCAGGCCAGGGGTGCGCCGCCCACCAACACGCCCCGCGGTCCCCCGCCCCCCGCCGCCCGGGAAGGACGGAGGGGGCGGCCTGGGATCGGGTGCGGGACTGGGAGTTCTCCAAGGTGCTAAAATAAACCCAGCGAAGGATCAGGTTTCCCGACCAAAATAACCCAGGAGCGGCCTTAGAAATGCGAACTGAGAAAGCCATCCGGGCGGGAGGCGGGGGTGAAAAATGCTTTCCGCGGGGCTCCCTCGCCCTCCTGGCAGGGGAGCCCGCGGCAGACCCTCCCTCCTCTCCCCTGCAGCTGCCAGGCCATCGGCTCCACCCAGAGTGGAGCTTCTCACCCACTCCCTCCCCTTCCTTTCTGCCGTCATTCCCCCATAGTGTCACAATAGTCCCCTAATAGTGTCCCACTGGCCATCTTTGATGACCAGGTGTGTAGCAGGTTCGAGCCCGGCTTGGAACTTGTTTCTACTATGAGCCAGGCACTGCCTGAGCACCTGGGTCCCACCAGTGAACAAATAGACGACAGCCCCTGCCCCGGGGGACTAGCCTTTTCCTAGCAGGACACAGAACCCCAGACACTCACAGAATAAAGAGGTGAGGCTATGCTGCATCCGAAAGGGATATGGGCTTTAAAAAAAAAGAAAAAGAAAAGAAAAAAAAAAAAAAGGCTGGGCGTGGTGGCTCACACCTGTGATCCCAGCACTTTGGGAGGCCAAAGCGAGCAGATTGCCTGGGCTCAGGAGTTTGAGACCAGCCTGGGCAACATGACGAAACCCCATCTCTACTAAAAATACAAAAAATTAATCAGGCGTGGTGGTGCACACCTGTAGTCTCAGCTACTCGGGAGGCTGAGGCAGGAGAATCACTTGAACCTGGGAGGCGGCAGTTACAGTGAGCTGAGATCACGCCACTGAATTCCAGCCTGGGCGACAGAGCGAGACCCTGTCTCAAAAAAACAAAAACAAAAAAACAGCAGAGAGCAGAAGAGGGAAGAGGGCAAGGGGTTGGGGGTGAGATTTGACTTGGGGCTCTCTGCTGGCTCATGCAGTGGCCTGGCTAGATCTCCTCAACTCTGAGCTTCAGTTTTCCCCTTTGGGTGAAGGGTGTGAAAAGCCCTGTCTGTGAAGTTTCTGTGCTGGTTACACTGGGTGATGTAGGGCGTAAACTTTACTCCAAGCCTGGCACAGGCATAGCAAGCGTTAGGTATAAGCCAGGGATAAATATGTATGTTTGTATTTATGGTAACTATCTTAAACTCTTAAAGACAGAAAACAAGTGTCTGCAATGTCCAAACTGCTCTAGGTACCAAAAGCTGCCAGAAAACTCCTGCTGTCAATTAAGAGAGAGGTAGTATTATCAGATGGTTAGGGATTTCGGCTGAGCTTTGGGTCTGAATCCTTGTACCAGCTGTGGGTCCTGGCAAATCAATTCACTCCCAGCCTACCTCTCAGCAGTCGATATTTGGAACGAGGCCCAGGTGGAGCAAGGCTCCTAGGAGGTCTACTGGTCTAAGGGGACAGGGCCACCAAGGTCATCTTTGCTCTTCTCATCGGTCCGTCCGTGGGGCCTGGCACATTGCGGCTTCAAGAAGTATTGGTGAAGGCTGGGTGCGGTGGCCAACGCCTGTAATCCCAGCACTTTGGGAGGCCAAGGTGGGCAGATTGCTTGAGCTCATGAGTGCAAAACCAGCCTGAGCAACATGGTGAAGCTCCATTTCTACAAAAAATAGAAAAATTAACTGGGCGTGGTGGCATGCGTCTATAGTCCCAGCTACTTGGGAGGCTGAGGTGGGAGGATCACTTAAGCCTGGGAGGTGGAGGTTGCAGTGAGCCAAGATCATGCCACTGCACTCCAGCCTGGGCAACAGAGCGAGACCCTGTCTCAAAAAGAAAAAAAAAAGTGTTGGTGAGTGAATGAGTGAACTAATGAGTAAGTGAATGAGTGACAGATGAGGGCAAGCAGGCAGAGAACAGAGAAGCTATGGGACACGTGGCCAGGAGGACAGCTCACAGGCTCAGAGTCAGAGGGACTGACCTGCCTAAGTCCCAGCTCTGGCCCTGGCCAGCTGTGTGGCCTCACAAGTGATGTCACCACTCTGGGCCTGCGCTTGTTCCTCTAACATGGGAAGAGGGTGGTTGGACTTGCCTTGTCAACCGGGAGTGTCTGTGGCCCCATCCTGCCCCTGATGTCTGGACGCTACTGTGGGTAGTTTGGGCTAGCCCAACAGATCCCGTGGGGATCCCTCCCAGCATGGTCCCAACCACCCCACCTTGACTACTTGTTTCTTTTTTCTTTTTCTTTTTCTTTTTTTAATAGAGAAGGAGTTTCGCTCTTGTCACCCAGGCTGGAGTGCAATGATGCGATCTTGGCTCACTGCAACCTTTGCCTCCTGGGGTCAAGCCATTCTCCTGCCTCAGCCTCCTGAGTAGCTTAGATTACAGGTGCGTGCCACCAAGCCCTGCTAATTTTTGTATTTTTAGTACCTCCGCCTCCCAAGTTCAAGAAATTCTCGTGCCTCAGCCTCCCAGGTAGCTGGGATTACAGGCGTTAGCCACCACACCCAGCTAATTTTGTATTTTTAGTAGAGACCAGGATTCACCATGTTGGTCAGGCTGGTCCTGAACTCCTGACCTCAGAAGATCCACCCGCCTCGGCCTCCCGAAGTGCTGGGATTACAGGCGTGAGCCACTGCACCCAGCCTTGACTACTTGTTCCTATCCTGCTTTAGGGCACAGGGATATATGTAGAAGGACGGCCACCCTAGAGTAGTTTTTGAATAGTTACACAATGGAAACAATGAAATGTCCGATATCAGGGGATTGGTTACATAAATTCTGGTCCATCCATGTGACAAAATGCCAGGCAGCCTTTGAAAAATAATAGAGTGTCATGGAAACATGGCCAGATTTATTTTGTTAAGTGAAAAGGGTAGGTTGCTTTTCAGAAGAATGTATAATGTCATCACGTTTAAAATGCATATTTTGGGGCCAGGCGCAGCGGCTTACATCTGTAATCCCAGCACTTTAGGAGGCCAAGGCAGCAGACCACTTGAAGTCAGGAGTTCAAGACCAGCCTGGCCAACATGGTTGAAATGCCGTCTCTACCAAAAAATACAAAAGTAAGCTGGGCTTGGTGGCATGCACCTGTAGTCCCAGCTACTCGGGAGGCTGAGGCATGAGAATCACTTGAACCTGGGAGACAGAGAGTGCAGTGAGCCAAGATCATGCCACTACATTTCAGCCTGGGTGACAGAGTGAGACCTTGTCTCAAAAAATAATAACAATAATTTAAAAATGCATATTTTTGTGTATGTTGCATTTATATGATATATGGAGATATAGCTTATTTAGTATATATTATTTTCTAATTAATAAAGTAATGCTTGGTTGATGCAAAATATTTCACTAATTGGAAATGAGACAAGTGAGAAGCCCTTTATATCCTGATCACCCTCATGTTAACACTGGGTGGTAGGATGAAACCTATATCAACCGCGTGTGTTGAATCTATTGCAGTAAGTATGTAACACTTTGACAGTAAGAAAAAATAAGGCTATTGGTAAAATTATACTGTCTTATAAATTGGCTAATTATTTTGTGGTTGTGTGTCCTGTATCCCCAACTAGACTGCGAGATCAGTGAGAGGACGAGATCAATGAAAGCACTGAATGAATGGATGAATGAATGAATGAACAAATTCTCAGTCTCTTGGGAAGTGGGATTGTGTGGCCCATAGTGGGTGCTTACAAGCGTTTGTGCGGGCGAGGCACAGTGGCTCATGCCTGTAATCCCAACACTTTGGGAGGAGGAGGCAGGAGGATCACTTGAGCCCAGGAGTTCGAGACTAGCTTGAGCAATCTAGTAAGACCTCATCTCTAAAAAAATAAAATAAAAATAAAGACTTGTGGGTTGAGGCAACCAGGAGTGTCTGTGGTCCCATCCTGCCTCCCTGTATCTGGGTGCTATAGTAGGTGGTTCAGGTTAGCCCACCAAGCTCGCTTGCTCTTGCTTCTCAGCTACCTGAGAATGTGAACAGAGTCACCCCACCATACAAAGGAGAGGAGCAGGTCTCAGGGTCCTGGAGGAAGCCACCAAAACCATCACAGACAGAAAGAGCCCTTCATACAATCTTCTTGCCAGCCCTCAAAGGGGAAAATGGGCTTGGAATGGCGAAAGGACTTGCCTGAGGTCACTCTCTGGAGGTGGCTGAGCCAGGGTTTGAACCTGGGGCCATCCTACCCCAGACTTTATGTTTAACTACTCCTGGGCAGGACCCAAATCAGACCCCATGGCCCCGACAGTGTGAAGCCCAGTGTGGCTCTCAGAACCTGCCAGCAGCTCTAGCCAGACGAAATGCTGACACAGCCTCTGGGTATTAATAGCCCCTGTCTGGGCCGGGCTCCTGTGCCCCTCCTGAGGCCACCCAGGGAGAATGGGGTGAGTGCTTGGTGGAGAGATGAGCAGATCAGTTCCCTGTGGTCCAGGGATCTGAGTCCAGTGGCCCTCATGCCACCCCCCATAGGGACCACTTAGGAGCCAGACCCCTTCTCTTTCAGCTTCCTGGCTGGAGGCCTTCACCCACTCAGCCTCAGCTTCCAAGTCTGTAAATGGGGATATCATAGCTGCATTACAGGACTGTCATTAGACGTTGTCAATAAGCTGAACACATAGAGAGCTCAGCACACAGAGAGCTTGTACACGCTCAATATCCGTGCCTGGCGTGCACACTTCCATGTGCGCCAGTTTCCAGCCGTCTAGTGTCCGGGATGAAGCAGCACATGTCATCATTGCGGCACCCAAGACGGCAGGACGTCTCGCAGCCACGACATCCCCTCTATGGCCGCACAGTCTGAGTGGAGCACGCTGGAGAGGAAGAGGGGGGAATGAGGCAGGTCTAGCCTGCTCCAGCCCAGCCGGACCCCACCAGGGCGTCTGCAGGGGACCCCAGACTGAGGGCTCCTGGACTCTGGCCTCGTCCCTGCCAGGGATGGGGTGGAGGCCAGACCACAGGGTTGGGCCCTTCTGAAGAGGGCACTCAAAAGGAAGAGAGGGCTGTACCTCGTTTGTCAAATGAAATCAATTACTAACCCACAGGGCTGAAATCGATTCTTAACTCACTCTGCAGCAGGGACCCAGCTCAGCGTTTCACAAACACTGTCTCACCCAGACTCACGAGAGCCCTAAGAGGTGGACACTGTCATTCCCGTAGGACAGGTGGAAACACCAAGGCCCAGGGAGGCCAAGTGACTTGCTCAAGGTCTCCCAGCCGGTTGATGGCGGGGCAGAGCCTCATCTGGCTGACTCCAGAGCCTGGGTGCCCATCCCCCATGGCCAGGGAACACCCACTCCCTCCCGGGGCAGCTTCCTGTTCTTGGGAGGCTCTAGGTGGGCCTGAGGCACCGTGGGCTGGCTCCATGGTTGGAAGAGAAGTTGCAGCCCCCTGCCTTCATCTGGGGGAGCAGACAGGCCTTGGCCACCCAGAATCAGGAGACGGAGGAGCTCACTTCTGACTCTTCTGGTCAGCTTAAATTGGCAGCTTCCCCCATCGAGCCCAGGCCCAGTCAGCCCTAAAAGGGCTGTGGAGACTTTGGGTTCCCACAGGTGGCCCAGGTGGGAGCAGGGATACCTACCTCACATCCCGAATCCTCAGCTGGGCCCTCTGGGTCTGCGTTCTGCGTTTGCAGCCTCTCACCCCTTGGGCCCCATGCAGCCACACGAGCCTCCTGGACCTCCTGCAAGGCAGGCTGTCCCCGAATGGGGCTTCCCCTTTGTTCTTCCTTCCTGGGGGGAGCCGCCCATGACTCTCAGACCAGACCCAGAGCCCCCAGAGCCGCGCTTCTAGGATCCTGCCACACATTTGCACACTTGTGACCACTTACACGTGTCCTTCTTTCCATCCCCACTGAGCTGTGAGCTTTTTGCAGTGTGCCCGGCACTGACACAGTGCCAGGCGCTCGGAAACTATTTACGGGTTGCCTGAAGCTGCTGTCACACTCCTGTCCTTTGCAAAGTTCCAGGTAGTGGAGGCAGCCTCCAAGAGGTGATCCATTACCAACCGACTCATTATCCCTCCCTCTGATGGAAATCAGAGCTCACGGATTGTCATTTGATTGGACTGTGATGCGCTGAAGCTGAATTCAAGACTGATTTAAAAAAAGACCTGCCAGCTTAATGAATGCTGTCACAGAGGGAGGAGCTGGACCTGGCCACAGGGACCCAAGATGATGCTGTCAGCGACATCGTTCACTCCATCTGGTGCCCAAAGAGGCCTCGGCCCGAGCAACACCGTCCAGTTTACAGGACCAGGTCCAAGCTGCCAGGCCGCTGGGGCAGGCAGGCCTGGCTTGCAGGGGTCTGGACGGCTCAGAGGGAAGCTGGTAAAAGCAGGGTAAGCCCAGGTCCCACCTCTGCCCCTTCAGAGGCCAAGGCCATTGCAGAGTCCAGAGCAGCCGGAGGACTACATTTCCCAGAGTCCCCCAAGCCCAGGGATGAGCCATTGGCCGATTTAAATAGCCCAGGCCCGAGGCAGCCAGGCCGCAGCTGTGGACTCCTCGCCTCCCGGAGGCTCTGCTGGTGCAGGCCCCGCATTGGAGGGCTCGATTGGCTGCCCGGCTGGCACTGACGTCCCCTTGGAGCCGGGTGGCAGCGGAGATAAACAGCCATGTGCAACTCTCCACCCTATATTTAACAGCTGCAGCGGAGAAGGCAGGGAGGCAGCCACGGTGGCGGCTCTGGGGGCAGCTCTTGTCTTCGGGGAGAAGGCTCTTGGAGCCGGGCTGGCATCGGCCTTCTCGGGGTGAGTGAGGTCACCATGCCAGCTTCCCAGAGCCGGGCACGTGCCCGGGACCGCAACAACGTCCTCAACCGGGCTGAGTTCCTGTCCCTGAACCAGCCCCCCAAGGGGGGCCCGGAGCCCCGCAGCTCGGGCAGAAAGGCCTCGGGCCCATCGGCACAGCCCCCACCTGCTGGTGACGGGGCCCGAGAGCGACGCCAGTCACAGCAGCTGCCAGAGGAGGACTGCATGCAGCTGAACCCCTCCTTCAAGGGCATCGCCTTCAACTCCCTGCTGGCCATCGATATCTGTATGTCCAAGCGGCTGGGGGTGTGCGCTGGCCGGGCGGCGTCCTGGGCCAGTGCCCGCTCCATGGTCAAGCTCATCGGCATCACGGGCCACGGCATCCCCTGGATCGGAGGCACCATCCTCTGCCTGGTGAAGAGCAGCACACTGGCCGGCCAGGAGGTGCTCATGAATCTGCTCCTGGGTGAGTGTGCCTGCCACCCGCCACTCACTGTCAGGTCCCTTGGGAGGGAGCCCGGCCTGCCCAGCCCCGCCCTGGCCAGGACCTGCACAGCCCTCAGAAACCGGCTGGGATGGTCTAATGAGGTTAGGCAGGAAGGGTGCCCCAGAAACAGGCAGGCTCCGGCGTGGGGGAGCGACAGCCAGGGATGCACAGACGAAGCTCTCCTGCCACATGCCAAATGAAGGCAGAGGCCAGTGCGGCGCTGTGAGAAGGGCCTGCTCAGCAAAAGGCACCGCGGCCCAGAGGCAGCTTGAAGGGAGGCTGGGCCAGAGGTGGTGGCCTCAAGGGAGACAGGGCTCTGGTGGGCGTCCTGGAATGTGGTGTCACTGTTGACTCCTGCCCCACAGCTGAGATCCTCGCTCCTTGACAGCTCCCAGCCAGGCAGTGCCCGTGAGCTGCCCCATGAGCACCTCCCGCCTTGGTTCAGGAACCCAGAAAGCTGCCCAGACTTCTCCTGCAGGGTCTGGGGACCCAGGGAGTTCCCCTGGGACTGCCACCCACTCACAGCCCCCTGGAGTTCTTCCCTGCTCCTTTCCAGGGGGGAGTCACTGGAGAAGGGGTCGGGGGGCCGGTTGTTGGTTTGTTTGTTTGCAAAGTCTTTGCCTCCAACGTCTTGCAGATTAGCACCGCTATGTGCCAGGTGCCACGTGGGGCCCATGTGGAGGCAAGCCTTTCTTTCCACCCAGAGGTGATGCCCAGCCCCTGTCCAGCCCACCGTTCGGGCACCACCAGGTCCCCAAGGTGCCCCAGGAACCTTCCACCCTCCACGCCAGGCCCGCATCGATTTCCTTGTCTTTCCCAATGTGGCCATCATTTGGGGGACATGTGAGGTGGAGGTCTCAGGCAAAGCAAACATTAACAAGGGGTCTCGGTTCCAAAAGGGCATTGGGTTGGACCACGGAGAACACGGGTTCCAGAGGAAGTTACAATAAAAACATGTATCTCCCTGCTCTAGTCTCAGTCTGGAGGCTCTATGCTCTGTGGGTGGGACTCGGGGAGGCAGAAACCATCGGATACTTCATGCAGGAGATGGCTGGGTCTGCCACCTTCGAGGTTTTCTTGTTTTTTTTTTTAGACAGAGTCTCACTCTGTCTCCCAGGCTGTAAGGCTGAAGTGCAGTGGCGCGATCTTGGCTCACTACAACCTTCAGCTCACTACAACCTCTGCCTCCTGGGTTCAAGCAATTCTCCTACCTCAGCCTCCCAAGTAGCTGGGATTACAGGTGCCCGCCACCACACCCAGCTAATTGTCTTTTTAGTAGAGATGGGGTTTCACCATGTTGGCCAGGCTGGTCTCAAACTCCTAACCTTAGGTGATCCACCGACCTTGGCCTCCCAAAGTGCTGGGATTACAGGCTTGAGCCACCGTGCCTGGCTGGTTTTCTTGTTCTTATTACTAAATTATTTACATTACAATAACTTATGATTTACTTCTGAATAAACAGCCTCACGAGGTTGGTGCCATTATCATGCCCATTTTACAGATTAGGAAACTGAGGTTCCTATAAATAAAGCAACCTGGCCCAGCCTCAGGGCTTAAGATTTGCACCGGCTCCAGCTGACACACAAGCATCTGCTCTTCCAGGTGCTGGGCCATGGGCGTGGGAGGGAGGGACAGAGCAGAGTGGCCGAGGCACTAGGCCAGGCGCTTCCAGGGACAGAACCTGCTCTCATTATCCACAGTTTCACACAGGGCCACGTGGCTCAAGAAGACTGTTGGGATTTAGAGAGGTAGGTTGCCTGCTGTCAGAAGTTGGGGTGGGAAGGCATAAGCTCGAGTCTGTCTCTCAACCCTGCTCCCTTGACCCCATCGCTTCCTTCCCTCCTTCTTTCCCCATGTGACAAGGGAGGTGATGAAGTTGTCATTGGTTGAGTGCTTACCGTGTTCCAGGGCTTTGCATAAGCCATATCATTACTTCTGATCTTCACCATAACCCATGGAGCTTGGTGCTGTTATTATTCCCCATTTAAAGAGGGGGAAACTGAGGCACGGGGTGATGATGGCTCTAAGGTTGTGCAGCTAGTCAGTGATGGAGCCAGGAGCAGAACTGGGAGCAACTCTAGCTTTCATTTGCATTTTCAGAGGAGAGGGAGAGGGAACCAGCTCAGACTGTGTGAAGCTTCCAGCAGGGGGAGGATCAGAGAAGAAAGGAGGTGCATCTCAACTTACCCACAGTCAGTGGATGCTCTAATAAGGGGGTGAGCTCCCCGTGGTAGGAGGTATGCAAGCAAGCTGCCTCTCATCACCAAGTAAAACAGCTCTGCTTTGATTTGTTTTTTTTTTTACAGGAATGTTTGCTTTTAAGAACATTTCCCCTGCCCCAAACATTGAAAAATTTACAACCTACTTGTTAAGATAAGGCTTCAGGCTCATTCCAGCAGCCAGCTGCCATGGGCACAAAGCTGTTTGCCCCACAGGATAAAGATGAAGATTTGAGATGTCTTCCTCCTTGAACAGAAGTGATAGACATTTTAAAAAATCTTTAAAAACATTGAGCTTTATTATGTACCAAAGACAATGTCATGAACGGCCTGTATTTTATGATGTAAAAAAGCTGTTGATGACCTTTCAAGGTAAATATTAATATGCCCATTTTACAGATAAGTAAACTGAGGCTCAGAAAGCTCAAACAACTTGCCCACCACACAGCTATAAGTGGTAAGTTCAGGAAGTAAATCCAAGGCCCCGTGACTGCAATCCCCCCCACTCCTTGCTGCTCACTGTGGGGCTGCAGGTCGGGCATATCACCCGTGTTCACTGCACTCCTGGAGCGTGTGTGCTTTGTGGAGGGGAATGGTCTGGGAGGAGGTTGACTGTCTTCATATCCAGGTATTGAGACCATGGGGCCTGGCACAAGTCAGGCACTGAGCACAGGCCACAGAGCAGGCCGGGTGGGTCTGGGGACCCCGAGGTCATTCCGTGGGGATGCCAGCCCAGCCCTCGGCTTGGTGGGAGAAAACAGCAGCAAATGGCCAAGGCAGGCTCTAATCCCACAGCTCTGGTCTGACCTGCCAGGAAGGAAGGTCCCACGGTCTCCTGCCCCGGGGAAAGTAGACCACCCGCTGAGCGCACGCTGCAGGTTCCATCTGTCCTTTTGTCTTTGGAGGGCACCCTTCAACCCTGGAGCACAGGCTCTGGGGTCAGACTGGCTGTTGTCCAGGTCCATGCTCTGACCCTTACTTGCTGTACGCACCTGATCAAGTCAGTTCCTGTCTCTGAGCCTCAGTTTCCCTATCTGAGGGCTGAGGGGGAGGTGGCAGGGGTGTGAAGGGAGCTGGCAAAGCATTTGGCATGGTGGGTGCCATGCCACACAGTGACATCACTGCAGTACTGAAGGGGGAGGGAGCCCTGCCTAGCCCTGCCCACCCGCTCTGGCCCCATGGCACTGAGCCAACCCCCGGGGCAGTCTCTGGGCTGGGAGCAAGACCTCTGAGCTTGAGGTTGGGACCTGGGTTCCACTTGGCTCTGATGAGGCAGACTTGGGAGCTTGGGAAACGGGAGCTGCAGCTACGAGGCCTAGGAAGGGTCCCGCCGGGCCCGGGGAAGTTCTCTGCATGCTCCCTGCTTGGCAAGCAGTCCCATGCCCTCCCTGCTTGCCCCTCCCTTAGTGCACACTGTCAAGACTCTAAAAAGCTCAGAGCCAGAAGGGGTCTTAGCAGCAGGCAAAAGTTTGGGCTCCACAGGCAGCTGGACCTGGGTGCAAATCCCAGCCCTGCTGTGGGAACTCAGGCAAGTGACTTTGCCTCTCTGAGCCTCAGTTTGTTCATCTGTCAGATGGGTTGTTGGGAAATCTCCCTGATGAATCACACATGAAGTGCTTGGTACTTACTGATGTTGGTTAACGCTTAAGTAGCAATGATTATCATCATCATTATCACCGTGATCATTGTCAGAAGTCCAGGACCAGCCTCCTGCCAGGTACCTTCCAAGCTCTAGATGCCTTGAGACCACCTGTCCCCTTCCTTCTCCCTCCCGAGCAGCACCCAGCTTGATGATCCGAAGGGAGCCAGGTGACAGGTGACAGGCGACCAGGCCCATCCCAGTTCACTAAGCCCATCCTTGTTTCCTCATGGGCCTGTCCTGTGGTGGGAAATGCCTCTGGTCTTGTTCCTTGATCTATGTCCTTTATGAAAGTATCCTTTTGTTTTTTTGTTTGTTTATTTTTGAGACAGAGTCTCTCTCTGTTGCCCAGGCTGGAATGCAGTGATAAGATCTTGGCTCACTGCAACCTCCGCCTCCTGGGTTCAAGCAATTCTCCAACATGGTTTCGCTATGTTGGCCAGGCTGGTCTCGAACTCTTGACCTCAGGTGATCCACCCACCTCGGCCTCCCAAAGTGCTGGGATTATAGGCGTGAGGTGATCCACCCACCTTGGCCTCCCAAAGTGCTGGGATTACAGGCTTGAGCCACTGCACTGGCCTATAAAATATCTTTTTTTTTTTCTTTGAGACGGAATCTCGCTCTGTCCCCAGGCTGGAGTGCAGTGGCGGTATCTTGGCTCACTGGCATGAACTCGGGAGGCGGAGCTTGCAGTGAGCTGAGATCTCGCCACTGCACTCCAGCCTGGGGACGGAGTGAGACTCCGTCTAAAAAAAAAAAAGTATTTTTATTGAGATTTTCCTGAATATGAAAATTACTTTTTTTTTGAGACGGAGTCTTGCTGTGTCACCCAGGCTAGAGTGCAGTGCTGTGATCTCGGCCCACAACAACCTCTGCCTCCCTGGTTCAAGTGATTCTCCTGCCTCAGCCTCCCAAGTAGCTGGGATTACAGGTGCCCACCACCATGCCTGGCTAATTTTTGTATTTTTAGTAGAGATGGGGTTTCACCATGTTGGCCAGGCTGGTCTTGAACTGCCGACCTCATGATCAGCAGTTCGATCCCAAAGTGCTGGGATTACAGGAGTGAGTCACCATGCCTGGCTATGAAAACTACATTTTTATGTCTTTTTTTTGTGATAAGCTATACATCACATAAAATTGATCACTGTAATCATTTGAAGTGTACAGTTCAGTGGCATTGAGTCCATTCACACTGTTGTGCAGCCATCACCACCATCCATCTCCAGAACTCTTTTCATCTTTCATCTTAAAAAACAGAAGCTCTGGCCGGGCGCGGTGGCTCACGCCTGTAATCCCAGCACTTTGGGAGGCCGAGGCGGGCGGATCACGAGGTCAGGGGATCGAGACCATCCTGGCTAATACGGTGAAACCCCGTCTCTACTAAAAATACAAAAAAATTAGCCGGGTGAGGTGGCGGGCGCCTGTAGTCCCAGCTACTCAGGAGGCTGAGGCAGGAGAATGGCGTGAACCCCGGGGGGCGGAGCCTGTAGTGAGCCGAGATCGCGCCATTGCACTCCAGCCTGGGCGACAGTGAGACTCTGTATCAAAAAAAAAAAAAAAAAAAAAAACAGAAGCTCTGTCCCCATTAAGCACTGACTCCCCACTCCCCTTCCCCCAGCCCCTGGCAACCTCCATTCTACACTCTGTCTCTGGGGATTTGACTGTTCTAGGGACCGCATGTAAGTGGAATCGTACTATATTTGTCTTTTGTGACTGGCTGATTTCATTGAGCACGATATCCTCGAGGTCCATCCATGCTGTAGTGGGCGCCAGCATTTCCTTCCTCTCTAAGGCTGAATAATGCCCAGTTCCAGGATGGACCACATTTCGTGTATTCGTTCGTCCACCCGTGGACACTTCGGTTGCTTCCACCTTTTAGCTGTTCTGAGTAACGCTGCCGTGCGCACAGGTGTATATGTATCTTCTTGAGCCCCTGCTTTCAGTTATTTTGGTTGTATACTCAGAATGGAGTTGCTGGATCACAGGGTAATTTTATGTTGACTTGTTTGAGGACCGGTCCTACTATTGCCCACAGCGGCTGCATGATTTTACATTCCCCCAGCAATGCCCAAGGGCTCTGATATGTCCACGTCTTCGCCAACCCTCATTATCTGGTTTTTCGATCAGAGCCATCCTAATGGGTATGAAGTGGTATCTCTTGTGGTTTTGGGTATTTTTTATTTGTTTTTGTTTTTTGTTTTGTTTTGGGGTTTTTTGTTTGTTTTTTTGAGACAGAGTCTCGCTCTGTCACCAGGTTGGAGTAAAGTGGCGTAATCTCGGTTCACTGCAACCTCCGCCTCCCAGGTTCAAGCAATTCTCCTGCCTCTGCCTCCCAAGTAGCTGGGACTACAGGCGCCTGCCACCATGCCTGGCTAATTTTTCATAGAGATGAGCTTTCACCCTGTTGGCCAGGCTGGTCTCAATCTCTTGACCTCAAGTGATCCTCCTGTCTTGGCCTCCCAAAGTGCTGGGATTACATGCGAGAGCCACAGTGCCCAGCCTACACATTCTTGTAGTAAGAAAAAATGCAATGATTACAAGGCTAGATCAAGAAGAAAGTGAGCCCCTCCCTTAAACCCTCTCCCAGGAAGAGCCTCTGCCGCAGCGTGGGTCATGTGCCCCTGGATTCTTCCCTGTGCGTATGCTAACGTGTAATGTGTTTCTCAGGTTGTGTTTTGCCCGGTTTGGTCTCACTCTCACAGCTGTGGCCCTCCCACTTGGAATCCTGGTCTGGACCCTCCATGTCCCTCGCGCCAGCATGAGGGGTTCAGATGCTCCAGATAATCTGTTCTGGCAGCTCTCCCATCCCCTGCCCTCTGGTTCTTGCTCTCAGGGACAATTTAGGTGACAGCCTCTCCACGAGGCTTGTCTAGCCTGTTCCTAACTGAGGGATATTTAGGCTGATCCCAAATCTCCACTCAGATACCCTCCTGTGGGAAACCGCACATGCTACCTCCTCAGAAGTAGAGGGGCTCCCTCCCCAGCCTCCTTTCTCAGCATCTCAGTGGGCCTCAGTGCAACAGTCAGTCCCTCAGGGGGGGCCTTTGGCCACCCCCAGGCCAGGTCAGGGCGCCTTAATACACTGCCCTGGCAGCTGTCCACACAGTGGATGCAAGAGAAATGCAATAGTTTGTGGTGCCAGTAGGCAGGGTCTAGATCAGCATTGCCCACCAGCACAGCTAGTGATTTCAAGTCCCTGGGACCTGCTCCTAGCAGGGCCTGGCGCTCAGCAGAGTGAGTAACCAGCGCCATCAGTCTTTCTATTGATGATCCTGAGTGCTTTGCACACCGCTGGTCTTCAAAGACAGGGAGAGCTGGCTTTAGCAGGTGGAGTCTTTTTTTTTTTTTTCTAAGAGAGTCTCGCTCTGTCACCCAGGCTGGAGGGCAGTGGCACGACCTCAGCTCACTGCAACCTCTGCCTCCCAGGTTCAAGTGATTCTCCCGCCTCAGCCTCCTGAGTAGCTGGGATTACAGGTTCCTGCCACCACGCCTGGCTAATTTTTGTATTTTTAGTAGAGACGGGGTTTCACCATGTTGGCCAGGCTGGTCTCGAACTCCTGAGCTCAAGCTATCCACCTGCCACCACCTCCCAAAGTGCTGGGATTACAGGCGTGAGCCACTGTTCCTAACCTGTAAAAATAACTTTTTAAAAATGTGCACAAATAATGCGTGCTTGTGGCAAGAAAGATTTTAAAGTGCAGAATCACAAAAAGACAGTAAAAATCACCCCTAATCCTCTTGCCCAGCAAGAAGCATTGTTAGCATTTAGAGCAGTACCTTCTAGATTTTTTTATCTGCATATAAGCACATTTGCTTACATACATATCTTATTTTATGAAGATGGCATCCTACTGGAAATCCTATTTTATAAGTGGCCTTTTCCACTTAACATACCCCATGGCTCTCCGATATAGTGGGGCTATAAATATACATGGGCCTTATCATCTGCAGTGGCCACAGCACGCTCTGGTGTCTAGATTAGGCCACGGTTTGTCCCGTCTGTCTCTTGAAGGGTGCTGGGTCATTTCACGTTTTTCGGTGTTATAAACAATGCTGCAGTGAACATCCCCGGCCATGAATCATGGCCCACATCCCTAACGATTTCCCAAGGAGGTATTCCTGCAAAGGGAAGAGCTCAGTCCAAGGGAGACACACGGAGGAGAGTTCTGATTCCAAAGCCAAATGCCCTTCAGGAAGTTCAGACCGATTTACACACCCACTGGGCAGTATATGGCTGGCTCCCAAGCTTCCAGAAGCCAGAATCGGGGATGAGAAGCAGGATTGACTTCCTAGCCCAGGAGCACTGGGACCCCTCCTCCCAACCCAGCCGGAGAGAGACATCTGCCCACAAACCCAGCCCTTCACAGCCTGCAGGGCATCCCGGAAGCCCCGTCCTTGCTCCTTGCTTTAGAACAGCTGAGCCCACAGCCTCCACCTCCCACACCTACCCTACTAGCCCCAACTCCCCAGAGACTCTGCCCTGCTCTGAACTGGTCCCACAGAGTGTGTCTTCAGGGGGAAAGCAGCCCAGAGCCACAAAGGGCCACACTAGGTCACCCCAGCTGCCCCTCTTCCCGCAGTGCACATAGCTGCTGGCAGACAAGTGATGTTCTGATTTTCAGAGGCCTCAGGAGGAGATGATTCCAAATCTTCCAGGATGGCAGCAGCTCTTTTCCAAGAAAGCCCTGGCTCCTGCGTGGCCTCTGGGAGCCTCTAGCATTCTGGTTCCCTGGCCACCACCAACCCCGAGGGACCTGGGCTAGGGGAGAAGGGTGGGCCTCGAGGTGGGTTCTTGTTGCCCTCTGAGGGCCGGGAAGCCTCTAGGACAGCAGGGCCCTAGGGACAGCTGTGCTTCCTGCAGGGGGGTTTCAGACATTCAGGCCCCAACCCTGTGAAAAGAGCTGAGAGTGGAGCTGGTTGGGGCGGAAGAGTGTGAGGGGTGGTGGAGCCAAGCCCTGGTGTCCTCTGACATGGTCCCGGGAGTCCATTACTGAGTGTCTGCTGCACACAAGCACACAAGAGCAGGCCCCTTGTCATCCCAGCGTTTCCATGGCAGGGAGCTCTGGGGGATAGACACACCGAGGTTATGCCGTCCACAAGTGGCCAACCTTGAAGCCGGTCTCTTTCTGGAGCCTGAGTGCACAGCCACCGCCCTGGGTGATCCTAGCAAGTGGAGGCCAGTGGGGGCTGAGTGACGTCCCTGAAACGTGCGCATAGCTGGTCCAGGGCAGTGCAGCTCCCACCGGCTCCCCAGCTCTTGCCCCTGAGCCTCCTGCTGGGTGGACCTTTCCCCTCACAGGGGTCTCCTTGCCCTCCTCGAGTCAAGAAGGGAATGTAGGTCAGTCGACTGGACAGGGCCATGTGGGCGGAATCAGCCTTGAGTGATGGCGCCATTTGCTTCTATTTCTGGGCACCAGATGATGTGCTCACAGTGTCAGAATCACAGTCACACCGAGGCCTGGCTGCACTGGAGGAGGGAGAGAGGCCCTGCAGGGGCAGCAGGAGAGGGCAGAGTGGGGTGGGAGGCCCAGGGGAGGCTACGGCTCTGTTGGAGAGCTGCCCTGTGGTCTGAGGGTGGCAGGCAGGCCACTGCCTCTTCCATTCACAACCCTCCTGGTCAGACGGCTGCAGCATGGTGAGGGTGAAAAGCCATGCACCCCGTCACACCTGTGATAGAGTAACGCTCTGTGTCACTATGTGCTTACTGCCCACCCTCCCGCTTGGCCATAGGGGACACTGCCAGCCTGGTTCACAGTGCCAGGCCTGACACATGCCTGAAATACCCAAGAACCGGCGGTGCCCAAGAAAGGGTGGAAAAGTGAGTGAACCAGGCACAGGCTGGGTGGGTCAACCCGGCTGGACAGCCAGGCTGGGCCCTATGGTCCCCACAGGGCCCAGGGCAGAAAAGGGGCAGAGCCTCCCCCTCATTATGGCCTGAAGAGAGGGAACCAGCCCAAAATAGCCACAGCTTCCCAAAGGCCCAGCTGTGGGGCGTCTTAGTCCATTTTGTGCTGCTGTAACAGAATACCACACACTGATTTATAAAGAATAGAAGTGTATTTGGCTCATGGTTCGGGAGGCTGGGAAGTCCAAGGCTGAGGGGCTGCATCTGGTGAGGGCCTCCTTGCTCCCTGTTGCCTTCTGCATCACGTGCAAGGGAGCACATGCCTGAGAGGGCGGGAGGTGACCACACTCACCCTTTTGTCAGGAACCACCCCCGATACCTGCATTAATCCATTCATGAGGGGAGAGCCCTCATGGCCTATTGCCTTTTTATTTTATTTTATTTTATTTTATTTTATTTATTTTTGAGATAGAATTTAACTCTTGTTGCCCAGGCTGGAGTGTAATGGCACGATCTCAGCTCACTGCAACCTCTGCCTCCTGGGTTCAAGCGATTCTCCTGCCTCAGCCTCCTGAGTAGCTGGGATTCCAGGCACCTGCCACCACGCCTGGCTAATTTTATACTTTTAGTAGAGACAGGGTTTCTCCATGTTGGTCAGGCTGATCTCAAACTCCCAACCTCAGGTGATCCTCCCACCTTGGCCTCCCAAAGTGCTGGGATTACAGGCATGAGCCACCATGCCCGGCCTCACCTTTTTTTTTTTTTTTTTTTTTTTTGAGACAGAGTCTGGCTCTGTCACCCAGGCTGGAATGTAGTGGCAAGATCTCGACTCACTGGAACCTCCACCTCCTGGTTCAAGCGATTCTCCTGCCTCAGCCTCCCAAGTAGCTGGGATTACAGGCACCTGCCACCACACCCAGCTAATTTTAAAAATATTTTTAGTAGAAATGGGTTTCACCATTTGGCCAGGCTGGTCTCAAACTCCTGACCTCAAGTGATCCATGCGCCTTGGCCTCCCAAAGTGCTAGGATTACAGGTGTGAGCCACCACAGCCACTCTGATCACCTCTTAAAGGTTCCACCTCTCAAAACTGTTGCATTAGGGATTCAGTTTCCAACACATGAACTTCAGGGGACTCGTTCAAGCTGTAGATGGAGTTTCTAGATCGTGAGACATGGGCACCCACAGAGGCCTATCTGTCAGCCAGGGGAGCTCCAGATGACCCCCACAACATACCAGCTTCAGCCACATCTGTTTCAGACACTGAGTCTGTATGCTTTCATTGGGAAAAACAATGTTTTGCTGCTAGAAATTTGAAAGGAGCCAGGCACAGTGGCTCACACCTGTAATCTCAGCACTTTAGGAGGCTGAGGCGGGAGGATCACTTGAGCTCAGGAGTTCAAGACCAGCTTGGGCAAAAAACTGAGACACTGTCTCTACAAAAAGTCAAAAAATTAGCCAGTTGTGGCCTGTGCCTGTGGTCCCAGCTACATGGGAGGCTGAGGCAGGAGGATCATTTGAGCCCAAAATTTCAAGGCTGCAATGAACCATGTTTGTACCATGTTTGTACCACTGCACTCCAGCCTGGGCAACAGAGGGAGACAGTCTCAAAAAGAAAAAAAAAAAAAAAAAGGGAAGGTGTGGGTCTAGCTTGGTTCTTGGCCTATGGATCCTGACAGCCCATGCAGAGAGCTGGGGCATGTGGGGAGGTCGAGGCACCCAGCCCTCCTTGCCTTTGGCCACCCCATCAGAGTGAGGTACTGGGCCGAGTGTACCCCCCGGGTGACTTAGTAAAGTCACCCTTTCCTCCCCCCTTTTTCCTTGACCACAGCAGCTGTCCATTAGGGCCCCTGTGCTCAAAAGACAGATTTTATTTATTTATTTATTTCGAGACAGAGTCCCGCTCTGTCACCCAGGTTGGAATGCAGTGGTGCCATCTCAGCTCACTGCAACCTCCATCTCCCAGATTCAAGCAATTGTCCTGCCTCAGCCTCCCGAGTAGCTGGGACTACAGGTGCCTGCCACCACATCCGGCTAATTTTTGTTTTTTTAGTAGAGATGGGTTTTCTCCATGTTGGCCAGGCTGGTCTCGAACTCCTGACCTCAGGTGATCCACCCACCTCAGCCTCCCAGAGTGCTAGGATTACAGACGTGAGCCACTGCACTGGCCTCCAAAGGCGGATTTTGAACCCATCAGCTGCTGAGCCCTGGTTTTCAACCTAAAGACCTGGTCACCAGTAGGACAGATGGCCCATGCCTTCCAGTGGCTGGTGTCATAGTTCAGCCTACCATGGAGCCCAGTCCTGGTCTTCATGAACCACCCCCTACCCCAGATTCTGGCAGCTCTTCGGGCACCTAGACCCTGGCACCAGCCACCACCACCAGGGAAGCCCTGGCCTTGCCTGGCCTGGCCTCTCTTACTTGCCTTGAGGTGGTAGAGGTCTTGGAACCTGGGCCCTGGTGGGACCTTAGGAAAAAAAGCCTTCGCTGATGCTCCTTCACAGTGCCCCAGCCTCCAGGACCAGAGCCTCCCACGGCTTCCCGGGCCAGGCAGGGCCAGGACTTACAGGCAGTGTAATGGCAGCAGTATGCCGTCAACCGCCACACTCCTCCCCAATTCATTGGCTTTTTTCCTCCTGGGACCACCCTTGCTATGGGTGAGTAGACCAAGGCCCTGAGAGGGGAAGGAACTTGTTCTTTTTTTTTGAGACGGAGTCTCGCCCTGTCGCCCAGGCTGGAGTGCAGTAGCGCAATCTTAGCTCACTGCAACCTCTGCCTCCCAAGTTCAAGTGATTCTCCTGCCCCAGCCTCCCAAGTAGCTGAGACTACAGGCGCCCGCCACCATGCCCAGCTAATTTTTTTGTATTTTTACTAGAGACGGGGTTTCACTATGTTGGCCAGGATGGTCTCGAACTCCTGACCTCAGGCAATCCGTCCACCTCGGCCTCCCAAAGTGCTGGGATTATAGGCGTGAGCCACTGCGCCCAGCCAGAACTTGTTCTTAATTAGCAGTGTTGACCCCTAGGCCAGAAGCACCAGGACCCCTCCTCACAGCCCCAGCCAGCGAGACTTGAACCCCACCTGTGACTCCAGAGCCTTCAGATTGAACCCCCTCCCCATGAACTGCCTTCCCTCCTGAGGTGGAGAGAGCCTGTCACCAGGCCATTTTTGGGGAAGTGGAGGGGGCTTGCAGATGACAGGGGCTCCGGCTGGGCTGGAAAGGACCAGCTGGCCCTCTAAGCTGGCTTCCTTAGCTGTTCCATGGGGCTGAGGCATGCCAAGGTCAGCACAGCTACCTCCCTCTCCCACCTGCCCTGGGGACCTGGCAGTCCCCAGTCCCTCTCTCCTGCTGGAACTGTGACCTCCCACAGGCTTCAGATGGCACCAAACCCGGGTATGGTCAGCACACGAGCTGGCCAGCCATACGCCTCCCCCGCCACCTCCTGGGAAGACCCAGCCCAGGGGAACAGCTGCCGTGAAATTGGCAGGCAAGGGTAGAGTAAGGTTTTCTCGAGGGCTTCAGGCCCCGCCCTCCTTGGGCCAGCCAGCTCCTCTGTGCACCTGCTCAGCCCCCTCCTGTGCTGGCCAGGCACTTCCAGGGTGCGAGGCTCTCAGCCAGCCCTGTGGCTAATGAGAGGGGCCAGGAGAGGCCACGGTTCAAACCCCAAACAGAGAGACCAGACTACAAGCAGCA
This sequence comes from Nomascus leucogenys, assembly GCF_006542625.1. Taxonomy (NCBI): domain Eukaryota; kingdom Metazoa; phylum Chordata; class Mammalia; order Primates; family Hylobatidae; genus Nomascus; species Nomascus leucogenys. The sequence goes on from NC_044388.1 coordinate 107,424,153, forward strand.
ACCCTGAAGTGGGCAGGAAAAGGGGAAGCCCGGAAGTTCTAGTCCTCCAGGGAGGACTGCATGATCTGGAACAGTCTAACTGCCTGGTATGGACGGTTAGGTGCACCACAGTGCCTCACACCCTGCAGCAAGGGGATCGGGGGTATGTGATGGTGCAAGACTTTCAAAAGCAGGCAGCAGAACAACATATGTAAACCATGTTACAAGCTTTATTAAATCTATGCTCCAAAGGCCAGGTGCGGTGGCTCACGCCTGTAATCCCAGCACTTTGGGAGGCCGAGGTGGGCGGATCACCTGAGGTTGGGAGTTCAAGACCAGCCTGACCAACATGGAGAAACTCCATCTCTACTAAAAATAGAAAAATTAGCCGGGCGTGGTAGCACACACTTGTAATCCCAGCTACTCAGGAGGCTGAGGCAGGAGAATCGCTTGAACCTGGGAAGCGGAGGTTGTGGTGAGCCGAGATCACACCACTGCACTCCAACCTGGGCAACAAGAGCGAAACTCTGTCTTAAAAAAAAAAAAAAAGATATGCTCTGTAGATGGATGGAAGGGTCTGGAATAATGGCTACCTCTGAGGGGCAGGATTACAGGTGATTTAAACTCTAACTTTTGTTTTCTGTTTTGTAAATGTTCTGCAGTGAATAGCATCTTCCGTGTCTTTTTTTTTTTTAATTTTTTTTCCATTTCTGCCAAGAGCTGACCATTCTGATAAACACTGAAAAGTTTTCTAGGAAAGCTCCCAGCATCCAGCTGCACTGAATTGTCATTGAGTCATAACCCCCCACCTTTATCCAGCCCTCCTGGTGGGCCAGGCATTTTGGAGAACCAACTCAATCGTTTGCTGAGACTTCCCTGCTTTAGCACTGAATGTCTTGTGTCCTAGGAAACCCCTCTGTCCCAGCGAAACCTTGTCACCCTGCAGTCAGCCTGCAGGCATGGTGCCAGGCCCCCTCTGGGAGGTGGGTGTCCCTGAGCTTCATCTCACAGGTGAGGAAAGTTAGGTGGTTTGCCTAAGGTCACAAAGCCGGGAGGCTCCAGGGCTGGAATTCACAGCCGGGCCTCTGGCTGTGATGTCTGTGAGCTTTGCCACCACACTACACTGTGGGTGTTGTCTTCACTGTCCCGGAAGCAGGGCTTGCAGGGGCTGTGACCTCACTGGGGTCCCCAAGTTCACCTGAGGTGGGGAAGCACAGGGGACAGGGGGCACGGGCTCCCTGCTGATTCTGCACCTGCCCTGGGGGTGCTGTCTGGCCTGCCAATGCCACCCCCACCCCCAGGTCAGAGGGTGTGAGCTCCAAGGGCCTTTCTAAGGGTGGGGAGGGTTGACCCGGAACCCCCACATTGGCTGTCTGGGTGCCACTCCGATCAGCTGGGTGAAACTGGGGTCCTAGCATGGTGCCTTCCTCTCACAGCACAGAAAGGCAGAGCAGCCCCCCAAGGTGTGGCAGAGACACGATGGAGATCCAGGTCTCCCCTGTATTTGCAAAATAGGGAAAGAAAGGCCAGGTGCAGTGGCTCACGCCTGGAATCCCAGCACTTTTTGGGAGGCGGAGGTGGGCAGATCCTTTGAGGTCAGGAGTTCGAGACCAGCCTGGCCAACATGGTGAAACCCCGTCTCCACTAAAAATACAAAAAATAGCCGGGCGTGTTGGCAGGTACCTGTTGTCCTGGCTACTCGGGAGGTTGAGGCAGGAGAATCACTTGAACCCGGGAGGCGGAGATTGCAGTGAGCCAAGATCATGCTGCAACACTCCAGCCTGGGTGACAGAGTGAGACTCTGTCTCAAAAAAATAAAGAAAAAGAAAAGGAAGGAAAGAGCCCACCTCGCTGGTTATGAGCCTCAGGCCAGTAACTCAACTACGTTTGGAGACTGTGGCTCTGTTTCTAGCCCCGGGGGAAAAAAACCTATGAGCAAACAGGCACGGCCCCTGCCTCCACGAAGTGATGACTTCATGCCGCAGACAGCGAACCCTCACCTCCCAGCAGATGCCTCAGTGACTGCGGGGGAAAAGCCACCAAACAGAGGGCCAGGTGTTGAGACCGAACCATTCAGCGCCTGAGCTGTCTGGAAGGCTGGGGCAGGTCCCTGAGGTGGTGGGTTGGGAAAGAGTGGAACATTCGAGAAAACAAGAGCATCAGGTATGAGTGCTCTGAGCTCCAGGGGTTCATCTTGTCCTCTGTAAAGTGGGGATGACACAGTGCAGTTGCTGGGGAGAACAGTGGGGTTCCTCAAAGAGTCACACACAGAGTTACTGTCATTACCAACCAGCGACTCCACTCCTAGGGATCTACCGAAAGAACTGAAAACAGGCACTCAGCAAACACTTGCACACATGTGCATAGCAGCGTGAGTCACAGCAGCCGAAAGGCTCAAACAACTCGATAGCCATCAATAGATGAATGGATAAACAAATTGTGGCCGGGCACGGTGGTTCACACCTGGAATCCCAGCACTTTGGGAGGCTGAGGTAGGAAGATAGATTGAAGCCAGGAGTTTGAGACCATCTTGGGCGGCAAAGTGGGATGCCTATTTGTAAAAAAAAAAAAAAAAAAAAAAAAAAAAAAAAATTTTAAATTAGCTGGGCATGGTGGCACACTTGTAGTCTCGGTGGCTCAGGAGACTGAGGGAGGAGGATCTCTTGAGCCCAGGAATTCAAAGTTACAGTGAGTTCTGATTGCACCACTACACTCCAGCCTGGGCAACAGAAAGAGACACCATCTCTGTCTGTCTCTCTCTCTCTCTTTTTAAGACAGGGTCTCACTCTGTCACCTTAGCCTCCCGTGTAGCTGGGATGAGAGCGTGCACCACCACACTCAGCTAATTTTTGTATTTTTTTGTAGAGATGGGGTTTTGCCATGTTGCCCATGCTGGTCTCAAACTCCTGGGCTTAAGCAATCCTCCCACCTCAGCCTCCTGAGTAGCTGGAACTACAGGCGTGTGCCATCACACATGTCTAATTTCTGTATTTTTTGTACAGACAGAGTTTTGCCATGTTGCCCAGGCTAGTCTCGGACTCCTGGGCTCAAGCAATATGCTCACCTCAGCCTCCCAAAGTGCTGGGATTATAAGTGTGATCCGCTGTGCCCAGCCAGAGACATCCATCTCTTTAAAAAAAAGGCCGGGTGCGGTGGCTCACGCCTGTAATCCCAGCACTTTGGGAGGCCAAGACAGGCAGATCGCAAGGTCAGGAGATCGAGACCATCCTGGCTAATACGATGAAACCCCGTCTCTACTAAAAATACAAAAAATTAGCCAGGCGTAGTGGCGGGCGCCTGTAGTCCCAGCTACTCGGGAGGCTGAGGCAGGAGAATGGCGTGAACCCAGGGGGCGGAGCTTGCAGTGAGCAGAGATGGCACCACTGCATTCCAGCCTGAATGACTGAGCGAGACTCTCTCAAAACAAAACAAAAAAAAAAGAGGCCGGGCACGGTGGCTCATGTCTGTAATACCAGCACTTTGGGAAGCCAAGGCAAGCGGATCACCTGAGGTCAGGAGTTTGAGACCAGCCTGGCCAACATGGCAAAACCCCGTCTCTACTAAAAATACAAAAATTAGCCAGACAAGGCAGCGTGTGCCTGTAATCCCAGCTACTCAGGAGGCTGAGGCACGAAAATCACATGAACCCAGGAGGGGGAGCTTGCAGTGAGCCGAGATCATGCCACTACACTCCAGCCTCGGCAACAGAACGAGACTCCATCTCAAAAAAAAAAAAAGAGAAGATGAACAAATAGTGGTCCATCCATACAATGGGATATTATTCGGCCATGAAAAGGAGTGAAGTGCTGCCACATGCTGCCACATGGGTGGAGGCTGGAAACAGTATGCTAAGGAAAGAAAGGCAGACACAAAAGGCCACGTACGGTCTGATTCCATTTACATGAAGTGTCTAGAGGAGGTAAATCCACTGTGACAGAAAGCAGATTGGTGGTGTCCAGGGGCTGGAGAGAAGGGGATGGGGAGTGGCTGCTTTGTGGGTACGGGGTGTTCTTTTGGGATGATGAAATGTTTTGAAATTAGAGACAGGAGGTGGCTGCCGACATCGTGATGTGCTAAATGCCGCTGGACCGTGTGCTCTAAAATGGTTCACTGGACAAGATGTAAATTTTGCTTCAATTTTTGAAAAATAGGAATGGGGCTGGGCACAGTGGCTCACACCTGTAATGGGTGAACACTTTGGGAGGCCGAGGCGGGCAGGTCACCTGAGGCCAGGAGTTGGAGACCAGCCTGGCCAACATGGCGAAACCCCATCTCTACCAAAAATACAAAAAATTAGCCAAGCATGGTAGTGTGCACCTGTAATCCCAGCTACTCGGGAGGCTGAAGTATGAGAATTCCTTGAACCCAGGAGGTGGAGGTTGCAGTGAGCCAAGATCGGGCCACTGCACTACAGCCTGGGCAATAGAGCAAGACCCTGTATCAAAAAAAAAAAAGGAAAAGGGGCCGGGCGTGGTGGCTCATACCTGTAATCCCAGCACAATGGGAGGCCGAGGTGGGTGGATCACCTGCGGTCAGGAGTTTGAGACCAGTCTGTCCGACATGGCAAAACCCCATCTCTACTGAAAGTACAAAAATTAGCTGGACGTGGTGGTGGGTGCCTGTAATCCCAGCTACTCAGGAGGCCGAGGCAGGAGACTTGCCTGAATCCGGGAGGCGGAGGTTCCAGCGAGCCGAGATCGTGCCTCTGCACTCCAGCCTGGGCGACAAAGTGAGACTCTGTCTCAAAAAACAAACAAACAAACAAACAAATAAAATGCATATTATGTCAGGGCATGAGAAAAGCTGTACGAAAAAATTAAACAAGGTGAGGGGAGAGAGCGTGGTGGGGGCTTTTACAAACAGCGTGGTCAGAGAAGGCTTCTCCGCTAAAGGAAGTAGCTACAGGAAGGCAGGGCATGCCAGGCAGGGGAGACAGCAAGGGCAACGGCCTGAGGGGGGAACTGTGCCTGGCGGTCAGCGTGGCTGAGTGGCCTGAGTGAGGAGCAGGAAGGGGAGGCGAGGTGGGGGAAACGTGGGGGGCCCGGGCCTGGGCCTGGCTGGTGGCCCTGATGGCCCGGCGGCCTCTGTCTCCCCCCAACAGCCCTGCTCCTGGATATCATGACGGTGGCCGGCGTGCAGAAGCTCATCAAGCGGCGCGGCCCGTACGAGACGAGCCCCAGCCTCCTGGACTACCTCACCATGGACATCTACGCCTTCCCGGCTGGGCACGCCAGCCGCGCCGCCATGGTGTCCAAGTTCTTCCTCAGCCACCTGGTGCTGGCGGTGCCCCTGCGCGTGCTGCTGGTGCTCTGGGCCCTCTGCGTGGGCCTGTCCCGCGTGATGATCGGCCGCCACCACGTCACGGACGTCCTCTCCGGCTTTGTCATTGGCTACCTCCAGTTCCGCCTGGTGGAGCTGGTCTGGATGCCCTCCAGCACCTGCCAGATGCTCATCTCCGCCTGGTGAAGCGCCCACCGGCCCACGCAAGGCTCTGGGGGGCAGGGCTGGCCCTAGAGAAGGGGCAGGGGGTGTCGAGGTGGCGGGCGTGGGTGGAACAGAGCGGCCAGGAGTCGGAGCGGCCACCCCCACCTCATCTTCCCCTCCTGGCTGGAGGCCGGCGAACCCAGGCCACCCCTCCCGGAGACAAGCGTGTTTGGCAGTGCCAGGCCTCTTGCCCCTTTGCTTGGACTCCAAGTCTCCTCTCTAGGCAGCCAGGACACACCCATGGGGACAGCCCTATTTAGCTTCTGCTCTGGGAACAGCAAAAACCAGGATGGTGGGAGGGGCCGAGTCTTGCCCTTTCATCGTCATGACTGTTGAGTTCTTGGCTGTGCCCATCACGCCACAGCACGACGCCTGCCAAAATGCCCCCAACCTACTGCCTGATGCAGGTGCCATTGCCATTAATGGTCATCAACAGCTTAGGGCAGCAGTTTCCAACGGGTGCCCATGGGACACCAGCCTGCGAGATGCTTTTGGGGGAAAAGGGTTTTGTGGTTCAATAACTTTCGGAAGTGCTGCACACTCTGTCCCCAAGTTGGACATTCACAAAGGCCGTTATTGCCGTAAAGGCTCTGACAAGCCCTGTAGAAAAGCTTCTTGCTAAACCTTCTCTAACCCATGTTTTCTAAACTTATTTGACCACAGAACCCTTTTCTTGGGGAACAGCCATTAACCCCCAAGGAACCATTGGTTCCTCAAGCGCATTTTGGGAGCTGCTGCCAGAGGGCTAAAGGGCCTGGGGTGTGAGCTGACTCTCTGCTGGGGAGGCCAGGTGCACGCGCCACAGCCGGAGGAAAGCGCTGGCCACCGCCCGTGGGCATCGATGAGGCTTTGGCCCCCAGGGGCCGGACTCCGTGTGACCTAATAGGTCGTTTCCAAGTCACCCGTTTTGGATGTGCATTTCATGTGACAATACAGATGACATGCAAATGGCCCTCTCCCGTGTGGCTTTTTCCTCGTGCAATTCAGTTGCTCCGGATGCATTCGCCTTATTAGCACGGAACGGGCGGAGGGTGGGGGGTAATTCTTCGGCCCTAGACAGTGCCATGATACCAGGGGTCGGGGGCTCTGGGCACAGCTGGCCTGCTCCTGGACTTTACAGGCTGGCCAGTCCCTTTGCCCTGGGGTGGCTGCCTGGTACTCCCTCAGTCCCCAGGCCCTGTGCTGGCTGCTACCTGGGGCCTGGGCAGGGACTGTTTGAGAAGCCCTCACTGTGATGCTGATGGACCAGAGACCCTCTCTCACTTCAGCCTCAGGCCTTCCCAAGCCCTCCGCCCCGATTCCTGGCTAACCTGATCCTCGTCCGCCAGGAAGTGGGCAAGTGACCAGTGAAACACAGCCAAGCCTACGAGAGCTGCCACGAGGGATGTGCAGGGCAGTGAGGGCCCAGAGAAAAGGCCCCAGAGCCCAGCCTTGGGGCATCAGCGCATAGGTCCCAGAAGGGGGAAATCTGAGCCCAGATGAAGGGAATGGGTGGAGGGAGCCAGGAAGGAGGGGAAGAATGTTCTAGACAGAGGGAGGAAAGGGGTGAGGGCCAGGAGGCAAGAGCCCCCAGGTCCTATCACAGATCGGCAGGAGGCTTGGGGACACCCCAAGCTCCCCGAACCACACTTTGAGTGTGAGCGCTCGTCTGCGGCTCTCAATTGCCCTCTGATGTGAGGTGATCGACATGCCCATTCCATAGATTGGAAAATTGAGGCCCTGAGACTTGCCCAAGGTTGCCCAGCCAGGTGGCAGCACAGTGGGGTGGGAGCCAGTTCGCCTGGTGGTGGCCGGCCAGCCTCAGCATTCCTTGGCTGTCAGCCACATCCCGCCACTCTCTGCCTCTGTTCCCATGTGGCCTTCTCCCTGTGTCTGCGTCTGTCTTCCTGTCACTGTCTATGGTCCCCTTCCTATAAGAATAACAGTCATACTGGCTTACAGTCCATCTTACTCTAGTATAACTTCATCTTAACCCACATCTTTTTTTTTTTTTTTGAGATGGAGTTTCGCTGTTGTTGCCCAAGCTGAAGTGCAGTGACATGATCTCGGTCGACTGCAACCTCCGCCTCCTGGGTTCAAGGGATTCTCCTGTCTCAGCCTCCTGAGTAGCTGGGATTACAGGCACGCGCCACCATGCCCGGCTAATTTTTTTGTATTTTTAGTAGAGATGAAGTTTCATCATGTTGGCCAGGCTGGTCGCGAACTCCTGACCTCAGGTAATCCTCTCACCTCAGCCTCCTAAAGTGCCGTGAGCCACTGTGCCCAGCCCCCACATCTTAGTCACATCTACAAAGACCCTATTTCCAAAGAAGATCACATCCATAGACACTGGGAATTAGAGCTTCAGCATCTCTTTCTGGGAGGACCCAATTCAGTCCGTAACCCACAGGACACTTTTGGGGAGGGACACATCTTCCCCTCCTCGCTGGGGGTTCTCTGGAGTCTTTAGGATAAGGAGGGGTTTCTGGAGGGTGGAGGGCTCTGGGCAAACCCTCTAAAGCTTGGAGGGGACGGTGGAACCCCAAGAGCACCTGGCACACCATGAAGGGGAGAGGCTCCCAGAAGGCAGTCGGCGTGCTGCCTGGGAGCCACATCCTGTGTGATGGCAGCGGCAGCCGATGCTGGCTCAGGACAATGCCAGCACTTCCTGGCGGTGCTGACGTCCCATCTCAGAGCGTTGGTGTCGTTGTCTGTCAAACAGGGATGACAGGGGCCCTGTGGGGTTGATGTGTGACTCGGGGTGCCCTCCACCTGCGAACATGACACATCACGGGTCATGCTCAGTGTTGGTCACAGGGCTCCTGGCGTTGTTGCCCCTGGTGGCAAGGAAGGAACTGGGACACGCTGTGCTGACGTGGCCGTTAGCACAAGGCAGACCCGGGCTCTGACTCCTCCAAGGCTTTCCCTGGACTTCGTCACTCTCAGACACCGATGTGTCTCTAGAACCATCACTCTGCAGCCCCTTTCCATGAAGACCCAAGGGTCATGGGAGGAGCTGCCACCGTCAGATCCCGGATGACAGGGAAGAGGCTGTGACTCCTTCAGGACTTGCCATCCTGCCTTGTTACTGGACAGAGCCTGGGTGGGGAGGTCGGTGCCGCTGTGCATTGGTTGACAGCTTCCAGTGCCCATCATGGAACAAGAGAGATGGTGTGTACCTGCTCAGGCATGGGTAATGCACTTTGCTGAGTAAAGCAAATAACTGCTTTTTTTTTTTTCCCCCAAGAATTGAGGTCTCTTGGCCAGGCACAGTGGCTCATCCCAGCACTTTGGGAGTCCAAGGCGGGTGGATTACCTAAGGTCAGGAGTTCGAGACTAGCCTGGCCAACACGGAGAAACCCCATCTCTACTAAAAATACAAAAATTAGCCAGACATGGTGGTGCATGCCTGTAGTCCCAGCTACTTGGGAGGCTGAGGCAGGAGAATCACTTGAACTGGGAGGTGGAGGTTGCAGTGAGCTGAGATTGAGCCACTGCACTCCAGCCTGGGTGACAGAGTGAGACTCCGTCTCAGAAAAAAAAAAAAAAAAAAGAAGAAGAAGAGTTGGAGTCTCGCTCTATTACCCAGACTGCAGTGCAGGGGCACGATCACACCTCACTACAGTCTCAAACTCCTGGGCTCAAACGATCCTCCTGCCTCAGCCTCCCAAGTAGTTACAGGCGTGCACCGCCACACTGGCTAATATTTTTATTTTTATTTTTTTACTTTTTTTAAAATTGAGATAGAGTCTCACTCTGTCACCCATGCTGGAGTGCAGTGGCATGATCTCAGCTCACGGCAACCTCCACCACCCAGGTTCAATCGATTCTCATGCCTCAGCCTCCCAAGTAGATGGGACTACAAGCACCGCCACGCCCGGCCAATTTTTTTTGTATTTTTAGTAGAGACAGGTTTTACCATGTTGACCAGGCTGGCCTGGAACTCCTGACTTCAGGTGATCCACCTGCCTCAGCCTCTCAAAGTGTTGGGATTACGGGTGTGAGCCACCACGCCCAGCCTATTTTTATTTTTGTAGGGATGGGATCTCACTATTTTGTCCAAGCTGGTCTCCTAGCCTCAAGCAATCCTCCTGCCTTGGCATCCCAAAGTACTAGGACTGCAGACGTGAGCCACTGCGCCTGGTGATTGACATGCCCGTTCCATTTTTTTATGGTGAATTATACATGATTTTTGAATGGCAGCCGCTTCTGCATATCTGAGACACACCCCGCATGGCCCTGGCACATTTCCCTTCTAAATATGGCTGGGTTGGATTGAACAAAGAATGTGTTCTGGATTCTGGCATCAACGTCCATGAGGGATGCTGGTGTCTGTTTCTTGATTTGGTTACCAGGGGCCTGCTGGCCTCTTCTACACTTCTGAAAGAATCCGTGTAAAATTGGTATCATCTCCTTCTCCAGCCCTCAGATCCCGGATCTCTGCTCTCCCTCTCGTTCCTAGCCTCTTGCAAAGCACCCTCTTCTTAGAGCTGACATTCTGTTCTCAGCCATGATTTGAGGGGAGGAGTGAAGAGCAGGGCTCACACCTCCCACGGGCCTGGCCATACGTCTTCCATATGTGTCATTGTGATGACCTTATCCCTATTTTACAGATGAGGAAACTGAGGCTCAGAGAGGCAAACCCATTTCCCTAAGGTTGCCCAGCTTGGATGTGGTGGAGCCAGGATCAGAAACCAGGCCTGAGTGGCCCCAGCGCAGAGAAGCCCTCCAGAAGACAGAAACGCAGGGCGCCCGCCAACCTCAGAATGAGGCTGAACTGGCGAAGCGACAGGCACAGGGAGGCGGGATGGGGGTGACTTGTTTTTCTATTTTTTAAACAGAACCAAACCCCACCGCGCCAGGCGGCTGCCTGTGCTGCCTCCGGCAGTCTTTGGCCAGACTCCGTGGGCCTCACCCTGGGCTGCAAGTTGGGTGTGGCAGGAATGGGGCCTGCTCCGTCCTTACGTGACCCCAAGAGGTCTATACAAAGGTGACACCTCCTCCACCCCTGCTTGTTCCCACCCACACCCTCTCCTGCCATCAGACAGACCCAGCCCTATGGATTTCGGCCTTCTCTGCACCAGCTGGGATCCCTGGAGCCTGGTGCTAACCCTGATTTTGCCCCATGCCCTTCTGCCACCCTGGTTTCTTCCTTCCCACCCCACCCACCCAGCATCACCTCCTCGCCACCCCAGCTGTCATGGCCAACGTAACCACTTCCCAGAATACAGAAGAACGGGAACCCGGAGACGGCCTGCAGGAATCATGGCTATGGAAAATGGAAAGGGTGGGTTTCAATGTGTCATTTTGCCCCAAGCAAGAGCCGTGAAGGTCTAAGGAGCGTGGCAAAACGTGGAAATGCGTGGCTCGTCCTCAGTTCTGATCTGGCCGAGGAGTCTGGTTCTGGAGGGTGGACACCCGCAGCATAGTGTGCTGAGCAGGGTCTGTGCAGGGGGGTCTCTTTACTTTTTTTTTTTCTTTTTTGAGACAGAGTCTCACTCTGTCGCCCAGGCTGGGGTGCAGCGGCACAATCTCAACTCACTGCAATCTCTACTTCCCAGGTTCAAGCCATTCTCCTACCTCAGCTTCCCAAGTAGCTGAGACTATAGAGGGTGCCACCATGCCCGGCTAATTTTTTTTTTCCCTTGAGACAGAGTCTCACTCTGTCACCCAGGCTGGAGTGCAGTGTCGAGATCTCAGCTCACTGCAAGCTCCGCCTCCCGGGTTCTCGCCATTCTCCTGCCTCAGCCTCCCGAGTAGCTGAGACTACAGGTGCCTGCCACCACGCCCGGCTAATTTTTTTGTATTTTTAGTAGAGACGGGGTTTCACCATGTTAGCCAGGATGGTCTCCATCTCCTGACCCCGTGATCCGCCCACCTCGGCCTCCCAAAGTGCTGGGATTACAGGTGTGAGCTACTGCGCCCGGCCTAATTTTTTGTATTTTTAGTAGAAATGGGGTTTCTCCATGTTGGCCAGGGTCCCACCTCCAGCTGTGGGCCACAGGGCTTCACTCTGCATGTCCAGCCACATCTCTCTCTAAGCCTCAGCTCTGTGCTTTGGGAAGGTCAGTGGCTGGAAGCCCAGGGTAGGCTGAGGGGGCCAGGCTGGAGCTGGGCTGGGCTGGGTCATGTGAGGGAAAGAGCACATACATGGGAGTCGGGCAGACCTGGGTTCAGATTCCGGCCCTGACAGGTTGCTGACCCTTCTGAGCCTCAGGTTCTCCGTCTGTGAAATGGGGCTAATACTTGGCTTGCACAGTTGTGAGGGTTGGAGACAGGGCAATGAGACCACCCAGCCCGGTGCAGAGGGTTGCTGGAGAGTGAGCTGCTTAGGCCACTGCCCCCTGGAAAGGACCCTGAGCGTTCCCTGGGCATTTAGGGACACTCTGGGGCTTGGACAGGTGGGCAGCAGGAGGGACTTGGAGAACCTCCGGGCAGGCAGCTCACCCATGTCATGATGGCACCTGTCCCCTGGCCACGGTTTGCCTGGGTACCTGGGTGTTTGGGTGGCAGGGACAGGGTGGAGGTTTGGGGAGGAATCTCCATTCCTGCCCCCGTGAGCCTGGCCTTTCTGGGAAGCTCTCATAAGAGTGTCTAAGGTATAAGCACCTCTCAGGGGTGGCGAGGGTGTTGCGTTGCCTCCTTCTACAGACACAAATGCCACCTAATCACACAGCTCCCTCTGCAAACCCGCTCACATCTCCATAGCAACTACAGGGCTTTGGCACTCCTGGGCTCGTGGTCACTGTGGTTCAACTCCTAAGAGAGGGAGGGACCCCGGGTTTGTCCCCATCCAGCTCCAGGAAAGAGATGCTGGCTCGAGGAACCTGTCTCAAGGTCAAAGAGGGCGAGGTGAGGGCAGGGCAGGGACAGGCAGGCTGCAAACAGCTCCGCTCTCTGCCGCTCTGGTCAGGAGGATTCTGGGAAGAGAGGACGGAGGGACAGAGATGCAGCTCTGGGTGGGAGGGCCACAGAGCTCAGCGTCCACTCATCCTGTGTGCGGCTCCCACCCGCCCCATCTGAAAAGTCTCAGGGAGGCAGCAGGGCAAGGGCTGGCTCTGGGCGGTTTCCTCATCTGTAAGATGCGTTGATGCTCTGTGCCAGTGTATGGAGAGGCAGCTGCTGCGGTCTGTGCCCCCCACAGTCTGTACATTGAAATCCCAACCAAAACACGAGGGTATGAATAGGTGGGCATTTGGAGTCATTAGGTCATGAGGGTGGGCCCACATGCCGGGATTGGTGCCCTTACAAAAAAGGCTCTGGAGGCCAGGCGTGGTGGCTCACGCCGGTAATCCCAACGCTTTGAGAGGCTGAGGTGGGCGGATCACTTGAGGTCAGGAGTTCAAGACCAGCCTGGCCAACATGGCAAAACCCTGTCTCTACTAAAAATACAAAAATCAGCCCTGGGCAGGGTGGGGCATGCCTGTAATCCCAACTACTCAGGAGGCTGAGGTAGGAGAGTTGCTTGAAGCCAGGAGATGGAGGTTGCAGTGAGCCAAGATAGTGCCATTGCACTCCAGCCTGGGTGACAAAGCAAGGCTCCGTCTAAAAAAAAAGAGGCTCCAGAGAGACCCCTTCCCCTTCCCCCAGGTGAGGACGCAGTGAGGAGGCCCCATGTATGAACCTGAGAGCAGACCCTCACCAGATGCCAAATCTGTGGGCACCTGGACTTTCCAGCCTCCAGAACTGTGAGAAGTCAATTTCTTCTTCTTTTTTCTTTTCTTTCTTTCTTTTTTTTTTTTTTTTTGAGACAGAGTCTCGCTCTGTTGCCCAGGCTGGAGTGCAAGGGAGCAATCTCAGCTCACCGCAACCTCTGCCTCCCAGGTTCAAGCGATTCTCCTGCCTCAGCTTCCGGAGTAGCTGGGATTACAGGCGCCTGCCACCACGCCCGGCTAATTTTTGTGTTTTTATTAGAGACAGGGTTTCACCATGCTGGCCAGGCTGGTCTGGAACTCCCGGCCTCAGGCGATCCGCCCGTCTCAGCCTCCCAAAGTGCTGGGATAACAGGCATGAGCCACCGCGCCCCGCCTAATTTTTAAAATTTTTTTGTAGAGAGAAGGTCTAGCTCTGTTGCCCATGCTGGTCTTCAACTCTTGGGCTTAAGCAATTCTCCCGCCTTGGCCTCCCAAAGTGCTAAGATTATAAGTGTGAGCCACCTCGCCTGGCCCAATCCAAATTCTTTTTTTTTTTATTTTTTTTTTGAGATGGAATCTTGCTCTGTCGCCCAGGATGGAATGCAGTGGCGCAATCTCGGCTCAATCTCTGTCGCCCAGGCTGGAATGCAGTGGTGCAATCTCTGCCTCCCAGGTTCAAGTGATTCTCCTGTAGCACCTGCCACCATGCCCAGCTAATTTTTTGTATTTTTAGTAGAGACGGGGTTTCATCATGTTAGCCAGACTGGTCTCGAACTCCTGACCTCAAGTGATCCTCCTGCCTTGGCCTCCCATAGTGCTAGAATTACAGGCATGAGCCACTGCACCCGGCCCCCCAATCCAAATTCTTATGCATGTACACACACACACATTCTGAATAGGGAACTTCTCCATACTGTTTGCTAATCTGCTCTTCCACATACTAAGATGTCACGGACCTCTCTCCCTGTAGTTTTCATCCTCACCTATAGTATTCCCTTGCACTGAGCCCTGATCACCTTCCTAACCAGTATCCGATGGGTGAATGGCCCCCAAACCCACATGGCTGGAAATGCAGGGAGTGAAGCTCTGTGACCCACACCGTGAGGTGGGGGGCCCTGCCTGCCTCCTCGAGGGGGCTGTGTGCCCAGGGCTCTCCCTTGCTTTTCTGTTAGGCTTCTCAAAGCTTTTCATGGCGCCCAAACGCAGTGGCTCACACCTATAATCCTAGCACTTTTGGGGGGCAAGGTGGGAGGATCACTTGAGTCCAGGAGTTTAAGAATATAGTGAGACCTCATCTCTACTAAAAAACCAAAACAGGCTGGGCGCGGTGGCTCACGCCTGTAATCCCAACTCTGGGAGGCCGAGGCTGGCGGATCACCTGAGGTCAGGAGTTCAAGACCAGCCTGGCCAACATGGTGAAACCCTGTCTCTACAAAAATACACAAAAAAATTAGCCAGGCGTGATGGCGGGTGCCTGTAATCCCAGCTACTCGAGAGGCTGAGGCAGAAGAATCGCTGGAACCTGGGAGGCGGAGCTTGCAGTGAGCTAAGATGGCGCAACTGCATTCCAGCCTGGGTGACAGAGCGAGACTCTGTCTCAAATAAAATAAAATAAATAAAATAATAAAATAAAATAAAATAAAATAAAATAAAATAATTAGCTGGGCATGGTGGGTGAGCCTGTAGTCCCAGTTACTCAGGAGGCTGGGGTGGGAGGATCCCTTGAAACCAAGAGGTCAAGGCTGCAAAAACAGTTCTTCACGGCTATAAACCACATCACAGTAGAAACGTGGTCCATCTTTGTGCATATCTGTGATTATTTCCTTAGGATACATTCCCGGGCCAGGCATGGTGGCTCACGCTTGTAATCCTAACACTTTAGGAGGCCAAGGCAGGCAGAATTGCCTGAACTCAGGAGTTTGAGACCAGCCTGGCCAACATGGCAAAACCTCATCTCTACTAAAAGTACAAAAAATAGCTGGGCGTAGTGGCGTGTGCGTGTAAATCCCAGCTACTCGAGAGGCTGATGCAGGAGAATCGCTTGAACCCCGAAGGTGGAGGTTGCAGTGAACTGAGATTGTGCCATGCATTCCAGCCTGGGCAACAGAAAAAAAAATCTTTCTCAAAAAAAAAAAAAAAAGGCCGGGCGCGGTGGCTCACGCTTGTAATCCCAGCACTTTGGGAGGCCGAGGCGGGCGGATCATGAGGTCAGGAGATCGAGACCACGGTGAAACCCTGTCTCTACTAAAAATACAAAAAAAATTAGCCGGGCGTGGTGGCGGGCGCCTGTGGTCCCAGCTACTCGCAGAGGCTGAGGCAGGAGAATGGCGTGAACCCGGGAGGCGGAGCTTGCAGTGAGCCGAGATTGCGCCACTGCACTCCAGCCTGGGCGACAGAGCGAGACTCCGTCTCAAAAAAAAAAAAAAAAAAAGGAGAAAGGAAATTAAGACAGGACAGACACCACAGAAGGAAGGCAATGGGAAGATCTGAGTAGAAGGCAGCCACGCGCAAGCCAAGAGGAGAGGCCTCCTTGGAAAGTCACCCTGCTGATACCGCAATCTCAAACTTCGAGCCTCAGAACCTCCAGCAGGTAAATGTCTTGTCTAAGGCCCCCACTCTGTGGTCCTTTGTTGTGGCAGCCCTGGAATCACAGGTCGGCTGGCTGTCACCTGTCCCCACAGGAAGAGCAACGCTGGGGGGCGGGGGCAAGATTGAACACACACCAGCCAAACCTGGGGACAGATCCACAGTGCAGAGACTGCTCCGGGGCATGGCCTACATTATGCCACTGGCCTGGCTGCTCTGCTTCTGGGCCCTATAGGAAGAGCACTGTGCAAGGAGTCCACCCTAGAGGAGATGCATTGGCACAGACCCCATCATGGCTTCCTGAGGCCCTGCCCAAGGGAAGCAGCTTCCCAGGCCAGGCAATTCTCACCAGGACAAAGCCCCCGAGTCCCCAGCTCTTCCCTGCCTGGGGAAAATCCGGGAGGGTCAGGGAAGGGGATGGCAGGAGCTAGAAAAATCCACCGACTCCCACATCCGCCGCCATCTGGCTCCAGGAAGAAACAGAACATCTGGCACCGGCTTTGGCCCATGGAGTTTACGTAAGCCATATGTGACCCCACGTGGCCCAGGCGGCCCCTTGCAGGCTGGTGCCCTGGCCTCGTCCCACCTGACTTTTCCTCACGTGTGAAATAAGCGTGATAATCACGGGGCAGTCGGGGGGCGAGATGATGCTCAGAAAGCCCTGCTGCTCCCCCGAGCCCGAGCGCACACTCACTCACACACGCAGTCTCAGCCGCTGGCCTCCGTCGCCTCATATGTAAAATTATGTACGTGAGATCTCCAAGCATCCCTCCAGCTTCAATAGTCCTTCAATAGTCCCTCCATACATATCCACAGGAATTTCCATATCTAAACTTCATGCATGCATACATGTAGATGCAAACATGAAAACACATGGGTCCATATTTGCACACAGTCACATTTATACATGCACCTAGATATAAAATGCACCTTTCGCCATGGGCCAAAACCCAGGGCCAGGTGTCCCATTTCTTCCTGGAGACAGATGGCAGTGGGTCTGGGAGTTCCTGGGTTTTTCTAGCTCCTGCCATTCCCTTCCCTGACCCTCCTGGTACACATACAGGAAATCCTGTCCACACACTGTGTTCTGGTACACACATCCATGTGTATAGATACACGCTTAGCTTAACCTACATTCACGCACAAATACTGTTTTTTATGAGACAGGTTCTTGCTCTGTCGCCCAGGCTGGAGTGCAGTGGTGCAGATCTTGGCTCACTGCAATCTCCGCCTCCCGGGTTCAAGTGATTCTCATGCCTCAGCCTCCCAAGTAGCTGGGATTACAGGCATGCGCCACCACACCCAGCTAATTTTTGTGTTTTTAGTAGAGACAGGGGTTTCGCCATGTTGGCCGGGCTGGTCTCGAACTCCTGACCTCAGCTGATGTGCCTGCCTCAGCCTCCTAAAGTGCTGGGATTACAGGCATGAGCCACTGTGGCTGACCGTGCACAGATGCTTATACATATGTGTGTTCTTGCACTGCTGTACACACTCACATGCCTGCATGTTCTCTTGAATGCACAAATTTACATGTATTCTGCCAGATTTAGCAAATCAATATGCAGGATGCATTATTTGGGACATATGTATACTAAAATACTATTTCATTTATCTGAAATTCAGTTTCACGGAGTGTCCTGTATTTTATCCAACAATCTAACATGGATGCTTAACAGGCTTACATACGAAAACTCATGAAGCCATCAGGGTCCCTGGGGCCCAGCCCAGGACATGCCGTTTTGCCAGAACAATGTCCAAGCCCTTCTCTTTGTCTGATAATTAAATCCACAGATGCTCTCCTGGCCGCAGTGCAGCCCCGGGGCCCCATTTGCCGCATTTAATAACCTGGCCCTTGGTGGGGAGGGGCCAGCTTCCAACAGGAGAGCCTCGGTTTGCTGGGATCCAAAGAAAGTTTCTGTCAGCCGGGTGCGGTGGCTCACACCTGTAATCCCAGCACTTTCGGAGGCCGAAGCAGGCAGATCACCTGAGGTCAGGAATTTGAGACTAGCCTGACAAACATGGGGAAACTCAACCTCCACTAAAAATACAAAAATTAGCCAGCGCGGTGGCTAATGCCTATAATCCCAGCTATTCAGGAGGCTGAGGCAAGAGAATCGCTTGAACCCGGGAGGCTGACATTGCAGTGAGCCAAGATCGCGCCATTGCACTCCAGCCTGGGCAACAAGAGCGAAACTCCATCTCAAAAAAAAAAAAAAAAAAAAGTTTTTCTCGCCAGCAGCCCAGCTGTGAAGTCTGGCAGCAGCGGGAGCTCTGGGAACCCTGGGGCCCCACCCGTGAGCCGAGGCCTGGGGCCTGGCCTCAAGGAGGGGTGTCCAGCTCGGGTGAGGGATGCAATCTCAGCCCCCAGGGGCCGGCTTGGCCTCTTCTCCATCTGGAGCTGCTTCTGCTGGTGGGAGACGGGTCAGGACAGGACAAGGATGCTGTGAAAGCTTCTTCCTCCACTCAAATCCTTCAGCGGGAAGGGCAAGGAACAAGGTCCTCAGGGGACCTTAGCTTGGAGAGAGGGAGTCACAGAAGGCAGGACACAGCCCTGCCCCAGCCATGAGACCTGGGCCCTCCTGTCCTCTCCGCTCCCGCGCCTCCCGTTAGGAAAGAAGAATTCTGAGGCTGAGCCCTGGGCCGGCAGATGCGCGATGAGTCTCTTCGGGGCCCCACAGGGAACAGGATGAATTTCCTTAAGCAATCATCTATTTCCCTGATTAGTATGTGTTTTGGTTACACAAGAATGCTTTTTTATTATTTAAAAAATTAGGGGCCGGGCGCGGTGGTTCATGCCTGTAATCCCAGCACTTTGGGAGGCCAAGGCAGGCGGATCACGAGGTCAGGAGATCAAGACCATCCTGGCTAACACAGTGAAATCCTGTCTCTACTAAAAAATACAAAAAACTTAGCCCAGCGTGGTGGCGGGCGCCTCCCAGCTACTCTGGAGGCTGAGGCAGGAGAATGGCGTGAACCCAGGAGGTGGAGTTTGCAGTGAGCCGAGATCGCGCCACTGCACTCCAGCCTGGGTGACAGAGCGAGACTCCGTCTCAAAAAAAAAAAATTAGAACACACAAGGAAACCAAAAGCAAAAATATTTTAGCTATTCCTTTCAGATGTTTTTCGACACGTTTGTAAAAATGTAGACATATTTTGAAGGAAAAAAAAGCAATTATATTCTATAGTTTTGTGACCTACTTTTTTTCACTTACTAGCATATTGTGAACACATTTCTGCATCAAAAAGTAAATACCAGCTGGGTGCGGTGCCTCATGCCTGTAATCCCAGCACTTTGGGAGGCCCAGGCAGGCAGATCACTTGAGGTCAGGAGTTCGACACCAGCCTGGCCAACACGGCAAAACCCCATCTCTACCAAAAAATACAAAAAATTAGCTGGGCGTGGTGGTGCACGCCTGTAATCCCAGCTACTCGAGAGGCTGAGGTGGGAGAATCACTTGAACCCAGGAAGCAAAGGTTGCAGTGAGCGAAGATCAAGCCACTGAACTCCAGCCTGGGTGACAGAGTGAGACCCTGTCTAAATAAAAAAAGAAAAAAAAAACTAAACACCAGCCAGGCGCGGTGGCTCACACCTGTAATCCCAGCACTTTGGGAGGTCGAGGCAGGCAAATAGCTTAAGCCTAGGGGTTCAAGACTAGCCTGGGCAACATGGCAAAACCCTGTCTCTACTAAAAATAAAAAAATTATCTGTGTGTTGTGGTGTGCGCCTATAATCCTAGCTATTCAGGAGGCTGAGGTGGGAGGATCGCTTGAACCTGGGAGGTGGAGGTTGCAGTGAGCCAAGATCGTGCCACCCACTGCATTCCAGCCTAGGTGACAAAGTGAGACCCTGTCTCAAAAAACAAAACACCTATATCTTCACTTGTCACAGCCTCACAGTGGTCCCTGGTATGGAAGAGCCATTGCTTTTTTTTTTACGTTGCTCCTGGTTTTGTTTTGTTTAAACTGAGGTAAAATTCACATAAAAATATTAGGTTGGTGCAGCCGGGCACAGTGGCTCACGCCTGTAATCCCAGCATTTTGGGAGGCCGAGGCCAGTGGATCACCTGAGTTCAGGAGTTCGAGACCAGCTTGGCCAATATGGTGAAACCCCGTCTCTACTAAAAATACAAAAAAATTAGCTGGGTGTGGTGGCAGGTGCCTGTAATCCCAGCTACCTGGGAGGCTGAGGCAGGAGAATCTCTTGAGCATGGGAGCAGAGGTTGCAGTGAGCCAAGATGGCGCCACTGCACTCCAGCCTGGGCAACAAGAGTGAAACTCCATCTCAAGAAAAAAAAAAAATTAGGTTAGGTTGGTGCAAAAGTAATTGCAGGTTTTGCCATTACTTTCAATGGCTAAAACTGCAAATACTTTTGCACTAACATGATACAATAAACTGTTTTTTAAATTTTATTTATTTATTTGAGACAGAGTCTCACTCTGTTGCCCAGGCCAGAGTGCAATGGCGCAATCTTGGCTCACTGCAACCTCTGCCTCCCAAGTTCAAGCGATTCTCCTTCCTCAGCCTCCCGAGTAGCTGAGATTACAGGTGTGCACCACCACGACAGGCTAATTTTGTATTTTTAGTAGAGACGAGGCTTCACCATGTTGGTCAGGCTGGTCAACTCCTGACCTCAGGTGACCCGCCTGCCTTGGCCTCCCAAAGTGCAGGGATTACAGGCGTGAGCCACTGTGCCCAGCCCAATGAACTATTTGAGAGTGTATCATTCAGTGGTATTTAGTACATTTACAGTGCTGTGCAACTACCACCTCTACTTAGTTCCAAAATATTTTCATCGCCTCAAAAGGAAACCCCATCCCGCCTCCCCCAGGCCCTAATCTGCTTTCTGTCTCTATGGATTTGCCTCTTCTAGATACTTCATGTAAATGGAATCAGACAATATGTGACCTTTTGTGTCTGGCTTCTTTCCCTTCGTGTAATGTTCAAGATTCATCCATGGGAGTGCACGGATCAGTGCTTCATTCCTTTTTATGGCTCAGTAATATTCCACTGTATTGATAATGCTATATTTTGTTTATCCAGTCATCTGTTGATGGGCATAAGTGTGGTTTGCACCCTTTGGCTATTGTGAACACAGTTGCTGTGAACATTGAGGTACAAGCATTGTTGACTGCCTGTTTTGGGTTCTCTTGGTGTATAGCTGGGAGTGGAATTGCTGGTTCCTGTGGTAACTCTATGTGTCACATTTTGAGGAACCTTGAACTGTTTTCCACAGCAGCTGCACCATTTTCCATTCCCATCAACAAAGTACGACAGCTCCAGTTTCTCCACATCCTTGCCAACACTCCTTATTAACTTTTTCTTTTTCTTTTTCTTTTTAGACATAGAGTTTTGCTCTTGACACCCAGGCTGGAGTGCAATGGCACAATCTCGGCTCACTGCAACATCCACCTCCCAGGTTCAAGCGATTCTCCTGCCTCAGCCTCCCGAGTAGCTGGGATTACAGGCACCTGCCACCACACCTGGCTAATTTTTGTATTTTTGGTAGAGACAGGGTTTCACTATATTGGCCAGGCTGGTCTCGAACTCCTGACCTCCAGTGATCTGCCTGCCTCAGCCTCACAAAGTGCTGGGATTACAGGCGTGAGCCACCACACCCAGCCAGAGACAGGGCCTTTAAAGAGTTTATGACGTTAAAACGAGGCTGTCAGGGTGGGCCCTGATCCAATCTGCCTGGTGTCCTTCTAAGTAGAGGAAACTTGGTCACACAAAGAGACACCAGGGATGCACAAGCACAGAGGAAAGGGGTTGTGAGGACACGGCGAGAAGGCAGCCATCTGCAAGCCACGGAGAGAGGCCTCAGGCGAAACCAAACCTGCTGAACTTTGATCTTGGACTTCCAACCTCCAGAGCTGCAAGAAAATAAAATTTCTGTTGTGTGAGCCACGCAGTCTGTGGGATTGTATTATGACAGCCCTGGGAAACGAAACACACCTCTCAGCTTGTTCACCATCTGATGTGTTTCCCGCATATGCCCAGCCCCATGGTCCGCCCTTCCTTTGTCAGGGATCTGAGGTGTGCAGAGCCCTACTCCTGTGCCGGTCAGCAGCTGCCATGCAGACAGTGGGACCCTGATGCTGCACAGAAGGTCCCTGGAAGCAGGTGGCCCCTCTCAGGACGTGTAGAATACAGCAAAGGCTTTGATTATCTTTTTTAAATACAGAAGCCCAGGTCCCACCTGCAGAGGTTTAGGTGTAATTGGTGTGGGGTGTGGGGTCCTCACGGGGATTGTTTTCCAAGCTTCCCAGGTGATTTGAGTACAGCCAAAGTTAAGAATCGATCCTGGGGCCGGGCGCGGTGGCTCACGCTTGTAATTCCTGCACTTTGGGAGGC
Organism: Nomascus leucogenys; assembly: GCF_006542625.1. Lineage (NCBI taxonomy): Eukaryota > Metazoa > Chordata > Mammalia > Primates > Hylobatidae > Nomascus > Nomascus leucogenys. The sequence goes on from NC_044388.1 coordinate 107,446,167, forward strand.
TGAGGCGGGTGGATCACGAGGTCAGGAGATGGAGATCATCCTGGCTAACATGGTGAAACTCTGTCTCTACTAAAAGTACAAAAAAATTAGCCGGGCGTGGTGGCAGGTGCCTGTAGTCCCAGCTACTCGGGAGGCTGAGGCAGGAGAACGGCATAAACCTGGGAGGCAGAGCTTGCAGTGAGCCGAGACTGCGCCACTGCACTCCAGCCTGGGCGACAGAGCGAGACTCTATCTCAAAAAAAAAAAATCCTGGGCCAGGTGTGCCAGCTCACACCTATGATCCCAGCACTTTACGGGGCCAAAAACCAGACTGGGAAACATAATTAGACTCATAGCAAGATCATGCAGCTGCAGTGAGCCATGATGGTGCCACTGCACCCCAGCACGAGCAACACGGCAAGACCCCATTTCTACTAAAAATCAAAACGTAGCTCGGCATGGTGGCATGCACCTACAGTCCCAACTACTCAGGAGGCTGAGGTAGGAGGATTGCTTGAACCCAGGAAGTTGAGGCTGCAGTGAGCCATGAATGCACCACTGCACTCCAGCCTGGGTGACAGAGCAAGACTGTCTCAAAAAAACAAGAATCAACCTCACCTCCAGGCCCCTCAGCTAGAAAGGCCAAGGGAATCCATCGGGGTATAGCCCAAGGCTCTGAGTCCAGGAAAGGATGGGGTAGTTTGTAGGGCAAAGGTCCTTCTGCCTCTGGCCTGGTTCCTGGATAGCTTTGCCAAGAGGGGCCAGGTCAGGTCCCTCACGGGAGGGATCAGCAGCCCCTCATTCTTCAATGATCACATTCAAAATCTACATGGGGGGTTGTTGAGATCTCAGAGGGGAGAAGGAGGAAGCCTCCATGCACTCCAGGAGGAACGGAGACCCTCGACCTTGTTCCATCTCCCCTTCCTCCCCACCCCAAACCCAAGCGGCTGCAACATTCCACTCCACACCCAGCAGGCACGGGGTCCGGCTAGGATTCCATTTCTTGGGAGAGATGGGCCACAGGACTGCGTCCTGGCTTTCAGGGCCCTGGGGCGCCTAACTCTACCACCCCCGCTGTGGAGGCCGAGGCAAGGTTCGCCCGCAGACATGGGTTTGTGTTTGCTCTATTCCTGGAAGACATGCGCCGCCACCGAGTCACTGGGCTTTTGACTCAGCTGTTTCCTCCTGCAGATGAACCCAAACCCAGGCTTTGGAATCAGCAGAGCCAGCTGGGGCACCAGCCTCCCACTGGCGTCTGTGTGACTTGGGGCAATTCTCTTGACCTCTCTGAGCTTCGGTTTTCAGTCTCTCTGAAATGGGAGGAACCAACTAGGCCAGCGTCTCAATCCCTGGACTCAAGCCTTGGACATCTCAAGTGGGTGAGTCCTTTCCCTTTTTGGCTGCCGTGAGTTGGAGCTGGGCTTCGGTTACTTGTAACCAGCAGAGCTGAGTGCAGGTGGGATGCTCTCTGCAAACAGCCGTGGAAATGAAGCGTATGAGCTTTAACCAGGGTGGGACTCAGAGGGCTCATGGGGTACTGGGCTGTTCCCCACTCCACACCCAGGAAAGGGGAAAGCCCAGTGGCCCCTTGCATTCCGGCTTCAAGTCCCTGCACAAAGCACAGTAAGAATAGCTCCCACTGACGGGAGCCCACTAGGCCATTGTTGACACTTCCCCAAACTCTCCAAGTGGGCTGTTGTCATCTCGGCCCGCTAAGCAGAGTCAGGAGGTGGCTGAGCTGCAATTCTTGCTAAGAGAACACAGAGGTCCAGAAATGGATTAATCATAATCTTTGGGTGATCACAACTCTCATTATTGATCCATGCTGCTTTATGTGTTTGCTTTTAAGATGGTTTTTTGTGCTTTTTTTTTAAGAGATGAGGTCTCCCCCTGTCACCCCCACTGGAGTGCAGTGACACGATCCTAGTTCATTGCAATCTCAAACTCCTGGGTTCAAGCAATCCCCTGACCTCGGCCTCCCGAGGAGCTGCATTGAGTCTCTAGATCAGTTTATGAAGAACTGACATCTCTGTAATATCAGGCTTTCCTGTCCTTAAGAATGGGTTATCTCAGCCGGGCGTGGTGGCTCATGCCTGTAATCCCAGCACTTTGGGAGGCCGAGGTGGGTGGATCACGAGGTCAGGAGTTCAAGACCAGCCTGGTCAAGATGGTGAAACCCCGTCTCTACTAAAAATACAAAAAAATTAGCCAGCCATGGTGGCAGGTGCCTGTAATCCCAGCTACTCAGGAGGCTGAGGCAGAGAATTGCTTGAACCCAGGAGGCGGAGGTAAAATTGCCTGCCTAATTCTTGCCTACATTTCATTATACTTATTCTTAGGTACTTACTATAATTTTCATACTCTTGTGAACATTATCCTTTTTTTCAAGGACATTTTCCAATTGTTTCTTCCCAGCATATAGAAATGCAATTAGTTTTTGTACATTTTTCTTATATCTAGGTATCTTGCCAAACTCTCCCTTTGGGGTTCCATATAGCTGGTAGTATCTGAAAATAATGTGTTTTATTTTCTCTTTCCCAATCCTTATGTTTCGAATTTATTTTTTCTAGTCTTAATGTTAGAGTGGAAGCTCCAATACTCTCTGTTGAACAGAAGTGATAATAGCAAACAGAACGTTCTTGTTTCCGGTCTCAGAAGGAATCCTGCTAATGTTTGTCCTCCCATTTCTGACTTGCCAAGAGGCTTAATCACAAATTTATGTGAACTTCTAAAAATACTTCCTCAGCATCTGTTAAAATGATCCTGTAGTTTTTCCTCCTTTCATCAGTTAATACGATAAGTAACACTGATAGACTTTTCTTTTTTTTTTTTTTGAGACGGAGTCCCGCTCTGTCACCCAGGCTGGAGTGCAGCTGCACCATCATAGCTCACTGCAGCCTCAAACTCCTTGACTCAAATGTTCCTCCCACCTCAGCCTCCCAAGTAGCTAGGGTTACAGGAGCATGCCACCATTCCAGGCTAATTTTTTTTGTTGTTCATTTTTGTAGAGACAGGGGTTTCACTGTCCAGGCTGGTCTCAAACTCCTGGCCTCAAGCAGTCCTCCCACCTCAGTGTCCCAGAGTGCTGGGATTACTTGGTGTGAACCACCATGCCTGGCCCCAGCCTTTCTATTATTGATAATGCTTTTAAAGTATAAGACAACTTTGCCTAATATCAAAATATATCTTTATATATATGACATATATATGATATATATGATATATATGATATACATGATATATATGATATATATGATATACATGATATATATGATATATATGATATACATGATATATATGATATATATGATATACATGATATATATGATTATATATGATATACATGATATATATGATTATATATGATATACATGATATATATGATATATATTATATACATGATATATATGATTATATATGATATATATGATATATGATATATATGATATATGATTATATATGATATATATGATATATATGAAGTATATATTATACTTAAAGTATACTTTAAGTATAATATATACTTCATATATATATCATTAAATATATATTTAAAGTATAAGACAACTTTGCCTAATATCAAAATATATCTTTATATATATGATATATATGATATATATATTATATATCATATATATGATACATATATATGATATATATATTATATATGATATATATGATACATATATATGATATATATATTATATATGTTATATATATATAACATATATAATATATATATAACATATATATATGTTATATATAATATATATATATTATACTTAAAGTATACTTTAAGTATAATATATACTTCATATATATATCATTAAATATATATTTAAAGTATAAGACAACTTTGCCTAATATCAAAATATATCTTTATATATATGATATATATATATCATATGATATATATGATATATATATTATATATGATATATATGATACATATATATATATCATATATATATTATATATGATATATATATATGTATCATATATATATATTATATATGATATATATGATACATATATATGATATATATATTATATATGATATATATGATACATATATATCATATATATTATATATGATATATATGATACATATATATGATATATATATTATATATGATATATATGATACATATATATGATATATATATTATATATATATGATATATATGATACATATATATGATATATATGATACATATATATGATATATATGATATATATATGATATATATATGATATATATGATATATATATGATATATATATGATATATATGATATATATATATATGATATATATGATATATATGATACATATATATGATATATATATGATATATATGATATATATATATATATGAACAGGTAGACTAGACGTGGTAACTCACGCCTGTAATCCCAGCATTTTGGGAGGTTAAACGGGCAGATCACTTAAGCTCAGGAGTTGGAGACCAGCCTGGGCAACATGGCAAAACTATATCTCTGAAAATTATTTTTAACCTTTTTGGATCCTTAAATTTTTGGTGAGCTCTCTTTTTGTGTGTGTGCAGATCTCTTTTAAGCTTCATCAATCTGGATTTTTTTTCCTACCCAGTCTCAGAATTTCTTATTTATTGATTTACAGACAGAGTCTCAGTCTGCCACCCAGGCTGGAGTGCAATGGTGCAATCACAGCTCACTGCAGCCTCCACCTCTCACTTCAGTCCCCTGTGTGGCTGGGACGACAGGCATGCACCACCATGCCTGGCTAATTTTTGGGTTTTTTGTTTGTTTTGTTTTGTTTGAGACAGGGTCTAGTTCTGTCACTCAGGCTGGAGTACAGTGGCGTGACACAGCTCACTGCAACTTCTGCCTCCTGGGCTCAAGCAATCCTCCCCCGTCTTGCCTCCCACGTAGTTGGGACTACAGGCATGTGCCACCACACCCAGCTAACTTTTGCAATTTTTGTAGAGACGGTGTTTTGCCATGTTGCCCAGGCTGGTCTCAAACTCATGAGCTCAAGCAATTCACCTGCCTCAGCCTCCCAAAGTGCTGGGATTACAGGCGTGAGCCACAGTACCCAGCCAGTTTTTTGGTTTTTGTTTTGAGACAGGGTCTCGCTCTGTCACCCAGGCTGGAGTGCAGTGGCACAATCTTGGCTCACTGCAGCCTCGACTTCCTGGGCTTAGGTGATTCTCCCACCTCAGCCTCTTGAGTAGCTGGGATCACAGACGCAGGCCACCACGCCCACCACGCCTGTGGCAGCGATGCTGTGGGAACCTGGCCTCTGACCTCCCAGCCCACTGACACCTGCCAGGCCAGACCAGTTTCCTCCTCTCAGGACCTCTGGTTGGCCACTGCCCTGGGCCCAGATCCCGTCTCTGTGCCCAGCACCTGACCACCCATGCTTTCTTCTTCAGCCACTGTGGAGCAGCTCACATTTCTTGACTTATCTCCTGTTTGAATCGGGGAGGGGGCTGTTTCCGTGAACTCTCCTTTCCGTAAGACCAACAATGCTTCAAAAAATATGCTCATCCAGGGCCAGGTGTAGGGAGCAAGTGTGTCCCTTAGGGCTCCCACACTCGTGACTCAAAAGCTGAGGCCCCCACAAGCACTGAAATCTGAGCCATTCATGTGCAGCTCCAAGCCCGTGCGCCTCTGCCGTTTCCCAGCTTTTCACTGTTGGGTGACTCTGCCATGACACCTCAGGGGCTGGCGATGTGTCGGGAGCTGTTTCCCCCCAAGCTGAGTGGCATGGCTGGCTTTGTTTCTAGAGTCCTCCTGGTCCCCCTCAAAAGCTTCCCTGCACCAGCCTTGCTGCCAGACCCTCAGGAGCATGTGGTGCTGTGGCCTCTGCGTGCCTCGCTGGGCCGAGCTGGCACCACCTTCCCCGTCTGCTGCTTCTGGTTTACCAAGGGCTGGAAAGACAAGGCCCCAGGCTCGAGGGTTTGTGCAAAGGGAAGTGGAGTCTACACAGGGCCTGGCAAGCTCCTCTGTGATCAAGGGGACCTTGGAGAGCATGGCACAGGCTGCTCTTTGCATCTTGCCTTGGCCGTGAGTGGTTCATGAATCCATTTGAAGGCAAGAAAATGTAGCGCCTAAGAATGCACGTGTTGAGGTCAAACAGCCTGGGATCCAGCCCTGTTCTTCTGCTTAGGCCAGTGTGACCCTAGACAAGTGATTTCATTCATCTAAGCCTTGGTTTCTTCATCTGTACCATGGGAATAAAACTGTATCTTGTTCTCAGAGTGCTGATGAGGATCGAGTGTGCTTATCCGTGTAAAGAGACTGGCTATGCCTGCTGTTTATTTATTTATTTACTTATTTATTGAGATAGGGTCTCACTGCGTCACCCAGGCTAGAGTGCAGTGATGCAATCTCGGCTCACTGCAACCTCCACCTCCTGAGCTCAAGTGATCCCCCAATCTCACCCTCCCAAGTAGCTGGGACCACAGACATGCACCACCATGCCTGGCTAATTTTTTGTATTTTTGGTAGAGATGGGGTTTTCAGGGCAGGTCTCGAACTCCTGAGCTCAAGCAATCCGCCCACCTCGGCCTCCCAAAGTGCTGGGATTACAGGCATGAAGTACCATGCCTAGCCACCTGCTGTTTAATTAGTGCTAAGTGTGTGTATGTGTGAGTGTGTGTGTGTGCGCCTGCGTATATGGCCCACAGAGTTTCAGCGGTACCCACCAGGGCCGGGCTCTGTACTAAGCCCTTTACACACACTGCCACATGAAGAAAGAGCTTCCAATATCTATCATTAAGGATGAGAAAATTGAGGCTCAGCAAGGCTTACTGACTTTTCCAACATCCAACCCAGCCGCCTGATCTGTGTCTCCAAATCCTCAACCACCCACTATCAAGCCTGACTCATCAAGTATTGCACGAGGGAAATGGATTTTCTACAAAATAAGAAAACCCAGGCTGCGCAGTGGCTCACACCTGTAATCTCAGCACTTTGGGAGGCCGAGGCGGATGGATCACAAGGTCAGGAGATCGAGACCATCCTGGCCAACGTGCTGAAACCCTGTCTCTACTAAAAATACAAAAATTAGCTGAGCATAGTGGTGCGCGCCTGTAGTCCCAGCTACTCGAAAGGCTGAGGCAGGAGAATCGCTTGAACCCGGGAGGCGGAGGTTGCGGTGAGCTGAGATCGCACCACTGCTCTCCAGCCTGGTGATGGAGCAAGACTCCATCTCAAAAAAAAAAAGAAAACCTGAGCCTTCAGGCCTGCATTCTGGCTCGTTTATTCCTTCACCAGCTGGAGTCCTCCCCCGTGGCAGGTGCTGGCTGAGCCTGGGGAGAGCAGGCCACACAGGGGAAGGTGCTTTGAGACCCTCCCCAGAAGAATCCTCCAGCCTGTGGCTAAACCCCCAGCCACCTTCACCAGCCATATCCAGGCTCCTGGGAGCAAATATGAGCTCTCTTGGCTTCCTAAGAACCAGTTGTCCCTGTCCCCACCCACCCTCACCCCAGCAGGGGGGTCCCCTCCTGAGAAGGGTCACATTCTAGGCCTGAGGGCGGCCAAGCCGGCCCAGTGGTGTTTTCTCAAGCTGCCTGAAGAAACAAGTCCAGCATCTGGCCTTCCTGCTGTGATAATCCTCTTCCTGCCCCTGCACCCCCTCCCCACTTGGCCGGAAAGCAGCAGGCTTTCTCTTCCCCTCCTTACAAGGGAGGCCCGGGCTGGAATGTGTCCCTTGATAACTGGGCTCGTGAGGGGCTTGGCATAGAATGGGCTGCCTGCTGTGGGCTCTCCGACACATGTGGGGCTGACTGATAACGGCCCTGCCGGCTTTCTGCGCTGAGGCCCCATTTGACAAGCTGTGGGCAGGATTTGAAGAGGGGTCAGTGTTCACAGAGTTCCTTGGAATCCATCAAATGTGCAGGGAGCGGGCCAGGCACAGTGGCTTATGCCTGTAATCCCAGCACTTTGGGAGGCTGAGGTGGCTGGATTACCTGAGGTCATGAGTTCAAGACCAGCCTGGCCAACATAGTGAAACCCCATCTCTACTAAAAATATAAAAAGTTGCTAGGTGTGGTGGTGCACGCCTGTAGTCCCAGCTGCTCGGGAGGCTGAGGCAGGAGAATTGCTTGAACCCAGGAGGCGGAGGTTGCAGTGAGCCGAGATCACACCATTGCACTCCAGCCTGGCGACAGAGCGAGACTCCACCTCAAGAAAAAAAAAATTGTTCAGGGAGCACAGCCTTGGGCGGACCCTGTGTGTGCATGGGGGTGGGAGTGAGGGGAGGGAGACCCAGTCACTGTCCCCAGGGGCTCACAGTGTAAGGGCCCCTGGGGTCAAGGACTTGAAAACAGGAATTCGCTAGGTACAAAGTTGGTTTTCTGTTTTGTTTTGTTTAATTTTTTTTTGTTTTTCAGAAAGGATCTCACTCTGTCACCCAGGCAGGAGTGCAGTGACACAATCATGGCTCACTGCAGCCTCTACTTCCTGGGCTCAAGCGATCCTCCTGCCTCAGCCTCCAGGGTAGCTGGAACTATAGGCATGCACCACCATGCCTGACTAATTTATTAATTTTTTATAGAGACGGGGGTTCTCACGTACCCAGGCTTGTCTCAAACTCCTGGGCTCAAGTGATCCTCCCACCTCAGCCTCCCAAAGTACTGGGATTACAGGCATAAGCCAGTGCGCCCAGCCTGAAGTTATTTTATTCACCCATTAATTGCGTTGACAAATCCTACAGATGTCACACTGAATGAATGAGTCTAGAATGAAGGTTAAGAATCAGGGCTCAGATATCAGCCAGGTCCAGATTCGAGGCTCCATTACTTAGTGGCAGGTGACTTGCCATGTGAGACTCCATTTCCTCATCTGTAAAATGAGGAGAACTGGCCAGCCGGGCGCGGTGACTCACGCCTGTAATCCCAGCACTTTGGGAGGCTGAGGTGGGCGGATCACCTGAGGTCAGGAGTTTGAGACCAGCCTGACCAACATGTTGAAATCCCATCTCTACTAAAAATACAAAAATTAGCTGGACATTGTGGCAGGCGCCTGTAGTCTCAGCTACTTGGGAGGCTGAGGCAGGAGAATCGCTTGAACCCGGGAGGCGGAGGTTGCAGTGGGTCCACTGAACTCCAGCCTGGGCGACAAGAGCGAAACTCCATCTAAAAAAAAATAGAGAACTAGGTACCTTTCTTAAAGGCACCTCATGAGGATTTGGGGAGATGGCACACATATTGCACGCAAAATGGGCTTGGGGCCTGGGAAGCCCTCAGTAAATGTTTTGTTTTTGTTTTTTTTAGATGGTGTCTTTCTCTGTCACTCAAGCTGGAGTGCGATGGTGTGATCTCAGCTCACTGCAACTTCCGCCTGCTGGGTTCAAGTGATTCTCCTGCCTTAGCCTCCCAAGTAGCTGAGATTACAGGCCCCCACCAGCATGCCCAACTCATTTTTGCATTTTTAGTAGTGACGGGGTTTCACCATGCTGGCCAGGCTGGTCTCGAACTCCTGACCTCAAGTGATCCACCTACCTCGGCCTTCCAAAGTCCTGGGATTATAGGCACAAGCCACCACGCCCGGCATGTAAATGTGTTTTTATTGATTTATTTATTTTTTTTTTTGAGACAGAGTCTCACTCTGTTGCCCAGGCTGGAGTGCAGTGGTGCAGTCTCCAGTCTCGGCTCACTGCAACCTCTGCCTCCCAGGTTTAAGCAATTCTCCTGCCTCAGCCTCCCAAGTAGCTGGGACTACAGGCACATGCCACCATGCCCGGCTAATTTTTTGTATTTTTAGTAGAGATCGGGTTTCACCGTGTTAGCCAGGATGATCTCGATCTCCTGACCTCATGATCTGCCTGCCTCGGCCTCCCAAAGTGCTGGGATTACAGGCGTGAGCCACCACACCTAGCCCTGTCAATGGTTTTTAAACCATGACACTGGCTCCCAGTGCTTTGGGAGGCCAACGAGGAAGGATCCCTTGAGCCCAGTAGTTCAAGACAAGACTGGGCAACAGAGCAAGACCCTGTCTCAAAAACAAAAAGAAAACACAAAACACAAAAACCATGACTGCTGGAATCCCAAGGCCCAGAGATGAAGAAGTGCTCTCCCCTCCACCTGCCTCTGCAGGGCTGTGTGTGGGTTGGGAGTAGCCATGAGGGCAGTGTCTGGGGACACAGGGCAGCTTCCTGGAACCTGGGCTGGGAAGGGGGTGCAAGGGGCAGAGCTGGGAGCAGGGGAGCCTCTCCCCTGGGGCCCCGGGCTTTTGTGCATGTGCCTCATTCCATCCTCTGCAGACCGGCCCCCTCTGCTGTCATGGCTGCCCCTCATGGATCCCTCACCCCAAGTCCAGTTTCTCTTCCAGTTAGACAGGGCCCACCCCATGTGACCAGAGTCTCCCAGACCTGATTCCAAATGGCCAGGAGAGCTCAAACCCAGGCCCAGCTTATGTCCAGCCCTGGCCGAGCCCACTCAGCTGAGGCTGCTGGCAGGGGCCTGTGGGTGCAGGCAGTGAGCTCTGTAAGAGAGGGGCTGGGCCACCCCTTGCTGTAGGACCCCAGCCTCCAGGCCAGGGCCCATGTGCAGCAGGCCCTCAAAAAAGCATTTTCCAGGCCAGGCGCGGTGGTTCATGCCTGTAATTTCAGCACATGGTAGGCTGAGGCAGGAGGATCACCTGAGGTCAGGAGTTTGAGAACAGCCTGGCAACATAGTGAAACCCCGTCTTTACTAAAAATACAAAAATGAGCTGGGCATGGTGGTGGGCGCCTGTAATTCCAGCTGAGGCAGAAGAATGGCTTGAACTCGGGAGACAGAGGTCACGGTGAGCAGAGATCACGCCACTGCACTCCAGCCTGGGCAACAGTGAGATTCCGTCTCAAAAAAAAAAGCATTTTCTAGAAGGACAGCTCTTGCTTCTTAGCCCTTTGCATACATCAAACCGTTTAGGAACACTGTCTAATTACAGCCAGGGCAGGACAGTTCTTGTCTCCATTTCACAGTCTGGGGGAGTGCTTTACCCCAGGCCACGTGGCAACTCAGGCCTTCAAGGCCCCAGCCAGGGGTGGGCAGTGCCGGTGGGAGGGAGGGGGTGCCTGGGGAGTTAAGAATATCCCTGCAGTGCTCAGCCTCTGGGTCTTGTGATGCCGAAACTCAAGAGCCCCCTGACTCAGCAGGATATTAATAAGCCTGGCCGGTTCCCAGGGGGCCGACTCTGCCAGGGGCTGGAAAAGAAGGACTCCCAGCCCTGCGGTCCGGATCCCCCTCCCCATGGCAACACAGCCCCACCCCTACTCCTTCTCCAGGTGCCCCCTAGCAGCCCCACAGCCCAGAGTCTCCCAGAACAAATTAATGTAGGGGAGCCCCCAACCCCCTGCTGAGCATATTGGGCAAATCTCACTGAGCTGAAGGGACCCTTCCTAGAAGGGATCCAGGAGGAAAGACAGAGCCAAGCAGCCTGGGAGAGGGGAGGGGTTTGAGCAGCCAGCAGTGTGGGCTTTGGGATCGCAGCTGAGTTGCAGCCCTGGTTCTCCCATTTCTAAGGTGCTCACTTGGGACAAATCACTTAACACTAAGCCAGCCTGCCTGCCTGCCTGCCTGCCTGCCTGCCTGCCTGCCTTCCTTCCTTCCTCCTTTTCTTTTCTTTTCTCCTTCTTCCCTCCCTCCCTCTCCCTCTCTCTCTCTCTCTTTCTTTCTTTTTGAAACAAGGTCTCACTCTGTCACCCAGGCTGGAACATAGTGGCACAATCATAGCTCACTGCAGCCTTGACCTCCTGGGCTCAAGCAATCCTCCCACATCAGCCTCCTGAGTAGCTGGGACTGTAGGCCTGTGCCACCACACCCAGCTAATATTTGTATTTATTTTTGTAGACATGGGGGTCTCACTGTGTTGCTGAGGCTGGCCTCAACTCCTGTGCTGAAGCCATCCTCTGGCCTCAGCCTCCCAAAGTGCTGGGACCACAGGCATGAGCCTTGGTTTATTTTCTTTTCTTTCTTTTTTTTTTTTTTGAGACAGAGTCTCTCTCTTTTGCCCAGGCTGGAGTGCAGTGGGTGGCGCGATCTCGGCTCACTGCAAGCTCCGCCTCCCAGGTTCACACCAGTCTCTTGCCTCAGCCTCCCGAGTAGCTGGGACTACAGGAGCCTGCCGCTACGCCTGGCTAATTTTTTGTATTTTTAGTAGAGACAGGGTTTCATCGTGTTAGCCAGGATGGTCTTGATCTCTTGACCTCGTGATCCACCTGCCTTGGCCTCCCAGAGTGCTGGGATTACAGGTGTGAGCCACCCGTGCCCGGCCTTTTTTTTTTTTTTTTTTTGAGACAGAGTCTTGCTCTGTCGCCCAGGCTGGAGTGTAGTGGCTCGATCTTGGCTCACTGCAACGTCCGCCTCCCGGGTTCAAACGATTCTTATGCTTCAGCCTTCCAAGTACAGATGGGGTTTCTCTCTATTTTTAGTAGAGACGGGGTTTCACCACGTTGGCCAGGCTGGTCCTCGATTTCTTAATGTGTGAAGTGGGGATGGTAATGGTACTTCATTTCTGGTTTTGCTATGAGGACCCAATGAGGCAGTTGTCCCGAAGGGCGAGTCTTGGGAGCCCTCGCTGTCCAGGCTGGTCTCAGTGGACCCGGTTGTCAGGGGCACTCTCGGCTGAGTTTCTGTCCTACAGCGACCTCTAGTGGGAAAATGTGGTCATTGCAGGAGCATCCAACTCAGGTGGCCAGGGAGCTTTCCTATCCCGAATTGGAGTCCAAAATGTGCCCTTTCTGATCAAGTTAAATTCATGGCCCGTATTACGTATGCACCAGCATGGTACGGCGAAGGAGGACGAAGAGAAAGGAGACCCACTCCCTTCCCTTTGGAAGCCCAAAGGACAGCACTGGCTGGTTTGGGCATCAATGTGACAGTCAAGTCTGGGTCCTGGTCCTGCCCTCTCCCGCCTGCACAAGCCACACCCTCCCTGAGCTCCAGAGTCCTCCTCTGTAAACAGGATCACAAAACCTTCCGTGGTAAGAGCTACAGAGAGGAACTAGGAAGAGCCAGCAGGAGGCTTGTGTTTGAGATGCAGTGGCCAGGGAGCCCGCCTTTGAGGAAATACCTGCAGCAGTGAGGGAGAGATCTTTGCAGAGAGCTGGGAGGCCAGCGAAGGCCTGTGCCAGTTCAAGGAAGAGCGAGAGGTCAGTGGGGTCAGCGCGGAGCGATGGGGGCCGGAGGAGATGAGCGGAGAGGGGCTGTGTGACACGATCAGTGCAGTAGGAAGCGTAATGAAGGGCCCTGGCCCAGGTGGCCAGGGAGGCCTCCCAGAGAAAGGGGTGTCCAAGCTGCGGATGGCAGAGGGATGGGAGAGCTCAGAAGACCTGATCCCAGTGTGGCCCCAGCACTAACACCCTCTGTGGTCCAAGATCAGCCCACATCCCCTGGGCTCAGTTCCCTCATCTGCAACATGAGGGAGCTGGCCTAGCTGCAGCCCCTCTTTCTCTAATCTGACACCTGCCGCTGGGGCCAGGGCTCCAGCCTGACTGGGTAATGCACAGGGACCCCCAGCTAGCTCAGGGTAGGGGGCGTTCGTGAAAGGTCCTCACACCCTCCAGTCCAGGTTTTGCATCCCCTGGGCCTCAGCTGGATGTGTGAGTGGAGTAGGGGCAGCATCAGATCTTTTGCCCTGAGGAAGGCCTGCAGCAAAGGCCCCAGGATCTGAGAGCTTGCTGTGCTCGCTGCTACCAAGTTGTCTTTGCTTACAGGCTGTTAAGGAGTGAATTGTGTCTCCCCCAAAAAAATATGTTGATGTTCTAACCTCCAGTCCCTCAGTATGTGACCTCATGTGGTCTTTACCGAGATAACCAGGTTAAGATGAGGTCATCGGGAGTGAGACCCTAATCCAATATGACGGGTGTCCTTATAAAAAGGGGAAATGTGGCCGGGCGCGGTGGCTCATGCTTGTAATCCCAGCACTTTGGGAGGCCGAGGCAGGCGGATCACGAGGTCAGGAGATCGAGACCACGGTGAAACCCCGTCTCTACTAAAAATACAAAAAATTAGCTGGGCGTGGTGGCAGGCGCCTGTAGTCCCAGCTACTCGGAGAGGCTGAGGCAGGAGTATGGCGTGAACCTGGGAGGCGGAGCTTGCAGTGAGCCGAGACTGCGCCACTGCACTCCAGCCTGGGCGACAGAGCAAGACTCTGTCTCAAAATAAATAAAAAAAAAAAATAGGAGAAATGGCCATACAGAGAAGACATACAGAGGGAAAGAGGGAAAGCAACATTAACACACAGACAGAAGGCCGGGCGCAGTGGCTCACGCCTGTAATCCCAGCACTTTGGGAGGCTGAGGTGGGTGGATCACCTGAGCCCAGGAGTTTGAGCCCAGCCTGGGCAACATGGTGAAACTCCATCTCTACTAAATACAAAAATTAGCCAGGCATGGTGGCGCACGCCTGTAATCCCACCTACTTGGGAGGCTGAGGCAGGAGAATTGCTTGAACCTGAGAGGCGGAGGTTACAGTGAGCTGTGATCGCACCACTGCACTCCAGCCTGGGTGACAGAGCTCTGTCTCAAAAAAAAAAAAAAAAAAGACACAGGGAGAAGATAGGCTGTGAAGAGGGAGGACAGGAGTGACTCTGCCACACTCCAAGGAACACTGGAGGCTGCTGCAGGCTGGAGAGAGGCCTGGGCAGGATTCCCAGCGCCTTCAGACGCAACGTGGCCGAGGCTGCTGGAGGCTGCAGAGGGGCCTGGGAAGGAGGATTCCCAGCACCTTCAGACGCAGCATGGCCCTTTCCACGCTCTCACTTTGGACCTCAGGCCTCCAGAACTTTGAGGCAGAACATTTCTGTGTTCTAAGCCACCAGTTTGTGACATTTTGTTACCACAGCCCTGAGAAACTACGCCACAGCTCTTCCAGTGTGCCAAAGACAGGAAGGATACCCTGAAATTCATAAGTTAATGTTGATATTTCTTTCTTTTTTTAACACTTTTTATTTATTTTTTTAAATTATACTTTAAGTTCTAGGGTACGTGTGCACAACATGCAGGTTTGTTACATGTGTATACATGTAGCATGTTGGTTTGCTGCACCCATTAACTCATCATTCACATTAGGTATATCTCCTAAAGTTATCCCTCCCCTCTTCCCCCACATGACAACAGGCCCCGGTGTGTGATGTTTCCCGCCCTGTGTCCAAGTGTTCTCATTGTTCAATTCCCACCTGTGAGTGAGAACATGCGGTGTTTGGTTTTCTGTCCTTGTGATAGTTTGCTTAGAATGATGGTTTCCAGCTTCATCCATGTCCCTACAAAGGACATGAACTCATCATTTTTTATGGCTGCAGAGTATTCCATGGTGCATATGTGCCACATTTTCTTAATCCAGTCTATCATTGATGGACATTTGGGTTGGTTCCAAGTCTTTGCTATTGTGAATAGTGCCACAGTAAACATACGTGTGCATGTGTCTTTATATTAGCATGATTTATAATCCTTTGGGTATATACCCATTAATGGGATGGCTGGGTCAAATGGTATTTCTAGTTCTAGATCCCTGAGGAATCGCCACACTGACTTCCACAATGGTTGAACTAGTTTACAGTCCCACCAACAGTGTAAAAGAGTTCCTATTTCTCCACATCCTCTCCAGCACCTGTTGTTTCCTGACTTTTTAATGATTGCCATTCTAACTGGTGTGAGATGGTATCTCATTGTGGTTTTGATTTGCATTTCTCTGATGGCCAGTGATGATGAGCATTTTTCATGTGTCTGTTGGCTGCATAAATGTCTTCTTTTGAGAAGTGTCTGTTCATATCCTTCATCCACTTTTTGATGGGGTTGTTTGATTTTTTTCTTGTAAATTTGTTTAAGTTCTTTGTAGATTCTGGATATTAGCCCTTTGTCAGATGGGTAGATTGCAAAAATTTTCTCCCATTCTGTAGGTTGCCTGTTAACTCTGATATTAATTTCTTTTGCTGTGCAGAAGCTCTTTAGTTTAATTAGATCCCATTTGTCTATTTTGGCTTTTGTTGCCATTGCTTTTGGTGTTTCAGTGATGAAGTCCTTGCCCATGCCTATGTCCTGAATGGTATTGCCTAGGTTTTCTTCTAGGGTTTTTATGGTTTTAGGTTTAACATTTAAGTCTTTAATCCTTCTTGAATTAATTTTTGCATAAGGTATAAGGAAGGGATCCAGTTTCAGCTTTCTACATATGGCTAGCCAGTTTTCCCAGCACCATTTATTAAATAGGGAATCCTTTCCCCATTTCTTGTTTTTGTCAGGTTTATCAAAGATCAGATGGTTGTAGATGTGTGGTATTATTTCTGAGGGCTCTGTTCTGTTCCATTGGTCTATATCTCTGTTTTGGTACCAGTACCATGCTGTTTTGGTTACTGTAGACTTGTAGTATAGTTTGAAGTCAGGTAGCATGATACCTCCAGCTTTGTTCTTTTTCCTTAGGATTGTCTTGGCAATGCGGGCTCTTTTTTGGTTTCATATGAACTTTAAAGTCATTTTTTCCAATTCTGTGAAGAAAGTCATTGGTAGCTTAATGGGGATGGCATTAAATCTATAAATTACCTTGGGCAGTAGGCCGTTTTCACGATATTGATTCTTCCTATCCATGAGCATGGAATGTTCTTCCATTTGTTTGTGTCCTCTTTTATTTTGTTGAGCGGTGGTTTGCAGTTCTCCTTGAGGTCCTTCACATCCCTTGTAAGTTGGATTCCTAGATATTTTATTCTCTTTGAAGCAATTGTGAATGGGAGTTCACTCATGATTTGGCTCTTGTTTGTCTGTTGGTGTATAGGAATGCTTGTGATTTTTGCACATTGATTTTATATCCTGAGACTTTGCTGAAGTTGCTTATCAGCTTAAGGAGATTTTGGGCTGAGACAATGGGGTTTTCTAAATATACAATCATGTCATCTGCAAACAGGGACAATTTGACTTCCTCTTTTCCTAATTGAATACCCTTTATTTCTTTCTCTTGCCTGATTGCCCTGGCCAGAACTTCCAACACTATGTTGAATAGGAGTGGTGAGAGAGGGCATCCCTGTCTTGTGCCAGTTTTCTTTTTTTATTTTTTATTTTTGAGACAGAGTCTCACTCTGTCACCCAGGCTGGAGTGCAGTGGCGCAATCTCGGCTCACTGCAAGCTCTGCCTCCCGGGTTCACGCCATTCTCCTGCCTCAGCCTCTCCAAGTAGCTGGGCCTACAGGCGCCCGCCACCACGCCCGGCTAATTTTTTATATTTTTAGTAGAGACGGGGTTTCACTGTGGTCTCGATCTCCTGACCTTGTGATTCACCTGCCTCAGCCTCCCAAAGTGCTGGGATTACAAGCGTGAGCCACCGCGCCCGGCCGTCTTGTGCCAGTTTTCAAAGGGAATGCTTCCAGTTTTTGCCCATTTGGTATGATATTGGCTGTGGATTTGTCATAAATAGCTCTTATTATTTTGAGATACATCCCATCAATACCTAGTTTATTGAGAGTTTTTAGCATGAAGGCCTGTTGAATTTTGTTGAAGGCCTTTTCTGCATCTATTGAGATAATCATGTGGTTTTTGTCTTTGGTTCTGTTTATGTGATGGGTTACGTTTATTGACTTGTGTATATTGAACCAGCCCTGCATCCCAGTGATGAAGCCAACTTGATCGTGGTGGATAAGCTTTTTGATGTGCTGCTGGATTCAGTTTGTCAGTATTTTATTGAGGATTTTCACATCGATGTTCATCAGGGATATTGGTCTAAAATTCTCTTTTTTTGTTGTGTCTCTGCCAGGCTTTGGTATCAGGATGATGCTGGCCTCATAAAATTAGATAGGGAGGATTCCCTCTTTTTCTATTGATTAGAATAGTTTCAGAAGGAATGGTACCAGCTCCTCTTTGTACCTCCGGTAGAATTCAGTTGTGAGTCCGTCTGGTCCTGGACTTTTTTTGGTTGGTGGGCTATTAACTATTGCCTCAATTTCAGAGCCTGTTATTGGTCTATTCAGGGATTCAACTTCTCCTGGTTTAGTCTTGGGAGGGTGTATGTGTCCAGGAATTTATCCATTTCTTCTAGATTTTCTGGTTTATTTGCATGGAGGTGTTTATAGTATTCTCTGATGGTGGTTTGTATTTCTGTGGGATTGGTGGTGATATCCCCTTTATCATTTTTTACTGTGTCTATTTGATTCTTCTCTCTTTTCTTCTTTTTTTTTTTCTTTGAGACAGCATCTCACACCGTCACCCAGGCTGAAGTGCAGTGGTGCGATCTCGGCTCAATGCAAGCCCCGCCTCCCGGGTTCACGCCATTCTCCTGCCTCAGCCTCCCGAGTAGCTGGGATTACAGGTGCCCACCACCACACCCGGCTATTTTTTTTTTTTTTTGTATTTTTAGTAGAGACGGGGTTTCACTGTGTTAACCAGGATAGTCTCAATCTCCTGACCTCGTGATCTGCCCGCCTTGGCCTCCCAAAGTGCTAGGATTACAGGCGTGAGCCACCGGGCCTGGCCTCTTTTCTTCTTCATTAGTCTTGCTAGCGGTCTATCTATTTTGTTGATGTTTTCAGAAAACCAGCTCCTGGATTCATTTATTTTTTGAAGGATTTTTTGTGTCTCTATCTGCTTCAGTCCTGCTCTGATCTTAGTTATTTCTTGCCTTCTGCTAGCTTTGGAATTTGTTTCCTCTTGCTTCTCTAGTTCTTTTAATTGTGATGTTAGGGTGTCAATTTTAGATTTTTCCTGCTTTCTCTTGTGGGCATTTAGTGCTATAAATTTCCATCTGCACACTGCTTTAAATGTGTCCCAGAGATTCTGGTATGTTGTGTCTTTGTTCTCATTGGTTTCAAAGAACATCTTTATTTCTGCCTTCATTTCGTTATTTACCCAGCAGTCATTCGGGAGCAGGTTGTTCAGTTTCCATGTAGTTGTGAGGTTTTGAGTGAGTTTCTTAATCCTGAGTTCTAATTTGATTGCACTGTGGCCTGAGAGACAGTTTGTTATGATTTCTGTTCTTTTACATTTGCTGAGGAGTGCTTTACTTCCAACTATGTGGTCAATTTTGGAATAAGTGCGATGTGGTGCTGAGAAGAATGTATATTCTGTTGATTTGGGGTGGAGAGTTCTGTAGATGTCTATTAGGTCCACTTTGTGCAGAGCTGAGTTCAAGTCCTGGATATCCTTGTTAACCTTCTGTCTTGTTGATCTGTCTAATGTTGACAGTGGGGTGTTAAAGTCTCCCATTATTATTGTGTGGGAATCTAAGTCTCTTTGTAGGTCTCTAAGGACTTTCTTTATGAATCTGGGTGCTCCTGTATTGTGTGCATATATATTTAGGATAGTTAGCTCTTCTTGTTCAATTGATCCTTTTACCATTATGTAATGGCCTTCTTTGTCTCTTTTGATTTTTGTTGGTTTAAAGTCTGTTTTGTCAGAGACTAGGATTGCAACCCCTGCTTTTTTTGTTTTCCATTTGCTTGGTAGATCTTCCTCCATCCCTTTGTTTTGAACCTATGTGTGTCTTTGCATGTGAGATGGGTCTCCTGAATACAGCACACTGACGAGTCTTGACTCTATCCAATTTGCCAGTCTGTGTATTTTAATTGGGGCATTTAGCCCATTTACATTTAAGGTTAATATTCTTATGTGTGAATCTGATCCTGTCATTATGATGTTAGCTGGTTATTTTGCCCGTTAATTGATGCAGTTTCTTCCTAGCATCGAGGGTCTTTACAACTTGGCATGTTTTTGCACTGGCTGGTACCGGTTTTTCCTTTCTATGTTTAGTGCTTTCTTCAGGAGCTCTTGTAAGGCAGGCCTGGTGGTGACAAAATCTCTCAGCATTTGCTTGTCTGTAAGGAATTTTATTTCTCCTTCACTTATGAAGCTTAGTTTGGCTGAATATGAAATTCTGGGTTGAAAATTCTTTAAGAATGTTGAATATTGACCCCCACTCTATTCTAGCTTGTAGAGTGTCTGCTGAGAGATCCACTGTTAGTCTGATGGGCTTCCCTTTGTGGGTAACCCAACCTTTCTCTCTGGCTGCCCTTAACGTTTTTTCCTTCAGTTCAACCTTGGTGAATCTGACAATTATGTGTCTTGGGGTTATTCTTCTTGGGGAGTATCTTTGTGGCGTTCTCTGTATTTCCTGAATTTGAATGTTGGCCTGCCTTGCTAGGTTGGGGAAGTTCTCCTGGATAATATCCTGAGGAGTGGTTTCCAGCTTGGTTCCATTCTCCCCATCACTTTCAGGTACACCAATCAAACGTAGATTTGGGGTTTTCACATAGTCCCATATTTCTTGGAGGCTTTGTTCTTTTTACTCTTTTTTCTTTAAACTTCTCTTCTCGCTTCATTTCATTCATGTGATCTTCAGTCACTGATACCCTTTCTTCCACTTGATCGAATCGGCTACTGAAGCTTGTGCATGCGTCACGTAGTTCTCGTGCCATGGTTTTCAGCTCCATCAGGTCATTTAAGATCTTCTCTATGCTATTTATTCTAGCTAGCCATTCGTCTAATCCTTTTTCAAGGTTTTTAGCTTCCTTTCAATGGGTTCAAACCTCCTCCTTTAGCTCAGAGAAGTTTGTTATTACCGACCTTCTGAAGCCTACTTCTGTCAACTCGTCAAAGTCATTCCCCGTCCAGCTTTGTTCCATTGCTGGCAAGGAGCTGCGATCCTTTGGAGGAGAAGAGGCATTCTGGTTTTTAGAATTTTCAGCTTTTCTGCTCTGGTTTCTCCCCATCTTTGTGGTTTTATCTACCTTTGATCTTTGATGTTGGTGACCTACAGATGGGGTTTTGGTGTGGATGTCCTTTTTGTTGATGTTGATGCTATTCCTTTCTGTTTGTTAGTTTTCCTTCTAACAGTCAGGACCCTCAGCTGCAGGTCTGTTGGAGTTTGCTGGAGGTCCACTCAGATGCTGTTTGCCTGGGTATCACCAGCAGAGGCTGCAGAACAGCAAATATGGCAGAGCAGCAAATGTTGCTGCCTGATCCTTCCTCTGAAAACTTCATCTCAGAGGGGCACCCGGCTGTACGAGGTGTCAGTCGGCCCCTACTGGGAGGTGTCTCCCAGTTAGGCTAGTCAAGGGTCAGGAACCCACTTGAGGAGGCAGTCTGTCCGTTCTCAGAGCTCAAACTCCATGCTGCGAGAACCACTGCTCTCTTCAAAGCTGTCAGACAGGGACATTTAAGTCTGCAGAAGTTTCTGCTGCCTTTTGTTCAGCTATGCCCTGTCCCCAGAGGTGGAGTCTACAGAGGCAGACAGGCCTTGTTGAGCTGCGGTGGGCTCCACCCAGTTCGAGCTTCCTGGCCACTTTGTTTACCTAGTCAAGCCTCGGCAATGGCGGTTGCCCCTCCCCCAGCCTGGCTGCTGCCTCACAGTTCGATCTCAGACTGCTGCACTAGCAGTGAGCAAGGCTCCATGGGCGTGGGATCAGCTGAGCCAGGCGCAGGATATAATCTCCTAGTGTGCTGTTTGCTAAGACCATTAGAAAAGTGCAGTATTAGGGTGGGAGTGTCCCAATTTTCCATGTACTGTCTGTCACGGCTTCCCTTGGCTAGGAAAGGGAAATCACCTGACCCCTTGCACTTCCTGGGTAAGGCGATGCCCCGTCCTGCTTCAGCTGACACTCCATGGGCTGCATCCACTGTCCAACCAGTGCCAGTGAGATAAACCGGGTACCTCAGTTGGAAATGAAGATATCACCCATCTTCTGCGTCGATCACGCTGGGAGCTGTAGACTGGAGTTGTTCATATTCGGCCATCTTGGAACAATCCTTTTTTTTTTTTTTTCGAGACAGAGTCTTGCTCTGTCGCCAGGCTGGAGTGCAATGGCAGGATCTTGGCTCACTGCAACCTCCGACTCCCTGGTTCAAGCAATTCTCCTGCCTTAGCCTCCCGAGTAGCTGGGATTACAGGCATGTGCCACCGCGCCTGGCTAATTTTTGTATTTTTATTAGAGACAGGGTTTCACCATGTTGGCCAGGATGGTCTCGATTTCCTGACCTCATGATCCGCCCGCCTCGGCCTCCCAAAGTGCTGGGATAACAGGCGTGAGCCACTGCACTCAGCCATGTTGATATTTCTAATTAAAATTCAAAACTCACAGTTGTTTCTTTTGTATTTGCATCCCTTTTCTCCTACATATTTATTTCCATTGTCCTACAATACACATTAAATAGTTTCAAGATTAATTTTGGGTTTTCTTAGAGACAGGGTCTCATTCAGTCACCCAGGCTGGAGTGTAGTAGTGTGACCTTGGCTCACTGCAGCCTCAACCTCCTGGGCTCAGATGATCCTCCTGCCTCAGCCTTTCAACTACCTAGGACCACAGGTGCACACCACCCTGGCCAGCTAATATTTTAATTTTTTGTAGAGATGGGATCTCGCTATGTTGCCAGGGCTGGTCAACTCCTGGGCTCAAGCAATCTTCCCTCCTTGGCCTCCCAAAGTGCTAGGATTACAGGCATGAGCCACTGCGCCCAACCTCAGAATTAACTTTAAAGAAGCACAATCCCAAAAGAGCACAGTGGCTCACGCCTAGAATTCCAGCACGTTGGGGAGGCCAAGGCGGGCAGATCATCTGAGGTCAGGAGTGCGAGACCAGCCTGACCAACATGGAGAAATCCCGTCTCTACTAAAAATACAAAATTAGCCGGGCTTGGTGGCACATGCCTGTAATCCCAGCCACTTGGGAGGCTGAGGCAGGAGAATCACTTGAATCCAGGAGATGGAGGTTGCAGTGAGCCAAGATCGCGCCATTGCACTCCAGCCTGGGCAATAAGAGCGAAACTCCGTCTCAAAAAAATAAAAAATAAAAAGCAAAATCCCAATCAATCTAAGGGTTTTTATATTTATTCTTCCCCCATATTTGTACAATGCTCAAACCTGTCTTGACTCAAGTCTCAGCTCAAATGTCACCCCTCCAGGAGGCCTGAGCACCTGCTACTACCCTGACCACTGCGCCCATCACATTCCCAACATTGCCCAACGTGGTGTCTCTATTTAGGTCTCTGTTTACTGTTTCCTCTTCCGGAATGTCAGCGTGGTGCAGGCAGTGGTTGCTGTCCATTTCTTCTCTGCTATGTCCCCAGTGCCCAGAACAGTACCTGGGACATAGCTGGCATTCAGTAAATATTTATAAAATGGATGGATGGAACCGGGCACGGTGGCTCACATCTGTAATCCCAGCACTTTGGGAGGCCGAGGCGGGCGGATCACTTGAGGTCTGGAGTTCGAGAGCAGCCTGATGAACATGGTGAAACCCCATCTCTAATGAAAATACAAAAATTAACCAGGTGGTGGCACATGCCTGTAATCCCAGCTACTCAGGAGGCTGAGGCAGGAGAATCGCTTGAACCCAAGAGGCAGAATTTGCAGTGAGCCGAGATTATGCCATTGCACTCCAGCCTGGTGACGCAGCAAGACTCTGTCTCAAAAAAAGAGTGGATGGATGGATGGATGAACTCACCTGCTGGTTGTCTCTGCTGGGCTAACTTCACACATATGCCAGCCTCGTTTCTGGAACATTCCATAGGCTATGAGGTACCTGTTGGAAATAAATGCAAATGTAGGTGGTCACCCTCACAGCACATTGGGGCCACAGCTTGAAAGCCCCCTGGCCACTGTGTCACCTTGGACCTATGATGCCTTTCCATTGAGACATTCAGGTGGCCTTAGCGCCACAGAGGGACGAGGTTCATGGACATTCTGGTCTCCAGCTTTCCAGGAAACGTGAGGCTCCTGGCAGCGTCCTGGCTGCCAAGGCAAGGCTCCTCCAAGCCTGGCTGACTCAGCATATTCTCCAGGCTTCTGCTGAGACACCCCTTCCTGGTGATGGCCCCTCTGGTCTCCCTGTCATGGGAACTTGTGTGTGGGATGCTTCCTTCTCTTTCACGGCATTGTCTGTGCGGGTTCTGCCTGAGCACATGAAGTGCGTTCACTGTGCCCAGCATGGTGCCTGGTACACACAGGGCTCAACCCGCTCCATTTGAAGGTGAGTGAAGGAGGCAACGTGTCCACTAAAGACGCTCCGTCTATGTGCCTCTGCCTTGAGAGCGGGCGTGGGGGGAGGCGTGGCAGATCGGAGGCAGAGCTTCCTGGGCACCAAGGCAAAGGGAGGAAACAAAAGCCACGTGCTAAAGGCCAGACTCAAATCATGGGGGCAGCGGCAGGGAGTCTTTAGTGATGTGGAAAGATGGGTTCTGCTGTTCATCTCAGAGGAGAGGACAAGAAACCCAGACATGCTAGGCCGTGCGCAGTGGCCTAGTAATCCCAGCACTTTGGGAGGCCAAGGCAGGCGGATCACGAGGTCAGGAGATCGAGACCATCCTGGCTAACATGGTGAAACCCTGTCTCTACTAAAAATACAAAAATAAAATTAGCTGGGTGTGGTGGTGGATGCCTGTAGTCCCAGCTACTCGGGAGGCTGAGGCGGGAGAATGGCGTGAACCCGGGAGGCGGAGCTTGCAGTGGTGCAGAGAGCATGCCACTGCACTCCAGCCTGGGCGACAGAGCATGTCTCCGTCTCAAAAAAAAAAAAAATACAAAAAATTAGCCAGGCATGGTGGTGTGCACCTGTAGTCCCAGCTACTTGGGAGGCTGAGGCGGGAGAATTGATTGAACCTGGGAGGTGGAGGTTGCAGTGGGCTGAGATCATGCCATTGCACTCCAGCCTGGGCAACAGGGCGAGACTCCATCTCAAAAAAAAAAAAAAGAAAGAAAGAAACCCAGATATGCCTGTTCCAGAAGCAAAGGGAAGAGTGGAGTCCAGGCTCTAGAACGCCCAGCCTCTGCCATTCCCCTCCCACCCTCACTGTCTGCCCGTGACCTTTCCAGGCTTCCTGGAGCCCCCTACACTGGGCCCAGGTGGATCTTATCAATTCACTTAACAGATATTTGCTGAACTCCCATCTGCTGGCTCTGCCTGTGGGGCTGGGAACGTCAAAGGAACCCAGGCAGCCAACCCTCCAGGACCTTGGGGTGGTGTGAAGGCCCCAGATTTCTGAAACTGGAACAAAGCCAGACCCTATGGCCGCCACCTTCTGGCCAACCTCAGATGGAGCCTTCCAGACACATCAACTCCCAGGGCTGTGGAAAGAAAGGGTGCGTTTGCTGGAGACTTACAGACGGGTGGGGCGGGGGGCACTGCGGGTCAAACAGCCATACTCGGTGTCCTCTCCCCCACAGCCCTTGCTCTCCTTTCCCCTTTCTCAACCCTCCCAAACCCCTCGCACCTGCCCCTCTGCCTCCCTCATCCCCCAACCCTCTTGGCCTCTTCACCTGCTCCCGAACAGCACAGCAAGCTCCAGGGAGGCTGGGTGGCAGCAGGCTCCCTGGAAAATGGGAGGGGGCCGGGCACACTGGTTCGTGTCTGTAATCCCAGAGGTTTTGGAGGCCGAGGAGGGAGGAGTGTTTGAGCCCAGGAGATGGAGACTAGCCTGGGCAACATAGGGAGACCCCGCCACACCCATCTTTATAAAAACTTTTAAAATAAGCCAGGCGTGGTGGTGCACACCTGTAGCCCCAGCTACTCAGGAGGCTGAGGTGGGAGCATCACTTGAGGCCTGGGAGTTTGAGGCTGCAGTGAGCCAAAATTGCACCACTGCATTGCAGCCTGGGCAACAGAGCAAGACCCTGTCTCACATACACACAACAAAAAGGTGACTAGTGTGATAGAGGAAGTGAGTCCTCAATTTTAGTTGTTATTAATTAGAATTAATTAGCTAGCAGCTTCTGGATGGGACAGTGCAGCTCTAGAGGCTTGATCAGACTCAGGTTTACTTTCTGGGTGAGACAACCCCATGTGCGGGGTGTGCTGCATTCAGGTAGGAAGCCTGAGCCCTGAGCCCAAGCCCAGGCTCGAGGGCTGAGTCACGGTCTACATCCCTGAGGCTGTGTGGCCTTTCTGGCATCACCTGCTCCTCCTGGAATCTGAGGCTTTCTGCTCTTCCAGCCTGGGGGTGCCAGGCTGCTAGGGGTGGCACCTTCCCCTCCCCAGGAAAAGATGCAAAAGCCCCTGATGGCACAGGCAGCCCCTCCCCAGAAGGGACGGGATGGAAAGGGGACAAGTAGCAATGGACCCAAACCAGGACCGCAGCTCATGGATTCCCGGGTCCCTGGGGAAAGGGCTGAGGTCCTTCCTGCACTCAGCAAACAGGAACTGCGCACTGAGCACCCAGCTGGAAATCAGCCATGGACAGGACAGACCTCTTCCCTGCCCCAACAAGCTCACGGTCTAGCCGAGGAGACTCATGTTGAAACATATAAATGGCCACTTCGCCAGGTCATAGCCATGGCAGTGGGGCTCGGAAGGAGAAGCCCATGGCGCTATGAGAGCGTGTGGAGCGACGGTCGCCAAGGAGGGCTTCCCTGGGGCAGTGACAGTGAAGCAGAGTCCCCAGACCTGAGCGGGACTTGGCCAGAAAAGAGGGAGGAAGAGTGTGGCCGGCAGAGGGAGCTGCGAGGGCAAGGCTGAGAGGCAGGAAGGCCGGCGCTTGCAGGGAGATGCAAGAAGTCTGAGGACGATGGCCCGGCTATGGCTGTTCCGTTTGGGGTGTTCCTGCTCTCCTTCCGCCCTGGGGGAGATGTTGCGATTCTACCCGGCGATCCCCAGTCCGTGGGCTCAGTCTTTCGTTGTGGGCTCCATTTCCCACCTTCTAATCTCTCTGCGGCTCAATCCCTCTTCCGCTCCGTGTAGCCATGAGGCCGTGAGCCACACCAAGAGCAGCCTCGGAGACCTGATTGACACAGCATCACCCCATCCCTGAGCCCAGAGCATGGAGAAAGCTTGGGTCACGGTGGAGCCTTTCTTTTTTTCTTTTTTTTTTTTTTTTTTTAGATGGAGTCTCGCTCTGTCACTCAGGCTGGAGTGCAGTGGCACGATCTGGAGTAGCTGGGACTACAGGCGCCCGCCACCACGCCCAGCTAATTTTTTTGTATTTTTAGTAGAGACGGGGTTTCACCGTGTTAGCCACGATGATCTCGATCTCCTGACCTCGTGATCTGCCCGCCCCGGCCTCCCAAAGTGCTGGGATTACAGGCGTGAGCCACTGCACCCAGCCACGGTGGAGCCTTTCATGGAAAGGCCCAGGAAACACCCTATGACTCGGGCCAGGGACAGGGCTGGCCCTCATCGACTGCTTCACCCCTAGCCTGAAAGAGCTGGTCAGAGGCTGGCATCACTGTGGCTGGGGACGTCCTGATTTCTCCCCTGCAGAACGTGGTTATCCTGGCGCTGGGGTGGCCCTGAAGCTTGGCTATGAGGGAAGCCTGTTCTTGGATACCCCAGCCTTGGGAGAGAAGAGCTGTGTACTGCCGCTGATAATAAACAGTGGCTGGCTGCGCATGGTGGCTCAGGTCTGTAATCCCAGCACTTTAGGAGGCCCAGGAGGAGGGAAAACTGCTTGACCCTAGGAGGTCGAGGCTGCAATGAGCCATGATCGTGCCACTGCACTCCAGCCTGGTCCACAGAGCAAGATCCTGCCTCAAAAAAAAAAAAAAAAAAAATTCTTGGCCGGGCATGGTGGCTCATGCCTGTAATCCCAGGACTTTGGAAAGCTAAGATTGGAGGATTGCTTTGAGACCAGCCTGGGCAACATAGTAAGACCTCGTCTCGGCGGGGCGCGGTGGCTCACGCCTGTAATCCCAGCACTTTGGGAGGCCGAGGCGGGCGGATCACGAGGTCAGGAGATCGAGACCATCCTGGCTAACACGTGAAACCGTCTCTACTAAAATACAAAAAACTAGCGGGCGGGTGGGGCGCTGTAGTCCAGCTACGCGGGAGGCTGGGCAGGAATGGCGTGAACCCGGGTGGGGAGCCTGCAGTGAGCGAGATCGCCCACTGCACTCCAGCCTGGTGAAAAGCGAGACTCCGTCTCAAAAAAAAAAAAAAAAAAAAAAAAAAGACCTCGTCTCTGTGAAAAATTTTAAAAACTTTTTTTAAAAAAAGTCTTTTTCAATAATAAATTAACCCTTAATGTAACTTTTAAAATGTTTATAAACTTTTTTAAACTTTTTCACTCTTACAATAATGCTTAGCTTATAATGCAAATACATTGCATAGCTATACAAAAATATTTTCTTTATATCCTTATTCTATAACCTTTTTTCTATTTTTAAAATTTCTTATTTTTTATTTTTTTACTTTTATTTTTTTATTTACTTATTTATTTATTTATTTTGAGACAGAGTCTCGCTCTGTCACCAGGCTGGAGTGCAGTGGCGTGATCTCGGCTCACTGCAACCTCCAACTCCCAGGTTCAAGTGGTTCTCCTGCCTCAGCCTCCTGAGTAGCTGGGATTACAGGCACGCGCCACCACACCCAGCTAAGTTTTGTATTTTTATTAGAGACGGGATTTCACCATGTTGGCCAGGATGATCTCAATCTCCCAACCTTGTGATCCGACCACCTCAACCTCCTAAATTGCTGGGATTACAGGCATGAGCCACCACACCTGGCCTATTTTTTTTTACTTTTAAAACTTTTTGTTAAAAACTGAGACACAAGCCAGGTGAAGTAAGATATGCCTGCAGTCCCACCTATGGGAGGCTGAGGCAAGAGGATGACCTGAACCCAGTCTGGGCAACACAGTGAGACCCTGTCTCTTATTTAAACAAAACAAAACAAAGACATTAGCACACACATGAGCCTAGGCCTACACAAGGATAGAATCATCAGTATCACTGTTGTCCACCTCCACATCTTGACCACCTAGAAGGTTTTCAGGGGCAATAACATGCATGAAGCTGAGATCTGTGATAACAATGCCAGTGGGCTTGGTGGCTCATGCCTGTCATCCCAGCATTTTGGGAGGCCAAGGTGGGCAGATCACTTGAGCCCAGGAGTTCAACACCAGCCTGGGTGACATGGCAAGACCCCGTCTCTACCAAAAAATACAAAAAGTTAGGTGGGTGTGGGGGTTTGCACCTGTAGTCCCAGCTACTTGGGAGGCTGAGGTGGGAGGATCGCCTGAGACCAGGAGGCGGAGGTTGCGGTGAGCTGAGATTGCACCACTGCACTCCTGGGTGACAGAGCAAGACTCTGTCTCAAAAAAAAAACAAAACAAGGCTGGGTGTAGTGGCTCTCGCCTGTAATCCCAGCACTTTGGGAAGCTGAGCTGGGTGGATCACCTGAGGTCGGGAGTTCAAGACCAGCCTGGCCAACATGGAGAAATTCCATCCCTACTAAAAAAGTACAAGAATTAGCTGGGCATGGTGGCGTATGCCTGTAATCCCAGCTACTCCGGAGGCTGAGGCAAGAGAATTGCTTGAACCCGGGAGGTGGAGGTTGCAGTGAGCTGAGATTACGCCACTGCACTCCAGCCTGGGCAATAGAGCCAGACACTGTCTCAAAAAGAAATAATAAAAAATACTAGGTTCTGTACATAATCGTATGCGCCTGCTGTTCTTTTACACCAGCATCACCACAAACACGTGAGTAGCACGTTGTCGTACAGCTACGATAGACTGGGCGATAGGAATTTTTCAGCTCCATTATAATCGCGTGGGACCACAGTCACACGTGCGGCCCATCATAAACCGAAACACTGTGGTGCGGGACTGTACCATGTCGTGCTTGTCCACTCCTCTGTTGACGGAAGTTTCGGTTGTTCCCACCTTTTGGCTGTTGTGAATAACCTCGCTATGACTGTTGGCGTACAGGTTCCTGTTTGAGTCCCTGCTTTCGATCCTGTGGGCATAGACCTAGGGATGGAATTGCTGCGTCATATGGTAACTCTGTGTTGAACTTTCTGCGGAATAGCCAAACCAATTTCCAAAGTAGAGACACCATTTGTATTCCCACCAGCCATTTCTCCACGTTCTTGCCAACACTTGTTACTTCCCTTTTTTTTTTTATTAGAGCCGGCTCTAATAAAAATTAGTGGGTATGAAGTTGTGTTTCATCGTGGTTTTGCTTTGTTTGGGACAAGGTCTCATTCTGTCACCCAGCCTGGAGTGCAGTGATGCGATCTCGGCTCACTGCAGCCTCAACCTCCCAGGCTCAAGCGATCCTCCTGTTTCAGCCCCCTTTGCTCATTTTAAAATTGAATTGTCGCCTGTAATCCCCACACTTTGGAAGACCAAGGCAGGCAGACCATTTGAGGCCAGGATTTGAGACCAGCCTGGCCAACATGGTGAAACTCCGTCTCTACTAAAAATACAAAAATTAGCCAGGTGTGGTGGCATGCGCCTGTAATCCCAGCTACTCAGGAGGTTAAAGCAGGAGAATCGCTCGAACCTGGGAGGCAGAGGTTGCAGTGAGCCAAGATCATGCCACTGCACTCCAGCCTGGGTGACAGAGCAAGACTCCGTCTTAAAAAAAAAAAAAAAAAAAAGGCCGGGCGCAATGGCTCATGTCCGTCATCCCAACGCTTTGGGAGAACGAGGCGGGCAGATCATGAGGTCTGGAGATCAAGACCATCCTGGCCAACATGGTGAAACCTTGTCTCTATTAAAATACAAAAAATTAGCCGGGCGTGGTGGTACACGCCTGTAGTCCCAGCTACTCAGGAGACTGAGGCAGGGGAATCGCTTCAACCCTGGAGGCAGATGTTGCAGTGAGCCGAGATCGTGCTACTGCACTCCAGCCTGGCGACAGAGTGAGACTCTGTCTCAAGAAAAAAAAAAAAAAAAAATTGAATTATAGGGGTTATTTATATAATCTGGAAATAAAACCCTCATCAATATGTGATTTGCAAATGTTTTCTTCTATTCTGTGGATTTTTTCATCCTTCATAGTGTCCTTTGATGCATAGAAGTCTTTAATTTTAATGAAGTATGATTTATCCATTTTTTCTTTTGTTGCCTGTGCTTTTGGTGTTGTTTAAAAAACCAACACCAAATGGCCGGGCACGGTGGCTCATGCCTGTAATCCCAGCACGTTGGGAGGCCGAGGCGGGTGGATCATGAGGTCAGGAGATCAAGACCATCCTGGCTAACACGGTGAAACCCCGTCTCTACTAAAAAAAAAAAAATACAAAAAATTAGCAGGGCGTGGTGGCGGGCGCCTGTAGTACCAGCTACTTGGGAGGCTAAGGCAGGAGAATGGCGTGAACCCGGGAGGCAGAGCTTGTAGTGAGCCAAGATAGCGCCACTGCTCTCTAGCCTGAGCGACAGAGCGAGATTCTGTTTAAAAAAAAAAAAAAAAAAAAAAACCAAAGCCAAGCTCATGCAAATTTTCCCAGATATAGATATAGATATATAGTTTTTTGGTTTTTTTTGAGATGGAGTCTCACTGTGTCGCCCGGGCTGGAGTGCAGTGGCCAGATCTTGGCTCACTGCAACCTCCGCCTCCCCAGTTCAAGTGATTCTCCTGCCTTAGCCTCCTGAGTAACTGGGATTACAGGCACACACCACCATGCCCGGGTAATTTTGTATTTTTAGTAGAGACGGGGTTTCACCATATTGGTCAGGCTGGTCTCAAACTCCTGACCTCAAGTGATCCACTCACCTAGGCCTCCCAAAGTGCTGGGGTTACAGGCATGAGCCACCTTACCCAGCCTCCCATGTATTTTCTTCTAAGAGTTTTATAGTTTTTTGCCTCTTAAGTTTTGGCGTTCAATCCATTTTGAGTAAATTTTTGTATGTGGTGTAAGATAAGGATCCAACTTCATTCTTCCGCATGGGGATACCCTGTTTAGCTAAGACCACTTATTGAAGAGGCTTCTTTCTCCCATTAAATGGTCTTGGCACCTTTGTTGAAAAGCACTTGACCACAGAGGTCTGGGCTTGTTTCTGGGTTCTCATTTTTATTCCATTGTCTATGCGTCTAGCCTTATGTCACTATCACCTGCTTTGATTACTGTAGCTTTGTAGTACATTTTGAAATCTGGAAGTCTAAATCATCCAACTTTATTATTCTTTTTCAAGATCATTTTTGGCTCTTCTAGATTCCTTTAAATTCCATATGAATTTAGGATGGATTCCGTGTGAATTTAGGATAGATTTAGTGATCTGCCCGCCTCAGCCTCTCAAAGTGCTGGGATTATAGGCATGAGCCACTGTGCCTGGCCAGGTTGACTACTTTTTAATATGTTCAAAATTGACATAATGGAGAGTTAGTAAGAAGAAAGTTGGTTGGGTGCGGTGGCTCACGCCTGTAATCCTAACACTTTGGGAGGCTGAGGTGGGTAGATCACTCGAGGCCAGGCGTTCGAGAATAGCCTGGCCAACATGGGGACACCCCATCTCTACTAAAAATACAAAAATTACCTGTAGTCCCAGATACCTGGGAGGCTGAGGCAGGAGAATCACTTGAACCTGGGAGGCGGAGGTTGCAGTGAGCCAAGATAGTGCCATTGCACTCCGTCTCAAAAACAAACAAACAAAACCAGGCTAGGGGTGGGGGCTCATGCCTGTAATCCCAGAACTTTGGGAGGCTGACGCAGGTGGATCACAAGGTCAGGAGTTCAAGATCAACCTGGCCAACATGGTGAAACCCCATCTCTACTAAAAATACAAAAATTAACCGGGCGTGGTGGTGGACGCCTGTAATCCCAGCTACTCGGGAGGCTGAGGCAGGAGAATTGTTTGAACTTGGGAGGTGGAGGCTGCAGTGAGCGGAGATAGCGCCACTGCACTCCAGCCTGGATGACTCCATCTCAAAAAAAAGGCCAAGTGTGGTGGCTCACACCTGTAATCCCAGCACTTTGGGAGGCCAAGGTGGGTGGATCACCTGAAGTCAGGAGTTTGAGACCAGCCTGACCAACATAGTGAAACCTCATCTCTACTAAAAATACAAAATTAGCTGGGTGTGGTGGCGCATGCCTGTAATTCCAGCTACTTGGGAGGCTGAGGCAGGAGAATCGCTTGAACCCGGGAGGCAGAAGTTGCAGTGAGCAAAGGTCACACCATTGCACTCCAGCCTGGGCAATAAGAGTGAAACTCCATCTCAAAAAAAAAAAGAAAAAAAAAAATGAGCTCATGTCATCCGCAAATAGAGATAGTTTTACTTCCTTCCCAATGTGGATGCCTTTTACTTCCTTTTCTTGCCTAATTGTTCTGGAGAGAACTTCCAGTGCACTGTTGATAGAAGTGGCCAGAGCAGGCATCCTTGTGTTGTTTCTGCAGAGGCTGAACTTTTAACCGCATGATGGACTTTTTCTGCTGAGTCGTCCTGATTCTTGGTTTGGGGCCGGAGATTATGGTTTGTGTGGCTATGCCAAAGGCATGGGTGGAAACAGGGAAAACCAGCCAGTTAGCCGCCACCTGGGCTTTGGTGCAGACCCACCAGGTGGTTGCTGATGTCCGCACCTGTAGCAGTGAGAAGGCGCCCTGGCATGACTAACTCCCTTCTCCATTTTGCTCGTAACTTCCCTCCCCTCCCCCGGCACCCTACCGGCCATGGTGGTGATATCTTTTAGGTTAACTGCTTTTGCCTGTCTCTGCATGTAGGCCAAACTTATTATGGGAGAAATTTATTTTATAGTTTAACTTTGAAGCAAGGATGATAATAGTCCCTCCCTAAAACTAATCCTCCCTCCCTTCCCCCACAGAAGATGAGGAGGTTGTACACATAAGTAACAATGCTATGTTACAAATGTACATAAGCTGGCATGGGTGACTCATGTGTGTCTGTAATCCTAGCACTTTGGCAGTCAGAGGCAGTGAAGTGGCATCGTTTGGGGAAATACCCAAGGATCATTGTCTTGACCTAAGGAAAATGAAGACGCAGACGCAGACGCACGAGGAGTCAGAAAGTTTGGGCTGGGTGCGGTGGCTCACGCCAGTAATCCCAGCACTTTGGGAGGCCAAGACAGGCAGATCACCTGAGGTCAAGAGTTCGAGACCAGCCTGGCTAACATGGCGAAGCCCCGTTTCTACTAAAAATACAAAAAATTAGCCAGGCACGGTGGCATGCGCCTGTAATCCCAGCTACTCAGGAGGCTGAAGCAGGAGAATAGCTTGAACCCGGGAGGCGGAGGTTGCAGTGAGCTGAGATCGTGCCATTGCACTCCAGCCTGGGCAACAGACACTGTCTCAAGAAAGAAAAAAAAAGAGAGAGCAGAAAGTTTAATAGGTGAAAGAAGCAAAAGAAAAGCTCCCCCGTGCAAAGGGAGGGGGTTCCGTTCATGGTGGCATGCGGTTGGTTTTACAGAGGGGCTTGAAGAGGTGGTGTCTGATTTAC
The DNA here is from genome assembly GCF_006542625.1 of Nomascus leucogenys. NCBI lineage: Eukaryota > Metazoa > Chordata > Mammalia > Primates > Hylobatidae > Nomascus > Nomascus leucogenys. The sequence continues at coordinate 107,480,185 of NC_044388.1, forward strand.
GTAGGGCCCAGAGGATTCATTGGACAAAGTATGTCATTTACCTGGAGGTTGAAGAGGCTGACCATGCCACCCTAATCTTTTATCATGCAGATGGAGTTTCTGCCTGGCCGGGTGCCATGACACCTGCACACGTGGCAACAAAGAAAAGGGAAGAGAAAGACTCCATGTTGACTCTGCCTGGCTTCCAGGTATCCCTTCTCTATGGGCGCGGCTGCCGGCATTCGCCTCTGCAAGTTTCCAGCTTGCTTATCTATGCTTGCAGCTTGATTTTTCAGGCTGCTTTTTGTTAGAAAAGAAATTAGTTGGGGGCTGCTTTATTATTAAAATAAAAACCTTACTTCCTGTACCCTCACTAACTGCCTAAATAATTTCTTTTTAACTCCTATATCAGCAGGAGGATTGCTTGAGCCCAGGGGTTGGAGACCACCCTTGGCAACACAGGGAGACTCTGTCTCTATAAAACATTAAAAAATTGCCAGGCGCAGTGATTCACGCCTGTAATCCCAGCACTTTGGGAGACTGAGGTGGGTGGATCATGAGGTGAAGAGATGGAGGCCATCCTGGCCAACATGGTGAAACCCCATCTCTACTAAAAATACAAAAATTAGCCAGGCATGGCGGTGGGCACCTGTAAACCCAGCTACTCGGGAAGCTGAGGCAGGAGAATCACTTGAACCCGGGAGGCGGAGCTTGCAGTGAGCCGAGATTGCACCGCTGCACTCCAGCCTAGTGACAGAGCAAGACTCTGTCTCAAAAAAATAAATAAAATAAAATAAAATAAAATAATTAGCTGAGTGTGATGGCATGCACCTGTGGTCCCAGCTATAGGGGAGGCTGAAGCTGAGCCGAGATCGTGTCACGCCATTGCACTCCAGCCTGGGCAACAGTGCGAGACCTTGTCGCAAAAAAAAAAAAAAAAAAAAAAAAAAAAGCATATGCGCACTATGACATGACCAAAGGACAAAGAAGTTTCACAACACCCCTCTAGCCCTTCATTGCCATTCAGATGTCTGTGGTCATTGGTTACCTTGTGACCTCAACCTCTTCCCTCTCCTCCCTTCTACTAACAGAAAAAGAGCCTAGAAATTGATGTTAACTTAAGCTGGTTCTTTAGAACACCAGTCTGCCATCCTCTTGGTTTGCTGGCTCTCCAAATCAAGTCACTTTCCTTGCCCCAACACCTTGTCTCCTGATTTACTGGCCATCATGTGGCAATCTGTACAAGCTTTGGACTCAGTTACAGCTTAATGGCCCAAAGTGTGGCGTGAGAGGCAGCACTGGCCCCAGCTATGGATAGAAGTTGGTCTTTGGACAGGTGCCCCAAAGCCTTCACACTTGAGAAGCTTGAGCCACTGATGGGGAAAGATCAGGCAACCTGACCAGCCCAGGGAGCCATTTCCTAGCAGTGGTTCTGCCTCTAACAGTCCACCCTGGGGACTCCTGCCCTTTCTGGGGCAGGTCTTGGAGGAAACCTTTGGCCATGTTAGGTTCGTATATTGTACAACCCACAAGAAAATACACTTGAAAGGGTGGGATAAAATAAATTGATATGGCTGAGCACTGTGGCTGACACCTATAATCCCAGCACTTTCAGATGTCGTTTGAGACCAGCCTGGGCAGCATGGAGAGACCCTGTCTCTACAAAAATTTTAAAGTTAGCCAGGCCGGGCGGATCACGAGGTCAGGAGACCGAGACCATCCTGGCTAACACGGTGAAACCCCATCTCTACTAAAAATACAAAAAATTAGCCGAGTGTGGTGGCAGGCGCCTGTCGTCCCAGCTGCTCGGGAGCCTGAGGCAGGAGAATGGCGTGAACCCAGGAGGCGGAGCTTGCAGTGAGCCTAGATAGCTCCACTGCATTCCAGCCTGGGCGACAGAGCGAGACTCCGTCTCAAAAAAATAAAAAATAAAAAATAAATAAAGTTAGCCAGGCATGGTTGCACATACCTATAGTCTAAGCTACTTGAGAGGCTGAGGTGGGAGGATCACTTGAAACTGGGAGGTCGAGGCTGCAGTAAGCCATGATCAGACCACTGCACTCCAGCCTGGGCAACAGAGTGAGACCCTGTCTCAAAAAACAAAATGGGCCAGGCACAGTGGCTCACGCCTGTAATAGCAGCACTTTGGGAGGCTGAGGTCGGTGGATCACTTGAGGTCAGGAGTTCCAGACCAGCCTGGCCAACATGGTGGAACCCCATCTCTACTAAAAACACAAAAATTATGGCAGGGCGCAGTGGCTCACGCCTGTAATCCCAGCACTTTGGGAGGCCAAGGTGGGCGGATCACCTGAGGTCGGAAGTTCAAGACCAGCCTGACCAACATGGAGAAACCCCGTCTCTACTAAAAATACAAAATTAGCGAGGTGTGGTGGCTCATGCCTGTAATCCCAGCTACTCAGGAGGATGAGGCAGAAAAATTGCTTGAACTAGGGAGGCAGAGGTTGCGGTGAGCCGAGATCATGCCATTGCATTCCAGCCTAGGCAACAAGAGTGAAACTCCGTCTCAAAAACAAACAAACAAAAAAACCCCACATATACACCTTGATTTAATACTTCCCAAGAGCTATTCATTTGGCCCTATGTCTGTGACAGCTGGAAAGAATGCTTTATAAAAGAAAGAAGAGGCTGGGCGTGGTGGCTCATGCCTGTAATCCCAGCGCTTTGGGAGGCCAAGGCGGGTAGATCACGAGGTCAGGAGTTCAAGACCAGCCTGGCCAAGATGGTGAAACCTTGTCTCTACTAAAAATACAAAAATTAGCTGGGCACAGTGGTGGGTGCCTGTAATCCCAGCTACTCGGGAGGCTGAAGCAGGAGAATCGCTTGAACCCAGGAGGCAGAGGTTGCAGTGAGCCAAGATTGCACCACTGCACTCCAACTGCGGTGACAGAGCAAGGCTCTGTCTCAAAAAAAAAAAAAAAAAAAAAAAGAGAGAGAGAGAGAGGAAAGAAAGAAGAGCGGCCAGGCACGGTGGCTCACACCTGTAATCTCAGCACTTTGGGAGGCTGAGGCGGGTGGATCACCTGAGGTCAGGAGTTCAAGACCAGCCTGACCAACATGGCAAAACCCTGTCTCTACTAAAAATACAAAATTAGCCGGGTGTGGTAGTGCATGCGTGTAATCCCAGCTACTCGGGAGGCTGAGGCAGGAGAATCACTTGAACCCGGGAGGCAGAGGTTGTGGTAAGCCAAGATCGTGCCATTGCACTCCAGCCTGGGCAACACAAGTGAAACTCTGTCTCAAAAAAAAAAAAAAAGAAAAAGAAAAGAAAAGAAAAGAAAGAAATAAGAGCATCCTGGCCAGGCGCGGTGGCTCACGCCTGTAATCTTAGCACTTTGGGATGCTGAGGAGGGTGGATCACACGAGATCAAGAGTTCGGGACCAGCCTGGCTAACATGGTGAAACCCTGTCTCTACTAAAAATACAAAAATTAGCCGGGCGTGGTGGCGCACAACTGTAATCTCAGCTACTTGAGAGGCTGAGGGAAGAGAATCGCTTGAACCCGGTGGGGCAGAGGTTGCAGTGAGCTGAGATCGCGCCACTCCCTCCAGCCTGAGTGAAAGAGCAAAAACTCCGTCTCATAAAAAAAAAAAAAAATCCTTTGCCATGTCCAGCAAATCATGATAGCATATTTTTTCAATCCTATCTACCAATTACACAAAAGTTCTTGGTTACATTTGGCTTCTTTGTTTTTTTTTTTTTTTTTTTTTTTTTTTTTTTTAAGACAGAGTCTTGCTCTGTCGCCCAGGCTGGAGTGCAGTGGCGCAATCTCGGCTCACTGCAAGCTCCGCCTCCTGGCTTCACACCATTCTCCTGCCTCAGCCTCCCGAGTAGCTGGGACTACAGGTGCACGCCACCACGCCCGGCTAATTTTTTTGTATTTTTAGTAGAGACAGGGTTTCACCGTGTTAGCCAGGATGGTCTCGATCTCCTGACCTCATGATCCGCCTGCCTCGGCCTCCCAAAGTGCTGGGATTACAGGCGTGAGCCACCGCACCCGGCCCTACATTTGGCTTCTTAACTTTCTTCTTACTAACTCTGCATTAAGTCACTTTTGAACATATTCAAAAGTAGACAGAGTAGTATAATGAACCTCCATGTAATCCAACACCCAACCCCATCAATCCTCAGCCAAGCTGCCTCGTCTATTCCCTGACTTCCACATTATTTTATTTATTTATATATACTTTTAAAGACAGGGGTCTCACTATGTTGCCTAGACTGTCCTCAAAATCCTGGCCCCCAAGGAGTTGGGATTTCTAGCATGAGTCACAGTGTCTGGCTCCCACATTATTTTAAAACAAACCCCAAACGTTGCATCATTTCATCACAAATAATTTTATTATTTTATTTACTTATTTATTTTTAATGTTTAATTTTTTTAATGTTTATTTTTTGAGACAGAGTCTCACTCTGGCACCCAGGCTGGAATGCAGTGGTGCTATGTCGGCTCACTGTAACCTCTGCCTCCCGGGTTCAAGCAATTCCCCTAACTCAGCCTCCCAAGTAGCTGGGATTACAGGCATGCAACACTGTGCCCGGCTAATTTTTTGTATTTTTAGTAGAGATGGGGTTTTGCCATGTTGGCCAGGCTGGTCTTGAAACAAATAATTTTATGATTTTATATAAAGCTCTAAAAGAGGCCTGGCATGGTGGCTCACGCCTGTAATCCCTTGACTTTGGGAGGCCAAGGCGGGTAGATCACCTGAGGTCAGGAGTTCCAGACCAGCCTGGCCAACATGGTGAAACCCCATCTCTACTAAAAATACAAAAATTAGCCAGGCATGGTAGCGGGCATCTGTAATCCCAGCTAATTGGGAGGCTGAGGCATGAGAACCGCTTGAACCTGGGAGGTGGAGGCTGCAGTGAGCCGAGATAGCGCCATTGCACTCCAGCCTGGTGACAAGAGCAAAACTCCATCTCAAAAAAAAAAAAAAAAAAGCCGGGCATGGTGGCTCACGCCTGTAATCCCAGCACTTTGGGAGGCCGAGGCGGGTGGATCACGAGGTCACCAGATCGAGACCAGCCTGACCAACATGGTGAAACCCCGTCTCTACTGAAAATAGAAAAATTAGCTGGGCATGGTGGCACGCGCCTGTAATCCCAGCTACTCGGGAGGCTGACGCAGGAGAATTGCTTGAACTGCAGGAAGCGGAGATTGCAGTGAGCCGAGATCGCACCACTGCACTCCAGCCTGCTGATGGAGTGAGACTCCATCTCAAAAAAAAAAAAAAGAAAAAAGAAAAAAAGCTTTAGAGCAAGAATGAAATGAAGTAAAGTACACTTGGAAAAGGGCCAAGTGGGTGACTTGAGAGATCAAGTAAGCAGTTTGGCCTTTTGACTTGGGGTTTTATATGTTGGCATGCTTCCGGGGTCTTGTGTCCCTTCTCCCCTGATTCTTCCCTGGGGGTGGGCTGTCCGCATGCGCAGTGGCTGCCAGCACTTGGGAGGTGGGCATGCACAGTGTGTTTCCTGGAGCTGTGCATGTGTTCACTTGAGGCATTCTTCCCTTACCAGTCAAATGCCCCTAGAAGTTCATATACCAGCTAAGCTCTACCATTTTGCCTCTTAATGCACATGCTCTTGCCCAGCTCCTGAGATCTTATCAGGAAGCTGCTGATCCCCAGTTTCAGGTGTTCCTGTTTATTGGGAGACTGCTTTCTCTGCTGCCTGGTGCTGAGACACGGTGCCTGGCACCCACATTAGTTTTTGAACAATTATTATGTTAGAGAGACAGTTAACAACCGCTTGACCATCACATGATGGTTGCAGACATTCCTGGTTGGGGGGGGCCCTCTCCTGCTGTGCTCATGCCTGACTAGCTACTACTGTAATAAGAACCCATCCCTAAAAAAACTAAAAATAAAAATAAATTTAAAAACTAGGCCAGGCATGGTGGCTCATGCCTGTAATCCCAGCACCTTGGGAGGCCGAGGTGGGAGAATTGCTTGAGCCCAAGAGTTTGAGACCAGCCTGGGTGACATGGCAAAGCCCCATCTCTACAAAAAATACAAAAATTGGGCTGGACGTGGTGGCTCACACCTGTAATCTCAGCACTTTGGGAGGCTGAGGTGGGTGGATCACCTTAGGTCAGGAGTTCGAGACCAGCCTGGCCAACACAGTGAAACCTCGTCTCTACTAAAAATAAAAAAATTAGCCAGGTGTGGTGGTGGGCATCTGTAATCCCAGCTACTTGGGAGGCTGAGACAGGAGAATAGCTTTAACCCGGGAGGCAGAGGTTGCAGTGAGCTGAGATCGCACCACTACACTCTAGCCTGGGTGACAGAGAAAGACTCCGTCTCAAATAAATAAATAAATAAATAAGAAGTATGGTCTTTCTGCCATAAGCAGAGACAGGCTAAAAACATCTGTAACATCCGTTGACCCTGAATACTTTGTTCAAATTCAGCCTTGCTTTCTGCTGGCTTTCCACTGATACATGTGATTGATGAAGAAATATGTTTTAGTTCCTTGCCAGATTTTATTTTTATTTCTGTTACAGTTTTTACTGCAGATTTTTTTTTTTTTTTTTTGAGATGGAGTCTCGCTCTGTTGCCCAGGCTGGAGTGCAGTGGCACGATCTCAGCTCACTGCAAGCTCCGCCTCCCGGGTTCACGCCATTCTCCTGCCTCAGCCTCCCGAGTAGCTGGGACTACAGGCGCCCGCCACCAGGCTGGCTAATTTTTTGTATTTTTAGTAGAGACAGGGTTTCACCGTGTTAGCCAGGATGGTCTCGATCTCCTGACCTCGTGATCCGCCCGCCTCAGCCTCCCAAAGTGCTGGGATTACAGGCTTGAGCCACTGCGCCCGGCCAGAAATTTTTATCATAACAGGAAGAACAAATGATTCCCAACGGTATGCAAGTTTCTGCTTTTGCTATTAAGAAACCTCAAAAAAGAAGCTGGGCGCAGTGGCTGACACCTGTAATCCCAGCACTTTTGGAGGCCGAGGCGGGAGAATTACTGGAGCGCAGGAGTTTGAGACCAGCCTGGGCAGCATGGCAAAACCCCATCTCTACAAAAAATACAAAAAAATTAGCCAGGCTTGGTGGCACACGCTGGTAAGTTTCAGTTACTTGGGTGGCTGGCCCTGTCTCAAAAAAAGCAGAAAGCTCAAAAAAGGCTTTGAATCATTTATCATTAAGTTTGAAGAAACTCTGGAGGAAGCACTGGATTAAGTATGACACAACTTTAAAAATCACTGGAAAAACTGTAGAGGTTCGCCTGGACATTTGATTTTCACATGCTCTGGTTCTTGGGATGGAGTCATATTATGTAACCCAGTATCTCAAGGCCCATCTATGCCCAGCTTGAGGTTATTCATTCAAATAAATGGGTGTAAATCCACATTTCAAATAATCTTCTGGATTAATTGAAGTCCTGGGCCTTGAAAAAGGGTCAGTTTGACATTTTTTTTTTTTCTTGTCTCATTCTGTCAACCAGGCTGAGTGCAGTGGCCAGATCTCAGCTTAATGCAACCAACACCTCCCTGGCTCAGGTGATGCTCCCTCTTCAGCCTCCTAAGTAGCTGGGACTACAGGCATGTGCCACCATGCCTGGCTAATTTTTGTATTTGTTTTTTTTTTGTAGAGACGGGGTTTCATCTTGTTGCCAAGGCTGGTTTTGAACTCCTGGGTTCAAGTGATCCTCCTCCCTTGACCTCCCAAGGTGCTGAGATTATAGGCACGAGCCACGGCTCCTGGCCTAATACTACCCTCATTCATTCATTTCTTTTTTCAAGATGGCTTTATTATTCTTTTACAGCTTTACTGAGGTATAATTAATGTGCAATAAACTGCACATATATGAAGTGTAAAATCTGATGTGTTTTTGTGTTTTGACCTATGTCTACACATGTGAAATGATTACCACAACTAAGATGATATTTCTTTCACCCTCACTGGGTTCTTCCTGCTCTTTTTTTTTTTTTTTTTTTTTGAGGCAGAGTCTCACTCTGTTGCCCAGGCTGCAGTGCAGTGGCGAGATCTCGGCTCACTGCAACCTCTGCCTCCCCGGTTCAAGTGATTCTCCTGCCTCAGCCTCCCTAGTAGCTGAGATTACAGGTGCGCGCCACCACACCCAGCTAATTTTCGTATTTTTAGTAGAGATGGGGTTTCACCATGTTGGCCAGGCTGGTCTCAAACTTCTGACATGAGGTGATCCACCCACCTCCGCCTCCCAAAGTGTTGGGATTACAGGAGTGAGCCACCATGCCCGGCCTCTTCCTGCTCTTTTGTAATCTATCTTTTCCTCCTCCTACCCCCAACCCCCAACCCTAGAAAATCACTGATGTGTCACTTATGGTTTGTATTTTCTATATTTTCTAGCATTTTCTATAAATCAAATCATGTAATGTGTATTCTTTTTTTTTATTTTTATTTTTTTTTGAGACGGAGTCTTGCTCTGTCACCCAGGCTGGAGTGCAGTGGCGCGATCTCAGCTCACTGCAAGCTCGGTCTCCTGGGTTCACACAGTTCTCCTGCCTCAGCCTCCCCAGCAGCTGGGACTACAGGCGCCCGCCACCATGCCTGGCTAATTTTTTTGTATTTTTAGTAGAGACGGGGTTTCACCGTGTTAGCCAGGATGGTCTCGATCTGACCTCGTGATCCGCCCGCCTCAGCCTCCCAAAGTGCTGGGATTACAGGCGTGAGCCACGGCGCCCGGCCACAATGTGTATTCTTTATCTGACTTTTCTTTTTCAAGACAGGGTCTCTTTGTTGCCCAGACTGGAGTGCAGTGGCACAATTATAGCTCACTGTAACCTTGAACTGGGTTCAAGTGATCTTCATTCCTCAGCTCCCTAAGTAGCAGCTTGAACTACAGGCGTGTGCCACAGCCAATTTTTTTTTTTTTTTTTTGAGACGGAGTTTTGCTCTTGTTGCCCAGGCTGGAGTGCAATGGTGCAATCTCAGCTCATCACAACCTCCGCCTCCCAGGTTCAAGCCATTCTCCTGCCTCACCCTCCCTAGTAGCTGGGATTACAGGCATGAGCCACCATGCCCAGCTAATTTTGTATTTTTGGTAGAGACGGGGTTTCTCCATGTTGGTCAGGCTGGTCTTGAACTCCTGACCTCAGGTGATCCGCCCTCCTTGGCCTCCCAAAGTGCTGGGATTACTGGCGTGAGCCACCGTGCCAGGCCATATTTATTTATTTATTTATTTATTATTTTTATTTATTTTTTTTTTTGAGAGATGGGGTCTCATTATAGTACTCAGGCTTGTCTCAGGCAATCTTTCCATCACAGCCTCCCGAAGCACTGGGATTATGGGCACCACGACTGGCCCTTTTGTCTGGCTTAAAAAAAAAAGTTTATATTATATAAATAAATATTTTAAATTTTTTCTAGATACAAAGTGTTGCTCTGTTGCCCAGGCAGATCTCAAACTCCTAGGTTCAAGCAATCCTCTTGCCTTGGCCTCCTTAAGTGCTGGGATTACAGGAGTGAGCCATGGCACCCAGCCTGTCTGGCGTTTTGTTTTTGTTTTTTGAGATGGAGTCTCGCTCTGTTCCCGAGGCTGGAGTGCAGTGGCACAATCTCGGCTCACTGAAACCTCCGCCTCCTGTGTTCAAGCAATTCTCCTGTCTCAACCTTCCAAGTAGCTGGGACTATAGGCAGGCAACAACACCCCTAGTCAATTTTTTTGTATTTTATTTTTTGATTTTATTCTTGAGATGATTGGAGAAAGGTATTGTTTGTCCAGGGCAGAGTTACTACTTGAATCAGTCTCCCCTAAAATTTTGAGGCTAGGCTTTTTCAAGGATAGTTTGGCAGGCAGGGGCTAGGGAACAGGTGCTGGTAATTGGTTGGGAATGTGATCATGGGGGTGTGGAAAATGCTCCTTGAGCACTGAGTCTTCCTGTGAGTTGGACCACAGGACCAGTGGGCATTCGTTTTTTTGTTTTGTTTTGTTTTTTGAGATGGAGTTTCGCTCTTGTAGCCCAGGCTGGAGTGCAATGGTGCAATCTCGGCTCACCACAACCTCCACCTCCCAAGTTCAAGTGATTCTCCTGCCTCAGCCTCCCCAGTAGCTGGGATTACAGGCATGCGCCACCATGCCCGACTAATTTTTGTATTTTTAGTAGAGGCAGGGGTTTCTCCATGTTAGTCAGGCTGGTCTCGAACTCCCAACCTCAGGTGATCCGCCCATCTCAGCCTCCCAAAGTGCTGGGATTACAGGCGTGAGCCACCGCGCCTGACCGGGCATTAGTTTTACAAAGGCAGTTTAGTTTGGGGAAGGACTACTATCATCCTTGCTTTAAGGTTAAACTATAAACTAGATTCTCCCCAAAGTTAGTTTGGCCTAAGCCCAGGAATGTCCAAGGAGAACTTGGAGGTTAGAAGCAAGATGGAGTCAACTATGTCAGCTTTCTGGTTTTTGTTTTGTTTTGTTTTGTTTTTTTGAGACAGAGTCTTGCTCTGTCACTCAGACTGGAGTGCAGTGATGCAATCTCAGCTCACTGCAACCTCCGCCTCCTGGGTTCAAGCAATTCTCATGCCTCAGCCTCCAGAGTAGCTGGGATTACAGGTGCACACCACCACGCCTGACTAATTTTTGTATTTTTAGTTGAGATGGGGTTTCCCCATGTTGGCCAGGCTAGTCTCATCCTCAGGTGATCTGCCCATCTTGGCCTCCCAAAGTGCTGGGATTACAGGCGTGAGCTACCGTGCCTGGTCTACTGGTCTAGATTTCTTTTACTGTCATAATTTTGCAAAGGTTTCAGGGCTGGGATGAGAAAGAGTGGGAACAGGGCGTGGCTTCAGCTCAGTCCCACTGGAGCATTCTTCCATGCATTCCCAGTGATCACAAACCCCACTCCACTACCTCATTGATGCCATAATGTTTAACCATGCCTTTTACTTAAGGAATGCCAAGAACTGGCTTTAGGAAATCTAAATATGAAACCAAGGCTGTGGCGTGTTCCACCCTGAGAAGCAATGCTGAACAACTGATTTACAGCCTTCTTGCTACCAGCCAGACCACCAGGTGGCCCCTTAGTCAAGACAACCATAGCAACCGGCCATGCTGACCTGTATACCCTACCCCTCAGTGTTTCGCCCAGTCCAGTCTGCATACCACCCTACCCCCTGACGTTAATTTCCACACTTTGCCTAATATAAAAAAGCCCTGCTGACTCTTTTTAGAGAGGCAGTCAGGGAATTCTCCTCTCTCTCTCTCTGTCTCTCGTGCTACCTTCATTATGTCCAGACATAAGCTCCAATTAAGTCTTTCCTGGGAAAACTCGAGGCTTCATGACGATTTCTATTGCATTGAGAGCCCAAGAATCTATGGTCAACAACAGGGAGCAGTGGCTCACACTTTTACCCAGCACTTTGGGAGCTTGAAGTGAAGGATTATTTGAGCCCAGGAGTTCAAGACCAGCTTGGGCAACACAGTGAGACCCCATCTCTACAAAACATAAAAACAAATTAGCTGGGCATGGTAGCTTACGCCTATGGTCCCAGCTGCTTGGGAGGGTGAGTAGAAAGGATTGCTTGAGCCAGGAGTTTCAGGCTGCAGTGAGCTATGATCCTGCCACTGCACTCCAGCCTGGGTGACAGAGTGAGACACTGACTCAAAAAAAAAAAAAATTTTTTTTAGGCTGGGCGCAGTGGCTCACGCCTGTAATCCCAGCACTTTGGGAGGCCGAGATGGGCGGATCACGAGGTCAGGAGATCGAGACCAACCTGGCTAACACAGTGAAACCCCGTCTCTACTAAAAATACAAAAAAAATTAGCCAGGCATGGTGGTGTGCGCCTGTAGTCCCAGCTACTCGGGAGGCTGAGGCAGGAGAATGGCGCGAACCCAGGAGGCGGGGCTTGCAGTGAGCCAAGACATGCCACTGCACTCCAGCCTGGGCAACAGAGCCAGACTCCGTCCCCAAAAAAAAAAAAAATTTTTTTTAAAGGAATCACCAGCTTATGCTGTGAAGAATACTACCAGGTAGTTAGGGAAGTACACCCAGAACCTGCTTATCTGCTTGTTAATCTCTCAGCAACACAGACTTTCAAATCATATTCTTAAACTGGAAATAAAGGGGAAAAAAGATCTCTGGGGCAAGAAATTATTATCACAAAGACCTTATGCTAAATTATAATACTTACAAAAAAACAATTTATATTTGGATTTTTAGCCCAAAGCATTTGATCAGCCACATTTTTGGGGTGAGGGTGGAGAGAGTTGGTTGGAGAAAGGTACTGTTTGAGACAGACCATGGCCACAGGGAGTTTTGGCTGGGAGCCTGATAATAAGGTAACAGCAATCCAAAGAACAAAACAGAATTTTCCTAAAGCACAGGATGACAATGTTACACAGACTGTTTCCACCCCCGCTGCCCCAAATTCATATGTTGAAATCCTAGCCCTGGCTGGGCGTGGTGGCTCACACCTGTAATCCCAGCACTTTGGGAGGCCGAGGTGGGCGGATCACCTGAGGTCAGGAGTTCAAGACCAGCCTGGCCAACATGGTAAAACCCTGTCTCTACTAAAAATACAAAAACTAGCCGAGCACAGTGGCGGATGCCTGTAATCCCAGTTACTTGGGAGGCTGAAGCAGGAGAATCGCTTGAACCCAGGAGACGGAGATTGCAGTGAGTTAAGATCGCACCATTGCACTCAAGCCTGGGTGAGCGAGACTCCGTCTCAAAAAAAGGAATTAAAAAAAAAAAAAAAAACAGAAATCCTAGCCCCCCAAGGTGATGGTATAAAGAGATGGGGCTGGGCTGGGTGAGATGACTCAGGTCTGTAATCCCAGCACTTTCGGAAGCTGAGGCAGGAGGATAAATTGAGCTCAGGAGTTCAAGACCAGCCTGGGCAACATATCGAGACCCTGTCTCTATTAAGAATTTAAAAAAAAAAAAAATTGTAGGGCAAAGTGGCTCACACCTGTAATCCCAACACTTTGGGAGGCTGAGGTGGGCAGCTCATGAGGTCAAGAGATTGAGACTATCCTGGCCAACATGGTGAAACTCTGTGTCTCCTAAAAATACAAAAGTTATCTGGGTGTAGTGGCGTGCACCTATAATCCCAGCTACTCGGGGGGCTGAGGCAGGAGAATTGCATGAAGTGGGAGGCAGAGGTTGCAGTGAGCTGATATCATGCCATTGCACTCCAGCCTGGTGACAGAGCGAGACTCCGTCTCAAAAATGAATAAATAAATAAAAAGAGCAATGGGGCTTCTGGGAGATGATTAAGTCACGAGAGGTGGATACCATGTAAGGACACAGCCAAAGGACAGCTATCTCTGAGCCAGGAAGCAGGCCCTCACCAGACAATGAATCTGCCAGCACCTTGCTCATGGAACTTCCCAGCCTCCAGAACTGTGAGAAATACATTTCTGTTGTTTGTAAGCCACTCATTTTATGACATTTTGTTATAGCGGTCCAGACATGCTAAGACAGGTTATAAATACTAACAATAGTGCTAAACTATTAAGAAAAGGTTGGGCCGGGCGCGGTGGCTCACGCCTGTAATCCCAGCACTTTGGGAGGCCCAGGTGAGCGGATCACGAGGTCAGGAGATTGAGACCATCCTGGTCAACATGGTGAAACCCTGTCTCTATTAAAAATATAAAAATTAGCTGGGCATGGTGGCGGGCACCTATAGTCCCAGCTACTTGGGAGGCTGAGGCAGGAGAATTGCTTGAACCCGGGAGGCGGAGGTTGTAGTGAGCCAAGATCACGCCAGTGCACTCCAACTTAGGCGACAGAGAGAGACGCTGTCTCAAAAAAATAAAAATAAAAAATAAAAACAAAGAAATCTGGGTTATTGCCAGGCACGGTGGCTCATGCCTGTAATCCCAGCACTTTGGGAGGCCGAGGCGGGCGGATCACGAGGTCAGGAGATTGAGACCATCCTGGCTAACACGGTGAAACCTCGTCTCTACTAAAAATACAAAAAATTAGCTGGGCGCGGTGGCAGGCGCCTGTAGTCCCAGCTACTTGGAGACTGAGGCAGAATGGCGTGAACCCGGGAGCGGAGTTTGCAGTGAGCCAAGATAGTGCCACTGCAGTCTGGCCTAGGCAAAAGAGCGAGACTCCGTCTCAAAAAAAAAAAAAAAAAGAAAGAAAAGGTTAACTGTGTCCAAGATCCTCTATTTAATAGGACAAAGATAGTTTTTTTTTTTTAGACAGAGTTCCACTCTTGTTGCCCAGGCTGGAGTACAATGGCGCAATCTCCACTCACTACAACCTCTGCCTCCCGGGTTCAAGTGATTCTCCAGCCTCAGCCTCCTGAGTAGCTGGGATTACAAGTGCCCGCCACCACGTTCGGCTAATTTTTGTATTTTTAGTCAAGACAGGGTTTCACCATGTTGGCCAGGCTGGTCTCAAACTCCTGACCTCAGGTGATCCTCCTGCCTCAGCCTCCCAAAGCGCCAGGATTACAGGCATGAGCCACTGCACCTGGCCAATGGATCCATTTCGAAAATCTCTTAATAAATTTTACAAAAACTCACCATGGTATAAATGTGCCATCATTCTTTGCCTGACCAAGTTCCTGTGTGTCACCTTGGTGAGGTGGTGCAACACAACAGAAAGCAGAAGTTCTGTGATCAGCTGCATAGGGGTTCACATCCTGGCTCAGTCAGTTACTTGCTGGGAAAATTACTTCTCTAGTCCTCAGTTTCCTCATTTATTATTTTTATTTTATTATTATTATTATTATTTTGAGATGGAGTCTTGCTCTGTCACCCAGGCTGGAATGCAATGGTGTGATCTCAGCTCATTGCAACCTCCACTTCCCAGGTTCAATAGATTCTCCTGCCTCAGCCTCCCAAGTCACAGGGATTACAGGCACGTGCCACCACGCCCAGCTAATTTTTTGTATTTTTAGTAGAGACGGGGTTTTACTGTGTTAGCCAGGATGGTCTCGATCTCCTGACCTTGTGATCCGCCCGCCTCGGCTTCCCAAAGTGCTGGGATTACAGGCGTGAGCCACAGCACCTGGCCAGTTTCCTCATTTCTTAAGTGGGGTAATAAGACCAGGCACAGTGGCTCATGCCTGTAATCCTAACGCTTTGGGAGGCCGAGGCAGATGGATCACTTGAGGTCAGGAGTTCAAGACCAGCCTTGCCAACATGGTGAAACCTTGCCTCTACTAAAAATGCAAAAATTAGCCGGGCATGGTGGCAGGCGCCTGTAATCCCTGCTATTCGGGAGACTGAGGCAAGAGAATCACTGGAACCTGGGAGGCGGAGGTTACAGTGAGCCGAGATCGCACCACTGCACTCCAGCCTGGGCAACAGTGAGACCCTGTCTCAAAAAAATAAATAAATAAAATAAAGTGGGGTAATAATAGTACCTGCTGCGGAGGGTTGTCGTAAGGATTTAATGAACTGATGCATGTAAAGCACCTGCGCAGGGCTGGGACGTAAACTCAGTGCACTGGCTGTTTGTGTAGTATGAGTTACTATTCATGTTTCAGCATGCATGCCCCTTACTGGTTCTAAAGAACACAATGGTCTTTGGTTACCAAGATAGAAGTAAACAATTCAAGATTACTTTTGGGTGTTCCTATACTGATGAACAATCCTGTGTGTTTTTATCTCCCTAGATAATTTTAATGATCTGGAATGCTCTTAATGACCTAATTTGGGGCTGGGCATTCATACCTGTAATCCCAGCACTTTGGGAGGCTGAGGTGGGAGGATTGCTTGAGCTTAGGAGTTTGAGACCAGCCTGGGCAACATAGTGAGATCCCAGTCCCTACAAAATATTTTTATTCCTTTTTTTTTTTTTTTTTTTTGAGACAAAGTCTCTCTGTCGCCCAGGCTGGAGTGCAGTGGCGTGACCTCGGCTCACTGCAAGCTCCGCCTCCTGGATTCACACCATTCTCCTGCCTCAGCCTCCTGAGTAGCTGGGACTACAGGCACCCGCCACCATGCCCAGCTAATTTTTTCTATTTTTAGTAGAGACGGGGTTTCACCGTGTTAGCCAGGATGGTCTCGATCTCCTGACCTCGTGATCTGCCCGCCTCGGCCTCCCAAAGTGCTGGGATTACAGGCCTGAGCCACTGCGCCTGGCCTACAAAATTTTTTTTAAAAAATTAGCCTGGCATTGCAGTGTATGCTGTAGTCCTTGCTACTCAGGAGGCTGAGATGGAAGGATCACTTGAGCCTGGGAGGTTGAGGCTGCAGTGTGCCGTTGATTGTACCACTGCACTCTGGCCTGGGAGAGAGTGAGGCTATGTCTCAAAAGAAAAATCTAACTTGGGAGTATTTTCTTTTTTTTTTTTTTTTTGAGACAAGAGTCTCGCTCTGTCACCTTGGCTGGAGTGCACTGACACGATCTCAGCTCACTGCAACCTCCGCCTCTCAGGTTCAAGCGATTCTCCTGCCTCAGCCTTCAGAGTAGCTGGGATTACAGGTGCACGCCACCACGCCTGGCTAATTTTTGTGTTTTTAGTAGAGACGAGGTTTCACCATATTGGTCAGGCTGGTCTCAAAATCCTGACCTCGTGATTCACCCGCCTTGGCCTCCCAAAGTGCTAGGATTACAGGCATGAGCCACCGCGCCTGGCCGGGAGTATTTTCAAAACAACTCTAAAGCAGAATGCTGTTCAAGTCACCTAATTTCTGCCTCATATGGTCTCTCTTTATATGCATAAGCCTCACTATTTCCCTAGGTCCCTTGGAGATACTATCACGAAGGTGTCTGGCTGATGAACTTCATCTTTTGGTACCATTACATACTTCTGATGGCATGTTACCCTTGTTCAACAAGCCCAAGGGGCACTGCATGCAAGGATTTTCACTAGACAGGATCGTCAGTGTCAGCTTATTAAATATAAACAAGTGGCATCAGAAGTAAGATCTACCATTATCCTTTCCTGTTTTTCTGATAACATGGAAATTTTGCCCGGTTTTCAGGCTGTTGCCATTCTTGCCACTGCCTAGCTTTATCACACCAGAAAGTATAGCGTGACTGAGAATTCGAATAAACCTTCCAAAAATCTTCTCTCAGAAAGTGAACCGGATCTCTCTTGGGCCTCATACACCTCGCAGATAACAAATCTTCATCCAGAACAACGTTTAGCTTTTTGTCGTGATGAATTTCTTGCGAGTCTTCCATTTAATTTCTTTAACAACTTCACGATGATCTTTGCAGATAAGCTCATTCCCACAGAGGTTCCTTCTCCTACAGGGAATTATGTCGAGGACAGGGAGTTTTTGGTTTTGTTTTTTTTCCCCCACAGATCAAAAACTACAGAAATGAGAGGCCATGCACCAATTTCTGCTGGTCACAGTTCTGGATCCTTCTCCTTTGACCAAATGTCCTCAATTCCCCCACTTGGCTCTGGAGATGGGTTTGTAAACCGAGAGACCTCGCTGTCAGCAATTAGTTTCCCCCTCACCCAGCCAAGACGGAGTCTCACTCTGTCGCCCAGGCTGGACTGCAGTGGTGAAATCTCGGCTCACTGCAACCTCCGACTCCCGGATTCAAGCAATTCTCCTGCCTCAGCCTCCTGAGTAGCTGGGTTTACAGGCGTGCACTACCACGCCCGGCTAATTTTTGTATTTTTAGTAGAGACGAGGCTTCACCATGTAGGCCAGGCTGGTCTCGAACTCCTGACCTCGTGATCCACCGGCCTCGGCCTCCGAAAGTGTTGGGTTACCACGCGGTGGGTGAGCCACCGCGCCCGGCCTTTAGCAATTAGCTTTTTGATTTTTTTCTTCCGGTTCCTTTGCTCATAAACCTCTACAAGGGATCACTGCTCTGCCGCAGAAGCGCCACCTGCCACGACAGACTCAAGTTTGTGTGCTGCCGCTTATGGGTCGTGTGCATTTGCTTTCGGAGAAGTCTCCAAGTCTAGGTTCCGAATTCGGCTGCAAACTGGGTACCTTACTGGGGGTCGTGTCCACAGACCACGGCGTCTGGCTTCCTCTCAATCTCCCCAGCCAAGGCTCCTGTCAGCATCTTGGACAGTCTTTCCCGGGGCAGCGGCCACCACCCCGCTTCGACTGGCCTTCCGCCCTCGAGCCGGACTGTCGCTGTCCCAGACCGCCTCGCACTACCCAACACATGCAGCGCGGCTGCGGTCGCCGGGACCCTGCGGGAGTCAACTGCTAGCATCTCAGCCCAGCTGACGTGAAAGTAGGTCAAAACCCATGGCGGTATCTCGGCCAATCGGAGCTGGCCAATAGATGAGAGGCAGCTACTTCATTCAATCACGTCCTCCGACGGTCCGCAGCTCTCCCAATCGCAAAACGATGCAGCCAAAGTCGCTCCCGGAAGATGCGTGGAAGGCGGGGAATAGGAAAGGGGTGTGGCCACAGGCCCCGCCTTCCGCTCTGGGCCGCCGCGATTCTGAGCGTGCGTGAGGGAGGGTGGGTGCTGAAGGCGGAGGCAGCACCCACGCCAGGTGAGCCGTTGTTTCTTTGCGTGGATCTTTTAAGATCACTTGTCTAGGCCGGGCGCGGTGGCTCACGCCTGTAATCCCAGCACTTTGGGAGGCCGAGGCGGGCGGATCACAAGGTCAGGAGATCGAGACCATCCTGGCTAACACGGTGAAACCCCGTCTCTACTAAAAATACAAAAGATTATCAGGGCGCGGTGGTGGGCGCCTGTAGTCCCAGCTACTCGGGAGACTGAGGCAGGAGAATGGCGTGAACCCCGGGAGGCGGAGCTTGCAGTGAGCCGAGATCGCACCACTGCACTCCAGCCTGGGCGACAGAGCGAGACTCCGTCTCAAAAAAAAAAAAAAAAAAAGATCGCTCGTCTACAAAGAAAAGGTAATGTTTGAGGTAATGGATATTTCAGTCACCCTGATTCGTTCATTACACATTGTATGCATGTATCAAAATAACACATGTACCCCCCAAATAAGACCTATATAAATTTTAAAAATACCAAGGAAAATCACTCGTCCACACTGTGAGTTAGTGTGGTTAAAACTAAACACACTGTGGCTGGGTGTGGTGGCGCCCAGCGGAGACTCTGTCTCAAAAAAAAAAAAAAAAACTACACACTGCACTGATTCACTTATCCAAGAGTTGCAGGTGATGCCTTCTGTTTATGTTTATCTGTATTCTAAAAAAAGAAAAAAGTCAGAATGATATTAAATTTTGCTAACATGTATTACACAGATTGAACGCCACTCTGCATCAGTCTGTATAATGCATATTGTAAAGTTTAACCTCGCTTTTTTTTGAGACAGAGTCTCACTCCATCCCTCAGGCTGGAGTGCAGTGGCGCGATCTTGGCTCACTGCAACCTTCACCTCCTGGGTTCAAGTGATTCTCCTGCCTCAGCCTCCTGAGTAGCTTGGGAATATAGGCGTGCACCACCATGTCCAGCTAATTTTTGTATTTTTAGTAGAGACAGGGTTTCTCCATGTTGGCCAGGCTGGTCTTGAACTCCTGACCTCAGGTGATCTGCCCACCTTGGCCTCCCAAAGTGCTGGAATTACAGGCGTGAGCCACCATGCCCAGCCGATTTTTTTTTAAGATTACAGATAAATGTAAATAGAAGGATCATATTTCCCACACACATCCCAGTGGACCAGCTTGCACCCTCCCCAGGGTACCACTGCTTCTCTTAGGAGACTCTGCCCCACGACACTTCACTTCATTGTTTGTAGAGAGGCAGAAGCTGGGCAATTAACGTGTGGGTAGACTGGAGACAGACTACCCAGGTTTGAGTCCTGTCCCTTCCATACATATGCTGGGTGACTTCAAGTCACATAACTTCTCTGTGCAATTTCCTCATCTTCAAAATAAGGGCACTGGCTGGGTGCTGTGGCTCACGCCTGTAATCCCAGCACTTTGGGAGGCTGAAGCGGGTGGATCACGAGGTCAGGAGTTTGAGACCAGCCTGACGAACATGGTGAAACCCCATCTCTACTAAAAATAAAAATTATCCGGGCATGGTGGTGCGTACCTGTAATCCCAGCTACTCGGGAGGCTAAGGCAGGAGAATTGCTTGAATCCAGGAGGCGGAGGTTGCAGTGAGCCGAGATTGCGTCACAGCACTCCAGCCTGGGTGACAGAGCAAGACTCTGTCTCAAAAATAAATAAATAAATAAATAAATAAGGGCATTAACAGTAGCTGTCTGGCAGGGTTTTTGTGAGGAGTGAATGAGTTATTATGAAGGTGCTTAGAATAATGCCTAATCCATAATCTGCACTTAATAAATGATGCTGTTGAGGGAATGGGTGTTGTCTCAGAGCAGGTAGGAGCTCGCCATGTTATCTGGCCTTATTTCATTGTCTGCCACAGGCTTTGGAGTCTGAAGGATCTTGTTCCACATTGGTTCTCCAAGCATGCACCTTTTACCTTATAAAATTTACTTAAACTTTCTGAGACTCAGTTTCCTCCTCTGTAAATGAGAACTGATGTTAAGGATGAAATTCGGCTGGGCGCAGTGGCTCAGGTCTGTAATCCCAGCACTTTGGGCGGCCAAGGCGGGTGTATCACCCGAGGTGTTCAAGACCAGCCTGAGGTCAAGAGTTCAAGACCAGCCTGAGGTCAAGAGTTCAAGACCAGCCTGGCCAATGTGGTGAAACCCCGTCTCTACTAAAAATACAGAAATTAGCTGGGCATGGTGGCGAGTGCCTGTAATCCCAGCTCCTTGGGAGGCTGAGGCAGGAGAATCGCTTGAACCCAGGAGGCGGAGGTTGCGGTGAGCCAAGATCTCGCCACTGCACTCTAGCCTGAGCAACAGAGTGAGACTCTGTCTCAAAAAAAAAAAAAAAAAAAAAAAGGCCGGACGTGGTGGCTCACGTCTATAATCCCAGCACTTTGGAAGGCTGAGGCAGGTGGATCATCACCTGAGGTCAGGAGTTCAATACCAGCCTGACCAACATGGTGAAACCCCGTCTCTACTAAAAATACAAAAAAATTAGCCAAGTATGGTGGTGCGTGCCTGTAATCCCAGCTAATCAGGACGCTGAGGCAGGAGAAATCACTTGAACCCGGGAGGTGGAGGTTGTGGTGAGCCGAGATCGCGCCAATGCACTCCAGCCTGGGTGACAGAGCGAGACTCCATCTCAAAAAAAAAGGATGAAATGATAACATGCATGTAGCATGCTTAGCATGGTGCCAGACATGTAGTAGAGTCTCAGTAAACGGTAGCTGTGACAGAGACTACTGGGTGTTCAGCAATCTTCATTTACTTTTCCTCCAGGGCACACCACTGGACTACAATTCCCAGCCCCCTGTGTAGTTAGATGGGGTCATAAGACAGGTATGGATGATGGAATGAGGCCAGAGTGATGGGCATGCTTCCCAGCCTGTGTTTCCTTGTTAACACAACTGGAAGTGAGAGTGGAACCAGAAGGTGACGTTTCCAGAGTCCTTGCAGCACCACTTGAAACAGAGCAAAACCCACTTGGGACTGCTGTGTGGGAGAGAAATAAAAAAATCAACTTTTGTGCTGGTGCCTATAATCCCAGCTACTCAGGAGCCTGACCCGGGAAGATCACTTGAGGCCACGAGTTTGAGACCAGTCTGAGAAACATAGTGAGACTCCCATCTCTAAAATCATTTAAAAATTAGCCAGGCATGGTGGCATGCACCTGTAATCCCAGGTACTCAAGACACTGAGGCAGGAGGATGGCTTGAGCTCAGGAGTTTGAGGCTGCAGTGAGCTGTGATGGCACCACTGTACTCCAGCCTGGGTGACACAGCATGACCCGGTCTCTTGAAAAAATAAATAAAAAAAGTTTGTTGTGATGCACCACTCAAATGCTGGGGTTATCTGTCAGTGGCCAACCTGACTAATACATAACCTTTTCTATTATTACTGTACTATTAATTTTTTTTTTTGAGACAGAGTCTTGCTTTGTCACCAGGCTGGACTGCAGTGGCCCATTCGGGGCTCACTGCAACCTCTGCCTCCCGGGTTCAAGTGATTCTTCTGCTTCAGCCTCCCAAGTAGCTGGGATTACTGGCACACGCCACCATGCCCAGCTAATTTTTGTATTTTTAGTAGAGACGGGGTTTCACCATGTTGGCCAGGATGGTCTCAATCTCCTAACCTCATGATCCGCCCGCCTTGGCCTCCCAAAGTGTTGGGTTTACAGGCGTGGGCCATTGCGCCCGGCCTATACTATTAATTTTTTTTTTATACCTCCACAATTGTAGTTTTGGAGGATATGGTCTTTTGTGATGGCATTTTATTTAATTTTTCCTTTTTCTTTTTTTTTTGTGTGTGTGATGGCATTTAAATGTGTGCATGCCTCTCCTCAACAGAATTGTAAGCCCCTCTTTGAGTTTCTGTACCCCCACCCCAGCCCTGGGCTCCACATCCACAGTGCCCAGGTCCTGGGACGATGCCTATGGAATGACAAGAGGGTTTAGTGTCCAAGGGGAGGTGCAAAGATTGTTTTCTTCTTCGTTGCATTTCATTCTGCCTCTTTCTCCTCTCCTCTCTGTTTTGTTTATTTGTTTGGTTTGTTTTGAGACAAGGTCTTGCCCTCTCGCCCAGGCTAGAGTGCAGTGGCACACACATGGCTCCCTGCAGCCCCAATTTCTTGGGCTGAAGTGATCCTCCTGCCTCAGCCTCCTGAGTAGTTGGGACCACAGGCATTCATCACCACACCTGGCTAATTTTTAAATTTTTTCTAGAGATGGCATTTCCCTCTGTTGCCCAGGCTAATCTTGAACCCCTGGGCCCAAGCGATCTTCCTACCTTGGCCTTTCAAAGTGCTGGGGTGGCCGGGCATGGTGGCTTACCCTTGTAATCCCAGCACTTTGGGAGGCTGAGGCAGGTGGATCATCTGAGATCAGGAGTTTGAGACCAGTCTGACCAACATGGTGAAACCTTGTCTCTGCTAAAAATTCAAAAATTAGCCAGGCATGGTGGTACCCACCTGTAATCCCAGCTACTCAGGAGGCGGAGGCAGGAGAATCGCTTGAACCCAGGAGGCGGAGGTTGTGGTGAGCCAGGATCGCGCCACTGCACTCCAGCCTGAGCAACAGAGTGAGACTCTGTCTCAAACAAACAGAAAAAACAAAGTGCTAGGGTTGGCGCGGTGGCTCACGCCTGTAATCCCAGCACTTTGGGAGGCTGAGTCAGGTGGATCACCTGAGGTCGGGAGTTTGATACCAGCCTGACCAACATGGAGAAACCTCCCCCGTCTCTACTAAAAATACAAAATTAGCCGGGCGTGGTGGCACATGCCTGTAATCCCAGCTACTCGGGAGGCTGAGGCAGGAGAATTGCTTGAATCCAGGAGGTGGAGGTTGCAGTGAGCCAAGATCGCACCATTGCACTCCAGCCTGGGTGACCGTGTAAGACTCCATCTAAAAAAAAAAAAAAATTGCTGGGATTACGGGCCTGAGCCACCACACTTGGCCTCTCTTCTCCTTTTCTTTCTTTTTTTTTTTTTTTTTTTTTTTTTTTTTTGAGAAAGAGTCTCACCCTGTTGCCCAGGTTGGAGTGCAGTGGTGCGATCTTGGCTCACTGCAACTTCCACCTCCTGGGTTCAAGCGATTCTCCTGCCTCAGCCTCCTGAGTAGCTGGGATTATAGGCGCTCGCCACCACACCTGGCTAATTTTTGTACTTTTAGTAGAGACAGGGTTTCACCATGTTGGCCAGGCTGGTCTTGAACTCCTGACCGCAGGTGATCCACCTGCCTTAGCCTCCCAGTGTTGGGATTACAGCTGTGAGCCACTGCGCCTGGCCTCTCCTCTCCTTTTCATGGAATCATTCGTTTATTCCTTTATTCACTGACTTAGCAAGTATTTATTGGGCTCTTCTCTGTCCCAGGCACCGTGTGAAACTCAAGGATATAGTGGTGAACAAGAAATGCTGTCCTTGTCCAGAGGATTTGATATTCTGATGAGCAAGTAAGACAAATAGATGTTGACCCATTAGTTCCGTGAACGTCATGCCTGGCTTGTACGCCATGGCGTCCCTGGTCCTCGTGTTGAACAAGTGAGGAGGAAGTACCAGGTAAGAAGGCTGGTACTGGCCGGGCGCAGTGTCTCATGCCTGTTATCCCAGCACTTTGGGAGGCCATGGTAGGCGGATCACCTGAGGTTGGGAGTTTGAGATCAGCCTGGCCAACATGGCGAAACCCCATCTCTACTAAAAACACAAAAATTAGCCAGGCGTGGTGGCACACACCTGTAATCTCAGCTTGTCGGGAGGCTGAGGCAGGAGAATTGCTGGAACCAGGGAGGCGGAGGTTGCAGTGAGCCGAGATTGTGCCATTCCATTCCAGCCTGGGCGACAGCTAGACTCTATCTCCGAAAAAAAAAAAAAAAAGAATTAGGCTGGTACCATGATGGCAGTTTGGAGGTAGACACCCACAGGGAAGGGTTCTTAAAGGAGGATGTGCAAGATGAGTCCTGAGGGTTGAGTAGGATTCACCTGTGCCAAGGAGGCTGTGTGGGAATGGGAAGAGTTTCTTCCAGGCAGAAGAGGGTACCAAGGCCTGGAGCTGGGGCAAAGCAGAGTGTCTAGAAAGGGAGGAGGTGAGAGATGATATCTGGAGAGGCAAGGAGAAGGCAGATTGTATTCCAGAATGCCAAGGAGCTCTGCCGGAGGCATTAATGAAGACCTGGTACAACTGGTAGGTGGTATTTCACTAGTTAATTTCTCCTCTGAAAAGAATGGGAGAGAGCACAGGAGTGTTCAGCTCACCCTCCCAGGGCTGGGATGGAGGCTGAGCACCTGGGAAAAGCTGCTGCTCTCGGGAACTTTTGCAGGTGGGGACCTGACCTGTGGGGACATAGTCCAAAGAAGCCCAATTATCTCATTATCCTTGGTGCATTTTAGATTCCACACCTAGGCCCCAATGGCGTGTCATTCCCCCTCCGGCTATGGTCCTCCTCTGGGAGGCTGGAGACCTGTGGCATAGGAGCACCCCCTGCCTTTGTGAGCATGGGCGTGCCAGCACTTTTTTTTGAGACAGAGTTTCACTCTTGTCATCCAGGCTGGAATGCAATGGTGCAATCTCGGCTCACTGCAACCTCCACCTCGCGGGTTCAAGCAATTCTCCTGCCTCTGCCTCCTGAGTAGCTGGGATTGCAGGTCCTGGCTACCATGACTGGCTAATTTCTATATTTTTAGTAGAGATGAAGTTTCACCATGTTGGCCAGGCTGGTCTCAAACTCCTGACCTCAGGTGATCCGCCTGGCTCAGCCTCCCAAAGTGCTGGGATTACAGGTGTGAGCCACCATGCCCAGCCCTTTTTTGGTATTTTTAGTAGGGATGGGGTGTCACCATGTTGGCCAGGCTGGTCTCAAACTCCCAACCTCAAGTGATCCGCCCACCTTGGCCTCCCGAAGTGCTGGGATTACAGGCGTGAGCCACTTTCCCCAGCCTAAATAAAAAAAATTTCAGTAGAGATAGGCTCTCACATGCTGGCTTCGGCAGCACATATACTAAAATTGGACATAGGCTCTCACTGTGTTGCCCAGGCTGGTCTTGAACTCTTTCCTTCAAGGAGTCCTCCACCTTGACCTCCCAAAGTGCTAGGATTACAGGCGTGAGCCGCTGAGCCCAACCTTGAATATTTTCAGTGGTGTGTGGTAAAATACACACACAATTTATCATTTTAACCATTTTAATGTGTCCACTTCAGTGACATTTAATACATTCACAGTGTTGTGCAGGCATTACCTCTCCCTAGTTCCAGAACTGTTTTGTCATCCCAAAAGGAAACTTGATATGAATTAAGCAGTCGCACCCCATCCCTGCTTCTCAGTCTCTGGCAATCAGTGACCTGCTTTTTGTCTCTGTGGATTTGCCTATTCTGGGCATTTTGGGTGTTTTGTTTTGTTTTGTTTTTGTTTTTTTAATTGAGATAGAGTCTTACTCTGTGGCCCAGGCTGAAGTGTGGTGGTGTGATTTTTGGCCCACTGCAAACTGCCTCCCGTGTTCACGTGATTCTCCTGCGTCAGCCTCCTGAGTAGCTGGGACTACAGGTGCCTGCGACCACACCCGGCTAATTTTTGTATTTTTAGTATAGACGAGGTTTCACCATGTTGGCCGGGCTGGTCTTGAACTCCTGACCTCAACTGATCTGCCCACCTCGGCCTTCCAACGTGCTGGGATTACAGGCATAAGCCACCGTGCCTGACCTTTTTTTTTAAATTATTTTTGCAACCTAACACAGGATGGACATTTCGTACAAAGGGAATCATGCAATACCTGGCCTTTTGTGTTCGGCTTCTTTCCCTTAGCATAATGTCTTTGAGCTTCATCCATGTGGTACCATGTGTCAGCACTTCTTTCCTTGTGTCTATCCATTCATCAGCTGATGGAATTTGGGATTGTTTCTGCCTTTGGCTATTGTGAATAATGCTGATAGGAACATTCGTGTATACTTTTTTGTTAGAACATCTGTTTTCCATGTGTTGGGGTATATATCCAGGAGTGGAGTTTCTGGGTCATATGAGAATTCTGTGTTTAACTCTGAGAAACCACTAAACTCTTTTCCACAGCAGCTGCACCATTTTACATTTCCACCAACAATGTATGAATGTTCCAGTATCTCCGTATCTTTGTCAACACTTGTTATTTTCCATTTTTTTGGATGATGGCCATGCTAGTGGGTACGAAGTTGTATCTCATAGTGGTTTTGATTTGCATTTCCCTGCTGGCTGGTGATATTGAGCATCTTTTCATGTGCTCATTGGCCATGTGTATATCTTTGATGAAATACCTATTCAAGTCCTTGGTCCATTTTTTTTTTTTTTTTTTTTTTGGAGACGGAGTCTCGCTCTGTCACCCAGGCTGGAGTGCAGTGATGCGATCTCGGCTCACTACAACCTCAAAACCTTAAACTTAAACCTTAAAACCTTAAACTGGGTTTAAGCAATTCTCCTGCCTCAGCCTCCTGAGTAGCTGGGATTACAGGCACGCGCCACCATGCCTAGCTAATTTTTGTATTTTTAGTAGAGACGGGGTTTCACCATGTTGGCCAGGCTGGTCTTGAACTCCTGACCTCAGGAGATCCTCCCGCCTTGGCCTCCCAAAGTGCTGGGATGACAGGCGTGAGCCACCGCGCCCGGCCAGCCGTTTTTTTTTTCCATTGGGTTGTTTGCCTTTTTGTTCTTGAGTTGTAAGAGTTATTTACATATATATTTATAATTATTATTATTTTTTGAGACAGAGTCTTGCTCTGTCACACAGGCTGGAGTGCAGTGGTGCGATCGCAGCTCACTGCAACCTCTGCCTCCTGGGTTTGAGCGATTCTCCTGCCTTGGCCTCCCAAGCAGCTGGGACTACAGTCGTGCGCCACCACGCCCAGCTAATTTTGTGGATTGCTTGAGCCCAGGAGTTGGAGGCTGCAGTGAGCTACGATCATGCCACTGCACACCAGCCTGGGTGACAGAGTGAGATTTTCTCTAAAACATAAATAAAAATCTTAATAAAAGAGTTCTTAGGCTGGGCGTGGTGGCTCACACCTGTAATCTCAGCACTTCCGGAGGCCAAGGCAGGCAGATCACCTGAGGTCAGGATTTTGAGACCAGCCTGGGCAACATGGTGAAACCTTATCTCTACTAAAAATACAAAAAATTAGCTGGGCGTGGTGGTGCGTGCCTGTAATCCCAGCTACTTGGGAGGCTGAGGCAGGAGAATCCCTTGAACCCGGGAGGTGGAGGTTGCGGTGAGCTGAGATTGCACCATTGCACTCCAGCCTGCAAAACAGAGCAAAAACTCCGTCTCAAAAAAGAAAAAAAAAAAGGCCGGGCGCGGTGGCTCATGCCTATAATCCCGGCACTTTGGAGGCTGAGGTGGGCAAATTACGAGGTCAGGAGTTCGAGACAAGCCTGGCCAACATGGTGAAATCCTGTCTCTACTAAAAATACAAAAAATTAGCTGGGCATGGTGGCGGGTGCCTGTAATCCCGGCTACTCGGAAGGCTGAGGCAGGAGAACCGCTTGAACCCAGGAGGCAGAAGTTGCAGTGAGCCGAGATCACACTACTGCACTCCAGCCTGGGTGACAGCATGAGATTCTGTCTCAAAAAAAAAAAAAAAAAAAAAAGTGATTTGTATATTCTGAGTACTAGACCCTTCTCAGACATATGGTGTACACATATTTTCTCCCACTCTGTGGGTCGTTGTCTCACTTTTTTGACATCAGGTTAGATTTTGAGATCTATTTCTCCAGGGCCTACACTTCTGAGATACCGGCCTACACTACATAGGGCAAGACTTGATTACTAAATTCTGCTGCCAATGACTCTCCTTCATCCTACCCTTATCCTACCACCTCCACCTCACATGTCAGCTTCACTAGTTGCTTTGTCTTCCTGGGTCTCCATGTTGAGGAATATTCTGAAGCGGTAGAGCAGGAAGAGGACTGTGGTTCAGGAATGCTGCCATGGGCACAGAAAGGGAGCAGGTGGGATGGCTTCCTGGGACTTGGCCATTCCTGTTCTTTATTTGGGAGGCTCCTTTGAGAGCTGCCTCTTTTTTCTTTTCCTTTCCTTCCTCAAACCCAACCCTTCAATAATTTTTCATTGCTTATACTCAGCCAGAGTTTCCAATTTTTTTTTGAGACAGAGTCTTGCTTTGTCCCCCAGGCTGGAGTGCAGTGGTGCGATCTCGGCTCACTGCAACCTCCACCTCCTGGGTTCACGCCATTCTCCTGCCTCAGCCTCCTAAGTAGATGGGACTAAAGGCGCTCGCCACCATGCCCAGCCAATTTTTTGTATTTTTAGTAGAGACGGGGTTTCACCGTGTTAGCCAGGATGGTCTCGATCTCCTGACCTCGTGATCTGCCCGCCTCGGCCTCCCAAAGTGCTGGGATTACAGGCGTAAGCCACTGCGCCTGGCCAATTCTTTTTTTAAGTTTGTTATTTTTATTATTTTTTGGGGGGACAGTCTTGCTCTGTCCCCCAAGCTGGAGTACAGTGGCATGATCTCAGCTCACTGCAACCTCTGCCTCCCAGGTTCAAGCAATTCTTGTGCCTCAGCCTCCCATGTCACTGGGACTACAGGCACGTACCACCATGCCTGGCTAATTTTTGTATTTTTAGTAGAGACAGGGTTTCACCATGTGGGCCAGGCTGGTCTTGAACTCCTGGCCTCAAGTGATCTCCCTGCCTTGGCCTCCTAGAGTTTCCAAGTTTTATTTATTTATTTATTTATTTTTGGAGGCAGAGTCTCACTCTGTTGCCCAGGCTGCAGTGCAGTGGCACGATCTCGGCTCACTGCAACCCCCGCCTCCTTGGTTCAAGCAATTCTCCTGCCTCAGCTGCCCAAGTAGCTGGGATTACAGGTGTCCGCCACCATGCCCGGCTAATTTTTGTGTTTTCAGTAGAGACGGGGTTTCACTATGTTGGTCAGGATGGTCTCAAACTCCTGACTTCAGGTGATCCACCCTCCTTGGCCTCCCAAAGTGCTAGGATTACAGACGTGAGCCACCAAGCCAGACCAGAGTTTCTAAGTTGTAAATCTTACCCTCATTTCTTCTTTTATTCCCCAGTCTCTGGTCTTTGCCTCCTCTCTTCCTCCAGTGTCTGGTGGGAAATGGAGGGCAAAATTATAAGGACCAACTGTGGTTTGAAGAGAGGGTGCCAGGGGTCCCAGGGAACCCCTGTGTTGTTGAGCCCCTCGGAGACTTGCTTTTATCCTGTGTGTGTGTTCACTGCTGAGGCTCAGATGTCCCTCCTTGCTGTGAGCTCCTGGGTCTATGCAGGGGCCCCCTGCTGCTGGTTCAGACCCAGTGTTATATTTTTAGCTCCAGGCCCCCATTCCTTTTTTTTTTTTTTTTTGGAGACAGAGTCTTGCTCTGTTGCCTGTTGCCCAGGCTGGAGTGCAGTGGTGTGATCTCGGCTCACAGCAACCTCCGTCTCCCGAGCTCAAGCGAGTCTCCTGCCTCAGACTCCCAAGTAGCTAGGATTATAGGCGTGCACCACCACGCCCGGCTAATTTTTGTACTTTTAGTAGAGACAGAGTTTCACCATATTGGCCAGGCTGTTCTCGAACTCCTGACCTCAAGTGATCCGCCTGCCTTGGCTTCCCAAAGTGCTGGGATGACAGGCGTGAGCCACCGCACCTGGCCAGGCCCCCCATTCCTGTAGGAATGCACCTTCCCTCAGATGGGGCCACATCTCTAGTGGCTACCAGACAGCATGGGGTGTCCTCTTGGTGCTCACACACTCCTATCCCCAGGCCTTTGTTCATGCTGGTCCCTCCATCTGGAATGTTCCTCCACAGTCTCCTCTGATTAAACTCTGCTCTTCCTTCAAGGCCTGGCCTCAAAAGCACCTGCACCGAGAAGCTCCTCCGGCTCCCCAGCTGGAATCCATTTCCCCCTGGAATATTGTTCATTTTTCCCCTTGAGTTTAGATGACTCCACTTTCTAAACTGAACATGGGAACTCATGCTGTGTCTTGTTAGTACAACTGCACTGTGGAGAACAGGTGCAGAGCATTTGAAAGCGGCCAGTCCAAGAATCCTGGAACAGCTCATGACTGCACCAGCTGGAGGCCTCACATTCCTGGATCGGATCATATTACAAGTTAGCTGTGGCCAAATCCCTGTTATCCTCCTACCCTTTCTCGGGAAGGAGGAAGCACTAGACCACGTAGGAGCCAGGTCCCAAGACATTCAGGCCCAGCTTGGGCTGTGTCTGGCAGGTAGTGAAAGCTCATAAAATCAGTCTTTATTGTTGTAGGGTTTTTGTTTGTTTGTTTTGGTTTCTCTTTTTTTTTTTTTTTTTGAGACAGAGTCTCGCCCTGTCACCCAGGCTGGAGTGCAGTGGCCCAGGCTGGAGTGCAGGGGCTCGATCTCGGCTTACTGCAACCTCCGCCTCACGGGTTCAAATGATTCTCCTGCCTCAGCCTCCCAAATAGCTGGGACTACAGATGCCCACCACCATGCCCAGCTAATTTTTTGTATTTTTAGCAGAGACGGGGTTTCACCGTGTTAGCCAGGATGGTCTGGATCTCTTGACCTCGTGATCCACCCGCCTTGGCCTCCCAAAGTGCTGGGATTACAGGCATAAGCCATTGCGCTCAGCTGGTTTTGGTTTATTTTTTGCGACAGGTCTTGCTCTGTCGCCCAGGTTGGAGTCCAGTGGCACAGTCATGGCTCCTTGGAACCTCTGCCTCCTGGGTTCAGCTGATCTTCCCACCTCAGCCCCTGAGTAGCTGGAACTACAGGCACGTACCACCATGCCCAGCTATGTTTTTTTTTTTTTTTTTTTTTTTGAGACAGAGTATTGCTCTGTTGCCCAGGCTGGAGTGCGGTGGCGCGATCTTAGCTCACCGCAACCTCTGTCTGCCTCCCGTGCTCAAGCGATTCTCATGCCTCAGCCTCCTGAGTAGCTGAGATTACAGGCACCACCTGGCTATAGCTTAGCCGCCACCACGCCTGGCTAATTTTTGTATGTTTGTATGTATGTATGTATTTATTTATTTATTTTATTTGAGGTAGAGTCTCACTCTGTCGCCCAGGCTTGAGTGTGGTGGCACGATCTTGACTCGCTGCAACCTTCACCTCCCAGGTTCAAGTGATTCTCCTGCCTCAGCCTCCCAAGTAACTGGGATTATAGGCACGCACCACCAGGCCCAGCTAATTTTTTGTATTTTTAGTAGAGACGGGGTTTCACCATCATGGCCAAGCTGGTTTCAAACTCCTAACCTCAAGTGATCCGCCCGCCTCAGCCTCCCAAAGTGCTAGGATTATAGGTGTGAGCCACTGTGCCCGGCCTAATTTTGTACTTTTTTAGTAGAGACGGGGTTTCACCATGCTGATCAGGCTAGTCGTGAACTCCTGACCTCAAGTGATCCACCCACTTTAGCCTCCCAAAGTGCTGGGATTACAGCCGTTAGCCACCGCGCCTGGTCAAAGGAGACATTTTCACATTGGCTGTAACAGAAGTGGACCCAGAGCTGGAAGATGGACAGGAAGTAAGAACTGAGTGAACCCAGGAGAGCAAGGCTGGAGAGAGTGGGCATGAACCAATGAGCAAGTGCTGGGTTGTGTTTTGTTTCCTTTTAATTTATTTATTTTTTTGAGATGGAGTTTCACTCTTGTCGCCCAGGCTGGAGTGCAATAGTGTGATCTTGGCTCACTGCAACCTCTGCCTCCTGGGTTCAAGCGATTCTCCTGCCTCAGCCTCCCGAGTAGCTGGAATTACAGGCATGAGCTACACCAGTAAGTTTCCTAATATTTAAAAGGAAACAGCCGGGCACGGTGGCGCATGCCTATAATCCCAGCTACTTGGGAGGCTGAGGCAGGAGAATCACTTGAACCTGGTAGGCGGAGGTGGCAGTGAGCTGAGATCGCGCTATTGCACTCCAGCCTGGGCAACAAGAGTGAAAAACTCCGTCTCAAAAAAAAAAAAAAAAGTCTCCTTCAGTGTCCCCCAAATGTCCTGGGAAATCTCACCCAGGAGCCAGCCCTCGCTGGCAGCCTCAGACCACAGACAGCAGCCGCCACAGCCGGCCCAGCACATCAGCCTCGCTCTCCCCTGGAAAGGCTAAACTTCCCAGACTGGCACTGCTGGATTCTTCTAGTCCTGGCTTGGCCACCCATGTCATTTGTGACCTTGCCTATGTAAGTCACTTAACTTCTGACCTAAATTTCCTTATCCGTAAAGTGGGAGAAATAATAACAGTCTTGCAAGTGGTAATTAAGATATCTTAGCAGCATGCCTGGCCCAGAACAGATGCTCAGTAAACAACAGCTATCATCATTCTTTTTTTTTTTTTTTTTTTGAGGCGGAGTCTCGCCTTGTCGCCCAGGCTGGAGTGCAGTGGCGCCATCTCGGCTCACTGCAAGCTCCGCCTCCTGGGTTCACGCCGCCATTCTCCTGCCTCACCCTCCTGAATAGCTGGGACTACAGGTGCCCGCCACCACGCCCGGCTAATTTTTTGTATTTTTAGTAGAGATGGGGTTTCACCATGTTAGCCAGGATGGTCTCAATCTCCTGACCTCGTGATCTGCCCACCTCAGCCTCCCAAAGTACTGGGATTACAGGCGTGAGCCACTGCACCAGGCCCATCATTCTTATTGTTGTCATCTCAGAGAGAAGTGCAGAGAGAAGAGGATTTCCTGAACTTGGGATGTGGTTTGGATGTAGCCTAACTGTTGAGTTTTGTGGGGCAAGTGAAGGATCTCTGTTTTTTTGGGTTTTTTTTAAGAGATAGGGTCTTGCTCTGTTGCCCAGGCTGGAGTGCAGTGGCGTGAACATGTCTCACTGCAGCCTCAACTTCCTGGGCTCAAGCAATCCTCCCACCTCAGCCTCCGGAATAGCTGGGACTACAAGTGTGCGCCAATGTTCTTGGCTAATTTTTTAATTTTTTTGTGGAGATAGGGTGTCTCACTGTTGCCTATGTTGCTGGTCTCAAACTCCTGGGTTCAAGCAGTTCTCCTGCCTTGGCCTCCCAGAGTCCCGTGATTATAGGTGTGAGCAACTGCGCCTGGCCTATGCCTGTGGCTTTTTAACTCCCAGGGATGCAGCAGCTCCCACTGTCCCCAGAGGGTGTCACCCCACTTCCAGATCTGCCTGATGAACAGAGCCTTTGACTTAACTTTCCCCCCTTAACACTTCCTCATCTGTCTTCCCAGAACACCCACGTCCTTCCAGGCTTTTCATACGCTTATGTCCTCCCTTGTCAGATGATAAAAACAGGTAACCCTATGATTCTTAGTGAGTCCCAGGGTCCCTTCTGTTGTAGCCAATGAGGTCAAGGGCCAGACACCCATTCTGCCATTCAACAAACCAACTAAATTCATTGAGCACTCACTATTTGCCAGGCACCATGCTTGATGCTAAGGATAGCACAGGTGTATTAGGGTTCTCTTAGATGGACAGAACTAGTAGGATATATATAATCATATATATATAAATCATATATATATGGGAGTTTATTAAGTATTAATTTACACGATCACAAGGTCCCACAACAGGCTGGCTGTCTGCAAGCTGAGGAGCATGGAGAGCCGGTCCGGGTTCCAAAACTGAAGAACTTTGGGAGAAAGATGTAGGCTGTGAAGTTAGGCCTGTCTCTCTCTTTCTTTTTTTTTTTTTTTGAGACCGAGTCTCGCTCTTGTTGCCCAGGCTGGAGTGCAATGGCACGATCTCGGCTCACTGCAACCTCCGCCATCCGAGTTCAAGCGATTCTTCTGCCTCATCCTCCCAAGTAGCTGAGATTACAGGCATGCACCACCACGCCTGGTTAATTTTGTATTTTTAGTAGAGACGGGATTTCTCCATGTTGGTCAGGCTGGTCTCGAACTCCTGACCTCAGGTGATCCACCTGTCTCGGCCTCCCAAAGTGCTGGGATTACAGGCGTGAGCCACCGCGCCCGGCCACCTGTCTCACTGTCTTAGTTTTCTGCCTGCTTTATATTCCCTGGCAGCTGATTAGATTGTGCCCACCAGATTAAGGGTGGATCTGCCTTCCCCAGGCCACTGACTCAAATGTTAATCTCTTTTGGCAACACCCTCACAGACACACCCAGGATTAATACTTTATATCTTTCGAGTTGACACTCAGTATTAACCATCACAGCAGAGAACCAAATGGACTAAGTCCTTGTCCTCCTGAGCCTTAGACTGATGTCTCCCTTGTGCCAGACTTAATCCCTGAGGGGATTTGCATCAAATAAGACAGATGCGGTCATCCTGCCTCTCACGGCACTGTCATCTCCTCCACCTCCCAAACTTTGGCAAAGGCTGTGAGGAACAGTGGAGAAGGTAAAGAGCTTATTGCCCCCGTGCCACCACTGAGAGCGTGAAACCTGCCCAGCATTAAGTGACATGTGCTATAAAGTGTAAAATACATGCCGGACTTGAAGACTTCATGTGACCACAAAGAATGTCAATGATCTCATTTATAATTTTAAAATATTAATTACCTGTTGAAACAATATTTTTGATATAGTAGGCTAAATAAAATTCATTATTAGGCCAGGTGCAGTGGCCCATGCCTGTAATCCCAGCACTTTGGGAGGCCCAGGTGGGTGGATCACTTGAGGCCAGGAGTTCAAGACCAGCTTGGCCAACATGGCAAAACCCCATCTCTACCTAAAATACAAAAAGTTAGCTGGGTGCGGTGGCACATGCTATGTAGGAGGCTGAGGTATGAGAATCGTTTGAACCCATTGTGGGCGGGGGGCCGAGGTTGCAGTGAGCCAAGATTGCTCCACTGCACTCCAGCCTGGGCAACAGAGCAAGACGCTGTCTTAAGAAAAAAAAATCATTATTAAAATTAATTTCATCTCCTTTTACTTTTTTTTTTTTTAGATGGAGATTCCCTCTTGTCGCCCAGGCTGGACTGCAGTGGTGCAGTCTTGGCTTACTGCTACCTCTACCTTCCAGGTTCAAGCAATTCTCCTGCCTCAGCCTCCCGAGTAGCTGGGATTACAGGCATGCACCACCACACTCATCTAATTTTTTGTATTTAGTAGAGATGGGGTTTCACCATGTTGGTCAGGCTGGTCTCAAACTCCCAACCTCAGGTGATCTGCCCACCCTGGACTCCCAAAGTGCTGGGATTACAGGCATGTGCCACCACACCTGGCACTTCTTTTCTTTTGAGACGGAGTCTTGCTCTGTCACCAGGCTGGAGTGCAGTGGCACAATCTTGGCTCACTGCAACCTCCGCCTCCTGGGTTCAAGCGATTCTCCTGCCTCGTCCTCCCCAGTAGCTAGGACTACAGGCACATGCCACTATGCTCAGCTAATTTTTGTATTTTTAGTAGAGACAGAGTTTCACCATGTTGGCCAGGATGGTCTCGATCTCTTGACCTCGTGATCCGCCATCCTTGGACTTCCAAAGTGCTGGGATTACCGCACCCGGCCCCTCCTTTTACCTTTTTTTTTTTGAGACAGAGTCTTGCTCCGTTGCCCAGGCTGGAGTGCAGTGGCATGATCTTGGCTCACTGCAACCTCCCCCTCCCAGATTCAAGCAATTCTCCTGCCTCATCCTTCCAAGTAGCTGGGACTACAAGTGCATGCCACCACCCCTGGCAAATTTTTTGTATTTTAGTAGAGATGGGGTTTCACCATGTTGCCCAGGCTGGTCTCGAACTCCTGAGCTCAGGCAATCCACTCACCTTGGCCTCCCAAAGTGCTGGGATTATAGGTGTGAGCCACTGCGCCTGGCTCCTCTCACTTTTTTTTTTTTTTTTTTTTTTTGAGACAGTTTCGCTCTTGTTGCCCAAGCTGGAATGCAGTGCTGCGATCACGGCTTACCACAACCTCCACTTCCCTGGTGAATCAAGCGATTCTCCTGCCTCAGCCTCCCAAGTAACTGGGATTACAGGCATGCGCCACCATGCCTGGCTCAGTTTTTGCATTTTTAGTAGAGACGGGGTTTCTCCATGTTGTTCAGGCTGGTCTCACACTCCCAACCTCAGGCAATCCGCCCACCTTGGCCTCCCAAAGTGCTGGGATCACATGCGTGAGCCACTGCGCCTGGCTGGGCAAGTCATTGAACTTTCTGATGCTCTATTTTCTCGACAACATGTTAAGTGCAGGTATTCAAAACACCAGGTATGTTTTCTTCCTCTGACACCTTGCTGGATGCTTTGTCCGCATAGTGGTGACAGTAGCGGAAGGAAGGCTGGGCACCCACCTCCAGGCTAGCTGAGGTTTGGAGGCTTTACTGCGTGTGCTTATTTGGCTGGTTTTGTGAGCCATGTGTTTTGTGTGGTTGGTCAGGAGCCATGTTTTTGGCCTCAGTTGGCCAGGCATCCACTTTTCAACCACCATGGAGATTGAGTGCTTACTTTGTGCCAAGCTCTCTTCTCTGCTTGGGGATCCCAGCTGGAGAGACACCACAGTGCTCCCCACCCAATTTTCGCAGGTAGAAACTCTTAGGCACCAAAAGGCTAGCTCTGCTGGTTGGAGAAGAACCAGAACTAAAACCTCGGAACATGCATTTTTTTTTTTTTTTTTTTTGAGATGGAGTCCTGTTTTGTCGCCAAGCTGGAGTGCAGTGGCGATCTTGGCTCACTGCAACCTCCAACTCTCGGGTTCAAGCGATTCTCCTGCCTCAGCCTCCCGAGTGATTACAGGCGCCTGCCACCATGCCCAGCTAGTTTTTGTATTTTTAGTAGAGACAGGGTTTCACCGTGTTGGCCAGGATGGTCTCGATCTCCTGACCTCACGATCCTCCCGCCTTGGCTTCCCAAAGTGCTGGAATTACAGGCGTGAGCCACTGCGCCCGGCCTGTGTTTGTTTTATTGACTGTAGTGGCCCTTGTGTGCCCAGTTCAACAGCATGGCCCCAGAGCCTGGCACAGTGAGCACCAGAGTGTAGGTGCCCAATGAATGAACGGATGAACTTTGATCCCCAGGGCTCTCCTCTGGGCTAAGCACTTTGCAGGGATGGATGACTGCATGTCATTCTCTCCATGAGGATGGTCAGGGAGGCAGGAGGTGGCTGAGCTGGATTTGAAGCCAGGTCTCTTCTCTCCCAAGACTCCTAGCTTGCCTTTTTTTTTTTTTTTTTTTTTTTTGAGACAGAGTCTTGCTCTGTCACCCAGGCTGGAGTGCAGTGGCGCGATCTCAGCTCACTGCAAGCTCCTTCTCTCGGGTTCACGCCATTCTCCTGCCTCAGCCTCCTGAGTAGCTGGGACTACAGGCGCCCGCCACCAGGCTGGCTAATTTTTTGTATTTTTAGTAGAGACGGGGTTTCACCGTGTTAGCCAGGATAGTCTCGATCTCCTGACCTCATGATCGGCCTGCCTTGGCCTCCCGAAGTGCTGGGATTACAGGCGTGAGCCGCCGTGCCCTGGCTTTTTTTTTTTTTTTGGATACAGAGTCTTGCTCTGTCGCCCAGGCTATAGTGCAATGGTGCAATCTCAGCTCACTGCAACCTCCACCTCCTGGGTTCAAGCAGTTCTCCTGCCTCAGCTTCTTGAGTAGCTGGGATTACAGGCACGTACCACCACGCCTGGCTAATTTTTGTATTTTTAGTAGAGATAAGGTTTCACCATGTTGGTCAGGCTGGTCTTGAACGCCTGACCAAGTGATCTGCCCTCTCAGCCTCCCAAAGTACCTGGATTACAGGCTTGAGCCACTGTGTCTGGCCCTAGCTTGCCTTTTAACCCTTACCTTGCTGTGTTGCCTTCAGCAAGTCTTCAAGGTTGTACTAGTTTTCTGTTGCTACATTACCACACATTTAGTGGTTTATGTAACTTTGTTATCTTAAAGTTCTGGAGGTCACAGCAGTTGGCAGGGTTCATTTTTTTCTGGAGGCTTTAGGGGAGAATCCATTCCTTGTCCTTTGTAGCTTCTAGAGGCGGCCTGAATTTCTGGGCGTGAGGTCCTGCAATTATTCCTTTGTCAGTCAGTATGATGAATTCCGCTTCATCAACCACATCTTCTCCGACCCTGACCCTCCTTCCTTCCTCTTGTAAGGACCCTTGTGATTCCAC
Organism: Nomascus leucogenys; assembly: GCF_006542625.1. Classification (NCBI taxonomy): domain Eukaryota; kingdom Metazoa; phylum Chordata; class Mammalia; order Primates; family Hylobatidae; genus Nomascus; species Nomascus leucogenys. The sequence continues at coordinate 107,518,483 of NC_044388.1, forward strand.
TTGCCCAACCAAATAATCCAGGATTCATCTCTGCATCTCAAGATCCTTAACTTCATCCCAACTACAGAGTCCCTTTTGCCAGAGAAGGTACCATCTTCACAGGTTTCAAGGATCAGGACTTGGATATCTTTGGTGGGGGGCATTGTATTGCCTCCACAAAGTCTACTTTTGTTCTCTGTTGGATGGGCACACTAGTAATGTCTGTTTTGTGGGTATGTCGTGAGGATTACCTGAGTGACTCTATAGGGAGTATTTAGCACAGTGGCTGTCACATAGTGAGTGCTCAGTAAACCACCCTGTTACTGTTCAGCCTCCTCCTATCATTTTGTTTTGTTTTGAGACAGAGTCTCTCTCTGTTGCCTAGGCTGGAGTGAAGTGTTGTGCTCTTGGCTCACTGCAACCTCCACCTCCTGGGTTCAAGCGATTCTCGTGCCTCAGCCTCCCGGCTGGGATTATAGGCCCCCACCACCATGCCCGGCTACTTTTTGTATTTTTAGTAGAGACGGGGTTTCACCATGTTGGCCAGACTGGTCTCAAACTCCTGACCTCAGGTGATCTGCCTGCCTCAGCCTCTCAAAGTGCTGGGATTACAGGGGTGAGCCACTGTGCCTGGCCTTACAAATGAAGAATCTGAGGCTTCGGACAGTTTATTTTTTGTTTGTTTATTTGCTTTCTTTCTTTCTTTTTTTTTGAGATGGAGTCTCGCTCTGTCACCCAGGCTGGAGTGCAGTGGCACGATCTCAGCTCAGTGCAACCTCCGCCACACGGGTTCGAGCAATTCTGCCTCAGCCTCCCAAGTAGCTGGGATTACAGGCGCCTGCCACCATGCCCGGCTAATTTTTGTATTTTTAGTAGAGATGGGGTTTCACCATATTGGTCAGGCTGGTCTCGAACTCCTGACCTCGTGATCTATCTGCCTCGACCTACCAAAGTGGTGGGATTACAGGTGTAAGCCACTGTGCCAGCCTTACAGATGAAGAACCTGAGGCTCAGTTTATTTATTTTTTATTTGTTTATTTGCCTTCTATCATTTTTGTTAGTTGCTGGGTTTTGAGCACTGGGCCGATTCTATGGCCTTCCTGAAGATGGTCAAGGAACAAAATGGAAAATAAAAATTAGGGTTACATCCTCCCTGTTTTGTAGAGATAGCAAAATATTGAAGACATTGGCAGGGGAATAATACAAATTTGATGATGTAAAATAGAGTGGCCGGCACTGTAATCCCAACACCTTGGGAGGCCAAGGTAGGTGGATCACTTTAGCTCAGGAGTTCCAGACCAACTTGGCCAACATGGTGAAATCCCATCTCTACTAAAAATACAAAAATTAGCTGGGCATGGTGGCAGATGTCTGTAATCCCAGCTACTCAGGAGGCTGAGGCAGGAGAATCGCTTGAATCTAGGAGTTGGAGGTTGCAGTGAACAGAGATTGCGCCACTGCACTCCAGCCTGGGGGAGAGAGTGAGACTCTGTCTCAAAAAAAAGGAAAAAAAGGGCCGGGCGCGGTGGCTCACGCCTGTAATCCCAGCTCTCAGGGAGGCAAGAGGCGGGAGGATAGCTTGAGCCCAGGAGTTCGAGACCTGCCTGGGCAATATAGCGAGACCCCCGTTCTCCCGAAAAAGAAAAAAAAAAAAAAAGAAAGAAAAGGAAAAAAAGGATAACACTGAAAATGACCATGGATAAAATGTAGGAAAATTCAGAGAATTATAAAGAAGCCTACAAAATTATCCAGAATCCTACTCCCCAAAAACTAAGCTTTGCTCACCAGCCTCAGTTCTGGAGTTAGGCTTAAGTGGGTTAATTTTCCTTCTGGGTCCAGCAGTGTGGCCTTGGGCACATTCTCTCAGAGCCTCCTTTGTCTCACCTGTGAATTAGAACAATAATATCTGCCCCTGGGTTAGGATTGAGACAAACCACGTGCTTTAGTATAGGGCATGGCCCGCAGCTGGTGCTTAGTGCAACCGTGACTGGAAGAGGGTGGGATGATTTGGGTGCCAGGCCCGAACATTTTTTTTTTTTTTGTATTTGCTTTTTGAAATTGCTTTTATAGTTGGTTAGGTGTCTAAAAAAGTAAGAACCCTCCTCCGCTCTCCCAACCTCAAACCACGGAGGTAACCAAGACGGGAGTGCAGTCTCCCGGACCTTTTGTTTTTCAATCGCACAAACACACAACACTCAAGAGGAGGGGCTTATGAGTTTTCATTTTGTAAAAATGGGACAAAGTACGCATATTGTGCAACAACCTTGCTTTTGTAATGAAAAAAGTATTATTTCTGCTTCCTTTCCGTGCATATACCGTATACATATTTTAACAAAATCCGGGCTGTCTGTTCTGAGGCGCTGCAGTTTTGAAGGGGGAGGGGGCGGAGATCCGGGCTCGCTCCCCCGTCACTGCCCCCTCCATCCCTTCCCCCTCATTCCGGGAGCCCTTCCCCGGGGCCCAGGCCGGGCCCATGCCCTTCCCAGGCCCCTTCTCTTGGCTCCTGGCCCCTCCTCCGAGTCTCCTCCCCGAGCCCCGCTCTGCCCTGGTCAGCCCCGTTCTCCCCCGCCCCTCCCGCCGTCCCCCCTCCCGCCGCTCCCCGCCCCTCCCCCCTGGCCCCCGCCCTCGCCCGGTCCCCGGGCCGATCCCAAGGCCGCTGCTCCCGGGAGGCGCGGCAGGGGGCGCTGCGCGGGACCAGGCTGCGGGCGGCGGCGGGAGGAGGAGGCCGAGGAGGCGGGGGCGGCGGCAGGCGGGGGGCGGGGAGCCGAGCGCGAGGGAGCGAGCGGCGAGACAGGCGCCGAGGCTCCACCGCGCAGCGACGAGCGAGCCCGGGAGGAGGGAGGGAGCGAGCGAGCGAGCAGCCCGCGCCGCCGCCTCGCAATCCGCTGCCATCCCGCCGCCCCCGTGCCCGACCGCCGCCCGACTGCCATCGCCCGGCCCGGCCGCGCCCGCGGAACCAGACCAGGTGGGCCGGGGCCGGGGCCGGGGCGCGGGGGCGGCGGTGCTAAGATGGAGGCGCCGCGGCCTGGCGGGGCTTTGTCTCCGGCGGCCGCCGCCGGGGGCTTTGCGGCCCTGCCCGACCTTTGTCCGCGAGCGCGGCCGGGTTCGGCCCCCGCCGCCGCCGCCTTCTACTTCCCGCCGGGCGCGGGGCTGCGGGGCTGGGAGGGCGCGGGGCTGCGGGGCTGGGAGGCCGCGGGGCCTGGGGGCGGCGGGCCCGGGCGCGCTCGCCATTGTTGTGGCGGCGCCGCGCGGCCTCAGGCTCGGGCGGGGTCCGGGGGCCGCGCGCCTCCCTCAGGGCTCGCCCGCCACCCCCGTACCCCCGAGGCCGGGCCGGGCTGCAGAGGCCGGAGGGGCGGGGGTCCCGGGCCCGCAGCCGGGTCTCGGGGTTCCGGGGCCGGCGTCTCTGCTCCCCGCCCCGCCCAACTGACGGAGCAACGCGCCCGAGGCGGGATCCTGCGGGGTCGGGCCTTGGGTCTGGGGCGCTGAGCGGCGTTCGCGGGGCCGTTCCTGGCGCGGGGTGGGCCGGGCCCCGGCGGCGCTAAAGTTGGCGGCTGGGGGAGGGAGGCGAGCGGCCGCCCAGTCTCGGTGTGAGTGCGGGAACCAGAGGGTTATTTTCGAAATGCTGAATGCTCCATGCTAAAAATGTTTAATAATAAACAGGATGTCGCCACTCGGGGCCTGCCAGATGGGTTTTGTTTTTTTTTTCCTCCTCTTTTGCCTCCCCCCAACCCCCAAGAGAGAAATTCAGCCCTGTTGAAACTGTGGGCCTCTGAAGAGTGGATTTGCCTTAAGAGGTGGATTTTTTTCCTCTTTTTCCCTTTTCTTTTCTCCTTCTAAATATCGTGGGAGGTCGGAGCCCACCTTTAGGCAAGAATTGGAGGTGTTTTCGGTGGTGAGCTTGAAGGAAGTGGGAGAAGGGGGGCTGGGGAGTGTCATTTGCTAAATGGCTTCCTGGGAGAAATCTTTAAATGCCTTTGGTTTACAGGACTGGTAAACTTTCCTTAAGATTTTTTTTTTCTTTAAGGTTTAGTGTGCATTTGATGTGGCTTTGTACAGTATCATCCAGTTTGGTTTTTGTAACCATTCGTATGCGGTCTTAGCATGGTTTCTCCGAATCTCGCTGCAGCCATTTAGTCATGTCTGTGCACAGCGCTGTGGTGTAAGGTGGGACTGGGGAGGCCCAGGCATTGGGGTGCAGATCCTGCTTCTTTCTTCCGTAAACCTAGTGACTCTGGGGCTGTCTGAGGCTTCATCTGAATAAATCGGGGCGTGCACCCTTCACCTGGTAGGTTTGGGCAACGGTGAAGGGCCTAGCAGAGGGCCTGGCACAGTTAGTGGTTCCTCCTACGATTGTTGGTATAACTGCTGTCAAGTCCTAGGACAGACATGAGCCCCTTCTGGTGCCACCCATAGAGCCAAATTGTGCCCATGGATGCCACAGGTGCTGGCCTAAGGCATGGACAATACAGAAGGAATTCAAGGCCCAAACATTAGTGGGCGCTTATACAGTGCTGCGCCTCTCGGGAGGCAGGGATGGGAAAAAGTAGCATTTGGAGGTCTCTGGAACTTAATAGACCCGGAGTGTGTGGTAGTTGGTCAGTTTAAGGCAGGGTTAGAACAGTACGAGATGCTCAGGACAAACAGACGCCCAAGGAATCCTGCCTTTTGAGGATAACTGCTTTCCTTGGGGATTGGCAGATAATCATTTGAGAGTGAATTTCTACTTGTTTGGGCAAGTGTGTCTCTTGGAGCCTGCGCAGCTGGATTCTGGTCCTCATCAGGTTACCTTTACAAAGCAAGTCTCTGAGCCTCAGATCTTGCATCTGTAAAATGGGAATAATTAGCCTGCCTTGGGTATCTATTAGGGCTCTTAGGAGCCTCACTTAAGGCTGTTTTGTAGTGAATTGTTTTCTCTCCATAGGAAGGTGATGAAATGTATGTGTTTGTTGGTTATCTGTTTTTCTGGTTCCTTTCTCCTTCGTTCCTCCCTTGCCCTCTTCCTCTCTCCCTCCCCCCTTCCTCTCTCCCTCCCTCCCCTTCCCTTCCCTTCCTTTTCCTTCCTTCCCTTCCTTCCTTCTTTTTTCTTTTCTTTTCTTTTCTTTTTTTTTTTTTTGAGACAGTCTCACTCTGTCGCCCAGGCTGGAGTGCAGTGATGTGATCTCAGCTCACTGCAACCTCTGCCTCCTGGGTTCAAGCGATTCTCGTGCCTCAGCCTCTGGAGTAGCTGGGATTACAGGCATGCGCCACCACACCCGGCCAATTTTTGTGTTTTTAGTAGAGACAGGGTTTCACCATGTTGGCCAGGCTAGTCTCAGACATCCGACTTCAGGTGATCTGCCTGGCTTGGCCTCCCAAAGTGCTGGGATTACAGGCCTGAGCTACTGCGCCTGGCCTTCTTTCTCTTGATGCTTATTTTTTCCTCTTCTCTTGGTTGATGGAACTGTGACCTCCCCACCCCAAATTCTATGGCCGGCTAATGTTTTGCTATGGTGACTATCATCCATCTGCCTGGAAGCACCAGAGTGGCTTCGTACAGCTAGGGAGCTCAGCCAGATCTCGGTGTCTGCTGTTTGAGACTATGGAAGGACTATTGCTGAGAAGCAGGAGACAGACTGAACCCAGTGTTGGCCACAAGTGAGGACTGAGACCCAGGTTGCCTTTTGGCTGACCATGTTAACTTGTTGGTAAATGGCTCTGCAGTGGTTCTGCATTTTAGTGGGGAATTTGTTTTGGTTCATTTTGGCATTCCCGCAACCATCTTGTTGGTTTTTTGGTAAAATGTGGCACCCCCTCCAGACCTCCTAGCTGTGGAACTGAGACGTTTTAGCAGGGTCCTGTCATCCTTTGATTTTTCCTCGCTTCCTGCCTCTTGGCCCTTCCTTTTTGTGTGACTTCACTCAGGCCCAGTCTGGCTCTATACTGTTAACTGGTTAGTTAGACCAGGAGACAGTCGCTGCCTCTCCCACGAGCTTCTGCATACCTGTGTATTCTGGTTATCTGTGGCCCCCTAATGCTGATTGCATGCCCTTGCCTTAGCCCCTAAGCCCACTGTGTGGGGGTCCCATCTCGTACATTGGCCCTCTCCAGCCTCCACTGGGCCCAAATAGGTAAAAAGAAAGCCTGGGGAAGGAAGAGCCAGGAAACCTCGGGAGAGTGGAATTTCAGGAATGGCAAGTCAGAACTGGTTCCAGCATGGGTTCCGTTGCCTTGTGTTTAGCTGAGGGATTTTTGTTATGAATTTTTTTTTTTTTTTTTTTTTTTTTTTTGCCTGTTCACCACTCCTAATCTCTTTTGAATTTCAGTTCTCTTTTTTTATCCTGAAGGATTATTTTATTGTACTTTTGAGGGTTTTTTTTTTTTTTTTTTTTTGCGTTGCACAAAGTACTGACTCATGTTGCTAATGGCTGTGGCTGTATGCTGGTTATATGTCTCATGATCCTACCGCTTAAGATTGATCATTTCTGTGTTGGTTTCTATTTCAAACCAGAATAGGCCAGGTGGGTCAATGCACGTATTTCTGAATTCAATAATGAGGCTTCCCTACCGTGAAATGTACGTATCTTGTCATGGGGCGGACAGGTACTAAATAGGGCCTATCTATACTAGATTTTAAAACAGTGCATTTCTCTCCCAAAAAAACAAAATTTCCAGCAGACAATGGGCTTTGTGCTCCAAATCTTGTAATTTTGGTTTTAAATAAATTTCATGTAAGGAGGCAGGGCTAACTAGACTGTCTTCTTTTCAGATCATAACTCGATCTCTTTTTAAGATTATTTCTGGGACTTGTACAGCTTTAGGAAACTTGGGTCTGTCATTGGGACAAAGAAATACAGGCACTGGCTGTGGTGTTAGAGATGGGAGCGACATGGGATATGGTGAGCTTTGCTTCCGGTGAAATAGGATTGTTTATCATTAGCTTTAGGTTTCAAAGGTGCCATTCAGACTGGACCTCCTCACCTGGGAGCTGGCAGACCTGGGCCTTGCCATTGGCGATATTACTGTTTATACCTCTGGGTGGCACGTGGGAAATCTCTTTTGTGTTGGGAGGGAGGTTTGCCTTAGTGACTTCAGCCAGAAGTTGTGGTTGAGCTTTGTTCTTAGCTGTACTTGTTGGTTTTCTGTGTGACCTGAGAAGCATCCTTCGTCCGAGCTGAAGTGCACCTCCGAGGTGCTGACAGCAGCACTGGTTTGTGAAGCATTGCATGCAGCAGGACTAGTTGGCAGAACAAAGCCTATCTCAAGTTGCTGGCGGTCTTTCGCATCTTGTACAGGACTTCCTTCCGTTCTTACCTCTGCAGCCAGTTGTGTGGCTTCCGTCTGGACCCTCTTCCTCCTTTCCAAGATAACCATCAGTCTTTTTCTCTGTGGGGCCGCAGAAGCAGCATTTATTGCATTTTTAATGGACTTGTCAGGCAATAGATACTCCTTGAGCACCTATCATTTGCCAGGCATTGTACAAGGCCCTTTAAATACATTTTTCTTGTGGTGGGGCCAGGTGGCTCATGCCTGTAATCCCAGTACTTGGGGAGGTCAAGGCAGGTGGATTGCTTGAGGCCAGGTTAAGAACAGCCTGGGCAATGTGATGAAAAAAAAATGCCTCTTAAAAGAAAAAATTAGTAGGGTATAGTGGCGCATGCCTGTAGTTCTAACTACTTAGGAGGCTGAAGCAGGAGGATCACCTGAGCTTGGGGGGTTGAGGTTGCAGTGAGCCGTGATCATGCCACCGCACTCTGGCCTTGGCGACAGAGTGAGACCCTGTCTCAAAAGAATAAAAAGTAGGCCGGGCATGGTGGCTCATGCCTGTAATCCAAGCACTTTGGGAGGCCGAGGTGGGCAGATCACCTGAGGTCAGGAGTTCAAGACCAGCCTGGCCAGCATGGTGAAACCCCGTCTCTGCTAAAAATACAAAAATTAGCTGGACGCCGTGGCGAGTGCCTGTAGTCCCAGCTACTTGGGAGGCTGAGGCAGGAGAATGCCGTGAACCGGGGAGCCGGAGCTTGCAGTGAGCCGAGATTGCGCCACTGCACTCCAGCCTGGGCGACAGAGCAAGACTCCATCTGAAAAAAAAAAAAAAAAGGAAAATACTGAAAAGAATAAATACCAAAATAAATATATAAATCACTTGTGACCTCACCATCCAGAGCTAACTACAGTAAAGATGCTGGTGTGTTTCTTTCGTCTGATAATGTCTGTGTTTTCTAAATAGTATATATACATTGAATACACAGTTGATAGCTTGCTTTTTCCCTTTTAATGTTATAGTGTATTCCTCTAAGTTATTTTTATAATTATACAATTGCTGTTATATGGATATGCCATAATTTATTGACTCCTGTATTACTAGACATTTAGATTATTGTTGTCCTCTTTTCCCTCTTACAAGAAAAACTGTAGGGAGCATCTTGGCGTGTAAGTTTTGGTCCACGTGGCTGATTATCTCTCATAAGTGGAATTTCTGGGGTCAGAGGATTGCAGGCTTGTTCTTCTCTTCTGGTCTCCTTCAGTCTTTGTCACCTCCCTCTCCAGCCTTGAGCCCAAGGCAGCCTCTTTCTTAGTTTTTTCTTTTTTGAGGCAGGGTCTCACTTTGTCGCCCAGTCTGGAGTGCAGTGGTGTGATCTCAGCTCACTGTAACCTCTGCATCCTGGGCTCAAATGATCCTTCTGCCTTAGCCTCCCAAGTAGCTGAGATCCTATAGGCATGCGCCACCATGCCTGACTAAATTTTGTATTTTTTTGTGGAGATGGGGTTTCGCCATTTTGCCCAGGCTGTTTGTTTTTCTTTTCTTTTCTTTTTTCTTTTCTTTCTTTCTTTCTTTCTTTTTTTTAGATGGCGTCTTGTTCTGTTGCGCAGGCTGGAGTGCAGCAGTGCGATCTTGGCTCACTGCAACCTCCGCTTCCTGGGTTCAAGCGATTCTCCTGCCTCAGCCTCCCTAGTAGCTGGGATTATAGGCGTGCACCACCATGCCTGGTTACTTTTTGTATTTTTAGTAGAGACGGGGTTTTGCCATGTTGGCCAGGCTGGGCTCGAAATCCTGACCTCAGGTGATCCACTTGCCTTGGCCTCCCAAAGTGCTGGGATCACAGGTGTGAGCCACCGTGCTTGGACACCCAGGCTATTTCAGACTCCTGGACTCAAGTGATCCCTCCGCCTCCGCCTGTCAAAGTGCTGGGATTACAGGCATGAGCCACGGCACCCAGCAAGGCAGCCTTTTTCATGAGCCACTAAGTTCTGGGGGTCTCAGTCCTGGTTAAGCCCTTTGATGAGTGGGGATTGAGGTCTTACTCCATTTACTGGTTTGAACCTGGACAAGGCTTTTGTCTTAAACAGTTTTTGTTTCTAGGGACATGGAGATGTGGATGCCCCATTGAATCCTGGGGAGATCCTGGTCTGGTGGGGAGGAGGCCCTGGAGAGCCCCCCACCTAACTTTGGCCTCATCCTCTTGTGATTTATTCCTTCCTTCCTTCCTTCCTTCCTTCCTTCCCTCCCTCCCTCCCTCCCTCCTGAAATGGAGTTTTACTCTTGTTGCCCAGGCTGGAGTGCAATGGCGCGATCTCGGCTCACTGCAACCTCCACCTCCCAGGTTCAAGCGATTCTCCTGCCTCAGCCTCCTGTGATTTCTTTGGAGCTCCCTACAGTTTCTCTTTATAGCACTTTTCACAACTTGTAAATAGGTGTGTTTTTTTTTATTTTAAAAATTGTGGTGAAGTATACATAACATAAAATTTACCATTTTTAAGTGTACAGTTGAGTGGCGTGAAGCACTTTCACAGTGTGGTGCAACCATCACCACCATCCATCTCCAGAATGTTCTCATGTTCCCAAACTGAAACTCTGTTCCCATTAGATGCCAACTCCCCTCCCCCATCCACTGGCGGCGGCCACCGTTCTCACCATTCTCACCATTCTTAACATTCTTACCATTCTTTCTCCTTTTTTTTTTTTTTTTTTTTTTTTTTGAGATAGGGTCTCACTCTGTCACCTAGGCTGGAGTGCAGTGGCGCAATCTTGGCTCACTGCAACCTCAGCCTCTTGAGTAGCTGGGATTACAGGCACACACCCCCACACCCAGCTAATTTTTGTTTTTTTTTGTAGAGACGGGGTTTCATCATTTTGGCTAGGCTGGTCTTGAACTCCTGGCCTTAAGTGGTTTGCTTGCCTCAGCCTCCCAAAGTGCTGGGATTACAGGCGTGAGCCACCGTGTCTGGCCTAGTTTTTGTATATTTTATTTTATTTTATTGAGACGGAGTTTTGATGTTGCCCAGGCTGGAGTGCAATGGCGCGATCTCGGCTCACTGCAGCCTCTGCTTCCTGGATTCAAGAGATTCTCCTGCCTCAGCCTCCTGAGTAGCTGGGATTACAAGCGCCTGCCACCATGCCCAGCTAATTTTTGTATTTTTAGTAGAGACAGGGTTTCACCATGTTGGCCAGGCTGGTCTCGAACTCCTGAGCTCAAGCGATTTGCCTGCCTTGGCTTCCCAGAGTGCTGGAATTACAGGCCTGTGTAATCCCATGGTGGCAATGTTGAGCCACCTTGCCCTGCCCACCATTTTACTTTCTTTCTGTGAAACTGAATACTCTTAAGTACCTCATGTAAGTGCTATCATCCAATATTTGTCATTTTGAGTCTGGCTTATTTTTAGCATAGTATTTCCAAGGTTCATCCATGTTGTAGCATGTGTCAGAACTAACTTCCTTCTTAAGGCAGAATAATACTCTCTTATTTGCATGTATCTACCACATTTTATTCATTCAGCAATGGGCAGCAGCCTGTAGATAGTTTTGTTTTCATGTATTGAATGGTCCTTTCCCCCAGTGGAGTGAGTGAATGCATCCGGAAACAGAATTCTGTTGTTTCCCATTCATCACTGTGTGCCAGGTGTCTGAGAAGCGGGTCTCATAGGAGCCCACTCAGAAACCAGGCTCACCTCAGTCTGGGTGTGGGGCGGTCAGGGAAGGCGTTTTGGAAAATGTAGCTGACTTGAAATAAGCACCTATTGAAAATAGTATGCTGAGCCCTGGAACATTAAAAAATGTGTTCCTATGTGGAAATCAGAAATGTATGGGTCCCGGAAGAGAGCTTGTGGGTCAGCCTGCTTTCCAGAGTGCCGAGGCCCTTTGAATGGTGAACATTATGTAGGCGTTCTCGTATGGCCAGTGGCCAGCGGCCAGCGGGGAGGAGGGCAGAGAATGACTGTAGCTCTGGGAAGCCCGCGTCAACTTCCCGACACGCCTCAGGATCATCTCTTTGTATAGAACCATGGGATGGATCGCTGCAGGACCTACTGGAAAAACGAGGTCATCTCCAGCACTCTTTCCATGGGTCCTTTGTGTCTTGCAGAACTTTTTTCGGCAGGTGTTGTTTACATATGGTTCAGAGCTTAAAGAACAGCTGTGTTCCAGGCCAGGGCAGAAAGCACAGGCCTGTCTGGGAGGGGCATCATCACTCCTGCCTGCCTGCCCAACCGACCTGTCAGTGGACTGAATGGGCCAAGTGTTCAGAAATCCTTGGGGAGAAGATAGTGTCCTGAATCATGATGTGGTATTTTCTGTGTGTGTGGTTTTTTTTGATAAAACATTAATTACAGAAGTATACAGGTTTTTTGTTTGTTTGTTTTTGTTTTTGAGGTGGAGTCTTGTTCTCTTGCCCAGGCTGGAGTGCAGTGGCGTGATCTCGGCTCACTGCAACCTCCACCTCCCAGGTTCAAGCAATTCCCCTGCCTCAGCCTCTTGAGTAGCTGGGACTACAGATGCATCCCGGCACGCCTGGCTAATTTTTTTTTTTTTTTGTATTTTAGTAGAGATGGGGTTTCGCCGTGTTGCCCAGGCTGGTCGCGAACTCCTGAGCTCAGGCAATCCGTCCACCTCAGCCTCCCAAAATGCTAGAATTACAGGCGTGAGCCACTGCGCCTGGCCCATACTTTAAAAGAAAAAAAAGAAATTAAAAGCCAAGTGTTTGAAGAGAAATGAAAGCTTCTCCCCAATGTCCCAGGTAGTAACCATTATTGATAAATTTGCTTTGTTTATCCTTCTAGGCTCAGTGCACATATAAATATGGCCTCATGTAGGGAGGTTTTTTAAAAAACAAAAATGGGATATACTATATTGTATTGCAACTTGGCATTTTCAAAATATCACAATCATTTTTCCATATATATTTTTAAGCATAACTTCTCTTATTTTTATTTTCAGTAATACGTTTTTTTTCTTCCTTAGGGATGTGGGGGTGGGTCTCGCTATGTTAACCAAGCTTGTCTTGAACTCCTGGCCTCCATTTGTCTTCCCATCTTGGCCTCCGAAAGTGCTAGGATTACAGGTGTAAGCCACCACACCCAGCCATTTTTCCATATTAATGTGAACAGACCTGCCACACTGTGTTTTAAAAATAATGTTATGTTTCTAAAAAATATACAGATGTGTAAAAGAAGAAAAAATCATTCATAATCCCATGGTTTAGATAGTCCCAGTTGACTTTTTTTTTTTTTTTGGTGGTGGGGACGGAGTTTTGCTTGTCGCCCAGGAAGGCAATGGGGTGATCTTGGCTCACTGCAACCTCCGCCTTCTGGCGGAGCAATTTTCCTGCCTCAGCCTCCCTAGTAGCTGGGATTACAGGCGTCCGCCACCATGCCTAGTTGATTTTTTCGTATTTTTAGTAGAGACGAGGTTTCACTATGTTGGCCAGGCTGGTCTCGAACTCTTGACCTCAGGCGAGCCACCTGCCTTAGCCTCTCAAAGTGCTGGGATTACAGGCGTGAGCCACTGCACCCGGCCCCCGGTTGACTTTTTAAAAAGAAAATTCAAGTTGCTCAGGGAGGCATAAAGGCTCTTCCCCACTCTCTCTGAAAAAAAACCACTGTGAGGAAGTTCTTGGGATTCCTCCCAGAAAAAAACCCACATTATCCGCATGCATGTTTGTATTCTTCAAGCATGCTGCTGCCCTTTCACGTGATAAAATGTCTCGGCGTGCTCCCTGACAGCCACGCAGGCGGATTATGTCATCTATTTTAGCAACTGCAGAGAATATTTTGTGGGTATACTTGATTTAACCTGTCTCCTAGTGGTGGACATTTGGGCTATTTGTAGTTTTGGAATATTATACAATTTTGGTAAAACTGTACCAGATTTGTTTTCAAAAACATACAATTTGTATGTAAGCATGTAAGCGTGAGAATGTGGTTCTGCAGTGTGGACTCTTCAACTGAATAGCTTTTTGGTAAGAATTCTGCCAAATTTCTCTTCAGAAAACTTTGTATCAGTTTATATGTGTGAGCCTATGTTTCTGGACTATGGGCTTTTCTAAATGAACAGGCTTTTTGGATTGTTTTGGGTGTGCACATTTTCCAATCAAAAGCTACTGTTTGCGGCTTTCTGTGGCGAGCGTAGGGTCTGATGTTTTGGTGAGCTTGGGCAGGCAGCGATCAGACACAGCAGCTCCGTTCACAGTGTGGAAGCGGCCACTGGAGGAGTTGCTCTGAGTGTCCTGTTAAGTGAAGGCCACTGTGGGAGCTGGAAGGAGGCGATGGACACAGTCAGCCAGGTATAAGGTTGATTTTCTGTATCAACTAAAATGATTGTCCTTGTTGCCTGTTTTCTTCCAACTGTTACACACTGGAGCCTGGTGCATAAAATTCAGAGACGGCCTCCATTTTAAGTTTTCTCATAGTCCTGTGTTTCACAGCCCTTGGTGGTTTTGTCGCTGTTAATATTCATTGCTGTTGGCGCTTTTGCAGCTCCTGATAGCGGCTGTTGTGCACATCTCACTTCTTGACTCAACCTCTTGGCGTCACTTGCCACCCCTCCTGCCCCCCACTTTGGTTTAGTTCTTCCAGGACATCACACCACCGGTTGAAGTGACTGCAGAAATGAAGCACTGGAATGCCTGGGTGGTGGCGTTTCATCAGGCTAGGCTGGTGGGGATTTGTGCTCTGGTAAGAGGAGGTGTGGTTTGGAATTACACTGCTCTGGCTCCTCGGGGTGGCGGGCGGGGGGGTGGTTATTGTTAGCTGGAATTCAGAGAGAGCTCGCTGGGAGAGTTGGGAATGCTGTGCCCCCTCTTCCTGGTGGAGAGTAGCTCTCCCTTGCAGGCACAGTGCAGCACCCCACACTGGAAGCCCCGCCTTGGGGTTAGCTGCCTTCAAGTCCAGGTTCTACCACTTAGAAGCTGGGTGACCTGGGGCCAGCTTTTAAATCTTTTTGAATCTCCATTCTCTTCCTCTGCAAAATGTGATAGTAACACCTTCATAGGACCTGGGAAAGGATTCAGAGGGTCATGTGCTGCAGAGTTGATAGGGCACCTGGCACAAGACAGCAGGCTCTCCATAGACCGCAGCTATTAATGGTTCCTGGATTCAGCCCTCCCCAGGGGCCTGGGGGTTTGGAGCAGGCAGGCTTTTGTACACTTGGGGCTTGTTTGTTACCTAGGTGTTGGGGTTTCTAATTGTGTGCTCAGCGCTGTGCTACATGCTAAAGATTTGGACCCATAGCGCATTGCCCTCACCTCCTGGAGCTCAGTCACCTTAATTAGCAAGGGCCTCCCATGGGCAGGTGCATCAGGGTTCTTTCTTCTGTCCATCTCTCCACATTGAACACCACTGTGGATGTCTGTTCCCACGAGCAAGGGCGTTTGGTAGCTGGCAGCTGCCCTGTGTCTAGTCTGTTCTGTTGTGTTCTTGGGGAGTTTCAGGTAAATGTCTTGGAAGGAATGAAGGTAGGCATGTTAAGGCGGTTTGTGGGTTCCAGCTGCAAGGGAGACTGCAGCTGGGCCAGCAACAGCCCTGACTTGACCTCAGGCCGACAGGAGTGTTCCTTAGACCTACCTGCTGTGAGGTCTTGAACAAATCATGTCTTTTGCTCCTTTAAGTCTCAGTTTTCTTATCTGCCAAGTGGATATGGAACCTGTCTCATAGTATTGCTGCAAAGATTGGCGTAATTTCTGGGATGCAGTTAGTGCAATGTAGGAAACCTAGTCAACTTGGAACAGTATATGGTGTTGATACTATGTTGCTCAGTTCACTGAGATCCTAAAAACAATGTAACAGTTACAATACAGGCGTGTCATAGTTACAATACAGGCTTGCTACAAACATCAAGCTCCAGAAGTGTATAGAGTAGAAAGTGAAAGTCATTCCTTCTTCCCTGCTGTTTCTTTTTAATATCAAGAGAGGACTGCTGTCTTAAACAGTTGTTTTTAACTAAGGGGACTGTTTTAACTGTGCATATGAATTCTAAACCTGAAGTGACCACTGGAAGGTGGGAGGTGTGACTGTTTATAGGTAGACCTTAATATAAGCAAAGACGTCTCATATGGCTCCTTAGTGTGGTCACTTCAGCTTTTTGAGGGGAGAAAATGCCATTGTAATTCTTTGCACACCGTGGATGAATCATAATGTTGTATTGGTAAAGTTCAGCAGTGGCATAGACTGGGTTTAATTAACAAGTGCTGCTTCCAGAGATCCCACAGCTTTACAATTTGCTGTTGACATGGTTGGAGGGTGGAGGAAGGGGACAGGTGGGCATGCCCTTAGGGTAATGGGGCAGTGCAATCTGATTTTTTAGGAGCTTGTGGGAGATGGTGGGTGGGGGAGGAGAGTCGTGAGTATAGAGTTTTGGGTGGGGTGAGGGGTCTGTGGGTAAGGTGTTTGTAATGTGTGTAGTGTATTTGCAGTGAGGGTGCATGCTCCACTTTCCCACCATTCTGAAGTCACAGCTTGGCGGACCTGGGAATGCCCTTGGAGTAGTAATCCCCCGCCCTTATTTTGGGTCTGTCCTTTATTCCTTTGTTACTTTAGACCTGGCTTCGCCAACGATTGTCCTGGGTTTCCTCTAGTGTCTGAGGCTTGGAGGAGAAATCATGCACGGCTTCTGGGGTCCAGTCCTTTGGCCTTTGCTGGAGATTATTTATACCAACCCTGCCCTTTTAGCTCCCACTTCAGTATTTTTGGATTTATTTATTTTCATCAAAGAGAAAGTTCCTTTGTCACGGGAGAGTTGATGAACATCTCTATAGCAGCAAACACCCGAGGGCATGTGGCCCAGTTCTGAGAGGCTGTGGTAGAGTGAGGAGGGCACTGTGTGACCCTGGTTCTCACTTCACCTCTGAGCCTCTGTTCCCTTATCTGCAAATAGGGGGTGATAGTAAGGACAGCCACCTCAGTGGTGGTTAGGAGGATGCTCTCCGCAGCTGTAATGTTTATTCAGGCAGCCTGATGGAGTATTTCCTCACCGGGGTAACGGGAGGCATTGCATCCAGGTTGGAATGGTTGCTAAGGAGCCCTTCGGTGCTTCTGGTGATAGTCACTGTTGGCCCTAATCCGCCTCCTGCAGCTGAACTGTGGGAGTGCCACAGCTAGAGGGGGCGGGAGGAAGAGGATGGGTTGTTGTAAGTAGGCTGTGTTCTCTGCCTGTCTGGGCATTTGCTGCCAAAGGGCGTCTGACTCCCATGTAATTTACCTAATGAGAGGTCTCGGGCCTTGCGCAGGGTTACAGCTCTCAACTCTTTTCTTTCTATGGACACAAACGAAAAATGTGCTTTGCAGAGATGCCAGGTTGTAAAGAAATACTGGCCCCAGCATGTAAAGATACATGTACTGGAGTGTTGGTTGTGGCATTATTTGTGGTGGGACATGTTCAGTTGGACATTTCCATAGGGAAATGGGTAAATAAACTACGATGCCACTGTATGTGGAATGCTGTGTAGGCATTAAACAGAATGAGGTAGATCACTATGTGTATTTTTATCTTTTAATTTTTAAGTCTGAACTAAACAGAACTATGTATATTTTTAGAAAGATGACCATGTATAGAAAGAGAAGAACCCGGGTTGAATAATATAGTAGCTTCCTGCATTTGTAGAGAAGACCATGACTGTTTATATGAATGTGTATAAGCCTGGAGGCTGTCCACCAGTTAGTTAACACTGTTTACCTTTTGAGTTGGATTGTTTTCTTGTGCATACATTAGTATCTTTTTTTTTTTTTTTTTTTTGAGACGAGTTTTACTCTTGTTGCCCAGGCTGGAGTGCAATGATATGATCTTGGCTCACTGCAGCCTCCGCCTCCTGGGTTTAAGCGATTCTCCTGCCTCAGCCTTCAGAGTAGCTGGGATTACAGGCATGTGCCACCACACCCAGCTAATTTTGTGTTTTCAGTAGAGACGAGGTTTCTCCATGTTGGTCAGGCTGGTCTCAAACTCCCAACCTCAGGTGATCCACCCGCCTCGGCCTCCCAAAGTCACTTACAGGCATGAGTCACTGTGCTCAGCCGCTTTTTTTTTTTTTTTTTTTTTTGAGACAGAGTCTCACTGTGTCACCCAGGCTGGAGTGCAATGGTGTGATCTTGGCTCACTGCAACCTCCACCTCCTGAGTTGAAGCGATTCTCTTGCCTCAGCCTCCCAAGTAACTGAGATTATAGGCATGCGCCACCACGCCCAGCTAATTTTGTATTTTTAGTAGAGATGGGGTTTCTTCATGTTGGTCAGGCTGGTCTCGAACTCCCGACCTCAGGTGATCTGCCCATCTTGGCCTCCCAAAGTGCTGGGATTACAGGCGTGAGCCACTGCACCTTACAGGTGCCTGCCACCACGCCCGGCTAATTTTTGTGTTTTTTAGTAGAGACGGGATTTCACCATGTTGGCCAGGCTGGTCTCGAACTCCTGACCCCAGGTGATCTGCCCATCTCGGCCTCCCAAAGTGCTGGGATTATAGGTGTGAGCCACTGTGCCCCGGCCACATTAGTATCTTTTGAATTTGTCTTACTGAATGTGTATTAGTAACATGTATTGGTTACAAAGATAATAACAAAGGTAACTTGCATGCATTTCAGTACAGTGGAGCCTGTGGGGGCCGGGCTGGGCTGGGGCAGCTGCTGTGTTGGTGGCTCTTTTCCTGGTGCCAGATCAAACCTACCATGAGGTAAGAGCTGCTCCAGGCTTCGTATTCCACACAGACCCATCCAGCGCACCCTGGCTCCTGGTATGGGGCCCCAGTGGTTCCCGTGAATTTAACTAGTTCAGTCGTCTGTCTCTGTTGATGTGTCAGTGGCCCTCAGAAACTGCTTTGTTGATCTGGTTAGAAGGAACAGTCCAATACAAATGCTGTCTCCGATTTCTCTTCTCTACTAAATCAGATTGTACAATAAAGAACATAGATTTTGGTTGCATTTGCAGAGTACTTCTCATTTGTTAATTCACCATTATTTGGAGGTGGAAAAGGAAGGAGTAACTGAAAGAAGCCCATGTATTTCATTTGCCATGTCCCTGTTAAATTTCGACGCCAGAGAGGGAGGCCTTTGTATAGCACATCCGTCCAACGGTTCATCACTCACCGTTATTTTGAAATCATCTTCTTCCCCGCCCCCCTTGCTAAATTAACCGCATCTTCAAAAGGGGAGGTAGGCAGGAACTCGGAGACTGCATATGGGCTTTCCAGCCAGAGTCCTCTTCAGGCTTCAGCCCAAGCCTGCCTGCCTATGAGCTAGATGAGGAGGGGCTCCAGGCAGACCCTGTGGGTGAGGAGCCCAGAGCTGGTGCAGACTCTGGGGGTGTGGGATGCTGTATTAGAGTAAAGATACCAGTGCCAGCGCCAGTTCACACCCCACCGCAGGCCAGGCCTGCACTTCACATTCACCTCAGGTCCCCAGGGGCGCTGGCACGGCCAAGGAGTACTGTGGGCAGGTGGGGCCATTCTCTGGGGCCCACCACACGGGCCTCCCAATCATGGCAGCAGGCATCGTTCTTCCCAGTGCCCAACACTGCCCAACTAAGTCTGGATGTCAGATCACCCCGGGTTCAGGTTCAGGTTTTTTAGATTCACTAACTGGATGATAGTGACCTTGGGCTAGTTATTTAACCTTGTGGAGCCTTCATGTCTATAAAATGGGAGTACTAATACCCTTCTCTGAGTGGTTTATCTATTTTGTTTCTTCTTTCAAGGAACTAATTTTATACATTTTTTCTTTTCTTTTTTTCCTCGTGGACCTCACCTGACTGGAGGAGCTCCTATTCTTAAATGCAGTTTTATGCAGATGTATTTATTACACTCCCTAGCTCTCCTCAGGCTTTTTCTTCACTGTTTCTGCTTTCCCTTACATTCACTTGCATTGGTTTTTTTCTGATTTCTTAACTTGGGTGCTTAATTTATATTTCATTTTTTTCGTTAGGAATTTGGTTTTTAGGATATTTCCTCTGAGTACAAATTTATTTTTGCTTTGAAAGTTTTCTTATGGCCAGTAATCCCAGCACTCTGGGAGGCCGAGGAGGGCAGATCACCTGAGATCAAGAGTTCGAGACCAGCCTGGCCAACATGGTGAAACCCCATCTCTACTAAAAATAAAAAGAATTAGCTGGGTGTGGTGGCGGGCATCTGTAATCTCAGCTACTTGGGAGGCTGAGGCAGGAGAATAGCCTGAACCCGGGAGGTGTAGGTTGCAGTGAGCCGAGATCGCACCACTGCACTCCAGCCTGGGTGACAGAGTGAGACTGTCTTGGCGGGGGAAGAAAGCTTTGTTATGTAGTGTTCTATTTTTCATTTGTACTATTTTCTTTTTTTTTTTTTTTTTTTTTTTTTTTTTTTTTTTTGAGATGGAGTCTTGCTCTGTCGCCCAGGCTGGAGTGCAGTGGCGCAATCTCGGCTCACTGCAAGCTCTGCCTCCCGGGTTCACGCCATTCTCCTGCCTCAGCCTCTCCTAGTAGCTGGGACTACAGGCGCCCACCACCACGCCCGGCTAATTTTTTTTTTTTGTATTTTTTGTAGAGACGGGGTTTCACCGTGGTCTCGATCTCCTGACCTCGTGATCCGCCCGCCTCGGCCTCCCAAAGTGCTGGGATTACAAGCGTGAGCCACCGCGCCCGGCCTTTTTTTTTTTTTTTTTTTTTTTTTCCAGACGGAGTCTTGCTCTGTCACGCAGGCTGGAGTGCAGTGGCGCAATCTCGACTCACTGCAAGCCCCACCTCCTGGGTTCACGCCATTCTCCTGCCTCAGCCTCCCAAGTAGCTGGGACTACAGGCGCCCGCCACCACACCCGGCTAATTTTTTGTATATTTAGTAGAGACAGGGTTTCACCGTGTTAGCCAGGATGGTCTTGATCTCCCGACCTCGTGATCCTCCCGCCTTGGCCTCTCAAAGTGCTGGGATTACAGGCGTGAGCCACCGTGCCCGGCCTCATTTGTACTGTTTTCTAGATATTTTGCAGGTGTGGTTTTGAATTCCACTTAGATTCAAAACTTTTTTAGTAGAGAGTGTTAAGTTTTCCAGCTCTTGGGGTTATTCTTATTTCTACTTTCATCATGTCTTGTTTTATTGCACTGTTGTCAGTTTTACTTTACAGAATTTGGGATTTTTCTTTTCTTTTTTCAGACAGAGTCTTATTCTGTCACCCAGGGTGGAGTGCAGTGGCACAGTCACGGCTTACTGCAGCCCCAAACTCCTGGACTCAAGGGAGTCTCCCAAGTAGCTGGGATCCAGGCATGTGCCACCACGCCCAGCTAATTAAAAAAAATTGTTTTTTTCTGTAGAGATGGCGTCTTGCTATGTTGCCCAGACTGATCTCAAACTCCTTACCTCAAGCGATCCTCTCACTTCGGACTCTCAGAGTGTGGGGATTACAGGTGTGAGCCACTGTACTTGGCCTGGATTTTTCTTAAAGTCTAATATAGTCACTTTTAGAACATGTTTGCTCATCTACGTTGACCGTCTCTATCTTGATGGGCTCGATCTACCAAGGTGGACAGGCTTCTGTTTGTTCCAATGTTTGTACTTTCATTATGGGTGGTCCTCTTGGCCCTTTTAAAACTACCCTGCTCTGCTGCTTGCTCTTTTGTGTCTGTCTCCTTTGATTCAACATTTTTTTTGTGTGTTTCATCTGTATAGTTGTGTATGTTTATTTGTTCTTATTGTAGAGTGGTTTTTGGTTATGTGGATGTAATTATCCATGTGACAGACTGAGCTCATTTCCGTAGTTCTTCCAAACAGTGCTGCCACAGTGCGGGTATGTGCGTGCTTGCACGCACTGTTGGGTATGTACCTAGGTTTGGAGTTACCGGGTCATGGGTGGGCATATGGTGGCTGCATGGGCAGCTGCCACCTCTCAGTGATGGCACCAGGTACATGAGGGTCATCCTTGCTCTGCTGGCGCTGTAAAGATGTTGCTTCTTTGCAAATTAACCTCTAGATTCCCTGTAATTCTAGTGAAAATCCCAGCAGCTTTTCTTTTGTTTTAGCTGTTTATTTCAGAAATTGACAAACTCATTCTGAAATTTATATGAAAATGCAAAAGGGCCAAGAATAATCAAAGCATTCTCTCTCTCTTTTTCTTTTTTTGAGAAGGAGTTTTGCTATTGCTCAGGCTGGAGTGCAGTGAGACGATTATAGGTCACTGCAGCCTAAAACTCCTGGGCT
The DNA here is from genome assembly GCF_006542625.1 of Nomascus leucogenys. Lineage (NCBI taxonomy): Eukaryota > Metazoa > Chordata > Mammalia > Primates > Hylobatidae > Nomascus > Nomascus leucogenys. Next base: position 107,539,852 of record NC_044388.1, read on the forward strand.
CAGGAGATCCTCCAGCCTCAGCCTCCCGAGTAGCTGGGATTATAGGTGTAAAAAGTAAAGTAGAGGTTTCATTTTAAAGATTTTCGTCTTCATCTAATTAGGAATAAATAGTAACTTCTTTTAGAAGCAAAATTTATTTAAAGACCCGTGCTAACATTCTTAAATATCTGCTAGCTGTAATAAATAAATTAATGTATTTTATATTCTTAGCTCCTACAATTTAGCCTGAATATTTGCCCTGGCATGCTTATACTGATCCAAGCAAGCATTAGGTCATAGCCTGTTCCTTTTTCTTATTTGAAGGTGTTTTTACCTTTCTTAGCATTCCACAAGTTACTTTCTCCTTCCTTTGTTCTCCTCTGCCTTTGCCTCTTTTAAAAAGTTCTAAGTTGCTAGCCAATCAGGACAGATACAGAATGTGAGGTCCTGTTCCAGCCAGTGGAAACTGAACACAGCAGTAGGGTGGACGCGTCAGGTTGTAAATGACCCTGTCTCCTTTGTTCAGTGTACTCTGTCTCCTTTGTTCGGTGGCAAAACTGCTGGCGACTGTACCCTTTCTGCAGAAAGTATAAAAATGGCCTTGCTGAGGAAATTAAATTTACATTCAAGTGCTATTTCTTTACAGCACTGGGGAACAAGCATTTCAAAGATAGGCATGCACCAACACACCCAGCTAATTTTTAGTGGAGACGTGCTCTTACTGTATTGCCCAGGCTGGTCTCAAACTCCTGGCTTCAAAAGATCCTCCTGCCTTGGCTTCCCAAAGTGATGGGTTACAGGTGTGAGCCACCTCAATCAAAGCATTCTTTTGTTTTTGAGACAGAGTTTTTGCTCTTGTCACCCAGGCTGGAGTGCAGCGGCGCGATCTCGGCTCACTGCAACCTCCGCCTCCCAGGTTCAAGTAATTCTTCGGCCTCAGCCTCCCGAGTACCTGGGACTACAGGTGCCCACCACCACGCCCAGCTAATTTTTGTATTTTTAGTAGAGATGGGGCTTCACCATGTTGGGTAGGATGGTCTTGATCTCCTCACCTCGTGATCCACCCGCCTCGGCCTCCCAAAGTGCTGGGATTACAGGTATAAGCCACCACGCCGGGCCTTAATCAAAGCATTCTTGAAGAAAAACAAAGCTGAAGGACATATCGTACCAAATACCCAGACTTTATAAAAGCTGCAGTGATTAAGACAGTGCAGTGTTGCCAAAAAGATAGACAAATAGGCTGATTGGAGGGAACAGTCTTCAAACTGCACATCAATAGTCACTTAATTTATGACACATGACAAAGAGAAAAGATGGCCTTTTCAGAAAAGGTACTGGGAGAACTGAACTCTCCATAAGGGAAAAAAATGAAACTTTTATCACCAATCATATCCAGAAATCAGTGTTAGGTAGATCATAGATGTAAACATGAAAGATAAAACAATAAAGCTTCTAGAATAAAACATAGAATATCTTCATGATTTTGGAAAAATCGGACACAGCAGTAACCAAAGTAGAAAAATTTGGTACATTAAACTGCATTAAAGTTTGTATCTTTTGCCTTTTACATTTCTCCAAGAAAATGCAATCAATACTAATTTCTAATTTCCTGGAAATGGTAGATAATCTATCCTGTTTGTTCTTCCAGAAGCCTCTATCCTGCTCTTACCAGGACTTTTGCCCCTCTGGCCCATGGTGTGGCTACCATCTTGGGCTTTTTTTTTTTTTGGAGATGGAGTCTCTGCTGTGTCGCCCAGGCTGGAGTGTAGTGGCCTGATCTTGTCTCACTGCAACCTCCACCTCCTGGGTTCAAGTGATCTTCTGCCTCAGCCTCCCAAGTAGCTGGGACTACAGGTGCCCGCCACCACGCCCAGCTAATTTTTGTATTTTTAGTAGAGATGGGGTTTCACCATATTGGCCAGGCTGGTTTCAAACTATCGACCTCAAGTGATCCACCCACCTTGGCCTCCTAAACTGCTGGGATTACAAGCGTGAGCCACCGTGCCTGGCTGCTATCTTGGGCTTCTGTTGGTTGTCATTCTGGGACTTGTTTTTGTCCCTCCACATGTGGTCCTTATTTCCTGGATCTTGTTTGTATTGGTTGGATAATTTGGACATCATGACAGCAACTGTCTTTTTTGTTTGTTTTTTGTTTTTCTGAGTCAGAGTCTCACTCTGTTGCCCAGGCTGGAGTACGGTGGCACAATCTCGGCTCACTGTAACCTCTGCCTCCCAGGTTTAAGCGATTCTCCTGTTTTCAGCCTCCTGAGTAGCTGGGACTACAGGTGTGCGCCATCACGCCCAGCTAGTTTTTGTATTTTTAGTAGAGACGGGGTTTCACCATGTTGGTCAGGCTGGTCTTGAACTCCTGACCTCAGGTGATCCACCCGCCTCAGCCTCCCACAGTGGTGGGATTTTCACGCCTGGCCAACAGCAACTATCTTAATAAGAACGTTCATTGACCCAGGTAATTGCAAGTCCAGAAGTAGACAGGTTTGGGATTATTTGGGTGCACCCATTCTGAACCAGTCCTTAGAACCTCCTGGGCTGGGCTTCTCTTAGGCCAGGCCCCCCTCCCCTGGGGCTGGGTCTGGGTCAGCCTCCCTCAGGCTCCATCAGGAAGGAGGAAGGGAGAATTAACTGCTGGGTAGGCAGACAGGAATGGTCCCACTGGCATTTCCAGTCCCTTAGTTTGCTCTCTTGTAAAAATACTATTTTAAGTCCTTATGTAAGTCTGAAAAAGTCTTTTTCTGTCCCTACACTTGACTTGGTCAGCTGAGTATTGGATTCTAGATTGAAAGTCATTTCCCAGAGAGGATGGTGATGCTGGTAGGAACTCTCCATCATTGTTGCTCCTGAGAACTCATTGCCATTCTGATTGTTTCTCCCTGGGAACTTTTTTGGAAGAGGGATGACTTTTAGAAGCTTTTAGGTTCTCAAACTGTATCCCTAACATGCTGAAATTTCACATTGTACTTTGTGTTCTTTTTATATCCATTGTTCCGAGCACTTGGTGGGCCTTTGAAGTCTTGGCTACTTGGCTACTTCAACTCTGGGAATTATTTTTGGCATTTTTTACTTGATAATTTCTTCGTCTCCTTCCCCCCAGCCCACCCCCATGTTTCTGGAACTCCTAGTTAAATCTGGACTCCTGGGTTAATCCTTTGATTTTGGGGGTAGGATGTGACTAGCATTATGCCGTCGCTCATTTTCTGAGATTTGCTTGTCTTGCTCTTCCACCTCTTCTTCGTTTTTTTTTAGACAGTGTCTTGCTCTGTCGCCCAGGCTGGAGTGCAGTGTCGCCATCTCGGCTCACTGCAACTTCTGCCTCCTAGGTTCAAGTGATTCTTCTGCCTCAGCCTCCTGAGTAGCTGGGATTACAGGTGCATGCCACCACGCCTGGCTAATTTTTGTATCTTTAGTAGGGATGGGGGTTTCACTATATTGGCCAGGCTGGTCTCGAACCCCTGACCTCGTGATCTGCCACCTCAGCCTCCCAAAGTGTTGGGATTACAGGTGTGAGCCACTGCGCCTGGCCTCTTCTACCTCTTCTAATTGGATTATTTTACTTTAGAATAGTTCAGCTGTACAGAAAAGTTGGAGTTCCCATATAGCCTACTCCCAGTTTGCCCCCATTAAACACATCTTACGTTAGTACAGTATATTTGTCACAGCTAATGAACCAGTATTGATACATTATTATTAACTAAAGTTTATGCTTTATTCAGATGTTCTTAGCTTGTACCCAGTGTCTTTTTTCTGTTCCAGGATACCACATTAAATTTAATCATGTCCCCATAGTTTCCACTAGATTGTGACAATTAAGTTTTTGATGACCATGACAGTTTTGAGTCGTACTGATCAGATATTTGGTAGAATGTTCCTCGATTTGGGATTTGTCGGATGCTTTCTTCATGATTATCCTGAGGTTATGGGGTTTGGGCTGTCACATGCTTAATTCTAACTAGGGTGATTCTTGTTTTCTAGTTACCCTTTAAGGGGGAAAAAAAGTTTATTTCATGGGTGCGGTATCTTCTCTTGATTTTCTGAGGATATTAATTTTATAATACATATTTTTAATCTTTGATCTCTGGCACTGTCTGTTTCCTCTGTTATTTTGTCTATTTATTTGGTGTCTGTCTTTTAGTTGGTCATCTCTCAGATACCTGTGGTCTTGGCACACAGCTGATTGGAAACTGGGTGGACTCTTCAGAGTGGGTGCCTGGATGGGAGGCTGGTCTTTTCATTTCTTTTTTTTGTTGTTGTTGAGACGGAGTCTTGCTTTGTCGCCTAGGCTGGAGTGCAGTGGTGCAATCTCGGCTCACTCAAGCTCCACCTCCCGGGTTCACGCCATTCTCCTGCCTCAGCCTCTCCGAGTAGCTGGGACTACAGGCGCCCGCCACCACGCCCGGCTAATTTTTTTGTATTTTTAGTAGAGACGGGGTTTCACCGTGGTCTCGATCTCCTGACCTCGTGATCTGCCCGCCTCGGCCTCCCAAAGTGCTGGGATTACAAGCGTGAGCCACCGCGCCCGGCCTGGTCTTTTCATTTCTTGAGTCCCATGTTGGTGTATATAGGTTTTCTTTCTCTGGGGCTGGTTTTTCAAGAGAAGACCCCCTTGTCTTTGCCTGAGGAGTGGAGGGTGGTGTGGTGTTTGTCTGCTGCCCTCCTGTGAGGAGCAGCAGAAGTGGGGGGCCTGAAGCTTCCGAGGTTTGCCACTCAGGTTCTCTCTTCACTTTTTTGGGGGGGTCTCCTTTCCCCACCCCTTCCCCCTCTGACCCTGGTGTTCTCAAGTCTAGACTTCTCTTGTTTAATGTATCCAGTAGGGGAGGGAAGGGGCTGTGGGTGTGTAGCTGTTGCACTTGCAGCCTTCAGCCAGTCCCCCCACATCTGAGTTCCCACCTTCCCCTTTCATGCAAGGTGCCTGCCACCTCCTAGGACCTCCTGAGCCTTCTCATATCCTGGGTGAAGGGGGGTTTTCCCCTCTGCATGTTGTGGCATCTTTCAGTCTGTAAAATCTGTTCATACTTGTGCCCCCTCCTTGCCAAAACTGTCCCTGTTTGGGTTCTTCGCTGTTTTCATTTTCGGGGGTTGGAAGGATGAGCTGTACAAGCCCTCAGTCTTTCTGCCATGTTTAACCAGAAGCCCCCTGTATTCTAAATACTGTGTGAGTTGGATGGAATTGAATTAAGGGCCATCTGTGGGATGTGTGTGCGTGGAGATGCGTGCACAGTCCTCTTTATGTACACGGGTGTGGGAGTATTTTTGTCCGAGCACCACTCAGCTGTCTTTTCCCCATGATCGAGCATGGCTGTCTTTTGGTGTCAGAACCTCAAGAGCTGCCATTGGCTGTGGTTGCTACAGAGCATGGTGAGGCCCAGAGGTAAGGCTGGTTTTGATGTCTGGTCATTGGCACAACCTTCTTACACATATGGTGGGTGAAGTTCTCTGTCCTTCCCTCCAGATGCCTTGAGAAAGGGAGCCCAAAGCCCCGGAGGCAGAGAGTTCAGCCAGCTGCAGGAGGTGATGGCGTCACCACCACTATCTGCTGAACTCCTCTGTGCCAAGGAGCATTGCATCAGGGTGCTGGTGGCACACCTGGGGATCATCATCTCTTCCTTCTAAAGCAGCTGTCTGTCTCCACATTGTCACTGAGAAAACAGTAAGTGCAGAAGGTGACATTTGGCCCCTGGCCCCCTCTTCCTTCTGGAAACTTGTGTGTAGAGAGAGAGAGCTACTGCCTGCAAAGGGGGTTCATCTGTAGGGAGTGTTTGCCCCAGAGAGTGTTTACCTAGAGGTTAGGTGGGAGTGTAGATTCAGCGTTGGTTATTATTTGGGGGATGATAGAACCAATGTTGGTTTTTTTACCCCCCTGTGTTTTTTTCTGTGAGTCGCCGTGAGGACATAGGGTTTAGGAAGGTGGGGAGGAATGCTTTCTCCTGGGCTGAAGGAAGTCACTTGCTGCCAGAGACAGGCCAGCCGGATTTGTCCTCTTCTCTTGTGCCCAGATTCCAGCTTGCTCCAGGTGACGTCATTCCTACAGGGGAAAGGCTTTGGGTGTAAACAGTGGCACTGCCGGGCAAGCCAGGGACAGCTGCAGCTGGCTGGGACATGGCCTTCCTCCTCCGTGTGTTTGTGCTCAGCTCAGCCTTTCTGCCATCCTGGGTTTTCTTCAAAATTATTTTCATAGTTTTAAAAAACAAATAGCAAATCTGTTTGGAATTAATACACAGTGTTTTATGACCCTTACTGCTGAATTCTTTTGAAATAGGAAGTCAAAACAATAGAACATGGGCAGAGGCAGATGATTAGTATTGCAGCGTGACAGCACCCGGAATTTAAGTGGCTCATGCTGGTGCAGAGAGATCCAGGAATCTAATCTGGGAGCTGGTTTAGGGATGATACTTTTCTGTAATTTTTTTAAGATTTACAGTTTTTCTGTATCAAGCGTATATTTCTTTTATTACTAAAAAATGTGATTGAGAAATAAATGAGCAGAACTGGGATTATCCACTTCCATAAGGCCATCTATTGTAACATCGGAGGGTGACTGCAGTGAATAGCTACGTTTATTGCCCCAAAGTGGGCAGCCTTGAAACTAGGGCAGTTTAGTGTGGTTTAAATGAGTCACAGTAGAGTGTTTATCTCAAGAGGGTTTTCTGAGAATCACCCTGCATCTCTGTCTTCCTGAGAATTAATTAAAGGGGTCCACCAGCAGATCCTAAACACCTGGGAGTTTGTCCTCGTGGTGTTTGAAGGTCTGCTCTCTGTACCAGCACCCTTAAACTGTGACACACCAACGTGCAGATGGGTCCCTGGTGCACAGGAGGAGGTAGAAGCACAGGTGCCTGGTCTACCCAGCACCACCCAGAGCAGCCCTGCTGGAGAACGGAGGCTTCCCTGGCTGCACAGGAGTCTGGAGAGATGAGCGCTGTTGAAAGCTGATAATTGGGTGGGCCGCAGAGAGAACAAGAGCAGAACCACGGTGAGGTGACAGCTGCCATTGGTCGAGTGCCTACTGAGGACAAGTGCTGGGTCAAGTGCGGGGTCTTTGTTCTCTCGTTTATTCCTTACAGCAGACCTGGGAGGCGGGAGATGAACATGGTATGTTCATCTTACTTAATCCACGAGGAAGTAGACCTCAAGTCAGTGTGGAGTGGAGGCGTGATGCAAATCCAGTGTTTCAGATTTGAGACTGCTGGGGGTGGGGTGGGGAGAAGGCTGGGTGGTGGCGTGGGGCCAGCATGTTGGGCTGGGGGGAGAGTCTGGACTTGACCCTGGTGCGGTGGGGGGTGATGTGGAAGGTGTGTGAGCAGGTGCTGCCCGTGGTCTATGTTGCTGTGTAAGCCATGGCTCTGGTGGAGGGGGACCCAGCTGACCATGTGGTTCCAGCAAGGGTCTTGCAACTAAGTGCCGGAGAACCCCCCAGTTCTCCACTGGGGATGGGGAGTGCTTCTTGTGTCCCCACCATATGCCTCAATGCTTCTTTGTTTTTCCTTTTCTCTTATTTTAAATTTGTTGCTTCCTATATATGCTGTCTCCTTGGGGTGCATGGTCTTCTGGGGATGGCTCATGTCTCCCATAAGGAACACTGGGTTACCAGGAACCCCACTTTCCCCACTTGGTGGTTTCCTCAAACCTTATTGTCAGGCTGTTTATTCTTGGAGAGTTTGTGCAGTGTTCTGCAGGGACCTGACCCATTTGGGCTTCTGCAGGTAGAGTGCCTGGATTGTGCTACAGCTGAGTCCAGCCTTCAGCTTTCCAGATGGGCCAGTGCCTGGCTCTTAGGGAACAGAAATGTGGGCGCTTTAGGGCTCTTTGAAAGCCACCTCTGCCTTTCTTTTTTCTTTTCTTTTTCTTTCTTTCTTTCTTTTTTTTTTTTGAGATGGAGTCTCCCTCTGTTGCCCAGGCTGGAGTGCAGTGGCATGATCTCGGCTCACTGCAGCCCCCGCCTCTTGGGTTCAAGTGGGTCCTGTCTCAGCCTCCTGAGTAGCTGGGATTATAGGCATGCACTACCACGCCCAGCTAATTTTGTATTTTCAGTAGAGTCAGCGTTTCGCCATGTTGGCCAGGCTGGTCTCGAACTCGTGACCTCAGGTGATCTGCCACCTCAGCCTCCCAAAGTGCTAGGATTACAGGCGTGAGCCACCACACCTGGCCTACCCTTGCTTTTCTGACAGTGCCACGTAGGGAGCCTCTGCAAGCTGGAGGTGTGGTGGGGGTTGGGTTAGGCTGTCATTGAGTGAGGCAGCAGAAGTGTCCCCTCAAACCCACCTGGTTCCCCCACCCTGGTATGCATACAAGTTCATCATCATCTTGCAGTGTGTTCATGTCCATACTTTACCCTCTGAACCAGAAGGCAGCAAACTGCAACCCCGATTGCAGCCCACCTCCTGTTTTTGTAAATATGGCTATTCCCCTTTGTTTATGTATTGTCTGGGGCTACTTCCATGCTACGACGACAGCATCAAGCAGAGCTGAGCAACTGCAGCAGAGAGCTCTGTGTGGTCAGCAAAGCTGAGTACATTTACTGTCTGGCCCTTTACAGATAAACTTTGCAGATCTCTCCTGCTGCAGGAGTGCAGGGTGGAGTCTCCTGTCTCCATGTCCCCAGCACCAAGTGACACAGGGTCTGGCACACACATTGGTAAGTAAACATTTGAGTATTTGAAGTAGGTGAGGTCGCCTTACTTATGTGAAAGGTTTTTTTGCCAGACATTGATTGGTATGTTGGAGAAAGATTTCTTTAATCTTGTCCCTGGATTTCGTGGTGATGGTTCTCGACTGAGACTTAACAAGTAAATTGTCCAGTGGCTATGTCCTTTTCTGGCCCACATTGTTATTTCCTGAAGTGTTTATCCAGCCTGCTATCAATTTCCATTCCTGCCAAATTATGATTTTTGGTATGTTTTGTCTAGCAGTGGGATCTTTCCCTTCCTTCTATAAAGAGACATTCCACCTTTCTCTCTGAACTACCCCCAGCCTCACGGCCAGGGCACGTTGCAGCACTCACTGTGTCCCCCTGAGGTCGGGCCTTGGGCCTTTGTCACTATTGTGAGTGGAGGAAAGAACCATGAAATCTCTAGATGCCCACCTGTGAAAAGAGTGAAGCGACTGGATTTGCCTTGGGTGAGAATCTGGCTGTTGGTGGCATGGTGTAAATAAAATGCTTGTTTTTGAAGCTGTCCAGGACCATCATCTGTGCAGTTGGCCAGAAAGCAGCTGTTGAGCCTGGGCTGACTTATATCAGAACCCATTGTGCCACCTTTCGTGTCTGCACTGGTGCTCCCACTGGGAAAGCAGACTCCAGGTCATGGGGCATTCAGTCTGCAGCCTGGCGGCGTCCAGTGCAGCCTGGGCTCCAAGCCTGGCCCTGCACTCGGCAGTCTTGTGACCTTGGGTGCATTACTTTTCTGTTCTTTCTTTCTTTTTTTTTTTTTTTTTTTTAGATGGGAGTCTCACTCTGTTCCCAGGCTGGAGTGCAGTGGCACAATCTTGGCTCACTGCAACCTCTGCCTCCCGGGTTCAAGCGATTCTCCTGCCTCAGCCTCCCGAATAGCTGGGACTACAGGCACGCGCCACCACACCCAGCTAAATTTTGTATTTTTAGTAGAGACAGGGTTTCACCATGTTGACCAGCATGGTCTCGATCTCTTGACCTTGTGATCCACCCACCTCAGCCTCCCGAAGCACTGGGATTACAGGCGTGAGCCACTCGCGTCTGGCCGGGTGCGTTACTTTTCTATCCTGATTGACTGAACCTTAATGTCCTTCTCTGTCAAACAGGCAGTAGTATCTTCCAGAAAGTGCTGTTGTGAAGGGGAGTAGAGTACATGAGGGCTTAGCAGGGTGCCTGGCCCTTGAAGTGCTGGCGGCCACTGATCACCCCTGAATGTGGAGCCGTAGTGGTTCCTGGTGAATGACAGGTCATCCCAGTGCCCTGGTCAGGCATCTGACACTGGCTGGCACTCAAGTGTGCGGTGAAATTAATCCTGTTACCCGGAAATGGCTTTTGATAAATTAATTATGGGGCAGAGATGTTCCCTCTGGTGGACAGATAGCAGGAACCTGTTGGACAGGCGGGCACTGTCTGGAGAGGCGGGGCTTGGATGTGAAGTTGCCGTTGTTGGCGAATCTTTCTGGTTGTTTTTCTTCCAGCACAGCCTGGGAGCACTTCTTTAGATTATGTGCCAAAATATGCAACCTGGATTCTTTTTCTTTGTTCTTTTCTCCATTCATTTGTTCCCAAATCTATCTTCATATGGGTTTTAGGCCCCTTTTTCATCTGCCTAATGGCAATATTTTCTTTTAGGCTGGCAAATTTCAGAATGTTCTAGCTCCTGTGGCGGTGTCTCTGAGTGGCTTCTGTGGGAAAGGAGGGCTTACAGCAAGGGGGCACACAGGCTGGACTTCTTTCCAGCAGGCATCGTTGGGTTGTGTCTGCTTCATATGTCATACTGAGGTTCCAAGTCAGATTCTGTTTGGGGAGAAAACAAATTCTGTTGCCTACAGAAGGGAGAGAAGGTGAGGTAAAGCCGTGGCCATAAGCCAGGTTTGACTTATGCTAACCTGCGAGGACCTGGTGCGTCTGCCCGGTCTAGTCCCACAGACCTAGGGGTGAGTCAGAGCTGGATGGAAATGCCTCAGACCCGCTGGAGAGCTGTTCTCTTGCCTCAGCCAGCTTCCTGCTTCACACTTGGTTCCTCACTGGTGCTTTCTCCCTGCCTTCGGATGGGCTAGCTTAGCTTGGGGTATGCATGTGTGTTGATGGATGGAAACTCGGCAGGTATTTGAAGCCTGGTAAAGCCCTGCTAACAGCGCCCTGGCCTGATGTTTGTGAAAAGCGGCTGGCAAGCATCGGAGCCAGATGGTTGTGGGCGGGTCCAGCCTCGCACTCGGCCGGGTCAGTGGAGGTCCCTGCAACGGGACGAAATCCGAATGATTCTGTTTTATTTTGGAGTTGTGTCCAGTGAAAGATCTCCCGACTGCCGTAAAGCAGGTGTGTATACACAAACTTTGTAAAGGACCAGGCAGTAACTGTTTCAGGCTTTGTGGGCCATAGATGGCCTCTTGTTTATTTCTCTTCAGGCTGCCGGCCCCTGCTCTGCGGGAACGTGGAGGCTGGAAGATTCTCCACCCGTGCATTCTTCACTGTGGAGAGTGTGATTGTCCTCGTAGGGGCTGCTTTCATTCACTGCAGCAGTGACTCGCCTGATTCCTTGTTGGTATCCCAAGTTTGTATAGGAAAATAGGATCCAATCCCAGGCTTGTAAGAGGTGGCTGAGTCCACAGTAAGCCATTTCTTTCTTTCTGGTGTTTTTTTTTTTTTTTTTTAGACAGATTTTTCCCTCTGTCGCCCAGGCTGTAGTGCAGTAGCCCAATCTCCGTTCACTGCAACCTCCAACTCCCAGGCTCAAGCAGTTGTCCTGCCTCAGCCTCCCCAGTGGCTGGGATTACAGGCATGCATCACCACGCCCAACTAATTTTTTTTTTTTGTAGTTTTAGTAGAGACGGAGTTTTACCACGTTGCTCAGGCTGGTCTTGAACTCTTGGGTTCCAGTGATCCACCCGCCTCAGCTCCCCAAAGTGCTGGGATTACAAGCGTGAGCCCCTGCGCCTGGGTAGTAAACCGTTATTTCTGTGGCTGTCAGTTGTCAACATTGATGGGCTTGATTTTAGGGTCAGTGCTTGTCTAGGCCACTCCTTCAGTAGATGAGGAAACAGGTCTAGAGAGGCCAATAGCGTGCCCAACAAGTGCAAAACTTGGTTAAAAGGTTGAGAGCACTGGCTGGGTGTGGTGGCTCACGCCTGTAATCCCAGCACTTTAGGAGGCCAAGGTGGGTGGATCACTTGAGGTTAGGAGTTTGAGACAAGCCTGGCCAACATGGTGAAACCCTGTCTCTACTAAAAATACAAAAATTAGCTGGGCGTGGTGGCATGCACCTGTAATCCCAGCTACTCAGGAGGCCGAGGCTGGAGAATCACTTGAACCTGGGAGGCAGAGGTTATAGTGAGCCAAGATTGTGCCACTGCACTCCTGCCTGGGCGACAGAGTGAGCCTCTGTCTCAAAAAAAAAAAAAAAAATGGAGGGCACTAAAGAAAAAATTGTACAAGCAGGTTAAGTGCAGATGTTAGTCCAATGTGTTTCTTGTACTGGCTTCACCAAGGCTCTGTGATTGGAAGGGGTGGAAAACATTTCACCTGGAACATAGAAGGTGCCCAGTTAGTATTTGTTGGGTGGTTGAATTTACTGGGAGGACATAGTTTAAGCAACAGTTGTAGACAGACTGACATCTCTTAAACACAATTCTAAATTTCTGGGAGAGTGTCTCATGTTTGAGCAAGGTTTTTTTTTTTTTTTTTGAGATGGATTCTCACTCTGCTGCCCAGGCTGGAGTGCAATGGCGCAATCTTGGCTCACTGCAACCTCTGCCTCCTGGGTTCAAGTGATTCTCCTGCCTTAACCTCCCAAGTAGCTGAGATTACAGGCATGCACCACCATGCCTGGCTCCTTTGTGTATTTTTAGTATAGACGGGATTTCACCATGTTGGCCAGGCTGGTCTTGAACTCCTGACCTCAGGTGATCCTCTCGCCTCGGCCTCCCAAAGTGCTGGGATTACAGGCGTGAGCTACCACGCCTGGCCTAAACAAGGTTTTTTTCCTTTTGTTTCCACTAGGGTATGGGGAAGTATGAATCAAACCTCAGAGAAGTGTGGTGTGTGCCAGGTAGTTACACTGAGAGCTGTGTGTGTCCATTCTCCCCTTTTCCCTACGGCCTGGTCAGCACAGAGTCAGAGAAAGTAGAGGCCAGGGCAAACAGCTTTTAAGAGGACTTTTGTTGTTGTTGTTTTGTTTGTTTGTTTTTTGAGACGGAGTCTCACTCTGTCACCCAGGCTGGAGTCCAGTGGCGCCATCTCAGCTCACTGCAAGCTCCGCCTCCTGGGTTCATGCCATTCTCCTGCCTCAGCCTCCCGAGTAGCTGAGACTACAGGTGTCTGCCACCACGCCCGGCTAATTTTTTTTGTATTTTTAGTAGAGACAGGGTTTCACCGTGTTAGCCAGGATGATCTCGATCTCCTGACCTCGTGATCGCCCGCCTCAGCCTCCCGAAGTGCTGGGATTACAGGCGTGAGCCACCGCGCCCGGCCCCCGAGGACTTTTTAAGCAATATTTATATAAGCAAATGTATTTCTGGTCAGTTTTCAGAATTAAATGACATTTAGCTGGGCATGGTGGTTCACGCCTGTAATCCCAGCTACTTTGGAAGCTGAGGCAGGTGAATCGCTTGAACCTAGGAGGCGGAGGTTGCAGTGAGCCGAGATCATGCCACTGCACTCCACCCTAGGTGACAGAGTGAGACTCCGTCTCAACAGAAAGAAAAAAAATCACATTTGATTTAAGAAATCATTCGATGTTGCCAGGCATGGTGGCTCATGCCTTTAATCCCAGCACTTTGGGAAGCTGAGGTGGGTGGATCACTTGAGGCCAGGAGTTTGAGACCAGCCTGGGCAACATGATGAAATCTTGTCTCTACTGAAAATACAAAAATTAGCCGGGTTTGGTGGCACACACCTGTAAGCTCAGCTACTCAGGAGGCTGACACAGGAGAATTGCTTGAATCTGGGAGGTGGAGGTTGCAAGTGAGCTAAGATGGTGCCACTGCACTCCAGCCTGAGCTACAGAAAGAAACTCTGTCTCAAAAAGAAAAAGAAAGAAAAATCATTCAATGTGAAATCTTGCCATGCCTTTCTTTTTTTTGAGACAGGATCTCGCTCTGCCCTCAAGAGGCTTGCAATCTAGCCCAGGGAACGATGCTCTTATTAATTATGACATTTGGGGAGTGGGACAGCAACTCACTGGACCTAGCCTCAGGGAGGGAGATTTAAAATGGCCCATAGACCCCAGGGCAAGGAAGCAGCCAGGTCATGGGCACCGCAATCAGAATTGGGCACGTGGGACTGACTCCCATTCTGAGCATTGCTGCCGTTTGCTCCAGTGCAGGAGGTGAGCTCTGGGGAGGGCTGCTGGGGTCAAGCAGCTGCTGGCAGGTAACTTGGGGGCAGTGAGTGCTTGGAAGCGCTTTTGCTGGTATGTTTCTTCATTGTGCCAGACTCTCCTACACACTCTAGTACATTCAGCATCCTTGGGCTTGGCCACTGAATGTGGGCGGCACTCCCGTCATTGTGACATCAAAAATGCTCCTGCACATTTGCAAACACCCTGGTATTCCTTGGCCCATGGCAGCAGCTGAATAAACTGGGATTTGGGTGAGGGAAGGGAGTTAAGTAACCAACCAGCATGGCTGAAGCCATGTGGGGCGGAGAGGAGAATTTCCTTGAAGAAGGGCGCAGTGTCGGCCCCTGGTTGTGTCCCCTGCTCATACAGATCGGACTTATGACTGCTTATCCCTCGGCATCCATCTTCCTGCGTTCTTCATGAGCATTTCCTGATACGAATTGCATGCGGATCTGTCCCTCAGTGACTGGCAGATCTTAGGTATCAGTCAATACCTGTTAAATGAATGAAAGGATGGTTTGCATACTTGCACGTTTGACATGGCACCAGCTCAGTCAGCGTCTTTTGTCTCACTTGTTTTGGCCCCTGTTTGTAATCGATTTTCGCTCTCTGTGTTTTATTTGGATCATAATATAGTTGTGTGGTTTTTTTGTTTGTTTGTTTGTTTGTTTTTTGTTTTTGACGGAGTCTCGCTCTGTCGCCCAGGCTGGAGTGCAGTGGTGTGATCTCAGCTCGCTGCAAGCTCCGCTTCCTGAGTTCACGCCATTCTCCTGCCTTAGCCTCACGAGTAGCTGGGACTACAGGCACCCACCACCACGCCTGGCTAATTTTTTGTATTTTTAGTAGAGAAGGGGTTTCACCATGTTAGCCAGGATGGTCTCGATCTCCTGACCTAGGGATCCACCTGTCTTGGCCTCCCAAAGTGCTGGGATTACAGGACTGAGCCACCGCACCTGGCCCATAATATAGAGTTTTATCTTTAAAATCATCCTTTGGGGTACAGATTGCCCCCCACCATATCGCATGTGTTCCTCCTGGCCTGCATGGTGTCAGAACAAGATGGTGAAATGGCAAACCTTGCTTCCACAGCTACCACCAAGTGCCTTTTACCAGTCAGTGGTCAAATGGGGAATTATAGTTGTCGCCATTATGTCATTGAGGACATGTTAAACATATGCCTTAATTATTGCTTTAGCTTTGTTTTCCAGTGAGAAGTGATGATCACTTATACAAGTGTTTTTTTGTTTGTTTGTTTGTTTGTTTTTGAGATGGAGTCTTGCTGTGTCGCCCAGGCTGGAGTGCAATAGCACAATTTCTGCTCACTTTAACCTCTGCCTCCTGGGTTCAAGTGATTCTTCTGCCTCAGCCTCCTGAGTAGCTGGGATTACAGGCATGCACCACCATGCCCAGCTAATTTTTGTATTTTTAGTAGAAACGGAGTTTCACCATGTTGGTCAGGCTGGTCTTGAACTCCTGACCTCGTGATCCACCCACTTCAGCCTCCCAAAGTGTTGGGATTACAGGCATGACCCAGCGTGCCCGGCCTACAAGTTTTGTTTTTTAAGAGATAGGATCTTGCTCTGTTGCTCGGGCTGGAGTACAGTGGCCTGATCATAGCTCACTGCAGCCTCAAGCTCCTGGGCTCAAGTGATCCTCCTGCCTCAGCCTCCTAAGTAGCTGGGGCTACAGGTGCATGCCACCATGCCCTGCTAATTATTTTTATTTTTATTTTTATTTATTTATTTTGAGATGTAGTCTCCCTCTGTCACCCAGGCTGGAATGCAGTGGGGCAATCTCAGCTCACTGCAACTTCTGCCTCCCAGCTTCAAGCAATGCTCATGTCTCAACCTCCTGAGTAGCTGGGATTATAAGCATGCACCACCATGTCTGGCTAATTTATGTAATTTTAGTAAAGATGGGGTTTCACCATGTTGGCCAGGCTGGTCTCAAACTCCAAACCTCAGGTGATCTGCCCACCTCAGCCTCCCAAAGTGTTGGGATTATAGGTGTGAGTCACCATGCCCGGCCTGTTTTAATTTTTTTAGACACAGTGTCTTGCTGTGTTGACCAGGCTGGTCTCAAACTCCTGGCTTCAAGCAGTCCTCCCACCTTAGCCTTCCTGAGTAGCTGGGATTACAGGCATGAGCCACTGAGCCCATCAAGTGTTTTTGGTTTTTGGTAAGGAAGCTTAGAACCTATTGCCAAGGTTGGGTATGGAATAAAAAGCAGTGAAACTCTTAGTCCTCAGTGCCTGGCACACAGGCCCTTGGTCGGCAATTAGTATTTGTTTTTGTTGTGTTTTTTTTAAGACGGAGTCTCGCTCTGTCACCCAGGCAGGAGTGCAGTGGTGCAATCTTGACTCACTGCAGCCAGGTTCAAGCAATTCTCCTGCCTCATCCTCCTGAGTAGCTGGGATTACAGATACCTGCCACCACGCCTGGCTAATTGTGTTTTCAGTAGAGATAGGGTTTCGCCATGCTGGCCAGGCAGGTCTCGAACTCCTGACCTTAAGTGATCTGCCCACCTTAGCCTCCCACAGTGCTGAGATTACAGGCGTGAACCACCACACCCAGCCAGGTGCTTAGTATTTTGAGTGAGTGAGTGAGTGAGTGAACTGATGAGGAGAGCACTAGTAGACTCATGATCACCTGTAGCACATTAGAAAGTGGCAGAGAAGGGAAGCTTCTTTCTTGGAGGTCTTTTCAAGGTTGTCCCTTCAAAGGGGCAAGTGTGGATGGCATAGCCCCCATGTGGTCTCTCCCTTGCCAGCCCTGGGGAGTTCTTGCTTTCTGTTTTCCATGTGTGTACCTTAGAGAGCCCTTTTGTTGCCTAAGCAAATGTTTTCTCTCTGGGTACTAGTTGTTTGTTTTGAAAAGTGCATATACTTGATTATTTCTGAAGGATAATACTCTGGCTGCCCTCTGATTTTGTTTTGCTTGTCCTTGAGATGAACAGCTATGGTGTAAGTGGGTTGTGTACCTCCCCTATTCTGCTAGCCTTATTTTCATTGTTATACATGGATGTGCTACAAGTACTGAGCATTTATTTTTCCATCTTGAGCTGTCCTTGACTTGGAGAGGGCTCTGTTGAAGTTTCAGTGTGGTTGGTGTGCAGTAGACTCCAGCCAACTGAGAGTGAGAGGAATTAACAGCAGGTGGGGGTTGGGGGGGTACTCCACAGATCGCCTCGGGGTGTCTACAAAATGCCCTGTAAATGTGAATGAACAGCCTGTGGGTGGTAAGAGCAGTTTTCTAAGGACAGTCCAAAGCTGTCTTCAGATCTTCAAGGAGATCCATGATTCGTGAAGGATTCACTCCGCTGGATCAGAGGTTCTGCTGGAGTGACACTCGTTTTTTTTCCTTCTCTATTTCAAAGGCAGATCGGGAGCGGTGCCGAGAAAAATTTCCTTACTAGATGACATTTCATCGCAATGTCCGATCGTTTGGGGCAAATTACCAAGGGCAAGGATGGGAAAAGCAAGTATTCGACTCTCAGCCTGTTTGATAAGTATAAAGGAAAATCAGTAGACGCGATTAGATCCTCAGGTAAGGCCCGGGGTTGAAGGCCAGTTCCTCAGACTTTCTCTGAGTGACATATCCCAGAAACCCAGAGTCCCTCACCTGGTTAGACAGATGTGGTCCGTGCACACCAGGCTTCCGGGCATGCATGTAGAATCACTCTCTACTTCCTACTTGAGGTGTGATTTCAGAGCCTTGAGCATCCTAACTCTTCCTGTAGTGGAATTTTCTCCATCTATTACCTTATTGAAGCTGGGGAGATATATCTATAGATAGATAGATATCTATAGATATATCTATCTTTAGATAGATAGATATCTATAGATATATCTATCTTTAGATATCTATAGGTGTATACATATACATATATATGCATATGCAACTCATTGCAACCTCCACCTCCTGGGCTCAAGCGAGTCTCTTGCCTCAGCCTCCGGAGTAGCAAGGATTACAGGTGTGTGCCACCACGCCCAGCTAATTTTTGTATTTTTAGTAGAGACGGGGTTTCCCCATGTTAGTGAGGCTGGTCTCAAACTCGTGACCTCAGGTGATCCACCTGCCTCGGCCTCCCAAAGTGCTGGGATTACAGGCGTGAGCCACCGTGCCTGGCCAAAGCTGTGGATTTTTATCCTGATGGGTAGAATGGGACTTAATAGGCATTAGTGTTATCCTTTTTTTTTTTTTTTTTTTTTTTTTTTTTTTTTTTTTTTTTGGAGACACAGTTTCGCTCTTATTGCCCATGCTGGAGTGCAATGGCGTGATCTTGGCTCAGTGCAACCTTCACCTTCTGGGTTCAGGTGATTCTCCTGCCTCAGCCTCCTGAGTAGCTAGGATTACAGGCATGTGCCACCACACCCAGCTAATTTTGCTTTTTGCTTTTTGTTTTTCTTTTTTGAGACAGAGTCTCACTCTGTCACCCAGGCTGGAGTGCAGTGGCGTGATCTCGGCTCACTGCAAGCTCCGCCTCCCGGGTTCATGCCATTCTCCTGCCTCAGCCTCCCGAGTAGCTGGGACTACAGGTGCCCGCCACCACGCCTGGCTAATTTTTTGTATTTTTAGTAGAGACGGGGTTTCACCGTGTTAGCCAGATTGGTCTCGATCTCCTGACCTCGTGATCCGCTCGCCTCCCAAAGTGCTGGGATTACAGGCGTGAGCCACCGCGCCCAGCCTAATTTTGTATTTTTAGTAGAGATGGGGTTTCTCGATGTTGGTCAGGCTGGTCTCGAACTCCCGACCTTAGGTGATCCACCCACCTCGGCCTCCCAAGGTGCTGGGATTACAGGCATGAGCCACTGCACCCGGCCAGTGTTATCCTTAATAAAGAATTTTTTTTTTTGAGACAGAGTCTCACTCTGTCTGCCAGGCTGGGTGGAGTGCAGCAGCGCAATCTCAGCTCACTGCAAGCTCCGCCTCCCGGGTTCACGCCATTCTCCCACCTCAGCCTCCTGAGTAGCTGGGACTACAGGCGCCCGCCACCACGCCTGGCTAATTTTTTGTATTTTTTGTAGAGATGGAGTTTCACCGTGTTAGCTAGGATGGTCTCGATCTCCTGACCCCGTGATCCGCCTGCCTCGGCCTCACAAAGTGCTGGGATTACAGGCACGAGCCACTGCGCCTGGCCATCCTTAAAGAATTTTTTAAATTTTGTTTTAAAATTTATTTATTTAGAGACCAAGTTATGAGACTGGCTAATTTTTATATTTTTAGTAGAGACAGGGTTTTGTCATATTGCCTAGGCTGGTCTCGAACTCCTGGGCTCAAGTGATCTACTTGAGCGATCTACTTGGGAGGCTCGGCCTCCCAAAGTGCTGGGATTACACGTGTGAGCCACCACGCCTGGTGTGTTATCAGCCTTTTTAGCTTTCATGGTTCTTGATATTCTGAAACTTGTTGGGAAGGTTCATGTTGATCCTTTTCACGCCCCATGAAGACTTCATGAATGTCGAAGGGCTCCTGTTCAGTCTTGGTTTGGGTCTAGGCAGAGGCTGTCCCTTTAGTCCTGTAATGAGACCAGAGCTGTCTCAACTTGCAGAGAGGTGGTTCCTCTGTAAGCTGGAGGTTCCTGGGCCTGGCTCCTCACCCATGTTGTAAAGTCCCCGAGCCTTGTCCTGCCCACCAGTGAAACGGAAGCCTTTGTAGAGGTTTTAGCAGCTCCTTTGTCCCTGTAGTCTTCAGTGAAGAGCTTGTAAAGTGACTAAAGTGACACCAAACACTTGTTTGTCCTACTGCTGGTCTGCCCTTTGTTTTTTGTTTGGTTAGCTTTGTTATGATCACTTCGAGTTTGAAAGAACAGCGGAATGCATCAGGCCTCTTTCCTTCTGTGACCTTTTTGCACGGTGTCTGTTCCGTGCCCCTCTCCCTGCAGTTATTCCTAGACATGGCTTACAGAGTCTTGGGAAAGTTGCTGCAGCCCGGCGCATGCCACCACCTGCAAACCTGCCAAGCTTGAAGTCTGAAAACAAAGGAAACGACCCCAACATCGTGATAGTACCCAAGGACGGGACGGGATGGGCAAACAAGCAGGATCAGCAAGACCCAAAGAGGTAAACGGAGGAGGTGGGTGGTGAGTGGGAGCTGGCACTCCAGGGGTGGTCCCGGCATCCTTCCCTTTGGCAAACTAACCCTAACCTTTTGGCTACTGCAGCGCTAGTCTTGCAGTGGCAGAGTTGGAAAACAGGGAGATGCAAATGAAGCTGCTTCCTCTCCGGCCCTGGTGCTTCGTATGTTTCTTTTTCCCTGCCTTCATTTTTTCTGGCTTTTAGAGATGATGGAGCACCACATCTGTGGACAACCTTGTCCCCAATGACCAGTTTCCCCCTGTGCCTTATTAGGAAAGGCCTCATCACCCCAGAGGAACTTATGCAGTGACTCAGAGCCAATTCCTGTAAGAAACACTGTGGACAGAGCTGGGGCTTGAGGACTTCATTCCTGGTGATGGGTGTCCCTGTGAGCTGAGCTCGGCAGAGAATCATGCAGCTTCCCTAACCGTCGGCCCAGCAGCTTCCCAGACAGAGGAGACTTCTGCCGTTGCTCTAAACAGACCCAGTCATCAGTGAGAGCAGTACAGTGATCCTCCAGGATCACTGTACTGCAGCCTCCCTGGAGGCTCACCTCCTGCCAGCACAGTACTTACAGAAACCCTAGGGGGCAGAGGGTGGCACAGTGCTGTCAATCAGAGAAACAGCCCCTGCGTGGTGGGCTGAAAACACAGGGCCTGGCTGCCTGGGGCCCACTTGGATGGCTGCACCTTTGTCTCCTACTGCAAGTCTTCTCTCAGTGTTTAGCCAGTGCTAAGACAATTCAGGGAAGGGGATGTGTTCAGGGAGGGGCAGGACCTTGCTGAGGCTGGCAGGCAGAAACCTGCTGCTGGGGTTTGCCTGTTAAGGAATGTGAACAAAGCTGTCTGGCGGCAGCACCCTCCTGGCCTGCATCTCTGGTGGCCTCCCTGCTGACATAGGAAACCAGACAGTAAAAGGGACCCAGATCTCAGCCTGCCGACCCCAGCATCCTTTTCTTTCAAGTCTGTGCTGGAAATGACCATGGCAGCTTTTGTAAAATTGTTGCCTGTATTTACTTCAGACAGGATGTAGAGAGTGAGCTAGTTATTCAGTTAGAGGATTATAAAGTAGTAATCAAAATAGGGCCTTAGAAGTTATTTTTAAAACGTTTCTAAGAGTTTGCTTAGGGATCATATTGATGGGCGGTATAGCATGACTTTTGAAATCTGCCAGCCCTAAGTGGTTTCCAGCTAGACCACTTATTAGCTTGATGGAACCTGGAGAATTGTTTGACTTCTGAGCCTCAGTTTCCCCCCCTTGAAATAGGAATGATACCTGGCTCTGCTGGTGGTTACAAGGTATCCATGAGGCATTGATGGGCTAGCATAGGTCAAGTGCTTAGCCTAAACCTGGCACAGAGGAGGGGCAGATACTGGCTGCTGTCATTATTCCATTCACATGGTACTCATTCCATTCACACCATGAGCTCTGGAACGAAATGGATATCGCACATTTTAATGGAAGGACTGAAATCCTCTGCACCACCAAAAGTTCTAGAGAGGACAAAGCATTACTCCCTCCTGTTATCCAGCCTTTATTCTGCCTTTGCGGCTCCAGTGAGGGCTAGTTGTGCTGGAGCACGTCCACCAGGGAAGAGGTGAGGATGGAGTGTTGGTGAAGGCACAGACCCCCGTGTGGTTCTCTGCTGCCCCAGGCCACATCCTCCCACCAAGGTATCAGGTGGCAAGTGGGCCCACAACATGGGGACTCAGTGCTTAGTTTTGGAGAACACAAAAGTGCGACTACTTGGAAGCTTCTCTTTTAGGTAGAAGGAGATGTAAGAACCTGATCAGTAGCCTTCTATTTGTAATAATCACGAATGGTGAGTTGCCTGGGTCAGGTGAATCTTGGAAGAGGGTGTCTGTATAGAGTTTGGCTTCCATTTACAGATAAGCCACTTGTATTGGAGGAGTTCCCACCGGGGGTGGCTGCCCTCCTTGAATCTCGTTGAGTGGAAAGTTGCCTACAGTGACTGGAGCACTGAGTTAGAGCAGAAACCTTCATTCGGCCATTTTTTGTTGATTTCATCACTTCACCTGTGGAGTGTAAATTCACTGACACAGCCTTTTTTGGAGGGCAGCCTGGCAATCATTTAAACTTCAAAATATCTTTTGATCCAGCATTTCCATTTCTAAGGTCGTATGCCATGGAATTACATACAGAAAAAGGGTGCAAAGATATGTATTAAAAAAAATTCTTGGCCGGGTGCGGTGGCTAACATCTGTAATCCCAACACTTTGGGAGGCCGAGGAGGGCGGATCACCTGAGGTCAGGAGTTCGAGACCAGCCTGACCAACATGGCGAAACCCCGTCTCCACTAAAAATACAAAAATTAGCTGGGCGTGGTGGTGCACGCCTGTAATCCCAGCTACTTGGGAGGCTGAGGCAGGAGAATCACTTGAACCCGGGAGGCAGAGGTTGCAGTGAGCCGAGATCATGCCACTGCACTGTAGCCTGAGTGACAGAGTGAGACTCCATCTCGAAAAAAAAGAAAAAAAAATTCTTATTGTAGGCCGGGCGCCGTGGCTCACACCTGTAATCCCAGTACTTTGGGAGGCTGAACTGAGCAGATCACATGAGGTCAGGAGTTCGAGACTGGCCTGGCCAACATGTTGAAACCCCGTCTCTACTAAAAATACAAAAATTAGCCAGGCGTGGTGTTGCATAACTGTAATCTCAGATACTCGGGAGACTGAGGCAGGAGAATTGCTTGAACCTGCGAGACAGAGGTTGCAGTGAGCTGAGGTCATGCCACTGCACTGCAGCCTGGGCGGCAGAATGAGACTCCATCTAAAAAAAAAAAAAAATTGCAGTTGTATCTGTAAAGGGGAAAAAAAACCCCATATGAGAGATTGGTTAAATTATGGCCTGTCTAGTTGTGTTGTGTGGTCATTAAAAGCAAAAGGAAGATCCATTTCTATGTTGATGAAAAGATGTTCAGATGCATGAAGTAAAAAACTCATAGAGCTTTATGTATGGGGTCACTCCACTTCTGTTAGAAAAATACTATATTCCTGCAGTGTAAAACTCTGCTGGTTAAAAACAAAACTGTATTGACAGGTATCGAAAAGTCTGCTTGGAGTTTCTCTCTGGATGATGAGATCATGATGTTCTGTGTTACCTAGTTTTATTTATAAGTTTATTTTTACTATGAGCATGTATTTCTTTTATAAGCTCAGAGAAGGTTAAGAAGTCAGCCCTCTGAGTAGGTATGGGCTCTGGGTCTGGGGTAAGGGGCACAAGCCCTTCATTCCAGTGATTCAATTTCCCTATTGGCAAATCCTTCATTTGCATTGTTTACAGTGAGCTTTTAGTTTTTGCAGACAGAAGGCTCTATAAGAAGGCAGAAAAATTTCATTTTTAAAAAAAAGAAAGGCCAGGCGAGGTGGCTCATGCCTGTAGTCCCACCTACTCAGAAGGCCAAGGTGAGAGGATTGCTTGAGGCCGGGAAGCGGAGGTTGCATTGAGCCAAGTTTACCCCACTACACTCCAGCCTGGGTGATAGAGTGAGACCCCCTGTCTCAAAAAAAAGAAAAAGAAAAAGGCAGAGGACTGTCTTGTGCTAATTTTAAATGTCAGTTACTAGAACTTAAGCATGATTTGTTTTCTCATTAGTTTTTGCCAGCATAAGAATCTACTGGGGAAAGTCGTATTTTTATTGGCCAGAGGAGGTCTGCTTCCTGTGAGCAGCTGAACAGCTGTGGCTCCTGAGAACGCAGAGACCTGGCCAGCACACTCTGTGCGGTGCCTGACCCCACTGCCCTGCCTTTGTCTAGTTCCAGTGCGACGGCCTCTCAGCCGCCGGAGTCGCTGCCGCAGCCGGGTTTGCAGAAATCTGTCTCCAATTTGCAGAAACCGACACAGTCAATCAGTCAGGAGGTAGGTGCTGGGACCCCATCCCGACTGTTTCCTGGGCATGGTAGCCCCTAAATCTCTTTGTTGCTGGGGGATGGAAGGAGTCGCTACTGAGAAGTGTGGTTGTGCATGACCTGTCTATTCCAGAGGCACACCCGATGAGTGACTTTAGAAAACCAGCATGGGAAACTGTCGTGGTCACTGGTTAAGAAATTTAATCTGCAACTTTTGGAAAAAGACCTCAGATACAGACTAGGATACAGGCACCTACTTTGGTTCCTGTTGATTTACCTTGAGGCAGGGTCACTCAGGCTGGACTGCAGACTGGTTCAAGGTGAAGCTCCATGGAAGCGTCATGTGAGCTCCATGGAAGCTTGGGTCACAAAAAGGTTCACTGGCCAGGTGAGTTTGAAAAACAAAATGAAGGGACTCCTTTACTGTGGTACTTCTCAGTGCCTTTCATATGCTAATACCTACTGTGACTCTGAGAAGAGGATATAATGGGCAGCAGTCCCTGAATTTATTTGTCCCAGGAAACATTTCTTCACCGAATGTCTCTAGGGACTAATGTCTCTCAGAACACACTTTGGGAAATACGAAGCTACAATCCTTTATTTGTTGATACGTTTTAAGTGTTTTTCTAAGCAGAAAGTAATGATTTCACCAAGCAAGAGCTCGTAACACACTTAGTCCATCAGAGCCTGGCTACAGGTTTCCAGAGATTGGCAGGAGGATATACTTAGCCAGAGCTAGAAATCTGGATGAGAAGTCTATGAATTTTTTAGAAGATGAAAAATAGACGTAGATATCTCGTATTCACCAGCTCTCTTGACAGCGGGAATGAACATATTTTGGTTTTGCTTTGCTGCATGGGCAATATAAGGTCTCAAATGTCATCCCTTCTCTGCTTTAACCATAGTCAGGGAAGTCTGTGGCTTTGCCAGGACACCCTCTCCCCACCTAACACTGAACCGTGCTTTTAAAATTAAAGACAAGAAAAGAGGTCTATAATCATGCAAGACGCCTTTTTTGTTGGCCTAAATCCACTGGGACCTGTAGGGTAGTCAGAGTATTTAGAGTTGAGTTCCTTTCTGTTTCCCAGAATTTGAAAGCAAAGGAGTGAGCTGATAGAGCCGAGAGATCAGATTTGCCTCTGAAGCATGTTCAAGATGTATGTGCCTAGACCCCACCACTGGGGCCTGTGGGTGAGGTCCTGGGCATCTATTTGAATGAATTGCTGAAGGGGCAGCACTATGCCAAGGAAGGGGAACCCATCCTGGCACTGGCACAGGGGTCACCTTGTCCAGTGCTCAGTGCTTCTTTGCTGCTACCTGGTTTTCTCTCATATGTGAGGGGCAGGTAAGAAGAGGTGCCCAGTGTTGTTTGAGTTTTAGAACATCTACCAGTAAGTGGGGAAACTTCACAAAGCAGCAGCTTTGTTTTGTGTATTTTCACCTTCAGTTAGAAGAGGAAGGCTGTGAAATGAATGTTAGTTGAATGGAAAAGACGGGTGAGCTTAGTGGTTAGAGACTCGAAAGGGCACTGGACATAGGCAGGCTGGAGACTGGTCCTGGTCCTGCTGTTCTGCATCTGACTCAGTCACTCTTCTCTGAGCCTCAGTGGGGGATGTGACTAGAGCCCTCCCAGGGTGTGGTGAGCATTCGGTCAGGCTGGGTGTGCTTCGCATAATGCTGACCTTGGCGAGTTTTCAGCAGAGGTGACCTCGTAGGGTTCTCAGGAGGGGAGCTGTGCCTTATAGAGTCACAGTCACTACAGAAAGTGCTGCAGCCGGCCCACCCAGCTCAAGATCTGGCATGTTGGCCTTCCCGTGTTCACGTTCCTCATTAGCAGCTGCGCAGTTTTAAAGACATGCCGGAACTGGGCCTTAGTCTTTGTCTCTGGAGCAAAATAAAGTAGCTCTATGTGGACACGGGAGGTTCCAGAGCACCGCAAGGAGAAAAACAGGTTTGGGTCCTGGCTTTGCTGTGTCACTGTCTATGTGACTTGAAGCTGGTCACTCCCCAAATCCTGCTCCTTGTCTGTAGAGTGGGCCTGGCATTTTCTGGTCCCTGGGACCGCTGTGTGGAGTGTGCATTGCAGGGGAGGTTCAGGGCTTTGCTGCTGCTCAGAAAGTGGTGGTGGATGGATCCGTGTAGGGTTTGAATCTAAGGTGCTGGCCTATCAGCACCTTGTAATAGGCTGTTATTGTATAGTGGAATAAGGGAGCTGGCCCTCTTCTGATTCTCTTCCTTCTTTCAGAATACAAATTCAGTGCCAGGTGGACCAAAGTCATGGGCACAGCTGAATGGAAAGCCAGTAGGACACGAAGGTGGTAAGTGTGCACGTGGGTGTGTGTGTTTGGGGACGCTGGGGAGGGGGAGGTGAATGCCTTTTCCAGAATGTCTGGTTGGGTCTAGGCACCCAGAAGCTTTGAGGACTCTCTTCCACAAAGAGGTACCATCTGTGGAGCCCTTGCCTGTGCACAGCGGGTGCTGACTCTGCAGAGGTGCCAGCTCTTTGGTTTCTTTGTATGTGTGCTCTTGCTGAGACAGAGGAGTGCTGACTGGGCTGTGCTGCTGGTGGGCTCCTACTTGCTCCGCGGTGTTGCCAGCATCCGCTTCCTCTCTTCTGGGACCACAGGAGGGAGGTGTCACATGGTGTGGCTTGGGTTGATGAAGAAGCTGGCTTTGGGGTTGGAGTGGCCCGCCTGGAGGATGTTCTATCTGAGCACTCCGAGGGTTACGTGATGTTACCAGAAGCGCTGCGCCCAACACACAGGAAGCTCCCTGGAAGCGGAGCCCACTGTGCTGCTTCTGTGGAGTAGCTCAGGAGAAAGATGAGGGTGATGGACCGAAGGAAACAGTGTTCAGAGTTTTAAAAATAAATGCATGGGAATTACACATTCACACGGCCTCCGAGGCAGGCCCAGAATAGTGGGCTAAACTCACAGGGTGAGTTCTGTGCATCCAGGCTGCCCTCCAGCCCCCACAGTCCTTGGAGAATGTGGGTCAGCAGATGTTCTTGAGAGAACCAAAAGATCTGGATTTTCTACGTGAGCTCTTCTAATTTTTGATGATAGCTTGAATGTTTCTAGCATACTATGCTTCAGACCAAACTAGGCAGCAGGTCTGAGTGGGAAGGAGAGTGGTCGTGGTGTGGGCCGACAATTCAAAGGAATATACTAGGAAAAGCCCACAATTCGCTTTCTTCTGTAAAGCAGCACTGGCTGCCCCTTATTACCCTTTGCCGCCATCCTGATATCACCTTCTGCTTCCTGCACTACCTCTGCCAGCCAAGGCTTCCCCAGACTTGGTCTTTAGTAGCCTGTATTAGAAAACCAGCTGCACATCCTTTGTTCCCTGAACCTCACCCCCAGCCTGCCATGCCGAAGGAGGTCCTGCCCCTTGTGGGTTGAAATCCGTGTACTCAAAGGCTCTTCCCTCAGTCTCCAACGGGAAATGACCGATCAGTCAATGTGCCAATTGGATTTCAATGCCCCAGCTTCTCCCAAGGGGCTGAGGGTACAGATCGAGTGCCAGCAGGAGTGCAGTGGCGCAATTATAGCCCATTGCAGCCTCGATCTCCCGGGCTCAAGCAATCCTCCCACCTCAGCTTCCTGAGTAGCTGGGACCACAGGTGTGTACCACGACACCTGGCTGATATATATATATATTTTTTTTCCATTCTGAGTAGAGACAAGATCTCACTATGTTGCCCAGGCTGGTTTCAAACTCCTAGGCTCAGCCGGGCGTGGTGGCTCACGCCTGTAATCCCAGCACTTTGGGAGGCCGAGGCGGGTGGATTACGAGGTCAGGAGATCGAGACCATCCTGGCTAGCACGGTGAAACTCTGTCTTTACTAAAAATACAAAAAATTAGCCGGGCGCGGTGGTGGGCACCTGTACTCCCAGCTACTCGGGAGGCTGAGGCAGGAGAATGGCGTGAACCTGGGAGGCGGAGCTTGCAGTGAGCGGAGATCGCGCCACTGCACTCCAGCCTGGGCGACAGAGCGAGACTCTGCCTCAAAAAACAAACAAACAAACAAACAAAAAACTCCTAGGCTCAAGCGATCCTCCCACTTCAGCCTCCCCAGTAGCTGGGGCTGGGATCACAGGCCCATGCACCACCATGCCTGGCTTATTGATTAATTGATTGATTGACTGAGTGATTGATTGATTGCGACGAGATCTCACTATGTTGCTCAGGCTGGTCTCCAACTCCTGGGCTCAAATGATCCTTCTACTTTGGCCTCCCAGAGTGCTGGGATTACAGACGTAAGCCACCGTGCCTGACCTCGAAAGGGTCGTTGAAGATGCTTTATGAAGAGCATTCACTGGTTCTTTGGCTTTCCATATCTTATATTTCTGTAAGGTTAGAATTTTTTTGTTTTTGTTCTTTTTTTGAGACAGAGTCTTGCTTTGTCACACAGGCTGGAGTGCAGTGGCACAATAGCTCACTGCAGCCTCCGTAAGGTTAGAATTTTTAAAAGTAGATAGAATATGTTAATTTTTATTTAAGAAGAATTACAAAAATTAAAAGAAAAACTTCTATATAAATTGGCCCAATTCCTATGGAAGCCAGTTTGGCACTGCCTGGCAAAATAATAACACATAATACCCTTTGACCTAGCAAGTGCACCCTGAGGAAATTGCTCTACAAATTATACTTGCCCATGTGTGAAATGACTTGTGCATAAGATTAGTCATTGCAACATTATAATAGCAAAAGATTGCAAACAGTCTCTTGAAATGCCTGTAAAATTATGGTACTTTATTGAAATGTGATTTGGCTATAAAGAAAAAAAGCAGAAGTTTTCTCTTGATTTGGCAAGATCTCCAGGTGAAAAAAAGTACAGAATGGTATGTATAGTATCTTACCATTTGTGTAAAAAATGGGGGTGAGGGCTGGACGTGGTGACTCACACCTGTAATCCCAGGACTTTGGGAGGCCAAGGCAGAAGGATTGCTTGAGTCCAGTCGTTTGAGACCAGCCTGGGCAACATGGTGAAACCCTGTCTCTACAAGAAATACAAAAAATCAGCCGAGTGTGGTGGCAGACACCTGTAGTCCCCGCTACTTGGGAGGCTTGAGGCAGGAGAATCACCTGAGCACCAGAGGTGGAGGCTGCAGTGAGCTGTGGTCACACTCCTGTACACCAACCTGGGTGACAGAGCAAGACCCTATCTTAAAAGACAAAAAAATGGGAGTGAGGAAAAATACACTTCTAAAAAATGTTGTATATGCATGTTTTAAAAGCCACCCATCTGTATACTGATGTATATGTGTTTAAAAGTCTCCAGAAGGTAACAGAAAACTGCCAGTTTTTTGAGGGAGTCAGAAGGGGGCAAATGGGCATAGGGGTGAGAGGAAGGCTTCTGTGTCTACCTTTACATGGTGTTCACTTCTGAACCATGTTACTGCGTTACCTATAAAAAATATAGATAATGTAACTATCACAATAAAGCTTGATGGAGAAAATTTTAAACTGGATGTGGTGGCACACACCTGTTATCCCAGCTACTTGGGAGGCCAAGGTGAGAGGACTGGTTGAGCCCAGGAGTTTATATAAGTCCAGCCTGAAAAACATAGCAAGACCCTTTCTCTACACAAAATTTAAAAAAAGAAAAGAAAATAATTGCAGGCAGAAACCTGCCAGCCCACAGAATCGACACACTGGGCAGGGTGGGGGCCAAGTGTAAAAGTCAGTTTCAGTTTCCCCTCTTGTGCTAGAGTCACACATCTGTGACACTGTCAGGAATGCGGGGATTTGAGGGTGTTGCCCACAAGTGTTTTCATGACTCTTTGGAATTCAAAAGGACTTTTCCTGAATTGATAGACTCAGTTGATAGGTCACCTGAAACAGACCCAGGAGACCTGATTGCATGTTTGGGTAGAGGTCAGAGGCTCAGATACCAGCTGCTGCCCCACCAGTGGTTCAGCCTGTGACCTTGGAAGAAGCACCCCGACTTTCCTGCCTCAGTTTCTCATGGCAGAGAACAGATGGCAGGTGAACATCTTAAAACAATGGGACCTTGTGAATACTGGTATTTTGGTGTGAGATTTTTTTCCTACCCTTTATCCTTATTAAGATTAATTCATGCTTACAATAATATTTTCATGATTCTTGAAGCAGAAGAAAGAGATGGAACAGCAATATTGGACAGGTGCTGGTTTTTTTCCTAATTTCATATCTACCTTTTTTTTTTTTTTTGAGTCAGGGTTTCATTCTGTTGCCCAGGCTGGAGAGCAGTAGCGCAGTTTTGGTTCACTATAGCTTCAGTCTTCTGGGCTCAAGCAGTCTTCCCACCTTAGCCTCCCAAGTAGATGGGACCACAGGCATGCACCACCATGCTCGGCTAATTTTTGTGATTTTTGTAGAGATGGGGTTTCATCATGTTGTCCGGGCTGGTTATACTATGTTTTAAAAATTAGAGTTTTTATTTGATTCTTGCCAGTGACCTTCTACCATAATGAAGCGACTCTGAGTCAGAGCCCCCTTCACAGAGCGCCGGAGCTCCTTCATGACACTTGGAGTCCATCTCTGGCTGGTCATTGGTGAATGGTGTCCAGTCTCACCATCAGGTTTATTTGACCCTGGACCTTTTTACTAAGGGAGTGGCAAGCGAATTGCCGCCACATGCCTGTGTGGTGATCCAGCCGCGCCTTTCTAGCACAGTCGGCTTTAGTGAACAGGCCCGTGGATCAGTGGTGCTAAGAATAATTTAAACTACTTAGGGGAAGATTTGGGTTTAGCTGTATAGGGAACAAGGCATTCCACAGGGGGCCATTTGTTGTGTGGTGTCGCCACTGTTCCTAGATTTCTCCTGTCTGGAGTGTGCTGCATATTCCAGATCAAAAGACGTGCCATTTTTAATCTGTTCATCCAAAAATGGTGGCAGAACCTCTGTGCTAAGTTCTGTGTGTAAGGGAACAACATTAGGAAAGGCTTCTTCTCTAAAGCAGGTTGTAATGTCAAGGAATGAATGAAAGAATGAAGAAATAAACTGTTCCCAGGATTATAAGAGTGAAATGTTTGGCCTTGTAGGGCTCAAGGAACTTAGTAGAAAATGCGAAAGGACAGGTGAATGAGGAGTTACTCGTGTGTATAAATCTAATTTCCACCTGATCTTACCACATTTGATGGTAGAAAGCAGCATTTTTTATTTTATTTTATTTTATTTTTTTGAGACGGAGTCTCGCTCTGTTGCCCAGGCTGGAGTGCAGTGGCACGATCTCGGCTCACTGCAAGCTCCACCTCCTGGGTTCATGCCATTCTCCTGCCTCAGCCTCCCTAGTAGCTGGGACTACAGGCGCCTGCCACTATGCCTGGCTAATGTTTTTTTGTATTTTTAGTATAGATGGGGTTTCACCATGTTAGCCAGGGTGGTCTCGATCTCCTGACCTCATGATCTGCCCGCCTTGGCCTCCCAAAGTGCTGGGATTACAGGCGTGAGCCACTGCGCCCCGCCTATTTTTTTATTTTTAGAGAGAGGGTCTCACTTTGTCACCCAGACTGGAGTGCAGTGGCACGCTTTCAGCTCACTGCAACCTCCACCTCCCGGGCTCAAGTGATCCTCCCACCCCAGCCTCCTGAGTAGTTGGGACTACAGGCGCCCGCCACCACACTAATTTTTTGTATTTTTTGGTAGAGACAGGGTTTTGCCATGTTGCCCAGGCTGGTCTTGAACTCCTGAGCTCAAGTGATCCACCCACCTCGGCCTCCCAAAGTGCTAGGATTACAGGTGTGAGCCACTGTGCCAGGCAGAAGCAGCGTCTTAATCCTTTTGGGGTGGCCTGGGGCAGGGATGGCAGCACTCTCTGTAGGTGTTGCCTCCACAGGAAAGCAGTTGCCTTCTTGACCTCCCCTGGGCTGATTTTATAGGAGGCTGTGCTTGTCTGTGGCCCCAGGCAATCAGAAGAACCTTCCCTGCTGGGGCAGGCTGTGGCCTGGAGCGGCTGTGATGTCTTACCCCATTCCCTTCGTAAGCAGGCACTGGTCCTTGCAGGTCAGCTGGGAAGGGGCATGATGCTGTTAGCAGCAGCTTCCGTTGCCACCCTCAGTGCCCTCGTGGCATCTGCCAGCACAGAGCACCCTTGTGACAAGGCTCCCTTAGAAAGCCCACTTCCAGGCAACATGGCTTTCAAGGTGTGGAGCTGGGAAGCAGATGACTGTTGACTCCATCTCACTTCCTCCATGTCTACCCCGTCTTCTTGACAGGTTTAAGGGGCTCAAGCCGACTGTTATCCTTCTCTCCCGAGGAATTTCCGACGCTGAAAGCAGCTGGAGGGCAGGACAAGGCTGGCAAAGAAAAGGGCGTCTTAGATCTGTCGTATGGGCCAGGACCAAGCCTCCGCCCTCAGAGTAAGTGACTGCAGCCTTTGGGCACTCGATGGAGTCACAGAACTTCCTCCTCTCATCTCTCTGCACTCCTAAAAGGGTGCTGATGCCACTGGGATCTCTGGTTCGAGCTGGAAACGTGGCTCTTTGCCTCACCGTGTGATCTGTGCACCCACTGGACTTGCTGCCTAGGTCATTGGATTGGGCCTTGTGCCTTTTTTGTCTCTTGGGTTGGGCCAGGCCTGTCCCCTCCCCCTTTGTCATCCAGTTGTTAGTTTTGCTGTGCCTGGTGGCTGTGGCAAGGATGGACAAAGGACCAATTAACTTAGGTCCCCAGTTGAAGAGCTTATTTTCTAAAGCTCCCAATCCTAGCTGCATCTAGTGGGAATCACTGGGGAGTTTGTGAATGAGTCTGATTTCCAGTCCTCCCCTACCCCAGCCCAATTGGGACCTGTATTTTTAACCCATTCCTCTGGGGATTGTTACATAAATCAGCCTGCAACTGGTCTCTACTGGCTCCTCATCTTAGGTTGGGCCAGGGAAGTGGCAGGATTGTGTAGCACTTCTTGCTGGAAATTTCTCCTTGGAAGCCGAGGGTGGCTGGAGGTTAAGGTGGTGTTTAGGAATGCGATTTTCCACATGTTCTACTCAGGGATTTTGAAGTGGCTCATGTAGTGCAGGGGACTTGATCAGTCTTAAATTGCGAGGGCCTTTTGTTTGCTTGCCTTGATGTATCCCTAAGGCCTCTCCCATTCAAGTCATAAGTGATGTCCTGTAAGTCAGTGATCACTGTGGATGTGTCTTACTTAAACCAGCACTCACCACCTTTCCAGTGGCCCACGCAGGACTGGTTTATTTTACTTCTTTTTTTTTTTTTTTCTTTTTGAGATGGAGTTTCGCTCTTGTTGCCCAGGGTGGAGTGCAATGTTGCGATCTCTGCTCACTGCAACCTCCGCCTCCGGGGTTCAAGTGATTCTCCTGCCTCAGGCTCCCGAGTAGCTGGGATTACAGGCATGTGCCACCACGCCCAGCTAATTTTGTATTTTTAGTAGAGATGGGGTTTCTCCATGTTGGTCAGGCTGGCCTTGAACTCCTGACCTCAGGTGATCGCCCGTCTCAGCCTCCCAAAGTGCTGGGATTATAGGCGTGAGCCACTGCGCCCGGCCTGTTTGCTTCATTTTAAGGGACATGAATTATGTCTTTCTGGGATTAATTAAGATGAACTGCTTTGTGGGACTATAAAAATGTAGACATAGAAGAAGCTTCTAAGCGTCAGTTTAATCTCCTCATTGGAGAAGATGAGAAAACATGGACAGAGGGGTGACCTCGGCTTGCCAAATCACACAGCAAAGGGGTTGAAGAGCTGGGATCAGACATGTTCTGGGTCTCTTTCCCTTAAGGGTCGTGTAACTCAGAGACTTTTGTGCTTCAACTTCTGACGGAAAACGGGTCTGTTGTCTCATTTGATTTCTTGTTGGCCTCTAATAATTTCCACCCGATCTTACTACGTTTGGCAATAGAAAGCATCATTTTAAAAAGACAGGTCAGCAGGTTTCTGTCTGTGAGCTACGCAAGTGCCCCACACCTCCACTGGAAGGACAGCAGCTGCGCCTTGCCTGTCCTGTGGGCTGGGGGATCTTTATTAAAAGGTGCCACTGCTAAACAAAGCCTGAAACCACTGTGCCTGGAACTCGCTCCTGTTTGAATGTGTAGTCCAGTGCTGACCCTAAGTGGGCTGGTCAGCGTTTGTTGAAGGAATGACCCAAGGCTAGTTTCATCAGGGCCATCTTCATCTCTCTGGGTTGTGAGACTTAGGGGAAGGGTGGTGATTGTTACTTACTGATGAATCCTTCTCTCTGAGTAGATCTCATTTTATATTTCGCAGTCAGACTTCCCTCAGCAAGTTCATCCTCATTGTCCAACGGTCTGCCCCAACCTTCCCTGACAGATTTAACAATTCTTCACTTTAGGTGTTTTTTTGTTTTTCATTTTATTTTTTTGGTGAAGGAGGGGGTCCCTTGACCTTCAGAACCTCATACGATCCCTCCTTCCCCCTCCTCTTCCCTCTCCCCTTTTGCCCCCTTTCAATTTCCAGATGTGACAAGCTGGAGGGAGGGCGGTGGGCGACACATAATTTCTGCCACGTCTCTGAGCACCTCCCCAACTGAGCTGGGCAGCAGGAACTCGAGTACGGGAGATGGAGCCCCCTCCTCGGCATGTACCAGCGATTCTAAGGACCCCTCTCTCCGCCCGGCTCAGCCTGTCCGAAAAGGGGCTTCACAGTTCATGGGAAATGTATACCACCCACCTACATACCATGACATGCTTCCTGCTTTTGTAAGTCTTCAGAGTGTACTTTTTCCCCCTCCATGAAGTTGGATTGTGTCCAGCAGATAGGTCAAGTGGTTGAATGTCCCCCTTGGGGTCTCCTCTTGGCCCTGTTACCCTACTTCCGAGGCTTCCACTCGTTTTGCATTTTCTCTCCCTGCTTTTTAAATCTTCAGGGCCTCTGGCTTCTTTCCCTGGTGATGTGGATATGATTTTAGCCTTTGGTTCTTTAGAAACAGGAGAGGCAGGTTTTCCCTGACATAGGTCCCCAAGGCTCCTTACTGGCAACAGGAATGAAATGGGGGAGATGGTGGTAGGATTAATTAGGAAACCCCAAGACTTTCCTGTTTCTTTTTCCCATTTTCCACTTTACAAAACACATTTTGATTTAAGTGGAAATTGCAGTTTCGGCCATTACCAGCAAATCCTGTTCATTGATGTTATGTTTCAGATGTGTTCGCCAAAGTCATCAGAAAACCAGGGTACAGTGGAACGAGGCTCTTTTCCCCTTCCTCAGCTCCGCCTTGAACCTCGAGTTCCTTTTAGACAGTTCCAGATGAATGACCAAGACGGGTGAGTCCATCGCGTTACGGTCATGTGTGTAGGGATGAGTCCGGTGGTGATTCTGGTCAGGATGAGGGGCTGATGAATAGAAGTGTTGGGTCTCCTGGAGACCGCAGAGAACTTAACCAGCTCAGCATGGCAGGGTGTGTGGGGTGGTGGCTGGGATTTGGAGCTGGATGACAGATTGAGTCATGATTTCAAGAGCCTGGTAGAATTGAAGTTCTGGCACGTGTGTGTTGCTGCTGCCCTAGGCCTTAGCAACCATCATGTAAAACTGCAGGACAAGGCAGAACTTCTTTCTGGGATGTGCTTGTTTGCTCATTATATATTTCTTTTAAAGGAACTGATAGAAATATTAAATCAAACATGAACCTTTGCAGTGTGGAATTTATTTTTGGAAAGGTATTTGATTTTGCTTCCGTCTGTATACTGGACATGATTCCATCATCTTTACTTTTCTTTTATCAGAAAAGAAAACAGGCTGGGAGTGTCTCGCCCACTGCGCCCACTAAGGCAGCTGGTGGAGCGGGCACCACGGCCCACCATTATCAATGCGGAAAACCTGAAGGGCCTTGACGATCTGGACGCCGATGCCGATGACGGCTGGGCAGGTGGGCAGAGAAGCACGGGTGGTTTAGACGGGCAGGACCAAAGTCCATCTGTGCTTACCAGGGATGGAAACCCCCTGGCACCACCATGTGTTTTCCCTTGGCAAGACAGGGATGAAGAGCAGGACAGGGAAGCAGCCCCGGTGCCCTCCTTCCTCATTTACTCCCTGACTAGCGGTTCCTTCCTGGCCAAGCCATTAGCTTCTTTTGGTCTTTAGTCTTGATTGTAGAGTTTTGTTGTTAACTTTTTAAAAATTATTGATGATGCAAAATTTAAACAAAAAAGAAAATAGCTCCCAACCACTGATCACTCAGGTTCAATAAGTACCAATGTTCTACCATTCGGTTTTTGTTTGTTTTAATTTAATTTTTTTTCCAAGAGACAGGGTCTCAGCTACTCTGGGCATACTGCCTGTGGGTTAGCCCTGCTCTGCAAGGAGCAGTAAAAAAAATAAAGAGAAAAAGGAAGGCTGGGCACGGTGGCTAACGCCTGTAATTCCTTTGGAAGGCTGAGATGGGCAGATCACAAGGTCAGGAGATCGAGACCATCCTGGCTAACGTGGTGAAACCCTGTCTCTACTAAAAATACAAAAATTAGCCAGGCGTGGTGGCGTGTGCCTGTAGTCCCAGCTACTCAGGAGGCTGAGGCAGGAGAATCACTTGAACCTGGGAAGCAGAGGTTGCAGTGAGCTGAGATCGCGCCACTGCACTCCAGCCTGGGTGACAGAGCGAGACACTGTCTCAAAAAAAAAGGAAAGAGAGAGTCTGGCTGTGTTTCCCATTCTGGAGTGGAGTGGCTGTTCGCAGGGTCCATCATGGTGAGCTGCAGCCTCAAACTCTTCCTCCTGCCTCAGCCTCCGGAGTAGCTGGAACTACACGCGGGTGCCACAAACCCAGCTTGTTCTGCCATTCTTGCTCGTTTATCTCCACCCACTCCCCATCCCGCAACCTGATTATTTTCTTTTATAGTTCTTTTTATTTATTTTCAGGTAGATTTTAATTATAGTGAAAGGCACCCATGTCACATTTTACCTGTACAGTTTTACAAATGGATATGTGTATATCGTACACATCCATATCCAAAGAAAGAACGTTTCCCTCACCATCCCAGGCTTCCTCATTGCTTCTCCAGTGCTCTGCCCTGTGACCGCTCAAGGGCCTGCTGCTCTTCTGATTCACTTTACCCTAGATTAGTTTTGCCTAGTTATCAGACTTCAGATGAGTGGAGTCATACAGTTTTTACTCTTGTATGGTTTTCATATTCATCAATGTTGTTTATATGCCAGTTGCTTTTAGTTGCTGAGATATGTTCCAGTGCATCAATATACTGTAATTTGTTTATTCATTCAAAAGCCCGACTATATACATCATACTTCTGTTTCTCTTGGGTAAATATCTAGAATTTGTTGGGTCAAAGGGTAGACATAGGATTAAGTGTTTAAGACCTGTCCAAACCTTTTCCCCTGGTGGTTGTGCCATTTTACATTCCCAACAGCAGTGTGTGAGAATTTGGTAGGTCTGGATCTTACATTTTGGTGTTCATCTTTCTTTTTTAAAGAGATAGGGTCTCACTTTGTTTCCTAGGTTGGAGTGCAGTGGCGTAATCAAAGCTCACTGCAGCCTTGAACATGTTTGTCTTTTTAATTTTAGTCATTCTAGTGGGTGTTTAGTGGTATCTCATTGTGCTTTTAATTTGCATTTTGCTGATGACTAATGATGATATACACACTTTTATGTGCTATTTGACAGCTGATATATTGTCCTTTGTTTGGTGTCTGAATCTTAAAAAATTGAGTGGCAGGATACCAGCCCTGGATACAAATCCTTTGCAACTTTTATTTTGCAAATATATTTCCTTATTGCATTCTTTGTCTTAATTTTTTTTAGACACTGTTTTGATGAGCAGAAGCTTGAATTTTGAAGTTTAATTTACAAATTTGGGTTTTTTTGTGGTTATTATTTTTGTGTCCTGTTTAAAAAAATGTTTGCATCCCCTTGGTGGTAAAGATATTCCTAGATGTTTTATAGTTTTAACTATTAATTTTAGGTCTTTGATCCACATTGGATTAATGTTTGTATATGGTGTAAGACAGGAGTCAAGGTTTGTTTTTTCCCATATGGCCAATTCTCCACAACATTTGTTGGTAAGACTTTACTTTCCCTATCGAATTGCTTTGGAACCTTTGCCAAAAGTCAATTGACTGTAAAAGCATTGGTCTGTTTCTGGACACTGTTCCATTGATCTGTTTGTTCCTCATGCCAATACCACACTGTGGGTTTATAGTAAATCTTAAATTTCAGTAGTGTAAGTTTTCCAACTCTGTTCTTTTCCAAGATTGTTTCCACATAAATTTAGAATCAACCTGTCAGTATTTACAAAGAGCCTGCGGGCATTTTGGTTAGGATTATGTTGTATCTGTATCAACATAGATTGGTGACATCTTTTTTTTTTTTTTTTTTTTTTTTTGAGACGGAGTCTTGCTCTGTCGCCCAGGCTGGAGTGCAGTGGCACAATCTCGGCTCACTGCAAGCTCAGCCTCCTGGGTTCAGGCCATTCTCCTGCCTCAGCCTCTCCGAGTAGCTGGGACTACAGGCGCCCGCCACCACGCCTGGCTAATTTTTTGTATTTTTGGTAGAGACGGGGTTTCACCGTGGTCTCGATCTCCTGACCTCGTGATCCGCCCGCCTCAGCCTCCCAAAGTGCTGGGATTACAAGCGTGAGCCACCGCGCCCAGCCTGATTGGTGACATCTTAATTTTTTTTTTTTTTCCGAGACAGAGTCTTGCTCTGTTGCCCAGGCTGGAGTTGAGTGGCATGATCTCGACTCATTGCAACCTCCACCTCTCGGGTTCAAGTGATTATCTTGCCTCAGCCTCCCGAGTAGCTGGAATTATAGGTGTGCAGTTACTTTTTGTATTTGTAGTAGAGACAGGGTTTCACCATGTTGGCCAGGCTGGTCTCGAACTCCTGATCTTGTGATCTGCCCACCTCAGCGTCCCAAAGTGCTGGGATTACAGGCGTGAGCCACTGCACCCCACCTGACATCTTAACTTGGTGGTGTTTTTTTTTTTTTTTTTTTTTGGATATGGGGTCTCACTTTGCCACCCAGGCTGGAGTGCAGTGGCATGATCTCAGCTCACTGCAACCTCTGCTTCCTGGGTTCAAGTGATTCTCATGTCTCAGCCTCCCAAGTAGCTGGGATTACAGGTGTGGGCCACTACGCCCTGCTAATTGTTGTATTTTTAGTAGAGACGAAGTTTCACCATGTTGGCCAGGCTGGTCTCGAACTCCTGACCTCAGGTGATCGGTCCGCCTTGGCCTCCCAAAGTGCTGGGATTATAGGTATGAGCCACCATGTCCAGTCCTTAATTTTGAATCTTTAGGCCAGGAACCTGGTGTATCTCTTTATTAGGGCTTTCATTTCTCTCAGCAGTGTCTTACTGAGAGTTTTCATGTAGAGGTCCTGAATGTCTTTTGTTAAATTTATTCTCGGGCATTTTATGGTTTTTTGATGCTATTATAAATGACATTGATTTTTAAGAACAATTTTATTTTTTAAGGGTTTGCTGTCATTATATAGAAAATATAGCTGAGGCCGGGCGCAGTGGCTCACGCCTGTAATCTCACCACTTTGGGAGGCTGAGGTGGATGGATCACAAGATCAGGAGATCGAGACCATCCTGGCTAACATGGTGAAACCCCGTCTCTACTAAAAATACAAAAAATTAGCCGGGTGTGGTGGCACGCACCTGTAGTCCCAGCTACTTGGGAAGCTGAGGCAGGAGAATTGCTTGAACCCGGGAGGTGGAGGTTGCAATGAGCCAGGATCGTGCCACTGCACGCCAGCCTGGGTGATAGAGCGAGACTCCATCTCAAAAAAAAAAAAAAAGAAAGAAAATACAGTTGATTTTTTTGCATTCACTGGTACCAGACACTTTGTTGAATACATTAGTTTTACTAGTTTTTGTTGATTTCTTAGAGTTTTCGACATAAACCCTTATGTAGTTTGTAAATGAGGAGTTTTACGTTGTCTTTTTCAGATTACGTGCCTTTTATTTATTTATTTATTTATTTATATTTTGCCTTATTGCACTGTGGTATACTTCTAGTATAATATTAACCTCAAGTTCTTTCTGATCTTAGGAAGAAAATGTTTTGTGTGTCAGCATGAAGTGTCAGCTGTGGGTTTTTCAGAGATGCTGTTTATCAGGTTGAGGATGTGTTGCCTTCTGTGTCTAGTGTGCTGAGCCTCTGGGTTTTTTGTTTTTGTAAATTACGGGTATTGCATTGTGTTCAGTGATTTCCTACATCTGTGTTCATATTATTTTTCTCCTTTATTTTGATAATAGATTGCATTTTTTTAATGCTAAGCCAACCTTGCATTCTTAGAATAAACCCTCCCTCTTTGTATGCCTAGACTCAATTTGTTAGTATGTTTTAAAGTTCTGTCATGAGGGATATTAGTCTGTAATTTCCTATTCTTTTAATGTCTTTGTCAGATTTTGGTATCAAGTTATGCTGGGCTTATAAAATGAGTTGTGGAGTGTTCCTTCTCTACTTTCCTAAAGAATAAGATTGGTATTTTTGTAAGATCAGTATTATATATTTTTCTTTTTCTTTCTTTTTTGAGACAGGGTCTCTCACTTTGTCACCCAGGCTGAGTGCACTGCTGCAATAATGGCTCAGCGCAGCCTCAAACTCCAGGGCTCAAGTGATCCTCCTGCCTCACCTTCTGAGTGGCTGGGATTACAGGTGTGGGTCACTGTGCCTGGCCAGTATTACTTTAGCAGTGAAACAATTTTGCCCCTGGAGTTTTCATTGTGGAAATGTTTTCAGTAATTTATTTTATTTGATTAGTTATGAGACTGTGCAGTTTCCCTATGTCGTTTTGTGTGAGTTTTTTGGTAAGTTGTGTTTTTTGAGGAATTTGTTCATTTCTTTTGAGTTGTTGAAATTATTAACATAAAGTTGTTGAAAATATATTACGTCATCCTTTTGATGTCTGTAGGATCTGTAGTGATACCTTTTAATTCCTGATAATTTGTATATTTCTTTTTCTTCATTTCTGCCAAGGAATTGAATTGTTAGTTTTATTAATGTTTACGAAGCAGCAGCTTTTGGCATTGTTCATTTTCTCCATTGTTTGACTTGTTTTCTGTATCTTTTTTAAATGATTTTTTAAATCATTAAGGCATTTTTTTATTACTGGGACACTTCTAGATTGCTAATTTAGTTGTCTTAACAGCCAGAGAGCACATTCTGTATGATTTCATTTGTTTTCAAGTTAGTAAGACTTGTTTTATGACTAGGATATGATCTGTCTTGGAGAATATTTCAGGTGCACTTTGAAAAGTATATATTCTACAGTTGTTGGGTGTCATGTTTTGTATGTTCCAACTTAGTCAAGGTGGTTGATGGTGGCATTCAGATCTTATTGTATATTTACTGATATTTTTGTCTGCTTCTATGAGTTAAGGAAAGTGAGATGTGAAACTCCAATTATGGATTTATCTGTTCCTCCCTTTAATACTGTTGGTTTCTCCTTCATTTATTTTGAAGCTGCTATTAGGCATACACACATTTATAGTTTCTATGCCTTTCTGGTGTGTTTCCACATTTCCCTCCTTATCTCTAGTAGTCTATTATCTTGCAGTCTGTTTTGTCTTGTGTTCATACCATCGCTCTGACTTTTGGTTCCAGCGAATATCTTTTTCCATTCTTTTCCTTTAAGCTCCTTTGTGTTGGTATTTAAAGTGATTATTTAGTAGACAGTACGTAATTGCAACTTGCTTTTTCAGTCCTAACTCTGCCTTTTAATTAGATTGAGTTTTTGTTGTTACTTTTAATTTTTTTTTAAATTTAATTTAATTTAATTTAATTTTTCTAGAGAGGGGGTCTTGCTCTGTTGTCCAGGCTGGTCTTAAACTCCTGGGCTCAAGCAATCCTCCTGCCTTAGTCTCCCGTGTAGCCAGGACTGCAGGCATACATCATGGTGCTCAGTTAGCCTTGTGTTTGAGGCAGGATCTTGCTCTGTCGCCCAAGCTGGAGTGCACTGGCACAGTCACAGCTCACTGCAACCTCAACTTCCTGGGCTTAGGTGATTCTCTCACCTCAGCCTCCGGAGCAGTTGGGACTACAGGTGTGCACCCCCATGGCTGGCTACTTTTCTGTATTTTTAGTAGAGATATGGTTTCGCCGTGTTGCCCAGGCTGGTTCAAATTCCGGGCCTCAAGTGATCCTCCTGCCTCAACCTCCCAAAGCGCTGGGATTACAGGCATGAGCCACTGTGAATTATATGATTATATGATTCACATAATTTTAATATAATTATATGATTGACATAATTGTCATATAACATAAAATTTACCCTTTTAAAGTCTATAGTTTAGTGGTTTTTAGTATATATTCACAAGGTTGTACAACTACCACCAGTATTCAATTTCAGAATGTTTCCATCACTCAAAAAAGAAACCCAATACCTGTTGGCAGGTGCTCTCTCCCACCTCCTAATCCTGTGGCAATAATAAGTCT
Source organism: Nomascus leucogenys (assembly GCF_006542625.1). Lineage (NCBI taxonomy): Eukaryota > Metazoa > Chordata > Mammalia > Primates > Hylobatidae > Nomascus > Nomascus leucogenys. The sequence goes on from NC_044388.1 coordinate 107,582,147, forward strand.
ACTTTCCCGCTCTATAGATTTGCATATTCTGGACATTTCCTTTCAGTGGAATCAGTATGTGGCCTTTCTTGTCTGGCTTCTTTCACTTAGTATAATGTTTTCACAGTTAATTATGTTATAGCATGTGTTCGTATTCATTCTTTTTTATGACCAAATAATATTCCATTGTGTGGAACTACCACACTCTGTTCACACAATCCTCTGTGATGGATACTTTCTGCCATCTGAGCTACTTGGGCTGATCAGTGCCTGGGGCAAGTGGTAACTCACAAATCTCACAAGTCAAGCTTCTGTATTATAAGGGTAGACAACTACTTGGTTTCTGCCTGCTTTGTTCATCCTCTTGGGCCTTGAAATAGATTTTAAAGATATATTGTTCAGATTTAAGAATTGTTACCTGTGGGAGGGTTAGTCTAACCAAGCTGCCCTGCTCTTACCAGAAGCCAAAACTGCCCTTCAGTCACAGGGGGAGGCAGCCAGGTAGTTGACTCAGCTCCTCTGCTGGGATAGCGAGATTCCTGGCCAGAGGAACCTCTCCGATGGTGCCTGGGTACCACTGACCTTTTCCTTTTTTCTTTTTCTTTTTCTTTTTTTTTTTGAGACGGAGTCTCACTCTGTCGCCCAGGCTGGAGTGCAGTGGCATGATCTCGGCTCACTGCAACCTCTGCCTCCTGCGTTCAAGCGATTCTCCTGCCTCAGCCTCCTGAGTAGCTAGTATTACAGGCACACACCACCATGCCCAGCTAATTTTTGTATTTTTAGTGGAGACGGGGTTTCACCATGTTGGTCAGGCTGGTCTCAAACTCCTGACCTCATGATCTGCCCACCTCAGCCTTGCAAAGTGCTGGGATTACAGGCATGAGCCACCATGCCCGGCCACCACTGACTTTTTCATTCTTTCTCATTCTTCCTGGGCCCTCCTGCTGTTGTAGGCCTCCATGAAGAAGTGGACTATTCTGAGAAACTGAAGTTCAGCGATGATGAAGAGGAAGAAGAAGTTGTGAAGGACGGCAGGCCAAAGTGGTAAGGACCCGTTCCTGCCCTATAAGCATGAGTGCATCCCTGCTCAGTGTTGCTGTGTGCCCAGAGCATTTCCCAGTTTCCATAGCAACCTGGAATGGCAGACAGATGCTGTTTCCACTTTGTTCTGGGGGTGACAGCTATTGATGATGGCTGTGAAGGAGGGGAGCCAGGGTTCGCCTGCAGGTGTGACTGTGTCCTGTGCATAGTCGGCCTCTTCACCACCGCATCAGTGTGTCCCCAAGTGTGTTACGCAGACCACATCTTCATGGATTGCTTGTGGCTGTTGTGCCCCAAAAGGCTTCCGTGGCCAAGCAAGTTTGGGAAACCTCCATGGGTTCAACTTCTTTTGGCGTGACGTCAGCTCACTACAACCTCCATCTCCTGGGCTTAGCGATTCTCCCACCTCAGCTTCCCGAATAGCTAGGACCACAGATGCATGCCACCATACCCAGCTAATTTTTATGTTTCTGCTAGACATGGGGTTTGCCACATTACCCAGGTTTGGTCTCAAACTCCTGGGCTCAAGTGATCCACTGTGCCCAGCCTCAACTTCTTTCTTTACTCCAAATTCCTCAGAGGCTTGAACATGCTAAAGTACAGTGGGGGCTGGGCACGGTGGCTCATGCTTGTAATTCCAGCGCTTTGGGAGGCCGGGGCAGGTGGATCTCTTGAGGTCAGGAGTTTGAGACCAACCTGCCCAAGATGGTGAAACCCTGTCTCTACTAAAAGTACAAAAATTAACCAGGTGTAATGGTGTGTGCCTGTAATCTCAGCTACTTGGGTGGCTGAGGCAGGAGAATTGCTTGAACCCAGGAGGCAGAGGTTGTAGTGAGCCAAGATTGTGCCACTGTACTTCAGCCTGGGCGACAGGGCAAAACTCTGTCTCAAAGAAAAAAACAAACAATTAAGTGCACTGGGGAGGTGAAGAAGCAGAATGCATGCCAGCTTTCCTGAATTTATTTGACCATGTTAATCTTGTCTCTTTTTTTTTTTTTTTTTTTTTGGATTATTTCCTTGGACTAGTTTAGTTTTGCTTAATTTCCTTTAGAAAATACTGCATTGTACTCTCATCCCTCCAGTTTTTATAATGTTAGTAGCATTTGCTAGTACTTTTAAAATAATACCCCACAATGGCCAGGCACGGTGGCTCACGCCTGTAATCCTAGCACTTTGGGAGGCCAAGGCGGGCGGATCACGAGGTCAGGAGATCAAGACCATCCTGGCTAACACAGTGAAAACCCGTCTCTACTAAAAATACAAAAAACTAGCTGGGCGTGGTGGCGGGTGCCTGTAGTCCCAGCTACTCGGGAGGCTGAGGCAGGAGAATGGCCTGAACCCAGGAGGCGGAGCTTGCAGTGAGCTGAGATCATGCCACCGCACTCCAGCCCAGGCAACAGAGCGAGACTCCGCCTCAAAAAAAAAAAAAATACCCCACAATTAGTTGGGCGTGGTATGCACCTATAGTCCCAGCTACTCAGGAGGCTGAGGTGGGAGGACTACTGGAATCCAGAAGGTCGAGGCTTCAATGAGCCATGATTGCACCACTGCACTCCAGCCTGGGTGACAGAGTAAGGCCCTGTCTCAAAAAATTAATAATAACAATCATACCTATGGTTGTCATAATTTGTATTTTTTGAGTTACTAGCAAGTAAGAATTTTTCCTTTGCTTCCTTTGTATAATGCCTGTTTCCTTCACATTTATCACTGCTTTCCTTTAAAATGTGATGTTTTATATTGTTTAGATGTTAATGCTTTGCTGTTGTCTTGCAAATATTTTTCTCTGTTTTCTTGTCAATAACTGAATATTTGTTTAGTCAAATCTGTGAGTCATCCTGTTCTTTGTTATTTCATCCTTCACTTAAAAGCTCCTAAAGTAAGTGCCCATCTTCTGGAAGGAGTTGGTAATAACCTTTGCTTCTCTTTTTCTGATGACACACAAAAAAGGAAATTCTGTAATTTGCTGTTTGATTTCAGCTGAAGCTTTGGATGCAGTCGGGACATACCTATGGGTCAGTTCCTGGAACACTAAGCTCAGAAGGAGCTGTGATCAAGAATTAAAATCAAAGGCAAAGACATAAACTCTTAGAGACCGATTGGAGCAGTAGGACACTCTGTTCCTTGTCTCTTTGAGGCGATGGGAACTGTATATTCCCCTGAAGGAATTGGACATTGGTTTTGGAGACAGTTTTGCCCCTGACTTTGACCAAGGGCACTTCAAAATCAGAGTGCCCGAACGATCTCCTCCTGAAACCTGCTCTTTTTTTTCATGTTCTCTGAGCTGGTTGGTGACCTGGTAGAGACTTAGTGCATGTGTCCATGTCTTATTTGGCATCTTTATTTCCTCATACACAATTGGCTCCCAAAACTTGCCCTGACTCTGTCTCCTCTTTTCATTTTCTCTGGGACCACTGGGACCTCCTCCTTTTCCAGACCATCCATGGGTCCACCAGTTCATCTCCATCCTTTCAGCCTGTCCTCCATGGCCCATCCTTCACACCCTGTCCATAGTTATCTTCTAAAAACACAGGTCTTTTAGACAGGTCAGCAGCTTTACTGTGGTCTCCATTTCTCACAAAGTCAAGTTGGAATCACCGTTGTCCCCTCTGTAATCTCCTAAGCTGTGTTACCTGCCTCGTCTTCCCTCCCTCGCCACGTACATGTGTGTGGGTAGACACACAGGCCCACACATCTGCCATCCCTGATTCCAGCTTTTCTCTGATCTGCGGTATTACCAGGCCCTTGTAAGTGCTTTGCCCCAGCACCATTGCTTCCACTGTGAGGCGTCCAGACGAGCATGGCACCCATCCCCTTCTTGTCCAGCCACCCCTACAGCTCTCTTCGGAATGCCTCCTCCTTTTCCGTGCTGTGTGGGCTCTGCTTGTCTCCTCTTGCTCTTTTTATTGTGGCACTGTTTAGTAGTCATCTTGTGTTCTTTTGAGGGGCATTTATTGAGCAACTGGCTTGTGCAGAGCATAGGGAGGGAGCTGTACCAAAAGGAGATGGACACACACCTGGGAGTCCTGGTTCAAATCTGTGAGCTCCTCCCTGTGAGGGGTGCCCTGTTAACCTTGATGAGACTCAGCTACTGACTTTTTAAATCAAGAGTGTCCAATCTTTTGGCTTCCCTGGGCCACACTGGAAGAGCTGTCTTGGGCCACACATAAAATACACTAACACTCATGATAGCTGATGAGCTAAAATGAAAAAGTCACGAAAAAATACCTCATAATGTGTTTTTATTATTTTTTTCTGAGACGGAGTCTCGCTCTGTTGCCCAGGCTGGAGTGTAGTGCCACGATTTTGGCTCACTGCAACCTTCACCTCTGGGGTTCAAGCACTTCTCCCACCTCAGCCTCTAGTAGCTGAGATTACGGGCGCCTGCTACCACACCTGGCTAATTTTTGTATTTTTAGTAGAGACTTGGTTTCACCATGTTGGTCTGGCTGGTCTGGAACTCCCGACCTCAAGTGATCAGCCCACCTCAGCCTCCCAAAGTGCTAGGATTACAGGCGTGAGCCACTACGCTCAGGCCCTCTTATAATGTTTTAAGACAGTTTACGAATTTGTGTTGTGCTACATCCAAAGCCCAGGGCCATCCTGGGCCACATGTGGTTGGACAAGCTTGCTTTAAAGTGAGGATCATGAGGACTTTTTTTTTGCATCAGTGAAATAGTGTGACACATCCTGCCTGGGGCTCTGTTTATGAGAGTGACTTGATAAATGGTGGGGCTGAACTGTGGAATTCACATGGAAGTAGTGGGAGTGGTGGTCCATTCTAATGAAGAAAATGATATGGACAGCTGACTTTGGAATTCCCAAGGCCTCTGACCAGTGACATCAGACATGCTTGGCCTGACTGCAAAAACTTAACATCAAATGTGGTTTGTCCTAGGAACAGTTGGGACCCTAGGAGGCAGCGGCAGTTGTCAATGAGCTCTGCAGACAGTGTGGACGCTAAGCGGACTCAAGAGGAAGGGAAGGACTGGGCTGAAGCAGTGGGTGCGTCCCGTGTCGTCCGAAAGGCGCCAGACCCTCAGCCACCATCCAGGAAGCTTCATGGCTGGGCACCAGGCCCTGACTACCAGGTACCAAGGGCCCTTGGCTGTCCTATGTATTTGTACTTCATTGAGTTCAGTGGCTGGGTTTCTGAAAAGTCCTAAGTGGGCATTTCTTTTTCATTTTTATATTTCTTCTTTTTTAAAAATATTTTTTTCATAGAGACAGGGTCTCACTATGTTGCCCAGGCTTGTCTCAGACTCCAGCTCAAGTGATGCCAAAGTGCTAGGATTACAGGTATGAGCCACCATGCCTGGCTGTTTTTACTTTTTTTGAGATAAGGTCTTGCTCTATCCTTCACCTCCCACCTTCAAGTAATCCTCCCACCTCAGCCTCCTGAGTAGCTGGGACTACTGGTGTGCTGCCACACCTGGCTCATTTCATTCATTTTTTGTAGAGACAAGGTCTTACTATGTTGCCCAGGCTGGTCTTGAGTTCCTGGGCTCAAGGGATCCTCCTACCTCAGCCTCCCAAAGTGCTGAGATTATAGGCATGAGCCACTGCGTTTGTCCTCTTGTTTTAATTAAAAAAAAATTGAAACAGCTGGGCATGGTGGCTCACACAATTTGCAAGGCTGAGGCAGGGGGATCGTTTGAGACCAGGAGTTCAAGACCATCCTGGCCAACACAGTGAAACCCTATCTCAAAAAAAAAAAGCCAAAGAAATAATTAAAACAGCCTCAAAGTGATAGAAAAGTTGGAAGTACATTACAAACGATATTTTTTCTAAACTGATTGAACAGTAAGTTGACAACCTGATGAGACTCTTTACACTGTGGTACTTGTTTCCTACCATGATGGGGACATTCCACCCAGGTAACTACAGTGACTTCCAGGAAATTAGCCTTGATAATTGATTGTCGTTTAATCTGCAGGCTCCAATCAGCTTTTACCAGTTGTCCCATTAATGTCCTTACTCAAAATAATCCAGTTCAGAATCACACACCTCTAGCCTTCTTTAGTCTAGATCAGTTCCTCAGCCTTTCCTTCACTTTCATGACTTTGAGGCTTTGGAAGATTACAAGCCAGTGGAATGCCCCTCAAATTGGGTTTATCATCATCTTTCTTGCGAAGAAGTCCACGGTTTCCATCCTTGGCAGGGATCTTCAGGCATGACCTGACTTTTCTCCTTTCATCCCCCCAAGGCAACCACGACTTCATCCTGTCCCCCTCTGGCTACATGCACTTCGGTCTCTTGATTAACAGGGTGCCTGCCAGGTTTTATGCTGTAGAATTACTCTTTTCCCTATTTGTAGTTGATAAGAATTTTGTTGGGAGAAACTTTGAGACTGAACATCTCGTTTTTGATCAAGCTTTTAGTTTACTCATTTATTTACATCAGTGGGTGGTAACCTACTCTCACCTAGCTGGCCATTGGGAGTTCCTTCAGGCCAATGTGTGTCCTTTTTACCTGTTCTCCATCCTTTTTGGAGGCCTTCCTTCATCTTTCCCGGATGCATGACCTGTCTTGTCCTGGATCCGCCCTTTCTCCATGAAATCCTAGTTCCTCTTAGCAAAGGATGATATTTAGAAACCAGTGTCTGAGACCCAGCAGGCTCCTTGCTGCTGGGGTGTCACTGTTCCCGGGCCTCCTCAGTGGACGGTTGCAGGGGATGTGTGTAGGTATACATGTGTGCACAAATACACACTTTCATACCTGTATTATTTCTGTACCTGTCCATGTTGGAAACTGTGTTCTCACTGATACCTCCAGTTCCACAGACTTCATTCCACTTCCTCCCAGTGCATGTTTGCACCTCCTTTCTGTGACAGTGAGAATCTGTCTCTCATCGTCCCTCATATTTATACTTACTTGGTCAGTCTCCCCGTGTATGACCAATCTCATTTCTGCTGCCACACTCTCTCTCTTGCACAGATGCCCTCCTTGCCCACTCAGATGTCATTGTCCCCACTCCTGGATGCCCTGAATGTCCCTGCTGGGCCAACTCTGCCTGTGAATGTCCCCCTCATCTAGCTTGGGCTCCAGCCCCACACCTCCACGTGCATGCCCTCCTCCCCTTGCCTGGGCTCTAACCATTTGGAGTGCAGTCAGCTGCCAGGACTCCCTGGCACCAGGCTCCTGGCTTGCATTGCCACACCTAGTGACTCTGGGACTGGACTGTTGAGGAGTGGGAGGGCTGGGGAAGGGGGAGTCATGACTTTGAATACACTTGGTAAAGCCTGCTATTTTCAGTGCTCTTTGCTATTTATTTATTATTACTTGTTTTTGGAGACGGAGTCTCTGTCGCCAGGCTGGAGTGCAGTGGTGCAATCTTGGCTCACTGCAACCTCTGCCTCCCGGGTTCAAGCGATTCTCCTGCCTCAGCCTCCCGAGTTAGGGGGATTACAGGCGTGCACCACCATGCCTGGCTAACTTTTGTATTTTTAGTAGAGACGGGGTTTTGCCATGTTGGCCAGGCTGGTATCAAACTCCTGATCTGCCCACCTTGGCCTCCCAAAGTACTGGGATTACAGGTGTGAGCCACCGCGCCCGGCCTGCTCTTTACTATTGAAAGGCTCCTATTCCACATTCTTATAAAATGAAAATGCCCCTTAGCTGCAGTCTTCTTATTGAATATTTATTGTATGCCAGGCACATACATATGTGCTGGGTCCAAGAGATACAGAAGTGAAACAAAACAGACACAATGCCACTGCTCTTGGAAATTCTCCTGCAGTTAATCCACATTTTCATTCACATGTTGAGGTTGCTCAGTATTCCCTTTTTTTTTTCCTTTTCACCAATCGAGAAGTAGTGCTGATCAGTATTCAAATGGTTTCACTTTAACCTACTCATAACAGCACTGTAAATTAACTGAACATCAACAGTGATGAAATCTATATACTAAATTTATGTATCCAAGGGCATCTTCTGACCAAATTTCATTCTTTCTTTCTTTTTTGAGACACAGCCTCACTTTGTCACCCATGCTGGAGTGCAGTGGTGTGCTCTTGGCTCACTGCAACTTCCACCTTCCAGGTTCAAGCAGTCCTTCTGCCTCAGCCTCCCAAGTAGCTGGGATTATAGGCATGTGCCACCACACCCAGCTAATTTTTGTATTTTTAGTAGAAATGGGGTTTCACCATGTTGCCTTGGCTGGTCTTGAACTCCTGACCTCAGGTGATCAACCCACCTCGGCCTCCCAAAGTACTAGGATTACAAGCGTGAGCCAGTGCACCCAGCCTCTTCTGACCGAATTTTTAAGAAAATGGTCTCAATTCGGCCAGCCGCATTGGCTCACACCTGTAATCTCAGTACTTGGGGAGGCCAAGGTGGTGGATCACAGGTCAGAAGTTCTAGGCCAGCCTGACCAACATGGTGAAACCCCATCTCTATTAAAAATACAAAAATTAGCCAGGCGTGGTGCCACGCACCTGTATTCCCAGCTACTCAGGAAGAGGTTGAGGCAGGAGAATCGCTTGAATCTGGGAAGCAGAGGTTGCAGTGAGCCGAGATTGCACCACTGCACTCCAGCCTGGGCGACAGAGTGAGACTCTGTCTAAAAAAAAAAAAAAAAAAAAAAAAAAAAAAGTCTTAGTTCAAATTGCTTTGCAGAACATTTAGTCTATAAAATGATCGCTAATTTCAGGGCCTTTTAGGAAGGCACATCAAAGGTCTTGTGCCCTCTGAGTCTATTATTTCCTTTCCAGGAAATTATCTGAAGGAAGTAATCAGGGCTAGGCGTGAAGGCTATATGCAGTGGTGTATTGAATCCCATGGGATAAAGGCAGATAGGCAGATTTTGGTATGAGCCATGAACTGATCAATACACAGCCATTAGAAAGGTATGGATAGACGCTCAGGTTTGATGGCAAAGTGAAAGGAAACTGCATGCTTCGGTTCTGATGATATTATATAAAATGTACCTTCATGCCTCTAAATTGGAAGTTTATAATCTTATGATTATAGTACTTACCTCTGGCTTATGATAAATTAATATTTAGAAACTCCTTGACTACAGTAAATTTGTTGTATATTTCTTTTACTGAAGTATAACTCACCTACAAGAAAAGGCCTAGATCCTGTTTCTTTGGTTTGATTTTTGGCAACTGTATACATTTATGTTACTAGCATTCATAATAGGAAGTTCTGTCTTTTTCTGATACTCAGATCTCATTAGAATTTCAGTGGCTGGAGCTCAGGTGACAGCTGTCCATCATTTGTCCTGTTGCCAGGTCTGCATGCTCCTTGACCCCTGCAGACCAGTGACAAAGGGTCCCAGTGTCGAGCTTTTCACTCTTCGTCTTTGGCACTCTGGTTGTCCAGTAACTGGCAACCAGTAAGAAACTCAGAAACGGATAAATATCCAAAAGAGATTTTTTTAGGCATGCTTTTTTTTTCTTTTCTTTTCTTTTTTTTTTTTATGAGGTCTAGCTCTGTACCCTGGCTGGAGTGCAGTGATGTGATCTCAGCTCACTGCAGCCTCTTGGGCTCAAGTGATCCTTTCCACCTCAGCTCAGTAGCTGGGACCATAAGCATGTGCTCATGCCCAACTAATTTTCATATTTTTTGGGGGGGTGGTGGGGGGTAAATATGGGGCCTCACCATATTGCCCAGGCTGGTCTCAAGCTCCTAGGCTCTTGCAGTCCCCCACATCGGCCCCCACAAAGTGTAGGAATTACAGGCATGAGCTACTGTTTCTGGCTAGACATGCCTTTTTTTTCCCCCCCAGATGGAGTCTCGCTGTGTTGCCCAGGCTGGAGTGCAGTGGCACGGTCTCAGCTCACTGCAACTTCTACCTCCCAGGTTCAAGCGATTCTCCTGCCTCAGTTTCCCAAGTAGCTGGGACTACAGGTGCGCGCCACCATGCCCAGCTAATTTTTGTATTTTTAGTAGAGACGGTGTTTCACCATGTTGGCCAGGCTGGTCTCGAACTCCTGACCTCAGGTAATCCACCTGCCTTGGCCTCCCAAAGTGCTAGGATTACAGGCGTGAGCCACCGCGCCCTGCCGGCATGCTTAATAAAGATCACTTCGAAGCTTTATGTCTGACAGTGAATTTCATTTTCCTAGGGCTCTTTCTACCCAGGGGTTTATGTATTGTGCGGGCAGGAGTAGCAGTTTTCGTGACCCAGGAATGATCAGTGTGTGGTTTCCTGTTCCGGTTCTTAGCCTTGGAGGCCCTTAGCTTGCATGCCCATCAGCAGTGGTGGGAGTGTTTCTCGCGTGTGGGTCACATGTTGCTTTGCAAACATGATTTTCACCTTCACAATCCTAAGAGCTTCCTTTGTTGTCCCCATTTTAAAAACAAGGAAGTGAGGTGTGGAGAGTTGGCACTTGGCCTAAACCACATTCCACATACAGCAGAGGCCAGAGCAGGATTCGAACCCAGCTCTGTCTGCCACACACCTGTGCTGCCTCTTGAAGGTGCTTGAGGATCTTGGGAGGAGAACTGATCCCAAAGTGGGAGTGGTCCCTGTATCCCGGGTCCGGGACCCACTGCCTTATCTCAGAGACATTCTCTTGGCAGAAGTCCTCAATGGGCAGCATGTTCCGGCAACAGTCCATTGAGGACAAGGAGGACAAGCCCCCACCGAGGCAGAAGTTCATTCAGTCAGAGATGTCCGAGGCGGTGGAGCGAGCCCGAAAGCGCCGGGAAGAAGAGGAGCGCCGAGCCCGGGAAGAGAGGCTGGCCGCCTGTGCTGCCAAACTCAAGCAGCTGGACCAGAAGTGTAAGCAGGCACGAAAGGCAGGTGAGGCCCGGAAGCAGGCAGAGAAGGAAGTGCCCCGGTCTCCAAGTGCTGAGAAGGCATCTCCCCAGGAAAACGGCCCTGCTGTCCGCAAAGGTAAGAGCTGGGCCATCTTCCCACCAACTGGAAACCCTGGCCTGTTGTCCTCGGCTTGTTACTTGCAACTGCCTTCCTTCTTAGCTAGCAGAACCTATGGCTTACAACGAGATCGTATTGGGAAGCATCAGTTATTAAGAGCATAGGCCTGGGTCAAATGCCTGGGTTCTGATCCTGTTTGAACTTGTTTTTTATAATTTCAACTTTTACTTTAGTTTCAGGGGGTACATTGTGTGATGCTGAGGTTTGAGGTATGAACAATCCTGTCACCCAGGTAGTGAGCATAGTACCCAATAGGTAGTTTTTCAGCCCTTTTTCCTTCTCCCATTTGAACTTGTTAAACTAGCTAGTGAGCACCTCACCTCTCTGAAGCCTGTTTCTTCATCTGTGAAATGGGATGAGTATGTACCTGCCAGCACGCGGAGGGGTGTACAGCACGCTCCAGTTTCTGGGACGTTGAAACCATGCATCTACTCACTGATGATACTCATCATCGTCACTATTATCATCACTATCCTTGCCTAACCAAAGACACATGTGCTCCGGACTTTAATAAAACCACAGATCCTTTAACATGGAATAAAAATAAGCCCACTTGCTTGGTAGAATACATTTTTTCCTGGTGTTGATTTTAAAAGAAATGGATCACGTGGCCCTATTTTTTTTTTTTTTGAAACGGAGTCTCTGTCACCCAAGGTTGGAGTGGTGTGATCTCTGCTCACTGCAACCTCTGCCTGCCGGATTCAAGCGATTTTCCCGGCTCAGCCTCCCGAGCTGCCGGGATTACAGGTGCATGCCACGACGCCCAGCTAATTTTTGTATTTTTAGTAGAGACAGGGTTTTGCCATGTTGGCCAGGCTGGTTTGGAACTCCTGGCCTCAAGTGATCCACCTGGCTCGGCCTCCCAAAGTGCTGAGATTACAGGCATGACCCACTTTGCCTGGGCAACTTGGCCCTATTTAAGAGTAATTAAGCAGTGCTCTGTAATGCAGAGTGTCTCTTGTAGCGGTTTTAAAGAATATAATCAGCTGTTTTCTTTGTAATTTTCTTAAATAAACTCAGATCAGCTCTTGTTAGGAGACAAGGGGATGTTTGAGGCTCTGAAAGCTTCTTGGGTTAGAGAGTTCTAGTGCCTCTTCTGGCCACGGAACTCATTTCTAGTTTTCCTTCTTCCCTCCTTTCATTAAAGGTTGAGTGAGGACTGTGCCACTTTTATAGGGAAGTTGCACTGAACATTTTCTGCCTGTCAGGCTCTGTTTTCAGTATATTATTGTAATTAATTCTCACAGAAGCCCTTGGTGAACACATGGTAGTTATTCTTATTTGCAGATGAAGAAATGGCCAAGGAGAGCCTGAAAAATGTGCCCAGGTCACACAGCCTTTCTCTTGTTTTTGTTTTTTTCCTTTTTTAAAAAACTGTTTTTTCTTTTATATCCTTGCCAGCAGGAAGTCATACACAGCATTTCCATATGTTGAGTTCCTGCTGTTCAGATGTTGGATATGTGGGCTGTCACTGAGTTCATGGCTGTTCTCTATCAGTCCTTTTTTTTTTGGGGGGGGAGATGGAGTCTTGCTCCGTCACCTAGGCTGGAGTGCAATGGTGTCATCTCACTGCAACCTCTGCCTCCTGGGTTCAAGGGATTCTCTCACCTCAACCTCCCATATAGCTGGGATTACAGGCATGCGCCACCATGCCTGGCTAATTTTTGTACTTTCTATTTCTCTTTTTTTTTTTTTTTTTGAGACGGAGTCTCACTCTGTCACCCAGGCTGGAGTGCAGTGGCACGATCTCGGCTCACTGCAAGCTCCGCCTCCTGGGTTCACGCCATTCTCCTGCCTCAGCCTCCCGAGTAGCTGGGACTACAGGCGCCCGCCACCACGCCTGGCTGATTTTTTGTATTTTTAGTAGAGGTGGGATTTCACTGTGTTAGCCAGGATGGTCTCTATCTCCTGACCTCACGATCCACCCGCCTCAGCCTCCCAAAGTGTTGGGATTACAGGTGTGAGCCACTGCACCTGGCCAATTTTTGTACTTTCAATAGAGATGGGGTTTCACCATGTTGTCCAGGCTGGTCTTGAGCTCCTGACCTCAAGTGATCCACGCGCCTCAGCCTCCTAAAGTGCTGGGATTACAGGTGTGAGCCACTGTGCCTGGCCTTATTAGTCCTTTTTAATAAAACGTCTTCCACCTGAAATCAGATCTCAGCTCTGCCACTGACTGTGTGACCCTGGACGTCATCTAACCTCTTGACCCTTAATGTCCTAGTCTGTAAGGTGACAACAGTTGAAGCCTCCTCACATGTGTTGTGGGGAGTCCCTGATCTTGTGTACGTGATGCATTTGGCACAGGGCCAGGGTTCAGGGGTGTGACTGTTCTAGCAGTGGAGCGTACGGGCCAACAGGAAGAAGTACTTGCTTATAAACACTTGGTTGGCCGAGCTTCTGTGAGCTCACTGTGTCATTTCTCTGCTGGTATATTTTCTAGGCTCCCCAGAATTCCTCCCTGCCCAAGAGACCCCCACCACGTTCCCAGAAGAGGCACCCACAGCGTCCCCAGCAGTGGCACAGAGCAACAGCAGTGAGGAAGAGGCCAGAGAGGCTGGGTCCCCTGCACATGAGTTCAAGTATCAGAAGTCCCTTCCTCCCCGATTCCAGCGCCAGCAGCAGCAACAACAGCAGGTAAACAGATGAGATGGTAAAAGCCTGTGATAAACAGGCCTGAGTGCCGAGCAGATGTTTTCTCTCCTCGTCCCCACGCCCACCTCCAACTTAGAAAAAGGCCAGAATACCTCTTATGTGCCCCCAAGACCAGTGGGGACGTCAGGAGTTGTACCTCAAAACTTGTGACCTTGGTAGATCAGCCCCTGGCCATTATTTATTTCTCTGAGTGGTGGAGGTCCCTGGGAATGAATACAGCCCTTGTGGTTTATTGACCTTGTTTTCTAATATTGTTAAGAAACCTATTTAGTGCTGTATGCAGTGAGCTCCATTTTTCTAGTGTGCAGGCTGGTTGTTTTATTTCAGAGCAGTGCACCTTGGACGTTCCTTAGAGGACAGTGTGTCCCGCCCTGGGGTCCTCCCAAGGTGTAAGGGAGGCCTGTGAGCTGTTTGAAGAGCTGCCCGAGAGAGGCACGTCAGCTTTGGGTTACGGATGTAGGTTTGCAGGTTTCAAGTTGGACAGCTCCCTTCCTGATGTTGCTGCTGAACTAGTTGTGCATGGCCCTGGACGGGTCAGTTATGCCCCTCTCACCCATATTTCTTCATGTGTAAACCAGGAAGAATGAATACCTGCCTTTCAGCATGGCAGAGCGTTTCATGCTGTAACGTCTATAAACTGTTTTATTGGTGTCACCATTATTGGCTTTTTATAAACTTTAAAAAAACTTTCATTTTTTTATAAATTTTAAAAGGGACCTACTTTTTGTCCTAAAGATTGTGTGGATAACAGTTGTAATTCCACCTATCTCTCCTAGTCCTGATAGTCTTGAAGCACTCATCAGCAATCGTGCCTACTAGAGTAGTAATAAGTAAGGGAACACAGTAGTCAGTACTAAGGAATAGTGCATTTTGGTGGGAAACTGAGATGATACATAGACATTACTTAGTGCACACCAAACAGCAAGGTATGCAGTAAATTATTACTAATATTAACTGAAAATATTTCAAAATGTGTGTGCCGTGGAGAAACAAACCAAGGACTTAAGGCTTTTCCCAATATCTCACTTAATTACCTTTAAACTTCTCAGCCTCTTCTCTCCTCTGGGCCCCTGGGAGCATTCCAGGGACTGCCTTTAATGTGATTTTAGAGCATGGGAGTGTAGGCGAGCACTGCACAGTTACTCATGTTCTTGGGGTATAGAATTACTGATGGGGGAGAGCTCTGGAATTACTTGTGCCAAACCTAGCAGTGACAATTGCTCTAGGTAACCCCTTGGGGTGTGGAGGAAGTGATGGGTAAGTCCTTCCTTAAGAATAGAAGGAATTGCCAGGCACGGTGGCTCACGCCTATAATCCCGGCACTTTGGGAGGTGGACAGATCACCTGAGGTCAGGAGTTTGAGACCAGCCTGACCAACATGGTGAAACCCCATCTCTACTAAAAATATAAAAATTAGCCAGGCGTGGTGCTGCACACCTGTAATCCCAGCTACTCAGGAGGCTGAGGCAGGAGAATCGCTTGAACCTAGGAGGTGGAGGTTGCAGTAAGCCAAGATTGCACCACTGCACTCCAGCCTGGGTGACAGAGCGAGACTCCATCTCAAAAAAATAATAATAATAATAGAAGGAAGTCTGAAAGCACCAGGGCAGCCTGTCTGGTCATATTCCCTGGAGACCTAGGGTGTAGGCAGGAGGTGGAGCTGGGAGATGGAGGCCCACGGCCTTCTCTGTGGACTGGGAGAGTGAATGACTCAAGTCTCTTGATGGATGAGCTATATTTATTGAGTGCTCTTAATAGGCACTGGGGGTGCCAACAGAACCGTGCAGGAAATCAGCTCAGGATGTGCTGTAGACTGCCAGGCGGGTTGGCCACCTTTTTGTTTGCGGCCTGGAATGGAAGGGTGTGTGCTGGAGGCCGCTTGGGCGTCCTCAGAGTGTGATGCAGCAGTGAGTCCTGCCTCAAGGCCAATTCAGGGTTCCTTTAGGAATTAGCACCCGAGGTCACTGATGGGGTAGAGCAGGGTCTGAAATGAACCCTCTTGAGTCAGGCAAGGGCCTTGATTTGGAATAGTTCACTGATACTTTGTTTACCCATTTGTGCAAATGTTCCATATCCCGAGTGTGGTGCTGTGGGCAAGGGTGCACAGGGAGTCTCTTAGGGTTCAGTGAGGGTTACCAGCAGTAAAATCCATCAGCTGCTGCGAGTGCAACAAAGGAGCACTGGCCGTTCTGTGGGAGCAGAGAACTGGAGAACTGGTCTCGTCTGGGGGTTATGACAGGCTTTCTAGAGGAGGACGTGTTTAAGCTGGAAACCTGCGTTTAGGGATGGAGGGAAGAGGCGCTTACCTAGGGGTCCTGGTGTGTTCCCGTGGCCTGAAGTGGGTGGCAGGGATATATGGAGCAGAAAGTAGAGGGCCAGTCGTGCGAGGCAAAGCTAGAGAGGCAGACTGGGCAAAGTCACACGGGACCCAACCCTCACCTTAACCCCGTAGGTCACGAGTGGCCTCGTAGGATTTAGGCCATCGGGTGGAGAGTGGTGGAGAACCACTGAAGGCTCTTTTGAGCTAGGGGTTGACCTATTGGGCATGGGGTGTCTGTGTGAAAAGATCACCCTAGTCAAGGATGGAAAATGGATTGAAGAGGCGAGGAGGGAGCAGGGAAGGGATGCTGGTATATTAACCTCAGGTGGTTGCTGCAGACAAGGAGAGAAGTGGCCAATGTCCAGACATTCTGTGGGAGGCTGCTGGTGGGTTCCAGGAGTGTCTGATCTAGGTGAAAACCTAGCCTATCTCGTGTAGCACAGGCACAGATGAGCCTCCACTGTGATAATGGCATGGCTGTCCACCAACCTTGGACAGGGACCTGAGCTTGCAAGCTGTAACACACTGGGGGCTTCCCCTTGAGCAGTTGCCCATCCCTCCCCTCCTTGGTCTTCTGTTCTAGGTGGGCTTTCTGTGCTGCCTGCTGGAAAGCTGGAAGGGCGTATGTTGGGTGGTATCTCTGTTCCCGGCCGCCCCAGCCTGACCAAGTCTCTCTCTCTGCGGGCAGGAGCAGCTGTACAAGATGCAGCACTGGCAGCCGGTGTACCCCCCGCCGTCCCACCCCCAACGCACCTTTTACCCACACCACCCCCAGATGTTGGGCTTCGATCCCAGGTGGATGATGATGCCTTCCTACATGGACCCACGCATCACACCCACTCGGACCCCGGTGGACTTCTACCCCTCCGCCCTGCATCCCTCAGGTAAGCACTGTGGTCTAATGGTCCATACCTGTATCACCCAGGATAGTGTGGTGGTCAGGGGTGTCATCTCGAGTTAAGCAGATACACCTGGATTTTGGTCTGGCTCTTTGTCAAGTACGCGACTGGTCTGAGTTTCAAAGTACTCACTTGCAAAGTGTAGGTACAATAATAGTTCTGTCATAAAGATTTGTTGGGAAAGTCATGAAGATCGTGTATCATAAATTGCTTTAATTAATTTTAGATTTCTGCTGTGTCATTTTGTCCTTCTTCTCATTCTTAATGTTCTTTGCGCTGTCTCTTTTTTCCTTGATTAGTCTTTCCCAAGGTTTGTCTAGTGCCTTTTTAAAATCAATATTTGGGCTTCTTCATTCTTCTGTCTTATTTGGGTTTTATTTTAATAATGTCTGCTTTTTCTTTTCTTATTTCCTTTAAAATATTATCATATGCTTAGTTTATTAATTTCTGGCTTTTAAGATTCTCTTTGCGGTACTACTTTCTAATGTAGTTGCTCTGTGGTCAGATAATATGGTCTGTGTGATACAGGGGTCAGCAAACTTCTACTAATGACCAGATAGTAAGTCTTTTAGGCCTTGATCAACTAGTCAGTTTTGGTGTTGTAGGACAAAAACGGCCATAAACAATAGTAACTGAGTGAACATGGTTGTTTTTCCATAAAACGTTACTTGTAAAAACTGGCAGCAGGCTGAGTTTTGTTTAATGGCTGTAGTTTGCTGACCAACTCCTGACTTAGGTTGCTTGACATTTGTTGGGTTTTCTCTGTAGCCTCTTCCGTGGCAATTCTTTTTTAACATTCTACATTTGCCTGAAAAGACTGTATTCTCTGGTTGGAGATAGTCTATTAAGTTGAGCATGCTAATTGTGTTGGCAAATGTTTTCCTCATTGCAAGTTTTTATCCCTTTGACCAGTTACTAAAAGGTGTTTTAAAATGTCCCACTATGATTATGGATTTGTCAAATCTTCTTTGGGAGCCTGTCAGTTTTTGCTTTGTCGCTCTGGAGGCATACAGGTTTAGAATTTCTGTATCCTGTTCCTTTTATCCTTATGTAATATCCTTGTTGTCATTAATAGTGCTTTCTACCTTTATTGTCTACTTTGATAGCAATATAATAATTCTAGTTTTCTGTTGATAAGTATTTGAAGTCTTTTGTTCCAATTTTTACTGGTAGCCTCTTTGAGCCCTTATTTTTTGGGAGTGTATCTTTGTATCTACAAGATGTGTATAGCTTTACCACTCTGAAAGTCTATGACTTTTAATTGCAAAAGTTGGTCCTTTTAGATTTATTGGGATGATGATGATGATTATTATTTGAGACAGAGTCTTGCTCTGTCGTGCAGGTTGGAGTGCAGTGGTGCAATTTCAATTCACTGCAACCTCTGCCTCCCGGGTTCGAGCGATTCTCCTGCCTCAGCCTCCCAAGTAGCTGGAATTACAGGCGCCCACCACCACGCCCAGCTTTTTTTTTTTTTTTTTTTTTTTTTTTTTTTTGAGACAGTCTTGCTCTGTCACCCAGGGTGGAGTGCAGTGGCGCCATCTCTGCTCACTGCAACCTCCACCTCCCGGGTTCAAGCATTTCTCCTGCCTCAGCCTCCTGAGTAGCTGAGATTACAGGCACCTGCCACCATGCCTGGCTGATTTTTTTGTATTTTTAGTAGAGACGGGGTTTCATTATGTTGGTCAGGCTGGTCTTGAACTCCTGACCTCAAGTGGTCTACCTGCCTTGGCCTCCCAAAGTGCTGGGGTTACAGGCATGAGCCACCCTGCCCAGCCTTATTGGGATTATTATATTTAGATATTCCAACTATGATATTTCATGCATTCCATTTTTATTCTTCTCTTTCTATGCCTTTTCTTCTAATTCCTGCCTTTTCTTGGTCCTATTCTTGTTTTTCTTTTGCTTCTACATTTCATTTCTATATGTTAGTGGTTACGTGAAAATTGTAACATGCACCTTCGACTTAGCAAAGCATTTGGGGAGGTAGAAATCTGAAGTCTTTGTCCTTTAAACCCCCATGAAAGTAAGCATGAGAGTCTGAATTCCTAGGAGGGGGACAGTTGTTTCCCTGCTCTGGTCCAGGCCAGACAGACCCGCCAGTCTGTTCCCAGTAGTAAAGCGCATGTGTCTATCTAATGTGCCTTTTGAGGATGTGGCCCTTTTGGGTCTTTGTTTTAAACAGTGTCTCAGTTGTATCTCCCTGCCCTATATAGAAAGGCTTCATCCCCTGTCCTGTGAGTGTTAAGGACCAAGCCTATATCTGACAAATGTGCTTTTCTTGCCCCCTTCCTTGGACTTCACAGGTCTTTGAACCAGGCAGGGTGCATGCTTATGTGTCTTCAGAGGTCCTCAGGTCAGGAAAGATTAAGAGCCCTGTGATGTGTAGGTGGGTGGGGTGCTGTATCCACATGACAGTCAGGGTAACTGTTAACTTCTTTGGGCCTTTGGTTGACCCTGACCCTGAGATTAGAGCAGGGCTTTCTAAATGAGATGATGTAGATCAGTCTTTGCCTTCTTCAGGACTGATGAAGCCCATGATGCCCCAAGAATCCCTCAATGGGACAGGCTGTCGCTCTGAGGATCAGAACTGTGTGCCCCCACTCCAAGAAAGAAAAGTGACCCCCATCGACTCACCCCCTGTGTGGAGCCCAGAGGGCTACGTGGCACTGCAGAGCAAGGGCTACCCGCTCCCGCACCCGAAGTCGAGTGACAACTTGGCTATGGACATGCGTGTCAGGTGAGATGAAGCCTGGTCCTGCTGCCTTGCCACTGAAGGAAGACTCCAGGTCCTAATTGAGAGGGCCCTGGGATGAGCTACCATCCCAGGAGACACTGCCCACGGGAGACGTGCTCCTTTGAAGGGACTCCTGGTTCCTCTGGGAAAGGAGGAGGATTGCTTGAATGCTTTGTCCAAGAGGCTCTTTTCAGATGGTGAGACTTAAGGTGAAGGAGAAGTCCTGGGGTCATCAAATCCTGGGCACAGGGCAGGCGGGTGGGGGCTTCGCAAAGCAGGTGGAGTCCAGAGCATGGGTCTTGGCTCATTTCTGTGGAAGTAAACAGAGTTAGCCCTGCCACCCCCATAGCCCCAGACTCTTCACCACCTCCCAGGCTCCAGCTTGCTCTTGCTCTTTGACCCAGAGGATTGCCCGGCTCCTCTGTCTCCAGGGGGCACGCCGCGCCCAGCCTGCGGCCACGACACTCTTCACTCTCATGGACTCCAGGGGCTACCGACCAATTCATGGCCTGGCATTTCTGAGACGTGTTTAAAGATAGAGCAAATGTTGGTGCTTGTGTTTTTTTTTGTTGTTTTTCGTTTTGTTTTTCTAGCTTTCTTTTTAAAAAGTTTTTTTTTTCTTTTTTTCTTTTTAAAACTAAGCTCTGTGTTCAGCATGGAAACCAGGAACCAGGCTCCAATCACATTGACTGATTTTTCTGGTTCCTTTTCAGGAATGAAAGCTCTTTCTCTGCCTCACTCGGAAGGGCAGGGGGCGTAAATGCCCAGCGCGATCTCTTTGAGGAGAGAGGGGAGGAGTACTTGAGTGCTTTTGACAAGAAGGCCCAAGCAGACTTTGACAGCTGTATCTCTTCTCAGAGAATAGGCCAGGAGCTTTTGTTTCCACCCCAAGAAAATGTTCAGGATGCAGGTGCTCCTGGGGGTCACACCCAAAACCTCAGGTGTTCCCCATTGGAGCCTGACTTTGTCCCAGATGAGAAAAAGCCAGAGTGTGGCAGTTGGGATGTTAGCCACCAGCCAGAGACCGCTGACACAGCCCATGGTGTTGAGCGGGAGACACCCCGGGAGGGGACGGCCTTTAACATCTCCTCCTGGGACAAGAATGGGAGCCCCAACAAACAGCCGTCCTCGGAGCCTGAATGGACTCCCGAGCCCCGGAGCTCCAGCAGCCAGCACCCGGAGCAGACGGGCAGGACCCGGAGGTCGGGACCCATCAAGAAACCAGTCCTGAAAGCCCTCAAGGTGGAAGACAAGGAGAAGGAGCTCGAGAAGATTAAGCAAGAGCTAGGGGAGGAGAGCACCCGGCTGGCCAAGGAGAAGGAGCAGAGCCCCACGGCAGAAAAGGACGAGGACGAAGAGAACGATGCCTCTCTGGCCAACTCCTCTGCCACCACTTTGGAGGACAAAGGCCCTGGCCATGCCACTTTTGGCCACGAGGCCACCAAATTTGAAGAGGAGGAGAAACCTGACAAGGCCTGGGAAACCAGACACCCACGAGAGTCCGGCGATGTTCCCCCCACGAAGAGAAATAACTGGATCTTTATTGATGAGGAGCAAGCCTTTGGGGTCAGAGGGCAGGCCCGGGGCCGGGGCCGTGGTTTCAGAGAGTTCACTTTTCGTGGTCGGCCTGCTGGCGGAAACGGGAGCAGCCTCTGCGGTGGGGGGATCCTAGGGGCCCGCAGCATCTACTGCAGCAGCCAGCGCAGCGGCCGTGGCCGGGGCCTGCGAGAGTTTGCGCGGCCAGAGGACTGCCCCAGAGCCAAGCCCCGACGGAGAGTTGCCAGTGAGACCCATAGCGAGGGCTCAGAGTATGAAGAACTTCCCAAGCGCCGCCGGCAGAGGGGCTCCGAGAACGGGAACGAAGGCTCGCTCCTGGAGAGGGAGGAGGGCACCTTGAAGAAGGGCGACTGCAGAGATTCTTGGCGGTCCAACAAGGTGTGCTCCGAGGACCATAGCGGTCTAGATGCCAAGAGCCGAGGCCCTCGGGCCTTTGGGCGAGCCCTCCCTCCCCGGCTGAGCAATTGCGGGTATGGACGGAGAACCTTCATCTCCAAAGAGTCACCCCACTGGCAGAGCAAAAGTCCAGGCAGCTCTTGGCAGGAATATGGCCCTTCCGACACATGCGGATCCCGGCGATCTACAGACAGAGACTATGTCCCGGATTCCTACAGACACCCTGACGCATTTGGTGGCCGGGGCTTCGAGGACAGCCGCGCGGAGGACAAGAGATCCTTCTTCCAAGATGAACACGTGGCAGATTCTGAAAATGCAGAGAACCGGCCCTTCAGGAGAAGGCGCCCCCCACGCCAAGATAAGCCCCCTCGCTTCCGGCGCCTCCGGCAAGAGCGGGAGTCCCTGGGCCTTTGGGGACCCGAGGAGGAGCCCCACCTGCTGGCAGGTCAGTGGCCAGGCAGGCCCAAACTGTGTTCTGGGGACAAGAGTGGCACTGTGGGCCGTAGGTCCCCTGAGCTCTCCTACCAGAACTCCTCCGATCACGCCAATGAGGAGTGGGAGACGGCCTCTGAAAGCAGCGACTTCAGCGAGCGGCGGGAGCGGCAGGAAGGCCCCGGGTCCGAGCCCGACTCCCAGGTGGATGGTGGCCTGTCGGGGGCTAGTTTGGGTGAGAAGAAGGAGCTGGCCAAGAGGAGCTTCTCCAGTCAGAGACCCCTGGTTGACAGACAGAGCCGAAAGCTGGAGCCGGGAGGGTTTGGGGAGAAGCCCGTTAGGCCAGGTGGTGGTGACACCTCCCTTCGCTATGACAGCCAACAGAATGGGACGCCTTTGAAAGTCAAAAGGTAAAACCAGACACCATCTGGGCCCTTTTTGTTGTTGTGTTCTGTTCTCAGCAGCACTGAGTTCACGCATGCATGCCGCCGTGTGTCGGGGCTGGGGGCCTGCCCCCAGGCCGTCTGTGCGCGTCTCCATTGCCTGCCCCCGCATTGCCTGTCTGCTTCTCGTGGTGGTGTTATTGTGGCTAGAGCCCCCACCCCCACCTCCACCCCATTAGTGCTCTTGAGGCCACTGTCCAGCACCTGGCCTCAGAGTCCAGACGTGTGTCCCTGGAGCCCTGCTGAGGGGCCGCTGCAGTGAGGAGCGTTGCCTGTGCACAGTGGCAGGTGCCGGTCAGTCCACCAGAGTCCTCTGCTCCGGAGTTGCTGCCAGGCGGCGTCCTAGGGGGCATCGCTGGCCTCGTGGCTGCATGGAAGTGGCTCTTCCTAGGTGGTTCTGCTTCTCCACTGTGAGGAGACGTGGCCCCACGGTGGAGTTGCCACCTCAGCATGGCAGGAGCCCAGCAAACGCAGAGGGGAGCAGGCTACACATGGTCTGGCGAGCACCTCTTCCACAGCCAGAGGCATTCGGGTGATGACCTCTGCTCAGGGACCAGGAGAGGGTCCCCTGCACAGTCTGGGTTGACTGACTGCACTTGGCTTATGCCTCGGACAGGGAGGTGCAGGGGCTGCTGAGGCCTTCCCTGTCCTCAGCATACTGAGGAAGATGGCTTCACACCTCCACTCTCCTTAGAATTCAAGGCAGAGAAACTCCCAGAGAAGGAGCCACAGGGAACAGTGACTCTTTCAGGTGGCATCTAATCCAGCTTTCCAGGCGCCAGAGGCCGACCCTTGGCTTCACCTCAGTTTTCTGCCCCAAGGGCCCTCCGGCAGGGCAATCCTGGAGAGGAGCAGAAATGCTGGCATCTCCATTCTGAGCATATTCCTCTTGTCTCTCTCCCAACCTCCACTCTCTGAACATAGCATGTGGGAGAGCCCTGGGGAGCCACTTTCCCCAGGAGCAGGCAGAGCTGGTGGGGGCAGCCTTACACGTGTGTTTGCACACAGACATGGATGCACTGTGGCCAGCCTGCCGCTCCTCCCCACCCAAGGAGTCAGCTAGAGGAAGCGGGCCTAGATCAGGGTGCCGGGCTTGTGTGCAGGCTGTGTGCACCTGTGGTGTTTTCCCTCCTTCCCAGCTCTGGTTAACAAGATCCTCTTTCCCTTACAGATCCCCAGACGAGGCCTTGCCTGGAGGTCTTAGTGGCTGCAGCAGTGGGAGTGGCCACTCCCCCTATGCCCTGGAGCGGGCAGCCCATGCCAATGCTGACCTTCCCGAAGCCTCCAGTAAGAAGGCAGAGAAGGAGGCCAAGTTGGCTGCTCCGAGGGCAGGTGAACAGGGAGAGGCCATGAAACAGTTTGACCTGAACTATGGAAGTAAGTCATCATCACATCTTCAGGGGAAAGAACTCAGGCAGAACCAGGGGCCATGCAGTCCTCGGGCCTCCCGAGTTTGCCCTTGCACTGAGTACCTTAGCTTTTGGAACAGCTTAGCCAGGCCCTGGGCTGGGTTCTGGGGCTGTAGAGGTGAGCAGAGTAGGTAGGATTCCCACCGAGTGTTGCTCGCAGCCCATTGAATCCCCGTGACACCCTGCGGCTTCTGCGCTTTAAAGAGAGGAAGCCTGGGGCCCAGAGACGTTTGGTGGTGTGTCCGATGTCACACAGCTGTAGGAGCAGAGCTGGGGTTTAAGCCCTTTGCGTGTTCTCTCAGTTGTGCCCTTGGGCCTCTTTGGTTTGGGATAACAATGTGTTAGATCAGAGGCGGCCTGAGAAAGGTGCGGAAGTCCTGTCCAGGTTTCTGTCGAGCATGACGCTAGATCTCAGCCGCCTGTTGAATTGGGTTGTTCTTGCCTCCTGGTGAATGGAAAGACTGTTCCTTCTTGTGAAATCTTGATTCAGGTGCCATCATCGAAAATTGCGGGTCCAGCCCCGGGGAGGAGAGTGAGGTGGGTTCTATGGTGGGCGAAGGCTTCATCGAAGTCCTGACCAAGAAGCAGCGCCGCCTGCTGGAGGAAGAGAGAAGAAAGAAGGAGCAGGCCGTGCAGGTGAGGGGCGGAGGGTGGGGGGGCATGGGGCTAGAGGGCAGGCTGGCAGATGCCCAGGAAACCCAGAGCCAGAGGGTAAGGGAGTTCTCGGTCAAGCTCAAGGTGGCAGAGAGAGGAAGAAAGGAGTATTTAGCAAGTACACCTTGTCTCCCTGTTCTTGCTGTTACCAAGGCCCCTCTATCAATGTAGGAATAGGCGGTGGCATCACTGTTATGCAGTGGAAGAAACTGAGTCTTGAAGAGGGTGACTTGTCTAGGGTGATAACAGTGGAAACTTGTCCAAGCCAAGATGCAGACCTCCATCAGCTCCCAGCTTCTCGTCCCTCCCCACTCCTCATTCCTGAGTGGAATGAGATTTGTCTCCCTCAAGTCAAGTGGATCGTGAACCCTATACTCAAATGGAGTCAGGGCTGGACCTGCACACAGATCACAGTCCATTGGCCTTTCAGGTCTTTCCTGGGGGGTGCTTTGCTTGGCATCGTGGTTCTGCTTGAGGTTTTGGGAGACGAGCGTTCCACACATCTCTGGAGCATTTTCAGGTGGTGTGATTTTGGTACCTGGGATACTTATCCTGGGGAGAATTTGTCAGTCTCTGTGCCTTTGGCTAGACTACAGCATCCTTTCTTCCCCTCAGGTGCCTGTCAAAGGTCGAGGCCTTTCCTCCCGTATTCCTCCTCGATTTGCGAAAAAGCAGAACAACTTATGTCTGGAGCAAGGCGACGTGACCGTGCCTGGCAGCAGCCTGGGCACTGAGATCTGGGAGAGCAGCAGCCAGGGTGAGATTTGGGGGCGTGACCCCAGCTGTGGCACCCAAGGTCACATCACAGACTGGGTTTGCTTCTGGGGAGGATCCTGCTTTTGAGCTACGAATATAGATGGAGTAGTACCTGTTTGCTGTGTTCCGCTGCTGAGCTAGTGCTGAATGCCGTCTGAGCGATTTGCTGCTGCAGCCCCCAAACAGATACACAATTTTCCTTGCCTAAAATTTGGTAGAAGAGCAGAGCATTCATTATGTCCAGCCATCTGGAAAAGGATGGCCCCTTGAGCTGAGATCACACAGTAGCGGGAATGGCCTTCTTTGTCGGTTGTCGTTTTCTCCCACTAACGTATGGAAGAGAAGCCAGTGACTGATAGACCAGCCACAAGAGTTCAGGAGCTCTCTTCTGTGCTGTGCACCCTTTTCTTTTTTTTTTTTTTGAGCTGGAGTCTTGCTTTGTCGCCCAGGCTGGAGTGCAGTGGCGCGATCTCTGCTCACTGCAAGCTCCGCCTCCCGGGTTCACGCCATTCTCCTGCCTCAGCCTCCCGAGTAGCTGGGACTACAGGCGCCCGCCACTACGCCCGGCTAATTTTTTGTATTTTTAGTAGAGACGGGGTTTCACTGCGTTAGCCAGGATGGTCTCGATCTCCTGACCTTGTGATCTGCCCGCCTCGGCCTCCCAAAGTGCTGGGATTACAGGCGTGAGCCACCATGCCCGGCCTGTGCACCCTTTTCTTAACATGGGGAAGGCTCTTGAAACTCCTCCCTGAATGCTCTTCTGGAAAGGCAAACAGAGACCAGAAGAGGGTATACATTACTTCTTAGAAAATTCGTTGCCCTGAAAACGTTTTTTTTTGTTTTTGTGTTTTTAATTCTATATCAAATGTAATTTTTCTGGGAATTTTTCCTTATAAAATAGAAAACTATTTTCATAGAATAGGTTCTTCTTGGGGCTTACGTGAGGCAGGGCCCTGCACTGTTAGCCCAGAGGGTGCACAGATGAATAAAACAAGGACATTTGACGTTTCACAGCTCAGGCCCATGAGGGGAGCTTGGAGAGGTCACCTAGTGCCAGCTCATTTTTCTGCAAAGCAACTGAGGCTTCTAGAGGGAAGGGACTTGACTCAGGGACTCCAGGGTCATAGGACAAGCACACGAGACACTGAGTTCTGGGCCTTGATTCTTTCACTGTTTCCACATAGCTTGTCCACATGTGCTCGGTGAAAACGTTGGTTCTTGCAAACTACAAAATAACATTCAACATGCCCAGCTTTGATGGAAAGGAAGCACAATCATTTGATAAAACATCAATAATACTACATTTGGTAGTGGCTGAGTGACAGGTGTCATAGTATTGATGTCCAAAAATGCCCAGGTGCCAGATTGGTTGAGCTGCCAGGTGTGAGTCAGATGTGACTCTCAGGTGTGAGTCATCATCTCCTTTTGTCAGATCTTTTCCTCCAGAATTCTGCAGGGTCTCATTGGTTTCTCAGACCAGGGGTTGCGTCCAAGGATGGCTTCAGAGAGCCCTTGGATATTAAAATAGCATGTGAAAGGATTTTTGTTTTTTGTTTTTTTTTTTAAAGATGGGGTCTCACTATGTTGCCCAGGCTGGACTTGAACCCCTGGGTTCAAGCAATCCTTCTGCCTCAGCCTCCTGAGTAGCTGGGATTGCAGATACGTGCCCCCACCCCCTGCTAGCATGTCAACTTTTGCATGCATATCTATTTTTCTGGGCTCAGGATCCATGGCCACTCAAAAAGTGGTCTGTGAGCTTAAAAATTTTTACTAGTACCCACTTGGATCTTTCGAAGACTCTGTAGAAGCCGCCAACTTTGGCCAGGAGTGGTGGCTCACACCTATAATCCCAGCACTTTGGGAGGCCAAGGCGTGAGGATCACTTGAGATCAGGAGTTCAAGACCAGCAACAGAGTGAGACCCTGTCTCTATTGTTTTTAAAAAAAAAAAGAAGGCCAGGTGGCTCACATCTGTAATCCCACCACTTTGGGAGGACGAGGCGGGCAGATGACCAGGTCAGGAGATCGAGACCATCCTGGCTAACACAGTGAAACCTCATCTCTACTAAAAATACAACAACAACAACAAAATTAGCCGGGTGTGGTGGCGGGCGCCTGTAGTCCCAGCTATTCGGGAGGCTGAGGCAGGAGAATGGCGTGAACCCGGGAGGCAGAGCTTGCAGTGAGCTGAGATCGTGCCACTGCACTCCAGCCTGGGTGACAGAGTGAGACTCCGTCTCAAAAAAAAAAAAAAAAAAAAAAGAAAGAGATATATATTTTTAAATGTAAAAAAGAGAAACTACCAACTTTTAGAAATAGTATAAGTGAAAGGAAGCATGAGCAAAGCGGAAATAGCGACAGAGAATCCAGATCGGCAGGAGCGAGGGCTCTGCCCTGCTCACTCTCTCCTGTAATCCGTGAGATGCTGAGAAACACGTTGGGTGAGGATGTGGAAAGTTGGCTAAGGCTGTCAGACCAGCTCTTCCACGTCAGAGCCGTTCACTGGGTGTCATGGGTAAGGGGCTGGGGTGGGGGGTGCAGGGGAGGCAGGGGAGTTGGATTTCTGCAAGCTGTGCCTGTGCTTGTTCTTTAAGAGCTCATAAACTCATGTTTCTCTAGACGGGTTGCTCTTTGATGCCCTGACTCTGTCTCCCTCCCCTGGCAGCTCTCCCTGTGCAGGCCCCAGCCAACGACTCCTGGAGGAAAGCCGTCACTGCCTTCAGCAGCACCGAGACTGGCTCTGCGGAGGTGAGTGTGGCCGCTGCCCACGTGCTGCTCCTGGGATGAGTGTGTGAGTGTGTGCTCACCATCCACACGGCCACCTTGCCGTGGATCTGTGCATCGCAGCCCACCCGAGCCCCTGCTACAGCAGTCGAGCTTGGAATTAGGTTGTTTCCATGGGGCCAAGCTCATCAGTGGTTTTCCATCTTGATTTCTGGCCTGTGCATGGGGCGTGCATGAGCAGGAGAAAGATAGAAGGAATAACAAGGGAGGACCCAACGCTGGGTGGGAAGAGGGATTCAGGGCCCCGTCTGAACTGGTGTCAGCGGCCACGTAGTCTGGTTTGGGTCACAAGTGAGATGGGTTTGGCAGCCTCGGTCTGGGGCCCGCAGAAGATCCTGTGGTCACAAGCTCTATCGGGGTTGGTGCGTTTGGCCACACGTAAGTTGTCAGGCATCCTCAGCAGGGCAGGATCAAGATCAGGACCAGGCTTGGCAAGGGACAGGCAGCTGGCATAGAAAAGTCTCTGTGCCACATGCAGTTTTACTCTCTGGATAATCGAGTTGGGAGTTTGAGGCTATAACCCATTTTGTGCTCTGCACAGCAGGGTTTTAAGAGCAGCCAGGGAGACAGTGGCGTTGACTTGAGTGCCGAGTCTCGGGAGTCATCTGCGACCTCCTCACAGCGCAGCTCCCCGTACGGGACTCTGAAGCCAGAGGAGATGAGCGGGCCCGGCCTGGCGGAACCCAAGGCCGACAGCCACAAGGAGCAGGCTCCAAAGCCGTCTGAGCAGAAGGTAACCTGGACGTTCCAGTCACAGTGGCCAGGGCCTGGGCGGAAGGGGCCATCGTCGCGTCGTCTTCCTCAATTCCTGGGACAGTAGAAGCTAGAGAGTGTGGTCATTCCAGTCTGTGTGTCTCCACCTCTCTGCTTTTTTATCAAGGATTCAGAACAAGGCTCTGGACAGAGCAAGGAGCACAGACCAGGACCCATCGGCAACGAGCGTTCTCTGAAAAACAGAAAGGGCTCGGAGGGGGCCGAGCGGCTGCAAGGGGCTGTTGTCCCACCTGTTAACGGGGTAGAGATTCACGTGGACTCCGTGCTGCCTGTGCCACCCATTGAATTTGGAGTCAGTCCAAAAGTGAGGCTTTGATTTGTTTTCTTGCTTGCTTTTTTTACTTTTTATTTTGGTACTTGGAGAGTTTGGGGGCTCAGACAGGATTGTCTCCTAGAAAGAATAGAAGGATGGGAGCCAAGCACTCTTCCAGCGGCTAGAGTGTTGGTGTGGAGTACTGCACGTGGCCAGTGCTCTGTTGAGTTGCTTTAAAGATTGCTTCACTGACACCAGACAGGCCAGTGATCTTCCCTGTTTCTGTCAGGCCACCCAAGGGATAGGGAGAAAGAAGTGAGGATGGCGTCCTGTCTCCTGTGCCGTGGGGAAACATCTGGCCATCTCGCTCATATGTGGCTCCAGTGAATGCTGCTCAGTGGAGTTTTTGAGTCACGGAAACTGCATCACGTTAACGTATGCCTGTGGGGAATGTAGAGCCAGGAGGATCTCAGTGGGCTGTGTGGCCCTTTTTTTTTTTCAGGACTCCGATTTCAGCTTGCCACCTGGTTCTGCCTCTGGTCCTGCGGGGAGTCCAGTTGTTAAACTTCAGGATGCCTTGGCCAGTAATGTAAGTCCACACTTCCACTTCCGGCTCCATTCACTGCTTGGGGCTGGCAGGCCCTGGGTGAAGGAGACAGCACATGTATTTCAGGCTGACCTGGGCTGGCACGTGACTCAGTTGCTAGCAGCTCCATGTCCTTAAAAGGTGCTTAAATGTTCCTGCCCAGGTTTTGTGACCTTCCAGTGGGGATCGTAGAGTTCCTAAGGACTGGTTTATTTGGCTCTCTTTGGTTCCATTGTCTCCTCTGTGCCAGGTGTGAGCCCAGACTCAGGCTGCCTTTTCTGTGGCCAGGGGTAAGGGGCACAGATTGAGTAGGAGAGCCCTCCTCAGGAGGCCCCATCTCACCATCCAAGGGTCCCTGCTGCCTGCGATCGAACTGTTGTGATCCAGAAGGCCTCCTGGCACTCCACCACGGGCTCAGGAGCTGGCAGTTGCATCTGTTGTGGCCACTTGGGGCTGCGGCCGAGACTGTCGCAGTGACGTCTGGTTCACTGCTCTGTCCTACCGCCTGCGGGGGTGGGTGCTAGTGTAGATGCTGAATGAATGAGTATCATCTGGGCAGCATTTCCCAGAGGATTCCAAGGAATGTGAGTGCTGTACAATATTCATAGGCATTGAATGAAGACAATGTTGTGGAAGTGCTGGGCTCCACAAGGTTCTTTACTCTGAGAGTCTGCAGTCTCTGTCACGTGCAGATGGACACCGGGGATCTGCAGGAAGCGGGGGGCACTGTTGCATTTCCAGCCTCTGTTACCAGAGCCCACTTTTTCACAGTTTGCTGAGGGGCACAGCCTTCCCTGTCTGGCCCAGGGCATCTCCAGGCCAGGTGGCAGGTGCCTTCTGAACCAGGTGTTTGTGTGCGGGCAGCCAGTCCATATTTATACTGCCGGGACATGGCTCTCCCTGTCTGGAGGGATATGTGTGGATATGGGGGTGGCTCTCTGCAGACTTGTGTGGAGGAAACTGATGGAGGCAGCCATCTCCAGGAGATCAGTCGTGGTCTTGGCTGCCATCAGTTTCATTTGGGTGGTCTTGGGTACATGTGGCCAATACTGAAGATGCATTTGGACAATTCATAGATGCGGAGCTGTAGGTGCTTTTGGGAAAAGCCATGGATGGGTTTGGGCAAGTCATAGATAAATTTGGACGAGCCTTGAG
Organism: Nomascus leucogenys; assembly: GCF_006542625.1. Taxonomy (NCBI): domain Eukaryota; kingdom Metazoa; phylum Chordata; class Mammalia; order Primates; family Hylobatidae; genus Nomascus; species Nomascus leucogenys. The sequence continues at coordinate 107,612,859 of NC_044388.1, forward strand.
TGTGTTCAGGCGAGCCATGGATGGGCTTGGGCAAAGCCGTCTCTGCGCCTGTTTGCGTTCCATGGTTTCCTTTTTCTCCTCTCCAGGCAGGGTTAACACAGAGTATCCCCATCCTGCGGCGGGACCATCACATCCAGAGGGCCATCGGTCTCTCCCCAATGTCCTTCCCCACCGCCGACCTTACTCTGAAGGTAACACTAGCCCTGAGCTGGGTGAGGGCCCACCCAGTACCTTAGCTTACGAAGAGGCAGAAGGGAGGAGTCCCTGAACCCCCAAAGCTTAGATTGGCTCTGTCCACTGCCATCGTGATAGTAATTTTCATCCCTCCCCCTCCCCTTGCTTCTGAAGATGGAGTCTGCGCGCAAGGCTTGGGAAAACTCCCCCAGTTTGCCGGAGCAGAGCTCTCCAGGCGGCGCTGGCTCAGGCATCCAGCCTCCATCCTCTGTGGGTGCCTCCAGTGGGGTCAACTACAGCTCCTTCGGTGGAGTGTCCATGCCACCCATGCCTGTGGCCTCTGTAGCACCTTCTGCTTCTATGCCAGGTATCTCATCCCCTGAGCCAGGCCTTGGGGTCCTTCTCCATTTATTATCAAGAAAAATGGATTAACAGCCCCGAATGCCACCTCCTCGCCTTGTCTTAAGCAGCATGTAGAAGTAGCAACTTGTTTTTAGGCCGAGTGGTCGTAGCTCCCATGTGCTGCAGGTGATGTGCACGTCCTGCTTCCCCATGCTGGGAAACAGAATTGGGGGATGACAGCAAGGCACTCCTGCCTATGGTGAGAGGAGTGAGCAAAGGCTTGGCTTTGAGTCAGACCTGGGTCACGTGGTGGAGCTGTGCTCCTTGGCTCTTGCCGAGCCACAGCGTCCTCCTCTCTTACATGAAATGGGGGTGATGACATTGCTCCATGGGGTGGCCAGACCCATGAAGCTAGGTCTTACCTGGAAAGGGCTTTGTGTCAACAGAGCCCTCAGTCACTGACAGCTGTTTTTGTCCTGATTGCTGCCATCCTTGTCATGTGTCGATGTCCCCAAGGGAAAGCTTCGGGGTTTTGAGGGCCCAGCTGCCAGTCTCAGTGATGTAATTCCAATAGATCCTTCTGACCCTCCACTGTGGACTCAATAGCAGGGAGATGAAGAAGACAGTGACTGAGAGACCAAGGCAGCCCTGGTTAAAGTAGAATGCCCCTTCGAGTGTCTGGGGCAGTTGGTGAGTGGGAGGTGGGAAGGGTAGGCCGGAGCCCACCTGCCTCCTCCCTCCTCCTAGGTCTGACGCTGCACCCTCCCTACGTTCCCTGAGGTGCGTGCCAGGCGTGTTGTGAGCAGGCATGTGCTTCAGGCACACAGGGAACCTAGCAGCCTCTGTACACAACGCCCTCGTCCCCACTGAGTCCCCTGGGTAGAGCAGACCTGTAGACTGTCTCCCTCAGGGACATTGAGAAGTAGTGAGGCTTGATCCTCTTCTACCTCCCTTCTGCCGCTCTCTTTCCAGGCAGCCACCTCCCGCCCCTGTACCTGGATGGCCATGTGTTTGCAAGTCAGCCCCGGCTGGTTCCTCAAACGATACCTCAGCAGCAGAGTTACCAACAGGTGACAGCAGCAAGCCAGGTGGCCTGGCTGGGGGTGGTGGGGAGGAGCCAGTGCAGGTCGGAATTGGCTTGCTCATCTATTTCTTATTGTCTGTCTGGTTTTCCGTCCCCCTCACATGTGGTGACCAGCACCTGGCCCGCCACGACAGCCGGGAGACATTTGTTAAGCGAATAAACGAGACAGGGAACAGGAGTGGAGTTGGCTGCTCCAGACTCTGCTTAGTTTTCCTTTCTCAAAGTTCTCCCTCCTGTGTCCTAGCCGGGGAATTAGCTAAAATGGAATTTTCTTTGGTGATCAGGTATCCTTCTGATGAAGAGAAGAAAGGCCTAAACTCCCAGGCATGGATGCATTAGAAAGAGGTAGTCTTAGAAATGAGCAGGCATTGGTTATTTATGCAGGACTGGCATACTTTCTGTGCTGCCAAGGGGTGATTTTTGGAAGTCTCCCCTCTAATGCTGGTGCTGGGCCTTTGGGATGGTCCAGCCGCCCCTCAGACCCATGTGCCTGCACAGCCACGACAGTGGACTTCCAGGCAGAATCTGCTCCAAGTGCAGGCTTGCTGATGGAGGATGTGGCCTCTGCTGACCTCTTTTTAAAAACATGTTCTTAACTGCTGTATTGTTTGGTTTCCAAGACTTTGGTTCTTGCATAACTGGGTCAGACTGCATGTATCTTTCTTTTTGTACATTGTTAAATTCAACGTTATGTTTTTGGAACTCACCTCTGTTGACGTATGTGCTAGGATCCGTTTTTCTTGCTTATAGAATTCCAGGGTAGGGATATGCTGTGGTTTGGGGTTGCTACCACTTTTTCATTATAGGCTTTATCCCAATAGCAAGGGAAGCCCAGGATTGACATGCTGGCATTCGAATCTTGGGCAGTGTTCCAGCAGCCATGTGGAGCGGGGCAGGGGAGGTGGGAGGGGAGGAACCACCTAGATGGGCCTTGCGGTTACCTCCCCCACCCCATTTTCCCGTTCACAGGCCGCCGCTGCCCAGCAGATCCCGATCTCCCTTCACACATCTCTGCAGGCACAAGCGCAGCTTGGACTGAGGGGTGGGCTTCCTGTGTCCCAGTCCCAGGAGATCTTCAGCTCCTTACAGCCCTTCAGGTGAGCTCATGTACCGGCTTGCGGAGCTGGCAGCTCACAGCCAGGGCCTCGGCCCTGTGTGCAGCCTTTGTCCTGCAGCTGTTTGGTGCTTCTCTGCTTTGGGGCCAGTGGGGCGGGGAGAGATGGGAGTTTGCTCTGGATCACTCTTCAGTCCGTTGTTAACTGTGCTCTAGGAGAGGCCTGGGGCGAGCTGATATGTGGTGGGCCTTGTTTTGCTTTTCCATGTCATCTTGCCTCCCTCCCTTGCTCCTTCCTCCTCCTCTCCACTTGACTCCCTGTCTCCTCCCCACCGCGGGCTGCTCCGTCAGTGTGGCTGCCAGTCATTGTGGCTGATGTCCTGTGCCTCGTACAGCCTGGATGTCTTCACTTGTTTAATCCAGCAGCATCAGCGCCATCTAGGAGCTTGTTCTCAGGCCCCATCCTGGACCCTCTGAGTCATGCTCTGGGGGTGGGGCCGGGGATCTTTGTTTTAGCAAGCTCTCCGGGGATCTCTGAAGGATGGGACCAGATCCGCAGCTGGACTCATCCACCTGATCCCGACCATCTGTCTGGCTTTTGCAGATCTCAGGTGTACATGCACCCCAGCCTGTCACCGCCCAGCACCATGATTCTCTCTGGGGGCACAGCCTTGAAGCCTCCGTACTCGGCGTTCCCAGGCATGCAGCCCTTGGAGATGGTGAAGCCGCAGTCTGGCTCACCCTACCAGCCCATGAGCGGGAACCAAGCCCTGGTCTACGAGGGCCAGCTCAGCCAGGCTGCTGGCCTGGGTGCCTCCCAGATGTTGGACTCCCAGCTCCCACAGGTCAGGAATTCAGTCATTCCACCCAAAGCCCTAGGCTTCTTTCCTTCACGACCTTGCCTTTTCTTTTCACCCACCTCTCAGTGTGTGCTGGCCTGTCATGCTGTTGGTTGGTAGCCACCGTGCCTGTTCCTCAGCATGCAGGAAACCAGCCTCTTCTGAGTAGCCCCATCACCTTTTTTTTTTTTTTTTTGGACAGAGTCTTACTCTGTTGCCTAGGCTGGAGTGCAGTGGCATGATCTCGGCTCACTACAACCTCTGCCTCGCACATTCAAGTGATGCTCCTGCCTCAGCCTCCTGAATAGCTGGGACTACAAGTGTGTGCCACTGCACCTGGCTAATTTTTGTATTAGTAGAGATGGGGTTTCACCATGTTGACCAGGCTGGTCTCGAACTCCTGACCTCAAAGTGATCTGCCCGCCTTGGCCTCCCAAAGGGCTGAGATTACAGGTGTGAGCCACCACCCCTGGCCCCTCATCCACCTCTTTATTCTGGAGACCTGGCTGTCCCCTAAGCACTGCCTGCTCCTGCAGCCCCCAGACGGGGGCTCCTTCCTTTCTCCCTGCCCTTGTGCAGTAGGGTGTGGAATGGGTTAACAGTCCTCTTTGCATAGTTGTTGATGCTTCTAGACTCCTCTTCTTCCTTCCTCCCTGAAACCCCAGCTTTGAAGCCCACACCGTAGACTGTGCCTGACAAGCCCTCCACTCTGCTATGGTGCCGTCACCACATCCAGCGTCTGCTGTGAAGTCTTCCTCTCCATCAACCTGTGGGCAGTATTTGGCATCTTTGAGGGTCACTTTCCTTGTCTGGCCTGGCTTGCAGTCTGTCTCCACTCTGTCTCCACTCTCCTGTTCCAGTTCCTAGTGGTTTTGATGTCTGCAGAGATGACCCCGGGTCTTTGTGCCATGGACCCTGTCCACGCAGTTTGTGCCCTCCTCGCCACTGGTGCCCTTGTTCACATGGGCCCCTGCTCTGTGCACTCCTATCAAGGCTTGGCCACTCCCAGTAGCTGTGGCTCTCGCACAATCTCAACTCTCAGCGTCCCTCTCAGTTGTCACCTCTGGCTTTTTCAGTTCACTCCCTCTAGTGACCCAACTCCAAAATTCTTTTTTTCTTTTTTTTTTTTTTGAGATGGAGTTTCGCTCTGTTGCCCAGGCTGGAGTGCAGTGGCTCAATCTCGGCTCACTGCAACCTCTCTGTCTCCTGGGTTCAAGCGATTCTCGTGCCTCAGCCTCCCGAGTAGCTGGGATTACAGGCCCCCACCACCATGCCCGGCTAATTTTTGTGTTTTTAGCAGAGACGGGGTTTCACCATGTTGGTCAGACTGGCCTCAAACTGCTGACCTCAAGTGAGCCACCCACCTTGGCCTCCCAAAGTGCTGGGATTACAGGTGTGAGCTACCACACCCAGTCTCCGCCACCCATGTTTTTGTCATCCTCCCCCTTGGCCTGGCTTCTTCCTCCCCATCAGCAGATCCGTCGAGCCACACGGCCTTTGCATTTCATCCAAGCTGTGGCTCCTAGCAGCTTTTCAGACTTGCATCTTGCCCCTCGCTGCCTCCCATCCATGACCTCCCTTTCTGTGTCACCCAGGAAACAGGAGCAGTGACAGTCTCCAAGCCCCTGTGGCCACATCCCTGCCTGGGTGCTGCCTGTGCCCCTGGGGGGCCCCGCCCCAGTACGTCTCCCTCTCTTTCGTGCATCAGATGGCCCTTCCTGTCAGTACGCAGACGAGCTGCAGTGCTGACCCTGTAATCCCACCCCCCACACTCCTCGAACCACTTTCTTCACCCAGTTTCCAGGCCGTCACTCCTGGCTTTCCTGCTGCCTCAGGCCTCCTCAGTCTCCTTTGCTGTCCCCTCTCCTTCCCAGTCTGTAACGGTCGGCATGCCCCTGGGCCCTGCTTTGGGTGTCTTTCAAGAGTCATGGCTCTAAATTCCTCCATCTTCTCCTCACTCCCAAATGGACATCTTCAGCTCAGATCTGTCCCTGGAATTGAATCTCAAATCCAATGGACTTTCCAGCATCTCTGCTGTGGTGTCTCATGGCATCTCAAGACTCATCATATCCAAAACTCGATTTTCCTGCCCATCCTTCTGCTTGTCCAGTCCACATCCTCCTTGGCTCCCTGCTCCCCCTCACCTCGCCCCCTGACCCTTCAGCAGGCCTGTCAGCTCTGGCTTTAAAAGGATTCAGAATCCAGCTGTGTCTCATTCCCTCCCCGTGTCCAGCTCCTGTAGGGGCTCCTACCTGGCCTCCCTACAAGTCAGATCATACCCCAAGTCAGCACTCTATAAACGGCAGCATGTTACCATCATTTTCATCCTGCACCATTTTGGTGTTCCAAGGAGGAGCGTGGTGTTTTGCGGCTCTGGCCACTACAAGTCTCAGTGATGTAATTCCAATAGATCCTTCTGACCCTCCACTGTGGACTCAATAGCAGGGAGATGAAGAGGATAGTGACTGAGAGACCAAAAGTGGCCCAGCCCCCCCTACCCCATCGTGTCCCCCTGTCCTTAGAGTCTCCAGGCCCACATCCCCACCTCGCCTATCTTGTTCTAGTTAGTTAGGCCCTGCAGCCACCCTGTTCTCCTGTTAGCATGCTTCAAAGGACCCCCACAGTCCGGAATCCAGCCTGGTCTTGTTTTTACCACCACTTGATGCAAAACAGTAAGAGTCTTGAATATTTGTGCTGTACAAAGGAATACAGAGATATACGTCCGGTGCAGCTTTCATCTTTTGGGACTTGGCTTGGCCATTACTTCTGACTTCTGACATCACTCGTCCTTTCCTTGCCCACCCTGCCCCGTGTGCACCCACAAATCTGGTGTGCACCCACAGATCCTATGCCGCTCTGCACCCTGAGTGTCTTGCAGCTGTGTCCAGTGTGTGACACGCTGCCCTGGCAGTGTGCAGGCCCATGTTGGACAGGGCCCTGCCGCTTCCTTGGCACCTTGTATGCTTTTAGTAAGCACTTGCTGGACAGAGGCAGAAAGGGCTGAAGACAGACGCAGCCCTTAGCAGAGACGTGGATGAGACACACTTAACGCTGTTAGTTCTGTGCCTGCAGCCAGCTTAGTCTTGCCCATTTTCTCACCACCTACTTTATTCCAGCAAGAAGACGTGCCTCTGCCATCGAAGGTGTGAAATCCTGGGCGATCTCCCCTGTGCTACAGTAGAAATCAGAGCGTGTCCTGCTGTATGCAGGCTTTGCTTTAGTTCTTCTGAAGTGTATGAATCTGAAGCGCATGTGTGCTCGCTCTTTGGTGCTCTTTGGTGTGTTTGGGGTTTCTCCGTAGCATCGTTCCCCCTCCTGACTGTCATTGTCGCCCAGCAGCTGACCATGCCACTGCCTCGGTACGGCTCTGGGCAGCAGCCACTGATCCTGCCCCAGTCCATTCAGCTGCCGCCTGGGCAGAGCCTCTCTGTTGGGGCCCCCCGAAGGATTCCTCCGCCCGGGTCCCAGCCGCCGGTCCTGAACACCAGCAGAGAGGTAAGGGGACCCCATCTGCCTCTGACCCTAGGGAGGGGGCCTTGTGTCACCAACTTTTTCTAGCAAGCTAAGTACCCCTGTGTGGTAGAAAGAGCCAGTGGCTTGGGTGTGTGCAGGACTGCGAGGGCAGAAAGGAAGGTGACCATGTGTGGGTCCATCACAGAGGCAGGTCCTGGGGACTCTGAACGTGTCGAGGGCTGAGGGCCAGGAATCAGCATTCCTCCCCAGCTCCCCAGGAGGCCCTGCTATGGACGGCCATGCTTCATTGGCTCTCCCACCTCACTTTAAAAAGAACAAAGTATTGTGATGGTTCTTGCTTCTAAGAAGCCCTTTTGAGTCTGGCTTAGAGGGAAGGGGCTTGCAGATTTCTCTAGAACAGGGGTCCCCAGTCCCCAGGCTGCAGAGCTGTACTAGTCTGTGGGAAAATTGTCTTCCATGAAACTGGGCCCTGGTGCCAAAAACCACTGCTCTAGAAGATGCCTCCCTGGGAATTCCCATGGCCCTCACCACCTCTGCCCTGGGTTGTTCAGTGAGTGTGTGGTCCAGCTGTCTCCAGGGCCTCAAATGACAGCTTGTTGCTGCTTGGTCTCTCTAGCCCTCTCAGATGGAGATGAAAGGCTTCCACTTTGCCGACAGTAAACAGAATGTCCCTTCAGGAGGCCCCGTGCCATCGCCACAGACCTACAGGTAAAGCCACTCCCTGGGGACTGCGTGCTGTGTAGCTGAGAAGTTGCCAGAGCCGCGGCCCAGTGGCTCAGAAGAATCTGGGCCCAGGGAGAGCCGCCAGAGACCTGGTCACTCTATGGGCCATGTGTCACTGTGGTGTTTCGGCACTGGGATGCACTTGTGTTGCAGCTAAATTTGGGGGAGTGAGGAATCAGGAGAGTGGTTTTGGTTTTAATCATTATAATAAGATGCTCTGGATTGGGGAGCTTTCTGGAAAGGTAGGAAAAGGAGCGGCTGACATTTAGTAGGCATCAGGACTGACGTGACTTCCCATCAGATCCTAAAACAGGACCCACTGGCCACAGGGCTGCATCCTGGCAAGGGGAGGAGCGTGGCCTTTCCCAGCATCTCTTTCCTCAGACTTGCCCTATGACCCCTGCCAGGGGACTTTTTATTGCTGGGCTTATGGGGCCATTCCTTCCATGCTACAAACCAGCACCCTCTTTTTGCTTCCTTTGTGTCTGTCTCCACCTCCAGCAACTGTCTCAGGTCCCCTTAGCTGGATACTCAGGTGGCTCTGTCGGATGTTGGCGAGAGCCTCTGGTCCACTGCCTTTTCTGCTCGTGCTGGTGTGTGAAGGCAGCATGTTTTGGCCCTGGGCTCCGAGGGCTTGTACAGTTCACCCTTGTTACATGTGGGAGATTCCTGAGACCCCTCTGTGTTTACAAATGAGTGAAACAGACCTGCCTGACCCATGGTGCCCTGTGAGGTTAACACCATTGCTGCAGACGCCATGAGGTGTCCCCACGACTACACAGGTACTTGGCAGGCCCGAGGAGCGCTCTGCAGGCCGGGCCCCCGTGATCTGCAAGTTGCTCCAGCTGCATCCCCTCTGCCCTGCTGCCCTTTGCCTGTCCATCACAGCATTCCACTCTTGTACCTTCATTTCCAGAGAAAGGGGTTTTTGTGGATTTTCCTCCCATTCCATCTTTTCTGTTCTTATTTTCACTCTCCTGGCTTCATTTATTTCTGTTTTTAGTATGTTTCGTTTTCCTACCATGTCTGTCACATAGACCAAAACATCAGGACTGTGTGAAAAAGATAGCTGGACAGCACCGACCATGGAGCGGAACTGGAAGGAGGAAGGCGGCTGCAGGTCTCAGCAGACGCTGTCCCGCCGCTGCCACAGGCAGATTCCAGCAGCCTCTGGCTACAGAGCCTTCCTCAAAAAGCAAAACCCAGAGACAGAGCCTCACGGGACAAGAGTCGCCTGTGTCTATGTAGTTGTAGGAATGAATGGCAGCAGATTATTCTTTGGAGCATATTTAGAAAGTGGAAGCCTTAAACTAGTAGCTTTGTTTCTATGGTGTTTTAGGGGGGTTGGGGAAATTGCTATAATTGTATAAAGCAGTGTTTGCCAAGTGTTCTGGAAATAGAGCTGCTGAGATGTGCGCTGCAAAAACAAGGGTTCCCTGGTCAGGTCCTTGGGGGAGTGCTGTCCCCGGGCGGCCTGCTGGGGAGGGTGCTCACCACACGGGCTGAGCGGGCCTAGGTTGAGAGCCCTGTTGAACTCTGCACACGGCACTTAGGCTTTTTGACCGCAGACTTTTTTTTTTTCCACGTAGCACCTAATTAACATCCCTGGGAACTAACTAGTGGTCAGTGGAACATTTAGAAGCATGTTGTACATTTTGGTTCCCCATCCCCTTTTCTGAAAAGTGAAGACTAGAACAATACTCGGCACAGTTCTGGCTCAGTGTCAGGCTTCTAGGCCTTTTGTCTGGGGCACGGCATCGTGTTGGTCCAGACCCTGAGACGGCCAGTGTCGCTTTCTGCACAGCAGGACGGCCATGCCCATCTGTACAGGGCCTCAGCCTCCCTCTCTCGCGGTGCGTCTCCTTGAGCTCTGTCCTGGAGGTGCCAGGGTGGTCAGTGACAGCCACCCCCTCACCCTTCTGCATTCTGGGCTGTCTTAGGTCTGTGGTTGTTTTCCATCCAAGAGATCCACGGACCGTCCCGAGTGAGCGCCTCTGGCCGCAGGCCCTTCCTTCCTTGTGCCTCCTCCGTGTGCTAGGCTTTGACTCCATTTCTGTGGTGACACGTTGTGTATTCTCAACCCCTGCCTTTGGTTTTTTCAGGCCTAGCTCTGCTAGCCCCAGTGGGAAGCCCTCTGGATCAGCAGTTAACATGGGCTCTGTGCAGGGACACTACGTGCAACAGGTAGAAGATGGCTTTCCAGACCCTTCAGCCCTGGACACTTAGGCCCGTCTCCAAGCGCCAAAAGAGAAGGGACTGTCCAACCTATCTGAGCGCTCCTTGTCTAAAGAGAGCCATGCCCTAGCGGTTAGAGCACGGAACCAGGAGCTGGGCCACCTGCGTCCCTCCTGGCGAAGGCATTTCTCCTCTTGACGGGCGTCTGGATCCTTCCTTGTCCTGCAGAGAAGGGAGGATGCCGATTCCTCTGAGGAGGTGGTGCTGGAAGGTGGACCAGCCCTGGCAGGTCGGGGCTGAGGCGCCCTGGGAGACTCGGTTAGGTTTGGGGGTCGGCTCTAGGAGCCGGGGTGCGCGCGCTGGTTCTAGTCAGTGGTGTGTCTCGTCTTTGTCTTGGCTGGGTGGGAGCACAGGTGAAATTAGGTTTTCCCATTTTATAATGAAAAGAACATCGCAGTGTCTTTTCCTACACGCACTATTCTCTTCTCTATTCTCTAAAACGTGCTGGGGCTCAGAGCTTAGGCCCCTCAGACCTGGGTTTTTAATCAGTCACTCTGCCTGGCTGGTAGAGGTGGGAAGTGATTGCTCTCATTGGTTCCCCTGGGGGTCATGAAAGTTGTGTGGAATGAGCTTCTAAAGCTTTCTTCCAGAGTTCAGACCTGGTGGGGGGCAGATGCGCTGGCTGCTCTGTGACTTCCCCACCCCGCTCCCCGTGTAGAGCCACAGACCAGGGGAGCCCTGACTAGGAATGGGGCCCCAGGGAAAGGTTACAGAGTGGGAATGGTGGGGGGTTTGGCTGAATCGCGGCCAGAGATCTGTGGGGGCCAAGTCTGCCTAGGGCCCCAGCAGACAGTCGGGGGCTCTGAGACGTGCAGGGGGCACTTGGATCTACTCGAAGGGGCTTTTTTGCCTGTGGGGCAGGAGGTGCACTGATTTGAAAAGGTTCTTCCCGTTGGCCTTGGGACCAGAACTGCTTCCGCCCTGGGATGTGCCATCGCGGAATTCTTTGTGGAGGACCCGGTGTCTTCCTGCCTCTCCGAATCACTGCACTCAGGGCTTATGGGGAGGGAGCAGAGACGGCACTCGTGCCACTTTCCTTACTAGGATGGGGGTGAGGGGGGTTTCTAAGTCTGGTCCTTCAACCAAGGGATGGACGACTTAGGGGAGCTTTCCCTGCAACTCAGGAGCAGGAAGGGAGTGGTGGGAATTATGTATCCAAACACGTTTCAGCGTCAGGGTCACTTTGTTTTTCCCATTCATCTGTCCAAAGGCAAAACAACGAGTGGATGAGAAACCCAGCCTGGGAGCCGTGAAGCTGCAGGAGGCCCCCTCAGCTGCCTCCCAGATGAAGCGAACCGGAGCGATCAAGCCTCGGGCTGTCAAAGTGGAGGAGAGTAAGGCCTGACGGTGCCTGGCTGCCACCTCGCCTCGCCCCACTGGGGACGGTGCCGCCATGCGGCCTCGACACAGCCAACACTCGGAAGCCTCACCAGATCCACCGTCCAAATGCCTGGCCCGGACTGAGAGACCTCCCTCCTCTCCACTCCCGAAAGCTCCGTTGTCAACCAGCTTGCACCCGTGGATATATGGCATTGACCCGCTTGCATTGATATGAAACAAAAAAGCAAACGACTCCTTCATCCCATCTGCTCCCACCGTGACCGTGGAGTGACGCCTCCCGTGCAGTGCAGATCCGCCCTCCCTGCCTCCTCCCTGTCCTGCCGTGCAGCCAGGGCGCCTTCTCAGCAGTGCTTCCGGCCCAGCCGCCCATCCCTAGGCACAGTGGTTTGGCAGCAGGGTCATTTTACTTTGAGGCTTTTTGTTTTAAAATGTAGCCAAGGTTTTTACAAAGGGGAAAGGAAAAGAAAACAAAAACGCAAGCTCCATGTGTATAGCTGAACTTTTATATGTTTCTCGCCAGCCCCTCCGCTCCCGTCCATCTCTAGCCTCTGTCCTGTTGAGTTTGATACGTCACTGCAATACCTTAAGAGATGACTCTTAAGAATGCATCCCCTCCTGATTCCTCAGCTGGTTCACCTTTGAGGTTATTTGCAAAAAGAAAAGGAGGTTCTTGAGGGCACCCGTTGCGAGCATTCTGGTGCCTGGTTCCCCGCCTGGGAAGTGATGGGGTGCTCAGAGCAGCAGGTAGGCGGCGGGGGCGGGGGGTCACAGTTGGGTTCCCCCTCCTGGCTTGATGAGCCCAGGGCGCTTACAGGCAGCCCATGAAGTCGATGGCGGTTTTAGCATGAGAATCACACAGGGTCCCTGTCCTGGGGTCCTCTAAAGCCAGTGGGTGTGCTGGGCACCAGAGACAAATCACGGAGATGGCTGCTGGTGGCTCCCAGGTTGGCCCAGATGGGTGAGCTGACACACCACAGGTCCATCCCAGGCCCCGTGGGCTCTGCTTCTGGGGCTCCATACCCTGCCCCGCAGGGGCGCTGTGTTTTTCACACATTTCTTTCCCTGAAGCTTTCTGTAACCTGTCATTTTCCTTCCTTCCTCTTCCGGAGCCTGCTGCTTTCTCTGGACCCGTCTCCACCTCCCACACAGCACATCGTGAACACCACTTGGTGATGGAGGGAGTGGACCTGTGTGTGGTCCCCAAGTGAGGCCACTGGGAGTTTGTGCTTTTCCTCCTTTGCTTCACTCCCAGCAGCAGACCCAGGTTGTCAGGACAGGAGGGCCTGAGCTAAGCAGTAGGCATCAGTCTCGTTTGTCTTCAGACGGCGGGGGCAGGTCCAGGGTGAGGCTGGGTGGAGGGCTGACCAAGGTCCAAAGGGCCGCCGCGCAGCCTCCGGGAGGGCAGCTTCTCCAGCCAGAGGCTTGTGTGAGCCATCGTGTGCTGGGCTTGTTTTTAAATAAGAAACAAGGAAATCACTCCAGATCCTGTCATTCCAAGGAAAGGGAAGGGGACAGTTCAAGTTTCTCAGCTGTTCTTAGGGGTCACTGAGTGTCTACCTCCTCCTCCAGAGAAGGCTGGCTCAGAA